>NW_026870903.1:6019900-7222881 GCF_033118175.1 Dama dama
GACGGAAAAGGTGTGAAAAATATGAAGAGCTTCAAAACGTGTCAAAAATATGAGGAGCATGAAACGGTCTGAAAAATAGGAGGAGCATGAAGCGGTGTTGAAAAACATGAAGAGCCTGAAAACGTGTGAAAAATCTGAAGAGCTTCAAAAGGTATGAAAATATGAAGAGCTTCAAAAGTTGTCAAAAAAGAGATGAGCATGAAACGGTCTGAAAAATAGGAGCAGCATGAAGCGGTGTTGAAAAACATGAAGAGTCTGAAAAGGTGTGAAAAATATGAAGAGCTTCAAAAGGTGTCAAAAATATGAGCAGCATGAAACGGTCTGAAAAATAGGAGGAGCATGAAGCGGTGTTGAAAAACATGAAGAGCCTGAAAACGTGTGAAAAATATGAAGAGCTTCAAAAAGTATGAAAATATGAAGAGCTTCAAAAGTTGTCAAAAAAGAGATGAGCATGAAACGGTCTGAAAAATAGGAGCAGCATGAAGCGGTGTTGAAAAACATGACGAGCCTGAAAATGTGTGAAAAACGTGAAGAGCTTCAAAAGATGTCAAAAATATGAGGAGCATGAAACGGTCTGAAAAATATGAGGAGCATGAAGCGGTGTTAAAAAACATGAAGAGCCTGAAAAGAAGTGAAAAATGTGAAGAGCTTCAAAAGGTGTGAAAAATATGAAGTCCTTCAAAAGGTGTCAAAAATATGAAGAGCTTCAAAAGATGTCAAAAATATGAGGAGCATGAAACGGTCTGAAAAATATGAGGAGCATGAAGCGGTGTTGAAAAATATGAAGAGCCTGAAAAGCTGTGAAAAATAGGAAGAGCTTCAAAACGTGTGAAATACATGAGGAGCATGAAAAGGTCTGAAAAATAGGAGTAGCATGAAGAGGTGTTCAAAAACATGAAGAGGCTGATAAGGTGTGAAAAACATGAAGAGCTTCAAAAAGTTTGAAAAATAGGAGGAGCATGAAGCGGTGTTAAAAAACATGAAGAGCCTAAAAAAGTGTGAAAAATATGAAGAGCTTATAAAATGGTCAAAAATATGAGGAGCATGAAACGGTCTGAAAAATAGGAGTAGCATGAAACGGTGATCAAAAACATGAAGAGCCTGAAAACGTGTGAAAAATATGAAGAGCTTCAAACGGTGTGAAAAATATGAGGAGCATGAAACAGACTGAAAAAAATGAGGAGCATGAAGTCGTGTTCAAAAACATGTTCAGCCTGAAAAGCTGTGAAAAATATGAAGAGCTTCAAAAGGTGTGAAAAACAGGAGGAGGATGAAGCGGTGTTCAGAAACATGAAAAGCCTGAAAATGTGTGAAATATGTGAAGAGCTTCAAAAGATGTCAAAAATATGAGGAGCATGAAACGGTCTGAAAAATAGGAGGAGTAAGAAGCGTTATTGAAATACATGAAGAGCCTGAAAACGTGTGAAGAATATGAAGAGCTCAAAAGGTGTGAAATAAATGAAGAGCTTCAGAAGGTGTCAAAAATGAGATGAGCATGAAACGGCCTCAAAAATAGGAGGAGCAGGAAGTGGTGTTCAGAAACATGGAGAGCCTGAAAAGGTGTGAAAAATACGAACAGCTTCAAAAGGTGTGAAATACATGAGGAGCATGAAACAGTCTGAAAAATAGGAGGAGCATGAAGAGGTGTTCAAAAACCTGAAGAGCCTGAAAAGGTGTGAAAAATATGAAGAGCTTCAAAAGGTATGAAAAACAGGAGGAACATGAAGCGGTGTTCAAAAATATGAAGAGCCAGAAAAGGTGTGAAAAATATGAAGTGCTTCAAAAGGTGTCACCAATATGAGGAGCATGAAACGGTCTGAAAAATAGGAGGAGCAAGAAGCGGTGTTGAAAAACAAGAAGAGACGGAAAAGGTGTGAAAAATATGAAGAGCTTCAAAACGTGTCAAAAATATGAGGAGCATGAAACGGTCTGAAATATAGGAGGATCATCAAGCGGTGTTGAAAAACATGAAGAGCCTGAAAATGTGTGATAAACGTGAAGAGCTTCAAAAGATGTCAAAAATATGAGGAGCATGAAACGGTCTGAAAAATATGAGGAACATGAAGCGGTGTTAAAATACATGAAGAGCCTGAAAAGAAGTGAAAAATATGAAGAGCTTCAAAAGGTGTGAAAAATATGAAGACCTTCAAAAGGTGTCAAAAATATGAAGAGCTTCAAAAGATGTCAAAAATATGAGGAGCATGAAACGGTCTGAAAAATATGAGGAGCATGAAGAGGTGTTGAAAAACATGAAGAGCCTGAAAAGCTGTGAAAAATAGGAAGAGCTTCAAATGGTGTGAAAAATATGAAGAGCTTCAAAATATGTCAAAAATATGAGGAGCATGAAATGGTCTCAAATATAGGAGAATCATGCAGCGGTGTTGAAAACTATAAACAGCCTGAAAAAGTGTGAAAAATATGAAGAGCTTCAAAAGGTGTGAAATACATGAGGATCATGAAACGGTCTGAAAAATATGAGGAGCATGAAGCGGTGTTCAAAAACATGAGGAGCCTGAAAAGGTGAGAAAAATATGAAGAGCTTCAAAAGGTGTGAGAAATGTGAGGAGCATGAAGCGATGTTCAAATACATGAAAAGCCTGAAAAGGTGTGAAAAATATGAAGAGCTTCAAAAGGTTTCAAAAATATGAGGAGCTTGAAATGGTCTGAAAAATAGGACGAGCATGAAGAGGTGTTCAAAAACCTGAAGAGCCTGAAAAGGTGTGAAAAATATGAAGAGCTTCAAAAGGTGTGAAAAACAGGAAGAACATGAAGCGGTGTTCAAAAATATGAAGAGCCTGAAAAGGTGTGAAAAATATGAAGTGCTTCAAAAGGTGTCAACAATATGAGGAGCATGAAACGGTCTGAAAAATAGGAGGAGCAAGAAGCGGTGTTGAAAAACAAGAAGAGACGGAAAAGGTGTGAAAAATATGAAGAGCTTCAAAATGTGTCAAAAATATGAGGAGCATGAAACTGTCTGAAAAACAGGAGGAGCATGAAGCGGTGTTGAAAAACATGAAGAGCCTGAAAATGTGTGAAAAATATGAAGAGCTTCAAAAGGTATGAAAATATGAAGAGCTTCAAAAGTTGTCAAAAAAGAGATGAGCATGAAACGGTCTGAAAAATAGGAGCAGCATGAAGTGGTGTTGAAAAACATGAAGAGTCTGAAAAGGTGTGAAAAATATGAAGAGCTTCAAAAGGTGTCAAAAATATGAGGAGCATGAAAAGGTCTGAAATATAGGAGGATCATCAAGCGGTGTTGAAAAACATGAAGAGCCTGAAAATGTGTGAAAAATGTGAAGAGCTTCAAAAGATGTCAAAAATATGAGGAGCATGAAACGGTCTGCAAAATATGAGGAGCATGAAGCGGTGTTAAAAAACATGAAGAGCCTGAAAAGAAGTGAAAAATATGAAGAGCTTCAAAAGGTGTGAAAAATATGAAGACCTTCAAACGGTGTCAAAAATGAGATGAGCATGAAACGGTCGGAAAAATAGGAGGAGCATGAAGCGGTGTTGAAAAACATGAAGAGCCTGAAAACCTGTGAAAAATAGGAAGAGCTTCAAAAGGTGTGAAAAATATGAAGAGCTTCAAAAAATGTCAAAAATATGAGGAGCATGAAACGGTCTCAAATATAGGAGAATCATGCAGAGGTGTTGAAAACTATAAACAGCCTGAAAAAGTGTGAAAAATATGAAGAGCTTCAAAAGGTGTCAAAAATATGAGTATCATGAAATGGTCTCAAAAACAGGAGCAGCATGAAACAGTGATCAAAAACATGAAGACATTGAAAAGGTGTGAAAAATATGAAGAGCTTCAAAATGTGTGAAATACATGAGGAGCAAGAAACGGTCTGAAAAATAGGAGGAGCATGAAGTGGTGTACAAAAACATGTACAGCCTGAAAAGGTGTGAAAAATATGAAGAGCTTCAAAAGGAGTGAAAAATAGGAGGAGCATGAAGCGGTGTTCAAAAACATGAGAAGCCTGAAAAGGTGTGAAAAACATGAAGAGCTTCAAAAGGTGAGAAAAATATGAAGAGTTTCAAAAATGTGAAAAATATGAAGAGCTTTAAAAGGTGTGAAAAATATGAACAGCTTCTAAAGGTGTCAAAAAAGAGATGAGCATGAAACGGTCTGAAAAATAGCAGGAGCATGAAGCGGTGTTGAAAATCATGAAGAGCCTGAAAAGGTGTGAAAAACATGAAGAGCTTCAAAAGGTGTGAAAAATATGAAGAGCTTCAAAAGGTGTCAAAAATATGAGGAGCATGAAACAGTCTGAAAAATAGGAGGAGCATGATGCGGTGTTGTAAAACAAGAAGAGACTGAAAAGTTGTGCAAAATTGGAAGAGCTTCATTACGTGTGAAATACATGAGGAGAATGAAACGGTCTGTAAAATAGGAGGAGCATGAAGCGGTTTTGAAAATGATGAAGAGCTTGAAAAGGTGTGAAAAATATGAAGAACTTCAAAAGATGTGAAAAATATGAGGAGCATGAAAAGGTCTGAAAAACAGGAGCAGCATGAAGCGGTGTTTAAAAACATGAAGAGCCTGAAAAGGTGTGAAAAATATGAAGAACTTCAAAACGTGTCAAAAATATGAGGAGCATGAAACGGTTTGAAAAATAGGAGGAGCAAAAAGCGGTGTTGAAAAACATGAAGAGTCTGAAAAGGTGTCAGAAATATGAAGAGCTTCAAAAGGTGTGAAAAATATGAAGAGCTTCAAAAGGAGTGAAGAATATGAAGAGCTTCAAAAGGTGTCAAAAATGAGATGAGCATGAAACGGTCTGAAAAATAGGAGGAGCATGAAGCGGTGTTGAAAAACATGAAGAGCCTGAAAAGGTGTGAAAAATATGAAGAGCTTCAAAAGGTGTGAAAAATAAGAGAAGCATGAAACGATATGAAAAATAGGAGGAGCATGACGCGGTGTTCAGAAACATGAAGAGCCTGAAAAGGTGTGAAAAATATGAAGAGCTTCAAAAGGTGTCAAAATATGAGGAGCATGAATGGTCTGAAAAATAGGAGGAGCATGAAACGGTGTTCAAAAACATGAAGAGCCTGAAAAGGTGTGAAAAATATGAAGAGCGTCAAAACGTGTCAAAAATATGAGGAGCATGAAACGGTCTGAAAAATGGGAGGAGAATGAAACCTTGTTCAAAAACATGAAGAGCCTGAAAAGATGTGAAAAATATGAAGAGCTTCAATATGTGTCAAAATATGAGGAGCATGAACGGTCTGAAAAATAGGAGGAGCATGAAACGGTGTTCAAAAACATGAAGAGCCTGAAAAATGGGAAAAATATGAAGAGCTTCAAAACGTGTCAAAAATATGAGTATCATGAAACGGTCTGAAAAATGGGAGGAGCATGAAACCTTGTTCAAAAACATGAAGAGCCTGAAAAGATGTGAAAAATATGAAGAGTTTCAAAAGGTGTGAAATACATGAGAAGCATGAAAGGGTGTGAAAAATGGAGGAGCAAGAAGCGGTGTTGAAAAACATGAAGAGCCTGAAAAGGTGTGAAAAATATGAAGAGCTTCAAAAGATGTGAAAAATATGAGGAGCATGAAGCGGTGTTCAAAACCCTGAAGAGCCTGAAAAGGTGTGAAAAATAGGAAGAGCTTCAAAAGGTGTGAAAAATATGAAGAGCTTCAAAAGGTGTAAAAATAAGATGAGCATGATACGGTCTGAAAAATAGGAGGGGCATTAAGTGGTGTTGAAAAACATGAAGAGCCTGAAAAGGTGTGAAAAATATGAAGAGCTTCAAAAGGTGTGAAATACTTGAGGAGCATGAAACGGTCTGAATAATAGGAAGATCATGAAGCGTTGTTGAAAAACATGAACAGCCTGAAAAGGTGTGAAATATATGAAGAGATTCAAAAGTTTTAAAATATATGAGGAGCATGAAACGGTCTGAAAAATAGAGGCAGCATAAAACGGTATTCAAAAACATGAAGAGCGTGAAAAGGTATGAAAAATAGGAAGAGCTTAAAAAGGTGTGAAATGTATGAGGAGCATGAAACGGTCTGAAAATTAGGAGGAGCATGAAGCTGTGTTCAAAAACCTGAAGAGCCTGAAAAGGTGTGAAAAACATGAAGAGCTTCAAAAGTTTGAAAAATAGGAGGATCATGAAGCGGTGTTGAAAAACATGAAGAGCCTGAAAAGGTGTGATAAATGTGAAGAGCTTCAAAAGGTGTCAAAAATATGAGGAGCATGATACGGTGATCAAAAACATGAAGAATCTGAAAACGTGTGAATAATATGAAGAGCTTCAAACGGTGTGAAAAATATCAGGAGCATGAAACGGTCTGAAAAAGATGAGGAGCATGAAGTGGTCTTCAAAAACATGTACAGCCTGAAAAGGTGTGAAAAATATGAAGACCTTCAAAAGGTGTGAAATACATGAGTATCATGAAACGGTATAAAAAATAGGAGGAGCATGAAGCTGTGTTCAAAAACATGAGAGCCTGAAAAGTTGTGAAAATATGAAGAGCTTTAAAAGGTGTGAAAAATACGAGGAGCATGAAACGGTGTTCAAAAACATGAAGAGCCTAAAATGGTGTGAAAATTATGAAGAGCCTCAAAACGTGTCAAAAATATGAGGAGTATGAAACGGTCTGAAAAATAGGAGGAGCATGAAGCGATGTTGAAAAACTTGAAGAGCCTGAAAACGTGTAAAATATGAAGAGCTTCAAAAGGTGTGAAAAATATGAAGAGCTTCAAAAGGTGTCAAAAATGAGATGAGCATGAAACGGTCTGAAAAATAGGAGGAGAATGAAACGATGTTGAAAAACTTGAAGACCCTGAAAAGCTGTGAAAAATATGAAGAGCTTCAAAAGGTGTGAAAAATATGAAGAGCTTCCAAAGGTGTCAAAATTATGAGGAGCATGAAAAGGTCACAAAAAGAGGAGGAGCATGAGTGGAGTTGAAAAACATGAAGAGACTGAAAAGGTGTGAAAAATATGAAGAGCTTCAAAAGGTGTGAAAAACAGGAGGAACATGAAGCGGTGTTCAAAAATATGAAGAGCCTGAAAAGGTGTGAAAAATATGAAGTGCTTCAAAAGGTGTCAACAATATGAGGAGCATGAAACGGTCTGAAAAATAGGAGGAGCAAGAAGCGGTGTTGAAAACAAGAAGAGACGGAAAAGGTGTGAAAAATATGAAGAGCTTCAAAACGTGTCAAAAATATGAGGAGCATGAAACTGTCTGAAAAACAGGAGGAGCATGAAGCGGTGTTGAAAAACATGAAGAGCCTGAAAATGTGTGAAAAATATGAAGAGCTTCAAAAGGTATGAAAATATGAAGAGCTTCAAAAGTTGTCAAAAAAGAGATGAGCATGAAACGGTCTGAAAAATAGGAGCAGCATGAAGTGGTGTTGAAAAACATGAAGAGTCTGAAAAGGTGTGAAAAATATGAAGAGCTTCAAAAGGTGTCAAAAATATGAGGAGCATGAAACGGTCTGAAATATAGGAGGATCATCAAGCGGTGTTGAAAAACATGAAGAGCCTGAAAATGTGTGAAAAATGTGAAGAGCTTCAAAAGATGTCAAAAATATGAGGAGCATGAAACGGTCTGAAAAATATGAGGAGCATGAAGCGGTGTTAAAAAACATGAAGAGCCTGAAAAGAAGTGAAAAATATGAAGAGCTTCAAAAGGCGTGAAAAATATGAAGACCTTCAAAAGGTGTCAAAAATGAGATGAGCATGAAACGGTCGGAAAAATAGGAGGAGCATGAAGCGGTGTTGAAAAACATGAAGAGGCTGAAAACCTGTGAAAAATAGGAAGAGCTTCACAAGGTGTGAAAAATATGTAGAGCTTCAAAAAATGTCAAAAATATGAGGAGCATGAAATGGTCTCAAATATAGGAGAATCATGCAGCGGTGTTGAAAACTATAAACAGCCTGAAAAAGTGTGAAAAATATGAAGAGCGTCAAAAGGTGTCAAAAATATGAGTATCATGAAATGGTCTCAAAAACAGGAGCAGCATGAAACAGTGATCAAAAACATGAAGACATTGAAAAGGTGTGAAAAATATGAAGAGCTTCAAAATGTGTGAAATACATGAGGAGCAAGAAACGGTCTGAAAAATAGGAGGAGCATGAAGTGGTGTTCAAAAACATGTACAGCCTGAAAAGGTGTGAAAAATATGAAGAGCTTCAAAAGGAGTGAAAAATAGGAGGAGCATGAAGCGGTGTTCAAAAACATGAGAAGCCTGAAAAGGTGTGAAAAACATGAAGAGCTTCAAAAGGTGAGAAAAATATGAAGAGCTTCAAAAGGTGTCAAAAATATGAGGAGCATGAAACAGTCTGAAAAATAGGAGGAGCATGATGCGGTGTTGTAAAACAAGAAGACACTGAAAAGTTGTGCAAAATTGGAAGAGCTTCATTACGTGTGAAATACATGAGGAGAATGAAACGGTCTGTAAAATAGGAGGAGCATGAAGCGGTTTTGAAAATGATGAAGAGCTTGAAAAGGTGTGAAAAATATGAAGAACTTCAAAAGATGTGAAAAATATGAGGAGCATGAAAAGGTCTGAAAAACAGGAGCAGCATGAAGCGGTGTTTAAAAACATGAAGAGCCTGAAAAGGTGTGAAAAATATGAAGAACTTCAAAACGTGTCAAAAATATGAGGAGCATGAAACGGTTTGAAAAATAGGAGGAGCAAAAAGCGGTGTTGAAAAACATGAAGAGTCTGAAAAGGTGTCAGAAATATGAAGAGCTTCAAAAGGTGTGAAAAATATGAAGAGCTTCAAAAGGAGTGAAGAATATGAAGAGCTTCAAAAGGTGTCAAAAATGAGATGAGCATGAAACGGTCTGAAAAATAGGAGGAGCATGAAGCGGTGTTGAAAAACATGAAGAGCCTGAAAAGGTGTGAAAAATATGAAGAGCTTCAAAAGGTGTGAAAAATAAGAGAAGCATGAAACGATATGAAAAATAGGAGGAGCATGACGCGGTGTTCAGAAACATGAAGAGCCTGAAAAGGTGTGAAAAATATGAAGAGCTTCAAAAGGTGTCAAAATATGAGGAGCATGAATGGTCTGAAAAATAGGAGGAGCATGAAACGGTGTTCAAAAACATGAAGAGCCTGAAAAGGTGTGAAAAATATGAAGAGCTTCAAAACGTGTCAAAAATATGAGGAGCATGAAACGGTCTGAAAAATGGGAGGAGAATGAAACCTTGTTCAAAAACATGAAGAGCCTGAAAAGATGTGAAAAATATGAAGAGCTTCAATATGTGTCAAAATATGAGGAGCATGAACGGTCTGAAAAATAGGAGGAGCATGAAACGGTGTTCAAAAACATGAAGAGCCTGAAAAATGGGAAAAATATGAAGAGCTTCAAAACGTGTCAAAAATATGAGTATCATGAAACGGTCTGAAAAATGGGAGGAGCATGAAACCTTGTTCAAAAACATGAAGAGCCTGAAAAGATGTGAAAAATATGAAGAGTTTCAAAAGGTGTGAAATACATGAGAAGCATGAAAGGGTGTGAAAAATGGAGGAGCAAGAAGCGGTGTTGAAAAACATGAAGAGCCTGAAAAGGTGTGAAAAATATGAAGAGCTTCAAAAGATGTGAAAAATATGAGGAGCATGAAGCGGTGTTCAAAACCCTGAAGAGCCTGAAAAGGTGTGAAAAATAGGAAGAGCTTCAAAAGGTGTGAAAAATATGAAGAGCTTCAAAAGGTGTAAAAATAAGATGAGCATGATACGGTCTGAAAAATAGGAGGGGCATTAAGTGGTGTTGAAAAACATGAAGAGCCTGAAAAGGTGTGAAAAATATGAAGAGCTTCAAAAGGTGTGAAATACTTGAGGAGCATGAAACGGTCTGAATAATAGGAAGATCATGAAGCGTTGTTGAAAAACATGAACAGCCTGAAAAGGTGTGAAATATATGAAGAGATTCAAAAGTTTTAAAATATATGAGGAGCATGAAACGGTCTGAAAAATAGAGGCAGCATAAAACGGTGTTCAAAAACATGAAGAGCGTGAAAAGGTATGAAAAATAGGAAGAGCTTAAAAAGGTGTGAAATGTATGAGGAGCATGAAACGGTCTGAAAATTAGGAGGAGCATGAAGCTGTGTTCAAAAACATGAAGAGCCTGAAAAGGTGTGAAAAACATGAAGAGCTTCAAAAGTTTGAAAAATAGGAGGATCATGAAGCGGTGTTGAAAAACATGAAGAGCCTGAAAAGGTGTGATAAATGTGAAGAGCTTCAAAAGGTGTCAAAAATATGAGGAGCATGATACGGTGATCAAAAACATGAAGAATCTGAAAACGTGTGAATAATATGAAGAGCTTCAAACGGTGTGAAAAATATCAGGAGCATAAAACGGTCTGAAAAAGATGAGGAGCATGAAGTGGTCTTCAAAAACATGTACAGCCTGAAAAGGTGTGAAAAATATGAAGACCTTCAAAAGGTGTGAAATACATGAGTATCATGAAACGGTATAAAAAATAGGAGGAGCATGAAGCTGTGTTCAAAAACATGAGAGCCTGAAAAGTTGTGAAAATATGAAGAGCTTTAAAAGGTGTGAAAAATACGAGGAGCATGAAACGGTGTTCAAAAACATGAAGAGCCTAAAATGGTGTGAAAATTATGAAGAGCCTCAAAACGTGTCAAAAATATGAGGAGTATGAAACGGTCTGAAAAATAGGAGGAGCATGAAGCGATGTTGAAAAACTTGAAGAGCCTGAAAACGTGTAAAATATGAAGAGCTTCAAAAGGTGTGAAAAATATGAAGAGCTTCAAAAGGTGTCAAAAATGAGATGAGCATGAAACGGTCTGAAAAATAGGAGGAGAATGAAACGATGTTGAAAAACTTGAAGACCCTGAAAAGCTGTGAAAAATATGAAGAGCTTCAAAAGGTGTGAAAAATATGAAGAGCTTCCAAAGGTGTCAAAATTATGAGGAGCATGAAAAGGTCACAAAAAGAGGAGGAGCATGAGTGGAGTTGAAAAACATGAAGAGACTGAAAAGGTGTGAAAAATATGAAGAGCTTCAAAAGGTGTGAAAAACAGGAGGAACATGAAGCGGTGTTCAAAAATATGAAGAGCCTGAAAAGGTGTGAAAAATATGAAGTGCTTCAAAAGGTGTCAACAATATGAGGAGCATGAAACGGTCTGAAAAATAGGAGGAGCAAGAAGCGGTGTTGAAAACAAGAAGAGACGGAAAAGGTGTGAAAAATATGAAGAGCTTCAAAACGTGTCAAAAATATGAGGAGCATGAAACTGTCTGAAAAACAGGAGGAGCATGAAGCGGTGTTGAAAAACATGAAGAGCCTGAAAATGTGTGAAAAATATGAAGAGCTTCAAAAGGTATGAAAATATGAAGAGCTTCAAAAGTTGTCAAAAAAGAGATGAGCATGAAACGGTCTGAAAAATAGGAGCAGCATGAAGTGGTGTTGAAAAACATGAAGAGTCTGAAAAGGTGTGAAAAATATGAAGAGCTTCAAAAGGTGTCAAAAATATGAGGAGCATGAAACGGTCTGAAATATAGGAGGATCATCAAGCGGTGTTGAAAAACATGAAGAGCCTGAAAATGTGTGAAAAATGTGAAGAGCTTCAAAAGATGTCAAAAATATGAGGAGCATGAAACGGTCTGAAAAATATGAGGAGCATGAAGCGGTGTTAAAAAACATGAAGAGCCTGAAAAGAAGTGAAAAATATGAAGAGCTTCAAAAGGCGTGAAAAATATGAAGACCTTCAAAAGGTGTCAAAAATGAGATGAGCATGAAACGGTCGGAAAAATAGGAGGAGCATGAAGCGGTGTTGAAAAACATGAAGAGGCTGAAAACCTGTGAAAAATAGGAAGAGCTTCACAAGGTGTGAAAAATATGTAGAGCTTCAAAAAATGTCAAAAATATGAGGAGCATGAAATGGTCTCAAATATAGGAGAATCATGCAGCGGTGTTGAAAACTATAAACAGCCTGAAAAAGTGTGAAAAATATGAAGAGCGTCAAAAGGTGTCAAAAATATGAGTATCATGAAATGGTCTCCAAAACAGGAGCAGCATGAAACAGTGATCAAAAACATGAAGACATTGAAAAGGTGTGAAAAATATGAAGAGCTTCAAAATGTGTGAAATACATGAGGAGCAAGAAACGGTCTGAAAAATAGGAGGAGCATGAAGTGGTGTTCAAAAACATGTACAGCCTGAAAAGGTGTGAAAAATATGAAGAGCTTCAAAAGGAGTGAAAAATAGGAGGAGCATGAAGCGGTGTTCAAAAACATGAGAAGCCTGAAAAGGTGTGAAAAACATGAAGAGCTTCAAAAGGTGAGAAAAATATGAAGAGTTTCAAAAATGTGAAAAATCTGAAGAGCTTTAAAAGGTGTGAAAAATATGAACAGCTTCTAAAGGTGTCAAAAAAGAGATGAGCATGAAACGGTCTGAAAAATAGCAGGAGCATGAAGCGGTGTTGAAAATCATGAAGAGCCTGAAAAGGTGTGAAAAACATGAAGAGCTTCAAAAGGTGTGAAAAATATGAAGAGCTTCAAAAGGTGTCAAAAATATGAGGAGCATGAAACAGTCTGAAAAATAGGAGGAGCATGATGCGGTGTTGTAAAACAAGAAGAGACTGAAAAGTTGTGCAAACTTGGAAGAGCTTCATTACGTGTGAAATACATGAGGAGAATGAAACGGTCTGTAAAATAGGAGGAGCATGAAGCGGTTTTGAAAATGATGAAGAGCTTGAAAAGGTGTGAAAAATAAGGAGAACTTCAAAAGATGTGAAAAATATGAGGAGCATGAAAAGGTCTGATAAACAGGAGCAGCATGAAGCGGTGTTTAAAAACATGAAGAGCCTGAAAAGATGTGAAAAATATGAAGAACTTCAAAACGTGTCAAAAATATGAGGAGCATGAAACGGTCTGAAAAATAGGAGGAGCAAAAAGCGGTGTTGAAAAACATGAAGAGTCTGAAAAGGTGTGAGAAATATGAAGAGCTTCAAAAGGTGTGAAAAATATGAAGAGCTTCAAAAGGAGTGAAGAGTATGAAGAGCTTCAAAAGGTGTCAAAAATGAGATGAGCATGAAACGGTCTGAAAAATAGGAGGAGCATGAAGCGGTGTTGAAAAACATGAAGAGCCTGAAAAGGTGTGAAAAATATGAAGAGCTTCAAAAGGTGTGAAAAATATGAGAAGCATGAAACGATATGAAAAATAGGAGGAGCATGACGCGGTGTTCAGAAACATGAAGAGCCTGAAAAGGTGTGAAAAATATGAAGAGCTTCAAAAGGTGTCAAAATATGAGGAGAATGAACGGTCTGAAAAATAGGAGGAGCATGAAACGGTGTTCAAAAACATGAAGAGCCTGAAAAGGTGTGAAAAATATGAAGAGCTTCAAAACGTGTCAAAAATATGAGGAGCATGAAACGGTCTGAAAAATGGAAGGAGAATGAAACCTTGTTCAAAAACATGAAGAGCCTGAAAAGATGTGAAAAATATGAAGAGCTTCAAAATGTGTCAAAATATGAGGAGCATGAACGGTCTGAAAAATAGGAGGAGCATGAAACGGTGTTCAAAAACATGAAGAGCCTGAAAAGGTGTGAAAAATATGAAGAGCTTCAAAAGGAGTGAAAAATAGGAGGAGCATGAAGCTGTGTTCAAAAACATGAAGAGCCTGAAAAGGTGTGAAAAACATGAAGAGCTTATAAAATTGTCAAAATTATGAGGAGCATGAAACGGTCTGAAAAATACGAGCAGCATGAAACGGTCTGAAAAATAGGAGGAGCATGAAGCGGTGTTCAAAAACACGAAGAGCCTGAAAAAGTGTGAAAAGTATGAAGAGCTTCAAAACGTATGAAAAATATGAAGAGCTTCAAAAGGTGTCATAAATAGATGAGCTTGAAACGGTCTGAAAAATAGGAGGAGCATAATGCGGTGTTGAAATACATGAAGAACCTGAAAAGGTGTGAAAAATATGAAGAGCTTCAAAATGTGTGAAATACCTGAGGAGCAAGAAACGATCTGAAAAATAGGAGGAGCATGAAGTGGTGTTCAAAAATATGTACAGCCTGAAAAGGTGTGAAAAATATGAAGAGCTTCAAAAGGTGTGAAAAATAGGAGCAGCATGAAACGGTCTGAAAAATAGGAGGAGCATGAAGTGGTGTTGAAAAACATGAAGAGCCTGAAAAGGTGTGAAAAATATGAAGAGCTTCAAAACGTGTCAAAAATATGAGAAGCATGCAACGTTCTGAAAAATAGGAGGAGTAAGAACCGTTATTGAAATACATGAAGAGCCTGAAAACGTGTGAAGAATGTGAAGAGCTCAAAAGTTTTGAAAAAAATGAAGAGCTTCAGAAGGTGTCAAAAATGCGATGAGCATGAAACCGTCGGAAAAATAGGAGGAGCATGAAGTGGTGTTGAAAAACATGAAGAGTCTGAAAAGTTGTGAAAAATACGAAGAGCTTCAAAAGGTGTGAAAAATATGAGGAGCATGAAACGGTCTGAAATATAGGGGGATCATGAAGCGGTTTTGAAAAACATGAAGAGCCTGAAAAGGTGTGAAAAATGTGAAGAGCTTAAAAAGGTGTCAAAATATGAGGAGCATGCAACGGTCTGAAAAATAGGAGGAGCATGAAACGGTGATCAAAAATATGAAGAGCCTGAAAAGTTGTGAAAAATATGAAGAGCTTCAAAAGGTGTGAAAAATATGAGGAGCATGAAACGGTCTGAAAAAGATGAGGAGCATGAAGCGGCGTTGAAAAACATGAAGAGCCTGAACAGGTGTGAAAAATATGAAGAGCTTCAAAAGGTGTCAAAAATATGAGGAACATGAATCGGTCTGAAAAATAAGAGAAGCATGAAGCTGTGTTCAAAAACATGAAGAGCCTGAAAAGTTGTGAAAAATATGAAAGGCTTCAAAAGGTGTGAAAAATATGAGGAGCATGAAACGGTCTGAAAAATCGGAGGAGCATGAAGCGGTGTTGAAAAACATGAAGAGCCTGAAAATGTGTGAAAAATATGAAGAGCTTCAAGAGGTGTCAAAAATATGAGGAGCATGAAATGGTCTGAAAAATTGGAGGAGCATGAAGCGGTGTTGAAAAACATGAAGAGCCTTAAAAGGTGTGAAAAAAATGAAGAGCTTCAAAAGTTGTCAAAAATATGAGGAGCATGAAACGGTCTGAAAAATATGAGAAGCATGAAGCGGTGTTGAAAAACATGAAGAGCCTGAAAAGGTGTGAAAAATATGAAGAGCTTCAAAAGGTGTCAAAAATGAGATGAGCATGAAACGGTCTGAAAAATAGGAGGAGCATGAGCGGTGTTGAAAATCATGAAGATCCTGAAAAGGTGTGAAAAATATGAAGAGCTTCAAAAGGTGTGAAATACATGAGGAGCATGAAACTCTCTGAAAAATAGGAGGAGCATGAAGCGATGTTCAAAAACATGAAGAGCCTGAAAATGTGTGAAAAATATGAAGAGCTTCAAAAGGTGTCAAAAATATGCGGAGAATGAAACGGTCTGAAAAATAGGAGGAGCATGAAGCTGTGTCGAAAAACATGAAGAGCCTGAAAAGGTTTGAAAAATATGAAGAGCTTCAAAAGGTGTCAAAAATATGAGGAGAATGAAACGGTCTGAAAAATAGGAGGAGCATGAAGCAGAGTTCGAAAACATGAAGAGCCTGAAAAGGTTTGAAAAATATGAAGAGCTCAAAAAGTGTCAAAAATATGAGGAGCATGAAACGATCTGAAAAATACGAGGAGCATGAAGCAGTGTTCAAAAACATGAAGAGCTTCAAAAGTTATGAAAAATATGAGAGCTTCAAAAGGTGTCAAAAATATGAGGAGCATGAAACGGTCTGAAAAATAGGAGGAAAATGAAGCGGTGTTCAAACACATGAAGAGCCTGAAAATGTGTGAAAATTATGAAGATCTTCAAAAGGTGTCAAAATTATGAGGAACATGAAACGGTTTGAAAAATAGGAGGAGCATGAAGCTATGTCGAAAAACATGCAGAGCCTGAAAAGGTGTGAAAAATATGAAGAGCTTCAAAAGGTGTCAAAAATATGAGGAGAATGAAACGGTCTGAAAAATAGGAGGAGCATGAAGCTATGTCGAAAAACATGCAGAGCCTGAAAAGGTGTGAAAAATATGAAGAGCTTCAAAAGGTGTCAAAAATATGAGGAGCATGAAACGTTCTGAAAAATAGGACGAGCATGAAGCAGTGATAAAAAACATGAAGTGCCTGAAAAGGTGTGAAAAATATGAAGAGTTCCTAAAGGTGTCAAAAATATGCGGAGCACCAAACGGTCTCAAAAATAGGAGGAGCATGAAGTGGTGTTGAAAAATATGAAGAGCCTGAAAATGAGTGAAAAATATGAAGAGCTTCAAAAAGTGTCAAAAATATGAGGAGCATGAAACGGTCTGAAAAATAGGAGGAAAATGAAGCGGTGTTCAAACACATGAAGAGCCTGAAAAGGTTTGAAAAATATGAAGAGCTTCAAAAGGTGTCAAAAATATGAGGAGAATGAAACGGTCTGAAAAATAGGAGGAGCATGAAGCTGTGTCGAAAAACATGAAGAGCCTGAAAAGGTTTGAAAAATATGAAGAGCTTCAAAAGGTGTCAAAAATATGAGGAGCATGAAACGGTCTGAAAAATAGGAGGAAAATGAAGCGGTGTTCAAACACATGAAGAGCCTGAAAAGGTTTGAAAAATATGAAGATCTTCAAAAGGTGTCAAAAATATGCGGAGAATGAAACGGTCTGAAAAATAGGAGGAGCATGAAGCTGTGTCGAAAAACATGAAGAGCTTGAAAAGGTTTGAAAAATATGAAGAGCTTCAAAAGGTGTCAAAAATATGAGGAGCATGAAACGATCTGAAAAATACGAGGAGCATGAAGCAGTGTTCAAAAACATGAAGAGCTTCAAAAGTTATGAAAAATATGAGAGCTTCAAAAGGTGTCAAAAATATGAGGAGCATGAAACGGTCTGAAAAATAGGAGGAAAATGAAGCGGTGTTCAAACACATGAAGAGCCTGAAAATGTGTGAAAATTATGAAGATCTTCAAAAGGTGTCAAAAATATGAGGAGCATGATACGGTTTGAAAAATAGGAGGAGCATGAAGCGGTGTTGAAAAACATGAAGAGTGTGAAAACGTGTGAAAATATGAAGAGCTTCAAAAATATTAAAAATATGAAGAGCTTCAAAAGTTTTGAAAAATATGAAGAGATTAAAAAGGTGTCAAAAATGAGATGAGCATGAAACGGTCTGAAAAATAGGAGGAGCATGAGCGGTGTTGAAAATCATGAAGAGCCTGAAAAGGTGTGAAAAATATGAAGAGCTTCAAAAGGTGTGAAATACATGAGGAGCATGAAACTCTCTGAAAAATAGGAGGAGCATGAAGCGATGTTCAAAAACATGAAGAGCCTGAAAATGTGTGAAAAATATGAAGAGCTTCAAAAGGTGTCAAAATTGAGATGAGCATGAAACGGTCTGAAAAATAGGAAGAGCATGAAGCGGTGTTGAAAAACATTAAGAGCTGAAAACGTGTGAAAAATATGAAGAGCTTCAAAAGGTGTCAAAAATGAGATGAGCATGAAACTGTCTGAAAAATAGGAAGAGCATGAAGCGGTGTTGAAAAACATTAAGAGCTGAAAACGTGTGAAAAATATGAAGAGCTTCAAAAGGTGTCAAAAATATGAGGAGCATGAAACCGTCTGAAAAATAGGAGGAGCATGAAACGGTGACCAAAAACATGAAGAGCCTGAAAAGGTGTGAAAAATATGAAAAGCTTCAAAAAGTGTCAAAAATATGAGGAGCATGAAACGGTCTGAAAAATAGGAGGAGCATGAAGCTGTGTTCAAAAATATGAAGAGCCTGAAAAGGTGTGAAAAATATGAAGAGCTTCAAAAGTTGTCAAAAATATGAGGAGCATGAAACGGTCTGAAAAATAGGAGGAGCATGAAGCTGTGTTCAAAAACATGAAGATCTTAAAAGTGTGTGAAAAATATGAAGAGCTTCAAAAGGTGTGAAAAATATGAGGAGCATGAAACGGTCTGAAAAATAGAAGCAGCATGAAACGGTTTTGAAAAACATGAAGAGCCTGAAAACTTGTGAAAAATATGAAGAGCTTTAAAAGGTGTGAAAAATATGAAGAGCTTCAAAGGTGACAAAAATGAGATGAGCATGAAACGGTCTGAAAAATAGGAGGAGCATGAAGTGGTGGAGAAAAACATGAAGAGCCTGAAAAGGTGTGAAAAATATGAAGAGCTTCAAAATGTTTCAAAAATATGAAGAGCATGAAACGGTATGAAAATCAGGAGGATCATGAAGCGGTGTTCAAAAACATGAAGAGCCTGAAAAGTTGTGAAATATATGAAGAGCTTCAAAAGGTGTCAAAAATATGATGAGCATGAAACGGCCTGAAAAATAGGAGAAGCATGAAGCGGTGTTCAAAAACATGAAGAGCCTGAAAAGGTGTGGAAAATATGAAGAGCTTCAAAAGCTGTGAAATACATGAGGAGCATGAAACTCTCTGAAAAACAGGAGGAGCATGAAGCGGTGTTCAAAAACATGAAGAGCCTGAAAAGTTGTGAAAAATATGAAAAGCTTCAAAAGGTGTCAAAAATGAGATGAGCATTAAAAGGTCTGAAAAATAGGAATAACATGAAACGATGTTGAAAATCATGAAGAGCCTGAAAAAATGTGAAAAATATAAAGAGCTTCAAAAGGTGTCAAAAATATGAGGAGCATGAAACGGTCTCAAAAATAGGAGGAGCATGAAGCGGTGTAGAAAACATGAAGAGCCTGAAAATGTGTGACAAATATGAAGAGCTTCAAAAGGTGTCAAAAATATGACGAGCATGAAACGGCCTGAAAAAGAGGAGTGGCCTGAAGTGGTGTTGAAAAATATGAAGAGCCTGAAAAGGTGTGAAAAATATGAAGAGCTACAAAAGGTGTCAAGAATATGAGGAGCATGAAACGGTCTGAAAAATAGGAGGATCATGAAGCGGTATTGAAAAACATGAAAAGCCTGAAAAGGTGTAAAAACATGAAGAGCTTCAAAAGGTGGCAAAAATATGAGAAGCATGAAAAGGTCTGAAAAATAGGAGCAGCATGAAACGGTGTTCAAAAACATGAAGAGCCTGAAAACGTGTGAAAAATATGAAGAGCCTGAAAAGGTGTGAAAAATGTGAAAAGCTTCAAAAGCTGTCAAAAATGAGATGAGCATGAAGCGGTCTGAAAAATAGGAGGATCAAGAAACGGTGTTGAAAAACATGAAGAGCCTGAAAAGGTGTGAAAAATATGCGAGCTTTAAAAGGTGTCAATAATAAGAGGTGCATGAAACAGTCTGAAAAATAGGAGGAGCATGAAACTGTCTGAAAAATAGGAGAAGCATGAAGCAGAGTTGAAAAACATGAAGAGGATGAAAAGGTGTGAAAAATATGAACAGCTTCAAAAGGTGTCAAATATATGAGGAGCATGAAACGGTCTCAAAAATAGGAGGAGCATGAAGCAGTGTTCAAAAATATGGAAAGCCTGAAAAGTATGAAATATATGAAGAGCTTCAAAAGTTGTCAAAAATATGTGGAGCATGAAACGGTCTGAAAAATAGGAGGAACATGAAACGGTGTTCAAAAATATGAAGGGCCTGGAATGGTGTGAAAAATATGAAGAGCCCCATAACGTGTCAAAAATATGAGGAGCATGAAACGGTCTGAAAAATAGGAGCAGCATGAAATGGTGTTCAAAAATATGAAGAGCCTGAAAAGGTGTGAAAAATATGAACAGCTTCAAAATGTGTCAAAAATATGAGGAGCATGAAACGGTCTGAAAAATAGGAGAAGAATGAAGCTGTGCTCAAATACATGAAGAGCCTGAGAAGGTGTGAAAAATATGAAGAGCTTCAAAATGTGTGAAAAATATGAAGAGCTTCAAAGGTGTCAAAAATATGAGGAGCATGAAACGGTCGCAAAAATAGGAGGAGCATGAAGCGGTGTTTAAAAACATGAAGAGCCTGAACAGGTTTGAAATATATGAAGAGCTTAAAACGTTGTCAAAAATATGAGGAGCATGAAACGGTCTGAAAAATAGGAGCAGCATGAAAAGGTGTTCAAAAACATGAAAAGCCTGAAAAGGTGTGAAAAATATGAGGAGCTTCAAAAGGTGTGAAAAATATGAGGAGCATGAAACGGTCTGAAAAATAGGAGTAGCATGAAGCTGTGTTCAAAAACATGAAGAGCCTGAAAAGGTGTGAAAAATATGAGGAGGATGAAACGGTCTGAAAATTAGGAGGAGCATGAAGCGGTGTTCAAAAAAAAAAAGAGCCTGAAAAGGTGTTAAAAATATGAAGAGCTTCAAAAGGTGTAAAAAATATGAGGAGCATGAAACGGTCTGAAATAGAGAAGCAGCATGAAACGGTGTTGAAAAACATGAAGGCCCTCAAAAGGTGTGAAAAATATGAAGAGCTTCAAAAGGTGTCAAACATATGAAGAGCATGAAACCGTCTGAAAAATAGGAGGATCATGAAGCAGTGTTCAAAAACATGAAGAGCCTGAAAATGTGTGAAAAATATTCAGAGCTTCAAAATGTGTCAAATATATGAGGAGAATGAAGGTCTGAAAAATAGGAGAAGGATGAAACGGTGAGTAAAAATATGAAGAGCCTGAAAAGGTGTGAAAAATATGAAGAGTTTCAAAATGTGTGAAATACATGAGGAGCATGAAACAGGCCGAAAAATAGGAGAAGCATGAAGTGGTGTGGAAAAACATGAAGAGCCTGAAAAGTTGTGAAAAATATGAAGAGCTTCAAAAGATGTGAAATACATGAGGAGCATGAAACTCTCAGAAAAATAGGAGGATCATGAAGCGGTGATCAAAAACATGAAGAGCCTGAAAAGGTGTGAAAAATATGAAGAGCTTCAAAAGGTGTCAATAATAATAGGTGCATGAAACAGTCTGAAAAATAGGAGGAGCATGAAACTCTCTGAAAAATAGGAGGAGCATGAAGCGGTCTTGAAAAAGATGAACAGCCAGAAAAGGTGTGAAAAATATGAAGAGCTTCCAAAATTGTCAAAAATATGAGGAGCATGAAACGGTCTGAAAAATAGGAGAGCATGAAACGGTCGGAAAAATAGGAGGAGCTTGAAACGGTGTTGAAAAACATGAAGAGCCTGAAAACGTGTGAAAAATATGAAGAGCTTCAAAAGGTGTGAAAATAGGAGCAGCTTCAAAAGCTTTCAAAATTTTGAGGAGCATGAAAAAGCCTGAAAAATAGGAGGAGCATGAAGCGGTGTTGAAAAACATGAAGAGCCTGAAAAGGTGTGAAAAATATGAACAGCTTCCAAAATTGTCAAAAATATGAGGAGCATGAAACGGTCTGAAAAATACGAGGAGCATGAAGCGGTGTTCAAAAACATGGAGAGCCTGAAAAGTTGTGAAAAATATGAAGAGCTTCAAAAGGTGTCAAAATTATGAGGAGCATGAAAAGGTCTGAAAAATAGGAGGAGCACGAAAGGGTGTTCAAAAACATGGAGAGCCTGAAAAGTTGTGAAAAATATGAAGAGCTTCAAAAGGTGTCAAAAATATGAGGAGCGTGAAACGGTCTGAAAAATAGGAGGAGCATGAAATGGTGTTGAAAAAGATGAAGAGCCTGAAAAGGTGTGAAAAATATGAAGAGCTTCAAAAGGTGTCAAAAATATGAGGAGCCTGAAACGGTTTGAAAAATAGGAGGAGCATGAAGCGGTGTTGAAAAAGATGAAGAGCCTGAAAAGGTGTGAAAAATATGAAGAGCGTCAAAAGGAGTCAAAAATATGAGGAGCATGAAAAGGTCTGAAAAATAGGAGGAGCATGAAGCGGTGTTGAAAAACATGAAGAGCCTGAAAAGGTGTGAAAAATATGAAGAGCTTCAAAAGGTGTCAAAATATCAGGAGCATGAAATGATCTGAAAAATAGCAGGAACATGAAACTGTCTGAAAAATAGGAGGAGTATGAAGTGGTGTTCAAAAATATGACGAGCCTTAAAAGGTGTGAAAAATATGAAGAGCTTTAAAGGTGTGAAAATTATGAAGAGCATGATACCGTCTGAAAAATAGGAGGAGCATGACACGGTGTTGAAAAACATGAAGAGCCTTAAACTGTGAGAAAAATATGAAGAGCTTTAAAGGTGTGAAAAATATGTGGAGCATGAAACGGTCTGATAAATAGGAGGAGCATGACACGGTGTTGAAAAATATGAAGAGCATGAAACTGTGTGAAAAATATGAAGAGCTTCAAAAGGAGTCAAAAATATGAGTAGCATGAAAAGATCTGAAAAATAGGAGGAACATGAAGCGGTGTTGACAAACAGGAAGAGCCTGAAAAGGTGTGAAAAATATGAAGAGCTTCAAAAGGTGTCAAAAACATGAGGAGCATGAAATGATCTGAAAAAATGAGGAACAGGAAACATTCTGAAAAACAGGAGGAGCATGAATCGGTGTTCAAAAACATGAAGAGTCTGAAAGGTATGAAATATATGAAGAGCTTCAAAAGGTGTCAAAAATATGAGGAGCATGAAACGGTCTGAAAAATAGGAGGAGCATGAAGCGGTGTTCAAAAACATGAAGAGCCTGAAAAGGTGTGAAAAATTTGAAGAGCTTCAAAAGGTGTGAAATAAATGAGGAGCATGAAACGGTCTGAATAAAAGGAGGAGAATGAAGCGGTTTTCAAAAACTTTAAGAGTCTGAAAAGATGTGAAATATATGAAGAGCTTCAAAAGGTGTCGAAAATAAGAGGAGCATGAAACGGTCAATAAAATAGGAGGAGTATGAAGCGATGTTGAAAAACATGAAGAGTCTGAAAAGGTGTGAAATATATGAAGAGCTTCAAAAGGTGTGAAATATAGGAGGAGCATGAAGCGGTGTTCAGACACATGAAGAGCTTGAAAACGTGTGAAATATATGAAGAGCTTCAAAAACTGTGAAATATAGGAGGAGCATGAAGCGGTGTTCAGAAACATGAAGAGCCTTAAAAGGTGTGAAATATATGAAGAGCTTCAAAAGTTGTCAAATATGAGTAGCATAAAACGGTCTCAAAATATGACGAGCATGAAGCGGTGTTGAAAAACATGTAGAGCCTGAAAAGGTGTGAAATACATGAAGAGCTTCAAAAGGTGTCAAAAATATGAGGAGCATGAAACGGTCTGAAAAATAGGAGGAGCATGAAATGGTGTTCAAAACATGAAGAGCTTGAAAAGGTGTGAAAAATATTAAGAGCTTCAAAAGTATCAAAAATATGAGGAGCATGAAACGGCCTGAAAAATAGGAAGAGCATGAAGCGGTGTTGAATAACATGAAGATCTTGAAAAGGTGTGAACAATATTAGGAGCATGAAACGGTCTCAAAAATATGAGGAGCATGAAGCAGTGTTGAAAATCATGAAGAGCCTGAAAAGGTGTGAAAAATATGAAGAGATTCAAAAGGTGTCAAACATATGAGCACCATGAAACTGTGTTGAAAAACAAGAAGAGCATGAAAAGGTGTGAAAAATATGAGGAGCATGAAAAGGTCTGAAAAATAGGAGGAGCATGAAGCGGTGTTCAAAAACATGAAGAGCCTGAAAAGGTGTGAAAAATTTGAAGAGCTTCAAAAGGTGTGAAATACATGAGGAGCATGAAACGGTCTGAATAAAAGGAGGAGAATGAAGCGGTTTTCAAAAACTTTAAGAGTCTGAAAAGATGTGAAATATATGAAGAGCTTCAAAAGGTGTCAAAAATATGAGGAGCATGAAACGGTGTGAAAAATATGAAGAGATCCAATAGTTGTCAAAAATATGAGGAGCATTAAATGGTGTTCATAAACATGAAGAGCCTGAAAAGGTGTTAAAAATATGAAGAGCTTCAAAAGGTGTCAAATATATCAGAAGCATGAAATGATCTGAAAAATATGAGGAGCAGGAAACGGTCTGAAAAATAGGAGGAGCATGAAGTGGTTTTCAAAAACATGAAGAGCCTTAAAAGGTGTGAAAATTATGAAGAGCTTTACAGGTGTGAAAATTATGAGGAGCATGAAACCGTCTGAAAAATAGGAGGAGCATGACACGGTGTTGAAAAACACGAAGAGCCTTAAAATGTGAGAAAAATATGAAGAACTTGAAAGGTGTGAAAAATATGAGGAGCATGAAACAGTCTGAAAAATAGGAGGAGCATGAAGCGGTGTTGAAAAAATGAAGAGCCTGAAAAGGTGTGAAAAATATGAAGAGCTTCAAAAGGTGTGAAATACATGAGGAGCATGAAACTCTCTGAAAAATAAGAGGAGCATGAAGTGGTGTTCAAAAACATGAAGAGCCTGAAAAAGTGTGAAAAATATGAAGAGCTTGAAAAGGTGTGAAAAATATCAGGAGCATGATACGGTCAGAAAAATAGGAGGAGCATGAAGCGGTGGTCAAAAACATGAAGAGCCTGTAAAGTTGTGAAAAATATGAAAAGCTTCAAAAGGTGTCAAAAATGAGCTGAGCATGAAACGGTCTGAAATATAGGAGGAGCATGAAGCGGTGTTGAAAAAATGAAGAGCCTGAAAAGGTGTGAAAAATATGAAGAGCAACAAAAGGTGTCAAAAATATGAGGAGCATGAAATGGTCTGCAAAAAAGGAAGAGCATGAAGTGGTGTTGAAAAACTTGAAGAGCCTGAAAAGGTGTGAAAAATATGAAAAGCTTCAAAAGGTGTCAAAATATGAGGAGCATGAAACGGTCTGAAAAATAGGAGGAGCATGAAGTAGTGTTCAAAAACATGAAGAGCCTGAAAAGGTTTGAAAAATATGAAGAGCTTCTAAAGGTGTCAAAAATATGAGGAGCATGAAACAGTCTGAAAAATAGCAGGAGCATGAAGCGGTGTTGAAAAACATGAAAAGTCTGAAAAGGTGTGAAAAATATGAAGAGCTTCAAAAGATGTGAAAAATATGAGGAGCATGAAACTGTCTGAAAAATAGAAACAGCATGAAACGGTGTTGAAAAAGATGAAGAGCCTGAAAACGTGTGAAAAACATGAAGAGCCTGAAAAGGTGTGAAAAATATGAAGAGTTTCAAAAGGTGTGAAAAATATGAAGAGCTTCAAAATGTGTCAAAAATATGAAGAGCATGAAACGGTCTGAAAAATAGGAGAATCATGAAGCGGTGTTAAAAAACATGAACAGCCTGAAAAGGTGTGAAAAACATGAAGAGCTTCAAATTTGTGAAATACATGAGGAGCATGAAACTCTCTGAAAAATAGGAGGAGCATGAAACGGTGATCAAAAACATGAAGAGCCTGAAAAGGTGTGAAAAATATAAAGAGTTTCAAAATGTGTGAAATACATGAGGACCATGAAACAGTCTGAAAAATATGAGAAGCATGAAGTGGTGTTCAAAAACATGAAGAGCCTGAAAAGGTGTGAAATATAAGAAGAGCTTCAAAATGTTTCAAAAATATGAGGAGCATGATACGTTCTGAAAAATAGGAGGAGCATGAAGCACTGTTCAGAAACATGAAGAGCCTGACAAGGTGTGAATAATATAAAGAGCTTCAAAAGGTGTGAAATACATGACGACCATGAAACAGTCTGAAAAATAGGAGGAGCATGAAATGTTGTTGAAAAACTTGAAGAGCCTGAAAACGTGTGAAAAAATATGAAGAGTTTCCAAATGTGTCAAAAATGAGATGAGCATGAAACAGTCTGAAAAATAGGATGAGCATGAAGCGGTGTTGAAAATCATGAAGAGCCTGAAAAGATGTGAATAATATGTAGAGCTTCAAAAGGTGTGAAAATATGAAGAGCTTCAAAAGCTGTCAAAATAAGATTATCATGAAACGGTCTGAAAATTAGGAGGAGCATGAAGTGGTGTTGAAAAAAAAGAAGAGCCTGAAAAGGTGTGAAATATATGAAGAGCTTCAAAAGGCGTGAAAATATGAAGAGCTTCAAAAGCTGTCAAAATGAGATGAGAATGAAACGGTCTGAAAATTAGGAGCAGCATGAAACGGTGTTCACACAAATGAAGAGCCTCAAAATGTGTGAAAAATAAGAAGAGCTTCAAAAGGTGTGAAATACATTTGGAGCATGAAACTGTGTGTAAAATAGGAGGAGCATGAAGTGGTGTTCAAAAACATGAAGAGCCTGAAAAGGTGTGAAAAATATGAAGAGCTTCAAAAGGTGTGAAATACATGAGAGGAATGAAACTGTCTGAAAAATAGGAGGAGCATGAAGCGGTTGTGAAAAACATGAAGAGCCTGAAAAGTTGTGAAAAATATAAAGAGCTTCTAAAGGTGTCAAAAATATGAGGACAATGAAACGCTCTGGAAAAGAGGAGGAGCATGAAGTGGTGTTGAAAAAGATGAAGAGCCTGAAAAGGTGTGAAAAATTTGAAGAGCTTCAAAACGTGTCAAAATTATGAGGAGCATGAAACGGTCTGAAAAATAGGAGGAGCATGAAGTGGTGTTGAAAAACATGAAGAGCCTGAAATGATGTGAAATATATGAAGAGGTTCAAAAGGTGCGAAAAATATGAGGAGGTTCAAAAAGGGTCAAAAATATGAGGAGCATGAAACGGTCAGAAAAATACGAGGAGCATGAAGCGGTGTTCAAAAACATGAAGAGCCTGAAAAGGTGTGAAAAATATGAAGAGATTCAAAATGTGTCAAAAATATGAGGAGCATGAAATGGTCTGAAAAATAGGAGGAGCATGAAACGGTGTTCAAAAACATGAAGAACCTGAAAAGGTGTGAAAAATATGAAGAGTTTCTAAAGGTGTCAAAAATATGAGGAGCATGAAACGGTCTGAAAAATAGGAAGACCATGAAACGGTGTTCAAAAACATGAAGAGCCTGAAAGGTGGGAAAATTCTGAAGAGATTCAAAAGCTGTGAAATACATGTGGAGCATAAAACGGTCTCAAAAATAGGAGGAGCATGAAGCGGTGTTCGAAAACATGAAGAGCCTGAAAAGGTGAGAAAAATATGAAGAGCCTCAAAACGTGTCAAAAATAGGAAGAGCATTAAACGGTCTGAAAAAATAGGAGGAGCATGAAGCGGTGTTGAAAAACATGAAGAGCCTGAAATGGTGTGAAAAATATGAAGAGCTTCAACAGGTGTGTAAAAGATGAGGAGCATGAAACGGTCGGAAAAATAGGAGGAGCATGAAATGGTGTTCAAAACATGAAGAGCCTGAAAAGGTGTGAAAAATATGAAGAGCTTCAAAGGTATCAAAAATATGAGGAGCATGAAACGGTCTGAAAAATAGGAAGAGCATGAAGTGGTTGTGAAAAACATGAAGAGCCTGAAAAGGTGTGCGAAATACGAAGAGGTTCAAAAGGTGTGAAATACATGAGGAGCATGAAACGGTCTGAAAAATAGGAGGAGCATGAAGCGGTGTTCAAAAACATGAAGAGCCTGAAAAAGTGTGAAAAATATGAAGAGCTTCAAAAAGTGTCAAAAATATGAAGAGAATGAAACAGTCCGAAAAATAGGAGGAGCATGAAAAGGTGTTGAAAAACATGAAGAGGGTGAAAATATGTGTAAAATATGAAGAGCTTCAAAAGGTGTGAAAAATATGAAGAGCTTCAAAAGGTGTGAAAAATATGAAGAGCTTCAAAAGGTGTCAAATATATGAGGAGCATGAAACGGTCAATAAAATAGGAGGAGTATGAAGCGATGTTGAAAAACATGAAGAGTCTGAAAAGGTGTGAAATATATGAAGAGCTTCAAAAGGTGTGAAATATAGGAGGAGCATGAAGCGGTGTTCAAAAACATGAAGAGCCTGAAAAGGTGTGAAATATATGAAGAGCTTCAAAAGGTGTCGAAAATAAGAGGAGCATGAAACGGTCAATAAAATAGGAGGAGTATGAAGCGATGTTGAAAAACATGAAGAGTCTGAAAAGGTGTGAAATATATGAAGAGCTTCAAAAGGTGTGAAATATAGGAGGAGCATGAAGCGGTGTTCAGACACATGAAGAGCTTGAAAACGTGTGAAATATATGAAGAGCTTCAAAAACTGTGAAATATAGGAGGAGCATGAAGCGGTGTTCAGAAACATGAAGAGCCTTAAAAGGTGTGAAATATATGAAGAGCTTCAAAAGTTGTCAAATATGAGTAGCATAAAACGGTCTCAAAATATGACGAGCATGAAGCGGTGTTGAAAAACATGTAGAGCCTGAAAAGGTGTGAAATACATGAAGAGCTTCAAAAGGTGTCAAAAATATGAGGAGCATGAAACGGTCTGAAAAATAGGAGGAGCATGAAATGGTGTTCAAAACATGAAGAGCTTGAAAAGGTGTGAAAAATATTAAGAGCTTCAAAAGTATCAAAAATATGAGGAGCATGAAACGGCCTGAAAAATAGGAAGAGCATGAAGCGGTGTTGAATAACATGAAGATCTTGAAAAGGTGTGAACAATATTAGGAGCATGAAACGGTCTCAAAAATATGAGGAGCATGAAGCAGTGTTGAAAATCATGAAGAGCCTGAAAAGGTGTGAAAAATATGAAGAGATTCAAAAGGTGTCAAACATATGAGCACCATGAAACTGTGTTGAAAAACAAGAAGAGCATGAAAAGGTGTGAAAAATATGAGGAGCATGAAAAGGTCTGAAAAATAGGAGGAGCATGAAGCGGTGTTCAAAAACATGAAGAGCCTGAAAAGGTGTGAAAAATTTGAAGAGCTTCAAAAGGTGTGAAATACATGAGGAGCATGAAACGGTCTGAATAAAAGGAGGAGAATGAAGCGGTTTTCAAAAACTTTAAGAGTCTGAAAAGATGTGAAATATATGAAGAGCTTCAAAAGGTGTCAAAAATATGAGGAGCATGAAACGGTGTGAAAAATATGAAGAGATCCAATAGTTGTCAAAAATATGAGGAGCATTAAATGGTGTTCATAAACATGAAGAGCCTGAAAAGGTGTTAAAAATATGAAGAGCTTCAAAAGGTGTCAAATATATCAGAAGCATGAAATGATCTGAAAAATATGAGGAGCAGGAAACGGTCTGAAAAATAGGAGGAGCATGAAGTGGTTTTCAAAAACATGAAGAGCCTTAAAAGGTGTGAAAATTATGAAGAGCTTTACAGGTGTGAAAATTATGAGGAGCATGAAACCGTCTGAAAAATAGGAGGAGCATGACACGGTGTTGAAAAACACGAAGAGCCTTAAAATGTGAGAAAAATATGAAGAACTTGAAAGGTGTGAAAAATATGAGGAGCATGAAACAGTCTGAAAAATAGGAGGAGCATGAAGCGGTGTTGAAAAAATGAAGAGCCTGAAAAGGTGTGAAAAATATGAAGAGCTTCAAAAGGTGTGAAATACATGAGGAGCATGAAACTCTCTGAAAAATAAGAGGAGCATGAAGTGGTGTTCAAAAACATGAAGAGCCTGAAAAAGTGTGAAAAATATGAAGAGCTTGAAAAGGTGTGAAAAATATCAGGAGCATGATACGGTCAGAAAAATAGGAGGAGCATGAAGCGGTGGTCAAAAACATGAAGAGCCTGTAAAGTTGTGAAAAATATGAAAAGCTTCAAAAGGTGTCAAAAATGAGCTGAGCATGAAACGGTCTGAAATATAGGAGGAGCATGAAGCGGTGTTGAAAAAATGAAGAGCCTGAAAAGGTGTGAAAAATATGAAGAGCAACAAAAGGTGTCAAAAATATGAGGAGCATGAAATGGTCTGCAAAAAAGGAAGAGCATGAAGTGGTGTTGAAAAACTTGAAGAGCCTGAAAAGGTGTGAAAAATATGAAAAGCTTCAAAAGGTGTCAAAATATGAGGAGCATGAAAGGGTCTGAAAAATAGGAGGAGCATGAAGTAGTGTTCAAAAACATGAAGAGCCTGAAAAGGTTTGAAAAATATGAAGAGCTTCTAAAGGTGTCAAAAATATGAGGAGCATGAAACAGTCTGAAAAATAGCAGGAGCATGAAGCGGTGTTGAAAAACATGAAAAGTCTGAAAAGGTGTGAAAAATATGAAGAGCTTCAAAAGATGTGAAAAATATGAGGAGCATGAAACTGTCTGAAAAATAGAAACAGCATGAAACGGTGTTGAAAAAGATGAAGAGCCTGAAAACGTGTGAAAAACATGAAGAGCCTGAAAAGGTGTGAAAAATATGAAGAGTTTCAAAAGGTGTGAAAAATATGAAGAGCTTCAAAATGTGTCAAAAATATGAAGAGCATGAAACGGTCTGAAAAATAGGAGAATCATGAAGCGGTGTTAAAAAACATGAACAGCCTGAAAAGGTGTGTAAAACATGAAGAGCTTCAAATTTGTGAAATACATGAGGAGCATGAAACTCTCTGAAAAATAGGAGGAGCATGAAACGGTGATCAAAAACATGAAGAGCCTGAAAAGGTGTGAAAAATATAAAGAGTTTCAAAATGTGTGAAATACATGAGGACCATGAAACAGTCTGAAAAATATGAGAAGCATGAAGTGGTGTTCAAAAACATGAAGAGCCTGAAAAGGTGTGAAATATAAGAAGAGCTTCAAAATGTTTCAAAAATATGAGGAGCATGATACGTTCTGAAAAATAGGAGGAGCATGAAGCACTGTTCAGAAACATGAAGAGCCTGACAAGGTGTGAAAAATATAAAGAGCTTCAAAAGGTGTGAAATACATGACGACCATGAAACAGTCTGAAAAATAGGAGGAGCATGAAATGTTGTTGAAAAACTTGAAGAGCCTGAAAACGTGTGAAAAAATATGAAGAGTTTCCAAATGTGTCAAAAATGAGATGAGCATGAAACAGTCTGAAAAATAGGATGAGCATGAAGCGGTGTTGAAAATCATGAAGAGCCTGAAAAGATGTGAATAATATGTAGAGCTTCAAAAGGTGTGAAAATATGAAGAGCTTCAAAAGCTGTCAAAATAAGATTATCATGAAACGGTCTGAAAATTAGGAGGAGCATGAAGTGGTGTTGAAAAAAAAGAAGAGCCTGAAAAGGTGTGAAATATATGAAGAGCTTCAAAAGGCGTGAAAATATGAAGAGCTTCAAAAGCTGTCAAAATGAGATGAGAATGAAACGGTCTGAAAATTAGGAGCAGCATGAAACGGTGTTCACACAAATGAAGAGCCTCAAAATGTGTGAAAAATAAGAAGAGCTTCAAAAGGTGTGAAATACATTTGGAGCATGAAACTGTGTGTAAAATAGGAGGAGCATGAAGTGGTGTTCAAAAACATGAAGAGCCTGAAAAGGTGTGAAAAATATGAAGAGCTTCAAAAGGTGTGAAATACATGAGAGGAATGAAACTGTCTGAAAAATAGGAGGAGCATGAAGCGGTTGTGAAAAACATGAAGAGCCTGAAAAGTTGTGAAAAATATAAAGAGCTTCTAAAGGTGTCAAAAATATGAGGACAATGAAACGCTCTGGAAAAGAGGAGGAGCATGAAGTGGTGTTGAAAAAGATGAAGAGCCTGAAAAGGTGTGAAAAATTTGAAGAGCTTCAAAACGTGTCAAAATTATGAGGAGCATGAAACGGTCTGAAAAATAGGAGGAGCATGAAGTGGTGTTGAAAAACATGAAGAGCCTGAAATGATGTGAAATATATGAAGAGGTTCAAAAGGTGCGAAAAATATGAGGAGGTTCAAAAAGGGTCAAAAATATGAGGAGCATGAAACGGTCAGAAAAATACGAGGAGCATGAAGCGGTGTTCAAAAACATGAAGAGCCTGAAAAGGTGTGAAAAATATGAAGAGATTCAAAATGTGTCAAAAATATGAGGAGCATGAAATGGTCTGAAAAATAGGAGGAGCATGAAACGGTGTTCAAAAACATGAAGAACCTGAAAAGGTGTGAAAAATATGAAGAGTTTCTAAAGGTGTCAAAAATATGAGGAGCATGAAACGGTCTGAAAAATAGGAAGACCATGAAACGGTGTTCAAAAACATGAAGAGCCTGAAAGGTGGGAAAATTCTGAAGAGATTCAAAAGCTGTGAAATACATGTGGAGCATAAAACGGTCTCAAAAATAGGAGGAGCATGAAGCGGTGTTCGAAAACATGAAGAGCCTGAAAAGGTGAGAAAAATATGAAGAGCCTCAAAACGTGTCAAAAATAGGAAGAGCATTAAACGGTCTGAAAAAATAGGAGGAGCATGAAGCGGTGTTGAAAAACATGAAGAGCCTGAAATGGTGTGAAAAATATGAAGAGCTTCAACAGGTGTGTAAAAGATGAGGAGCATGAAACGGTCGGAAAAATAGGAGGAGCATGAAATGGTGTTCAAAACATGAAGAGCCTGAAAAGGTGTGAAAAATATGAAGAGCTTCAAAGGTATCAAAAATATGAGGAGCATGAAACGGTCTGAAAAATAGGAAGAGCATGAAGTGGTTGTGAAAAACATGAAGAGCCTGAAAAGGTGTGCGAAATACGAAGAGGTTCAAAAGGTGTGAAATACATGAGGAGCATGAAACGGTCTGAAAAATAGGAGGAGCATGAAGCGGTGTTCAAAAACATGAAGAGCCTGAAAAAGTGTGAAAAATATGAAGAGCTTCAAAAAGTGTCAAAAATATGAAGAGAATGAAACAGTCCGAAAAATAGGAGGAGCATGAAAAGGTGTTGAAAAACATGAAGAGGGTGAAAATATGTGTAAAATATGAAGAGCTTCAAAAGGTGTGAAAAATATGAAGAGCTTCAAAAGGTGTGAAAAATATGAAGAGCTTCAAAAGGGGTCAAATATATGAGGAGCATGAAACGGTCAATAAAATAGGAGGAGTATGAAGCGATGTTGAAAAACATGAAGAGTCTGAAAAGGTGTGAAATATATGAAGAGCTTCAAAAGGTGTGAAATATAGGAGGAGCATGAAGCGGTGTTCAAAAACATGAAGAGCCTGAAAAGGTGTGAAATATATGAAGAGCTTCAAAAGGTGTCGAAAATAAGAGGAGCATGAAACGGTCAATAAAATAGGAGGAGTATGAAGCGATGTTGAAAAACATGAAGAGTCTGAAAAGGTGTGAAATATATGAAGAGCTTCAAAAGGTGTGAAATATAGGAGGAGCATGAAGCGGTGTTCAGAAACATGAAGAGCTTGAAAAGGTGTGAAATATATGAAGAGCTTCAAAAACTGTGAAATATAGGAGGAGCATGAAGCGGTGTTCAGAAACATGAAGAGCCTTAAAAGGTGTGAAATATATGAAGAGCTTCAAAAGTTGTCAAATATGAGTAGCATAAAACGGTCTCAAAATATAACGAGCATGAAGCGGTGTTGAAAAACATGTAGAGCCTGAAAAGGTGTGAAATACATGAAGAGCTTCAAAAGGTGTCAAAAATATGAGGAGCATGAAACGGTCTGAAAAATAGGAGGAGCATGAAATGGTGTTCAAAACATGAAGAGCTTGAAAAGGTGTGAAAAATATTAAGAGCTTCAAAAGTATCAAAAATATGAGGAGCATGAAACGGCCTGAAAAATAGGAAGAGCATGAAGCGGTGTTGAATAACATGAAGATCTTGAAAAGGTGTGAACAATATTAGGAGCATGAAACGGTCTCAAAAATATGAGGAGCATGAAGCAGTGTTGAAAATCATGAAGAGCCTGAAAAGGTGTGAAAAATATGAAGAGATTCAAAAGGTGTCAAACATATGAGCACCATGAAACTGTGTTGAAAAACAAGAAGAGCATGAAAAGGTGTGAAAAATATGAGGAGCATGAAAAGGTCTGAAAAATAGGAGGAGCATGAAATGTTGTTGAAAAACATGAAGAGCAAGAAAAGGTGTGAAAAATATGAAGAGCTTCAAAAGGTGTCAATAATAAGAGGTGCATGAAACAGTCTGAAAAATAGGAGGAGCATGAAACGATCTGAAAAATAGGAGGAGCATGAAGCGGTGTTGAAAAATATGAAGAGCCTGAAAAGGTGTGACAAATATAAAGAGTTTCAAAAAGTGTCAATGATATGAGGAGCATGATACGGTCTGAAAAATAGGAGCAGCATGAAACTGTGTTGAAAAACATGAAGAGCATGAAAAGGTGTGAAAAAAGGAAGAGCTTTAAAAGGTGTCAAATATATGAGGAGCATGAAACGGTCTGAAAAATTGAAGTAGCATGAAGCGGTGACAAAAAAATGAAGAGCCTGAAAAGGTGTGAAAAATATGAAGAGCTTCAAAAGGTGTGAAAAATATGAGGAGCATGAAACGGTCAGAAAAATAGGAGGAGCATAAAGCGGTGTTCAAAAACATGAAGAGCATGAAAAGGTGTGAAAAATATGAAGAGCTTCAAAAGGTGTCAAAAATATGAGGAGCATGAAACGGTCTGAAAAATAGGCGGAGCCTGAAACTGTGTTGAAAACATGAAAGGCCTGAAAAGTTGTGAAAAATATGAAGAGCTTCAAAAGGTGTGAAAAATATGAAGAGTTTCAAAGGTTTGAAATACATGAGGATCAAGAAAAGGTTTGAAAAATAGGAGGAGCATGCAGCGGTGTTGAAAAATATGAAGAGCCTGAAAAGGTTTGAAAAATATGAAGAGCTTCAAAAGGTGTGAAATAAATGAGGAGCATGAAACGGTCTGAAAAATAGGAGGAGCATGAAGCGGTGTTCAAAAACATGAAGAGCCTGAAAAGGCTTGAAAAATAAGAAGAGCTTCAAAAGGTGTGAAATAAATGAGGAGCATGAAACGGTCTCAAAAATAGTAGGAGCATGAAGCGGTGTTCAAAAACATGGAGAGCCTGAAAAGTTTTGAAAAATATGAAGAACTTCAAAAGGTGTCAAAAATATGAGGAGCATGAAACGGTCTGAAAAATAGGAGCAGCATGAAATGGTGTTGAAGAACATGAAGATCCTGAAAAGCTGTGAAAAATATGAAGAGCTTCAAAAGGTGTGAAATATATGAGGAGCATGAAACGGTCTGAAAAATCGGAGGAGCATGAAGCTGTGCTCAAAAACATGAAGATCCAGAAAAGGTGTGAAAAATATGAAGAGCTTCGAAAGGTGTGACAAATATGAGGAGCATGAAACGGTCTGAAAAGTTGGAGGAGTATGAAACGTGCTGAAAAATAGGAGGAGCATGAAACTGTCAGAAAAATAGGAGGATCATGAAGCCGTGTTGAAAAACATGAAGAGCGTGAAAGGTTGTGAAAAATAGGAGGAGCTTCAAAATGTGTGAAAAATATGAGGAACATGAAACGGTCTGAAAATAGGAGGAGCATGAAGCGGTGTTGAAAAACATGAAGAGCCTGAAAAGGTGTGAAAAATATGAAGAGCTTCAAAAGGTGTGAAAAATATGAAGAGCTTCAAAAGGTATCAAAAATGAGAAGAGCATAAAGGGGTCTGAAAAATAGGAGGAGCATGACGTGGTGTTGAAAAAAATGAAGAGCCTGAAAAGGTGTGAAATATATGAAGAGCTTCAAAAGGTGTGAAATACATGAGAAGCATGAAACTCTCTGAAAAATAAAAGGAGCAAGAAGGGGTGTTCAAAAACATGAAGAGGCTGAAAAGGTGTGAAAAACATGAAGAGCTTAAAAAGGTGTGAAAAATATGAGGAGCATGAAACGGTCTGAAAAAAAAGGAGGAGCATGAAACGGTGATCAAAAACATGAAGAGCATGAAAAGGTGTGAAAAATATGAAGAGCTTCAAAAGGTGTGAAATACATGAGGAACATGAAACGGTCTGAAATTTAGGAGAAGCATTAAGTGGTGTGGAAAAACATGAAGAGCCTGAAAAGGTGTGAAAAATATGAAGAGCTTCAAAAGTTGTGAAAAATATGAGGAGCATGAAATGGTCTGAAAAATAGAAGCGGCATGAAATGGTGTTGAAAAAAATGAAGAGCCTAAAAAGGTGTGAAAAATATGAAGAGCTTCAAAAGATGTGAAAAATATGAGGAGCATGATACTGCCTGAAAAATATGAGGAGCATGAAGTGGTGTGGAAGAAATGAAGAGCCTGAAAAGGTGTGAAATATATTAAGAGCATCAATAGGTGTCAAAAATATGAGGAGCATGAAACGGTCTGCAAAAAGGAGGAGCATGAAGTGGTGTTGATAAACTTGAAGAGCCTGAAAAGGTGTTAAAAATATGAAAAGCTACAAAAGGTGGGAAAAATATCAGGAGCATGAAACGGTCTGAAAAATACGAGGAGCATGAAGCGGTGTTCAAAAACATGAAGAGCCTGAAAAGGTGTGAAAAATATGAAGAGCTTCAAAAGGTGTGAAAAATATGAGCAGCATGAAACGGTCTAAAAAATTGGAGGAGCATGAAGCGGTGTTCAAAAATATGAAGAGCCTGAAAACGTCTGAAAAATATGAAGAGCTTCGAAAGGTGTCAAAAATATGAGGAGCATGAAACGATCTGAAAAATAGGAGGAGCATGAAGCGGTGTTGAAAAATATGAAGAGCCTGAAAAGGTGTGAGAAATATGAAGAGCTTCAAAAGGTGTCAAAAATATGAGGAGCATGAAACGGTCTGAAAAAGAGGAGGAGCATGAAGCGGTGTTGAAAAACATGAAGAGCCTGAAAAGGTGTGAAAAATATGAAAAGCTTCAAAAGGTGTGAAATACATGAGGAGCATGAAAGAGCTGAAAATTAGGAGAAGCATGAAGTGGTGTGGAAAAACATGAAGAGCCTGAAAAGGTGTGAAAAATATGAAGAGATTCTGAAGGTGTGAAATACATGAGGAGCATGAAACTCTCTGAAAAATATAAGGAGCATGAAGTGGTGTTCAAAAACATGAAGAGCCTGAAAAGGTGTAAAAAATATGAAGAGCTTCAAAAGGTGTGAAAAATATGAGGAGCATGTTATGGTTTGAAAAATAGGATTAGCATGAAGAGGTGTTCAAAAACATGAAGAGCCTGAAAAGTTGTGAAAATTATGAAAAGCTTCAAAAGGTGTCAAAAATGAGATGAGCATGAAACTGTCTGAAATATAGGAGGAGTATGAAGCGGTGTTCAAAACATGAAGAGCCCGAAAAGGTGTGAAAAATATGAAGAGCTTCAAAAGTTGTCAAAAATATGAGGAGAATGAAACGGTCTGAAAAAGAGGAGGAGAATGAAGCGGCGTTGAAAAACATGAAGAGCCTGAAAAGGTGTGAAAAATATGAAAAGCTTCAAAAGGTGTGAAATACATGAGGAGCATGAAAGAGCTGAAAATTAGGAGAAGCATGAAGTGGTGTGGAAAAACATGAAGAGCCTGAAAAGGTGTGAAAAATATGAAGAGCTTCAAAAGGTGTGAAATACATGAGGAGCATGAAACTCTCTGAAAAATAGGAGGAGCATGAAGCGGTGTTCAAAAAAATGAAGAGCCTGAAAAGGTGTGAACAATATGAAGAGCTTCAAAAATATGAAAAATATGAAGAGCTTCAAAAGGTGTGAAAAATATGAAGAGCTTCAAAAGGTGTGAAATATGTGAGGAGCATGAAACGGTCTGAAAAATAGCAGGATCATGAAGCGGTGTTGAAAAACATGAAGAGTCTGAAAACGTGTGAAAATATGAAGAGCTTCAAAAATATGAAAAATATGAAGAGCTTCAAAAGGTGTGAAAAATATGAAGAGCTTCAGAAGGTGTCAAAAATATGAGGAGCAAGAAACGGTCTGCAAAATAGGAGCAGCATGAAATGGTGTTCATAAACATGAAGAGCCTGAAATCGTGTGAAATATATGAAGAGCTTCAAAAGGTGTGAAAAATATGAGGAGCATGAAACGGTCTAAAAAAAAGGAGGAGCATGAAGCGGTGTTCAAAAATATGAAGAGCCTGAAAAGGTGTGAAAAATATGAAGAGCTTCAAAAGGTGTCAAAAATATGAGGAGCATGAAACGGTCTGAAAAATAGGAGGAGCATGAAGCGGTGTTGAAAAACATGAAGAGCCTGAAAAGGTGTGAGAAATATGAAGAGCTTCAAAAGGTGTCAAAAATATGAGGAGCATGAAACGGTCTGAAAAAGAGGAGGAGCATGAAGCGGTGTTGAAAAACATGAAGAGCCTGAAAACGAGTGAAAAATATGAAAAGCTTCAAAATGTGTGAAATACATGAGGAGCATGAAAGAGCTGAAAATTTGGAGAAGCATGAAGTGGTGTGGAAAAACATGAAGAGCCTGAAAAGGTGTAAAAAATATGAAGAGCTTCAAAAGGTGGAAAAATATGAGGAGCATGAAACGATCTAAAAAATAGGAGTACCATGAACCGGTGTTGAAAAACATGAAGAGCCAGAAAAGGTGTGAAAAATATTAAGAGCTTCAAAATGTGTGAAAAATATGAAGAGCTTCAAAAGGTGTCAAAAAAGAGATGAGCATGAAACGGTCTGAAAAATAGGAGGAGAATGAAGTGGTGTTGAAAAAAATGAGAAGCCTGAAAAGGTGTGAAAAATATGAAGAGCTTCAAAAGGTGTCAAAAATGAGATCATCATGAAACGGTCTGAAAAATAGGAGGTGCATGAGGTGGTGTTGAAAAAAAAGAAGAGACTGAAAAGGTGTGAAATATATGAAGAGCTTCAAAAGATGTCAAATTATGAGGAGCATGATACGGACTGAAAAATAGGAGGAGCATGAAGCAGTGTTCAAAACATGAAGAGCCTGAAAAATTGTGAAAAATATGAAAAGCTTCCAAAGGTGTCAAAAATGAGATGAGCATGAAACGGTCTGAAAAATAGGAGGAGCATGAAGTGGTGTTGAAAAAATGAAGAGCCGGAAAAGGTGTGAAAAATATGAAAAGCTTCAAAAGGTGTCAAAAATATGAGGAGCATGAAACGGTCTGAAAAATAGGAGGAGCATGAAGCGGTGTTCAAAAATATGAAGAGCCTGAAAAGGTGTGAAAAATATGAAGAGCTTCAAAAGGTGTCAAAAATATGAGGAGCATGAAACGGTCTGAAAAATAGGAGGAGCATGAAGCGGTGTTGAAAAACATGAAGAGCCTGAAAAGGTGTGAGAAATATGAAGAGCTTCAAAAGGTGTCAAAAATATGAGGAGCATGAAACGGTCTGAAAAAGAGGAGGAGCATGAAGCGGTGTTTAAAAACATGAAGAGCCTGAAAAGGTGTGAAAAATATGAAAAGCTTCAAAAGGTGTGAAATACATTAGGAGCATGAAAGAGCTGAAAATTAGGACAAGCATGAAGTGGTGTGGAAAAACATCAAGAGCCTGAAAAGGTGTGAAAAATATGAAGAGCTTCAAAAGGTGTGAAAAATATGAAGAGCTTTAAAAGGTGTCAAAAATGAGATGAGCATGAAACGGTCTGAATAATAGGAGGAGCAAGAAGCGGTGTTGAAAAACATAAAGAGCATGAAAACGTATGAAGAATATGAAGAGCTTCAAAAGGTGTGAAAAATATGAAGAGCTTTAAAGGGTGTCAAAAATGAGATGAGCATGAAACGGTCTGAAAAATAGGTGGAGCATGAAGTGGTATTGAAAAACATGAAGAGCCTGAAAAGGTGTGAAAGATATGAAGAGCTTCAAAAGGTCTCAAAAATATGAGGAGCATGAAACCGTCTGAAAAATAGGAACAGCACGAAGCAGTGTTGCAAAACATGAAGAGCCTGAAAAGGTGTCAAAAATATGAAGAGCTTCAAAAGGTGTGAAATACATGAGGAGCATTAAACGCCCTGAAAAATAGGAGGAGCATGCAGAGTTGTTCAAAAACATGAAGAGCCTGAAAAGGTGTCAAAAATATGAAGAGATTCAAAAGGTGTGAAAAATATGAAGAGCTTCAAAATGCTTCAAAAATGAAATGAGCATGAAACGGTCTGAAAAAGCTGAGGAGCATGAAGTGGTGTTGAAACACATGAAGAGCCTGAAAAGGTGTGAAAAATATGAAGAGGTTCAAAGGTGTGAAATACATGAGGATCATGAAATGGTTTGAAAAATACGAGGAGCATGAAGCAGTGTTCAAAAACATGAAGAGTCTGAAAAGGTTTGAAAAATATGAAGAGCTTCAAAATGTGTCAAAAATATGAGGAGCATGAAACCGTCTAAAAAATAGGAGGAGCATGAAGCGGTGTTGAAAAACATGAAGAGCGTGAAAACGAGTGAAAAATATGAAGAGCTTCAAAAGGTATGAAAAATATGAAGAGCTTCAAAAGGTGTCAAAAAAGAGATGAGCATGAAACCGTCTGAAAAATAGGTGGAGCATGAAGCGGTGTTGAAAACCATGAAGAGCCTGAAAAGATGTGAAAAATATGAAGAGCTTCAAAAGGTGTCAAAAATATGAGGAGCATGAAACGGTCTGAAAAATAGGAGGAGCATGAAACCGTGTTCAAAAACATGAAGAGACTGAAAAGGGTGAAAAATATGAAGAGCTTCAAAAGGTGTGAAAAATAGGAGGAGCATGAAGCGGTGTGCAAAAACATGAAAATCCTGAAAAGGTGTGAAAAATATGAAGAGCATCAAAAAGTGTCAAAAATATGAGGAGCATGAAACGGTCTGAAAAATAGGAGGAGCATGAAGCGGTGTTGAAAAACTTGAAGAGCCTGAAAAGGTGTTAAAAATATGAAGAGTTTCAAAAGGTGTCAAATATATGAGCAGCAAGAATCGGTCTGAAATATAGGAGGAGCATGAAACGGTGTTGAAAAACATGCAGAGCCTGAAAAGGTGTGAAAAATATGAAGAGCTTCAAATGGTGTCAAATATATGAAGAGCTTCAAAAGGTGTCAAAAATGAGATGAGCATGAAACGGTCTGAAAAATAGGAGGAGCAAGAAGTCGTGTTCCAAAAAATGAAGAGCCTGAGAAGGTGTGAAATATATCAAGAACTTCAAAATGTGTCAAAAATATGAGGAGCATGAAACGGTCTGAAAAATAGGAGGAGCAAGAAACGGTGTTGAAAAACATGCAGAGCCTGAAAAGGTGTGAAAAATATGAAGAACTTCAAAAGGTGTGAAATATATGAGGAGCATGAAACGGTCTTAAAAATAGGAGGAGCATGAAGCGGTTTTCAAAAATATGAAGAGCCTGAAAAGGTGTGGAAAATATGAGGAGCTTCAAAATGTGTCAAAAGTGAGATGAGCATGAAACGGTCTGAAAAATAGGAAGACCATGAAGTGGTGTTGAAAAACATGAAGAGCCTGAAAATGTGTGAAATATATGAAGAGCTTCAAAAGATGTCAGAAATGAGAGAAGCATGAAACGGTCTGAAAAATAGATGAGCAAGAAGGGGTGTTGAAAAACATGAAGAGCCTGAAAACGTTTGAGAAATATGAAGAGCTTCAAAAGGTGTGGAAAATATGAAGAGCTTCAAAAGGTATGAAATATAGGAGCAGCATGAAGTGGTGTTCAAAAACATAAAAAGCCTGTAAAGGTGTGAAAAATATGAAGAGCTTCAAAACGTGTCAAATATATGTGGAGCATGAAACGGTGTGAAAAATAGGAGGAGCATGAAGCGGTGTTGAAAAACATGAAGAACCTGAACACTTGTGAAAAATATGAAGAGCTTCAAAAGGTGTCAAAATATGAGGAGCATGAAACGATCTGAAAAATAGGAGGAGCATGAAGCGGTGTTGAAAAATATGAAGTGCCTGAAAAGGTGTGAAAAATATGAAGAGCTTCAAAAGGTGTCAAAAATATGAGGAGCATGAAACGCTCTGAAATATAGGAGGAGCATGAAGTGGTGTTGAAAAACTTGAAGAGCTGAAAAGGTGGAAAAATATGAAGAACTTCAACAGGTGTCAAAAATATGAGGAGCATGAAATGGACTGAAAAATAGGAAGATCATGAAGCGGTGTTGAATAACATGAAGAGCCTGAAAAGGTGTGAAAAATGTGAAAAGCTTCAAAAGGTGTGAAATACATGAGGAGCATGAAACGGTCTGAAAAATAGGAGTAGAATGAGACGGTTTTGAAAAACATGAAGAGCCTGAAAAGTTGTGAAAAATATGAAGAGCTTCAAAAGGTGTCAAAATTATGAGGAGTATAAAACGGTCTAAAAAATAGGAGGAGCATGAAACGGTGTTCAAAACATGAAGAGCCTGAGAAGATGTGAAATATATGACGAGCTTCAAAAGGTTTGAAATACATGAGGAGCATTAAACTGTCTGAAAAATAGGAGGAGCATGAAGCTGTGTTCAAAAACATGAAGAGCCTGAAAAGGTGTGAAAATAATGAAGAGCTTCAAAAGATGTGAAATATAGGAGCAGCATGAAGCGGTGTTCAGAAACATAAAAAGCCTGAAAAGGTGTGACAAATATGAAGAGCTTCAAAACGTGTCAAAAATATGTGGAGCATGAAATAGTCTGAAAAATAGGAGGAGCATGAAGCGGTGTTGAAAAACATGAAGAACCTGAAAACTTGTAAAAATATGAAGAGCTTCAAAAGGTGTGAAAAATATGAACCGTTTCAAAAGTGTGAAAAATGAGATGAGCATGAAGCGGTCTTAAAAATAGGAGGAGCATGAAGTGTTGTTGAAAAACATAAAGATCCTGAAAATGTGTGAAATATATGAAGAACTACAAAAGGTGTCAAAAATGTGAGGAGCATTAAAAGGTCTGAAAAATAGGAGGAGCATGAAACGGTGTTGAAAGACATGAAGAGCCTGAAAAGGTGTGAAAAACATGAAGAGCTTCAAAACGTGTCAAAAATATGTGGAGCATGAAAGGGTCTGAAAATTAGCAGGAGCATGAAGCGGTGTTGAAAAACATGAAGAACCTGAAAACGTGTGAAAAATATGAAAAGCTTCAAATGGTGTGAAAAATATGAACAGCTTCAAAAGGTGTGAAAAATATGAAGAGCTTCAAAAGGTGTCATAAATATGAGGAGCAAGAAATGGTCTGAAAAATAAGAGAAGCATGAAATGGTGTTCAAAATATGAAGAGCCTGAAAAGGTGTGAAAAATATGAAGAGCTTCAAAAGGTGTGAAATACATGAGGAGCATGAAACTCTCTAAAAAATAAGAGGAGCATGAAGCGGTGTTCAAAAACATGAAGAGCCTGAAAAGTTGTGAAAAATATGAAGAGCTTCAAAATGTGTGAAAAAAAAAGAAGAGCTTCAAAAGGTGTCAAAAATATGAGGAGCATGAATCGGTCTGAAAAATAGGAGGAGCATGAAACGGTGTTGAAAACATGAAGAGATGAAAAGGTGTGAAAAATATGAAGAGGTTCTAAAGGTGTCAAAAATATGAGGAGCATGAAACAGTCTTTAAAATAGGATGAGAATGAGACGGTTTTGAAAAAGATGAAGAGCATGAAAAGGTGTGAAAAACATGAAGAGCTTCTAAAGGTGTCAAAAATATGAGGATCATGAAATGGTGTGAAAAACAGGAGGAGCATGAAGTGGTGTTGAGAAACATGAAGAGGCTGAAAAGGTGTGAAAAATATGAATAGCTTCAAAAGTTTTCAAATATATGAGGAGCATGAAACTATCTTTAAAATAGGAGGAGCATGAAACGGTGTTGAGAAAAATGAAGAGCCTGAAAAGGTGTGAAAAATATGAAGACCTTCAAAAGGTGTCAAAAAGAGGAGGCAAATGAAACTGTCTGAAAATTAGGAGGAGCATGAAGCGGTGTGGAAAAACATGAAGAGCCTGAAAAAGTTTGAAAAATATGAAGAGCTTCAAAAGGTGTTCAAAAATATGAAGAGCTTCAAAAGGTGTCAAAAATAATGAGGAGAATGAAACGGTCTGAATAATAGGAGGAGCATAAAGTGGTGTTCAAAATCATGAAGAGCCTTAAAAATTGTGAAATATATGAAGAGCTTCAAAAGGTGTGAAAAAAATGAAGAGCTTCAAAATCTGTCAAAAATATGAGGAGCATGAAACGATCTGAAAAATAGGAACAGCATGAAACGGTGTTCAAAGACATGAAGAGCCTGAAAAGGTGTGAAAAATATGAAGAGCTTCAAAACTTGTCAAAAATATGAGGAGCATGAAACCATCTGAAAAATAGGAGGAGCAAGAAGCGGTGTTGAAAAAAATGAAGAGCCTGAAAACGTTTGAAAAATATGAAGAGTTTCAAAAGGTGTGAAAAAAATGAAGAGCTTCAAAATCTGTCAAAAATATGAGGAGCATGAAACGATTTGAAAAATAGGAGCAGCATGAAACGGTGTTCAAAGACATGAAGAGCCTGAAAAGGTGTGAAAAATATGAAGAGCTTCAAAACGTGTAAAATATGAGGAGCATGAAACGATCTGAAAAATAGGATGAGCAAGAAGGTGTGTTGAAAAACATGAAGAGCCTGAAAACGTTTGACAAATATGAAGAGATTCAAAAGGTGTGAAAAATATGAAGAGCTTCAAAAGGTGTCAAAAATTAAATGAGCATGAAACAGTCCGAGAAATAGGAGGAGCCTGAAATCGTGTTCAAAAACATGAAGAGCCTAAAAAGGTGTGAAAAATATAAAGAGCTTCAAAAGGTGTGAAATACATGAGGAGCATGAAACGGTCTGAAAAATAGGAGGAGCATGAAGCGGTGTTCAAAAATTTGAAGAGCCTGAAAAGGTGTGAAAAATATGAAGAGCTTCAAAAGGTATGAAATATAGGAGCAGCATGAAGTGGTGTTCAAAAACATAAAAAGCCTGTAAAGGTGTGAAAAATATGAAGAGCTTCAAAACGTGTCAAATATATGTGGAGCAGGAAACGGTGTGAAAAAAGGAGGAGCATGATGCGGTGTTGAAAAACATGAAGAACCTGAAAACTTGTGAAAAATATGAAGAGCTTCAAAAGGTGTCAAAATATGAGGAGCATGAAACGATCTGAAAAATAGGAGGAGCATGAAGCGGTGTTGAAAAATATGAAGTGCCTGAAAAGGTGTGAAAAATATGAAGAGCTTCAAAAGGTGTCAAAAATATGAGGAGCATGAAACGCTCTGAAATATAGGAGGAGCATGAAGTGGTGTTGAAAAACTTGAAGAGCTGAAAAGGTGGAAAAATATGAAGAACTTCAACAGGTGTCAAAAATATGAGGAGCATGAAATGGACTGAAAAATAGGAAGATCACGAAGCGGTGTTGAATAACATGAAGAGCCTGAAAAGGTGTGAAAAATATGAAAAGCTTCAAAAGGTGTGAAATACATGAGGAGCATGAAACGGTCTGAAAAATAGGAGTAGAATGAGACGGTGTTGAAAAACATGAAGAGCCTGAAAAGTTGTGAAAAATATGAAGAGCTTCAAAAGGTGTCAAAATTATGAGGAGCATAAAACGGTCTAAAAAATAGGAGGAGCATGAAACGGTGTTCAAAACATGAAGAGCCTGAGAAGATGTGAAATATATGACGAGCTTCAAAAGGTTTGAAATACATGAGGAGCATTAAACTGTCTGAAAAATAGGAGGAGCATGAAGCTGTGTTCAAAAACATGAAGAGCCTGAAAAGGTGTGAAAATAATGAAAAGCTTCAAAAGATGTGAAATATAGGAGCAGCATGAAGCGGTGTTCAGAAACATAAAAAGCCTGAAAAGGTGTGACAAATATGAAGAGCTTCAAAACGTGTCAAAAATATGTGGAGCATGAAATAGTCTGAAAAATAGGAGGAGCATGAAGCGGTGTTGAAAAACATGAAGAACCTGAAAACTTGTAAAAATATGAAGAGCTTCAAAAGGTGTGAAAAATATGAACCGTTTCAAAAGTGTGAAAAATGAGATGAGCATGAAGCGGTCTTAAAAATAGGAGGAGCATGAAGTGTTGTTGAAAAACATAAAGATCCTGAAAATGTGTGAAATATATGAAGAACTACAAAAGGTGTCAAAAATGTGAGGAGCATTAAAAGGTCTGAAAAATAGGAGGAGCATGAAACGGTGTTGAAAGACATGAAGAGCCTGAAAAGGTGTGAAAAACATGAAGAGCTTCAAAACGTGTCAAAAATATGTGGAGCATGAAAGGGTCTGAAAATTAGCAGGAGCATGAAGCGGTGTTGAAAAACATGAAGAACCTGAAAACGTGTGAAAAATATGAAAAGCTTCAAATGGTGTGAAAAATATGAACAGCTTCAAAAGGTGTGAAAAATATGAAGAGCTTCAAAAGGTGTCATAAATATGAGGAGCAAGAAATGGTCTGAAAAATAAGAGAAGCATGAAATGGTGTTCAAAATATGAAGAGCCTGAAAAGGTGTGAAAAATATGAAGAGCTTCAAAAGGTGTGAAATACATGAGGAGCATGAAACTCTCTAAAAAATAAGAGGAGCATGAAGCGGTGTTCAAAAACATGAAGAGCCTGAAAAGTTGTGAAAAATATGAAGAGCTTCAAAATGTGTGAAAAAAAAAGAAGAGCTTCAAAAGGTGTCAAAAATATGAGGAGCATGAATCGGTCTGAAAAATAGGAGGAGCATGAAACGGTGTTGAAAACATGAAGAGATGAAAAGGTGTGAAAAATATGAAGAGGTTCTAAAGGTGTCAAAAATATGAGGAGCATGAAACAGTCTTTAAAATAGGATGAGAATGAGACGGTTTTGAAAAAGATGAAGAGCATGAAAAGGTGTGAAAAACATGAAGAGCTTCAAAAGGTGTAAAAAATATGAGAGGCATGAAATGACTGAAAAATAGGAGGAGCATGATGCGGTGGTCAAAAACATGAAGAGCCTGAAAAGGTGTGAAAAATATAAAGAGCTTCAAAAGGTGTCAAAAATATTAGGAGCGTGAAACAGTATGAAACATAGGATGAGCATGAAACTTTTTTGAAAAAGATGAAGAGCATGAAAAGGTGTGAAAAATATGAAGAGCTTCAAAAGATGTTAAAAATTTGAGGAGCATGAAACTTTCTGAAAAATTGGAGGAGCATGAAGCGGTGTTGAAAAACATGAAAAGCCTGAAAAGGTGGAAAAATATGAAGAGCTTCAAAAGGTGTCAACAATATGAGGAGCATGAAACGGTCTGAAAATTAGGAAGAGCATGAAACTGTGTTGATAAACATGAAGAGCCTGAAAAGGTGTGAAAAATATGAAGAGCTTCAAAAGGTGTCAAATATATGAGGAGCATGAAACAGTGTGAAAAATAGGATGAGCATGAAACGGTTTTAAAAAGACGAAGAGCCTAAAAGGTGTGACGTATATGAAGAGCTTCAAAAGGTGTGAAATACATGAGGAGGTGGAAACGGTCTGAAAATAGTAGGAGCATGAAGCGGCGTTGAAAAATATGAATAGCCTGAAAACGTGTGAAAAATATGAAGAGCTTCAAAAGGTGTGAAATATATGAAGAGCTACAAAAGGTGTCAAAAATATGAGGAGCATGAACCGGTCTGAAATATAGGAGGAGCATGAAGTGATGTTGAAAAACATGAAGAGCCTGAAAAGGTGTGAAAAATATGAAGAGCTTCAAAAGGTGTCAAAAATATGAGGAGAATGAACCGGTCTGAAAAATAGGAGGAGCATGAAGTGGTGTTGAAAAACATGAAGTGCCTGAAAAGTTGTGAAATATATGAAGAGCTTCAAAAGGTGTGAAAAATATGAGGAGCTTCAAAAGGTGTCAAAAATAGGAGGAGCCTGAAACGGTCTGAAAAATAGGAGGAGCATGATACCGTGTTCAAAAATATGAAGAGCCTGAAAAGGTGTGAAAAACATGAAGATCTTCAAAAGGGGTCAAAAATATGAGGAGCATGAAACGATCTGAAAAATAGGAGGAGCATGAAGTGGTGTTCAAAAACATGAAGAGCTTGAAAAGGTGTGAAAAACATGAAGAGCCTCAAAACGTGTCAAAAATATGAGGAGCATGAAACGGTCTGAAAAATAGGAGGAGCATGAAGCGGTGTTGAAAAACATGAAGAGCCTGAAAACGTGTGAAAAATATGAAGAGCTTCAAAAGGTGTGAAATATATGAAGAGCTTCCAAAGGTGTCAAAAATGAGATGAGCATGAAACGGTCTGAAAAATAGGAGGAGCATGAAGTGGTCGTGGAAATCATGAAGTGCCTGAAAAGGTGTGAAATATATGAAGAGTTTCAAAAGTTGTGAAAAAATGAGGAGGTTCAAAAGGTGTCAAAAATATGAGGAGCATGAAACGGTCTGAAAAATAGGAGGAGCATGAAACGGTGTTCAAAAACATGAAGAGCCTGAAAAGGTGTGAAAAATATGAAGAGCTTGAAAAGGTGTGAAATACATGAGGAGACTGAAGCGGTCTGGAAAATAGGAGGAGCATGAAACGGTGTTGAAAAACATGAAGAGCCTGAAAAGGTGTGAAAAATAGGAGGAGCTTCACAAGGTGTCAAATATTTAAGGAGCATGAAACGGTCTGAAAAATAGGAGGAGCATGAAGCAGTCGTCAAAAACATGAAGAACCTGAAAAGTTTTGTAAAATATGAAGAGCTTCAAAAGGTGTGAAAAATATGAGGAACATGAAACGGTCTGAAAAATAGGAGCAGCATGAAACAGTGTTGAAAAACATGAAGAGCCTGAAAAGGTGTGAAAAACATGAAGAGCCTCAAAACGTGTCAAAAATATGAGGAGCATGAAACGGTCTGAAAAATAGGATGAGCATGAAGCGGTGTTGAAAACTTTAAGAGCCTGAAAAGGTGGGAAATATATAAAGAGCTTGAAAATGTGTCAAAAATATGAGGAGCGTGAAACGGTGTGAAAAATAGGAGAAGCATGAAGTGATGTTGAGAAACCTGAAGAGACTGAAAAGATGTGAAAAATATGAAGAGCTACAAAAGATGTGAAATATATGAGGAGCATGAAATGATCTGAAAAATAGGAGGAGCATGAAACGGTGTTGTAAAACATGAAGAGCCTGAAAGGTGTGAAAATTATGAAGACGTTCAAAATGTGTCAAAAAAAAGGAGGAGCATGAAATGGTGTTCAAAAACATGAAGAGCCTGAAAAGGTGTGAAAAATATTAAGATCTTCAAAAGGTGTCAAAAATATGAGGAGCATGAAACGGTGTGAAAAATAGGAGGAACATGAAGCACGGTTGAAAAACATGAAGAGCCTGAAAAGGTGTGAAAAATATGAACAGCTTCAAAAGCTGTCAAAAATATGAGGAGCATGAAACAGTCTGAAAAATAGGAGGAGCATGACGTGGTGTTGAAAAACATGAAAAGCCTGAAAAGGTGTGAAAAATATGAAGAGCATTAAAAGGTGTGAAAAATATGAGGAACATGAAACGGACTGAAAAAAAGGAGGAGTATGAAGAGGTGTTGAAAACATGAAAAGCCTGAAAATGTGTGAAAAATATGAAGAGCTTCCAAAGGTGTGAAAAATACGAATAGCTTCGAAATGTGTCAATAATGAGAGCAGCATGAAACGGAGTGAAAAATAGGAGGAGCATGAAGCGGTGTGCAAAAAGATGAAGAGCCTGAAAATCTGTGAAATATGTGAAGAGCTTCAAAAGGTGTCAAAAATATGAGGAGAAAGAAACGGTCTGAAAAATAGGAGGAGCATGAAGTGGTGTTGACAAACATGAAGAGCTGAAAAGCTGTGAAAAATATGAAGAGCTTTAAAAGGTCTCAAATATATGAGGATCATGAAATTTTCTGAAAAATAGGAGGAGCATGAAACGTTGTTCAAAACATGAAGAGCCTGAAATGGTGTGAAAAATATAAAGAGATTCAAAACATGTCAAACATTGAGGAGCATGAAACGATCTGAAAAATAGGAAGAGCATGATGCAGTGTTGAAAAACATGAAGAGGCTGAAAACGTGTGAAAAATATGAAGTGCTCCAAAGATGTCAAAAATATGAGGAGCATGAAGCGGTCCGAAAAATAGGATGAGCATGAAACGGTGTTGACAACATTCAGAGCCTGAAAAGGTGTGAAATATATGAAGAGCTTGAAACGGTGTCAAAAATATGAGGAGCATGAAACGGTGTGAAAAATAGAAGAGGCATGAAGTGATGTTGAGAAACATGAAGAGCCTGAAAAGGTGTGAAAAAAATGAAGAGCTACAAAAGGTGTCAAATACATGTGGAGCATGAAACGATCTGAAAAATAGGAGGAGCATGAAGTGGTGTTGAAAAATATGGAGAGCCTGAAAAGGTGTGAAAATTATGAAGAGCTTCAAAATGTGTCAAAAAAAAGGAGGATAATGAAACAGTGTTCAAATACATTAAGAGCCTGAATAGGTGTGAAAAATATGAAGAGCTTCAAAATGTGTCAAAAAAAAAGGAGGACCATGAAGCGGTGTTTAAAAACAAGTAGTGCCTGAAAAGGTGTGAAATATATGAAGAGCTTCAAAAGGTGTCAAAAATATGAGGAGCATGAAATGATCTGAAAAATAGGAGGAGCATGAAGTAGTGTTGAAAAACATGAAGAGCCTGAAAAAGTGTGAAAAATATGAAGAGCTTTAAAAGGTCTCAAATATATGAGGAGCATGTAACTTTCTGAAAAATAGGAGGAGCATGAAACGGTGTTCAAAACATGAAGAGCCTGAAAAGGTTTGAGAAATATGAAGAGCTTCAAAACTTGTCAAACATTGAGGAGCATGAAACTATCTGAAAAATAGGAAGAGCATGATGCCGTGTTGAAAAACATGAAGAGCCTGAAAAGGTGTGAAATATATGATGAGCTTCAAAAGGTGTCAAAAATATGAGGAGCATGAAACGGTCTGAAAAATAGGAGGACCATGAAGCGGTGTTGAAAAACATGAAGAGCCTTAAAAGTTGTGAAAAATATGAAGAGCTTCAAAAGGTGTGAAAAATATGAAGAGCTTCAAAAGGTGTCAAAAATGAGAGGAGCATGAAACGGTCTGAAAAAACGGAGGAGCATGAAGCGGTGTTGAAAAACATGAAGAGTCTTAAAAGATGTGAAAAATATGAAGAGCTTCAAAATGTGTCAAAAATAGGAGGAGGATGAAACGGTCTGAAAAAACGGAGGAGCATGAAGCTGTGTTGAAAAACATGAAGAGTCTTAAAAGATGTGAAAAATATGAAGAGCTTCAAAATGTGTCAAAAATAGGAGGAGGATGAAACGTTGTTAAAAAAACATGAAGAGCCTGAAAAGATGTGAAATATATGAAGAGCTTCAAAAGGTGTGAAAAATATGAAGAGCTTCAAAAGGTGTGAAATACATGAGGAGCATGAAACTCTCTGAATAATAGGAGGAGCATGAAGTGGTGTTCAAAACATGAAGAGCCTGAAAGGTGTGAAAAATATGAAGAGCTTCAAAACGTGTCAAAAATATGAGGAGCATGTAACTTTCTGAAAAATAGGAGGAGCATGAAACGGTGTTCAAAACATGAAGAGCCTGAAAAGGTTTGAGAAATATGAAGAGCTTCAAAACTTGTCAAACATTGAGGAGCATGAAACTATCTGAAAAATAGGAAGAGCATGATGCCGTGTTGAAAAACATGAAGAGCCTGAAAAGGTGTGAAATATATGATGAGCTTCAAAAGGTGTCAAAAATATGAGGAGCATGAAACGGTCTGAAAAATAGGAGGACCATGAAGCGGTGTTGAAAAACATGAAGAGCCTTAAAAGTTGTGAAAAATATGAAGAGCTTCAAAAGGTGTGAAAAATATGAAGAGCTTCAAAAGGTGTCAAAAATGAGAGGAGCATGAAACGGTCTGAAAAAACGGAGGAGCATGAAGCGGTGTTGAAAAACATGAAGAGTCTTAAAAGATGTGAAAAATATGAAGAGCTTCAAAATGTGTCAAAAATAGGAGGAGGATGAAACGGTCTGAAAAAACGGAGGAGCATGAAGCTGTGTTGAAAAACATGAAGAGTCTTAAAAGATGTGAAAAATATGAAGAGCTTCAAAATGTGTCAAAAATAGGAGGAGGATGAAACGTTGTTAAAAAAACATGAAGAGCCTGAAAAGATGTGAAATATATGAAGAGCTTCAAAAGGTGTGAAAAATATGAAGAGCTTCAAAAGGTGTGAAATACATGAGGAGCATGAAACTCTCTGAATAATAGGAGGAGCATGAAGTGGTGTTCAAAACATGAAGAGCCTGAAAGGTGTGAAAAATATGAAGAGCTTCAAAACGTGTCAAAAATATGAGGAGCATGAAACGGTCTGAAAAATAGGAGGAGCACGACGTGTTGTTGAAAAACGTGAATAGCCTGAAAAGGTGAGAATATATGAAGAGCTTCAAAAGGTGTGAAAACTATGAGGAGCATGAAACGGTCTGAATAATAGAAGGAGCATGAAACGGTGTTTAAACAAATGAAGAGCCTGAAAAGGTGTGAAAAATATGAAGAGTTTCAAAAGGTTTGAAAAATATGAGGAGCATGAAATGGTCCGAAAAATAGGAGATGCATGAAGTTGTGTTGAAAAACATGAAGAGCCTGAAGAGGTTTGAGAAATATGAAGAGCTTCAAAAGGTGTCAAAAATGAGATGAGCATGAAACGGTCTGAAAAATAGGAGGTGCATTAAGCGGTGTTGAAAAACATGAAGAGCCTGAAAAGGTTTGAGAAATATGAAGAGCTTCAAAAGGTGTGAAAAACATGAGGAGCATGATATGGTTTGAAAAATAGGATTAGCATGAAGCGGTGTTCAAAAACATGAAGAGCCTGAAAATATGTGAAAAATATGAAAAGCTTCAAAAGGTGTCAAAAATGAGATGAGCATGAAACGGTCTGAAAAATAGAAGGAGCATGAAGTGGTGTTCAAAAACATGAAGAGCCTGTAAAGGTGTGAAAAATATGAAGAGCTTCAAAAGGTGTGAAAAACATGAGGAGCATGATATGGTTTGAAAAATAGGATTAGCATGAAGCGGTGTTCAAAAACATGAAGAGCCTGAAAATATGTGAAAAATATGAAAAGCTTCAAAAGGTGTCAAAAATGAGATGAGCATGAAACGGTCTGAAAAATAGGAAGAGCATGATGCAGTGTTGAAAAACATGAAGAGGCTGAAAACGTGTGAAAAATATGAAGTGCTCCAAAGATGTCAAAAATATGAGGAGCATGAAGCGGTCCGAAAAATAGGATGAGCATGAAGCGGTGTTGACAACATTCAGAGCCTGAAAAGGTGTGAAATATATGAAGAGCTTGAAACGGTGTCAAAAATATGAGGAGCATGAAACGGTGTGAAAAATAGAAGAGGCATGAAGTGATGTTGAGAAACATGAAGAGCCTGAAAAGGTGTGAAAAAAATGAAGAGCTACAAAAGGTGTCAAATACATGTGGAGCATGAAACGATCTGAAAAATAGGAGGAGCATGAAGTGGTGTTGAAAAATATGGAGAGCCTGAAAAGGTGTGAAAATTATGAAGAGCTTCAAAATGTGTCAAAAAAAAGGAGGATAATGAAACAGTGTTTAAAAACAAGTAGTGCCTGAAAAGGTGTGAAATATATGAAGAGCTTCAAAAGGTGTCAAAAAAAAAGGAGGACCATGAAGCGGTGTTTAAAAACAAGTAGTGCCTGAAAAGGTGTGAAATATATGAAGAGCTTCAAAAGGTGTCAAAAATATGAGGAGCATGAAATGATCTGAAAAATAGGAGGAGCATGAAGTAGTGTTGAAAAACATGAAGAGCCTGAAAAAGTGTGAAAAATATGAAGAGCTTTAAAAGGTCTCAAATATATGAGGAGCATGTAACTTTCTGAAAAATAGGAGGAGCATGAAACGGTGTTCAAAACATGAAGAGCCTGAAAAGGTTTGAGAAATATGAAGAGCTTCAAAACTTGTCAAACATTGAGGAGCATGAAACTATCTGAAAAATAGGAAGAGCATGATGCCGTGTTGAAAAACATGAAGAGCCTGAAAAGGTGTGAAATATATGATGAGCTTCAAAAGGTGTCAAAAATATGAGGAGCATGAAACGGTCTGAAAAATAGGAGGACCATGAAGCGGTGTTGAAAAACATGAAGAGCCTTAAAAGTTGTGAAAAATATGAAGAGCTTCAAAAGGTGTGAAAAATATGAAGAGCTTCAAAAGGTGTCAAAAATGAGAGGAGCATGAAACGGTCTGAAAAAACGGAGGAGCATGAAGCGGTGTTGAAAAACATGAAGAGTCTTAAAAGATGTGAAAAATATGAAGAGCTTCAAAATGTGTCAAAAATAGGAGGAGGATGAAACGGTCTGAAAAAACGGAGGAGCATGAAGCTGTGTTGAAAAACATGAAGAGTCTTAAAAGATGTGAAAAATATGAAGAGCTTCAAAATGTGTCAAAAATAGGAGGAGGATGAAACGTTGTTAAAAAAACATGAAGAGCCTGAAAAGATGTGAAATATATGAAGAGCTTCAAAAGGTGTGAAAAATATGAAGAGCTTCAAAAGGTGTGAAATACATGAGGAGCATGAAACTCTCTGAATAATAGGAGGAGCATGAAGTGGTGTTCAAAACATGAAGAGCCTGAAAGGTGTGAAAAATATGAAGAGCTTCAAAACGTGTCAAAAATATGAGGAGCATGAAACGGTCTGAAAAATAGGAGGAGCACGACGTGTTGTTGAAAAACGTGAATAGCCTGAAAAGGTGAGAATATATGAAGAGCTTCAAAAGGTGTGAAAACTATGAGGAGCATGAAACGGTCTGAATAATAGAAGGAGCATGAAACGGTGTTTAAACAAATGAAGAGCCTGAAAAGGTGTGAAAAATATGAAGAGTTTCAAAAGGTTTGAAAAATATGAGGAGCATGAAATGGTCCGAAAAATAGGAGATGCATGAAGTTGTGTTGAAAAACATGAAGAGCCTGAAGAGGTTTGAGAAATATGAAGAGCTTCAAAAGGTGTCAAAAATGAGATGAGCATGAAACGGTCTGAAAAATAGGAGGTGCATTAAGCGGTGTTGAAAAACATGAAGAGCCTGAAAAGGTTTGAGAAATATGAAGAGCTTCAAAAGGTGTGAAAAACATGAGGAGCATGATATGGTTTGAAAAATAGGATTAGCATGAAGCGGTGTTCAAAAACATGAAGAGCCTGAAAATATGTGAAAAATATGAAAAGCTTCAAAAGGTGTCAAAAATGAGATGAGCATGAAACGGTCTGAAAAATAGAAGGAGCATGAAGTGGTGTTCAAAAACATGAAGAGCCTGTAAATGTGTGAAAAATATGAAGAGCTTCAAAAGGTGTGAAAAACATGAGGAGCATGATATGGTTTGAAAAATAGGATTAGCATGAAGCGGTGTTCAAAAACATGAAGAGCCTGAAAATATGTGAAAAATATGAAAAGCTTCAAAAGGTGTCAAAAATGAGATGAGCATGAAACGGTCTGAAAAATAGGAGGTGCATTAAGCGGTGTTGAAAAACATGAAGAGCCTGAAAAGGTTTGAGAAATATGAAGAGCTTCAAAAGGTGTCGAAAATATGAGGAGCATGAAACGGTCTGAAAAATCGGAGGTGCATGAAGCGGTGTTGTAAAACATGAAGAGCCTGAAAAGGTGTGAGAAATATGAAGAGCTTCAAAAGGTGTCAAATATATGAGTAGCATGAAACGGTCTGCAAAAAAGGAGGAGCATGAAGTGGTGTTGAAAAACATGAAGAGCTTGAAAAGGTGTGAAAAATATGAAAGCTTCAAAAGGTGACAAAAATATGAGGAGCATGAAACGGTCTGAAAAATAGGAGGAACATGAAGTGGTGTTCAAAAACATGAAGAGCCTGAAAAGGTGTGAAAAATATGAAGAGATTCAAAATGTGTCAAAAATATGACGAGCATGAAACCCTCTTAAAAATAGGAGGAGGATGAAGCGGTGTTCAAAAACATGAAGAGCCTGAAAAGGTGTGAAAAATATGAAGAGCTTCAAAATGTGTCCAAAATATGACGAGCATGAAACCCTCTAAAAAATAGGAGGAGGATGAAGCGGTGTTGAAAAACATGAAGAGCCTGAAAATGTGTGCAAAATATGAAGAGCTTCAAAAGGAGTGAAATACATGAGGAGCATGAAAAGATGTTCAAAAACACACAGAGACTTAAAAGGTGCGAAAAGTATGAAGAGCTTCAAAAAGTGTCAAAAATTAGATTAGCATGAAAGGGTCTGAAAAATAGGAGGAGCCTGAACAGGTGTTGAAAAACATGAAGAGGCTGAAAAAGTGTGAAAAATATGAAGAGTTTCAAAAATATGAAAATTATGAAGAGCTTCAAAAGGTGTGAAAAATATGAAGAGCTTCAAAAGATGTCAAAAATGAGATGAGCATGAAACGGTCTGAAAAATGGAGGAGCATGAAGTGGTGTTGAAAATCATGAGGAGCCTGAAAAGGTGTGAAATATATGCAGAGCTTCAAAAGGTGTCAAATATATGAGGAGAATGAAAGCGTCTGAAAAATACGAGGAGCATGAAGTGTTGTTGAAAAACATGAAGAGCCTGAAAAGGTGTGAAAAATATGAGGAGCTTCAAAAGGTGTCAAAAATATGAGGAGCATGAAACGGTCCGAAAAATAGGAGGATCATGAAGCGGTGTTGAAAAACATGAAGAGCCTGAAAAGGTGTGAAAAATATGAAGAGCTTCAAAAGGTGTCAAAAATATGAGGAGCATGAAACGGTCTGAAAAATAGGACGAGCATAAGCGGTGTTCAAAAACATGAACAGCCTGAAAAGGTGTGAAAAATATGAAGACCTTCAAAAGGTGTGAAAAATATGAAGAGCTTCAAAAGGTGTCAAAAATTAGATTAGCATGAAAGGGTGTGAAAATTAGGAGGAGCATGAAGTGGTGTTGAAAATCATCAAGAGCCTGAAAAGGTGTGAAATATATGAACAGCTTCAAAAGGTGTGAAAATTATGAAGAGCTTCAAAAGGTGTCAAAATTATGAGGAGCATGAAACGGTCTGAAAAATAGGAGGAGAATGAAACGGTGTTGAAAAACATGAAGAGCCTGAAAAGGTGTGAAAAATATGAAGAGCTTCAAAACGTGTGAATTATATCAGGAGCATGAAAAGTTCTGAAAATTATGAGGACCATGAAGCGGTGTTCAAAAACATAAAGAGCCTGAAAATGTGTGAAAAATATGAAGAGCTTCAAAAGATGTCACAAATATGAGGAGCATGAAACATTCTGAAAAATAGGAGGAGCATGAAGCGGTGTTGAAAAACATGAAGAGCCTGAAAAGGTGTGAAAAATATATAGAGCTTCAAAAGATGTCAAAAATATGAGGAGCATGAAACTGTCTGAAAAATAGGAGGAGCATGAAGCAGTGTTCAAAAACATGAAGAGCCTGAAAACGTGTGAAAAATATGAAGAGCTTCAAAAGTTTTGAAAAATAAGAAGAGCTTCAAAAGGTGTCAAAAATGAGATCTGCATGAAATGGTCTGAAAAATAGGAGGAGCATGAAGCGTTGTTCAAAAACCTGAAGAGCCTGAAAAGGTGTGAAAAATATGAAGAGCTTCAAAAGGTGTCAAAATCAGGAGGAGCATGAAACGGTCTGCAAACCTGGAGGAGCATGAGGTGGTGTTGAAAAACATGAAGAGCCTGAAAAGGTGTGAAAAATATGAAAAGCTTCAAAAGATGTCAAAAATATGAGGAGCATGAAACGGTCTGAAAAATAGGAGGAGCATGAAGTTGTGTTGAAAAACTTGAAGAGCATGAAAAGGTGTGAAATATATGAAGAGCTTCAAAAGTTGTGAAAAATATGAAGAGCTTCAAAATGTGTGAAATTCATGAGGAGCATGAAACGGTCTGAAAAATAGGAGGAGCATAAAGCTGTGTTCAAAACATGAAGAGCTGAAAAGGTGTGAAAAATATGAAGAGCTTCAAAAGGTTTCAAAACTTTGAGGAGCATGAAACGGGCTGAAAAATAGGAGGAGCATGAAGCGTTGTTGAAAAGAAGGAAGAGCTTGAAAAGGTGAGAAAAATATGAAGACCTTCAAAAGCTGTCAAAAATATAGGAGAATGAAACGGTCTGAAAAATAGGAGGAGCATGAAACGGTGTTCAAAACATGAAGAGCTGAAAAGGTGTGAAAAATATGAAGAGCTTCAAAAGGTGTCAAAAATATGAGGAGCATGAAACTCTCTGAAAAATAGGAGGAGCATGAAGCGGTGTTGAAAAACATGAAGAGCCTGAAAAGATGTGAAAAATAGGAAGAGCTTCAAAAGTTGTCAAATATATGAGGAGCATGAAACGGTCTGAAAAATAGGAGGAGCATGAAGCTGTGTTCAAAAACATGAAGAGCCTGAAAAGGTGTGAAATATATGAAGAGCTTCAAAAGGTGTGAAAAATATGAAGAGCTTCAAAAGGTGTCAAAAATATGAGGAGCATGAAACTCTGTGAAAAATAGGAGGAGCATGAAGTGGTGTTCAAAACATGAAGAGCCTGAAAAGGTGTGAAAAATATGGAAGCTGCAAAAGGTGTCAAAAATATGAGGAGCATGAAACGATCCGAAAAATATGAGGAGCATGAAGGGCTGTTGAAAATCATAAAGAGCCTGAAAAGTTGTGAAAAATATGAAGAGCTTCAAAAGATGTGAAAAACATGAAGAGCTTCAAAAGGTGTCAAAATGAGATGAGCATGAAACGGTCTGAAAAACAGGAGGAGCATGAGGTCGTGTTGAAAAAAATGAAAAATCTGAAAAGGTGTGAAATATATGAAGAGCTTCAAAAGGTGTCAAAAATATGAGGAGAATGAAACGGTCTGCAAAATAGGAGGAGCATGAAATGGTGTTCAAACAAATCAAGAGCCTGAAAAGGTGTGAAAAATATGAAGAGCCTGAAAAGGTTTGAGAAATATGAAGAGCTTCAAAAGGTGTCAAAAATGAGATGAGCATGAAACGGTCTGAAAAATAGGAGGTGCATTAAGCGGTGTTGAAAAACATGAAGAACCTGAAAAGGTTTGAGAAATATGAAGAGCTTCAAAAGGTGTCAAAAATATGAGGAGCATGAAACGGTCTGAAAAATCGGAGGTGCATGAAGCGGTGTTGAAAAACATGAAGAGCCTGAAAAGGTTTGAGAAATATGAAGAGCTTCAAAAGGTGTCAAAAATATGAGGAGCATGAAACGGTCTGAAAAATCGGAGGTGCATGAAGCGGTGTTGAAAAACATGAAGAGCCTGAAAAGGTGTGAGAAATATGAAGAGCTTCAAAAGGTGTCAAAAATATGAGTAGCATGAAACGTTCTGCAAAAAAGGAGGAGCATGAAGTGGTGTTGAAAAACATGAAGAGCTTGAAAATGTGTGAAAAATATGAAAGCTTCAAAAGGTGTCGAAAATATGAGGAGCATGAAACGGTCTCAAAAATAGGAGGAGCATGAAACGGTGTTCAAAAACATGAAGAGCCTGAAAAGGTGTGAAAAATATGAAGAGCTTCAAAATGTGTCAAAAATATGACGAGCATGAAACCCTCTTAAAAATAGGAGGAGGATGAAGCTGTGTTCAAAAACAAGAAGAACCTGAAAATTTGTGCAAAATATGAAGAGCTTCAAAAGGAGTGAAATACATGAGGAGCATGAAAAGGTGTTCAAAAACATGCAGAGACTTAAAAGGTGTGAAAAGTATGAAGAGCTTCAAAAAGTGCCAAAAATTCGATTAGCATGAAAGGGTCTGAAAAACAGGAGGAGCCTGAAGAGTTGTTGAAAAACATGAAGAGCCTGAAACAGTGTGAAAAATATGAAGAGCTTCAAAAATATGAAAATTATGAAGAGCTTCAAAAGGTGTGAAAAATATGAAGAGCTTCAAAATATGTCAAAAATGAGATGAGCATGAAACGGTCTGAAAAATAGGAGGAGCATGAAGTGGTGTTGAAAATTATGAAGAGCCTGAAAATGTGTGAAATATATGTAGAGCTTCAAAAGGTGTCAAAAATATGAGGAGCATGTAACGGTCTGAAAAATACGAGTAGAATGAAGTATTGTTGAAAACCATGAAGAGCCTGAAAAGGTGTGAAATATATGAAGAGCTTCAAAAGGTGAAAAAATATGAGGAGCATGAAATGGTCTGAAAAATAGGAGGATCATGAAGCGGTGTTGAAAAACCGGAAGAGCCTGAAAAGGTGTGAAAAATATGAATAGCTTCTAAAGGTGTCAAAAATGAGATGTGCATGAAACGGACTGAAAAATTGGAGGAGCATGAAGTGGTGTTCAAAAACATGAAGAGCCTGAAAAGGTGTGAAAAATATGAAAAGCTTAAAAAGGTGTCAAAAATATGAGGAGCATGAAACGGTCTGAAATATAGGAGGAGCATGAAGTTGTGTTGAAAAACATGAAGAGCCTGAAAAGGTGTGAAATATATGCAGAGCTTCAAAAGGTGTCAAAAATATGAGGAGCATGAAACGGTCTGAAAAATAGGAGGAGCATGAAACGGTGTTCAAAAACATGAAGAGCTTGAAAAGGTGTAAAAAATATGAAGAGTTTCAAAAGGTGTGAAACACATGAGGAGCATGAAACGTTCTGAAACATAGATGGAGCATGAAGCGGTGTTGAAAAAGATGAAGAGCCTGAAAACGTGTGAAAAATATGAAGAGCTTCAAAAGGTTTGAAAAATATGAAGAGCTTCAAAAGGTGTCAAAAAGGAGATCTGCATGAAACGGTCTGAAAAATAGGAGGAGCATGAAGTGGTGTTGAAAAAAATGAAGAGCCTGAAAAGGTGTGAAAAATATGAAGAGCTTCAAAAGGTGTGAAATATATGAGGAGCATGAAACGGTGTTCAAAAACATGCAGAGACTGAAAAGGTGTGAAAAATATGAAGAGCTTCAAAAGATGTCAAAAATGAGATGAGCATGAAACGGTCTGAAAAATAGGAGGAGCATGAAGTGGTGTTGAAAATCATGAAGAGCCTGAAAAGGTGTGAAATATATGCAGAGCTTCAAAAGGTGTCAAAAATATGAGGAGAATGAAACCGTCTGAAAAATACGAGGAGCATGAAGTGTTGTTGAAAAACATGAAGAGCCTGAGAAGGTGTGAAAAATATGAAGAGCTTCAAAAGGTGTCAAAAATATGAGGAGCATGATATGGTTTGAAAAATAGGATTAGCGTGATGCGGTGTTCAAAAACATGAAGAGCCTGAAAATATGTGAAAAATATGAAAGGCTTCAAAAGGTGTCAAAAATGAGATGAGCATGAAACGGTCTGAAAAATAGGACGTGCATTAAGCGGTGTTGAAAAACATGAAGAGCCTGAAAAGGTTTGAGAAATATGAAGAGCTTCAAAAGGTGTCAAAAATATGAGGAGCATTAAACTCTCTGAAAAATAGGAGGAGCATGAAGTGGTGTTGAAAAACATGAAGAGCTTGAAAAGGTGTGAAAAATATTAAAGCTTCAAAAGGTGACAAAAATATGAGGAGCAGGAAACGGTCTGAAAAATAGGAGGAGCATGAAGTGGTGTTCAAAAACATGAAGAGACTGAAAAGGTGTGAAAAATATGAAGAGCTTCAAAATGTGTCAAAAATATGACGAGCATGAAACCCTCTTAAAAATAGGAGAAGGATGAAGCGGTGTTCAAAAACATGAAGAGCCAGAAAAGGTGTGAAAAATATGAAGAGCTTCAAAATGTGTCAAAAATATGACGAGCATAAAACCCTCTTAAAAATAGGAGGAGGATGCAGCGGTGTTCAAAAACATGAAGAGCCTGAAAATGTGTGAAAAATATGAAGAGCTTCAAAAGGAGTGAAATACATGAGGAGCATGAAAAGGTGTTCAAAAACATGCAGAGACTTAAAAGGTGCGAAAAGTATGAAGAGCTTCAAAAAGTGTCAACAATTAGATTAGCATGAAAGGGTCTGAAAAATAGGAGGAGCCTGAAGAGGTGTTGAAAAACATGAAGAGGCTGAAAAAGTGAGAAAAATATGAAGAGCTTCAAAAATATGAAAATCATGAAGAGCTTCAAAAGGTGTGAAAAATATGAAGAGCTTCAAAAGATGTCAAAAATGAGATGAACATGAAACGGTCTGAAAAATGGAGGAGCATGAAGTGGTGTTGAAAATCATGAAGAGCCTGTAAAGGTGTGAAATATATGCAGAGCTTTAAAAGGTGTCAAAAATATGAGGAGAATGAAACCGTCTGAAAAATACGAGTAGCAAGAAGTGTTGTTGAAAAACATGAAGAGCCTGAAAAGGTGTGAAAAATATGAAGAGCTTCAAAAGGTGTCAAAAATATGAGGAGCATGAAACGGTCCGAAAAATAGGAGGATCATGAAGCGGTGTTGAAAAACATGAAGAGCCTGAAAAGGTGTGAAAAATATGAAGAGCTTCAAAAGGTGTCAAAAATATGAGGAGCATGAAACGGTCTGAAAAATAGGACGAGCATAAGCGGTGTTCAAAAACATGAACAGCCTGAAAAGGTGTGAAAAATATGAAGACCTTCAAAAGGTGTGAAAAATATGAAGAGCTTCAAAAGGTGTCAAAAATTAGATTAGCATGAAAGGGTGTAAAAAATAGGAGGAGCATGAAGTGGTGTTGAAAAACATCAAGAGCCTGAAAAGGTGTGAAATATATGAACAGCTTCAAAAGGTGTGAAAAATATGAAGAGCTTCAAAAGGTGTCAAAATTATGAGGAGCATGAAATGGTCTGAAAAATAGGAGGAGCATGAAACGTTGTTGAAAAACATGAAGAGCCTGAAAAGGTGTGAAAAATATGAAGAGCTTCAAAAGGTGTGAATTATATGAGGAGCATGAAAAGTTCTGAAAATTATGAGGACCATGAAGCGGTGTTCAAAAACATAAAGAGCCTGAAAATGTGTGAAAAATATGAAGAGCTTCAAAAGATGTCAAAAATATGAGGAGCATGAAACATTCTGAAAAATAGGAGGAGCATGAAGCGGTGTTCAAAAACATGAAGAGCCTGAAAAGGTGTGAAAAATATATAGAGCTTCAAAAGATGTCAAAAATATGAGGAGCATGAAACGGTCTGAAAAATAGGAGGAGCATGAAGCTGTGTTGAAAAACATGAAGAGCCTGAAAACGTGTGAAAAATATGAAGAGCGTCAAAAGTTTTGAAAAATAAGAAGAGCTTCAAAAGGTGTCAAAAATGAGATCTGCATGAAATGGTCTGAAAAATAGGAGGAGCATGAAGTGGTGTTGAAAAAAATGAAGAGCCTGAAAAGGTGTGAATTATACGAAGAGCTTCAAAAGGTGTCAAAAATATGAGGAGCATGAAACGGTCCGAAAAATAGGAGGAGCATGAAGCGATGTTGAAAAACATGAAGAGCCTGAAAAGGTGTGAAAAATATGAAGAGCTTCAAAAGGTGTCAAAAATATGAGGAGCATGAATCGGCCTGAAAAATAGGAGGAGCATGAAACGGTGTTCAAAAACATGAAGAGCCTGAAAAGTTGTGAAAAATATGAAGAGCTTCTAAAGGTGTGAAATACAAGAGGAGGATGAAACGGGCTGAAAAATAAGAGAAGCATGAAGTGGTGTGGAAAAACATGAAGAGCCTGAAAAGGTGTGAAAAATATGAAGAGCTTCAAAAGGTGTGAAATACATGAGGAGCATGAAACTCTCTGAAAAATAGACGGAGCATGAAGTGGTGTTCATAAACATGAAGAGCCTGCTAAGGTGTGAAAAATATAAAGAGCTTCAAAAGGTGTGAAAAACATGAGGAGCATGATATGGTTTGAAAAATAGGATTAGCATGAAGCGGTGTTCAAAAACATGAAGAGCCTGAAAATATGTGAAAAATATGAAAGGCTTCAAAAGGTGTCAAAAATGAGATGAGCATGAAACGGTCTGAAAAATAGGAGGTGCATTAAGCGGTGTTGAAAAACATGAAGAGCCTGAAAAGGTTTGAGAAATATGAAGAGCTTCAAAAGGTGTCAAAAATATGAGGAGCATGAAACGGTCTGAAAAATCGGAGGTGCATGAAGCGGTGTTGAAAAACATGAAGAGCCTGAAAAGGTGTGAGAAATATGAAGAGCTTCAAAGGGTGTTAAAAATATGAGTAGCATGAAACGGTCTGCAAAAAAGGAGGAGCATGAAGTGGTGTTGAAAAACATGAAGAGCTTGAAAAGGTGTGAAAAATATGAAAGCTTCAAAAGGTGTCGAAAATATGACGAGCATGAAACGGTCTCAAAAATAGGAGGAGCATGAAACGGTGTTCAAAAACATGAAGAGCCTGAAAAGGTTTGAAAAATATGAAGAGCTTCAAAATGTGTCAAAAATATGACGAGCATGAAACCCTCTTAAAAATAGGAGGAGGATGAAGCTGTGTTCAAAAACAAGAAGAACCTGAAAATTTGTGCAAAATATGAAGAGCTTCAAAAGGAGTGAAATACATGAGGAGCATGAAAAGGTGTTCAAAAACATGCAGAGACTTAAAAGGTGTGAAAAGTATGAAGAGCTTCAAAAAGTGCCAAAAATTCGATTAGCATGAAAGGGTCTGAAAAATAGGAGGAGCCTGAAGAGTTGTTGAAAAACATGAAGAGCCTGAAAAAGTGTGAAAAATATGAAGAGCTTCAAAAATATGAAAATTATGAAGAGCTTCAAAAGGTGTGAAAAATATGAAGAGCTTCAAAATATGTCAAAAATGAGATGAGCATGAAACGGTCTGAAAAATAGGAGGAGCATGAAGTGGTGTTGAAAATCATGAAGAGCCTGAAAATGTGTGAAATATATGCAGAGCTTCAAAAGGTGTTAAAAATATGAGGAGCATGTAACGGTCAGAAAAATATGAGGAGCATGAAGTTGTGTTGAAAACCATGAAGAGCCTGAAAAGGTGTGAAATATATGAAGAGCTTCAAAAGGTGTAAAAATATGAGGAGCATGAAACGGTCTGAAAAATAGGAGGATCATGAAGCGGTGTTGAAAAACCGGAAGAGCCTGAAAAGGTGTGAAAAATATGAATAGCTTCAAAAGGTGTCAAAAATGAGATGTGCATGAATCGGACTGAAAAATTGGAGGAGCATGAAGCGGTGTTGAAAAACATGAAGAGCCTGAAAACGTGTGAAAAATATGAAGAGCTTCAAAAGGTTTGAAAAATATGAAGAGCTTCAAAAGGTGTCAAAAAGGAGATCTGCATGAAACGGTCTGAAAAATAGGAGGAGCATGAAGTGGTGTTGAAAAAAATGAAGAGGCTGAAAAGGTGTGAAAAATATGAAGAGCTTCAAATGGTGTCAAAAATATGAGGAGAATGAAACGGTTTGAAAAATAGGACGAGCATGAAGCGGTGTTCAAAAACATGAAGAGCCTGAAAAGGTGTGAAAATTATGAAGAGCTTCAAAATATGTCAAAAATATGACGAGCATGAAACCCTCTTAAAAATAGGAGGAGGATGAAGCGGTGTTCAAAAACATGAAGAGCCTGAAAAGGTGTGCAAAATATGAAGAGCTTCAAAAGGTGTGAAATATATGAGGAGCATGAAATGGTGTTCAAAAACATGCAGAGACTGAAAAGGTGTGAAAAATATGAAGAGCGTCAAAAGGTGTCAAAATTATGAGGAGCATGAAACGGTCTGAAAAATAGGAGGAGCATGAAACGTTGTTGAAAAACATGAAGAGCCTGAAAAGGTGTGAAAAATATGAAGAGCTTCAAAAGGTGTGAATTATATGAGGAGCATGAAAAGTTCTGAAAATTAGGAGGACCATGAAGCGGTGTTCAAAAACATAAAGAGCCTGAAAATGTGTGAAAAATATGAAGAGCTTCAAAAGATGTCAAAAATATGAGGAGCATGAAACATTCTGAAAAATAGGAGGAGCATGAAGCGGTGTTCAAAAACATGAAGAGCCTGAAAAGGTGTGAAAAATATATAGAGCTTCAAAAGATGTCAAAAATATGAGGAGCATGAAATGGTCTGAAAAATAGGAGGAGCATGAAGCAGTGTTGAAAAACATGAAGAGCCTGAAAACGTGTGAAAAATATGAAGAGCTTCAAAAGTTTTGAAAAATAAGAAGAGCTTCAAAAGGTGTCAAAAATGAGATCTGCATGAAATGGTCTGAAAAATAGGAGGAGCATGAAGTGGTGTTGAAAAAAATGAAGAGCCTGAAAAGGTGTGAATTATACGAAGAGCTTCAAAAGGTGTCAAAAATATGAGGAGCATGAAACGGTCCGAAAAATAGGAGGAGCATGAAGCGGTGTTCAAAAACATGAAGAGCCTGCTAAGGTGTGAAAAATATGAAGAGCTTCAAAAGGTGTGAAAAACATGTTGAGCATGATATGGTTTGAAAAATAGGATTAGCATGAAGCGGTGTTCAAAAACATGAAGAGCCTGAAAATATGTGAAAAATATGAAAAGCTTCAAAAGGTGTCAAAAATGAGATGAGTATGAAACGGTCTGAAAAATAGGAGGTGCATTAAGCGGTGTTGAAAAACATGAAGAGCCTGAAAAGGTTTAAGAAATATGAAGAGCTTCAAAAGGTGTCAAAATTATGAGGAGCATGAAACGGTCTGAAAAATCGGAGGTGCATGAAGCGGTGTTGAAAAACATGAAGAGCCTGAAAAGGTGTGAGAAATATGAAGAGCTTCAAAGGGTGTTAAAAATATGAGTAGCATGAAACGGTCTGCAAAAAAGGAGGAGCATGAAGTGGTGTTGAAAAACATGAAGAGCTTGAAAAGGTGTGAAAAATATGAAAGCTTCAAAAGGTGTCGAAAATATGACGAGCATGAAACGGTCTCAAAAATAGGAGGAGCATGAAACGGTGTTCAAAAACATGAAGAGCCTGAAAAGGTGTGAAAAATATGAAGAGCTTCAAAATGTGTCAAAAATATGACGAGCATGAAACCCTCTTAAAAATAGGAGGAGGATGAAGCTGTGTTCAAAAACAAGAAGAACCTGAAAATTTGTGCAAAATATGAAGAGCTTCTAAAGGAGTGAAATACATGAGGAGCATGAAAAGGTGTTCAAAAACATGCAGAGACTTAAAAGGTGTGAAAAGTATGAAGAGCTTCAAAAAGTGCCAAAAATTCGATTAGCATGAAAGGGTCTGAAAAATAGGAGGAGCCTGAAGAGTTGTTGAAAAACATGAAGAGCCTGAAAAAGTGTGAAAAATATGAAGAGCTTCAAAAATATGAAAATTATGAAGAGCTTCAAAAGGTGTGAAAAATATGAAGAGCTTCAAAATTTGTCAAAAATGAGATGAGCATGAAACGGTCTGAAAAATAGGAGGAGCATGAAGTGTTGTTGAAAATCATGAAGAGCCTGAAAATGTGTGAAATATATGCAGAGCTTCAAAAGGTGTTAAAAATATGAGGAGCATGTAACGGTCAGAAAAATATGAGGAGCATGAAGTTGTGTTGAAAACCATGAAGAGCCTGAAAAGGTGTGAAATATATGAAGAGCTTCAAAAGGTGTAAAAATATGAGGAGCATGAAACGGTCTGAAAAATAGGAGGATCATGAAGCGGTGTTGAAAAACCGGAAGAGCCTGAAAAGGTGTGAAAAATATGAATAGCTTCAAAAGGTGTCAAAAATGAGATGTGCATGAATCGGACTGAAAAATTGGAGGAGCATGAAGCGGTGTTGAAAAACATGAAGAGCCTGAAAACGTGTGAAAAATATGAAGAGCTTCAAAAGGTTTGAAAAATATGAAGAGCTTCAAAAGGTGTCAAAAATATGACGAGCATGAAACCCTCTTAAAAATAGGAGGAGGATGAAGCTGTGTTCAAAAACAAGAAGAACCTGAAAATTTGTGCAAAATATGAAGAGCTTCAAAAGGAGTGAAATACATGAGGAGAATGAAAAGGTGTTCAAAAACATGCAGAGACTGAAAATGTGTGAAAAATAGGAAGAGCTTCAAAAGGAGTGAAATACATGAGGAGCATGAAAAGGTGTTCAAAAACAAGAAGAACCTGAAAATTTGTGCAAAATATGAAGAGCTTCAAAAGGAGTGAAATACATGAGGAGCATGAAAAGGTGTTCAAAAACATGCAGAGATTTAAAAGGTGTGAAAAGTATGAAGAGCTTCAAAAAGTGCCAAAAACTAGATTAGCATGAAAGGGTCTGAAAAATAGGAGGAGCCTGAAGAGTTGTTGAAAAACATGAAGAGCCTGAAAAAGTGTGAAAAATATGAAGAGTTTCAAAAATATGAAAATTATGAAGAGCTTCAAAAAGTGTGAAAAATATGAAGAGCTTCAAAATATGTCAAAAATGAGATGAGCATGAAACGGTCTGAAAAATAGGAGGAGCATGAAGTGGTGTTGAAAATCATGAAGAGCCTGAAAATGTGTGAAATATATGCAGAGCTTCAAAAGGTGTTAAAAATATGAGGAGCATGTAACGGTCAGAAAAATATGAGGAGCATGAAGTTGTGTTGAAAACCATGAAGAGCCTGAAAAGGTGTGAAATATATGAAGAGCTTCAAAAGGTGTAAAAATATGAGGAGCATGAAACGGTCTGAAAAATAGGAGGATCATGAAGCGGTGTTGAAAAACCGGAAGAGCCTGAAAAGGTGTGAAAAATATGAATAGCTTCAAAAGGTGTCAAAAATGAGATGTGCATGAATCGGACTGAAAAATTGGAGGAGCATGAAGCGGTGTTGAAAAACATGAAGAGCCTGAAAACGTGTGAAAAATATGAAGAGCTTCAAAAGGTTTGAAAAATATGAAGAGCTTCAAAAGGTGTCAAAAAGGAGATCTGCATGAAACGGTCTGAAAAATAGGAGGAGCATGAAGTGGTGTTGAAAAAAATGAAGAGGCTGAAAAGGTGTGAAAAATATGAAGAGCTTCAAATGGTGTCAAAAATATGAGGAGAATGAAACGGTTTGAAAAATAGGACGAGCATGAAGCGGTGTTCAAAAACATGAAGAGCCTGAAAAGGTGTGAAAATTATGAAGAGCTTCAAAATATGTCAAAAATATGACGAGCATGAAACCCTCTTAAAAATAGGAGGAGGATGAAGCGGTGTTCAAAAACATGAAGAGCCTGAAAAGGTGTGCAAAATATGAAGAGCTTCAAAAGGTGTGAAATATATGAGGAGCATGAAATGGTGTTCAAAAACATGCAGAGACTGAAAAGGTGTGAAAAATATGAAGAGCTTCAAAAGATGTCAAAAATGAGATGAGCATGAAACGGTCTGAAAAATAGGAGGAGCATGAAGTGGTGTTCAAAAACATGAAGAGACTGAAAAGGTGTGAAAAATATGAATAGTTTCAAAAGGTGTCAAAAATGAGATGTGCATGAAACGGACTGAAAAATAGGAGGAGCATGAAGTGGTGTTCAAAATCATGAAGAGCCTGAAAAGGTGTGAAATATATGAAGAGCTTCAAAATTTGTGAAAAATATGAGGAGCATGAAACGGTCTGAAAAATAGGAGGAGCCTGAACCGGGGTTCAAAAACATGAAGAGCCAGAAAAGGTGTGAAAAATATGAAGAGCTTCAAAAGGTGTGAAATACATGAGGAGCATGAAACGGTCTGAAAAATAGGAGGAGCATGAAGTGATGTTCAAAAACATGAAGAGCCTGAAAATGAGTGAGAAATATGAAAAGCTTCAAAAGGTGTCAAAAATATGAGGAGCATGAAACGGTCTGAAAAATAGGAGGAGCATGAAGCGGTGTTGAAAAACATGAAGAGCCTGAAAATGTGTGAAAAATATATAGAGCTTCAAAAGGTGTCAAAAATATGAGGAGCATGAAACGGTCTGAAAAATAGGAGGAGCATGAAGCGGTGTTGAGAAACATGAAGAGCCTGAAAAGGTGTGAAAAATATGAAGAGCTTCAAAAGGTTTGAAAAATATGAAGAGCTTCAAAAGGTGTCAAAAATATGAGGAGCATGAAACGGTTTGAAAAATAGGAGGAGCATGAAGCGGTGTTCAAAAACATGAAGAGCCTGAAAAGGTGTGAAAATTATGAAGAGCTTCAAAATATGTCAAAAATATGACGAGCATGAAACCCTCTTAAAAATAGGAGGAGGATGAAGCGGTGTTCAAAAACATGAAGAGCCTGAAAAGGTGTGCAAAATATGAAGAGCTTCAAAAGGTGTGAAATATATGAGGAGCATGAAACGGTGTTCAAAAACATGCAGAGACTGAAAAGGTGTGAAAAATATGAAGAGCTTCAAAAGATGTCAAAAATGAGATGAGCATGAAACGGTCTGAAAAATAGGAGGAGCATGAAGTGGTGTTGAAAATCATGAAGAGCCTGAAAAGGTGTGAAATATATGCAGAGCTTCAAAAGGTGTCAAAAATATGAGGAGAATGAAACCGTCTGAAAAATACGAGGAGCATGAAGTGTTGTTGAAAAACATGAAGAGCCTGAAAAGGTGTGAAAAATATGAAGAGCTTCAAAAGGTGTCAAAAATATGAGGAGCATGAAACGGTCCGAAAAATAGGAGGATCATGAAGCGGTGTTGAAAAACATGAAGAGCCTGAAAAGGTGTGAAAAATATGAAGAGCTTCAAAAGGTGTCAAAAATATGAGGAGCATGAAACGGTCTGAAAAATAGGACGAGCATGAGCGGTGTTCAAAAACATGAACAGCCTGAAAAGGTGTGAAAAATATGAAGACCTTCAAAAGGTGTGAAAAATATGAAGAGCTTCAAAAGGTGTCAAAAATTAGATTAGCATGAAAGGGTGTGAAAAATAGGAGGAGCATGAAGTGGTGTTGAAAAACATCAAGAGCCTGAAAAGGTGTGATATATATGAACAGCTTCAAAAGGTGTGAAAAATATGAAGAGCTTCAAAAGGTGTCAAAATTATGAGGAGCATGAAACGGTCTGAAAAATAGGAGGAGCATGAAACGGTGTTGAAAAACATGAAGAGCCTGAAACGGTGTGAAAAATATGAAGAGCTTCAAAAGGTGTGAATTATATGAGGAGCATGAAAAGTTCTGAAAATGAGGAGGACCATGAAGCGGTGTTCAAAAACATAAAGAGCCTGAAAATGTGTGAAAAATATGAAGAGCTTCAAAAGATATCAAAAATATGAGGAGCATGAAACATTCTGAAAAATAGGAGGAGCATGAAGCGGTGTTCAAAAACATGAAGAGCCTGAAAAGGTGTGAAAAATATATAGAGCTTCAAAAGATGTCAAAAATATGAGGAGCATGAAACGGTCTGAAAAATAGGAGGAGCATGAAGCAGTGTTGAAAAACATGAAGAGCCTGAAAACGTGTGAAAAATATGAAGAGCTTCAAAAGTTTTGAAAAATAAGAAGAGCTTCAAAAGGTGTCAAAAATGAGATCTGCATGAAGTGGTCTGAAAAATAGGAGGAGCATGAAGTGGTGTTGAAAAAAATGAAGAGCCTGAAAAGGTGTGAATTATACGAAGAGCTTCAAAAGGTGTCAAAAATATGAGGAGCATGAAACGGTCCGAAAAATAGGAGGAGCATGAAGCGGTGTTGAAAAACATGAAGAGCCTGAAAAGGTGTGAAAAATATGAAGAGCTTCAAAAGGTGTCAAAAATATGAGGAGCATGAAACGGCCTGAAAAATAGGAGGAGCATGAAACGGTGTTCAAAAACATGAAGAGCCTGAAAAGGTGTGAAACATATGAAGAGCTTCAAAAGGTGTGAAATACATGAGGAGCATGAAACTCTCTGAAAAAGAGAAGGAGCATGAAGTGGTGTTCAAAAACATGAAGAGCCTGAAAAGGTGTGAAAAATATGAAGAGCTTCAAAAGGTGTCAAAAATATGAGGAGCATGAAACGGTCTGAAAAATCGGAAGTGCATGAAGCGGTGTTGAAAAACATGAAGAGCCTGAAAAGGTGTGAGAAATATGAAGAGCTTCAAAGGGTGTTAAAAATATGAGTAGCATGAAACGGTCTGCAAAAAAGGAGGAGCATGAAGTGGTGTTGAAAAACATGAAGAGCTTGAAAAGGTGTGAAAAATATGAAAGCTTCAAAAGGTGTCGAAAATATGAGGAGCATGAAACGGTCTCAAAAATAGGAGGAGCATGAAACGGTGTTCAAAAACATGAAGAGCCTGAAAAGGTGTGAAAAATATGAAGAGCTTCAAAATGTGTCAAAAATATGACGAGCATGAAACCCTCTTAAAAATAGGAGGAGGATGAAGCTGTGTTCAAATACAAGAAGAACCTGAAAATTTGTGCAAAATATGAAGAGCTTCAGAAGGAGTGAAATACATGAGGAGCATGAAAAGGTGTTCAAAAACATGCAGAGACTTAAAAGGTGTGAAAAGTATGAAGAGCTTCAAAATGTGCCAAAAATTCGATTAGCATGAAAGGGTCTGAAAAATAGGAGGAGCCTGAAGAGTTGTTGAAAAACATGAAGAGCCTGAAAAAGTGTGAAAAATATGAAGAGCTTCAAAAATATGAAAATTATGAAGAGCTTCAAAAAGTGCCAAAAATTCGATTAGCATGAAAGGGTCTGAAAAATAGGAGGAGCCTGAAGAGTTGTTGAAAAACATGAAGAGCCTGAAAAAGTGTGAAAAATATGAAGAGCTTCAAAAATATGAAAATTATGAAGAGCTTCAAAAAGTGTGAAAAATATGAAGAGTTTCAAAATATGTCAAAAATGAGATGAGCATGAAACGGTCTGAAAAATAGGAGGAGCATGAAGTGGTGTTGAAAATCATGAAGAGCCTGAAAATGTGTGAAATATATGCAGAGCTTCAAAAGGTGTCATAAATATGAGGAGCATGTAATGGTCTGAAAAATAGGAGGAGCATGAAGTGGTGTTGAAAAACATGAAGAGCCTGAAAAAGTGTGAAAAATATGAAGAGCTTCAAAAAGTGTCAAAAATTAGATTAGCATGAAAGGGTCTGAAAAATAGGAGGAGCCTGAAGTGATGTTGAAAAACATGAAGAGCCTGAAAAGGTGTGAAAAATATGCAGAGCTTCAAAAGGTGTCAAAAATATGAGGAGCATGAAACGGTCTGAAAAATAGGAGGAGCATGAAGTGGTGTTCAAAAACATGAAGAGCCTTAAAAGGTGTGAAAAATCTGATTAGCTTTAAAGGTGTGAAAATTATGAGGAGCATGAAACCGTCTGAAAAATAGGAGGAGCATGACACGGTGTTGAAAAACATGAAGAGCCTTAAACTGTGAGAAAAATATGAAGAGCTTTAAAGGTGTGAAAAATATGTGGAGCATGAAACGGTCTGATAAATAGGAGGAGCATGACACGGTGTTGAAAAATATGAAGAGCATGAAACTGTGTGAAAAATATGAAGAGCTTCAAAAGGAGTCAAAAATATGAGTAGCATGAAAAGATCTGAAAAATAGGAGGAACATGAAGCGGTGTTGACAAACAGGAAGAGCCTGAAAAGGTGTGAAAAATATGAAGAGCTTCAAAAGGTGTCAAAAACATGAGGAGCATGCAATGATCTGAAAAAATGAGGAACAGGAAACATTCTGAAAAACAGGAGGAGCATGAATCGGTGTTCAAAAACATGAACAGTCTGAAAGGTATGAAATATATGAAGAGCTTCAAAAGGTGTCAAAAATATGAGGAGCATGAAACGGTCTGAAAAATAGGAGGAGCATGAAGCGGTGTTCAAAAACATGAAGAGCCTGAAAAGGTGTGAAAAATTTGAAGAGCTTCAAAAAGTGTGAAATACATGAGGAGCATGAAACGGTCTGAATAAAAGGAGGAGAATGAAGCGGTTTTCAAAAACTTTAAGAGTCTGAAAAGATGTGAAATATATGAAGAGCTTCAAAAGGTGTCAAAAATATGAGGAGCATGAAACGGTGTGAAAAATATGAAGAGATCCAATAGTTGTCAAAAATATGAGGAGCATTAAATGGTGTTCAGAAACATGAAGAGCCTGAAAAGGTGTTAAAAATATGAAGAGCTTCAAAAGGTGTCAAAAATATGAGGACCATGAAACGGTCTGAAAAATAGCAGGAGCATGAAGCGGTGTTCAAAAACATGAAGAGCCTGAAAAGGTGTGAAAAATATGAAGAGCTTCAAAAGGTGTCAAATATATCAGAAGCATGAAATGATCTGAAAAATATGAGGAGCAGGAAACGGTCTGAAAAATAGGAGGAGCATGAAGTGATTTTCAAATACATGAAGAGTCTTAAAAGGTGTGAAAATTATGAAGAGCTTTACAGGTGTGAAAATTATGAGGAGCATGAAACCGTCTGAAAAATAGGAGGAGCATGACATGGTGTTGAAAAACACGAAGAGCCTTAAAATGTGAGAAAAATATGAAGAGCTTTAAAGGTGTGAAAAATATGAGGAGCATGAAACAGTGTGAAAAATAGGAGGAGCGTGAAGCGGTGTTGAAAAAATGAAGAGCCTGAAAAGGTGTGAAAAATATGAAGAGCTTCAAAAGGTGTGAAATACATGAGGAGCATGAAACTCTCTGAAAAATAAGAGGAGCATGAAGTGGTGTTCAAAAACATGAAGAGCCTGAAAAAGTGTGAAAAATATGAAGAGCTTGAAAAGGTGTGAAAAATATCAGGAGCATGATACGGTCAGAAAAATAGGAGGAGCATGAAGCGGTGGTCAAAAACATGAAGAGCCTGTAAAGTTGTGAAAAATATGAAAAGCTTCAAAAGATGTCAAAAATGAGCTGAGCATGAAACGGTCTGAAATATAGGAGGAGCATGAAGCGGTGTTGAAAAAATAAAGAGCCTGAAAAGGTGTGAAAAATATGAAGAGCAACAAAAGGTGTCAAAAATATGAGGAGCATGAAATGGTCTGCAAAAAAGGAAGAGCATGAAGTGGTGTTGAAAAACTTGAAGAGCCTGAAAAGGTGTGAAAAATATGAAAAGCTTCAAAAGGTGTCAAAATATGAGGAGCATGAAACGGTCTGAAAAATAGGAGGAGCATGAAGCAGTGTTCAAAAACATGAAGAGCCTGAAAAGGTTTGAAAAATATGAAGAGCTTCTAAAGGTGTCAAAAATATGAGGAGCATGAAACAGTCTGAAAAATAGCAGGAGCATGAAGCGGTGTTGAAAAACATGAAAAGTCTGAAAAGGTGTAAAAAATATGAAGAGCTTCAAAAGATGTGAAAAATATGAGGAGCATGAAACTGTCTGAAAAATAGAAACAGCATGAAACGGTGTTGAAAAACATGAAGAGCCTGAAAACGTGTGAAAAACATGAAGAGCCTGAAAAGGTGTGAAAAATATGAAGAGTTTCAAAAGGTGTGAAAAATATGAAGAGCTTCAAAAGGTGTCAAAAATGAGATCAACAAGAAACCGTCTGAAAAATAGGAGGAGCATGAAGCGGTGTTGAAAAATATGAAGAGCCTGAAAAGGTGTGAAAAATATGAAGAGCTTATAAATGTGTCAAATATATGAGGAGCATGAATCGGTCTGAAAAATAGGAGGAGCATGAAGTGGTGTTGAAAAACATTAAGAGCCTGAAAAGGTGTGTAAAATATGAAGAGCTTCAAAAAGTGTCAAAAATATGAGGAGCATGAAACTGTCTGAAAAATAGGAGGAGCATGAAACGGTGATCAAAAACATGAAGAGCCTGAAAAGGTTTGAAAAATATGAAGAGCTTCAAAAGATGTGAAATACATGAGGAGCATGAAACGGGCTGAAAAATAGGAGAAGCATGAAGTGGTGTGGAAAAACATGAACAGCCTGAAAAGGTGTGAAAAATATGAAGAGCTTCAAAAGGTGTGAAATACAAGAGGAGCATGAAACTCTTTGAAAAATAGGAGGAGCATGAAGCTGTTTTCAAAATCATGAAGAGCCTGAAAAGTTGTCAAAAATATGAAAAGCTTCAAAAGGTGTCAAATATGAGATGAGCATGAAACGGTCTGAAAAATAGGAAGATCATGAAAAGGTGTTGAAAAATATGAAGTCACTAAAAGTTGTGAAAAATAGAAAGAGCTTCAAAAGGTGTCAAAAATATGAGGAGCATCAAACGGTCTGAAAAATAAGAGGAGCATTAAGCGGTCGTCAAAAACATGAAGAGACTGAAAAGGTGTGAAAAATAGGAAGAGCTTCAAAAGGTGTGAAATATATGAGGAGCATGAAACGGTCTGAAAATTAGGAGAAGCATGAAGTGGTGTGGAAAAACATGAAGAGCCTGAAAAGGTGTGAAAAATATGAAGAGCTTCAAAATGGGTCAAAAATATGAAGAGCATGAAACGGTCTGAAAAATAGGAGAATCATGAAGCGGGGTTCAAAAACATGAACAGCCTGAAAAGGTGTGAAAAATATGAAGAGCTTCAAAAGTTGTGAAATACATGAGGAGCATGAAACTCTCTGAAAAATAGGAGGAGCATGAAGCGGTGTTCAAAAACATGAACAGCATGAAAAGGTGTGAAAAATATGAAGAGCTTCAAAAGTTGTGAAATACATGAGGAGCATGAAACTCTCTGAAAAATAGAAGCAGCATGAAACTGTGTTGAAAAACATGAAGAGCATGAAAAGGTGTGAAAAATATGAAGAGCTTCAAAAGGTGTGAAATACATGAGGAGCATGAAACGTCTGAAAATTAAGTGAAGCATGAGGTGGTGTGGAAAAACATGAAGAGCCTGAACAGGTGTGAAAAATATGAAGAGTTTCAAAAGGTGTAAAAAATATGAAGAGCATGAAATGATCTGAAAATAAGAGGATCATGAAGCGTTGTTCAAAAACATGAAGCGCCTGAAAAGGTGTAAAAAATATGACGAGCTTCAAAATGTGTGAAATACATGAGGAGCATTAAACGGCCTGAAATATAGGAGGAACATGAACCGGTGTTCAAAGACAAGAAGAGCCTGAAAAGTTGTGAAAAATATGAAGAGCTTCAAAAGGTGTGAAAATATGAAGAGCTTCAAAACGTTTCAAAACTGAGATGAGCATGAAACGGTCTGAAAAATAGGAGGAGCATGAAGTGGTGTTGAAAAATGAAGAGCCTGAAAAGGTGTGAAAAATATGAATACCTTCTAAATGTGTCAAAAATATGAGGAGCATGAAACGGTCTGAGAAATTGGAGGAGCATGAAATGGTGTTGAAAAACTAGAAGAGCATGAAAAGGTGTGAAAAATATGAAGAGCTTCTAAAAGTATCAAAAATATGAGGTGCATGAAACAGTCTGAAAAATAGGAGGAGCATTATGTTGTGTTGAAAAACATTAAGAGCCTGAAATGTGTGAAAAATATGAAGAGCTTCAAAAGGTGTCAAAAATATGAGGGGCATGAAACGGTCTGAAAAATAGGCGGATCATGAATCGGTGTTGAAAAACATGAAGAGCCTGAAAAGGTGTGAAAAATTTGAAGAGCTTCAAAAGGTGTGAAATACATGAGGAGCATGAAACGGTCTGAATAAAAGGAGGAGAATGAAGCGGTTTTCAAAAACTTTAAGAGTCTGAAAAGATGTGAAATATATGAAGAGCTTCAAAAGGTGTCAAAAATATGAGGAGCATGAAACGGTGTGAAAAATATGAAGAGATCCAATAGTTGTCGAAAATATGAGGAGCATTAAATGGTGTTCAGAAACATGAAGAGCCTGAAAAGGTGTTAAAAATATGAAGAGCTTCAAAAGGTTTCAAAAATATGAGGACCATGAAACGGTCTGAAAAATAGCAGGAGCATGAAGCGGTGTTCAAAAACATGAAGAGCCTGAAAAGGTGTGAAAAATATGAAGAGCTTCAAAAGGTGTCAAATATATCAGAAGCATGAAATGATCTGAAAAATATGAGGAGCAGGAAACGGTCTGAAAAATAGGAGGAGCATGAAGTGATTTTCAAATACATGAAGAGTCTTAAAAGGTGTGAAAATTATGAAGAGCTTTACAGGTGTGAAAATTATGATGAGCATGAAACCGTCTGAAAAATAGGAGGAGCATGACATGGTGTTGAAAAACACGAAGAGCCTTAAAATGTGAGAAAAATATGAAGAGCTTTAAAGGTGTGAAAAATATGAGGAGCATGAAACAGTGTGAAAAATAGGAGGAGCGTGAAGCGGTGTTGAAAAAATGAAGAGCCTGAAAAGGTGTGAAAAATATGAAGAGCTTCAAAAGGTGTGAAATACATGAGGAGCATGAAACTCTCTGAAAAATAAGAGGAGCATGAAGTGGTGTTCAAAAACATGAAGAGCCTGAAAAAGTGTGAAAAATATGAAGAGCTTGAAAAGGTGTGAAAAATATCAGGAGCATGATACGGTCAGAAAAATAGGAGGAGCATGAAGCGGTGGTCAAAAACATGAAGAGCCTGTAAAGTTGTGAAAAATATGAAAAGCTTCAAAAGATGTCAAAAATGAGCTGAGCATGAAACGGTCTGAAATATAGGAGGAGCATGAAGCGGTGTTGAAAAAATAAAGAGCCTGAAAAGGTGTGAAAAATATGAAGAGCAACAAAAGGTGTCAAAAATATGAGGAGCATGAAATGGTCTGCAAAAAAGGAAGAGCATGAAGTGGTGTTGAAAAACTTGAAGAGCCTGAAAAGGTGTGAAAAATATGAAAAGCTTCAAAAGGTGTCAAAATATGAGGAGCATGAAACGGTCTGAAAAATAGGAGGAGCATGAAGCAGTGTTCAAAAACATGAAGAGCCTGAAAAGGTTTGAAAAATATGAAGAGCTTCTAAAGGTGTCAAAAATATGAGGAGCATGAAACAGTCTGAAAAATAGCAGGAGCATGAAGCGGTGTTGAAAAACATGAAAAGTCTGAAAAGGTGTAAAAAATATGAAGAGCTTCAAAAGATGTGAAAAATATGAGGAGCATGAAACTGTCTGAAAAATAGAAACAGCATGAAACGGTGTTGAAAAACATGAAGAGCCTGAAAACGTGTGAAAAACATGAAGAGCCTGAAAAGGTGTGAAAAATATGAAGAGTTTCAAAAGGTGTGAAAAATATGAAGAGCTTCAAAAGGTGTCAAAAATGAGATCAACAAGAAACCGTCTGAAAAATAGGAGGAGCATGAAGCGGTGTTGAAAAATATGAAGAGCCTGAAAAGGTGTGAAAAATATGAAGAGCTTATAAATGTGTCAAATATATGAGGAGCATGAATCGGTCTGAAAAATAGGAGGAGCATGAAGTGGTGTTGAAAAACATTAAGAGCCTGAAAAGGTGTGTAAAATATGAAGAGATTCAAAAAGTGTCAAAAATATGAGGAGCATGAAACTGTCTGAAAAATAGGAGGAGCATGAAACGGTGATCAAAAACATGAAGAGCCTGAAAAGGTTTGAAAAATATGAAGAGCTTCAAAAGATGTGAAATACATGAGGAGCATGAAACGGGCTGAAAAATAGGAGAAGCATGAAGTGGTGTGGAAAAACATGAACAGCCTGAAAAGGTGTGAAAAATATGAAGAGCTTCAAAAGGTGTGAAATACAAGAGGAGCATGAAACTCTTTGAAAAATAGGAGGAGCATGAAGCTGTTTTCAAAATCATGAAGAGCCTGAAAAGTTGTCAAAAATATGAAAAGCTTCAAAAGGTGTCAAATATGAGATGAGCATGAAACGGTCTGAAAAATAGGAAGATCATGAAAAGGTGTTGAAAAATATGAAGTCACTAAAAGTTGTGAAAAATAGAAAGAGCTTCAAAAGGTGTCAAAAATATGAGGAGCATCAAACGGTCTGAAAAATAAGAGGAGCATTAAGCGGTCGTCAAAAACATGAAGAGACTGAAAAGGTGTGAAAAATAGGAAGAGCTTCAAAAGGTGTGAAATATATGAGGAGCATGAAACGGTCTGAAAATTAGGAGAAGCATGAAGTGGTGTGGAAAAACATGAAGAGCCTGAAAAGGTGTGAAAAATATGAAGAGCTTCAAAATGGGTCAAAAATATGAAGAGCATGAAACGGTCTGAAAAATAGGAGAATCATGAAGCGGTGTTCAAAAACATGAACAGCCTGAAAAGGTGTGAAAAATATGAAGAGCTTCAAAAGTTGTGAAATACATGAGGAGCATGAAACTCTCTGAAAAATAGGAGGAGCATGAAGCGGTGTTCAAAAACATGAACAGCATGAAAAGGTGTGAAAAATATGAAGAGCTTCAAAAGTTGTGAAATACATGAGGAGCATGAAACTCTCTGAAAAATAGAAGCAGCATGAAACTGTGTTGAAAAACATGAAGAGCATGAAAAGGTGTGAAAAATATGAAGAGCTTCAAAAGGTGTGAAATACATGAGGAGCATGAAACGTCTGAAAATTAAGTGAAGCATGAGGTGGTGTGGAAAAACATGAAGAGCCTGAACAGGTGTGAAAAATATGAAGAGTTTCAAAAGGTGTAAAAAATATGAAGAGCATGAAATGATCTGAAAATAAGAGGATCATGAAGCGTTGTTCAAAAACATGAAGCGCCTGAAAAGGTGTAAAAAATATGACGAGCTTCAAAATGTGTGAAATACATGAGGAGCATTAAACGGCCTGAAATATAGGAGGAACATGAACCGGTGTTCAAAGACAAGAAGAGCCTGAAAAGTTGTGAAAAATATGAAGAGCTTCAAAAGGTGTGAAAATATGAAGAGCTTCAAAACGTTTCAAAACTGAGATGAGCATGAAACGGTCTGAAAAATAGGAGGAGCATGAAGTGGTGTTGAAAAATGAAGAGCCTGAAAAGGTGTGAAAAATATGAATACCTTCTAAATGTGTCAAAAATATGAGGAGCATGAAACGGTCTGAGAAATTGGAGGAGCATGAAATGGTGTTGAAAAACTAGAAGAGCATGAAAAGGTGTGAAAAATATGAAGAGCTTCTAAAAGTATCAAAAATATGAGGTGCATGAAACAGTCTGAAAAATAGGAGGAGCATTATGTTGTGTTGAAAAACATTAAGAGCCTGAAAAGTGTGAAAAATATGAAGAGCTTCAAAAGGTGTCAAAAATATGAGGGGCATGAAACGGTCTGAAAAATACGAGGAGCATGAAGTGGTGTTAAAAACATGAAGAGCCTGAAAAGGTGTGATAAATATGAAGAGCTTCAAAAGGTGTGAAAAATATGAGGAGCATGAAACGGTCTGAAAAACAGAAGCAGCATGAAACGGTGATGAAAAACATGAGAGCCTGAAAAGGTGTGAAAAATATGAAGAGCTTCAAAAGGTGTGAAAAACATGAAGAGCTTCAAAAGTTGTGAAAAACATGAGGAGCATGAAACGGTCTTAAAAACAGAAGCAGCATGAAGCAGTGTTGAAAAAAATGAAGAGCCTGAAAACGTGTGAAAAATATGAAGAGCTTCAAAAGGTGTGAAAAATATGAAGAGCTTCAAAAGATGTGAAAAATATTAGGAGCATGAAACGGTCTGAAAAATAGAAGCAGCATGAAGCGGTGTTGAAAAACATGAAGAACCTGAAAAGGTGTGAGAAATATGAAGAGCTTCAATAGGTGTCAAAAATATGAGGAGCATGAAACGGTCTTAAAAATACTAGGAGAATGAAGTTGTGTTGCAAAACATGAAGAGCCTGAAAAGGTGTGAAAAACATGAAGAGCATGAAAAGGTGTGAAAAATATGAAGAGCTTCATAAGGTGTGAAATACATGAGGAGCATGAAACTCTCTGAAAAATAGGAGGAGCATGAAGTGGTGTTGTAAAACTTGAAGAGCCTGAAAAGGTGTGAAAAATATGAAGAGCTTCAAAAGGTGTCAAAAATATGAGGAGGATGAAACGGTCTGAAAAATAGGTGGAGCGTGAAGCCGTGTTGAAAAACCTGAAGAGCCTGAAAAGGTGTGAAAAATATGAAGAGCTTCAAAAGGTGTCAAAAATATGAGGAGCATGAAACGGTCTGAAAAATAGGTGGAGCATGAAGCGGTGTTCAAAAACATGAAGAGCCTGAAAACGTGTGAAAAATATGAAGAGCTTCAAAAGGTGTCAAATACATGAGGATCTTAAACGGTCTGAAAAAAGGGGGAGCATGAAGCGGTGTTCAAAATAGGAACAGCCTGAAAAGTTGTGAAAAATATGAAGAGCTTCAAAAGGTGTGAAAATTATGAGGAGCATGAAACGGTCTGAAAAATAGGAGGAGCATGAAGCTGTGTTCAAACTCACGAAGAGCCTGAAAAGGTGTGAAAAATATGAAGAGCTTTAAAAGGTGTCAAGAATATGAGGAGCATGAAACGGTCTGAAAAATAGGAGGAGAATGAATCGGTGTTGAAAAACATAAGGAGCATGAAAAGGTGTGAAAAATATGAAGAGCTTTAAAAGGTGAGAAAAATATGAGGTGCATGAAACGGTCTGAAAAATAGGAGGAGCATGATGCGGTGTTGAAAAATATGAAGAGCCTGAAAAGGTGTGAAAAATATGAAGAGCTTCAAAAGGTGTCAAAAATATGAGGAGCATGAAACGGTCTGAAAATTAGGAGGAGCATGAAGCGTTGTTGAAAAACATGAAGAGCATGAAAAGGTGTGAAAATATGAAGATCTTCTAAAGGTGTCAAAAATATGAGGAGCATGAAACGGTCTTAAAAATTGGAGGAGCATGAAGCGGTGTTGAAAATCATGAAGGGCCTGAAAAGGTGTGAAAAATATGAAGAGTTTCAAAAGGTGTGAAAAATATGAAGAGCTTCAAAAGGTGTCAAAAATGAGATCAACATGAAACCGTCTGAATAATAGGAGGAGCATGCAGCGGTGTTGAAAAATATGAAGAGCCTGAAAAGGTGTGAAAATATGAAGAGCTTCTAAATGTGTCAAATATATGAGGAGCATGAAACGGTCTGAAAAATAGGAGGAGCATGAAACAGTGATCAAAAACATGAAGAGCCTGAAAAGGTGTGAAAAATATGAAGAGCTTCAAAAGTTGTGAAATACATGAGGAGCATGAAACTCTCTGAAAAATAGGAGGAGCATGAAGCGGTGTTCAAAAACATGAAGAGCCAAAAAAGTAGTGAAAATTATGAGAAGCTTCAAAAGGTGTCAAAAATGAGATGAGCATGAAACGGTCTGAAAAATAGGAGGATCATGAAACAGTGTTCAAAAACATGAAGAGCCTGAATAGGTGTGAAAAATATGAAGAGCTTCAAAAGGTGTCAAAAATATGACGAGCATGAAACGGTCTGAAAAATAGGAGGAGCATGAAGCTGTGTTCAAAAACATGAAGAGCCTGAAAAGGTGTGAAAAATATGAAGAGCTTCAAAATGTGTCATAAATGAGAAGAACATGAAACGGTCTGAAAATTAGGAGGAGCATGAAGTGGTTTTGAAAAACATGAAGAGCCTGAAAAGGTGTGAAATATATGAAGAGCTTCAAAATGGGTCAAAATTATGAAGAGCATGAAATGGTCTGAAAAATAGGAGGATCATGAAGTGGTGTTCAAAAACATGAAGACCCTGAAAAGTTGTGAAAAATATGAAGAGCATGAAAAAGTGTGAAAATATGAAGAGCTTCAAAAGGTGTGAAAAATATGAGGAGTATGAAACGGTCTGAAAAATAGGAGGAGCATGAAACGGTGATCAAAAACATGAAGAGCCTGAAAAGGTGTTAAAAATATGAAGAGCTTCAAAGCTGTGAAATACATGAGGAGCATGAAACGGTCTGAAAAATAGGAGAAGCATGAAGTTGTCTGGAAAAACATGAACATCCTGAAAAGGTGTGAAAAATATGAAGAGCTTCAAAAGGTGTGAAATACATGAGGAGCATGAAACTCTGTGAAAAATAGGAGAGGCATGAAGTGGTGTTCAAAAACATGAAGAGACTGAAAAGATGTGAAAAATATGAAGAGTTTCAAAAGGTGAGAAAAATATGAAGAGCTTCCAAAGGTGTCAAAAATGAGATCAACATGAAACCGTCTGAAAAATAGGAGGAGCATGAAGCGGTGATGAAAAATATGAAGAGCCTGAAAAGGTGTGCAAATATGAAGAGCTTCTAAATGTGTCAAATATATGAGGAGCATGAAACGGTCTGAAAAATAGGAGGAGCATGAAGTGGTGTTGAAAAAAATGAAGAGCCTGAAAAGGTGTGAAAAATATGAAGAGCTTCAAAAAGTGTCAAAAATATGAGGAGCATGAAACCGTCTGCAAAATAGGAGGAGCATGAAACGGTGATCAAAAACATGAAGAGCCTGAAAAGGTTTGAAAAATATGAAGAGCTTCAAAAGGTGTGAAATATATGAGGAGCATGAAACGGGCTGAAAAATAAGAGAAGCATGAAGTGGTGTGGAAAAACATGAAGAGCCTGAAAAGGTGTGAAAAATATGAAGAGCTTCAAAAGGTGTGAAATACATGAGGAGCATGAAACGGTCTGAAAATTAGGACAAGCATGAAGTGGTGTGGAAAAACATGAAGAGCCTGAAAAGCTGTGAAAAATATGAAGAGCTTCAAAATGTGTCAAAAATATGAAGAGCATGAAACGGTCTGAAAAATAGGAGAATCATGAAGCGGTGTTAAAAAACATGAACAGCCTGAAAAGGTGTGAAAAACATGAAGAGCTTCAAAAGTTGTGAAATACATGAGGAGCATGAAACTCTCTGAAAAATAGGAGGAGCATGAAGCTGTGTTCAAAAACATGAAGAGCCTGAAAAGATGTGAATAATATGTAGAGCTTCAAAAGGTGTGAAAATATGAAGAGCTTCAAAAGCTGTCAAAATAAGATGATCATGAAACGGTCTGAAAATTAGGAGGAGCATGAAGTGGTGTTGAAAAAAAAGAAGAGCCTGAAAAGGTGTGAAATATATGAAGAGCTTCAAAAGGCGTGAAAATATGAAGAGCTTCAAAAGCTGTCAAAATGAGATGAGAATGAAACGGTCTGAAAATTAGGAGCAGCATGAAACGGTGTTCAAACAAATGAAGAGCCTCAAAATGTGTGAAAAATAAGAAGAGCTTCAAAAGGTGTGAAATATATTTGGAGCATGAAACTGTGTGTAAAATAGGAGGAGCATGAAGTGGTGTTCAAAAACATGAAGAGCCTGAAAAGGTGTGAAAAATATGAAGAGCTTCAAAAGGTGTGAAATACATGAGAGGAATGAAACTGTCTGAAAAATAGGAGGAGCATGAAGCGGTTGTGAAAAACATGAAGAGCCTGAAAAGTTGTGAAAAATATAAAGAGCTTCTAAAGGTGTCAAAAATATGAGGACAATGAAACGCTCTGGAAAAGAGGAGGAGCATGAAGTGGTGTTGAAAAAGATGAAGAGCCTGAAAAGGTGTGAAAAATTTGAAGAGCTTCAAAACGTGTCAAAATTATGAGGAGCATGAAACGGTCTGAAAAATAGGAGGAGCATGAAGTGGTGTTGAAAAACATGAAGAGCCTGAAATGATGTGAAATATATGAAGAGGTTCAAAAGGTGCGAAAAATATGAGGAGGTTCAAAAAGGGTCAAAAATATGAGGAGCATGAAACGGTCAGAAAAATACGAGGAGCATGAAGCGGTGTTCAAAAACATGAAGAGCCTGAAAAGGTGTGAAAAATATGAAGAGCTTCAAAAGGTATTAAATACATGAATAGCATGAAACGGTCTGAAAAATAGGAGGAGCATGAAGCGGTGTTCAAAAACATGAAGAGCCTGAAAAGGTGTGAAAAATATGAAGAGATTCAAAATGTGTCAAAAATATGAGGAGCATGAAATGGTCTGAAAAATAGGAGGAGCATGAAACGGTGTTCAAAAACATGAAGAACCTGAAAAGGTGTGAAAAATATGAAGAGTTTCTAAAGGTGTCAAAAATATGAGGAGCATGAAACGGTCTGAAAAATAGGAAGACCATGAAACGGTGTTCAAAAACATGAAGAGCCTGAAAGATGGGAAAATTCTGAAGAGATTCAAAAGCTGTGAAATACATGTGGAGCATAAAACGGTCTCAAAAATAGGAGGAGCATGAAGCGGTGTTCGAAATCATGAAGAGCCTGAAAAGGTGAGAAAAATATGAAGAGCCTCAAAACGTGTCAAAAATAGGAAGAGCATTAAACGGTCTGAAAAAATAGGAGGAGCATGAAGCGGTGTTGAAAAACATGAAGAGCCTGAAATGGTGTGAAAAATATGAAGAGCTTCAACAGGTGTGTAAAAGATGTGGAGCATGAAACGGTCGGAAAAATAGGAGGAGCATGAAATGGTGTTCAAAACATGAAGAGCCTGAAAAGGTGTGAAAAATATGAAGAGCTTCAAAGGTATCAAAAATATGAGGAGCATGAAACGGTCTGAAAAATAGGAAGAGCATGAAGTGGTTGTGAAAAACATGAAGAGCCTGAAAAGGTGTGCGAAATACGAAGAGGTTCAAAAGGTGTGAAATACATGAGGAGCATGAAACGGTCTGAAAAATAGGAGGAGCATGATGCGGTGTTCAAAAACATGAAGAGCCTGAAAAAGTGTGAAAAATATGAAGAGCTTCAAAAAGTGTGAAAAATATGAGGAGCATAAGCGATCTGAAAAATAGGTGGAGCAGGAAGCGGTGTTCAAAAACATGAAGAGCCTGACAGGTTTGAAAAGTATGAAGAGCTTCAAAAAGTGTGAAAAATATGAAGAGCTTCAAAAAGTGTGAAAAATATGAGGAGCATGAAATGGTCTGAAAAACAGGAGAAGAATGAAGAGGTGTTTAAAAACATGAAGAGCCTGAAAAGGTGTGAAATATATGACGAACTTCAAAAGGTTTCAAAAATATGAGGAGCATGAAACGGTCTGAAACATAGGAGGAGCATGAAGCAGTGTTCAAAAACATGAAGAGCATGAAAAGGTGTGAAGAAAATGAAGAGTTTCAAAAGTTGACATAAATATGAGGAGAATGAAACGGTCTGAAAAATAGGAGGAGCATGAAAAGGTGTTGAAAAACATGAAGAGGGTGAAAATACGTGTAAAATATGAAGAGCTTCAAAAGGTGTGAAAAATATGAAGAGCTTCAAAAGGTGTGAAAAATATGAAGAGCTTCAAAAGGTGTCAAATATATGAGGAGCATGAAACGGTCAAAAAAATAGGAGGAGTATGAAGCGATGTTGAAAAACATGAAGAGTCTGAAAAGGTGTGAAATATATGAAGAGCTTCAAAAGGTGTGAAATATAGGAGGAGCATGAAGCGGTGTTCAAAAACATGAAGAGCCTGAAAAGGTGTGAAATATATGAAGAGCTTCAAAAGGTGTCAAAAATAAGAGGAGCATGAAGCGGTGTTCAGAAACATGAAGAGCTTGAAAAGGTGTGAAATATATGAAGAGCTTCAAAAAGTGTGACATATAGGAGGAGCATGAAGCGGTGTTCAGAAACATGAAGAGCCTTAAAAGGTGTGAAATATATGAAGAGCTTCAAAAGTTGTCAAATATGAGTAGCATAAAACGGTTTCAAAATATGACGACCATGAAGCGGTGTTGAAAAACATGTAGAGCCTGAAAAGGTGTGAAATACATGAAGAGCTTCAAAAGGTGTCAAAATATGAGTAGCATAAAACGGTCTCAAAAATATGGGGAGCATGAAGCGGTGTTGAAAATCATGAAGAGCCTGAAAAGGTGTGAATAATATGAAGAGATTCAAAAGGTGTCAAACATATGAGGAGCATGAAAGTGTGTTGAAAAACATGAAGAGCCTGAAAAGGTGTGAAAAATATGAGGAGCTTCAAAATTTGTCAAAAATATGAGGAGCATGAAACGGTCTGAAAAATAGGAGGAGCATGAAATGGTGTTCAAAACATGAAGAGCTTGAAAAGGTGTGAAAAATATTAAGAGCTTCAAAAGTATCAAAAATATGAGGAGCATGAAACGGCCTGAAAAATAGGAAGAGCATGAAGCGGTGTTGAATAACATGAAGATCTTGAAAAGGTGTGAACAATATTAGGAGCATGAAACGGTCTCAAAAATATGAGGAGCATGAAGCAGTGTTGAAAATCATGAAGAGCCTGAAAAGGTGTGAAAAATATGAAGAGATTCAAAAGGTGTCAAACATATGAGGACCATGAAACTGTGTTGAAAAACAAGAAGAGCATGAAAAGGTGTGAAAAATATGAGGAGCATGAAAAGGTCTGAAAAATAGGAGGAGCATGAAATGTTGTTGAAAAACATGAAGAGCAAGAAAAGGTGTGAAAAATATGAAGAGCTTCAAAAGGTGTCAATAATAAGAGGTGCATGAAACAGTCTGAAAAATAGGAGGAGCATGAAACGATCTGAAAAATAGGAGGAGCATGAAGCGGTGTTGAAAATTATGAAGAGCCTGAAAAGGTGTGACAAATATAAAGAGTTTCAAAAAGTGTCAATGATATGAGGAGCATGATACGGTCTGAAAAATAGGAGCAGCATGAAACGGTTTTGAAAAACATGAAGAGCATGAAAAGGTGTGAAAAAAGGAAGAGCTTTAAAAGGTGTCAAATATATGAGGAGCATGAAACGGTCTGAAAAATAGAAGTAGCATGAAGCGGTGACAAAAAAATGAAGAGCCTGAAAAGGTGTGAAAAATATGAAGAGCTTCAAAAGGTATGAAAAATATGAGGAGCATGAAACGGTCTGAAAAATAGGAGAAGCATAAAGCGGTGTTCAAAAACATGAAGAGCATGAAAAGGTGTGAAAAATATGAAGAGCTTCAAAAGGTGTCAAAAATATGAGGAGCATGAAACGGTCTGAAAAATAGGCGGAGCCTGAAACTGTGTTGAAAACATGAAAGGCCTGAAAAGTTGTGAAAAATATGAAGAGCTTCAAAAGGTGTGAAAAATATGAAGAGTTTCAAAGGTTTGAAATACATGAGGATCATGAAAAGGTTTGAAAAATAGGAGGAGCATGAAGCGGTGTTCAAAAACATGAAGAGCCTTAAAAGGCTTGAAAAATATGAAGAGCTTCAAAAGGTGTGAAATAAATGAGGAGCATGAAACGGTCTGAAAAATAGGAGGAGCATGAAGCGGTGTTCAAAAACATGAAGAGCCTGAAAAGGCTTGAAAAATATGAAGAGCTTCAAAAGGTGTGAAATAAATGAGGAGCATGAAACGGTCTCAAAAATAGTAGGACCATGAAGCGGTGTTCAAAAACATGGAGAGCCTGAAAAGTTTTGAAAAATATGAAGAACTTCAAAAGGTGTCAAAAATATGAGGAGCATGAAACGGTCTGAAAAATAGGAGCAGCATGAAATGGTGTTGAAAAACATGAAGATCCTGAAAAGCTGTGAAAAATATGAAGAGCTTCAAAAGGTGTGAAATATATGAGGAGCATGAAACGGTCTGAAAAATCGGAGGAGCATGAAGCTGTGCTCAAAAACATGAAGATCCAGAAAAGGTGTGAAAAATATGAAGAGCTTCGAAAGGTGTGACAAATATGAGGAGCATGAAACGGTCTGAAAATTTGGAGGAGTATGAAACGTGCTGAAAAATAGGAGGAGCATGAAACTGTCAGAAAAATAGGAGGATCATGAAGCCGTGTAGAAAAACATGAAGAGCGTGAAAGGTTGTGAAAAATAGGAGGAGCTTCAAAATGTGTGAAAAATATGAGGAGCATGAAACGGTCTGAAAATAGGAGGAGCATGAAGCGGTGTTGAAAAACATGAAGAGCCTGAAAAGGTGTGAAAAATATGAAGAGCTTCAAAAGGTGTGAAAAATATGAAGAGCTTCAAAAGGTGTCAAAAATGAGAAGAGCATAAAGGGGTCTGAAAAATAGGAGGAGCATGACATGGTGTTGAAAAAAATGAAGAGCCTGAAAAGGTGTGAAATATATGAGGGCTTCAAAAGGTCTCAAAAATATGGGGAGCATGAAACGGTCTGAAAAATAGGAGGAGCATGAAACGGTGTTCAAAAACATGAAGAGCCTGTAAAGGTGTGAAAAATATGAAGAGCTTCAAAAGGTGTCAAAAATATGAGGAGCATGAAACGGTCTGAAAAAGAGGAGGAGCATGAAGCGGTGTTGAAAAACATGAAGAGCCTGAAAATGTGTGAGAAATATGAAGAGCGTCAAAAGGTGTCAAAAATATGAGGAGCATGAAACGGTCTGAAAAAGAGGAGGAGCATGAAGCGGTGTTGAAAAACATGAAGAGCATGAAAAGGTGTGAAAAATATGAAGAGCTTCAAAAGGTGTCAAAAATATGAGGAGCATGAAACGGTCTGAAAAAGTGGAGGAGCATGAAGCGGTGTTGAAAAACATGAAGAGCCTGAAAACGTGTGAAAAATATGAAAAGCTTCAAAAGGTGTGAAATACATGAGGAGCATGAAAGAGCTGAAAATTTGGAGAAGCATGAAGTGGTGTGGAAAAACATGAAGAGCCTGAAAAGGTGTGAAAAATATGAAGAGCTTCTGAAGGTGTGAAATACATGGGGAGCATGAAACTCTCTGAAAAATATAAGGAGCATGAAGTGGTGTTCAAAAACATGAAGAGCCTGAAAAGGTGTAAAATATATGAAGAGCTTCAAAAGGTGTGAAAAATATGAGGAGCATGTTATGGTTTGAAAAATAGGATTAGCATGAAGAGGTGTTCAAAAACATGAAGAGCCTGAAAAGTTGTGAAAAATATGAAAAGCTTCAAAAGGTGTCAAAAATGAGATGAGCATGAAACTGTCTGAAATATAGGAGGAGTATGAAGCGGTGTTCAAAACATGAAGAGCCCGAAAAGGTGTGAAAAATATGAAGAGCTTCAAAAGGTGTCAAAAATATGAGGAGCATGAAACGGTCTGAAAAAGAGGAGGAGCATGAAGCGGCGTTGAAAAACATGAAGAGCCTGAAAAGGTGTGAAAAATATGAAAAGCTTCAAAAGGTGTGAAATACATGAGGAGCATGAAAGAGCTGAAAATTAGGAGAAGAATGAAGTGGTGTGGAAAAACATGAAGAGCCTGAAAAGGTGTGAAAAATATGAAGAGCTTCAAAAGGTGTGAAATACATGAGGAGCATGAAACTCTCTGAAAAATAGGAGGAGCATGAAGTGGTGTTCAAAAATATGAAGAGCCTGAAAAAGTGTGAAAAATATGAAGAGCTTCAAAAATTTGAAAAATATGAAGAGCCTCAAAAGGTGTGAAAAATATGAAGAGCTTCAAAAGGTGTGAAAAATATGAGAAGCATGAAACGGTCTAAAAAATAGGAGGAGCATGAAGCAGTGTTCAAAAATATGAAGAGCCTGAAAAGGTGTGAAAAATATGAAGAGCTTCAAAAGGTGTCAAAAATATGAGGAGCATGAAACGGTCTGAAAAATAGGAGGAGCATGAAGCGGTGTTGAAAAACAGGAAGAGCCTGAAAAGGTGTGAGAAATATGAAGAGCTTCAAAAGGTGTCAAAAATATGAGGAGCATGAAACGGTCTGAAAAAGAGTAGGAGCATGAAGCGGTGTTGAAAAACATGAAGAGCCTGAAAAGGTGTGAAAAATATGAAAAGCTTCAAAAGGTGTGAAATACATGAGGAGCATGAAAGAGCTGAAAATTAGGAGAAGCATGAAGTGGTGTGGAAAAACATGAAGAGCCTGAAAAGGTGTGAAAAATATGAAGAGCTTCAGAAGGTGTGAAATACATGAGGAGCATGAAACTCTCTGAAAAATATAAGGAGCATGAAGTGGTGTTCAAAAACATGAAGAGCCTGAAAAGGTGTAAAAAATATGAAGAGCTTCAAAAGGTGTGAAGAATATGAGGAGCATGTTATGGTTTGAAAAATAGGATTAGCATGAAGAGGTGTTCAAAAACATTAAGAGCCTGAAAAGTTGTGAAAAATATGGAAAGCTTCAAAAGGTGTCAAAAACGAGATGAGCATGAAACTGTCTGAAATATAGGAGGAGTATGAAGCGGTGTTCAAAACATGAAGAGCCCGAGAAGGTGTGAAAAATATGAAGAGCTTCATAAGGTGTCACAAATATGAGGAGCATGAAACGGACTGAAAAATCGGAGGAGCATGAAGCGGTGTTGAAAAACATGAAGAGCCTGAAAAGGTGTGAAAAATATGAAGAGTTTCAAAAGGTGTCAAAAATATGAATAGCATGAAAAGGTCTGCAAAAAAGGAGCATGAACTGGTGTTGAAAAACATGAAGAGCCTGAAAAGCTGTGAAAAATATGAAAAGTTTCAAAAGGTGTCAAAAATATGAGGAGCATGAAACGGTCTGAAAAATAGGAGGAACATGAAGAAGTGTTCAAAAACATGAAGAGCCTGAAAAGGTGTGAAAAATATGAAGAGCTTCAAAAGGTGTGAAATATATGAGGAGCATGAAACTCTCTGAAAAATAGAAGGAGCATGATGTGGTGTTCAAAAACATGAAGAGCCAGAAAACGTGTGAAAAATACGAAGAGCTTCAAAAGGTGTGAAAAATATGAGGAGAATGATACGGTTTGAAAAATAGGAGGAGCATGAAGCGGTGTTGAAAAACATGAAGAGTCTGAAAACGTGTGAAATTATGAAGAAATTCAAAAATATGAAAAATATGAAGAGCTTCAAAAGGTGTGAAAAATATGAAGAGCTTCAAAAGGTGTCAAAATGAGATGAACATGAAACGGTCTGAAACATAGGAGGAGCATGAAGCGGTGTTGAAAATCATAAAGAGCCTGAAAATTTGTGAAAAATATGAAGAGCTTCAGAATATGTGAAAAACATGAAGAGCTTCAAAAAGTGTCAAAATGAGATGAGCATGAAACGGTCTGAAAAATAAGAGGAGCATGAAGTGGTGTTGAAAATAATGAAAAGCCTGAAAAGGTGTGAAATATATGAAGAGCTTCAAAAGGTGTCAAAAATATGAGGAGAATGAAACGGACTGTAAAATAGGAGGAGCATGAAAAGTTCTGAAAAATAGGAGGAGCATGAAGCGGTGTTCAAAAACAGGAAGACCCTGAAAAGTAGTGAAAAATATGAAGAGCTTCAAAAGGTGTCAAAAATATGAGGAGCATGAAACGGTCTGAAAAATAGGAGGACTATGAAACGGTGTTCAAAAACATGAAGAGCCTGAAAAGGTGTGAAAAATATGAAGAGCTTCAAAACGTGTCAAATATATGAGGAGCATGAAACGGTCTGAAAAATAGGAGGAGCAAGAAAGGGTGTTGAACAACATGAAGAGCCTGAAAAGGTGTGAAAAATATGAAGAGCTTCAAAACGTGTCAAAAATATGAGGAGCAAGAAACGGTCTGAAAAATAGGAGGAGCAAGAAAGGGTGTTGAACAACATGAAGAGCCTGAAAAGTTGTGAAAAATATGAAGAGCTTCAAAAGATGTGAAAAATATGAAGAGCTTCAAAAGGTGTCAAAAATGAGATGAGCATGAAACCGTCTGAAAAATAGGAGGAGCATGAAGAAGTGTTGAAAAACATGAAGAACCTGAAAAGCTGTGAGAAACATGAAGAGCTTCAAAATGTGTCAAATATATGAGGAGCATGAAACGGTCTGAAAAAGAGGAGGAGCAGGAAGCGGTGTTGAGAAACATGAAGAGCCTGAAAATGTGTGAAAAATATGAAGAGCTTCTAAAGGTGTCAAAAATATGAGGAGCATGAAACGGTCTTAAAAATAGGAGGAGCATGAAGTGGTGTTGAAAAACATGAAGAGCCTGAAAAGGTGTGAAATATATGAAGAGCTTCAAAAGGTGTCAAATATATGAGGAGCATGAATCGGTCTAAAAAATAGGAGGATCATGAAAAGTTGTTGAAAAACATGAAGATCCTGAAAAGATGTGAAAAATATGAAGAGCTTCAAAAGGTGTGAAATATATGAGGTGCAAGAAACGGTCTGAAAAATAGGAGGAGCATGAAGCGGTGTTGAAAAACATGAAGAGCCTGAAAAGGTGTGAAAAATATGAAGAGCTTCAAAAGCTGTCAAAAATATGAGGAGCATGAAACGTTCTGAAAAATAGGAGGAGCATGAAGCAGTGTTGAAAAAAATGAAGAGACTGAAAAGATGTGAAAAATATGAACAGCTTCAAAAGGTGGAAAAATATGAGGAGCATGAAACGGTCTAAAAAATAGGAGTACCATGAACCGGTGTTGAAAAACATGAAGAGCCAGAAAAGGTGTGAAAAATATTAAGAGCTTCAAAATGTGTGAAAAATATGAAGAGCTTCAAAAGGTGTCAAAAAAGAGATGAGCATGAAACGGTCTGAAAAATAGGAGGAGAATGAAGTGGTGTTGAAAAAAATGAGGAGCCTGAAAAGGTGTGAAAAATATGAAGAGCTTCAAAAGGTGTCAAAAATGAGATCATCATGAAACGGTCTGAAAAATAGGAGGTGCATGAGGTGGTGTTGAAAAAAAAGAAGAGACTGAAAAGGTGTGAAATATATGAAGAGCTTCAAAAGATGTCAAAATATGAGGAGCATGATACGGTCTGAAAAATAGGAGGAGCATGAAGCGGTGTTCAAAACATGAAGAGCCTGAAAAATTGTGAAAAATATGAAAAGCTTCCAAAGGTGTCAAAAATGAGATGAGCATGAAACGGTCTGAAAAATAGGAGGAGCATGAAGCGGCCTTGAAAAACATGAAGAGCCTGAAAAGGTGTGAAAAATATGAAAAGCTTCAAAAGGTGTGAAATACATGAGGAGCATGAAAGAGCTGAAAATTAGGAGAAGCATGAAGTGGTGTGGAAAAAAATGAAGAGCCTGAAAAGGTGTGAAAAATATGAAGAGCTTCAAAAGGTGTGAAATAAATGAGGAGCATGAAACTCTCTGAAAAATAGGAGGAGCATGAAGCGGTGTTCAAAAATATGAAGAGCCTGAAAAGGTGTGAAAAATATGAAGAGCTTCAAAAGGTGTGAAATATATGAGGAGCATGAAACGGTCTGAAAAATAGCAGGATCATGAAGCGGTGTTGAAAAACATGAAGAGTCTGAAAACGTGTGAAAATATGAAGAGCTTCAAAAGGTGTGAAAAATATGAGGAGCATGAAACGGTCTAAAAAATAGGAGGAGCATGAAGCGGTGTTCAAAAATATGAAGAGCCTGAAAAGGTGTGAAAAATATGAAAAGTTTCAAAAGATGTCAAGAATATGAGGAGCATGAAACGGTCTGAAAAATAGGAGGAACATGAAGAAGTGTTCAAAAACATGAAGAGCCTGAAAAGGTGTGAAAAATATGAAGAGCTTCAAAAGGTGTGAAATATATGAGGAGCATGAAACTCTCTGAAAAATAGAAGGAGCATGATGTGGTGTTCAAAAACATGAAGAGCCTGAAAAAGTGTGAAAAATACGAAGAGCTTCAAAAGGTGTGAAAAATATGAGGAGAATGATACGGTTTGAAAAATAGGAGGAGCATGAAGCGGTGTTGAAAAACATGAAGAGTCTGAAAACGTGTGAAATTATGAAGAACTTCAAAAATATGAAAAATATGAAGAGGTTCAAAAGGTGTGAAAAATATGAAGAGCTTCAAAAGGTGTCAAAATGAGATGAACATGAAACGGTCTGAAACATAGGAGGAGCATGAAGCGGTGTTGAAAATCATAAAGAGCCTGAAAATTTGTGAAAAATATGAAGAGCTTCAGAATATGTGAAAAACATGAAGAGCTTCAAAAAGTGTCAAAATGAGATGAGCATGAAACGGTCTGAAAAATAAGAGGAGCATGAAGTGGTGTTGAAAATAATGAAAAGCCTGAAAAGGTGTGAAATATATGAAGAGCTTCAAAAGGTGTCAAAAATATGAGGAGAATGAAACGGACTGTAAAATAGGAGGAGCATGAAAAGTTCTGAAAAATAGGAGGAGCATGAAGCGGTGTTCAAAAACAGGAAGACCCTGAAAAGTAGTGAAAAATATGAAGAGCTTCAAAAGGTGTCAAAAATATGAGGAGCATGAAACGGTCTGAAAAATAGGACGACTATGAAACGGTGTTCAAAAACATGAAGAGCCTGAAAAGGTGTGAAAAATATGAAGAGCTTCAAAACGTGTCAAAAATATGAGGAGCATGAAACGGTCTGAAAAATAGGAGGAGCAAGAAAGGGTGTTGAACAACATGAAGAGCCTGAAAAGGTGTGAAAAATATGAAGAGCTTCAAAACGTGTCAAAAATATGAGGAGCATGAAACGGTCTGAAAAATAGGAGGAGCAAGAAAGGGTGTTGAACAACATGAAGAGCCTGAAAAGTTGTGAAAAATATGAAGAGCTTCAAAAGATGTGAAAAATATGAAGAGCTTCAAAAGGTGTCAAAAATGAGATGAGCATGAAACCGTCTGAAAAATAGGAGGAGCATGAAGAAGTGTTGAAAAACATGAAGAACCTGAAAAGCTGTGAGAAACATGAAGAGCTTCAAAATGTGTCAAATATATGAGGAGCATGAAACGGTCTGAAAAAGAGGAGGAGCAGGAAGCGGTGTTGAGAAACATGAAGAGCCTGAAAATGTGTGAAAAATATGAAGAGCTTCTAAAGGTGTCAAAAATATGAGTAGCATGAAACGGTCTTAAAAATAGGAGGAGCATGAAGTGGTGTTGAAAAACATGAAGAGCCTGAAAAGGTGTGAAATATATGAAGAGCTACAAAAGGTGTCAAATATATGAGGAGCATGAATCGGTCTAAAAAATAGGAGGATCATGAAAAGTTGTTGAAAAACATGAAGATCCTGAAAAGATGTGAAAAATATGAAGAGCTTCAAAAGGTGTGAAACATATGAGGTGCAAGAAACGGTCTGAAAAATAGGAGGAGCATGAAGCGGTGTTGAAAAACATGAAGAGCCTGAAAAGGTGTGAAAAATATGAAGAGCTTCAAAAGGTGTCAAAAATATGAGGAGCATGAAACGTTCTGAAAAATAGGAGGAGCATGAAGCAGTGTTGAAAAAAATGAAGAGACTGAAAAGATGTGAAAAATATGAACAGCTTCAAAAGGTGGAAAAATATGAGGAGCATGAAACGGTCTAAAAAATAGGAGTACCATGAACCGGTGTTGAAAAACATGAAGAGCCAGAAAAGGTGTGAAAAATATTAAGAGCTTCAAAATGTGTGAAAAATATGAAGAGCTTCAAAAGGTGTCAAAAAAGAGATGAGCATGAAACGGTCTGAAAAATAGGAGGAGAATGAAGTGGTGTTGAAAAAAATGAGGAGCCTGAAAAGGTGTGAAAAATATGAAGAGCTTCAAAAGGTGTCAAAAATGAGATCATCATGAAACGGTCTGAAAAATAGGAGGTGCATGAGGTGGTGTTGAAAAAAAAGAAGAGACTGAAAAGGTGTGAAATATATGAAGAGCTTCAAAAGATGTCAAAATATGAGGAGCATGATACGGTCTGAAAAATAGGAGGAGCATGAAGCGGTGTTGAAAAACATGAAGAGCCTGAAAAGGTGTGAAAAATATGAAGAGCTTCAAAAGGTGTCAAAAATATGAGGAGCATGAAACGTTCTGAAAAATAGGAGGAGCATGAAGCAGTGTTGAAAAAAATGAAGAGACTGAAAAGATGTGAAAAATATGAACAGCTTCAAAAGGTGGAAAAATATGAGGAGCATGAAACGGTCTAAAAAATAGGAGTACCATGAACCGGTGTTGAAAAACATGAAGAGCCAGAAAAGGTGTGAAAAATATTAAGAGCTTCAAAATGTGTGAAAAATATGAAGAGCTTCAAAAGGTGTCAAAAAAGAGATGAGCATGAAACGGTCTGAAAAATAGGAGGAGAATGAAGTGGTGTTGAAAAAAATGAGGAGCCTGAAAAGGTGTGAAAAATATGAAGAGCTTCAAAAGGTGTCAAAAATGAGATCATCATGAAACGGTCTGAAAAATAGGAGGTGCATGAGGTGGTGTTGAAAAAAAAGAAGAGACTGAAAAGGTGTGAAATATATGAAGAGCTTCAAAAGATGTCAATATATGAGGAGCATGATACGGTCTGAAAAATAGGAGGAGCATGAAGCGGTGTTCAAAACATGAAGAGCCTGAAAAATTGTGAAAAATATGAAAAGCTTCCAAAGGTGTCAAAAATGAGATGAGCATGAAACGGTCTGAAAAATAGGAGGAGCATGAAGCGGCGTTGAAAAACATGAAGAGCCTGAAAAGGTGTGAAAAATATGAAAAGCTTCAAAAGGTGTGAAATACATGAGGAGCATGAAAGAGCAGAAAATTAGGAGAAGCATGAAGTGGTGTGGAAAAACATGAAGAGCCTGAAAAGGTGTGAAAAATATGAAGAGCTTCAAAAGGTGTGAAATAAATGAGGAGCATGAAACTCTCTGAAAAATAGGAGGAGCATGAAGCGGTGTTCAAAAATATGAAGAGCCTGAAAAGGTGTGAAAAATATGAAGAGCTTCAAAAGGTGTGAAATATATGAGGAGCATGAAACGGTCTGAAAAATAGCAGGATCATGAAGCGGTGTTGAAAAACATGAAGAGTCTGAAAACGTGTGAAAATATGAAGAGCTTCAAAAGGTGTGAAAAATGTGAGGAGCATGAAACGGTCTAAAAAATAGGAGGAGCATGAAGCGGTGTTCAAAAATATGAAGAGCCTGAAAAGGTGTGAAAAATATGAAGAGCTTCAAAAGGTGTCAAAAATATGAGGAGCATGAAACGGTCTGAAAAATAGGAGGAGCATGAAGCGGTGTTGAAAAACATGAAGAGCCTGAAAAGGTGTGAGAAATATGAAGAGCTTCAAAAGGTATCAAAAATATGAGGAGCATGAAACGGTCTGAAAAAGAGGAGGAGCATGAAGCGGTGTTGAAAAACATGAAGAGCCTGAAAAGGTGTGAAAAATATGAAAAGCTTCCAAAGTTGTGAAATACATTAGGAGCATGAAAGAGCTGAAAATTAGGAGAAGCATGAAGTGGTGTGGAAAAACATCAGGAGCCTGAAAAGGTGTGAAAAATATGAAGAGCTTCAAAAGGTGTGAAAAATATGAAGAGCTTTAAAAGGTGTCAAAAATGAGATGAGCATGAAACGGTCTGAAAAATAGGAGGAGCAAGAAGCGGTGTTGAAAAACATAAAGAGCATGAAAACGTATGAAGAATATGAAGAGCTTCAAAAGGTGTGAAAAATATGAAGAGCTTTAAAAGGTGTCAAAAATGAGATGAGCATGAAACGGTCTGAAAAATAGGTGGAGCATGAAGTGGTATTGAAAAACATGAAGAGCCTGAAAAGGTGTGAAAAATATGAAGAGCTTCAAAAGGTCTCAATAATATGAGGAGCATGAAACGGTCTGAAAAATAGGAACAGCATGAAGCGGTGTTGCAAAACATGAAGAGCCTGAAAAGGTGTCAAAAATATGAAGAGCTTCAAAAGGTGTGAAATACATGAGGAGCATTAAACGCCCTGAAAAATAGGAGGAGCATGCAGAGGTGTTCAAAAACATGAAGAGCCTGAAAAGGTGTCAAAAATATGAAGAGATTCAAAAGGTGTGAAAAATATGAAGAGCTTCAAAATGTATCAAAAATGAAATGAGCATGAAACGGTCTGAAAAAGCTGAGGAGCATGAAGTGGTGTTGAAAAACATGAAGAGCGTGAAAACGAGTGAAGAATATGAAGAGCTTCAAAAGGTGTCAAAAATATGAGGAGCATGAAACCGTTTGAAAAATAGGAGGAGCATGAAGCGGTGTTGAAAAACATGAAGAGCGTGAAAACGAGTGAAAAATATGAAGAGCTTCAAAAGATGTCAAAAAAGAGATGAGCATGAAACCGTCTGAAAAATAGGAGGAGCATGAAGCGGTGTTGAAAAACATGAAGAGCATGAAAACGAGTGAAAAATATGAAGAGCTTCAAAAGGTATGAAAAATATGAAGAGCTTCAAAAGGTGTCAAAAATGAGAGGAGTATGAAGCAGTCTGAAAAATAGGAGGAGGATGAAGCGGTGTTCAAAAACATGAAGAGCCTTAAAAGGTGTGACAAATATGAAGAGCTTCAAAAGGTGTCAAAAATATGAGGAGCATGAAACGGTTTGAAAAATAGGAGGAGCATGAAGCGGTGTTCAAAAACAGGAAAAGCCTGAAAAGTTGTGAAAAATATGAAGAGCTTCAAAAGTTGTCAAAAATATGAGGAGCATGAAAAGGTCAGAAAAATAGGAGGATCATGAAGCGGTGTTCAAAAACATGAAGAGCCTGAAAAGGTGTGCAAAATATGAAGAGCTTCAAAAGGTGTCAAAAATATGAGGAGCATGAAACGGTCTGCAAAAAAGGAGGAGCATGAAGTGGTGTTGAAAAACTTCAAGAGCCTGACAAGATGTGAAAAATATGAAAAGCTTCAAAAGTTGTCAAAAATATGAGGAGCATGAAACGATCTGAAAAATAGGAGGAGCATGAAGCGGTGTTCAAAAACATGAAGAGCCTGAAAAGGTGTGAAAAATATGAAGAGCTTCAAAAGGTGTCAAAAATATGAGGAGCATGAAACGGTCTGAAAAACAGGAGGATCATGAAGTGGTGTTGAAAAACATGAAGAGTCTGAAAACGTGTGAAATTATGAAGAACTTCAAAAATATGCAAAATATGAAGAGCTTCAAAAGGTGTGAAAAATATGAAGAGCTTCAAAAGGTGTCAAAATGAGATGAACATGAAACGCTCTGAAAAATAGGAGGAGCATGAAGCGGTGTTGAAAATCATAAAGAGCCTGAAAATTTGTGAAAAATATGAAGAGCTTCAGAAGATGTGAAAAACATGAAGAGCTTCAAAAGGTGTTAAAATGAGATGAGCATGAAACGGTCTGAAAAATAAGAGGAGCATGAAGTGGTGTTGAAAATAATGAAAAGCCTGAAAAGGTGTGAAATATATGAAGAGCTTCAAAAGGTGTCAAAAATATGAGGAGAATGAAACGGTCTGTAAAATAGGAGGAGCATGAAATGGTGTTCAAAAACATGAAGAGCCTGAAAAGGTGTGAAAAATATGAAGAGCTTCAAAACGTGTCAAAAATATGAGGAGCATGAAAAGTTCTGAAAAATAGGAGGAGCATGAAGCGGTGTTCAAAACAGGAAGACCCTGAAAAGTAGTGAAAAATATGAAGAGCTTCAAAAGGTGTCAAAAATATGAGGAGCATGAAACGGTCTGAAAAATAGGAGGACTATGAAACGGTGTTCAAAAACATGAAGAGCCTGAAAAGGTGTGAAAAATATGAAGAGCTTCAAAACGTGTCAAAAATATGAGGAGCATGAAATGGTCTGAAAAATAGGAGGAGCAAGAAAGGGTGTTGAACAACATGAAGAGCCTGAAAACGTGTGAATAATATGAAGAGCTTCAAAAGATGTGAAAAATATGAAGAGCTTCAAAAGGTGTCAAAAATGAGATGAGCATGAAACCGTCTGAAAAATAGGAGGAGCATGAAGTAGTGTTGAAAAACATGAAGAACCTGAAAAGCTGTGAGAAACATGAAGAGCTTCAAAATGTGTCAAAAATATGAGGAGCATGAAACGGTCTGAAAAAGAGGAGGAGCAGGAAGCGGTGTTGAGAAACATGAAGAGCCTGAAAATGTGTGAAAAATATGAAGAGCTTCTAAAGGTGTGAAATATATGAGGTGCAAGAAACGGTCTGAAAAATATGAGGAGCATAAAGCGGTGTTGAAAAACATGAAGAGCCTGAAAAGGTGTGAAAAATATGAAGAGCTTCAAAAGGTGTCAAAATTATAAGGAGCATGAAACGTTCTGAAAAATAGGAGGAGAATGAAGCAGTGTTGAAAAAAATGAATAGCCTGAAAAGGTGTGAAAAATATGAACAGCTTCAAAAGTTGTCAAAAATATGAGGAGCATGAAACGGTCTAAAAAATAGGAGTACCATGAACCGGTGTTGAAAAACATGAAGAGCCATAAAAGGTGTGAAAAATATTAAGAGCTTCAAAATGTGTGAAAAATATGAAGAGCTTCAAAAGGTGTCAAAAAAGAGATGAGCATGAAACGGTCTGAAAAATAGGAGGAGAATGAAGTGGTGTTGAAAAAAATGAGGAGCCTGAAAAGGTGTGAAAAATATGAAGAGCTTCAAAAGGTGTCAAAAATGAGATGATCATGAAACGGTCTGAAAAATAGGAGGTGCATGAGGTGGTGTTGAAGAAAAAGAAGAGACTGAAAAGGTGTGAAATATATGAAGAGCTTCAAAAGGTGTCAAAATATGAGGAGCATGATACGGTCTGAAAAATAGGAGGAGCATGAAGCGGTGTTCAAAACATGAAGAGCCTGAAAAATTGTGAAAAATATGAAAAGCTTCCAAAGGTGTCAAAAATGAGATGAGCATGAAACGGTCTGAAAAATAGGAGGAGCATGAAGCGGTGTTGAAAAAATGAAGAGTCTGAAAAGGTGTGAAAAATATGAAGAGCTTCAAAAGGTGAGAAAAATATGAGGTGCATGAAACGGTCTGAAAAATAGGAGGAGCATGAAGCGGTGTAGAAAAACATGAAGAGCCTGAAAAGGTGTGAAAAATAAGAAGAGCTTCAAAAGGTGTGAAATACATGAGGAGCATGAAACGTGTTGAAAAATAGGAGAAGCATGAAGTGGTGTGGAAAAACATCAAGAGCCTGAAAAGGTGTGAAAAATATGAAGGGCTTCAAAAGGTGTGAAATACATGAGGAGCAAGAAACGGTCTGAAAAATAGGAGGAAGAGGAAGAGGTGTTCAAAAATATGAAGAGCCTGAAAAGGTGTGAAAAATATGAAGAGCTTCAAAAGGTTTGAAAATTATGAGGAGCATGATACGGTCTGAAAAATAGGAGGAGCATGAAGCTGTGTTCAAAACATGAAGAGCCTGAAAAGTTGTGAAAAATATGAAAAGATTCCAAAGGTGTCAAAAATGAGATGAGCATGAAACGGTCTGAAAAATAGGAGAAGCATGAAGCGGTGTTGAAAAAATGAAGAGCCTGAAAAGGTGTGAAAAATATGAAGAGCATCAAAAGTTGTCAAAAATATGACGAGTATGAAATGGTCTGAAAAATAGGAGGAGCATGAAGCGGTGTTGCAAAACATGAGGAGCCTGAAAAGGTGTGAAAAATATGAAGAGCTTCAAAAGGTGTCAAAATTTTGAAGAGCTTCAAAGGTGTCAAAAATATGAGGAGCATGGAACGGTGTTCAAAAACATCGAAAGCAAGAAAAGGTTGAAAAATATGAAGAGCTTCAAAAGGTGTCAAAAATATGAGGAGCATGAAACGGTCTGAAAAATAGGAGGAAAATGAAGCTCCGTTTAAAAACATGAAGAGCTTGAAAAGGTTTGAAAAATATGGAGAGCTTCAAAAGGTGTCAAAAATATGAGGAGCATGAAACGGTATGAAAAATAGGAGGAGCATGAACCGGTGTTGAAAAACAAGAAGAGACTGAAAAGGTGTGAAAAATATGAAGAGTTTGAAAATGTGTCAAAAATATGAGGAGCAGGAAACGGTCTAAAAAATAGGAGCATGAAGTGGTGTTGAAAAACATGAAGAGCCTGAAAAGCTGTGAAAAATATGAAGAGCATCAAAAACTGTCAAAATATGAGGAGCATGAAACGGTATTCAAGACATGAAACGCCTGAAAAGGTGTGAAATATATGAACAGCTTCAAAAGGTATCAAAAATAGGAGGAGCATGAAACGGTCTGAAAAATTGGAGGAGCAAGAAGCAGTGTTGAAAAACATGAAGGGGTGGAAAAGGTGTGAAATATATGAAGAGCTTCAAAAGGTGTCAAAAATATGAGGAGCATGAAACGGTTTGAAAAATAGGAGGAGCATGAAGCGGTGTTGAAAAACATGAAGAGCCTGAAAAGGTGTGAAAAATATGAAGAGCTTCAAAACGTGTCAAAAATATGAGGAGCATGAAACGGTCTGAAAAATAGGAGGAGCAAGAAAGGGTGTTGAACAACATGAAGAGCCTGAAAAGGTGTGAAAAATATGAAGAGCTTCAAAACGTGTCAAAAATATGAGGAGCATGAAACGGTCTGAAAAATAGGAGGAGCAAGAAAGGGTGTTGAACAACATGAAGAGCCTGAAAAGTTGTGAAAAATATGAAGAGCTTCAAAAGATGTGAAAAATATGAAGAGCTTCAAAAGGTGTCAAAAATGAGATGAGCATGAAACCGTCTGAAAAATAGGAGGAGCATGAAGAAGTGTTGAAAAACATGAAGAACCTGAAAAGCTGTGAGAAACATGAAGAGCTTCAAAATGTGTCAAATATATGAGGAGCATGAAACGGTCTGAAAAAGAGGAGGAGCAGGAAGCGGTGTTGAGAAACATGAAGAGCCTGAAAATGTGTGAAAAATATGAAGAGCTTCTAAAGGTGTCAAAAATATGAGTAGCATGAAACGGTCTTAAAAATAGGAGGAGCATGAAGTGGTGTTGAAAAACATGAAGAGCCTGAAAAGGTGTGAAATATATGAAGAGCTACAAAAGGTGTCAAATATATGAGGAGCATGAATCGGTCTAAAAAATAGGAGGATCATGAAAAGTTGTTGAAAAACATGAAGATCCTGAAAAGATGTGAAAAATATGAAGAGCTTCAAAAGGTGTGAAACATATGAGGTGCAAGAAACGGTCTGAAAAATAGGAGGAGCATGAAGCGGTGTTGAAAAACATGAAGAGCCTGAAAAGGTGTGAAAAATATGAAGAGCTTCAAAAGGTGTCAAAAATATGAGGAGCATGAAACGTTCTGAAAAATAGGAGGAGCATGAAGCAGTGTTGAAAAAAATGAAGAGACTGAAAAGATGTGAAAAATATGAACAGCTTCAAAAGGTGGAAAAATATGAGGAGCATGAAACGGTCTAAAAAATAGGAGTACCATGAACCGGTGTTGAAAAACATGAAGAGCCAGAAAAGGTGTGAAAAATATTAAGAGCTTCAAAATGTGTGAAAAATATGAAGAGCTTCAAAAGGTGTCAAAAAAGAGATGAGCATGAAACGGTCTGAAAAATAGGAGGAGAATGAAGTGGTGTTGAAAAAAATGAGGAGCCTGAAAAGGTGTGAAAAATATGAAGAGCTTCAAAAGGTGTCAAAAATGAGATCATCATGAAACGGTCTGAAAAATAGGAGGTGCATGAGGTGGTGTTGAAAAAAAAGAAGAGACTGAAAAGGTGTGAAATATATGAAGAGCTTCAAAAGATGTCAAAATATGAGGAGCATGATACGGTCTGAAAAATAGGAGGAGCATGAAGCGGTGTTGAAAAACATGAAGAGCCTGAAAAGGTGTGAAAAATATGAAGAGCTTCAAAAGGTGTCAAAAATATGAGGAGCATGAAACGTTCTGAAAAATAGGAGGAGCATGAAGCAGTGTTGAAAAAAATGAAGAGACTGAAAAGATGTGAAAAATATGAACAGCTTCAAAAGGTGGAAAAATATGAGGAGCATGAAACGGTCTAAAAAATAGGAGTACCATGAACCGGTGTTGAAAAACATGAAGAGCCAGAAAAGGTGTGAAAAATATTAAGAGCTTCAAAATGTGTGAAAAATATGAAGAGCTTCAAAAGGTGTCAAAAAAGAGATGAGCATGAAACGGTCTGAAAAATAGGAGGAGAATGAAGTGGTGTTGAAAAAAATGAGGAGCCTGAAAAGGTGTGAAAAATATGAAGAGCTTCAAAAGGTGTCAAAAATGAGATCATCATGAAACGGTCTGAAAAATAGGAGGTGCATGAGGTGGTGTTGAAAAAAAAGAAGAGACTGAAAAGGTGTGAAATATATGAAGAGCTTCAAAAGATGTCAATATATGAGGAGCATGATACGGTCTGAAAAATAGGAGGAGCATGAAGCGGTGTTCAAAACATGAAGAGCCTGAAAAATTGTGAAAAATATGAAAAGCTTCCAAAGGTGTCAAAAATGAGATGAGCATGAAACGGTCTGAAAAATAGGAGGAGCATGAAGCGGCGTTGAAAAACATGAAGAGCCTGAAAAGGTGTGAAAAATATGAAAAGCTTCAAAAGGTGTGAAATACATGAGGAGCATGAAAGAGCAGAAAATTAGGAGAAGCATGAAGTGGTGTGGAAAAACATGAAGAGCCTGAAAAGGTGTGAAAAATATGAAGAGCTTCAAAAGGTGTGAAATAAATGAGGAGCATGAAACTCTCTGAAAAATAGGAGGAGCATGAAGCGGTGTTCAAAAATATGAAGAGCCTGAAAAGGTGTGAAAAATATGAAGAGCTTCAAAAGGTGTGAAATATATGAGGAGCATGAAACGGTCTGAAAAATAGCAGGATCATGAAGCGGTGTTGAAAAACATGAAGAGTCTGAAAACGTGTGAAAATATGAAGAGCTTCAAAAGGTGTGAAAAATGTGAGGAGCATGAAACGGTCTAAAAAATAGGAGGAGCATGAAGCGGTGTTCAAAAATATGAAGAGCCTGAAAAGGTGTGAAAAATATGAAGAGCTTCAAAAGGTGTCAAAAATATGAGGAGCATGAAACGGTCTGAAAAATAGGAGGAGCATGAAGCGGTGTTGAAAAACATGAAGAGCCTGAAAAGGTGTGAGAAATATGAAGAGCTTCAAAAGGTATCAAAAATATGAGGAGCATGAAACGGTCTGAAAAAGAGGAGGAGCATGAAGCGGTGTTGAAAAACATGAAGAGCCTGAAAAGGTGTGAAAAATATGAAAAGCTTCCAAAGTTGTGAAATACATTAGGAGCATGAAAGAGCTGAAAATTAGGAGAAGCATGAAGTGGTGTGGAAAAACATCAGGAGCCTGAAAAGGTGTGAAAAATATGAAGAGCTTCAAAAGGTGTGAAAAATATGAAGAGCTTTAAAAGGTGTCAAAAATGAGATGAGCATGAAACGGTCTGAAAAATAGGAGGAGCAAGAAGCGGTGTTGAAAAACATAAAGAGCATGAAAACGTATGAAGAATATGAAGAGCTTCAAAAGGTGTGAAAAATATGAAGAGCTTTAAAAGGTGTCAAAAATGAGATGAGCATGAAACGGTCTGAAAAATAGGTGGAGCATGAAGTGGTATTGAAAAACATGAAGAGCCTGAAAAGGTGTGAAAAATATGAAGAGCTTCAAAAGGTCTCAATAATATGAGGAGCATGAAACGGTCTGAAAAATAGGAACAGCATGAAGCGGTGTTGCAAAACATGAAGAGCCTGAAAAGGTGTCAAAAATATGAAGAGCTTCAAAAGGTGTGAAATACATGAGGAGCATTAAACGCCCTGAAAAATAGGAGGAGCATGCAGAGGTGTTCAAAAACATGAAGAGCCTGAAAAGGTGTCAAAAATATGAAGAGATTCAAAAGGTGTGAAAAATATGAAGAGCTTCAAAATGTATCAAAAATGAAATGAGCATGAAACGGTCTGAAAAAGCTGAGGAGCATGAAGTGGTGTTGAAAAACATGAAGAGCGTGAAAACGAGTGAAGAATATGAAGAGCTTCAAAAGGTGTCAAAAATATGAGGAGCATGAAACCGTTTGAAAAATAGGAGGAGCATGAAGCGGTGTTGAAAAACATGAAGAGCGTGAAAACGAGTGAAAAATATGAAGAGCTTCAAAAGGTGTCAAAAAAGAGATGAGCATGAAACCGTCTGAAAAATAGGAGGAGCATGAAGCGGTGTTGAAAAACATGAAGAGCATGAAAACGAGTGAAAAATATGAAGAGCTTCAAAAGGTATGAAAAATATGAAGAGCTTCAAAAGGTGTCAAAAATGAGAGGAGTATGAAGCAGTCTGAAAAATAGGAGGAGGATGAAGCGGTGTTCAAAAACATGAAGAGCCTTAAAAGGTGTGACAAATATGAAGAGCTTCAAAAGGTGTCAAAAATATGAGGAGCATGAAACGGTTTGAAAAATAGGAGGAGCATGAAGCGGTGTTCAAAAACAGGAAAAGCCTGAAAAGTTGTGAAAAATATGAAGAGCTTCAAAAGTTGTCAAAAATATGAGGAGCATGAAAAGGTCAGAAAAATAGGAGGATCATGAAGCGGTGTTCAAAAACATGAAGAGCCTGAAAAGGTGTGAAAAATATGAAGAGCTTCAAAAGGTGTCAAAAATATGAGGAGCATGAAACGGTCTGCAAAAAAGGAGGAGCATGAAGTGGTGTTGAAAAACTTCAAGAGCCTGACAAGATGTGAAAAATATGAAAAGCTTCAAAAGTTGTCAAAAATATGAGGAGCATGAAACGGTCTGAAAAATAGGAGGAGCATGAAGCGGTGTTCAAAAACATGAAGAGCCTGAAAAGGTGTGAAAAATATGAAGAGCTTCAAAAGGTGTCAAAAATATGAGGAGCATGAAACGGTCTGAAAAACAGGAGGATCATGAAGTGGTGTTGAAAAACATGAAGAGTCTGAAAACGTGTGAAATTATGAAGAACTTCAAAAATATGCAAAATATGAAGAGCTTCAAAAGGTGTGAAAAATATGAAGAGCTTCAAAAGGTGTCAAAATGAGATGAACATGAAACGCTCTGAAAAATAGGAGGAGCATGAAGCGGTGTTGAAAATCATAAAGAGCCTGAAAATTTGTGAAAAATATGAAGAGCTTCAGAAGATGTGAAAAACATGAAGAGCTTCAAAAGGTGTTAAAATGAGATGAGCATGAAACGGTCTGAAAAATAAGAGGAGCATGAAGTGGTGTTGAAAATAATGAAAAGCCTGAAAAGGTGTGAAATATATGAAGAGCTTCAAAAGGTGTCAAAAATATGAGGAGAATGAAACGGTCTGTAAAATAGGAGGAGCATGAAATGGTGTTCAAAAACATGAAGAGCCTGAAAAGGTGTGAAAAATATGAAGAGCTTCAAAACGTGTCAAAAATATGAGGAGCATGAAAAGTTCTGAAAAATAGGAGGAGCATGAAGCGGTGTTCAAAACAGGAAGACCCTGAAAAGTAGTGAAAAATATGAAGAGCTTCAAAAGGTGTCAAAAATATGAGGAGCATGAAACGGTCTGAAAAATAGGAGGACTATGAAACGGTGTTCAAAAACATGAAGAGCCTGAAAAGGTGTGAAAAATATGAAGAGCTTCAAAACGTGTCAAAAATATGAGGAGCATGAAATGGTCTGAAAAATAGGAGGAGCAAGAAAGGGTGTTGAACAACATGAAGAGCCTGAAAACGTGTGAATAATATGAAGAGCTTCAAAAGATGTGAAAAATATGAAGAGCTTCAAAAGGTGTCAAAAATGAGATGAGCATGAAACCGTCTGAAAAATAGGAGGAGCATGAAGTAGTGTTGAAAAACATGAAGAACATGAAAAGCTGTGAGAAACATGAAGAGCTTCAAAATGTGTCAAAAATATGAGGAGCATGAAACGGTCTGAAAAAGAGGAGGAGCAGGAAGCGGTGTTGAGAAACATGAAGAGCCTGAAAATGTGTGAAAAATATGAAGAGCTTCTAAAGGTGTGAAATATATGAGGTGCAAGAAACGGTCTGAAAAATATGAGGAGCATAAAGCGGTGTTGAAAAACATGAAGAGCCTGAAAAGGTGTGAAAAATATGAAGAGCTTCAAAAGGTGTCAAAATTATAAGGAGCATGAAACGTTCTGAAAAATAGGAGGAGAATGAAGCAGTGTTGAAAAAAATGAATAGCCTGAAAAGGTGTGAAAAATATGAACAGCTTCAAAAGTTGTCAAAAATATGAGGAGCATGAAACGGTCTAAAAAATAGGAGTACCATGAACCGGTGTTGAAAAACATGAAGAGCCATAAAAGGTGTGAAAAATATTAAGAGCTTCAAAATGTGTGAAAAATATGAAGAGCTTCAAAAGGTGTCAAAAAAGAGATGAGCATGAAACGGTCTGAAAAATAGGAGGAGAATGAAGTGGTGTTGAAAAAAATGAGGAGCCTGAAAAGGTGTGAAAAATATGAAGAGCTTCAAAAGGTGTCAAAAATGAGATGATCATGAAACGGTCTGAAAAATAGGAGGTGCATGAGGTGGTGTTGAAGAAAAAGAAGAGACTGAAAAGGTGTGAAATATATGAAGAGCTTCAAAAGGTGTCAAATTATGAGGAGCATGATACGGTCTGAAAAATAGGAGGAGCATGAAGCGGTGTTGAAAAAATGAAGAGTCTGAAAAGGTGTGAAAAATATGAAGAGCTTCAAAAGGTGAGAAAAATATGAGGTGCATGAAACGGTCTGAAAAATAGGAGGAGCATGAAGCGGTGTAGAAAAACATGAAGAGCCTGAAAAGGTGTGAAAAATAAGAAGAGCTTCAAAAGGTGTGAAATACATGAGGAGCATGAAACGTGTTGAAAAATAGGAGAAGCATGAAGTGGTGTGGAAAAACATCAAGAGCCTGAAAAGGTGTGAAAAATATGAAGGGCTTCAAAAGGTGTGAAATACATGAGGAGCAAGAAACGGTCTGAAAAATAGGAGGAAGAGGAAGAGGTGTTCAAAAATATGAAGAGCCTGAAAAGGTGTGAAAAATATGAAGAGCTTCAAAAGGTGTGAAAAATATGAGGAGCATGATACGGTCTGAAAAATAGGAGGAGCATGAAGCTGTGTTCAAAACATGAAGAGCCTGAAAAGTTGTGAAAAATATGAAAAGATTCCAAAGGTGTCAAAAATGAGATGAGCATGAAACGGTCTGAAAAATAGGAGGAGCATGAAGCGGTGTTGAAAAAATGAAGAGCCTGAAAAGGTGTGAAAAATATGAAGAGCATCAAAAGTTGTCAAAAATATGACGAGTATGAAATGGTCTGAAAAATAGGAGGAGCATGAAGCGGTGTTGCAAAACATGAGGAGCCTGAAAAGGTGTGAAAAATATGAAGAGCTTCAAAAGGTGTCAAAATTTTGAAGAGCTTCAAAGGTGTCAAAAATATGAGGAGCATGGAACGGTGTTCAAAAACATGGAAAGCAAGAAAAGGTTGAAAAATATGAAGAGCTTCAAAAGGTGTCAAAAATATGAGGAGCATGAAACGGTCTGAAAAATAGGAGGAAAATGAAGCTCCGTTTAAAAACATGAAGAGCTTGAAAAGGTTTGAAAAATATGGAGAGCTTCAAAAGGTGTCAAAAATATGAGGAGCATGAAACGGTATGAAAAATAGGAGGAGCATGAACCGGTGTTGAAAAACAAGAAGAGACTGAAAAGGTGTGAAAAATATGAAGACTTTGAAAATGTGTCAAAAATATGAGGAGCAGGAAACGGTCTAAAAAATAGGAGCATGAAGTGGTGTTGAAAAACATGAAGAGCCTGAAAAGCTGTGAAAAATATGAAGAGCATCAAAAACTGTCAAAATATGAGGAGCATGAAACGGTATTCAAGACATGAAACGCCTGAAAAGGTGTGAAATATATGAACAGCTTCAAAAGGTATCAAAAATAGGAGGAGCATGAAACGGTCTGAAAAATTGGAGGAGCAAGAAGCAGTGTTGAAAAACATGAAGGGGTGGAAAAGGTGTGAAATATATGAAGAGCTTCAAAAGGTGTTAAAAATATGAGGAGCATGAAACGGTTTGAAAAATAGGAGGAGCATGAAGCGGTGTTGAAAAACATGAAGAGCCTGAAAAGGTTTGAAAAATATGAAGAGCTTCAAAAGGTGTCAAAAATAGAGGGGGCATGAAACTATCTGAAAAATAGGAGGAGCATGAAGCGGTGTTGAAAAATATGAAGAACCTGAAGAGGTTTGAAAAATATGAAGAGCTTCAAAAGGTGTCAAAAATAAGAGGCGCATTAAACGGTCTGAAAAATAGGAGGAGCATGAAGTGGTGTTGAAAAACATAAAGAGCCTGAAAAGGTTTGCAAAATATGAAGAGCTTCAAAAGGTGTCAAAAATATGAGGAGCATGGAACGGTCTGAAAAAAAGGAAGAGCAGGAAGCGGTGCGGAAAAACATGAAGAGCCTGAAAAGGTGTGAAAAATATGAAGACCTTCAAAAGGTGTTAAAAAGAGGAGGCACATGAAACTGTCTGAAAAATACGAGGAGCATGAAGCGGTGTTGAAAAACAAGAAGAGCCTGAAAAGGTGTGAAAAATATGAAGAGTTTGAAAATGTGTCAAAAATATGAGGAGCAGGAAACGGTCTGAAAAATAGGAGCATGAAGTGGTGTTGAAAAACATGAAGAGCCTGAAAAGCTGTGAAAAATATGAAGAGCATCAAAAACTGTCAAAATATGACGACCATGAAACGGTTTTCAAAGACATGAAACGCCTGAAAAGGTGTGAAATATATGAACAGCTTCAAAAGGTATCAAAAATAGGAGGAGCATGAAACGGTCTGAAAAATTGGAGGAGCAAGAAGCAGTGTTGAAAAACATGAAGAGGTGGAAAAGGTGTGAAATATATGAAGAGCTTCAAAAGGTGTCAAAAATATGAGGAGCATGAAACGGTTTGCAAAATAGGAGGAGCATGAAGCGGTGTTGAAAAACATGAAGAGCCTGAAACGGTTTGAAAAATATGAAGAGCTTCAAAAGGTGTCAAAAATAAAGGGGGCATGAAACTATCTGAAAAATAGAAGGAGCATGAAGCGGTGTGGAAAAACATGAAGAGCCTGAAAACGTTTGAAAAATATGAAGAGCTTCAAAAGGTGTGGAAAATATGAAGAGCTTCAAAATGTGTCAAAAGTGAGATGAGCATGAAACGGTCTGAAAAATAGGAGGAGCATGAAGTGGTGTTGAAAAACATGAAGAGCCTGAAAATGTGTGAAATATATGAAGAGCTTCAAAAGATGTCAGAAATGAGAGAAGCATGAAACGGTCTGAAAAATAAATGAGCAAGAAGGGGTGTTGAAAAACATGAAGAGCCTGAAAACGTTTGAGAAATATGAAGAGCTTCAAAAGGTGTGTAAAATATGAAGAGCTTCAAAAGGTATGAAATATAGGAGCAGCATGAAGTGGTGTTCAAAAACATAAAAAGCCTGTAAAGGTGTGAAAAATATGAAGAGCTTCAAAACGTGTCAAATATATGTGGAGCATGAAACGGTGTGAAAAATAGGAGGAGCATGAAGCGGTGTTGAAAAACATGAAGAACCTGAAAACTTGTGAAAAATATGAAGAGCTTCAAAAGGTGTCAAAATATGAGGAGCATGAAACGATCTGAAAAATAGGAGGAGCATGAAGCGGTGTTGAAAACTATGAAGTGCCTGAAAAGGTGTGAAAAATATGAAGAGCTTCAAAAGGTGTCAAAAATATGAGGAGCATGAAAGGCTCTGAAATATAGGAGGAGCATGAAGTGGTGTTGAAAAACTTGAAGAGCTGAAAAGGTGGAAAAATATGAAGAACTTCAACAGGTGTCAAAAATATGAGGAGCATGAAATGGACTGAAAAATAGGAAGATCATGAAGCGGTGTTGAATAACATGAAGAGCCTGAAAAGGTGTGAAAAATATGAAAAGCTTCAAAAGGTGTGAAATACATGAGGAGCATGAAACGGTCTGAAAAATAGGAGTAGAATGAGACGGTGTTGAAAAACATGAAGAGCCTGAAAAGTTGTGAAAAATATGAAGAGCTTCAAAAGGTGTCAAAATTATGAGGAGTATAAAACGGTCTAAAAAATAGGAGGAGCATGAAACGGTGTTCAAAACATGAAGAGCCTGAGAAGATGTGAAATATATGACGAGCTTCAAAAGGTTTGAAATACATGAGGAGCATTAAACTGTCTGAAAAATAGGAGGAGCATGAAGCTGTGTTCAAAAACATGAAGAGCCTGAAAAGGTGTGAAAATAATGAAGAGCTTCAAAAGATGTGAAATATAGGAGCAGCATGAAGCGGTGTTCAGAAACATAAAAAGCCTGAAAAGGTGTGACAAATATGAAGAGCTTCAAAACGTGTCAAAAATATGTGGAGCATGAAATAGTCTGAAAAATAGGAGGAGCATGAAGCGGTGTTGAAAAACATGAAGAACCTGAAAACTTGTAAAAATATGAAGAGCTTCAAAAGGTGTGAAAAATATGAACCGTTTCAAAAGTGTGAAAAATGAGATGAGCATGAAGCGGTCTTAAAAATAGGAGGAGCATGAAGTGTTGTTGAAAAACATAAAGATCCTGAAAATGTGTGAAATATATGAAGAACTACAAAAGGTGTCAAAAATGTGAGGAGCATTAAAAGGTCTGAAAAATAGGAGGAGCATGAAACGGTGTTGAAAGACATGAAGAGCCTGAAAAGGTGTGAAAAACATGAAGAGCTTCAAAACGTGTCAAAAATATGTGGAGCATGAAAGGGTCTGAAAATTAGCAGGAGCATGAAGCGGTGTTGAAAAACATGAAGAACCTGAAAACGTGTGAAAAATATGAAAAGCTTCAAATGGTGTGAAAAATATGAACAGCTTCAAAAGGTGTGAAAAATATGAAGAGCTTCAAAAGGTGTCATAAATATGAGGAGCAAGAAATGGTCTGAAAAATAAGAGAAGCATGAAATGGTGTTCAAAATATGAAGAGCCTGAAAAGGTGTGAAAAATATGAAGAGCTTCAAAAGGTGTGAAATACATGAGGAGCATGAAACTCTCTAAAAAATAAGAGGAGCATGAAGCGGTGTTCAAAAACATGAAGAGCCTGAAAAGTTGTGAAAAATATGAAGAGCTTCAAAATGTGTGAAAAAAAAAGAAGAGCTTCAAAAGGTGTCAAAAATATGAGGAGCATGAATCGGTCTGAAAAATAGGAGGAGCATGAAACGGTGTTGAAAACATGAAGAGATGAAAAGGTGTGAAAAATATGAAGAGGTTCTAAAGGTGTCAAAAATATGAGGAGCATGAAACAGTCTTTAAAATAGGATGAGAATGAGACGGTTTTGAAAAAGATGAAGAGCATGAAAAGGTGTGAAAAACATGAAGAGCTTCTAAAGGTGTCAAAAATATGAGGATCATGAAATGGTGTGAAAAACAGGAGGAGCATGAAGTGGTGTTGAGAAACATGAAGAGGCTGAAAAGGTGTGAAAAATATGAATAGCTTCAAAAGTTTTCAAATATATGAGGAGCATGAAACTATCTTTAAAATAGGAGGAGCATGAAACGGTGTTGAGAAAAATGAAGAGCCTGAAAAGGTGTGAAAAATATGAAGACCTTCAAAAGGTGTCAAAAAGAGGAGGCAAATGAAACTGTCTGAAAATTAGGAGGAGCATGAAGCGGTGTGGAAAAACATGAAGAGCCTGAAAAAGTTTGAAAAATATGAAGAGCTTCAAAAGGTGTTCAAAAATATGAAGAGCTACAAAAGGTGTCAAAAATAATGAGGAGAATGAAACGGTCTGAATAATAGGAGGAGCATAAAGTGGTGTTCAAAATCATGAAGAGCCTTAAAAGGTGTGAAATATATGAAGAGCTTCAAAAGGTGTGAAAAAAATGAAGAGCTTCAAAATCTGTCAAAAATATGAGGAGCATGAAACGATCTGAAAAATAGGAGGAGCAAGAAGCGGTGTTGAAAAAAATGAAGAGCCTGAAAACGTTTGAAAAATATGAAGAGTTTCAAAAGGTGTGAAAAAAATGAAGAGCTTCAAAATCTGTCAAAAATATGAGGAGCATGAAACGATTTGAAAAATAGGAGCAGCATGAAACGGTGTTCAAAGACATGAAGAGCCTGAAAAGGTGTGAAAAATATGAAGAGCTTCAAAACGTGTAAAATATGAGGAGCATGAAACGATCTGAAAAATAGGATGAGCAAGAAGGGGTGTTGAAAAACATGAAGAGCCTGAAAACGTTTGACAAATATGAAGAGATTCAAAAGGTGTGAAAAATATGAAGAGCTTCAAAAGGTGACAAAAATTAGATGAGCATGATACAGTCCGAAAAATAGGAGGAGCCTGAAATCGTGTTCAAAAACATGAAGAGCCTAAAAAGGTGTGAAAAATATAAAGAGCTTCAAAAGGTGTGAAATACATGAGGAGCATGAAACGGTCTGAAAAATAGGAGGAGCATGAAGTGGTGATGAAAAACATGAAGAGCCTGAAAAGGTGTGAAAAATATGAAGAGCTTCAAAAGGTATGAAATATAGGAGCAGCATGAAGTGGTGTTCAAAAACATAAAAAGCCTGTAAAGGTGTGAAAAATATGAAGAGCTTCAAAACGTGTCAAATATATGTGGAGCATGAAACGGTGTGAAAAATAGGAGGAGCATGATGCGGTGTTGAAAAACATGAAGAACCTGAAAACTTGTGAAAAATATGAAGAGCTTCAAAAGGTGTCAATATATGAGGAGCATGAAACGATCTGAAAAATAGGAGGAGCATGAAGCGGTGTTGAAAAATATGAAGTGCCTGAAAAGGTGTGAAAAATATGAAGAGCTTCAAAAGGTGTCAAAAATATGAGGATCATGAAACGCTCTGAAATATAGGAGGAGCATGAAGTGGTGTTGAAAAACTTGAAGAGCTGAAAAGGTGGAAAAATATGAAGAACTTCAACAGGTGTCAAAAATATGAGGAGCATGAAATGGACTGAAAAATAGGAAGATCATGAAGCGGTGTTGAATAACATGAAGAGCCTGAAAAGGTGTGAAAAATATGAAAAGCTTCAAAAGGTGTGAAATACATGAGGAGAATGAAACGGTCTGAAAAATAAGAGTAGAATGAGACGGTGTTGAAAAACATGAAGAGCCTGAAAAGTTGTGAAAAATATGAAGAGCATCAAAAGGTGTCAAAATTATGAGGAGCATAAAACGGTCTAAAAAATAGGAGGAGCATGAAACGGTGTTCAAAACATGAAGAGCCTGAGAAGATGTGAAATATATGACGAGCTTCAAAAGGTTTGAAATACATGAGGAGCATTAAACTGTCTGAAAAATAGGAGGAGCATGAAGCTGTGTTCAAAAACATGAAGAGCCTGAAAAGGTGTGAAAATAATGAAGAGCTTCAAAAGATGTGAAATATAGGAGCAGCATGAAGCGGTGTTCAGAAACATAAAAAGCCTGAAAAGGTGTGACAAATATGAAGAGCTTCAAAACGTGTCAAAAATATGTGGAGCATGAAATAGTCTGAAAAATAGGAGGAGCATGAAGCGGTGTTGAAAAACATGAAGAACCTGAAAACTTGTAAAAATATGAAGAGCTTCAAAAGGTGTGAAAAATATGAACCGTTTCAAAAGTGTGAAAAATGAGATGAGCATGAAGCGGTCTTAAAAGTAGGAGGAGCATGAAGTGTTGTTGAAAAACATAAAGATCCTGAAAATGTGTGAAATATATGAAGAACTACAAAAGGTGTCAAAAATGTGAGGAGCATTAAAAGGTCTGAAAAATAGGAGGAGCATGAAACGGTGTTGAAAGACATGAAGAGCCTGAAAAGGTGTGAAAAACATGAAGAGCTTCAAAACGTGTCAAAAATATGTGGAGCATGAAAGGGTCTGAAAATTAGCAGGAGCATGAAGCGGTGTTGAAAAACATGAAGAACCTGAAAACGTGTGAAAAATATGAAAAGCTTCAAATGGTGTGAAAAATATGAACAGCTTCAAAAGGTGTGAAAAATATGAAGAGCTTCAAAAGGTGTCATAAATATGAGGAGCAAGAAATGGTCTGAAAAATAAGAGAAGCATGAAATGGTGTTCAAAATATGAAGAGCCTGAAAAGGTGTGAAAAATATGAAGAGCTTCAAAAGGTGTGAAATACATGAGGAGCATGAAACTCTCTAAAAAATAAGAGGAGCATGAAGCGGTGTTCAAAAACATGAAGAGCCTGAAAAGTTGTGAAAAATATGAAGAGCTTCAAAATGTGTGAAAAAAAAAGAAGAGCTTCAAAAGGTGTCAAAAATATGAGGAGCATGAATCGGTCTGAAAAATAGGAGGAGCATGAAACGGTGTTGAAAACATGAAGAGATGAAAAGGTGTGAAAAATATGAAGAGGTTCTAAAGGTGTCAAAAATATGAGGAGCATGAAACAGTCTTTAAAATAGGATGAGAATGAGACGGTTTTGAAAAAGATGAAGAGCATGAAAAGGTGTGAAAAACATGAAGAGTTTCTAAAGGTGTCAAAAATATGAGGATCATGAAATGGTGTGAAAAACAGGAGGAGCATGAAGTGGTGTTGAGAAACATGAAGAAGCTGAAAAGGTGTGAAAAATATGAATAGCTTCAAAAGTTTTCAAATATATGAGGAGCATGAAACTATCTTTAAAATAGGAGGAGCATGAAACGGTGTTGAGAAAAATGAAGAGCCTGAAAAGGTGTGAAAAATATGAAGACCTTCAAAAGGTGTCAAAAAGAGGAGGCAAATGAAACTGTCTGAAAATTAGGAGGAGCATGAAGCGGTGTGGAAAAACATGAAGAGCCTGAAAAAGTTTGAAAAATATGAAGAGCTTCAAAAGGTGTTCAAAAATATGAAGAGCTACAAAAGGTGTCAAAAATAATGAGGAGAATGAAACGGTCTGAATAATAGGAGGAGCATAAAGTGGTGTTCAAAATCATGAAGAGCCTTAAAAGGTGTGAAATATATGAAGAGCTTCAAAAGGTATGAAAAAAATGAAGAGCTTCAAAATCTGTCAAAAATATGAGGAGCATGAAACGATCTGAAAAATAGGAGCAGCATGAAACGGTGTTCAAAGACATGAAGAGCCTGAAAAGGTGTGAAAAATATGAAGAGCTTCAAAACGTTTCAAAAATATGAGGAGCATGAAACGATCTGAAAAATAGGAGGAGCAAGAAGCGGTGTTGAAAAAAATGAAGAGCCTGAAAACGTTTGAAAAATATGAAGAGTTTCAAAAGGTGTGAAAAAAATGAAGAGCTTCAAAATCTGTCAAAAATATGAGGAGCATGAAACGATTTGAAAAATAGGAGCAGCATGAAACGGTGTTCAAAGACATGAAGAGCCTGAAAAGGTGTGAAAAATATGAAGAGCTTCAAAACGTGTAAAATATGAGGAGCATGAAACGATCTGAAAAATAGGATGAGCAAGAAGGGGTGTTGAAAAACATGAAGAGCCTGAAAACGTTTGACAAATATGAAGAGATTCAAAAGGTGTGAAAAATATGAAGAGCTTCAAAAGGTGTCAAAAATTAGATGAGCATGAAACAGTCCGAAAAATAGGAGGAGCCTGAAATCGTGTTCAAAAACATGAAGAGCCTAAAAAGGTGTGAAAAATATAAAGAGCTTCAAAAGGTGTGAAATACATGAGGAGCATGAAACGGTCTGAAAAATAGGAGGAGCATGAAGTGGTGATGAAAAACATGAAGAGCCTGAAAAGGTGTGAAAAATATGAAGAGCTTCAACAGGTATGAAATATAGGAGCAGCATGAAGTGGTGTTCAAAAACATAAAAAGCCTGTAAAGGTGTGAAAAATATGAAGAGCTTCAAAACGTGTCAAATATATGTGGAGCATGAAACGGTGTGAAAAATAGGAGGAGCATGATGCGGTGTTGAAAAACATGAAGAACCTGAAAACTTGTGAAAAATATGAAGAGCTTCAAAAGGTGTCAAAATATGAGGAGCATGAAACGATCTGAAAAATAGGAGGAGCATGAAGCGGTGTTGAAAAATATGAAGTGCCTGAAAAGGTGTGAAAAATATGAAGAGCTTCGAAAGGTGTCAAAAATATGAGGAGCATGAAACGCTCTGAAATATAGGAGGAGCATGAAGTGGTGTTGAAAAACTTGAAGAGCTGAAAAGGTGGAAAAATATGAAGAACTTCAACAGGTGTCAAAAATATGAGGAGCATGAAATGGACTGAAAAATAGGAAGATCATGAAGCGGTGTTGAATAACATGAAGAGCCTGAAAAGGTGTGAAAAATATGAAAAGCTTCAAAAGGTGTGAAATACATGAGGAGCATGAAACGGTCTGAAAAATAGGAGTAGAATGAGACGGTGTTGAAAAACATGAAGAGCCTGAAAAGTTGTGAAAAATATGAAGAGCTTCAAAAGGTGTCAAAATTATGAGGAGCATAAAACGGTCTAAAAAATAGGAGGAGCATGAAACGGTGTTCAAAACATGAAGAGCCTGAGAAGATGTGAAATATATGACGAGCTTCAAAAGGTTTGAAATACATGAGGAGCATTAAACTGTCTGAAAAATAGGAGGAGCATGAAGCTGTGTTCAAAAACATGAAGAGCCTGAAAAGGTGTGAAAATAATGAAGAGCTTCAAAAGATGTGAAATATAGGAGCAGCATGAAGCGGTGTTCAGAAACATAAAAAGCCTGAAAAGGTGTGACAAATATGAAGAGCTTCAAAACGTGTCAAAAATATGTGGAGCATGAAATAGTCTGAAAAATAGGAGGAGCATGAAGCGGTGTTGAAAAACATGAAGAACCTGAAAACTTGTAAAAATATGAAGAGCTTCAAAAGGTGTGAAAAATATGAACCGTTTCAAAAGTGTGAAAAATGAGATGAACATGAAGCGGTCTTAAAAGTAGGAGGAGCATGAAGTGTTGTTGAATAACATAAAGATCCTGAAAATGTGTGAAATATATGAAGAACTACAAAAGGTGTCAAAAATGTGAGGAGCATTAAAAGGTCTGAAAAATAGGAGGAGCATGAAACGGTGTTGAAAGACATGAAGAGCCTGGAAAGGTGTGAAAAACATGAAGAGCTTCAAAACGTGTCAAAAATATGTGGAGCATGAAAGGGTCTGAAAATTAGCAGGAGCATGAAGCGGTGTTGAAAAACATGAAGAACCTGAAAACGTGTGAAAAATATGAAAAGCTTCAAATGGTGTGAAAAATATGAACAGCTTCAAAAGGTGTGAAAAATATGAAGAGCTTCAAAAGGTGTCATAAATATGAGGAGCAAGAAATGGTCTGAAAAATAAGAGAAGCATGAAATGGTGTTCAAAATATGAAGAGCCTGAAAAGGTGTGAAAAATATGAAGAGCTTCAAAAGGTGTGAAATACATGAGGAGCATGAAACTCTCTAAAAAATAAGAGGAGCATGAAGCGGTGTTCAAAAACATGAAGAGCCTGAAAAGTTGTGAAAAATATGAAGAGCTTCAAAATGTGTGAAAAAAAAAGAAGAGCTTCAAAAGGTGTCAAAAATATGAGGAGCATGAATCGGTCTGAAAAATAGGAGGAGCATGAAACGGTGTTGAAAACATGAAGAGATGAAAAGGTGTGAAAAATATGAAGAGGTTCTAAAGGTGTCAAAAATATGAGGAGCATGAAACAGTCTTTAAAATAGGATGAGAATGAGACGGTTTTGAAAAAGATGAAGAGCATGAAAAGGTGTGAAAAACATGAAGAGCTTCAAAAGGTGTAAAAAATATGAGAGGCATGAAACGACTGAAAAATAGGAGGAGCATGATGCGGTGGTCAAAAACATGAAGAGTCTGAAAAGGTGTGAAAAATATAAAGAGCTTCAAAAGGTGTCAAAAATATTAGGAGCGTGAAACAGTATGAAACATAGGATGAGCATGAAACTCTTTTGAAAAAGATGAAGAGCATGAAAAGGTGTGAAAAATATGAAGAGCTTCAAAAGATGTTAAAAATATGAGGAACATGAAACTTTCTGAAAAATTGGAGGAGCATGAAGCGGTGTTGAAAAACATGAAAAGACTGAAAAGGTGGAAAAATATGAAGAGCTTCAAAAGGTGTCAACAATATGAGGAGCATGAAACGGTCTGAAAATTAGGAAGAGCATGAAACTGTGTTGATAAACATGAAGAGCCTGAAAAGGTGTGAAAAATATGAAGAGCTTCAAAAGGTGTCAAATATATGAGGAGCATGAAACAGTGTGAAAAATAGGATGAGCATGAAACGGTTTTAAAAAGACGAAGAGCCTAAAAGGTGTGACATATATGAAGAGCTTCAAAAGGTGTGAAATACATGAGGAGGTGGAAACAGTCTGAAAATAGTAGGAGCATGAAGCGGCGTTGAAAAACATGAATAGCCTGAAAACGTGTGAAAAATATGAAGAGCTTCAAAAGGTGTGAAATATATGAAGAGCTACAAAAGGTGTCAAAAATATGAGGAGCATGAACCGGTCTGAAATATAGGAGGAGCATGAAGTGATGTTGAAAAACATGAAGAGCCTGAAAAGGTGTGAAAAATATGAAGAGCTTCAAAAGGTGTCAAAAATATGAGGAGAATGAACCGGTCTGAAAAATAGGAGGAGCATGAAGTGGTGTTGAAAAACATGAAGTGCCTGAAAAGTTGTGAAATATATGAAGAGCTTCAAAAGGTGTGAAAAATATGAGGAGCTTCAAAAGGTGTCAAAAATATGAGGATCCTGAAACGGTCTGAAAAATAGGAGGAGCATGATACGGTGTTCAAAAATATGAAGAGCCTGAAAAGGTGTGAAAAACATGAAGATCTTCAAAAGGGGTCAAAAATATGAGGAGCATGAAACGATCTGAAAAATAGGAGGAGCATGAAGTGGTGTTCAAAAACATGAAGAGCTTGAAAAGGTGTGAAAAACATGAAGAGCCTCAAAACGTGTCAAAAATATGAGGAGCATGAAACGGTCTGAAAAATAGGAGGAGCATGAAGCGGTGTTGAAAAACATGAAGAGCCTGAAAACGTGTGAAAAATATGAAGAGCTTCAAAAGGTGTGAAATATATGAAGAGCTTCCAAAGGTGTCAAAAATGAGATGAGCATGAAACGGTCTGAAAAATAGGAGGAGCATGAAGTGGTCGTGGAAATCATGAAGTGCCTGAAAAGGTGTGAAATATATGAAGAGTTTCAAAAGTTGTGAAAAAATGAGGAGGTTCAAAAGGTGTCAAAAATATGAGGAGCATGAAACGGTCTGAAAAATAGGAGGAGCATGAAACGGTGTTCAAAAACATGAAGAGCCTGAAAAGGTGTGAAAAATATGAAGAGCTTGAAAAGGTGTGAAATACATGAGGAGACTGAAGCGGTCTGAAAAATAGGAGGAGCATGAAACGGTGTTGAAAAACATGAAGAGCCTGAAAAGGTGTGAAAAATAGGAGGAGCTTCACAAGGTGTCAAATATATAAGGAGCATGAAACGGTCTGAAAAATAAGAGGAGCATGAAGCAGTCGTCAAAAACATGAAGAACCTGAAAAGTTTTGTAAAATATGAAGAGCTTCAAAAGGTGTGAAAAATATGAGGAACATGAAACGGTCTGAAAAATAGGAGCAGCATGAAAGAGTGTTGAAAAACATGAAGAGCCTGAAAAGGTGTGAAAAACATGAAGAGCCTGAAAAGGTGTGAAAAATATGAACAGCTTCAAAAGCTGTCAAAAATATGAGGAGCATGAAACAGTCTGAAAAATAGGAGGAGCATGAAGCGGTGTTGAAAAACATGAAAAGCCTGAAAAGGTGTGAAAAATATGAAGAGCATTAAAAGGTGTGAAAAATATGAGGAACATGAAACGGACTGAAAAAAAGGAGGAAAGGAGGAGTATGAAGAGGTGTTGAAAACATGAAAAGCCTGAAAATGTGTGAAAAATATGAAGAGCTTCCAAAGGTGTGAAAAATACGAATAGCTTCGAAATGTGTCAATAATGAGAGCAGCATGAAACGGTGTGAAAAATAGGAGGAGCATGAAGAGGTGTGCAAAAAGATGAAGAGCCTGAAAATCTGTGAAATATATGAAGAGCTTCAAAAGGTGTCAAAAATATGAGGAGAAAGAAACGGTCTGAAAAATAGGAGGAGCATGAAGTGGTGTTAACAAACATGAAGAGCTGAAAAGCTGTGAAAAATATGAAGAGCTTTAAAAGGTCTCAAATATATGAGGATCATGAAATTTTCTGAAAAATAGGAGGAGCATGAAACGTTGTTCAAAACATGAAGAGCCTGAAATGGTGTGAAAAATATAAAGAGATTCAAAACATGTCAAACATTGAGGAGCATGAAACGATCTGAAAAATAGGAAGAGCATGATGCAGTGTTGAAAAACATGAAGAGGCTGAAAACGTGTGAAAAATATGAAGTGCTCCAAAGATGTCAAAAATATGAGGAGCATGAAGCGGTCCGAAAAATAGGATGAGCATGAAGCGGTGTTGACAACATTCAGAGCCTGAAAAGGTGTGAAATATATGAAGAGCTTGAAACGGTGTCAAAAATATGAGGAGCATGAAACGGTGTGAAAAATAGAAGAGGCATGAAGTGATGTTGAGAAACATGAAGAGCCTGAAAAGTTGTGAAAAAAATGAAGAGCTACAAAAGGTGTCAAATACATGTGGAGCATGAAACGATCTGAAAAATAGGAGGAGCATGAAGTGGTGTTGAAAAATATGGAGGGCCTGAAAAGGTGTGAAAATTATGAAGAGCTTCAAAATGTGTCAAAAAAAAGGAGGACCATGAAGCGGTGTTTAAAAACAAGTAGTGCCTGAAAAGGTGTGAAATATATGAAGAGCTTCAAAAGGTGTCAATAATATGAGGAGCATGAAATGATCTGAAAAATAGGAGGAGCATGAAGTAGTGTTGAAAAACATGAAGAGCCTGAAAAAGTGTGAAAAATATGAAGAGCTTTAAAAGGTCTCAAATATATGAGGAGCATGTAACTTTCTGAAAAATAGGAGGAGCATGAAACGGTGTTCAAAACATGAAGAGCCTGAAAAGGTGTGAAAAATATGAAGAGCTTCAAAACTTGTCAAATATTGAGGAGCATGAAACTATCTGAAAAATAGGAAGAGCATGATGCCGTGTTGAAAAACATGAAGAGCCTGAAAAGGTGTGAAATATATGATGAGCTTCAAAAGGTGTCAAAAATATGAGGAGCATGAAACGGTCTAAAAATAGGAGGGCCATGAAGCGGTGTTGAAAAACATGAAGAGCCTGAAAAGTTGTGAAAAATATGAAGAGCTTCAAAAGGTGTGAAAAATATGAAGAGCTTCAAAACGTGTGAAATACATGAGGAGCATGAAACTCTCTGAATAATAGGAGGAGCATGAAGTGGTGTTCAAAACATGAAGAGCCTGAAAGGTGTGAAAAATATGAAGAGCTTCAAAACGTGTCAAAAATATGAGGAGCATGAAACGGTCTGAAAAATAGGAGGAGCACGACGTGTTGTTGAAAAACGTGAATAGCCTGAAAAGGTGAGAATATATGAAGAGCTTCAAAAGGTGTGAAAACTATGAGGAGCATGAAACGGTCTGAATAATAGAAGGAGCATGAAACGGTGTTTAAACAAATGAAGAGCCTGAAAAGGTGTGAAAAATATGAAGAGTTTCAAAAGGTTTGAAAAATATGAGGAGCATGAAATGGTCCGAAAAATAGGAGATGCATGAAGTTGTGTTGAAAAACATGAAGAGCCTGAAAAGGTGTGAAAAATATGAAGAGCTTCAAAAGGTGTCAAAAATTAGATGAGCATGAAACGGTCTGAAAAATCGGAGGAGCATGAAGCGGTCTTGAAAATCTTGAAGAGCCTGAAAAGGTGTGAAAAACATGAAGTGGTTCAAAAATATGAAAAATAGGAAGAGCTTCAAAAGGTGTGAAAAATGCGAAGTGCTTCAAAAGATGTCAAAAATGAGATGAGCATGAAACGGTCTGAAAAATCAGAGGAGCATGAAGAGGTGTTGAAAATCTTGAAGAGCCTGAAAAGGTGTGAAAAATATGAAGAGCTTCAAGAGGTGTCAAATATATGAGGATCACGAAACGGTCTGAATAATAGGAGGAGCAAGAAACGGTGTTCAAAACATGAAGAGCCTGAAAAGGTGTGAAAAATGTGAAGAGCTTAAAAGGTGTAAAAATATGAAGAGCTTCAAAAGGTGTCAAAATAGATGAGCATGAAACGGTCTGAAAAATAGGAGGAGCATGAAGTGGTGTTTAAAAAATGAAGAGCCTGAAAAGGTGTGAAATATATGAAGAGCTTTAAAATGTGTCAAATTTATGAGGAGAATTAAATGGTCTGAAAAATAGGAGGAGCTGAAGCGGTGTGGAAAAACATGAAGAGCCTGAAAAAGTGTGAAAAATATGAAAAGTTTCTAAAGGTGTCAAAAATATGAGGAACATGAAACGTCTGAAAAATAGGAGGAGCATGAAGTGGTGTTGAAAAACATGAAGAGCTTGAAAAAGTGTGAAAAATATGAAGAGCTTCAAAAGGTGTCAAAATATGAGGAGCATGAAACCGTCTGAAAAATAGGAGGAGCATGAAACGGTGTTCAAAAACATGAAGAGCCTGAAAAGGTGTGGAAAATATGAAGAGCTTCAAAAGGTGTGAAATACATGAAGAGAATGAAACTCTCTGAAAAATAGAAGGTGCATGAAGTGGTGTTCAAAAACATGAAGAGTCTGAAAAGGTTTGAAAAATATGAAGAGCTTCAAAATGTGTGAAAATTATGAGGAGCATGATATGGTTTCAAAAATAGGATTACCATGAAGCGGTGTTCAAAACATGAAGAGCCTAAAAAGTTTTGAAAAATATGAAAAGCTTCAAAAGGTGTCAAAAATGAGATGAGCATGAAACGTTCTGAAAAATAGGAGGTGCATGAAGCGGTGTTGAAAAACATGAAGAGCCTGAAAAGGTGTGAGAAATATGAAGAGCTTCAAAAGGTGTCAAAAGTATGAGGAGCATGAAACCGTCTGAAAAATCGGAGGAGCATGAAGCGTTGTTGAAAAACATGAAGAGCCTGAAAAGGTGTGAGAAATATGAAGAGCTTCAAAAGGTGTCAAAAATATGACTAGCATGAAACGGTCTGAAAAACAGGAGGAGCATGAAGCGGTGTTCAAAAACATGACGAGCCTGAAAAGGTGTGAAAAATATGAAGAGCCTCAAAAGGTGTAAAAAATGAGATGTGCATGAAACGATCTGAAAAATAGGAGGAGCATGAAGTGGTTGTGAAAAACATGAAGAGCCTGAAAAGGTGTGCAAAATATGAAGAGCTTCAAAAGGTGTGAAATACATGAGGAGCATGAAACGGTCTGAATAATAGGAGGAGCATGAAGCGGTGTTCAAAAACATGAAGAGCCTGAAAAGGTTTGAAAAATATGAAGAGCTACAAAAGGTGTCAAAAATATGAGGAGCATTAAACGGTCTGAAAAATAGGAGTAGCATGAAGCGGTGTTCAAAAACAGGAAGAGCCTGAAAATTTGTTAAAAAAATGAAGAGCTTCAAAAGGTGTCAAAAATATGAGGAGCATGAAACGGTCTGAAAAATAGGAGGATTATGAAACGGTGTTCAAAAATATGAAGAGCCTGAAAAGGTGTGAAAAATATGAAGAGCATCAAAAGATGTGAAAAATATGAAGAGCTTCAAAAGGTGTAAAAAATATGAGGAGCATGAAACGGTCTGAAAAATAGGAAGAGCATGAAACGGTGTTCAAACAAATCAAGAGCCTGAAAAGGTGTGAAAAATATGAAGAGCTTCAAAAGGTTTGAAAAACATGAGGAGCATGAAACGGTCCGAAAAATAGGAGATGCATGAAGTTGTGTTGAAAAACATGAAGAGCCTGAAGAGGTTTGAGAAATATGAAGAGCTTCAAAAGGTGTCAAAAATGAGATGAGCATGAAAAGGTCTGAAAAATATGAGGTGCATTAAGCGGTGTTGAAAAACATGAAGAGCCTGAAAAGGTTTAAGAAATATGAAGAGCTTAAAAAGGTGTGAAAAACATGAGGAGAATGATATGGTTTGAAAAATAGGATTAGCATGAAGCGGTGTTCAAAAACATGAAGAGCCTGAAAATATGTGAAAAATATGAAAAGCTTCAAAAGGTGTCAAAAATGAGATGAGCATGAAACGGTCTGAAAAATAGAAGGAGCATGAAGTGGTGTTCAAAAACATGAAGAGCCTGAAAAGGTGTGAAAAATATGAAGAGCTTCAAAAGGTGTGAAAAACATGAGGAGCATGAAACGGTCTGAAAAAGAGGAGGAGCATGAAGCGGCGTTGAAAAACATGAAGAGCCTGAAAAGGTGTGAAAAATATGAAAAGCTTCAAAAGGTGTGAAATACATGAGGAGCATGAAAGAGCTGAAAATTAGGAGAAGAATGAAGTGGTGTGGAAAAACATGAAGAGCCTGAAAAGGTGTGAAAAATATGAAGAGCTTCAAAAGGTGTGAAATACATGAGGAGCATGAAACTCTCTGAAAAATAGGAGGAGCATGAAGTGGTGTTCAAAAATATGAAGAGCCTGAAAAAGTGTGAAAAATATGAAGAGCTTCAAAAATTTGAAAAATATGAAGAGCCTCAAAAGGTGTGAAAAATATGAAGAGCTTCAAAAGGTGTGAAATATATGAGGAGCATGAAACGGTCTGAAAATAGCAGGATATTGAAGCGGTGTTGAAAAACATGAAGAGTCTGAAAACGTGTGAAAAATATGAAGAGCTTCAAAAGGTGTGAAAAATATGAGGAGCATGAAACGGTCTAAAAAATAGGAGGAGCATGAAGCAGTGTTCAAAAATATGAAGAGCCTGAAAAGGTGTGAAAAATATGAAGAGCTTCAAAAGGTGTCAAAAATATGAGGAGCATGAAACGGTCTGAAAAATAGGAGGAGCATGAAGCGGTGTTGAAAAACAGGAAGAGCCTGAAAAGGTGTGAGAAATATGAAGAGCTTCAAAAGGTGTCAAAAATATGAGGAGCATGAAACGGTCTGAAAAAGAGTAGGAGCATGAAGCGGTGTTGAAAAACATGAAGAGCCTGAAAAGGTGTGAAAAATATGAAAAGCTTCAAAAGGTGTGAAATACATGAGGAGCATGAAAGAGCTGAAAATTAGGAGAAGCATGAAGTGGTGTGGAAAAACATGAAGAGCCTGAAAAGGTGTGAAAAATATGAAGAGCTTCAGAAGGTGTGAAATACATGAGGAGCATGAAACTCTCTGAAAAATATAAGGAGCATGAAGTGGTGTTCAAAAACATGAAGAGCCTGAAAAGGTGTAAAAAATATGAAGAGCTTCAAAAGGTGTGAAGAATATGAGGAGCATGTTATGGTTTGAAAAATAGGATTAGCATGAAGAGGTGTTCAAAAACATTAAGAGCCTGAAAAGTTGTGAAAAATATGGAAAGCTTCAAAAGGTGTCAAAAATGAGATGAGCATGAAACTGTCTGAAATATAGGAGGAGTATGAAGCGGTGTTCAAAACATGAAGAGCCCGAAAAGGTGTGAAAAATATGAAGAGCTTCAAAAGGTGTCACAAATATGAGGAGCATGAAACGGACTGAAAAATCGGAGGAGCATGAAGCGGTGTTGAAAAACATGAAGAGCCTGAAAAGGTGTGAAAAATATGAAGAGTTTCAAAAGGTGTCAAAAATATGAATAGCATGAAAAGGTCTGCAAAAAAGGAGCATGAACTGGTGTTGAAAAACATGAAGAGCCTGAAAAGCTGTGAAAAATATGAAAAGTTTCAAAAGGTGTCAAAAATATGAGGAGCATGAAACGGTCTGAAAAATAGGAGGAACATGAAGAAGTGTTCAAAAACATGAAGAGCCTGAAAAGGTGTGAAAAATATGAAGAGCTTCAAAAGGTGTGAAATATATGAGGAGCATGAAACTCTCTGAAAAATAGAAGGAGCATGATGTGGTGTTCAAAAACATGAAGAGCCAGAAAACGTGTGAAAAATACGAAGAGCTTCAAAAGGTGTGAAAAATATGAGGAGAATGATACGGTTTGAAAAATAGGAGGAGCATGAAGCGGTGTTGAAAAACATGAAGAGTCTGAAAACGTGTGAAATTATGAAGAAATTCAAAAATATGAAAAATATGAAGAGCTTCAAAAGGTGTGAAAAATATGAAGAGCTTCAAAAGGTGTCAAAATGAGATGAACATGAAACGGTCTGAAACATAGGAGGAGCATGAAGCGGTGTTGAAAATCATAAAGAGCCTGAAAATTTGTGAAAAATATGAAGAGCTTCAGAATATGTGAAAAACATGAAGAGCTTCAAAAAGTGTCAAAATGAGATGAGCATGAAACGGTCTGAAAAATAAGAGGAGCATGAAGTGGTGTTGAAAATAATGAAAAGCCTGAAAAGGTGTGAAATATATGAAGAGCTTCAAAAGGTGTCAAAAATATGAGGAGAATGAAACGGACTGTAAAATAGGAGGAGCATGAAAAGTTCTGAAAAATAGGAGGAGCATGAAGCGGTGTTCAAAAACAGGAAGACCCTGAAAAGTAGTGAAAAATATGAAGAGCTTCAAAAGGTGTCAAAAATATGAGGAGCATGAAACGGTCTGAAAAATAGGAGGACTATGAAACGGTGTTCAAAAACATGAAGAGCCTGAAAAGGTGTGAAAAATATGAAGAGCTTCAAAACGTGTCAAATATATGAGGAGCATGAAACGGTCTGAAAAATAGGAGGAGCAAGAAAGGGTGTTGAACAACATGAAGAGCCTGAAAAGGTGTGAAAAATATGAAGAGCTTCAAAACGTGTCAAAAATATGAGGAGCATGAAACGGTCTGAAAAATAGGAGGAGCAAGAAAGGGTGTTGAACAACATGAAGAGCCTGAAAAGTTGTGAAAAATATGAAGAGCTTCAAAAGATGTGAAAAATATGAAGAGCTTCAAAAGGTGTCAAAAATGAGATGAGCATGAAACGGTCTGAAAAATAGGAGGAGCAAGAAAGGGTGTTGAACAACATGAAGAGCCTGAAAAGTTGTGAAAAATATGAAGAGCTTCAAAAGATGTGAAAAATATGAAGAGCTTCAAAACGTGTCAAAAATATGAGGAGCATGAAACGGTCTGAAAAATAGGAGGAGCATGAAGCGGCCTTGAAAAACATGAAGAGGCTGAAAAGGTGTGAAAAATATGAAAAGCTTCAAAAGGTGTGAAATACATGAGGAGCATGAAAGAGCTGAAAATTAGGAGAAGCATGAAGTGGTGTGGAAAAACATGAAGAGCCTGAAAAGGTGTGAAAAATATGAAGAGCTTCAAAAGGTGTGAAATAAATGAGGAGCATGAAACTCTCTGAAAAATAGGAGGAGCATGAAGCGGTGTTCAAAAATATGAAGAGCCTGAAAAGGTGTGAAAAATATGAAGAGCTTCAAAAGGTGTGAAATATATGAGGAGCATGAAACGGTCTGAAAAATAGCAGGATCATGAAGCGGTGTTGAAAAACATGAAGAGTCTGAAAACGTGTGAAAATATGAAGAGCTTCAAAAGGTGTGAAAAATATGAGGAGCATGAAACGGTCTAAAAAATAGGAGGAGCATGAAGCGGTGTTCAAAAATATGAAGAGCCTGAAAAGGTGTGAAAAATATGAAAAGTTTCAAAAGATGTCAAAAATATGAGGAGCATGAAACGGTCTGAAAAATAGGAGGAACATGAAGAAGTGTTCAAAAACATGAAGAGCCTGAAAAGGTGTGAAAAATATGAAGAGCTTCAAAAGGTGTGAAATATATGAGGAGCATGAAACTCTCTGAAAAATAGAAGGAGCATGATGTGGTGTTCAAAAACATGAAGAGCCTGAAAAAGTGTGAAAAATACGAAGAGCTTCAAAAGGTGTGAAAAATATGAAGAGCTTCAAAAGCTGTCAAAAATATGAGGAGCATGAAACGTTCTGAAAAATAGGAGGAGCATGAAGCAGTGTTGAAAAAAATGAAGAGACTGAAAAGATGTGAAAAATATGAACAGCTTCAAAAGGTGGAAAAATATGAGGAGCATGAAACGGTCTGAAAAATAGGAGGAGCATGAAGCGGTGTTGAAAAACATGAAGAGCCTGAAAAGGTGTGAGAAATATGAAGAGCTTCAAAAGGTATCAAAAATATGAGGAGCATGAAACGGTCTGAAAAAGAGGAGGAGCATGAAGCGGTGTTGAAAAACATGAAGAGCCTGAAAAGGTGTGAAAAATATGAAAAGCTTCCAAAATTGTGAAATACATTAGGAGCATGAAAGAGCTGAAAATTAGGAGAAGCATGAAGTGGTGTGGAAAAACATCAGGAGCCTGAAAAGGTGTGAAAAATATGAAGAGCTTCAAAAGGTGTGAGAAATATGAAGAGCTTTAAAAGGTGTCAAAAATGAGATGAGCATGAAACGGTCTGAAAAATAGGAGGAGCAAGAAGCGGTGTTGAAAAACATAAAGAGCATGAAAACGTATGAAGAATATGAAGAGCTTCAAAAGGTGTGAAAAATATGAAGAGCTTTAAAAGGTGTCAAAAATGAGATGAGCATGAAACGGTCTGAAAAATAGGTGGAGCATGAAGTGGTATTGAAAAACATGAAGAGCCTGAAAAGGTGTGAAAAATATGAAGAGCTTCAAAAGGTCTCAATAATATGAGGAGCATGAAACGGTCTGAAAAATAGGAACAGCATGAAGCGGTGTTGCAAAACATGAAGAGCCTGAAAAGGTGTCAAAAATATGAAGAGCTTCAAAAGGTGTGAAATACATGAGGAGCATTAAACGCCCTGAAAAATAGGAGGAGCATGCAGAGGTGTTCAAAAACATGAAGAGCCTGAAAAGGTGTCAAAAATATGAAGAGATTCAAAAGGTGTGAAAAATATGAAGAGCTTCAAAATGTATAAAAAATGAAATGAGCATGAAACGGTCTGAAAAAGCTGAGGAGCATGAAGTGGTGTTGAAAAACATGAAGAGCGTGAAAACGAGTGAAGAATATGAAGAGCTTCAAAAGGTGTCAAAAATATGAGGAGCATGAAACCGTTTGAAAAATAGGAGGAGCATGAAGCGGTGTTGAAAAACATGAAGAGCGTGAAAACGAGTGAAAAATATGAAGAGCTTCAAAAGGTGTCAAAAAAGAGATGAGCATGAAACCGTCTGAAAAATAGGAGGAGCATGAAGCGGTGTTGAAAAACATGAAGAGCATGAAAACGAGTGAAAAATATGAAGAGCTTCAAAAGGTATGAAAAATATGAAGAGCTTCAAAAGGTGTCAAAAATGAGAGGAGTATGAAGCAGTCTGAAAAATAGGAGGGGGATGAAGCGGTGTTCAAAAACATGAAGAGCCTTAAAAGGTGTGACAAATATGAAGAGCTTCAAAAGGTGTCAAAAATATGAGGAGCATGAAACGGTTTGAAAAATAGGAGGAGCATGAAGCGGTGTTCAAAAACAGGAAAAGCCTGAAAAGTTGTGAAAAATATGAAGAGCTTCAAAAGTTGTCAAAAATATGAGGAGCATGAAAAGGTCAGAAAAATAGGAGGATCATGAAGCGGTGTTCAAAAACATGAAGAGCCTGAAAAGGTGTGCAAAATATGAAGAGCTTCAAAAGGTGTCAAAAATATGAGGAGCATGAAACGGTCTGCAAAAAAGGAGGAGCATGAAGTGGTGTTGAAAAACTTCAAGAGCCTGACAAGATGTGAAAAATATGAAAAGCTTCAAAAGTTGTCAAAAATATGAGGAGCATGAAACGGTCTGAAAAATAGGAGGACCATGAAGCGGTGTTCAAAAACATGAAGAGCCTGAAAAGGTGTGAAAAATATGAAGAGCTTCAAAAGGTGTCAAAAATATGAGGAGCATGAAACGGTCTGAAAAACAGGAGGATCATGAAGTGGTGTTGAAAAACATGAAGAGTCTGAAAACGTGTGAAATTATGAAGAACTTCAAAAATATGCAAAATATGAAGAGCTTCAAAAGGTGTGAAAAATATGAAGAGCTTCAAAAGGTGTCAAAATGAGATGAACATGAAACGCTCTGAAAAATAGGAGGAGCATGAAGCGGTGTTGAAAATCATAAAGAGCCTGAAAATTTGTGAAAAATATGAAGAGCTTCAGAAGATGTGAAAAACATGAAGAGCTTCAAAAGGTGTTAAAATGAGATGAGCATGAAACGGTCTGAAAAATAAGAGGAGCATGAAGTGGTGTTGAAAATAATGAAAAGCCTGAAAAGGTGTGAAATATATGAAGAGCTTCAAAAGGTGTCAAAAATATGAGGAGAATGAAACGGTCTGTAAAATAGGAGGAGCATGAAATGGTGTTCAAAAACATGAAGAGCCTGAAAAGGTGTGAAAAATATGAAGAGCTTCAAAACATGTCAAAAATATGAGGAGCATGAAAAGTTCTGAAAAATAGGAGGAGCATGAAGCGGTGTTCAAAACAGGAAGACCCTGAAAAGTAGTGAAAAATATGAAGAGCTTCAAAAGGTGTCAAAAATATGAGGAGCATGAAACGGTCTGAAAAATAGGAGGACTATGAAACGGTGTTCAAAAATATGAAGAGCCTGAAAAGGTGTGAAAAATATGAAGAGCTTCAAAACGTGTCAAAAATATGAGGAGCATGAAATGGTCTGAAAAATAGGAGGAGCAAGAAAGGGTGTTGAACAACATGAAGGGCCTGAAAACGTGTGAATAATATGAAGAGCTTCAAAAGATGTGAAAAATATGAAGAGCTTCAAAAGGTGTCAAAAATGAGATGAGCATGAAACCGTCTGAAAAATAGGAGGAGCATGAAGTAGTGTTGAAAAACATGAAGAACCTGAAAAGCTGTGAGAAACATGAAGAGCTTCAAAATGTGTCAAAAATATGAGGAGCATGAAACGGTCTGAAAAAGAGGAGGAGCAGGAAGCGGTGTTGAGAAACATGAAGAGCCTGAAAATGTGTGAAAAATATGAAGAGCTTCTAAATGTGTGAAATATATGAGGTGCAAGAAACGGTCTGAAAAATATGAGGAGCATAAAGCGGTGTTGAAAAACATGAAGAGCCTGAAAAGGTGTGAAAAATATGAAGAGCTTCAAAAGGTGTCAAAATTATAAGGAGCATGAAACGTTCTGAAAAATAGGAGGAGAATGAAGCAGTGTTGAAAAAAATGAATAGCCTGAAAAGGTGTGAAAAATATGAACAGCTTCAAAAGTTGTCAAAAATATGAGGAGCATGAAACGGTATAAAAAATAGGAGTACCATGAACCGGTGTTGAAAAACATGAAGAGCCATAAAAGGTGTGAAAAATATTAAGAGCTTCAAAATGTGTGAAAAATATGAAGAGCTTCAAAAGGTGTCAAAAAAGAGATGAGCATGAAACGGTCTGAAAAATAGGAGGAGAATGAAGTGGTGTTGAAAAAAATGAGGAGCCTGAAAAGGTGTGAAAAATATGAAGAGCTTCAAAAGGTGTCAAAAATGAGATGATCATGAAACGGTCTGAAAAATAGGAGGTGCATGAGGTGGTGTTGAAGAAAAAGAAGAGACTGAAAAGGTGTGAAATATATGAAGAGCTTCAAAAGGTGTCAAAATATGAGGAGCATGATACGGTCTGAAAAATAGGAGGAGCATGAAGCGGTGTTCAAAACATGAAGAGCCTGAAAAATTGTGAAAAATATGAAAAGCTTCCAAAGGTGTCAAAAATGAGATGAGCATGAAACGGTCTGAAAAATAGAAGGAGCATGAAGCGGTGTTGAAAAAATGAAGAGTCTGAAAAGGTGTGAAAAATATGAAGAGCATCAAAAGTTGTCAAAAATATGAGGAGTATGAAACGGTCTGAAAAATAGGAGGACCATGAAGCGGTGTTGCAAAACATGAGGAGCCTGAAAAGGTGTGAAAAATATGAAGAGCTTCAAAAGGTGAGAAAAATATGAGGTGCATGAAACGGTCTGAAAAATAGGAGGAGCATGAAGCGGTGTAGAAAAACATGAAGAGCCTGAAAAGGTGTGAAAAATAAGAAGAGCTTCAAAAGGTGTGAAATACATGAGGAGCATGAAACGTGTTGAAAAATAGGAGAAGCATGAAGTGGTGTGGAAAAACATCAAGAGCCTGAAAAGGTGTGAAAAATATGAAGGGCTTCAAAAGGTGTGAAATACATGAGGAGCAAGAAACGGTCTGAAAAATAGGAGGAAGAGGAAGAGGTGTTCAAAAATATGAAGAGCCTGAAAAGGTGTGAAAAATATGAAGAGCTTCAAAAGGTGTGAAAAATATGAGGAGCATGATACGGTCTGAAAAATAGGAGGAGCATGAAGCTGTGTTCAAAACATGAAGAGCCTGAAAAGTTGTGAAAAATATGAAAAGATTCCAAAGGTGTCAAAAATGAGATGAGCATGAAACGGTCTGAAAAATAGGAGGAGCATGAAGCGGTGTTGAAAAAATGAAGAGCCTGAAAAGGTGTGAAAAATATGAAGAGCATCAAAAGTTGTCAAAAATATGACGAGTATGAAATGGTCTGAAAAATAGGAGGAGCATGAAGCGGTGTTGCAAAACATGAGGAGCCTGAAAAGGTGTGAAAAATATGAAGAGCTTCAAAAGGTGTCAAAATTTTGAAGAGCTTCAAAGGTGTCAAAAATATGAGGAGCATGGAACGGTGTTCAAAAACATGGAAAGCAAGAAAAGGTTGAAAAATATGAAGAGCTTCAAAAGGTGTCAAAAATATGAGGAGCATGAAACGGTCTGAAAAATAGGAGGAAAATGAAGCTCTGTTTAAAAACATGAAGAGCTTGAAAAGGTTTGAAAAATATGGAGAGCTTCAAAAGGTGTCAAAAATATGAGGAGCATGAAACGGTATGAAAAATAGGAGGAGCATGAACCGGTGTTGAAAAACAAGAAGAGACTGAAAAGGTGTGAAAAATATGAAGAGTTTGAAAAGTGTCAAAAATATGAGGAGCAGGAAACGGTCTAAAAAATAGGAGCATGAAGTGGTGTTGAAAAACATGAAGAGCCTGAAAAGCTGTGAAAAATATGAAGAGCATCAAAAACTGTCAAAATATGAGGAGCATGAAACGGTATTCAAGACATGAAACGCCTGAAAAGGTGTGAAATATATGAACAGCTTCAAAAGGTATCAAAAATAGGAGGAGCATGAAACGGTCTGAAAAATTGGAGGAGCAAGAAGCAGTGTTGAAAAACATGAAGGGGTGGAAAAGGTGTGAAATATATGAAGAGCTTCAAAAGGTGTCAAAAATATGAGGAGCATGAAACGGTTTGCAAAATAGGAGGAGCATGAAGCGGTGTTGAAAAACATGAAGAGCCTGAAAAGGTTTGAAAAATATGAAGAGCTTCAAAAGGTGTCAAAAATAGAGGGGGCATGAAACTATCTGAAAAATAGGAGGAGCATGAAGCGGTGTTGAAAAATATGAAGAACCTGAAGAGGTTTGAAAAATATGAAGAGCTTCAAAAGGTGTCAAAAATAAGAGGAGCATTAAACGGTCTGAAAAATAGGAGGAGCATGAAGTGGTGTTGAAAAACATAAAGAGCCTGAAAAGGTTTGCAAAATATGAAGAGCTTCAAAAGGTGTCAAAAATATGAGGAGCATGGAACGGTCTGAAAAAAAGGAAGAGCAGGAAGCGGTGCGGAAAAACATGAAGAGCCTGAAAAGGTGTGAAAAATATGAAGACCTTCAAAAGGTGTTAAAAAGAGGAGGCACATGAAACTGTCTGAAAAATACGAGGAGCATGAAGCGGTGTTGAAAAACAAGAAGAGCCTGAAAAGGTGTGAAAAATATGAAGAGTTTGAAAATGTGTCAAAAATATGAGGAGCAGGAAACGGTCTGAAAAATAGGAGCATGAAGTGGTGTTGAAAAACATGAAGAGCCTGAAAAGCTGTGAAAAATATGAAGAGCATCAAAAACTGTCAAAATATGACGAGCATGAAACGGTTTTCAAAGACATGAAACGCCTGAAAAGGTGTGAAATATATGAACAGCTTCAAAAGGTATCAAAAATAGGAGGAGCATGAAACGGTCTGAAAAATTGGAGGAGCAAGAAGCAGTGTTGAAAAACATGAAGAGGTGGAAAAGGTGTGAAATATGTGAAGAGCTTCAAAAGGTGTCAAAAATATGAGGAGCATGAAACGGTTTGCAAAATAGGAGGAGCATGAAGCGGTGTTGAAAAACATGAAGAGCCTGAAACGGTTTGAAAAATATGAAGAGCTTCAAAAGGTGTCAAAAATAAAGGGGGCATGAAACTATCTGAAAAATAGAAGGAGCATGAAGCGGTGTGGAAAAACATGAAGAGCCTGAAAACGTTTGAAAAATATGAAGAGCTTCAAAAGGTGTGGAAAATATGAAGAGCTTCAAAATGTGTCAAAAGTGAGATGAGCATGAAACGGTCTGAAAAATAGGAGGAGCATGAAGTGGTGTTGAAAAACATGAAGAGCCTGAAAATGTGTGAAATATATGAAGAGCTTCAAAAGATGTCAGAAATGAGAGAAGCATGAAACGGTCTGAAAAATAAATGAGCAAGAAGGGGTGTTGAAAAACATGAAGAGCCTGAAAACGTTTGAGAAATATGAAGAGCTTCAAAAGGTGTGTAAAATATGAAGAGCTTCAAAAGGTATGAAATATAGGAGCAGCATGAAGTGGTGTTCAAAAACATAAAAAGCCTGTAAAGGTGTGAAAAATATGAAGAGCTTCAAAACGTGTCAAATATATGTGGAGCATGAAACGGTGTGAAAAATAGGAGGAGCATGAAGCGGTGTTGAAAAACATGAAGAACCTGAAAACTTGTGAAAAATATGAAGAGCTTCAAAAGGTGTCAAAATATGAGGAGCATGAAACGATCTGAAAAATAGGAGGAGCATGAAGCGGTGTTGAAAACTATGAAGTGCCTGAAAAGGTGTGAAAAATATGAAGAGCTTCAAAAGGTGTCAAAAATATGAGGAGCATGAAAGGCTCTGAAATATAGGAGGAGCATGAAGTGGTGTTGAAAAACTTGAAGAGCTGAAAAGGTGGAAAAATATGAAGAACTTCAACAGGTGTCAAAAATATGAGGAGCATGAAATGGACTGAAAAATAGGAAGATCATGAAGCGGTGTTGAATAACATGAAGAGCCTGAAAAGGTGTGAAAAATATGAAAAGCTTCAAAAGGTGTGAAATACATGAGGAGCATGAAACGGTCTGAAAAATAGGAGTAGAATGAGACGGTGTTGAAAAACATGAAGAGCCTGAAAAGTTGTGAAAAATATGAAGAGCTTCAAAAGGTGTCAAAATTATGAGGAGTATAAAACGGTCTAAAAAATAGGAGGAGCATGAAACGGTGTTCAAAACATGAAGAGCCTGAGAAGATGTGAAATATATGACGAGCTTCAAAAGGTTTGAAATACATGAGGAGCATTAAACTGTCTGAAAAATAGGAGGAGCATGAAGCTGTGTTCAAAAACATGAAGAGCCTGAAAAGGTGTGAAAATAATGAAGAGCTTCAAAAGATGTGAAATATAGGAGCAGCATGAAGCGGTGTTCAGAAACATAAAAAGCCTGAAAAGGTGTGACAAATATGAAGAGCTTCAAAACGTGTCAAAAATATGTGGAGCATGAAATAGTCTGAAAAATAGGAGGAGCATGAAGCGGTGTTGAAAAACATGAAGAACCTGAAAACTTGTAAAAATATGAAGAGCTTCAAAAGGTGTGAAAAATATGAACCGTTTCAAAAGTGTGAAAAATGAGATGAGCATGAAGCGGTCTTAAAAATAGGAGGAGCATGAAGTGTTGTTGAAAAACATAAAGATCCTGAAAATGTGTGAAATATATGAAGAACTACAAAAGGTGTCAAAAATGTGAGGAGCATTAAAAGGTCTGAAAAATAGGAGGAGCATGAAACGGTGTTGAAAGACATGAAGAGCCTGAAAAGGTGTGAAAAACATGAAGAGCTTCAAAACGGGTCAAAAATATGTGGAGCATGAAAGGGTCTGAAAATTAGCAGGAGCATGAAGCGGTGTTGAAAAACATGAAGAACCTGAAAACGTGTGAAAAATATGAAAAGCTTCAAATGGTGTGAAAAATATGAACAGCTTCAAAAGGTGTGAAAAATATGAAGAGCTTCAAAAGGTGTCATAAATATGAGGAGCAAGAAATGGTCTGAAAAATAAGAGAAGCATGAAATGGTGTTCAAAATATGAAGAGCCTGAAAAGGTGTGAAAAATATGAAGAGCTTCAAAAGGTGTGAAATACATGAGGAGCATGAAACTCTCTAAAAAATAAGAGGAGCATGAAGCGGTGTTCAAAAACATGAAGAGCCTGAAAAGTTGTGAAAAATATGAAGAGCTTCAAAATGTGTGAAAAAAAAAGAAGAGCTTCAAAAGGTGTCAAAAATATGAGGAGCATGAATCGGTCTGAAAAATAGGAGGAGCATGAAACGGTGTTGAAAACATGAAGAAATGAAAAGGTGTGAAAAATATGAAGAGGTTCTAAAGGTGTCAAAAATATGAGGAGCATGAAACAGTCTTTAAAATAGGATGAGAATGAGACGGTTTTGAAAAAGATGAAGAGCATGAAAAGGTGTGAAAAACATGAAGAGCTTCTAAAGGTGTCAAAAATATGAGGATCATGAAATGGTGTGAAAAACAGGAGGAGCATGAAGTGGTGTTGAGAAACATGAAGAGGCTGAAAAGGTGTGAAAAATATGAATAGCTTCAAAAGTTTTCAAATATATGAGGAGCATGAAACTATCTTTAAAATAGGAGGAGCATGAAACGGTGTTGAGAAAAATGAAGAGCCTGAAAAGGTGTGAAAAATATGAAGACCTTCAAAAGGTGTCAAAAAGAGGAGGCAAATGAAACTGTCTGAAAATTAGGAGGAGCATGAAGCGGTGTGGAAAAACATGAAGAGCCTGAAAAAGTTTGAAAAATATGAAGAGCTTCAAAAGGTGTTCAAAAATATGAAGAGCTACAAAAGGTGTCAAAAATAATGAGGAGAATGAAACGGTCTGAATAATAGGAGGAGCATAAAGTGGTGTTCAAAATCATGAAGAGCCTTAAAAGGTGTGAAATATATGAAGAGCTTCAAAAGGTGTGAAAAAAATGAAGAGCTTCAAAATCTGTCAAAAATATGAGGAGCATGAAACGATCTGAAAAATAGGAGGAGCAAGAAGCGGTGTTGAAAAAAATGAAGAGCCTGAAAACGTTTGAAAAATATGAAGAGTTTCAAAAGGTGTGAAAAAAATGAAGAGCTTCAAAATCTGTCAAAAATATGAGGAGCATGAAACGATTTGAAAAATAGGAGCAGCATGAAACGGTGTTCAAAGACATGAAGAGCCTGAAAAGGTGTGAAAAATATGAAGAGCTTCAAAACGTGTAAAATATGAGGAGCATGAAACGATCTGAAAAATAGGATGAGCAAGAAGGGGTGTTGAAAAACATGAAGAGCCTGAAAACGTTTGACAAATATGAAGAGATTCAAAAGGTGTGAAAAATATGAAGAGCTTCAAAAGGTGACAAAAATTAGATGAGCATGATACAGTCCGAAAAATAGGAGGAGCCTGAAATCGTGTTCAAAAACATGAAGAGCCTAAAAACGTGTGAAAAATATAAAGAGCTTCAAAAGTTGTGAAATACATGAGGAGCATGAAACGGTCTGAAAAATAGGAGGAGCATGAAGTGGTGATGAAAAACATGAAGAGCCTGAAAAGGTGTGAAAAATATGAAGAGCTTCAAAAGGTATGAAATATAGGAGCAGCATGAAGTGGTGTTCAAAAACATAAAAAGCCTGTAAAGGTGTGAAAAATATGAAGAGCTTCAAAACGTGTCAAATATATGTGGAGCATGAAACGGTGTGAAAAATAGGAGGAGCATGATGCGGTGTTGAAAAACATGAAGAACCTGAAAACTTGTGAAAAATATGAAGAGCTTCAAAAGGTGTCAATATATGAGGAGCATGAAACGATCTGAAAAATAGGAGGAGCATGAAGCGGTGTTGAAAAATATGAAGTGCCTGAAAAGGTGTGAAAAATATGAAGAGCTTCAAAAGGTGTCAAAAATATGAGGAGCATGAAACGCTCTGAAATATAGGAGGAGCATGAAGTGGTGTTGAAAAACTTGAAGAGCTGAAAAGGTGGAAAAATATGAAGAACTTCAACAGGTGTCAAAAATATGAGGAGCATGAAATGGACTGAAAAATAGGAAGATCATGAAGCGGTGTTGAATAACATGAAGAGCCTGAAAAGGTGTGAAAAATATGAAAAGCTTCAAAAGGTGTGAAATACATGAGGAGAATGAAACGGTCTGAAAAATAAGAGTAGAATGAGACGGTGTTGAAAAACATGAAGAGCCTGAAAAGTTGTGAAAAATATGAAGAGCATCAAAAGGTGTCAAAATTATGAGGAGCATAAAACGGTCTAAAAAATAGGAGGAGCATGAAACGGTGTTCAAAACATGAAGAGCCTGAGAAGATGTGAAATATATGACGAGCTTCAAAAGGTTTGAAATACATGAGGAGCATTAAACTGTCTGAAAAATAGGAGGAGCATGAAGCTGTGTTCAAAAACATGAAGAGCCTGAAAAGGTGTGAAAATAATGAAGAGCTTCAAAAGATGTGAAATATAGGAGCAGCATGAAGCGGTGTTCAGAAACATAAAAAGCCTGAAAAGGTGTGACAAATATGAAGAGCTTCAAAACGTGTCAAAAATATGTGGAGCATGAAATAGTCTGAAAAATAGGAGGAGCATGAAGCGGTGTTGAAAAACATGAAGAACCTGAAAACTTGTAAAAATATGAAGAGCTTCAAAAGGTGTGAAAAATATGAACCGTTTCAAAAGTGTGAAAAATGAGATGAGCATGAAGCGGTCTTAAAAATAGGAGGAGCATGAAGTGTTGTTGAAAAACATAAAGATCCTGAAAATGTGTGAAATATATGAAGAACTACAAAAGGTGTCAAAAATGTGAGGAGCATTAAAAGGTCTGAAAAATAGGAGGAGCATGAAACGGTGTTGAAAGACATGAAGAGCCTGAAAAGGTGTGAAAAACATGAAGAGCTTCAAAACGTGTCAAAAATATGTGGAGCATGAAAGGGTCTGAAAATTAGCAGGAGCATGAAGCGGTGTTGAAAAACATGAAGAACCTGAAAACGTGTGAAAAATATGAAAAGCTTCAAATGGTGTGAAAAATATGAACAGCTTCAAAAGGTGTGAAAAATATGAAGAGCTTCAAAAGGTGTCATAAATATGAGGAGCAAGAAATGGTCTGAAAAATAAGAGAAGCATGAAATGGTGTTCAAAATATGAAGAGCCTGAAAAGGTGTGAAAAATATGAAGAGCTTCAAAAGGTGTGAAATACATGAGGAGCATGAAACTCTCTAAAAAATAAGAGGAGCATGAAGCGGTGTTCAAAAACATGAAGAGCCTGAAAAGTTGTGAAAAATATGAAGAGCTTCAAAATGTGTGAAAAAAAAAAGAAGAGCTTCAAAAGGTGTCAAAAATATGAGGAGCATGAATCGGTCTGAAAAATAGGAGGAGCATGAAACGGTGTTGAAAACATGAAGAGATGAAAAGGTGTGAAAAATATGAAGAGGTTCTAAAGGTGTCAAAAATATGAGGAGCATGAAACAGTCTTTAAAATAGGATGAGAATGAGACGGTTTTGAAAAAGATGAAGAGCATGAAAAGGTGTGAAAAACATGAAGAGTTTCTAAAGGTGTCAAAAATATGAGGATCATGAAATGGTGTGAAAAACAGGAGGAGCATGAAGTGGTGTTGAGAAACATGAAGAAGCTGAAAAGGTGTGAAAAATATGAATAGCTTCAAAAGTTTTCAAATATATGAGGAGCATGAAACTATCTTTAAAATAGGAGGAGCATGAAACGGTGTTGAGAAAAATGAAGAGCCTGAAAAGGTGTGAAAAATATGAAGACCTTCAAAAGGTGTCAAAAAGAGGAGGCAAATGAAACTGTCTGAAAATTAGGAGGAGCATGAAGCGGTGTGGAAAAACATGAAGAGCCTGAAAAAGTTTGAAAAATATGAAGAGCTTCAAAAGGTGTTCAAAAATATGAAGAGCTACAAAAGGTGTCAAAAATAATGAGGAGAATGAAACGGTCTGAATAATAGGAGGAGCATAAAGTGGTGTTCAAAATCATGAAGAGCCTTAAAAGGTGTGAAATATATGAAGAGCTTCAAAAGGTATGAAAAAAATGAAGAGCTTCAAAATCTGTCAAAAATATGAGGAGCATGAAACGATCTGAAAAATAGGAGCAGCATGAAACGGTGTTCAAAGACATGAAGAGCCTGAAAAGGTGTGAAAAATATGAAGAGCTTCAAAACGTTTCAAAAATATGAGGAGCATGAAACGATCTGAAAAATAGGAGGAGCAAGAAGCGGTGTTGAAAAAAATGAAGAGCCTGAAAACGTTTGAAAAATATGAAGAGTTTCAAAAGGTGTGAAAAAAATGAAGAGCTTCAAAATCTGTCAAAAATATGAGGAGCATGAAACGATTTGAAAAATAGGAGCAGCATGAAACGGTGTTCAAAGACATGAAGAGCCTGAAAAGGTGTGAAAAATATGAAGAGCTTCAAAACGTGTAAAATATGAGGAGCATGAAACGATCTGAAAAATAGGATGAGCAAGAAGGGGTGTTGAAAAACATGAAGAGCCTGAAAACGTTTGACAAATATGAAGAGATTCAAAAGGTGTGAAAAATATGAAGAGCTTCAAAAGGTGTCAAAAATTAGATGAGCATGAAACAGTCCGAAAAATAGGAGGAGCCTGAAATCGTGTTCAAAAACATGAAGAGGCTAAAAAGGTGTGAAAAATATAAAGAGCTTCAAAAGGTGTGAAATACATGAGGAGCATGAAACGGTCTGAAAAATAGGAGGAGCATGAAGTGGTGATGAAAAACATGAAGAGCCTGAAAAGGTGTGAAAAATATGAAGAGCTTCAACAGGTATGAAATATAGGAGCAGCATGAAGTGGTGTTCAAAAACATAAAAAGCCTGTAAAGGTGTGAAAAATATGAAGAGCTTCAAAACGTGTCAAATATATGTGGAGCATGAAACGGTGTGAAAAATAGGAGGAGCATGATGCGGTGTTGAAAAACATGAAGAACCTGAAAACTTGTGAAAAATATGAAGAGCTTCAAAAGGTGTCAAAATATGAGGAGCATGAAACGATCTGAAAAATAGGAGGAGCATGAAGCGGTGTTGAAAAATATGAAGTGCCTGAAAAGGTGTGAAAAATATGAAGAGCTTCAAAAGGTGTCAAAAATATGAGGAGCATGAAACGCTCTGAAATATAGGAGGAGCATGAAGTGGTGTTGAAAAACTTGAAGAGCTGAAAAGGTGGAAAAATATGAAGAACTTCAACAGGTGTCAAAAATATGAGGAGCATGAAATGGACTGAAAAATAGGAAGATCATGAAGCGGTGTTGAATAACATGAAGAGCCTGAAAAGGTGTGAAAAATATGAAAAGCTTCAAAAGGTGTGAAATACATGAGGAGCATGAAACGGTCTGAAAAATAGGAGTAGAATGAGACGGTGTTGAAAAACATGAAGAGCCTGAAAAGTTGTGAAAAATATGAAGAGCTTCAAAAGGTGTCAAAATTATGAGGAGCATAAAACGGTCTAAAAAATAGGAGGAGCATGAAACGGTGTTCAAAACATGAAGAGCCTGAGAAGATGTGAAATATATGACGAGCTTCAAAAGGTTTGAAATACATGAGGAGCATTAAACTGTCTGAAAAATAGGAGGAGCATGAAGCTGTGTTCAAAAACATGAAGAGCCTGAAAAGGTGTGAAAATAATGAAGAGCTTCAAAAGATGTGAAATATAGGAGCAGCATGAAGCGGTGTTCAGAAACATAAAAAGCCTGAAAAGGTGTGACAAATATGAAGAGCTTCAAAACGTGTCAAAAATATGTGGAGCATGAAATAGTCTGAAAAATAGGAGGAGCATGAAGCGGTGTTGAAAAACATGAAGAACCTGAAAACTTGTAAAAATATGAAGAGCTTCAAAAGGTGTGAAAAATATGAACCGTTTCAAAAGTGTGAAAAATGAGATGAACATGAAGCGGTCTTAAAGTAGGAGGAGCATGAAGTGTTGTTGAATAACATAAAGATCCTGAAAATGTGTGAAATATATGAAGAACTACAAAAGGTGTCAAAAATGTGAGGAGCATTAAAAGGTCTGAAAAATAGGAGGAGCATGAAACGGTGTTGAAAGACATGAAGAGCCTGGAAAGGTGTGAAAAACATGAAGAGCTTCAAAACGTGTCAAAAATATGTGGAGCATGAAAGGGTCTGAAAATTAGCAGGAGCATGAAGCGGTGTTGAAAAACATGAAGAACCTGAAAACGTGTGAAAAATATGAAAAGCTTCAAATGGTGTGAAAAATATGAACAGCTTCAAAAGGTGTGAAAAATATGAAGAGCTTCAAAAGGTGTCATAAATATGAGGAGCAAGAAATGGTCTGAAAAATAAGAGAAGCATGAAATGGTGTTCAAAATATGAAGAGCCTGAAAAGGTGTGAAAAATATGAAGAGCTTCAAAAGGTGTGAAATACATGAGGAGCATGAAACTCTCTAAAAAATAAGAGGAGCATGAAGCGGTGTTCAAAAACATGAAGAGCCTGAAAAGTTGTGAAAAATATGAAGAGCTTCAAAATGTGTGAAAAAAAAAGAAGAGCTTCAAAAGGTGTCAAAAATATGAGGAGCATGAATCGGTCTGAAAAATAGGAGGAGCATGAAACGGTGTTGAAAACATGAAGAGATGAAAAGGTGTGAAAAATATGAAGAGGTTCTAAAGGTGTCAAAAATATGAGGAGCATGAAACAGTCTTTAAAATAGGATGAGAATGAGACGGTTTTGAAAAAGATGAAGAGCATGAAAAGGTGTGAAAAACATGAAGAGCTTCAAAAGGTGTAAAAAATATGAGAGGCATGAAACGACTGAAAAATAGGAGGAGCATGATGCGGTGGTCAAAAACATGAAGAGTCTGAAAAGGTGTGAAAAATATAAAGAGCTTCAAAAGGTGTCAAAAATATTAGGAGCGTGAAACAGTATGAAACATAGGATGAGCACGAAACTCTTTTGAAAAAGATGAAGAGCATGAAAAGGTGTGAAAAATATGAAGAGCTTCAAAAGATGTTAAAAATATGAGGAACATGAAACTTTCTGAAAAATTGGAGGAGCATGAAGCGGTGTTGAAAAACATGAAAAGACTGAAAAGGTGGAAAAATATGAAGAGCTTCAAAAGGTGTCAACAATATGAGGAGCATGAAACGGTCTGAAAATTAGGAAGAGCATGAAACTGTGTTGATAAACATGAAGAGCCTGAAAAGGTGTGAAAAATATGAAGAGCTTCAAAAGGTGTCAAATATATGAGGAGCATGAAACAGTGTGAAAAATAGGATGAGCATGAAACGGTTTTAAAAAGACGAAGAGCCTAAAAGGTGTGACATATATGAAGAGCTTCAAAAGGTGTGAAATACATGAGGAGGTGGAAACAGTCTGAAAATAGTAGGAGCATGAAGCGGCGTTGAAAAACATGAATAGCCTGAAAACGTGTGAAAAATATGAAGAGCTTCAAAAGGTGTGAAATATATGAAGAGCTACAAAAGGTGTCAAAAATATGAGGAGCATGAACCGATCTGAAATATAGGAGGAGCATGAAGTGATGTTGAAAAACATGAAGAGCCTGAAAAGGTGTGAAAAATATGAAGAGCTTCAAAAGGTGTCAAAAATATGAGGAGAATGAACCGGTCTGAAAAATAGGAGGAGCATGAAGTGGTGTTGAAAAACATGAAGTGCCTGAAAAGTTGTGAAATATATGAAGAGCTTCAAAAGGTGTGAAAAATATGAGGAGCTTCAAAAGGTGTCAAAAATATGAGGATCCTGAAACGGTCTGAAAAATAGGAGGAGCATGATACGGTGTTCAAAAATATGAAGAGCCTGAAAAGGTGTGAAAAACATGAAGATCTTCAAAAGGGGTCTAAAATATGAGGAGCATGAAACGATCTGAAAAATAGGAGGAGCATGAAGTGGTGTTCAAAAACATGAAGAGCTTGAAAAGGTGTGAAAAACATGAAGAGCCTCAAAACGTGTCAAAAATATGAGGAGCATGAAACGGTCTGAAAAATAGGAGGAGCATGAAGCGGTGTTGAAAAACATGAAGAGCCTGAAAACGTGTGAAAAATATGAAGAGCTTCAAAAGGTGTGAAATATATGAAGAGCTTCCAAAGGTGTCAAAAATGAGATGAGCATGAAACGGTCTGAAAAATAGGAGGAGCATGAAGTGGTCGTGGAAATCATGAAGTGCCTGAAAAGGTGTGAAATATATGAAGAGTTTCAAAAGTTGTGAAAAAATGAGGAGGTTCAAAAGGTGTCAAAAATATGAGGAGCATGAAACGGTCTGAAAAATAGGAGGAGCATGAAACGGTGTTCAAAAACATGAAGAGCCTGAAAAGGTGTGAAAAATATGAAGAGCTTGAAAAGGTGTGAAATACATGAGGAGACTGAAGCGGTCTGAAAAATAGGAGGAGCATGAAACGGTGTTGAAAAACATGAAGAGCCTGAAAAGGTGTGAAAAATAGGAGGAGCTTCACAAGGTGTCAAATATATAAGGAGCATGAAACGGTCTGAAAAATAAGAGGAGCATGAAGCAGTCGTCAAAAACATGAAGAACCTGAAAAGTTTTGTAAAATATGAAGAGCTTCAAAAGGTGTGAAAAATATGAGGAACATGAAACGGTCTGAAAAATAGGAGCAGCATGAAAGAGTGTTGAAAAACATGAAGAGCCTGAAAAGGTGTGAAAAACATGAAGAGCCTGAAAAGGTGTGAAAAATATGAACAGCTTCAAAAGCTGTCAAAAATATGAGGAGCATGAAACAGTCTGAAAAATAGGAGGAGCATGAAGCGGTGTTGAAAAACATGAAAAGCCTGAAAAGGTGTGAAAAATATGAAGAGCATTAAAAGGTGTGAAAAATATGAGGAACATGAAACGGACTGAAAAAAAGGAGGAAAGGAGGAGTATGAAGAGGTGTTGAAAACATGAAAAGCCTGAAAATGTGTGAAAAATATGAAGAGCTTCCAAAGGTGTGAAAAATACGAATAGCTTCGAAATGTGTCAATAATGAGAGCAGCATGAAACGGTGTGAAAAATAGGAGGAGCATGAAGAGGTGTGCAAAAAGATGAAGAGCCTGAAAATCTGTGAAATATATGAAGAGCTTCAAAAGGTGTCAAAAATATGAGGAGAAAGAAACGGTCTGAAAAATAGGAGGAGCATGAAGTGGTGTTAACAAACATGAAGAGCTGAAAAGCTGTGAAAAATATGAAGAGCTTTAAAAGGTCTCAAATATATGAGGATCATGAAATTTTCTGAAAAATAGGAGGAGCATGAAACGTTGTTCAAAACATGAAGAGCCTGAAATGGTGTGAAAAATATAAAGAGATTCAAAACATGTCAAACATTGAGGAGCATGAAACGATCTGAAAAATAGGAAGAGCATGATGCAGTGTTGAAAAACATGAAGAGGCTGAAAACGTGTGAAAAATATGAAGTGCTCCAAAGATGTCAAAAATATGAGGAGCATGAAGCGGTCCGAAAAATAGGATGAGCATGAAGCGGTGTTGAAACATTCAGAGCCTGAAAAGGTGTGAAATATATGAAGAGCTTGAAACGGTGTCAAAAATATGAGGAGCATGAAACGGTGTGAAAAATAGAAGAGGCATGAAGTGATGTTGAGAAACATGAAGAGCCTGAAAAGTTGTGAAAAAAATGAAGAGCTACAAAAGGTGTCAAATACATGTGGAGCATGAAACGATCTGAAAAATAGGAGGAGCATGAAGTGGTGTTGAAAAATACGGAGGGCCTGAAAAGGTGTGAAAATTATGAAGAGCTTCAAAATGTGTCAAAAAAAAGGAGGACCATGAAGCGGTGTTTAAAAACAAGTAGTGCCTGAAAAGGTGTGAAATATATGAAGAGCTTCAAAAGGTGTCAATAATATGAGGAGCATGAAATGATCTGAAAAATAGGAGGAGCATGAAGTAGTGTTGAAAAACATGAAGAGCCTGAAAAAGTGTGAAAAATATGAAGAGCTTTAAAAGGTCTCAAATATATGAGGAGCATGTAACTTTCTGAAAAATAGGAGGAGCATGAAACGGTGTTCAAAACATGAAGAGCCTGAAAAGGTGTGAAAAATATGAAGAGCTTCAAAACTTGTCAAATATTGAGGAGCATGAAACTATCTGAAAAATAGGAAGAGCATGATGCCGTGTTGAAAAACATGAAGAGCCTGAAAAGGTGTGAAATATATGATGAGCTTCAAAAGGTGTCAAAAATATGAGGAGCATGAAACGGTCTAAAAATAGGAGGGCCATGAAGCGGTGTTGAAAAACATGAAGAGCCTGAAAAGTTGTGAAAAATATGAAGAGCTTCAAAAGGTGTGAAAAATATGAAGAGCTTCAAAACGTGTGAAATACATGAGGAGCATGAAACTCTCTGAATAATAGGAGGAGCATGAAGTGGTGTTCAAAACATGAAGAGCCTGAAAGGTGTGAAAAATATGAAGAGCTTCAAAACGTGTCAAAAATATGAGGAGCATGAAACGGTCTGAAAAATAGGAGGAGCACGACGTGTTGTTGAAAAACGTGAATAGCCTGAAAAGGTGAGAATATATGAAGAGCTTCAAAAGGTGTGAAAACTATGAGGAGCATGAAACGGTCTGAATAATAGAAGGAGCATGAAACGGTGTTTAAACAAATGAAGAGCCTGAAAAGGTGTGAAAAATATGAAGAGTTTCAAAAGGTTTGAAAAATATGAGGAGCATGAAATGGTCCGAAAAATAGGAGATGCATGAAGTTGTGTTGAAAAACATGAAGAGCCTGAAAAGGTGTGAAAAATATGAAGAGCTTCAAAAGGTGTCAAAAATTAGATGAGCATGAAACGGTCTGAAAAATCGGAGGAGCATGAAGCGGTCTTGAAAATCTTGAAGAGCCTGAAAAGGTGTGAAAAACATGAAGTGGTTCAAAAATATGAAAAATAGGAAGAGCTTCAAAAGGTGTGAAAAATGCGAAGTGCTTCAAAAGATGTCAAAAATGAGATGAGCATGAAACGGTCTGAAAAATCAGAGGAGCATGAAGAGGTGTTGAAAATCTTGAAGAGCCTGAAAAGGTGTGAAAAATATGAAGAGCTTCAAGAGGTGTCAAATATATGAGGATCACGAAACGGTCTGAATAATAGGAGGAGCAAGAAACGGTGTTCAAAACATGAAGAGCCTGAAAAGGTGTGAAAAATGTGAAGAGCTTAAAAGGTGTAAAAATATGAAGAGCTTCAAAAGGTGTCAAAATAGATGAGCATGAAACGGTCTGAAAAATAGGAGGAGCATGAAGTGGTGTTGAAAAAATGAAGAGCCTGAAAAGGTGTGAAATATATGAAGAGCTTTAAAATGTGTCAAATTTATGAGGAGAATTAAATGGTCTGAAAAATAGGAGGAGCTGAAGCGGTGTGGAAAAACATGAAGAGCCTGAAAAAGTGTGAAAAATATGAAAAGTTTCTAAAGGTGTCAAAAATATGAGGAACATGAAACGTCTGAAAAATAGGAGGAGCATGAAGTGGTGTTGAAAAACATGAAGAGCTTGAAAAAGTGTGAAAAATATGAAGAGCTTCAAAAGGTGTCAAAATATGAGGAGCATGAAACCGTCTGAAAAATAGGAGGAGCATGAAACGGTGTTCAAAAACATGAAGAGCCTGAAAAGGTGTGGAAAATATGAAGAGCTTCAAAAGGTGTGAAATACATGAGGAGAATGAAACTCTCTGAAAAATAGAAGGTGCATGAAGTGGTGTTCAAAAACATGAAGAGTCTGAAAAGGTTTGAAAAATATGAAGAGCTTCAAAATGTGTGAAAATTATGAGGAGCATGATATGGTTTCAAAAATAGGATTACCATGAAGCGGTGTTCAAAACATGAAGAGCCTAAAAAGTTTTGAAAAATATGAAAAGCTTCAAAAGGTGTCAAAAATGAGATGAGCATGAAACGTTCTGAAAAATAGGAGGTGCATGAAGCGGTGTTGAAAAACATGAAGAGCCTCAAAAGGTGTGAGAAATATGAAGAGCTTCAAAAGGTGTCAAAAGTATGAGGAGCATGAAACCGTCTGAAAAATCGGAGGAGCATGAAGCGTTGTTGAAAAACATGAAGAGCCTGAAAAGGTGTGAGAAATATGAAGAGCTTCAAAAGGTGTCAAAAATATGACTAGCATGAAACGGTCTGAAAAACAGGAGGAGCATGAAGCGGTGTTCAAAAACATGACGAGCCTGAAAAGGTGTGAAAAATATGAAGAGCCTCAAAAGGTGTAAAAAATGAGATGTGCATGAAACGATCTGAAAAATAGGAGGAGCATGAAGTGGTTGTGAAAAACATGAAGAGCCTGAAAAGGTGTGCAAAATATGAAGAGCTTCAAAAGGTGTGAAATACATGAGGAGCATGAAACGGTCTGAATAATAGGAGGAGCATGAAGCGGTGTTCAAAAACATGAAGAGCCTGAAAAGGTTTGAAAAATATGAAGAGCTACAAAAGGTGTCAAAAATATGAGGAGCATTAAACGGTCTGAAAAATAGGAGTAGCATGAAGCGGTGTTCAAAAACAGGAAGAGCCTGAAAATTTGTTAAAAAAATGAAGAGCTTCAAAAGGTGTCAAAAATATGAGGAGCATGAAACGGTCTGAAAAATAGGAGGATTATGAAACGGTGTTCAAAAATATGAAGAGCCTGAAAAGGTGTGAAAAATATGAAGAGCATCAAAAGATGTGAAAAATATGAAGAGCTTCAAAAGGTGTAAAAAATATGAGGAGCATGAAACGGTCTGAAAAATAGGAAGAGCATGAAACGGTGTTCAAACAAATCAAGAGCCTGAAAAGGTGTGAAAAATATGAAGAGCTTCAAAAGGTTTGAAAAACATGAGGAGCATGAAACGGTCCGAAAAATAGGAGATGCATGAAGTTGTGTTGAAAAACATGAAGAGCCTGAAGAGGTTTGAGAAATATGAAGAGCTTCAAAAGGTGTCAAAAATGAGATGAGCATGAAAAGGTCTGAAAAATATGAGGTGCATTAAGCGGTGTTGAAAAACATGAAGAGCCTGAAAAGGTTTAAGAAATATGAAGAGCTTAAAAAGGTGTGAAAAACATGAGGAGAATGATATGGTTTGAAAAATAGGATTAGCATGAAGCGGTGTTCAAAAACATGAAGAGCCTGAAAATATGTGAAAAATATGAAAAGCTTCAAAAGGTGTCAAAAATGAGATGAGCATGAAACGGTCTGAAAAATAGAAGGAGCATGAAGTGGTGTTCAAAAACATGAAGAGCCTGAAAAGGTGTGAAAAATATGAAGAGCTTCAAAAGGTGTGAAAAACATGAGGAGCATGATATGGTTTGAAAAATAGGATTAGCATGAAGCGGTGTTCAAAAACATGAAGAGCCTGAAAATATGTGAAAAATATGAAAAGCTTCAAAAGGTGTCAAAAATGAGATGAGCATGAAACGGTCTGAAAAATAGGAGGTGCATTAAGCGGTGTTGAAAAACATGAAGAGCCTGAAAAGGTTTGAGAAATATGAAGAGCTTCAAAAGGTGTCGAAAATATGAGGAGCATGAAACGGTCTGAAAAATCGGAGGTGCATGAAGCGGTGTTGTAAAACATGAAGAGCCTGAAAAGGTGTGAGAAATATGAAGAGCTTCAAAAGGTTTCAAATATATGAGTAGCATGAAACGGTCTGCAAAAAAGGAGGAGCATGAAGTGGTGTTGAAAAACATGAAGAGCTTGAAAAGGTGTGAAAAATATGAAAGCTTCAAAAGGTGACAAAAATATGAGGAGCATGAAACGGTCTGAAAAATAGGAGGAACATGAAGTGGTGTTCAAAAACATGAAGAGCCTGAAAAGGTGTGAAAAATATGAAGAGCTTCAAAATGTGTCCAAAATATGACGAGCATGAAACCCTCTAAAAAATAGGAGGAGGATGAAGCGGTGTTCAAAAACATGAAGAGCCTGAAAATGTGTGCAAAATATGAAGTGCTTCAAAAGGAGTGAAATACATGAGGAGCATGAAAAGGTGTTCAAAAATATACAGAGACTTAAAAGGTGCGAAAAGTATGAAGAGCTTCAAAAAGTGTAAAAAATTAGATTAGCATGAAAGGGTCTGAAAAATAGGAGGAGCCTGAACAGGTGTTGAAAAACATGAAGAGGCTGAAAAAGTGTGAAAAATATGAAGAGCTTCAAAAATATGAAAATTATGAAGAGCTTCAAAAGGTGTGAAAAATATGAAGAGCTTCAAAAGATGTCAAAAATGAGATGAGCATGAAACGGTCTGAAAAATGGAGGAGCATGAAGTGGTGTTGAAAATCATGAAGAGCCTGAAAAGGTGTGAAATATATGCAGAGCTTCAAAAGGTGTCAAAAATATGAGGAGAATGAAACCGTCTGAAAAATACGAGGAGCATGAAGTGTTGTTGAAAAACATGAAGAGCCTGAAAAGGTGTGAAAAATATGAGGAGCTTCAAAAGGTGTCAAAAATATGAGGAGCATGAAACGGTCCGAAAAATAGGAGGATCATGAAGCGGTGTTGAAAAACATGAAGAGCCTGAAAAGGTGTGAAAAATATGAAGAGCTTCAAAAGGTGTCAAAAATATGAGGAGCATGAAACGGTCTGAAAAATAGGACGAGCATAAGCGGTGTTCAAAAACATGAACAGCCTGAAAAGGTGTGAAAAATATGAAGACCTTCAAAAGGTGTGAAAAATATGAAGAGCTTCAAAAGGTGTCAAAAATTAGATTAGCATGAAAGTGTGTGAAAATTAGGAGGAGCATGAAGTGGTGTTGAAAATCATCAAGAGCCTGAAAAGGTGTGAAAAATATGAAGAGCTTCAAAAGATGTCAAAAATATGAGTAGCATGAAACATTCTGAAAAATAGGAGGAGCATGAAGCGGTGTTGAAAAACATGAAGAGCCTGAAAAGGTGTGAAAAATATATAGAGCTTCAAAAGATGTCAAAAATATGAGGAGCATGAAACTGTCTGAAAAATAGGAGGAGCATGAAGCAGTGTTCAAAAACATGAAGAGCCTGAAAACGTGTGAAAAATATGAAGAGCTTCAAAAGTTTTGAAAAATAAGAAGAGCTTCAAACGGTGTCAAAAATGAGATCTGCATGAAATGGTCTGAAAAATAGGAGGAGCATGAAGCGGTGTTCAAAAACATGAAGAGCCTGAAAAGGTGTGAAAAATATGAAGAGCTTCAAAAGGTGTCAAAATTAGGAGGAGCATGAAACGGTCTGCAAACCTGGAGGAGCATGAGGTGGTGTTGAAAAACATGAAGAGCCTGAAAAGGTGTGAAAAATATGAAAAGCTTCAAAAGGTGTGAAAAATATGAAGAGCTTCAAAAGGTGTGAAAAATATGAAGAGCTTCAAAAGGTGTCAAAAATATAAGGAGCATGAAACTCTATGAAAAATAGGAGGAGCATGAAGTGGTGTTCAAAACATGAAGAGCCTGAAAAGGTGTTAAAAATATGAAAGCTGCAAAAGGTGTCAAAAATATGAGGAGCATGAAACGATCCGAAAAATATGAGGAGCATGAAGGGCTGTTGAAAATCATAAAGAGCCTGAAAAGTTGTGAAAAATATGAAGAGCTTGAAAAGATGTGAAAAACATGAAGAGCTTCAAAAGGTGTCAAAATGAGATGAGCATGAAACGGTCTGAAAAACAGGAGGAGCATGAAGTCGTGTTGAAAAAAATGAAAAATCTGAAAAGGTGTGAAATATATGAAGAGCTTCAAAAGGTGTCAAAAATATGAGGAGAATGAAACGGTCTGCAAAATAGGAGGAGCATGAAATGGTGTTCAAAAACATGAAGAACCTGAAAAGTTGTGAAAAATATGAAGAGCTTCAAAAGGTGTCAAAAATATGAGAAGCATGAAAAGTTCTGAAAATTAGGAGGAGCATGAAGCAGTGTTGAAAAACATGAAGAGCCTGAAAATGTGTGAAAAATTTGAAGAGCTTCAAAAGGTGTCAAAAATATGAGGAGCATGAAACGGTCTGAAAAATAGGAGGATTATGAAACGGTGTTCAAAAATATGAAGAGCCTGAAAAGGTGTGAAAAATATGAAGAGCATCAAAAGATGTGAAAAATATGACGAGCTTCAAAAGGTGTAAAAAATATGAGGAGCATGACACGGTCTGAAAAATAGGAAGAGCATGAAACGGTGTTCAAACAAATCAAGAGCCTGAAAAGGTGTGAAAAATATGAAGAGCCTGAAAAGGTTTGAGAAATATGAAGAGCTTCAAAAGGTGTCAAAAATGAGATGAGCATGAAACGGTCTGAAAAATAGGAGGTGCATTAAGCGGTGTTGAAAAACATGTAGAACCTGAAAAGGTTTGAGAAATATGAAGAGCTTCAAAAGGTGTCAAAAATATGAGGAGCATGAAACGGTCTGAAAAATCGGAGGTGCATGAAGCGGTGTTGAAAAACATGAAGAGCCTGAAAAGGTGTGAGAAATATGAAGAGCTTCAAAAGGTGTCAAAAATATGAGTAGCATGAAACGGTCTGCAAAAAAGGAGGAGCATGAAGTGGTGTTGAAAAACATGAAGAGCTTGAAAAGGTGTGAAAAATATGAAAGCTTCAAAAGGTGTCGAAAATATGAGGAGCATGAAACGGTCTCAAAAATAGGAGGAGCATGAAACGGTGTTCAAAAACATGAAGAGCCTGAAAAGGTGTGAAAAATATGAAGAGCTTCAAAATGTGTCAAAAATATGACGAGCATGAAACCCTCTTAAAAATAGGAGGAGGATGAAGCTGTGTTCAAAAACAAGAAGAACCTGAAAATTTGTGCAAAATATGAAGAGCTTCAAAAGGAGTGAAATACATGAGGAGCATGAAAAGGTGTTCAAAAACATGCAGAGACTTAAAAGGTGTGAAAAGTATGAAGAGCTTCAAAAAGTGCCAAAAACTAGATTAGCATGAAAGGGTCTGAAAAACATGAGGAGCCTGAAGAGTTGTTGAAAAACATGAACAGCCTGAAACAGTGTGAAAAATATGAGGAGCTTCAAAAATATGAAAATTATGAAGAGCTTCAAAAGGTGTGAAAAATATGAAGGGCTTCAAAATATGTGAAAAAAGAGATGAGCATGAAACGGTCTGAAAAATAGGAGGAGCATGAAGTGGTGTTGAAAATCATGAAGAGCCTGAAAATGTGTGAAATATATGTAGAGCTTCAAAAGGTGTCAAAAATATGAGGAGCATGTAACGGTCTGAAAAATACGAGTAGCATGAAGTGTTGTTGAAAACCATGAAGAGCCTGAAAAGGTGTGAAATATATGAAGAGCTTCAAAAGGTGTAAAAATATGAGGAGCATGAAATGGTCTGAAAAATAGGAGGATCATGAAGCGGTGTTGAAAAACCGGAAGAGCCTGAAAAGGTGTGAAAAATATGAATAGCTTCTAAAGGTGTCAAAAATGTGATGTGCATGAAACGGACTGAAAAATTGGAGGAGCATGAAGTGGTGTTCAAAAACATGAAGAGCCTGAAAAGGTGTGAAAAATATGAAAAGCTTAAAAAGGTGTCAAAAATATGAGGAGCATGAAACGGTCTGAAAAATAGGAGGAGCATGAAGTTGTGTTGAAAAACATGAAGAGCCTGAAAAGGTGTGAAAAATATGAAGAGCTTCAAAAGGTGTGACAAACATGAGGAGCATGATATGGTTTGAAAAATAGGATTAGCATGAAGCGGTGTTCAAAAACATGAAGAGCCTGAAAATATGTGAAAAATATGAAAAGCTTCAAAAGGTGTCAAAAATGAGATGAGCATGAAACGGTCTGAAAAATAGGAGGTGCATTAAGCGGTGTTGAAAAACCTGAAGAGCCTGAAAAGTTTTGAGAAATATGAAGAGCTTCAAAAGGTGTCAAAATTATGAGGAGCATGAAACGGTCTGAAAAATCGGAGGTGCATGAAGCGGTGTTGAAAAACATGAAGAGCCTGAAAAGGTGTGAGAAATATGAAGAGCTTCAAAAGGTGTCAAAAATATGAGTAGCATGAAACGGTCTGCAAAAAAGGAGGAGCATGAAGTGGTGTTGAAAAACATGAAGAGCTTGAAAAGGTGTGAAAAATATGAAAGCCTCAAAAGGTGTCGAAAATATGAGGAGCATGAAACGGTCTCAAAAATAGGAGGAGCATGAAACGGTGTTCAAAAACATGAAGAGCCTGAAAAGGTGTGAAAAATATGAAGAGCTTCAAAATGTGTCAAAAATATGACGAGCATGAAACCCTCTTAAAAATAGGAGGAGGATGAAGCTGTGTTCAAAAACAAGAAGAACCTGAAAATTTGTGCAAAATATGAAGAGCTTCAAAAGGAGTGAAATACATGAGGAGCATGAAAAGGTGTTCAAAAACATGCAGAGACTTAAAAGGTGTGAAAAGTATGAAGAGCTTCAAAAAGTGCCAAAAATTCGATTAGCATGAAAGGGTCAGAAAAATAGGAGGAGCCTGAAGAGTTGTTGAAAAACATGAAGAGCCTGAAAAAGTGTGAAAAATATGAAGAGCTTAAAAAATATGAAAATTATGAAGAGCTTCAAAAGGTGTGAAAAATATGAAGAGCTTCAAAATATGTCAATTATGAGATGAGCATGAAACGGTCTGAAAAATATAAGGAGCATGAAGTGGTGTTCAAAAACATGAAGAGCCTGAAAAGGTGTAAAAAATATGAAGAGCTTCAAAAGGTGTTAAAAATATGAGGAGCATGTAACGGTCTGAAAAATACGAGGAGCATGAAGTGGTGTTGAAAACCATGAAGAGCCTGAAAAGGTGTGAAATATATGAAGAGCTTCAAAAGGTGTAAAAATATAAGGAGCATGAAACGGTCTGAAAAATAGGAGGATCATGAAGCGGTGTTGAAAAACCGGAAGAGCCTGAAAAGGTGTGAAAAATATGAATAGCTTCAAAAGGTGTCAAAAATGAGATGTGCATGAATCGGAATGAAAAATTGGAGGAGCATGAAGTGGTGTTGAAAAATATTAAGAGAATGAAAAGGTGTGCAAAATATGAAGAGCTTCAAAATTTGTCAAATATATGAGGAGCATGAAAAGGTCTGAAAAATAGGAGGAGCATGAAACGGTGTTCAAAAACATGAAGAGCTTGAAAAGGTGTAAAAAATATGAAGAGTTTCAAAAGGTGTGAAATACATGAGGAGCATGAAACGTTCTGAAACATAGGAGGAGCATGAAGCGGTGTTGAAAAACATGAAGAGCCTGAAAATGTGTGAAAAATATGAAGAGCTTCAAAAGGTTTGAAAAATATGAAGAGCTTCAAAAGGTGTCAAAAAGGAGATCTGCATGAAACGGTCTGAAAAATAGGAGGAGCATGAAGTGTTGTTGAAAAAAATGAAGAGCCTGAAAAGGTGTGAAAAATATGAAGAGCTTCAAAAGGTGTCAAAAATATGAGGAGCATGAAAAGGTGTTCAAAAACATGCAGAGACTTAAAAGGTGTGAAAAGTATGAAGAGCTTCAAAAAGTGCCAAAAATTCGATTAGCATGAAAGGGTCTGAAAAATAGGAGGAGCCTGAAGAGTTGTTGAAAAACATGAAGAGCCTGAAAAGGTGTGAAAAATATGAAGACCTTCAAAAGGTGTGAAAAATATGAAGAGCTTCAAAAGGTGTCAAAAATTAGATTAGCATGAAAGGGTGTAAAAAATAGGAGGAGCATGAAGTGGTATTGAAAAACATCAAGAGCCTGAAAAGGTGTGAAATATATGAACAGCTTCAAAAGGTGTGAAAAATATGAAGAGCTTCAAAATGTGTCAAAATTATGAGGAGCATGAAACGGTCTGAAAAATAGGAGGAGCATGAAACGGTGTTGAAAAACATGAAGAGCCTGAAAAGGTGTGAAAAATATGAAGAGCTTCAAAAGGTGTGAATTATATAAGGAGCATGAAACATTCTGAAAAATAGGAGGAGCATGAAGCGGTGTTCAAAAACATAAAGAGCCTGAAAAGGTGTGAAAAATATATAGAGCTTCAAAAGATGTCAAAAGTATGAGGAGCATGAAACGGTCTGAAAAATAGGAGGAGCATGAAGCAGTGTTGAAAAACATGAAGAGCCTGAAAACGTGTGAAAAATATGAAGAGCTTCAAAAGTTTTGAAAAATAAGAAGAGCTTCAAAAGGTGTCAAAAATGAGATCTGCATGAAATGGTCTGAAAAATAGGAGGAGCATGAAGTGGTGTTGAAAAAAATGAAGAGCATGAAAAGGTGTGAATTATACGAAGAGCTTCAAAAGGTGTCAAAAATATAAGGAGCATGAAACGGTCCGAAAAATAGGAGGAGCATGAAGCGATGTTGAAAAACATGAAGAGCCTGAAAAGGTGTGAAAAATATGAAGAGCTTCAAAAGGTGTCAAAAATATGAGGAGCATGAAACGGCCTGAAAAATAGGAGGAGCATGAAACGGTGTTCAAAAACATGAATAGCCTGAAAAGTTGTGAAAAATATGAAGAGCTTCTAAAGGTGTGAAATACATGAGGAGGATGAAACGGGCTGAAAAATAAGAGAAGCATAAAGTGGTGTGGAAAAACATGAAGAGCCTGAAAAGGTGTGAAAAATATGAAGAGCTTCAAAAGGTGTGAAATACATGAGGAGCATGAAACTCTCTGAAAAATAGAAGGAGCATGAAGTGGTGTTCAAAAACATGAAGAGCCTGAAAAGGTGTGAAAAATATGAAGAGCTTCAAAAGGTGTGAAAAACATGAGGAGCATGATATGGTTTGAAAAATAGGATTAGCATGAAGCGGTGTTCAAAAACATGAAGAGCCTGAAAATATGTGAAAAATATGAAAAGCTTCAAAAGGTGTGAAAAATGAGATGAGCATGAAACGGTCTGAAAAATAGGAGGTGCATTAAGCGGTGTTGAAAAACATGAAGAGCCTGAAAAGGTTTGAGAAATATGAAGAGCTTCAAAAGGTGTCAAAAATATGAGGAGCATGAAACGGTCTGAAAAATCGGAGGTGCATGAAGCGGTGTTGAAAAACATGAAGAGCCTGAAAAGGTGTGAGAAATATGAAGAGCTTCAAAGGGTGTTAAAAATATGAGTAGCATGAAACGGTCTGCAAAAAAGGAGGAGCATGAAGTGGTGTTGAAAAACATGAAGAGCTTGAAAAGGTGTGAAAAATATGAAAGCTTCAAAAGGTGTCGAAAATATGACGAGCATGAAACGGTCTCAAAAATAGGAGGAGCATGAAACGGTGTTCAAAAACATGAAGAGCCTGAAAAGGTGTGCAAAATATGAAGAGCTTCAAAAGCAGTGAAATACATGAGGAGCATGAAAAGGTGTTCAAAAACATGCAGAGACTTAAAAGGTGCGAAAAGTATGAAGAGCTTCAAAAAGTGTCAAAAATTAGATTAGCATGAAAGGGTCTGAAAAATAGGAGGAGCCTGAAGAGGTGTTGAAAAACATGAAGAGGCTGAAAAAGTGTGAAAAATATGAAGAGCTTCAAAAATATGAAAATCATGAAGAGCTTCAAAAGATGTTAAAAATGAGATGAACATGAAACGGTCTGCAAAATAGGAGTAGCATGAAGTGGTGTTGAAAATCATGAAGAGCCTGAAAAGGTGTGAAATATATGCAGAGCTTTAAAAGGTGTCAAAAATATGAGGAGAATGAAACCGTCTGAAAAATACGAGTAGCATGAAGTGTTGTTGAAAAACATGAAGAGCCTGAAAAGGTGTGAAAAATATGAAGAGCTTCAAAAGGTGTCAAAAATATGAGGAGCATGAAACGGTCCGAAAAATAGGAGGATCATGAAGCGGTGTTGAAAAACATGAAGAGCCTGAAAAGGTGTGAAAAATATGAAGAGCTTCAAAAGGTGTCAAAAATATGAGGAGCATGAAAAGGTGTTCAAAAACATGCAGAGACTTAAAAGGTGTGAAAAGTATGAAGAGCTTCAAAAAGTGCCAAAAATTCGATTAGCATGAAAGGGTCTGAAAAATAGGAGGAGCCTGAAGAGTTGTTGAAAAACATGAAGAGCCTGAAAAGGTGTGAAAAATATGAAGACCTTCAAAAGGTGTGAAAAATATGAAGAGCTTCAAAAGGTGTCAAAAATTAGATTAGCATGAAAGGGTGTAAAAAATAGGAGGAGCATGAAGTGGTGTTGAAAAACATCAAGAGCCTGAAAAGGTGTGAAATATATGAACAGCTTCAAAAGGTGTGAAAAATATGAAGAGCTTCAAAATGTGTCAAAATTATGAGGAGCATGAAACGGTCTGAAAAATAGGAGGAGCATGAAACGGTGTTGAAAAACATGAAGAGCCTGAAAAGGTGTGAAAAATATGAAGAGCTTCAAAAGGTGTGAATTATATGAGGAGCATGAAAAGTTCTGAAAATTTGGAGGACCATGAAGCGGTGTTCAAAAACATAAAGAGCCTGAAAATGTGTGAAAAATATGAAGAGCTTCAAAAGATGTCAAAAATATGAGGAGCATGAAACATTCTGAAAAATAGGAGGAGCATGAAGCGGTGTTCAAAAACATGAAGAGCCTGAAAAGGTGTGAAAAATATATAGAGCTTCAAAAGATGTCAAAAATATGAGGAGCATGAAACGGTCTGAAAAATAGGAGGAGCATGAAGCAGTGTTGAAAAACATGAAGAGCCTGAAAACGTGTGAAAAATATGAAGAGCTTCAAAAGTTTTGAAAAATAAGAAGAGCTTCAAAAGGTGTCAAAAATGAGATCTGCATGAAATGGTCTGAAAAATAGGAGGAGCATGAAGTGGTGTTGAAAAAAATGAAGAGCCTGAAAAGGTGTGAATTATACGAAGAGCTTCAAAAGGTGTCAAAAATATGAGGAGCATGAAACGGTCCGAAAAATAGGAGGAGCATGAAGCGATGTTGAAAAACATGAAGAGCCTGAAAAGGTGTGAAAAATATGAAGAACTTCAAAAGGTGTCAAAAATATGAGGAGCATGAAACGGCCTGAAAAATAGGAGGAGCATGAAACGGTGTTCAAAAACATGAATAGCCTGAAAAGTTGTGAAAAATATGAAGAGCTTCTAAAGGTGTGAAATACATGAGGAGGATGAAACGGGCTGAAAAATAAGAGAAGCATGAAGTGGTGTGGAAAAACATGAAGAGCCTGAAAAGGTGTGAAAAATATGAAGAGCTTCAAAAGGTGTGAAATACATGAGGAGCATGAAACTCTCTGAAAAATAGAAGGAGCATGAAGTGGTGTTCAAAAACATGAAGAGCCTGAAAAGGTGTGAAAAATATGAAGAGCTTCAAAAGGTGTGAAAAACATGAGGAGCATGATATGGTTTGAAAAATAGGATTAGCATGAAGCGGTGTTCAAAAACATGAAGAGCCTGAAAATATGTGAAAAATATGAAAAGCTTCAAAAGGTGTCAAAAATGAGATGAGCATGAAACGGTCTGAAAAATAGGAGGTGCATTAAGCGGTGTTGAAAAACATGAAGAGCCTGAAAAGGTTTGAGAAATATGAAGAGCTTCAAAAGGTGTCAAAAATATGAGGAGCATGAAACGGTCTGAAAAATCGGAGGTGCATGAAGCGGTGTTGAAAAACATGAAGAGCCTGAAAAGGTGTGAGAAATATGAAGAGCTTCAAAGGGTGTTAAAAATAAGAGTAGCATGAAACGGTCTGCAAAAAAGGAGGAGCATGAAGTGGTGTTGAAAAACATGAAGAGCTTGAAAAGGTGTGAAAAATATGAAAGCTTCAAAAGGTGTCGAAAATATGACGAGCATGAAACGGTCTCAAAAATAGGAGGAGCATGAAACGGTGTTCAAAAACATGAAGAGCCTGAAAAGATGTGAAAAATATGAAGAGCTTCAAAATGTGTCAAAAATATGACGAGCATGAAACCCTCTTAAAAATAGGAGGAGGATGAAGCTGTGTTCAAAAACAAGAAGAACCTGAAAATTTGTGCAAAATATGAAGAGCTTCAAAAGGAGTGAAATACATGAGGAGCATGAAAAGGTGTTCAAAAACATGCAGAGACTTAAAAAGTGTGAAAAGTATGAAGAGCTTCAAAAAGTGCCAAAAATTCGATTAGCATGAAAGGGTCTGAAAAATAGGAGGAGCCTGAAGAGTTGTTGAAAAACATGAAGAGCCTGAAAAAGTGTGAAAAATATGAAGAGCTTCAAAAGGTGTCAAAAATATGAGGAGCATGAAACGGTCTGAAAAATAGGACGAGCATAAGCGGTGTTCAAAAACATGAACAGCCTGAAAAGGTGTGAAAAATATGAAGACCTTCAAAAGGTGTGAAAAATATGAAGAGCTTCAAAAGGTGTCAAAAATTAGATTAGCATGAAAGGATGTGAAAAATAGGAGGAGCATGAAGTGGTGTTGAAAAACATCAAGAGCCTGAAAAGGTGTGAAATATATGAACAGCTTCAAAAGGTGTGAAAAATATGAAGAGCTTCAAAAGGTTTCAAAATTATGAGGAGCATGAAACGGTCTGAAAAATAGGAGGAGCATGAAACGGTGTTGAAAAACATGAAGAGCCTGAAACGGTGTGAGAAATATGAAGAGCTTCAAAAGGTGTGAATTATATGAGGAGCATGAAAAGTTCTGAAAATTAGGAGGACCATGAAGCGGTGTTCAAAAACATAAAGAGCCTGAAAATGTGTGAAAAATATGAAGAGCTTCAAAAGATGTCAAAAATATGAGGAGCATGAAACATTCTGAAAAATAGGAGGAGCATGAAGCGGTGTTCAAAAACATGAAGAGCCTGAAAAGGTGTGAAAAATATATAGAGCTTCAAAAGATGTCAAAAATATGAGGAGCATGAAACGGTCTGAAAAGTAGGAGGAGCATGAAGCAGTGTTGAAAAACATGAAGAGCCTGAAAACGTGTGAAAAATATGAAAAGCTTCAAAAGTTTTGAAAAATAAGAAGAGCTTCAAAAGGTGTCAAAAATGGGATCTGCATGAAATGGTCTGAAAAATAGGAGGAGCATGAAGTGGTGTTGAAAAAAATGAAGAGCCTGAAAAGGTGTGAATTATACGAAGAGCTTCAAAAGGTGTCAAAAATATGAGGAGCATGAAACGGTCCGAAAAATAGGAGGAGCATGAAGCGGTGTTGAAAAACATGAAGAGCCTGAAAATGTGTGAAAAATATGAAGAGCTTCAAAAGGTGTCAAAAATATGAGGAGCATGAAACGGCCTGAAAAATAGGAGGAGCATGAAACGGTGTTCAAAAACATGAAGAGCCTGAAAAGGTGTGAAAAATATGAAGAGCTTCTAAAGGTGTGAAATACATGAGGAGGATGAAACGGGCTGAAAAATAAGAGAAGCATGAAGTGGTGTGGAAAAACATGAAGAGCCTGAAAAGGTGTGAAAAATATGAAGAGCTTCAAAAGGTGTGAATTATATGAGGAGCATGAAAAGTTCTGAAAATTAGGAGGACCATGAAGTGGTGTTCAAAAACATAAAGAGCCTGAAAATGTGTGAAAAATATGAAGAGCTTCAAAAGTTTTGAAATATAAGAAGAGCTTCAAAAGGTGTCAAAAATGAGATCTGCATGAAACGGTCCGAAAAATAGGAGGATCATGAAGCGGTGTTGAAAAACATGAAGAGCCTGAAAAGGTGTGAAAAATATGAAGAGCTTCAAAAGGTGTCAAAAATATGAGGAGCATGAAACGGCCTGAAAAATAGGAGGATCGTGAAACGGTGATCAAAAACATGAAGAGCCTCAAAAGGTGTGAAAAATATGAGGAGCATGAAACGGTCTGAAAAAGATGAGGAACATGAAGCGGTGTTGAAAAACATGAAGAACCTGAAAAGCTGTTAAAAATATGAAGAGCTTCAAAAGGTGTCAAAAATATGAGGAAGACGATACGGTCTGAAAAATAGGAGGAGCATGAAGTGGTGTGGAAAAGCATGAAGGGCCTGAAAAGGTGTGAAAATTATGAAGAGCTTCAAAATGTGTGAAATACATAAGGAGCATGAAACTCTCTGAAAAATAGGAGGAGCCGGAAATGGTGTTCAAAAACATGAATAGACTGAAAACGTGTGAAAAATATGAAGAGCTTCAAAAGGTTTGAAAAATATGAGGAGCATGATACGGTCTGAAAAATAGGAGGAGGATGAAGCTGTGTTAAAAAACATGAAGAGCCTGAAAAGTTGTGAAAAATATGAAGAGCTTCAAAATGTGTGAAAAATATGAGGAGCATGTTACGGTCTGAAAAATAGGAGGAGCATGAAGCAGTGTTCAAAAATATGAAGAGCCTGAAAAGGTGTGAAAAATATGAAGAGCTTCAAAATGTGTGAAAAATATGAGGAGCATGTTATGGTCTGAAAAATAGGAGGAGCATGAAGCAGTGTTCAAAAACATGAAGAGCCTGAATAGGTGTGTAAAGAAATGCAAATCTTCAAAAGGTGTCAAAAATGAGAGGAGCATGAAACGGTCTGAAATTAGGAGGAGCATGAAGCTGTGTTCAAAAATATGAAGAGCCTGAAAAGGTGTGAAAAATATGAAGAGCTTCAAAAGTTGACAAAAATATGAGGAGCATGAAACGGTCTGAAAAATAGGAGGAGCATGAAGCTGTGTTCAAAAACATGAAGATCTTAAAAGGGTGTGAAAAATATGAAGAGCTTCAAAGGTGTGAAAAATATGAGGAGCATGAAACGGTCTGAAAAATAGAAGCAGCATGAAACGGTTTTGAAAAACATGAAGAGCCTGAAAACTTGTGAAAAATATGAAGAGCTTTAAAAGGTGTGAAAAATATGAAGAGCTTCAAAGGTGACACAAATGAGATGAGCATGAAACGGTCTGAATAATATGAGGAGCATGAAGTGGTGGAGAAAACAATAAAGAGCCTGAAAAGGTGTGAAAAATATGAAGAGCTTCAAAATCTTTCAATAATATGAAGAGCATGAAACGGTCTGAAAACCAGGAAGATCATGAAACGGTGTTCAAAAACATGAAGAGCCTGAAAAGGTGTGAAAAATATGAAGAGCTCAAATAGTGTCAAAAATATGAGGAGCATGAAACGATCTGAAAAATACGAGGAGCATGAAGCAGTGTTCAAAAACATGAAGAGCTTCAAAAGGTATGAAAAATATGAGAGCTTCAAAAGGTGTCAAAAATGAGGAGCATGAAACGGTCTGAAAAATAGGAGGAACATGAAGCGGTGTTCAAACACATGAAGAGCCTGAAAATGTGTGAAAATTATGAAGATCTTCAAAAGGTGTCAAAATTATGAGGAACATGAAACGGTTTGAAAAATAGGAGGAGCATGAAACGGTGTTGAAAAACATGAAGAGCCTGAAAAGGTGTGAAAAATATGAAGAGCTTCAAAATCTTTGAAAAATATGAAGAGCTTTCAAAGGTGTGAAATACATGAGGAGCATGAAACTCTCTGAAAAATAGGAGGAGCCTGAAATGGTGTTCAAAAACATGAATAGACTGAAAACGTGTGAAAAATATGAAGAGCTTCAAAAGGTGTGAAAAATATGAGGAGCATGATACGGTCTGAAAAATAGGAGGAGCATGAAGCGGTGATGAAAATCATGAAGAGCCTGAAAAGGTGAGAAAAATATGAAGAGCTTCAAAATGTGTGAAAAATATGAGGAGCTTCAAAAGGTGTAAAAAATATGAAGAGCTTCAAAAGTGTCAAAAATTAGATGAGCATGAAAAGGTCTAAAAAATAGGAGGAGCAACAAGTACTGTTGAAAAAAATGAAGAGCCTGAAAAGGTGTGAAAAATATGAAGAGCTTCAAAATGTGTGAAAAATATGAGGAGCATGATACGGTCTGAAAAATAGGAGGAGCATGAAGCAGTGTTCAAAAACATGAAGAGCCTGAATAGGTGTGTAAAGAAATGCAAATCTTCAAATGGTGTCAAAAATGAGAGGAGCATGAAACGGTCTGAAAATAGGAGGAGCATGAAGCTGTGTTCAAAAATATGAAGAGCCAGAAAAGGTGTGAAAAATATGAAGAGCTTCAAAAGGTGTGAAAAATATGAGGAGCATGAAATGGTCTGAAAAATAGAAGCAGCATGAAACGGTTTTGAAAAACATGAAGAGCCTGAAAAGTTGTGAAAAATATCAAAAGCTTCAAAAGGTGTCAAAAATGAGATGAGCATGAAACGGTCTGAAAAATAGGAGGAGCATGAAGCGATGTTCAAAAACATGAAGAGCCTGAAACGTTGTGAAAAATATGAAAGGCTTCAAAAGGTGTGAAAAATATGAGGAGCATGAAACGGTCTGAAAAATCGGAGGAGCATGAAGCGGTGTTGAAAAATATGAAGAGCCTGAAAATGTGTGAAAAATAAGAAGAGCTTTAAAATGTGTCAAAAATGAGATGAGCATGAAACGGTCTGAAAAATAGGACGTGCATGAAGCGTGTTGAAAAACATGAAGAGCCTGAAAAGTTGTGAAATATATGAAGAGCTTCAAAGGTGTCAAAAATATGAGAAGCATGAAACGGTCTGAAAAATAGGAGAAGCATGAAGCGGTGTTCAAAAACATGAAGAGCCTGAAAAGGTGTGGAAAATATGAAGAGCTTCAAAAGCTGTGAAATACATGAGGAGCATGAAACTCTGAAAAATAGGAGGAGCATGAAGCGGTGTTCAAAAACATGAAGAGCCTGAAAAGTTGTGAAAAATATGAAAAGCTTCAAAAGGTGTCAAAAATGAGATGAGCATTAAAAGGTCTGAAAAATAGGAATAACATGAAAGGATGTTGAAAATCATGAAGAGCCTGAAAAACTGTGAAAAATATAAAGAGCTTCAAAAGGTGTCAAAAATATGAGGAGCATGAAACGGTCTGAAAAATAGGAGGAGCATGAAGCTGTGTTCCAAAACATGAAGATCCTGAAAAGGTGTGAAAAATATGAAGAGCTTCAAAAGTTGTGAAAAATATGAGGAGCATGAAACGGTCTGAAAAATAGGAGGAGCATGAAACGGTGATCAAAAACATGAAGAGCCTGAAAATGTGTGAAAAATATGAAGAGCTTCTAAAGATGTCAAAAATATGAGGAGCATAAACGGTCTGAAAAATAGGAGTAGCATGAAGCGGTGTTCAAAAACATGAAGAGCCTGAAAAGGTGTGAAAAATATGAAGAGCTCAAAAAGTATCAAAAATATGAGGATCATGAAACGGTGTGAAAAATTGGAGGAGCATGAAGCAGAGTTCGAAAACATGAAGAGCCTGAAAAGGTTTGAAAAATACGAAGAGCTCAAAAAGTGTCAAAAAATGAGGAGCATGAAACGATCTGAAAAATACGAGGAGCATGAAGCAGTGTTCAAAAACATGAAGAGCTTCAAAAGGTATGAAAAATATGAGAGCTTCAAAAGGTGTCAAAAATATGAGGAGCATGAAACGGTCTGAAAAATAGGAGGAACATGAAGCGGTGTTCAAACACATGAAGAGCCTGAAAATGTGTGAAAATTATGAAGATCTTCAAAAGGTGTCAAAATTATGAGGAACATGAAACGGTTAGAAAAATAGGAGGAGCATGAAACGGTGTTGAAAAACATGAAGAGCCTGAAAAGGTGTGAAAAATATGAAGAGCTTCAAAATCTTTGAAAAATATGAAGAGCTTTCAAAGGTGTGAAATACATGAGGAGCATGAAACTCTCTGAAAAATAGGAGGAGCCTGAAATGGTGTTCAAAAACATGAATAGACTGAAAACGTGTGAAAAATATGAAGAGCTTCAAAAGGTGTCAAAAATATGAGGAGCATGAAACGGTCTGAGAAATATGAGCAGCATGAAGCGGTGTTGAAAAATATGAAGAGCCTTAAAAGGCATGAAAAAAATGAAGAGCTTCAAAAGGTGTCAAAAATATGAGGAGCATGAAACGGTCTGAAAAATATGAGCAGCATGAAGCGGTGTTGAAAAACATGAAGAGCCTGAAAAGGTGTGAAAAATATGAAGAGCTTCAAAAGGTGTGAAATACATGAGGAGCATAAAACTCTCTGAAAAAGAGAAGGAGCATGAAGTGGTGTTCAAAAACAGGAAGAGCCTGAAAAGGTGTGAAATATATGAAGAGCTTCAAAAGGTGTGAAAAATATGAGGAGCATGATATGGTTTGAAAAATAGGATTAACGTGAAGCGGTGTTCAAAAACATGAAGAGCCTGAAAACTTGTGAAAAATATGAAAAACTTCAAAAGGTGTCAAAAATGAGATGAGCATGAAACGGTCTGAAAAATAGGACGTGCATGAAGCGGTGTTGAAAAACATGAAGAGCCTGAAAAGTAGTGAAAAATATGAAGAGCTTCAAAAGGTGTCAAAAATATGAGGAGCATGAAACGGTCTGAAAAATAGGAGGAGCATGAAGCGATGGTCAAAAACATGAAGAGCCTGAAAATGTGTGAAAAATATGAAGAGCTTCAAAAGGTGTGAAATACATGAGGAGCATGAAACTCTCTGAAAAATAGGAGGAGCATGAAGCGATGTTCAAAAACATGAAGAGCCTGAAAATGTGTGAAAAATATGAAGAGCTTCAAAAGGTGTCAAAAATATGAGGAGAATGAAACGGTCTGAAAAATAGGAGGAGCATGAAGCTGTGTCGAAAAACATGAAGAGCCTGAAAATGTGTGAAAAATATGAAGAGCTTCAAAAGGTGTCAAAAATATGAGGAGAATGAAACGGTCTGAAAAATAGGAGGAGCATGAAGCTGTGTCGAAAAACATGAAGAGCCTGAAAAGGTGTGAAAAATATGAAGAGCTTCAAAAGGTGTCAAAAATATGAGGAGCATGAAACCTTCTGAAAAATAGGACGAGCATGAAGCAGTGATAAAAAACATGAAGTGTCTGAAAAGGTGTGAAAAATATGAAGAGTTCCTAAAGGTGTCAAAAATATGCGAAGCACCAAACGGTCTCAAAAATAGGAGAAGCATGAAGTGGTGTTGAAAAATATGAAGAGCCTGAAAATGAGTGAAAAATATGAAGAGCTTCAAAAAGTGTCAAAAATATGAGGAGCATGATACGGTTTGAAAAATAGGAGGAGCATGAAGCGGTGTTGAAAAACATGAAGAGTGTGAAAACGTGTGAAAATATGAAGAGCTTCAAAAATATTAAAAATATGAAGAGCTTCAAAAGTTTTGAAAAATATGAAGAGCTTCAAAAGGTGTGAAATAAATGAGGAGCATGAAACTCTCTGAAAAATAGGAGGAGCATGAAGCGATGTTCAAAAACATGAAGAGCCTGAAAATGTGTGAAAAATATGAAGAGCTTCAAAAGGTGTCAAAATTGAGATGAGCATGAAACGGTCTGAAAAATAGGAAGAGCATGAAGCGGTGTTGAAAAACATTAAGAGCTGAAAACGTGTGAAAAATATGAAGAGTTTCAAAAGGTGTCAAAAATATGAGGAGCATGAAACGGTCTGAAAAATAGGAGGAGCATGAAACGGTGACCAAAAACATGAAGAGCCTGAAAAGGTGTGAAAAATATGAAGAGCTTCAAAGGTGTGAAATACATGATGAGCATGAAACGGGCTGAAAAATAGGAGAAGCATGAAGTGCTGTAGAAAAATATGAAGAGCCTGAAAATGTGTGAAAAATATGAAAAGCTTCAAAAGGTGTCAAAAATGAGATGAGCATGAAACGGTCTGAAAAATAGGAGGATCATGAAATGGTGTTGAAAAACATGAAGAGCCTGAAAAGATGTGAAAAATATGAAAAGCTTCAAAAAGTGTCAAAAATATGAGGAGCATGAAACGGTCTGAAAAATAGGAGGAGCATGCAGCTGTGTTCAAAAACATGAAGATCTTAAAAGGGTGTGAAAAATATGAAGAGCTTCAAAAGGTGTGAAAAATATGAGGAGCATGAAATGGTCTGAAAAATAGAAGCAGCATGAAACGGTTTTGAAAAACATGAAGAGCCTGAAAAGGTGTGAAAAATATGAAGAGCATCAAAAGGTGTCAAAAATATGAGGAGCATGAAACGGTCTGAAAAATAGGAAGAACATGAAGCGGTGTTCAAAAACTTGAAGAGCCTGATACGTTGTGAAAAATATGAAAAGCTTCAAGAGGTGTCAAAAATGAGATGAGCATGAAACGGTGTGAAAAATAGGAGGAGTATGAAGCGGTGTTGAAAAAATGAAGAGCCTGAAAAGGTGTGAAAAATATGAAGAGCATCAAAAGGTGTCAAAAATATGAGGAGGATGAAACGGTCTGAAAAATAGGAAGAACATGAAGCGGTGTTCAAAAACTTGAAGAGCCTGAAACGTTGTGAAAAATATGAAAAGCTTGAAGAGGTGTGAAAAATATGAGGAGCATGATATGGTTTGAAAAATGGGATTAGCATGAAACGGTGTATAAAAACATGAAGAGACCTGAAAAGGTGTGAAAAATACGAAGAGCTTCAAAAGGTGTCAAAAATATGAGGAGTATGAAATGGTCTGAAAAATAGGAGGAGCATGAAACGGTGATCAAAAACATGAAGAGCCTGTAAATGTGTGAAAAAAATGAAGAGCTTCAAAAGGTGTGTAATACATGAGGAGCATGAAACGGTCTGAAATATAGGAGGAGCATGAAGCGCTGTTCAAAAACAGGAAGAGCCTGAAAAGTTTTGAAAAATATGAAGAGCTTCAAAAGGTGTGAAATACATGAGGAGCATGAAACTTGCTGAAAATTAGGAGAAGCATGATGTGGTGTGGAAAAACATGAAGAGCTTGAAAATGTGTGAAAAATATGAAAAGCTTCAAAAGGTGTCAAAAATGAGATGAGCATGAAACGGTCTGAAAAATAGGAGGTGCATGAAGCGTTGTTGAAAAACATGAAGAGCCTGAAAAGGTATGAGAAATATGAAGAGCTTAAAAAGGTGTCAAAAATATGAGGAGCATGAAACGGTCTTAAAAATACAAGGAGCATGAAGCAGTGTTGAAAAACATGAATAGTCTGAAAAGGTGTGAAAAATATGAAGAGCATCAAAAGGTGTGAAAAATATGAGGAGCATGAAACGGTCTGAAAAATAGAAGCAGCATGAAACGGTTTTGAAAAACATGAAGAGCCTGAAATGGTGTGAAAAATATGAAGAGCTTCAAAAGGTGTGAAAAATATGAAGAGCTTCAAAAGGTGTCAAAAATTTGATGAGCATGAAACGGTCTGAAAAATAGGAGGAGCATGAAGCGGTGTTGAAAAACATGAAGAGCCTGAAAAAGTGTGAAAAATATGAAGAGCTTAAAAGGTGTGAAAAATATGAGGAGCATGATATGGTTTGAAAAATAGGATTAGCATGAAGCAGTGTTCAAAAACATGAAGAGCCTGAGAAGGTGTGAAAAATATGAAAAGATTCAAAAGGTGTCAAAAATGAGATGAGCATGAAACGGTCTGACAAATAGGAGGTGCATGAAGCGTTGTTGAAAAACATGAAGAGCCTGAAAAGGTGTGAGAAATATGAAGAGCTTAAAAAGGTGTGAAAAATAGGAAGAGCTTAAAAAGGTGTCAAAAATATGAGGAGCATGAAACGGTCTTAAAAATACAAGGAGCATGAAGCGGTGTTGAAAAACATGAATAGCCTGAAAATGTGTGAAATATATGAAGAGCTTAAAAATGTGTCAAGTATATGAGGAGCATGAAACTGTCTGAAAAATAGGAGGAGCATGAAGCTGTGTTCAAAAACATGAAGAGCCTGAAAATGTGTGAAATATATAAAGAGCTTCAAAAAGTGTCAAAAATATGAGGAGCATGAAACGGTCTGAATAGTAGGAGGAGAATGTAACGGTGATCAAAAACATGAAGAGCCTGAAAAGGTGTGAAATATATAAAGAGCTTCAAAAAGTGTCAAAAATATGAGGAGCATGAAACGGTCTGAATAATAGGAGGAGAATGTAACGGTGATCAAAAACATGAAGAGCCTGAAAAGGTGTGAAAAATATGAAGAGCTTCAAAAGGTGTAAAATATGAGGAGCATGAAACGGTGTGAAAAATAGGAGGAGCATGAAGCGGTGTAGAAAAACATGAAGAGCCTGAAAAGGTGTGAAAAATATGAAGAGCTTCAAAAAGTGTGAAAAATATGAGGAGCATGAAACGGTCTGAAAAATAGGAGGAGCATGAAGCGGTGTTCAAAAACTTGAAGAGCCTGAAACGTTGTGAAAAATATGAAAAGCTTCAAAAGGTTTAAAAAATGAGATGACCATGAAATGGTCTGAAAAATAGGAGGAGCATGAAGTGGTGTTGAAAAAATGAAGAGCCTGAAAAGGTGTGAAAAATATGAAGATCATCAAAAGGTATCAAAAATATGAGGAGCATGAAACGGTCTGCAACAAAGGAGGAGCCTGAAGCGGTGTTGAAAAACTTGAAGAGCCTGAAAAGGTGTGAAAAATATGAAAAGCTTCAAAAGATGTCAAAAATATGAGGAGCATGAAACGGTTTGAAATATAGGAGGAGCATGAAGTGGTGTTAAAAAACATGAAGAGACTGTAAAGGTGTGAAAAATATGAAGAGCTTCAAAAGGTGTGTAATACATGAGGAGCATGAAACTCTCTGAAAAATAGAAGGAGCATGAAGGAGTGTTCAAGAACATGAAGAGCCTGAAAAGGTGTGAAAAATATGAAGAGCTTAAAAAGGTGTGAAATATATGAGGAGCATGATATGGTTTGAAAAATGGGATTAGCATGAAGCGGTGTTCAAAAACATGAAGAGACTGAAAAGGTGTGAAAAATATGAAGAGCTTCAAAAGGTGTGAAATATGAGGAGCATGAAACGGTCTGAAAAATAGGAGGAGCATGAAGCGGTGTTCAAAAACATGAAGAGCCTGTAAAGGTGTGAAAAATATGAAGAGTTTAAAATGGTGTGAAAAATATGAGGAGCATGATATGGTTTGAAAAATAGGATTAGCATGAAGCGGTGTTCAAAATCATGAAGAGCCTGAAAAGGTGTGAAAAATATGAAAAGCTTCAAAAGGTGTCAAAAATGAGATGAGCATGAAACGGTCTGAAAAATAGGAGGTGCATGAAGCGTTGTTGAAAAACATGAAGAGCCTGAAAATGTGTGAGAAATATGAAGAGGTTAAAAAGGTGTCAAAAATATGAGGAGCATGAAACGGTCTTAAAAATACAAGGAGCATGAAGCGGTGTTGAAAAACATGAATAGCCTGAAAATGTGTGAAATATATGAAGAGCTTTAAAATGTGTCAAGTATATGAGGAGCATGAAACGGTCTGAAAAATAGGAGGATCATGCAACGTTGTTCAAAAACATGAAGAGCCTGAAAAGGTGTGAAAAATATGAAGAGCTTCAAAAGGTGTGAAAAATATGAGGAATATGAAATGGTCTGAAAAATAGGAGGAGCATGAAGTTGTGTTCAAAAACATGAAGAGCCAGAAAAGGTGTGAAAATAATGAAGACCTTTAAAAGGTGTCAAAAATTATGAGGAGCATGAAACGGTCTGAAAAATATGAGGAGCATGAAACGGTCTTAAAAATACAAGGAGCATGAAGCGGTGTTGAAAAACATGAATAGCCTGAAAATGTGTGAAATATATGAAGAGCTTAAAAATGTGTCAAGTATATGAGGAGCATGAAACGGTCTGAAAAATAGGAGGAGCATGAAGCTGTGTTCAAAAACATGAAGAGCCTGAAAATGTGTGAAATATATAAAGAGCTTCAAAAAGTGTCAAAAATATGAGGAGCATGAAACGGTCTGAATAGTAGGAGGAGAATGTAACGGTGATCAAAAACATGAAGAGCCTGAAAAGGTGTGAAATATATAAAGAGCTTCAAAAAGTGTCAAAAATATGAGGAGCATGAAACGGTCTGAATAATAGGAGGAGAATGTAACGGTGATCAAAAACATGAAGAGCCTGAAAAGGTGTGAAAAATATGAAGAGCTTCAAAAGGTGTAAAATATGAGGAGCATGAAACGGTCTGAAAAATAGGAGGAGCATGAAGCGGTGTAGAAAAACATGAAGAGCCTGAAAAGGTGTGAAAAATATGAAGAGCTTCAAAAAGTGTGAAAAATATGAGGAGCATGAAACGGTCTGAAAAATAGGAGGAGCATGAAGCGGTGTTCAAAAACTTGAAGAGCCTGAAACGTTGTGAAAAATATGACAAGCTTCAAAAGGTTTAAAAAATGAGATGACCATGAAATGGTCTGAAAAATAGGAGGAGCATGAAGTGGTGTTGAAAAAATGAAGAGCCTGAAAAGGTGTGAAAAATATGAAGATCATCAAAAGGTATCAAAAATATGAGGAGCATGAAACGGTCTGCATAAAGGAGGAGCATGAAGCGGAGTTGAAAAACTTGAAGAGCCTGAAAAGGTGTGAAAAATATGAAAAGCTTCAAAAGATGTCAAAAATATGAGGAGCATGAAACGGTTTGAAATATAGGAGGAGCATGAAGTGGTGTTAAAAAACATGAAGAGACTGTAAAGGTGTGAAAAATATGAAGAGCTTCAAAAGGTGTGTAATACATGAGGAGCATGAAACTCTCTGAAAAATAGAAGGAGCATGAAGGAGTGTTCAAGAACATGAAGAGCCTGAAAAGGTGTGAAAAATATGAAGAGCTTAAAAAGGTGTGAAATATATGAGGAGCATGATATGGTTTGAAAAATGGGATTAGCATGAAGCGGTGTTCAAAAACATGAAGAGACTGAAAAGGTGTGAAAAATATGAAGAGCTTCAAAAGGTGTGAAATATGAGGAGCATGAAACGGTCTGAAAAATAGGAGGAGCATGAAGCGGTGTTCAAAAACATGAAGAGCCTGTAAAGGTGTGAAAAATATGAAGAGTTTAAAATGGTGTGAAAAATATGAGGAGCATGATATGGTTTGAAAAATAGGATTAGCATGAAGCGGTGTTCAAAATCATGAAGAGCCTGAAAAGGTGTGAAAAATATGAAAAGCTTCAAAAGGTGTCAAAAATGAGATGAGCATGAAACGGTCTGAAAAATAGGAGGTGCATGAAGCGTTGTTGAAAAACATGAAGAGCCTGAAAATGTGTGAGAAATATGAAGAGGTTAAAAAGGTGTCAAAAATATGAGGAGCATGAAACGGTCTTAAAAATACAAGGAGCATGAAGCGGTGTTGAAAAACATGAATAGCCTGAAAATGTGTGAAATATATGAAGAGCTTAAAAATGTGTCAAGTATATGAGGAGCATGAAACGGTCTGAAAAATAGGAGGAGCATGAAGCTGTGTTCAAAAACACGAAGAGCCTGAAAATGTGTGAAATATATAAAGAGCTTCAAAAAGTGTCAAAAATATGAGGAGCATGAAACGGTCTGAATAGTAGGAGGAGAATGTAACGGTGATCAAAAACATGAAGAGCCTGAAAAGGTGTGAAATATATAAAGAGCTTCAAAAAGTGTCAAAAATATGAGGAGCATGAAACGGTCTGAATAATAGGAGGATCATGCAACGGTGTTCAAAAACATGAAGAGCCTGAAAAGGTGTGAAAAATATGAAGAGCTTCAAAAGGTGTGAAAAATATGAGGAATATGAAATGGTCTGAAAAATAGGAGGAGCATGAAGTTGTGTTCAAAAACATGAAGTGCCAGAAAAGGTGTGAAAATAATGAAGACCTTTAAAAGGTGTCAAAAATTATGAGGAGCATGAACGGTCTGAAAAATAGGAGGAGCATGAAACGGTGATCAAAACAGGAAGAGCCTGAAAAGGTGTGAAAAATATGAAGAGCTTCAAAAGGTGTGAAATTCATGAGCAGCATGAAACGAGCTGAAAAATCTGAGTAGCATGAAGTGGTGTGGAAACACATGAAGAGCCTGTAAAAGTGTGAAAAATATGAAGAGCTTCAAAAGGTGTGTAATACATGAGGAGCATGAAACTCTCTGAAAAATAGAAGGAGCATGAAGTAGTATTCAAAAACATGAAGAGCCTGAAAAGGTGTGAAAAATATGAAGAGCTTAAAAAGGTGTGAAAATTATGAGGAGCATGATATGGTTTGAAAAATGGGATTAGCATGAAGCGGTGTTCAAAAACATGAAGAGCCTGAAAAGGTGTGAAAAATATGAAGATCTTCAAAAGGTGTCAAAAATGAGATGAGCATGAAACGGTCTGAAAAATAGGAGGAGCATGAAGCTGTGTTGAAAAACATGAAGAGCCTGAAAAGGTGTGAAAAATAAGAAGAGCTTCAAAAGATGTCAAAAATATGAGGAGCATGAAACGGTCTGAAAAATAGGATGAGCATGAAGTGGTGTGGAAAAATATGAAGAGCCTGAAAAGTTTTGAAAAATATGAAGAGCTTCAAAAGGTGTGAAATACATGAGGAGAATGAAACTCTCAGAAAAATAGGAGGAGCATGAAGCGGTGTTGAAAAACATGAAGAGCCTGAAAAGGTGTGAAAAATATGAAGAGCTTCAAAAGGTGCCAAAAATATGAGGAGCATGAAACGGTCTGAAAAATAGGAAGAACATGAAGCGGTGTTCAAAAACTTGAAGAGCCTGAAACGTTGTGAAAAATGTGAAAAGCTTCAAGAGGTGTCAAAAATGAGATGAGCATGAAACGGTCTGAAAAATAGGAGGAGTATGAAGCGGTGTTGAAAAAATGAAGAGCCTGAAAAGGTGTGAAAAATATGAAGAGCATCAAAAGGTATCAAAAATATGAGGAGCATCAAACGGTCTGCAAAAAAGGAGGAGCATGAAGTGGTGTTGAAAAACTTGAAGAGCCTGAGAAGGTGTGAAAAATATGAAAAGCTTCAAAAGATGTCAAAAATACGAGGAGCAAGAAACGGTCTGAAAAATATGAGGAGCATGAAGCGGTGTTCAAAAACATGAAGATCCTGAAAAGGTGTGAAAAATATGAAGAGCTTAAAAAGGTGTGAAAAATATGAGGAGCATGATAAGGTTTGAAAAATGGGATTAGCATGAAAAGGTGTATAAAAACATGAAGAGACCTGAAAAAGTGTGAAAAATACGAAGAGCTTCAAAAGGTGTCAAAAATATGAGGAGCATGAAATGGTCTGAAAAATAGGAGGAGCATGAAACGGTGATCAAAAACATGAAGAGCATGTAAATGTGTGAAAAAAATGAAGAGCTTCAAAAGGTGTGAAATAAATGAGGAGCATGAAACAGGCTGAAAAATAGGAGAAGCATGAAGTGGTGTAGAAAAACATGAAGAGCCTGAAAAGGTGTGAAAAATATGAAGAGCTTCAAAAGGTGTGAAAAATATGAGGAGCATGAAACGGTCTGAAAAATAGGAGAAGCATGAAGTGGTGTAGAAAAACATGAAGAGCCTGAAAAGGTGTGAAAAATATGAAGAGCTTCAAAAGGTGTGAAAAATATGAGGAGCATGAAACGGTCTGAAAAATAGAAGCAGCATGAAACGGTGTTGAAAAACATGAAGAGCCTGAAATGGTGTGAAAAATATGAAGAGTTTCAAAAGGTGTGAAAAATATGAAGAGCTTCAAAAGGTGTCAAAAATTTGATGAGCATGAAACGGTCTGAAAAATAGGAGGTGCATGAAGCGTTGTTGAAAAAGATGAAGAGCCTGAGAAGGTGTGAAAAATATGAAAAGATTCAAAAGGTGTCAAAAATGAGATGAGCATGAAACGGTCTGACCAATAGGAGGTGCATGAAGCGTTGTTGAAAAACATGAAGAGCCTGAAAAGGTGTGAGAAATATGAAGAGCTTAAAAAGGTGTGAAAAATATGAAGAACTTAAAAAGGTGTCAAAAATATGAGGAGCATGAAACGGTCTTAAAAATACAAGGAGCACGAAGCGGTGTTGAAAAAAATGAATAGCCTGAAAATGTGTGAAATATATGAAGAGCTTAAAAATGTGTCAAGTATATGAGGAGCATGAAACGGTCTGAAAAATAGGAGGAACATGAAGTGGTGTTGAAAAACATGAAGAGCCTGAAAAGGTGTGAAAAATATGAAGAGCTTCTAAAGTTGTCAAAAATATGAGGAGCATGAAACGGTCTGAAAAATAGGAGGAGAATGTAACGGTGATCAAAAAAATGAAGAGCCTGAAAAGGTGTGAAAAATATGAAGAGCTTCAAAAGGTGTAAAATATGAGGAGCATGAAACGGTCTGAAAAATAGGAGGAGCATGAAGCGGTGTTCAAAAACATGAAGAGCCTGAAAAGGTGTGAAAAATATGAAGAGCTTCAAAAGGTGTGAAAAATATGAGGAATATGAAATGGTCTGAAAAATATGAGGAGCATGAAACGGTCTGCAAACCTGGAGGAGCTTGAAGTGGTGTTGAAAAACATGAAGAGCCTGAAAAGGTGTGAAAAATCTGAAAAGCTTCAAAAGGAGTCAAAAATGAGATGAGCATGAAACGGTCTGAAAAATAGGAGGAGCATGAAGTGGTGTTGAAAAAATGAAGAGCCTGAAAAGGTGTAAAAAATATGAAGATCATCAAAAGGTATCAAAAATATGAGGAGCATGAAACGGTCTGAATAATAGGAGGAGAATGTAACGGTGATCAAAAACATGAAGAGCCTGAAAAGGTGTGAAAAATATGAAGAGCTTCAAAAAGTGTCAAAAATATGAGGAGCATGAAACGGTCTGAATAGTAGGAGGAGAATGTAACGGTGATCAAAAACATGAAGAGCCAGAAAAGGTGTGAAAAATATGAAGAGCTTCAAAAAGTGTCAAAAATATGAGGAGCATGAAACGGTCTGCAAACCTGGAGGAGCATGAAGTGGTGTTGAAAAACATGAAGAGCCTGAAAAGGTGTGAAATATATAAAGAGCTTCAAAAAGTGTCAAAAATATGAGGAGCATGAAACGGTCTGAATAATAGGAGGATCATGCAACGGTGTTCAAAAACATGAAGAGCCTGAAAAGGTGTGAAAAATATGAAGAGCTTCAAAAGGTGTGAAAAATATGAGGAATATGAAATGGTCTGAAAAATAGGAGGAGCATGAAGTTGTGTTCAAAAACATGAAGTGCCAGAAAAGGTGTGAAAATAATGAAGACCTTTAAAAGGTGTCAAAAATTATGAGGAGCATGAACGGTCTGAAAAATAGGAGGAGCATGAAACGGTGATCAAAACAGGAAGAGCCTGAAAAGGTGTGAAAAATATGAAGAGCTTCAAAAGGTGTGAAATTCATGAGCAGCATGAAACGAGCTGAAAAATCTGAGTAGCATGAAGTGGTGTGGAAACACATGAAGAGCCTGTAAAAGTGTGAAAAATATGAAGAGCTTCAAAAGGTGTGTAATACATGAGGAGCATGAAACTCTCTGAAAAATAGAAGGAGCATGAAGTAGTATTCAAAAACATGAAGAGCCTGAAAAGGTGTGAAAAATATGAAGAGCTTAAAAAGGTGTGAAAATTATGAGGAGCATGATATGGTTTGAAAAATGGGATTAGCATGAAGCGGTGTTCAAAAACATGAAGAGCCTGAAAAGGTGTGAAAAATATGAAGATCTTCAAAAGGTGTCAAAAATGAGATGAGCATGAAACGGTCTGAAAAATAGGAGGAGCATGAAGCTGTGTTGAAAAACATGAAGAGCCTGAAAAGGTGTGAAAAATAAGAAGAGCTTCAAAAGATGTCAAAAATATGAGGAGCATGAAACGGTCTGAAAAATAGGATGAGCATGAAGTGGTGTGGAAAAATATGAAGAGCCTGAAAAGTTTTGAAAAATATGAAGAGCTTCAAAAGGTGTGAAATACATGAGGAGAATGAAACTCTCAGAAAAATAGGAGGAGCATGAAGCGGTGTTGAAAAACATGAAGAGCCTGAAAAGGTGTGAAAAATATGAAGAGCTTCAAAAGGTGCCAAAAATATGAGGAGCATGAAACGGTCTGAAAAATAGGAAGAACATGAAGCGGTGTTCAAAAACTTGAAGAGCCTGAAACGTTGTGAAAAATGTGAAAAGCTTCAAGAGGTGTCAAAAATGAGATGAGCATGAAACGGTCTGAAAAATAGGAGGAGTATGAAGCGGTGTTGAAAAAATGAAGAGCCTGAAAAGGTGTGAAAAATATGAAGAGCATCAAAAGGTATCAAAAATATGAGGAGCATCAAACGGTCTGCAAAAAAGGAGGAGCATGAAGTGGTGTTGAAAAACTTGAAGAGCCTGAGAAGGTGTGAAAAATATGAAAAGCTTCAAAAGATGTCAAAAATACGAGGAGCAAGAAACGGTCTGAAAAATATGAGGAGCATGAAGCGGTGTTCAAAAACATGAAGATCCTGAAAAGGTGTGAAAAATATGAAGAGCTTAAAAAGGTGTGAAAAATATGAGGAGCATGATAAGGTTTGAAAAATGGGATTAGCATGAAAAGGTGTATAAAAACATGAAGAGACCTGAAAAAGTGTGAAAAATACGAAGAGCTTCAAAAGGTGTCAAAAATATGAGGAGCATGAAATGGTCTGAAAAATAGGAGGAGCATGAAACGGTGATCAAAAACATGAAGAGCATGTAAATGTGTGAAAAAAATGAAGAGCTTCAAAAGGTGTGAAATAAATGAGGAGCATGAAACAGGCTGAAAAATAGGAGAAGCATGAAGTGGTGTAGAAAAACATGAAGAGCCTGAAAAGGTGTGAAAAATATGAAGAGCTTCAAAAGGTGTGAAAAATATGAGGAGCATGAAACGGTCTGAAAAATAGGAGAAGCATGAAGTGGTGTAGAAAAACATGAAGAGCCTGAAAAGGTGTGAAAAATATGAAGAGCTTCAAAAGGTGTGAAAAATATGAGGAGCATGAAACGGTCTGAAAAATAGAAGCAGCATGAAACGGTGTTGAAAAACATGAAGAGCCTGAAATGGTGTGAAAAATATGAAGAGTTTCAAAAGGTGTGAAAAATATGAAGAGCTTCAAAAGGTGTCAAAAATTTGATGAGCATGAAACGGTCTGAAAAATAGGAGGTGCATGAAGCGTTGTTGAAAAAGATGAAGAGCCTGAGAAGGTGTGAAAAATATGAAAAGATTCAAAAGGTGTCAAAAATGAGATGAGCATGAAACGGTCTGACCAATAGGAGGTGCATGAAGCGTTGTTGAAAAACATGAAGAGCCTGAAAAGGTGTGAGAAATATGAAGAGCTTAAAAAGGTGTGAAAAATATGAAGAACTTAAAAAGGTGTCAAAAATATGAGGAGCATGAAACGGTCTTAAAAATACAAGGAGCACGAAGCGGTGTTGAAAAAAATGAATAGCCTGAAAATGTGTGAAATATATGAAGAGCTTAAAAATGTGTCAAGTATATGAGGAGCATGAAACGGTCTGAAAAATAAGAGGATCATGCAACAGTGTTGAAAAACATGAAGAGCCTGAAAAGGTGTGAAAAATATGAAGAGCTTCTAAAGTTGTCAAAAATATGAGGAGCATGAAACGGTCTGAAAAATAGGAGGAGAATGTAACGGTGATCAAAAAAATGAAGAGCCTGAAAAGGTGTGAAAAATATGAAGAGCTTCAAAAGGTGTAAAATATGAGGAGCATGAAACGGTCTGAAAAATAGGAGGAGCATGAAGCGGTGTTCAAAAACATGAAGAGCCTGAAAAGGTGTGAAAAATATGAAGAGCTTCAAAAGGTGTGAAAAATATGAGGAATATGAAATGGTCTGAAAAATATGAGGAGCATGAAACGGTCTGCAAACCTGGAGGAGCTTGAAGTGGTGTTGAAAAACATGAAGAGCCTGAAAAGGTGTGAAAAATCTGAAAAGCTTCAAAAGGAGTCAAAAATGAGATGAGCATGAAACGGTCTGAAAAATAGGAGGAGCATGAAGTGGTGTTGAAAAAATGAAGAGCCTGAAAAGGTGTAAAAAATATGAAGATCATCAAAAGGTATCAAAAATATGAGGAGCATGAAACGGTCTGAATAATAGGAGGAGAATGTAACGGTGATCAAAAACATGAAGAGCCTGAAAAGGTGTGAAAAATATGAAGAGCTTCAAAAAGTGTCAAAAATATGAGGAGCATGAAACGGTCTGAATAGTAGGAGGAGAATGTAACGGTGATCAAAAACATGAAGAGCCAGAAAAGGTGTGAAATATATAAAGACTTCAAAAAGTGTCAAAAATATGAGGAGCATGAAACGGTCTGAATAATAGGAGGAGAATGTAACGGTGATCAAAAACATGAAGAGCCTGAAAAGGTGTGAAAAATATGAAGAGCTTCAAAAGGTGTAAAATATGAGGAGCATGAAACGGTCTGAAAAATAGGAGGAGCATGAAGCGGTGTTCAAAAACATGAAGAGCCTGAAAAGGTGTGAAAAATATGAAGAGCTTCAAAAGGTGTGAAATATATGAGGAGCATGAAACGGTCTGCAAACCTGGAGGAGCTTGAAGTGGTGTTGAAAAACATGAAGAGCCTGAAAAGGTGTGAAAAATATGAAGAGCTTCAAAAGGTGTGAAATACATGAGGAGCATGAAACGTGATGAAAAATAGGAGAAGCATGAAGTGGTGTAGAAAAACATGAAGAGACTGAAAAGGTGTGAAAAATATGAAGAGCTTCAAAAGGTGTCAAAAATTTGATGAGCATGAAACGGTCTGAAATATAGGAGGAGCATGAAGCGGTGTTGAAAAACATGAAGAGCCTGAAAAAGTGTGAAAAATATGAAGAGCTTAAAAGGTGTGAAAATATGAGGAGCATGATATGGTTTGAAAAATAGGATTAGAATGAAGCGGTGTTCAAAAACATGAAGAGCCTGAGAAGGTGTGAAAAATATGAAAAGATTCAAAAGGTGTCAAAAATGAGATGAGCATGAAACGGTCTGACGAATAGGAGGTGCATGAAGCGTTGTTGAAAAACATGAAGAGCCTGAAAAGGTGTGAGTAATATGAAGAGCTTAAAAAGGTGTGAAAATTATGAAGAGCTTAAAAAGGTGTCTAAAATATGAGGAGCATGAAACGGTCTTAAAAATACAAGGAGCATGAGCGGTGTTGAAAAACATGAATAGCCTGAAAATGTGTGAAATATATGAAGAGCTTAAAAATGTGTCAAGTATATGAGAGCATGAAACGGTCTGAAAAATAGGAGGATCATGCAACAGTGTTGAAAAACATGAAGAGCCTGAAAATGTGTGAAAAATATGAAGAGCTTCCAAAGTTGTCAAAAATATGAGGAGCATGAAATCGTCTGAAAAATAGGAGGAGCATGAAGCTGTGTTCAAAAACATGAAGAGCCTGCAAATGTGTGAAATATATAAAGAGCTTCAAAAAGTGTCAAAAATATGAGGAGCATGAAACGGTCTGAATAATAGGAGGAGAATGTAACGGTGATCAAAAACATGAAGAGCCTGAAAAGGTGTGAAATATATAAAGAGCTTCAAAAAGTGTCAAAAATATGAGGAGCATGAAACGGTGTGAATAATAGGAGGAGAATGTAACGGTGATCAAAAACATGAAGAGCCTGAAAAGGTGTGAAAAATATGAAGAGCTTCAAAAGGTGTGAAATATGAGGAGCATGAAACGGTTTGAAAAATAGGAGGAGCATGAAGCGGTTTTCAAAAACATGAAGAGCCTGAAAAGTTGTGAAATATATGAAAAGCTTCAAAAGGTTTCAAAAATGAGATGAGCATGAAACGGTCTGAAAAATAGGAGGAGCATGAAGCGGTGTTGAAAAAATGAAGAGCGTGAAAAGGTGTGAAAAATATGAAGAGCATCAAAAGGTATCAAAAATATGAGGAGCATGAAACGGTCTGTAAAAAAGGAGGAGCATGAAGTGGTGTTGAAAAACTTGAAGAGCCTGAAAAGGTGTGAAAAATATGAAGAGCTTCAAAAGGTGTGAAAAATATGAGGAGCATGAAACGGGCTGAAAAATAGGAGAAGCATGAAGTGGTGTAGAAAAACATGAAGAGCCTGAAAAGGTGTGAGAAATATGAAGAGCTTCAAAAGGTGTGAAAAATACGAGGAGCATGAAACGGTCTGAAAAATAGGAGGAGCATGAAACGCTGTTCAAAACCATGAAGAGACTGAAAAGCTGTGAAATCCATGAAGAGCTTCAAAAGTTGTCAAAAATATGAGGAGCATGAAACGGTCAGACAAATAGGAGGAGCATGAAACGGTGTTCAAAAACATAAAGAGCCTGAAAAGGTGTGAAATATATGAAGAGCTTAAAAAGTTATCAAAAATATGAGGAAAATGAAACTGTCTGAAAAATAGGAGGAGCATGAAGTTTTGTTCAAAACATGAAGAGCCTGAAAAGGTGTGAAAAATATGAAGAGTTTCAAAAAGTGTCAAAAATATGAGGAGCATGAAACGGTCTGAAAAATAGGAGGAGCATGAAGCGGAGTTGAAAAACATGAAGAGCCTGACAAGGTGTGAAATATATGAGGAGCTTCAAAAGGTGTCAAAAATATGAGGAGCAGGAAAAGTTCTGAAAAATAGGAGGAGCATGACCTGGTGTTGAAATACATGAAGAGTCTGAAAAGATGTGAAAAATATGAAGAGCTTCAAAAGGTGTAAAAAATATGAAGAGCTTCAAAAAGTGTCAAACATATGAGGAGCATGAAACTTTCTGAAAAATAGGAGGAGCATGAAGCGTTGTTGAACACATGAAGAGCCTGAAAAGGAATGAAAATATGAAGAGCTTCAAAAGGTGTCAAAAATATGAGGAGCATGAAACGGTCGGAAAAATAGGAGTAACATAAAACGGTGTTCAAAAACATGAAGAGCCTGAATAGGTGTGAAAAATATGAGGAGTTCCATAAGGTGTCAAAAATAGGAGGAGCATGAAATGGTGTTCAAAAACATGAACAGCCTGAAAAGGTGTGAAAAATATGAATAGCTTCAAAGGTGTGAAAATATGAGGAGTATCAAACGGTCAGAAAAATAGCAGGAGCATGAAGCGGCGTTAAACAACATGAAGAGCCTGAAAAGGTGTGAAAAATATGAAGAGGTTCAAAAAGTTTGAAAAATATGAAGAGCTTCAAAATGTGTCAAAAATATGAGGAGTATGAAGTGGTGTTGAAAAACATGAAGAGCATGAAAAGGTGTGAAAAATATGAAGAGCCTGAAAAGGTGTGAAAGATATGAAGAGCTTCAAAAGGTGGCAAAAATATGAAGAGTTTCAAAATATGTCAAAAATATGAGGAGCATGAAACGGTGTTCAAAAACATGAAGAGCATGAAAAGGTGTGAAAAATATGAAGAGCTTCAAAAGGTGTGAAAAATATGAAGAGCTTCAAAAGGTGTCAAAAATATGCGGAGCATGAAACAGTCTGAAAAATAGGAGAATCATGTAACGGTATTCAAAAACATGAAGAGCCTTAATAGGTGTGAAATACATGAAGAGCTTCAAAAGGTGTCAAAAATATGAGGAGCATGAAACTTCTAAAAAATAGGAGGAGCATGAAACGGTGTACAAAAACATGAAGAGCCTGAAAAGGTGTGAAAAATATGAAGAGCTTCAAAAGGTGTCAAATATATGAGGAGCATGAAATAGTCTGAAAAATAGGAAGAGCATGAAACGGTGTTGAAAATCTTGAAGAGCCTGAAAAAGTGTGAATTATATGAAGAGCTTCAAAACGTGTCAAAAATACGAGGAGCATGATACGGTCTGAAAAATAGGAGGAGCATGAAGCGGTGTTGAAAGACATGAAGAGCCTGAAAAGGTTTGAAAAATATGAAGAGCTTCAAAAGGTGTGAAATATATGAGGAGCATGAAACTCTCTGAAAAATAGAAGGAGCATGAAGCGGTGTTCAAAAACATGAAGAGCCTGAAAAAGTGTGAAAAATATGAAGTGCTTCAAAAGGTGTGAAAAATATGAAGAGCTTCAAAAAGTGTCAAAAATATGAGGAGCATGAAACGTTCTGAAAATAAGAGGAGCACGAAACGAGGTTCAAAAATATTAAGAGCCTGAAAAGGTGAGAAAAATATGAAGAGCTTCAGAAGCTGTGAAAAATATGAGGAGCATGAAGCGGTGTTCAAAAACTTGAATACTGAAAAGGTGTGAAAAATATGAAGACCTTCAAAAGGTGTCAAAAGATGAGGAGCATGAAACGGTCTGAAAAATAGGAGGAGCATGAAGCGGCGTTGAAAACATGAAGAGCGTGAAAAGGTGTTAAAAATATGAAGAGCTTCAAAATGTGTCAAAAATATGAGGAGCATGAAACGGTCTGAAAATTACGAGGAGCATGAGGCACTGTTGAAAAACATGAAGAGCCTGAAAAGGTGTGAAAAATATAAAGAGTTTCAAAACGAGTCAAAAATATGAGGAGCATGAAACGGTCTGAAAAATAGGAGGAGCATGAAGTGGTGTTGGAAAACATGAAGAGCCTGAAAAGGTGTGAAAAATATGAAGAGCTTCAAAAGGTGTGAAAACTATGAAGAGCTTCAAAAGGTGTCAAAAATATGAGGAGCATGAAACGGTCTGAAAAATAGGAGAAGCATGAAACCATGTTCAAAAACATGAAGAGCCTGAAAATGTGTGAAAAATATGAAGAGCTTCAAAAAGTGTCAGAAATATGAAGAGCAGGGAACGGTCTGAAAAATAGGGGGAGTATGAAGCAGTGTTCAAAAACATGAACAGCCCGAAAAGGTGTGTAAAATATGAAGAGCCCTAAAGGTGTCAAAATTATTAGGAGCATGACACGGTCTGAAAAATAGGAGGATCATGAAATGGTGTTCAAAAACATGAAGAACCTGAAAATTTGTGAAAAATATGAAGAGCTTCAAAAGGTCTGAAAAATATCAGGAGCATGAAACGGTGTTCAAAAAATTGAAGATACTGAAAATTTGTGAAAAATATGAAGAGCTTCAAAAGGTGTCAAAAATATGAGGTGCATGAAACGGTCTGAAAAATAGGAGAAGCATGAAACCATGTTCAAAAACATGAAGAGCCTGAAAATGTGTGAAAAATATGAAAAGCATCAAAAGGTTTGAAAAAAATGAGGAGCATGAAACGGTGTTCAAAACCATGAAGAGACTGAAAATGTGAGAAATGTATGAAGAGCTTCAAAAGGTGTCAAAAATATGAGGAGCTTGAAACGGTCTCAAATATAGGAGGAGAATGAAACGGTGTTGACAAACATGTAGATCCTGAAAAGGTGTGAACAATATGCAGAGCCTAAAAAGGAGTGAAAAATATGAGGAGCATGAAACGGTCTGAAAAATAGGAGGAGCATGAAACGCTGTTCAAAACCATGAAGAGACTGAAAAGCTGTGAAATACATGAAGAGCTTCAAAAGGTGTCAAAAATATGAGGAGCATGAAACGGTCAGACAAATAGGAGGAGCATGAAACGGTGTTCAAAAACATAAAGAGCCTGAAAAGGTGTGAAATATATGAAGAGCTTAAAAAGGTGTCAAAAATATGAGGAAAATGAAACTGTCTGAAAAATAGGAGGAGCATGAAGTTTTGTTCAAAACATGAAGAGCCTGAAAAGGTGTGAAAAATATGAAGAGTTTCAAAAAGTGTCAAAAATATGAGGAGCATGAAACGGTCTGAAAAATAGGAGGAGCATGAAGCAGAGTTGAAAAACATGAAGAGCCTGACAAGGTGTGAAATATATGAGGAGCTTCAAAAGGTGTCAAAAATATGAGGAGCAGGAAAAGTTCTGAAAAATAGGAGGAGCATGACCTGGTGTTGAAATACATGAAGAGTCTGAAAAGATGTGAAAAATATGAAGAGCTTCAAAAGGTGTAAAAAATATGAAGAGCTTCAAAAAGTGTCAAACATATGAGGAGCATGAAACTTTCTGAAAAATAGGAGGAGCATGAAGCGTTGTTGAACACATGAAGAGCCTGAAAAGGAATGAAAATATGAAGAGCTTCAAAAGGTGTCAAAAATATGAGGAGCATGAAACGGTCAGAAAAATAGGAGTAACATAAAACGGTGTTCAAAAACATGAAGAGCCTGAATAGGTGTGAAAAATATGAGGAGTTCCATAAGGTGTCAAAAATAGGAGGAGCATGAAATGGTGTTCAAAAACATGAAGAGCCTGAAAAGGTGTGAAAAATATGAATAGCTTCAAAGGTGTGAAAATATGAGGAGTATCAAACGGTCAGAAAAATAGCAGGAGCATGAAGCGGCGTTAAACAACATGAAGAGCCTGAAAAGGTGTGAAAAATATGAAGAGGTTCAAAAAGTTTGAAAAATATGAAGAGCTTCAAAATGTGTCAAAAATATGAGGAGTATGAAGTGGTGTTGAAAAACATGAAGAGCATGAAAAGGTGTGAAAAATATGAAGAGCCTGAAAAGGTGTGAAAGATATGAAGAGCTTCAAAAGGTGGCAAAAATATGAAGAGTTTCAAAATATGTCAAAAATATGAGGAGCATGAAACGGTGTTCAAAAACATGAAGAGCCTGAAAAGGTGTGAAAAATATGAAGAGCTTCAAAAGGCGTCAAAAATATGAGGAGCATGAAACGGTCTGAAACATAGGAGAAGCATGAAACCGTGTTCAACAACATGAAGAGCCTGAAAAGGCGTGAAAAATATGAAGAGCTTCAAAAGGTGTCAAAAATATGAGAAGCTTGAAACGGTTTGAAAAATAGGAGGAGCATGAAACTGTGTTGAAAAACATGAAGAGCCTGAAAAGCTGTGAAAAATATGAAGAGCTTCAAAAGGTGTGAAAAATATGAAGATCTTCAAAAGGTGTCAAAAATATGAGGAGCATGAAACGTTCTGAAAAATAGGAGGAGCATGAAACGGTGTTGAAAATCATTAAGAGTCTGAAAAGGTGTGAAAAATATGAAGAGTTTCAAAAAGTGTCAACAATATGAGGAACATGAAACGGTCTGAAAAATAGGAGGAGCATGAAACTTTGTTCATAAACATGAAGAGCCTGAAAAGGTGTGAAAAATACGAAGAGCTTAAAAAGGCGTGGAAAATATGAAGATTATGAAAAGGTGTGAAATATAGGAGAAGCATGAAGCGGTGTTCCAAAACAAGAAGAGCCTGAAAAAGTGTGAAATATATGAAGAGCTTCAAAAGGTGTGAAAAATATGAAGAGCTTCAAAAGGTGTCAAAAATATGCGGAGCATGAAACAGTCTGAAAAATAGGAGAATCATGTAACGGTATTCAAAAACATGAAGAGCCTGAATAGGTGTGAAATACATGAAGAGCTTCAAAAGGTGTCAAAAATATGAGGAGCATGAAACTTCTAAAAAATAGGAGGAGCATGAAACGGTGTACAAAAATATGAAGAGCCTGAAAAGGTGTGAAAAATATGAAGAGCTTCAAAAGGTGTCAAAAATATGCGGAGCATGAAACAGTCTGAAAAATAGGAGAATCATGTAACGGTATTCAAAAACATGAAGAGCCTGAATAGGTGTGAAATACATGAAGAGCTTCAAAAGGTGTCAAAAATATGAGGAGCATGAAGTGGTGTTGAAAAAGATGAAGAGCATTACAAGTTGTGGAAAATATGAAGAGCTTCAAAAAGTGTCAAAAATATGAGGAGCACGAAATGGACTGAAAAATAGGAGGAGCATGAAACGGTGTTGAAACCCTGAAGCGCCTGAGAAGGTGTGAAAAATATGAAGAGTTTCAAAACATGTCAAAAATAAGAGGAGGATGAATCTGTGAAAAACAGGAGAAGCTTGAAACCGTGTTCAAAAACATGAAGAGCCTGAAAAGGTGTGAAAAAAATGAAGAGCATCAATAGGTGTCAAAAATATGAGGAGCATGAAATGATCTGAAAAATAGGAGGAGCATGAAGCGGTGTTCAAAAACATGAAGAGCCTGAAAAGGTGTGAAATATATGAAGAGCTTCAAAAGGTGTCAAAAATATGAACAGCTTCAAAATGTGTGAAATTTATGAGGAGAATGAAACTTCTAAAAAATAGGAGGAGCATGAAACGGTGTACAAAAACATGAAGAGCCTGAAAAGGTGTGAAAAATATGAAGAGCTTCAAAAGGTGTCAAATATATGAGGAGCATGAAATAGTCTGAAAAATAGGAAGAGCATGAAACGGTGTTGAAAATCTTGAAGAGCCTGAAAAAGTGTGAATTATATGAAGAGCTTCAAAACGTGTCAAAAATACGAGGAGCATGATACGGTCTGAAAAACAGGAGGAGCAAGAAGCGGTGTTGAAAGACATGAAGAGCCTGAAAAAGTTTGAAAAATATGAAGAGCTTCAAAAGGTGTGAAATACATGAGGAGCATGAAACTCTCTGAAAAATAGAAGGAGCATGAAGCGGTGTTCAAAAACATGAAGAGCCTGAAAAAGTGTGAAAAATATGAAGAGCTTCAAAAGGTGTGAAAAATATGAAGAGCTTCAAAAAGTGTCAAAAATATGAGGAGCATGAAACGTTCTGAAAATAAGAGGAGCACGAAACGATGTTCAAAAATATTAAGAGCCTGAAAAGGTGAGAAAAATATGAAGAGCTTCAGAAGCTGTGAAAAATATGAGGAGCATGAAGCGGTGTTCAAAAACTTGAATACTGAAAAGGTGTGAAAAATATGAAGACCTTCAAAAGGTGTCAAAAGATGAGGAGCATGAAACGATCTGAAAATTAGGAGGAGCATGAAGAGGTGTTGAAAAACATGAAGAGGCTGAAAAGGTGTTAAAAATATGAAGAGCTTCAAAAGGTGTGAAAAATATGAAGGGCATGAAACGCTCTGAAAAATAGGAGGAGCATGAAGCGGCGTTGAAAACATGAAGAGCGTGAAAAGGTGCCAAAAATATGAAGAGCTTCAAAATGTGTCAAAAATATGAGGAGCATGAAACGGTCTGAAAATTACGAGGAGCATGAGGCACTGTTGAAAAACATGAAGAGCCTGAAAAGGTGTGAAAAATATAAAGAGTTTCAAAACAAGTCAAAAATATGAGGAGCATGAAACGGTCTGAAAAATAGGAGGAGCATGAAGTGGTGTTGGAAAACATGAAGAGCCTGAAAAGGTGTGAAAAATATGAAGAGCTTCAAAAGGTGTGAAAACTATGAAGAGCTTCAAAAGGTGTCAAAAATATGAGGAGCATGAAACGGTCTGAAAAATAGGAGAAGCATGAAACCATGTTCAAAAACATGAAGAGCCTGAAAATGTGTGAAAAATATGAAGAGCTTCAAAAAGTGTCAGAAATATGAAGAGCAGGGAACGGTCTGAAAAATAGGGGGAGTATGAAGCAGTGTTCAAAAACATGAACAGCCCGAAAAGGTGTGTAAAATATGAACAGCCCTAAAGGTGTCAAAATTATGAGGAGCATGACACGGTCTGAAAAATAGGAGGATCATGAAATGGTGTTCAAAAACATGAAGAACCTGAAAATTTGTGAAAAATATGAAGAGCTTCAAAAGGTCTGAAAAATATCAGGAGCATGAAACGGTGTTCAAAAAATTGAAGATACTGAAAATTTGTGAAAAATATGAAGAGCTTCAAAAGGTGTCAAAAATATGAGGTGCATGAAACGGTCTGAAAAATAGGAGAAGCATGAAACCATGTTCAAAAACATGAAGAGCCTGAAAATGTGTGAAAAATATGAAAAGCATCAAAAGGTTTGAAAAAAATGAGGAGCATGAAACGGTGTTCAAAACCATGAAGAGACTGAAAATGTGAGAAATGTATGAAGAGCTTCAAAAGGTGTCAAAAATATGAGAAGCTTGAAACGGTCTCAAATATAGGAGGAGAATGAAACGGTGTTGACAAACATGTAGATCCTGAAAAGGTGTGAACAATATGCAGAGCCTAAAAAGGAGTGAAAAATATGAGGAGCATGAAACGGTCTGAAAAATAGGAGGAGCATGAAACGCTGTTCAAAACCATGAAGAGACTGAAAAGCTGTGAAATACATGAAGAGCTTCAAAAGGTGTCAAAAATATGAGGAGCATGAAACGGTCAGACAAATAGGAGGAGCATGAAACGGTGTTCAAAAACATAAAGAGCCTGAAAAGGTGTGAAATATATGAAGAGCTTAAAAAGGTGTCAAAAATATGAGGAAAATGAAACTGTCTGAAAAATAGGAGGAGCATGAAGTTTTGTTCAAAACATGAAGAGCCTGAAAAGGTGTGAAAAATATGAAGAGTTTCAAAAAGTGTCAAAAATATGAGGAGCATGAAACGGTCTGAAAAATAGGAGGAGCATGAAGCGGAGTTGAAAAACATGAAGAGCCTGACAAGGTGTGAAATATATGAGGAGCTTCAAAAGGTGTCAAAAATATGAGGAGCAGGAAAAGTTCTGAAAAATAGGAGGAGCATGACCTGGTGTTGAAATACATGAAGAGTCTGAAAAGATGTGAAAAATATGAAGAGCTTCAAAAGGTGTAAAAAATATGAAGAGCTTCAAAAAGTGTCAAACATATGAGGAGCATGAAACTTTCTGAAAAATAGGAGGAGCATGAAGCGTTGTTGAACACATGAAGAGCCTGAAAAGGAATGAAAATATGAAGAGCTTCAAAAGGTGTCAAAAATATGAGGAGCATGAAACGGTCAGAAAAATAGGAGTAACATAAAACGGTGTTCAAAAACATGAAGAGCCTGAATAGGTGTGAAAAATATGAGGAGTTCCATAAGGTGTCAAAAAAAGGAGGAGCATGAAATGGTGTTCAAAAACATGAAGAGCCTGAAAAGGTGTGAAAAATATGAATAGCTTCAAAGGTGTGAAAATATGAGGAGTATCAAACGGTCAGAAAAATAGCAGGAGCATGAAGCGGCGTTAAACAACATGAAGAGCCTGAAAACGTGTGAAAAATATGAAGAGGTTCAAAAAGTTTGAAAAAAAATGAAGAGCTTCAAAATGTGTCAAAAATATGAGGAGTATGAAGTGGTGTTGAAAAACATGAAGAGCATGAAAAGGTGTGAAAAATATGAAGAGCCTGAAAAGGTGTGAAAGATATGAAGAGCTTCAAAAGGTGGCAAAAATATGAAGAGTTTCAAAATATGTCAAAAATATGAGGAGCATGAAACGGTGTTCAAAAACATGAAGAGCCTGAAAAGGTGTGAAAAATATGAAGAGCTTCAAAAGGTGTCAAAAATATGAGGAGCATGAAACGGTCTGAAACATAGGAGAAGCATGAAACCGTGTTCAACAACATGAAGAGCCTGAAAAGGTGTGAAAAATATGAAGAGCTTCAAAAGGTGTCAAAAATATGAGAAGCTTGAAACGGTTTGAAAAATAGGAGGAGCATGAAACGGTGTTGAAAATCTTGAAGAGCCTGAAAAAGTGTGAATTATATGAAGAGCTTCAAATCGTGTCAAAAATACGAGGAGCATGATACGGTCTGAAAAATAGGAGGAGCATGAAGCGGTGTTGAAAGACATGAAGAGACTGAAAAGGTGTGAAAAATATGAAGAGCTTCAAAAGGTGTCAAAAATATGTGGAGCATGAAACGGTCTGAAAAATAGGAGGAGTATGAAGCGGTGTTGAAAATCATGAAGATCCTAAATGGTGTGAAAAACATGAAGAGCTTCAAAAAGTGTCAAAAATATGAGGAGCATGAAACAGTCTGAAAAATAGGAGAATCATGTAACGGTGTTGAAAAACATGAAGAGCATGAAAAGGTGTGAAAAATATGAAGAGCTCAAAAAGAGTCAAAAATATGATGAGCATGAAACGATCTGAAAAATAGAAGGAGCATGAAACGGTGATCAAAAACATGAAGAGCCTGAAAACGTGTGAAAAATATGAAGAGCTTCAAAATGTGTCAAAAATATGAGGAGTATGAAGTGGTGTTGAAAAACATGAAGAGCATGAAAAGGTGTGAAAAATATGAAGAGCCTGAAAAGGTGTGAAAGATATGAAGAGCTTCAAAAGGTGGCAAAAATATGAAGAGTTTCAAAATATGTCAAAAATATGAGGAGCATGAAACGGTGTTCAAAAACATGAAGAGCCTGAAAAGGTGTGAAAAATATGAAGAGCTTCAAAAGGTGTCAAAAATATGAGGAGCATGAAACGGTCTGAAACATAGGAGAAGCATGAAACCGTGTTCAACAACATGAAGAGCCTGAAAAGGTGTGAAAAATATGAAGAGCTTCAAAAGGTGTCAAAAATATGAGAAGCTTGAAACGGTTTGAAAAATAGGAGGAGCATGAAACGGTGTTGAAAATCTTGAAGAGCCTGAAAAAGTGTGAATTATATGAAGAGCTTCAAATCGTGTCAAAAATACGAGGAGCATGATACGGTCTGAAAAATAGGAGGAGCATGAAGCGGTGTTGAAAGACATGAAGAGACTGAAAAGGTGTGAAAAATATGAAGAGCTTCAAAAGGTGTCAAAAATATGTGGAGCATGAAACGGTCTGAAAAATAGGAGGAGTATGAAGCGGTGTTGAAAATCATGAAGATCCTAAATGGTGTGAAAAACATGAAGAGCTTCAAAAAGTGTCAAAAATATGAGGAGCATGAAACAGTCTGAAAAATAGGAGAATCATGTAACGGTGTTGAAAAACATGAAGAGCATGAAAAGGTGTGAAAAATATGATGAGCTTCAAAAGGTGTCAAAAATATGAGAAGCTTGAAACGGTTGGAACAATAGGAGGAGCATGAAACTGTGTTGAAAAACATGAAGAGCCTGAAAAGGTGGCAAAAATATGAAGAGCTTCAAAAGGTGTGAAAAATAAGAGGAGCATGAAACAGTCTGAAAAATAGGAGGAGCATGAAACGATGTTCAAAAACATGAAGAGCCTGAAAAGGTGTGAAAAATATGAAGACCTTCAAAAGGTGTCAAAAATATGAGGAGCATGAAAAGGTCTGAAAAATAGGCGGAGCCTGAAACTGTGTTGAAAACATGAAAGGCCTGAAAAGTTGTGAAAAATATGAAGAGCTTCAAAAGGTGTGAAAAATATGAAGAGTTTCAAACGTCTGAAATACATGAGGATCATGAAAAGGTTTGAAAAATAGGAGGAGCATGAAGCGGTGTTCAAAAACATGATGAGCCTGAAAAAGCTTGAAAAATATGAAGAGCTTCAAAAGGTGTGAAATAAATGAGGAGCATGAAACGGTCTGAAAAATAGGAGGAGCATGAAGCGGTGTTGAAAAACATGAAGAGCCTGAAAACGTGTGAAAAATATAAAGAGTTTCAAAAGGTATGAAAAATATGAAGAGCTTCAAATGGTGTCAAAAAAGAGATGTGCATGAAACCGTCTGAAAAAGAGGGGGAGCATGAAGTAGTGTTGAAAAACATGAAGAGCCTGAAAAGGTGTGAAAAATATGAAGAGCTTCAAAAGGTTTCAAAAATATGAGGAGCATGAAACGGTCTGAAAAATAGGAGGAACATGAAACCATGTTCAAAAACATGAACAGCCTGAAAAGGTGTGAAAAATATGAAGAGCTTCAAAAGGTGTAAAAAATAGGAGGAGCATGAAGCGGTGTTGAAAAACATGAAGAGCCTGAAAAGGTGTGAAAAATATGAAGAGCTTCAAAACAGGTCAAACATATGAGCAGCAAGAATCGGTCTGAAATATGCAGGAGCATGAAACGGTGTTCAAAAACATGAAAAGCCTGAAAAGTTGTGAAAATATGAAGAGCTTCAAAAGGTGTGAAAAATATGAAGACCTTCAAAAGGTGTCAAAAATGAGATGAGCATTAAACGGTCTGAAAAAGGGGAGGAGCATGAAGCGGTGTTGAAAATCATGAACAACCTGAAAACGTGTGAGAAATATGAAGAGCCCCAAAAGTTGTCAAAAATATGAAGAGCTTCAAAAGGTGTCAAAAATGAGAGGAGCATGAAGCGGTCTGAAAATTAGGAACAGCTTGAAACGGTGTTCAGAAACATGAAGAGCCTGAAAAGGTGTGAACAATGTGAAGAGCTTCCAAAGGTGTAAAATACATCAGGAGCATGAAACGGTCTGAAAATAGGAGGAGCATGATGCGGTGTTTAAAAATATGAGGTGCCTGAAAATGTGTGAAAAATATGAAGAGCTTCAAAAGGTGTCAAAAATATGAGGAGCATGAAACGGTCTGAAAAATAGGAGGAGCATGAAGCGGTGTTCAAAAACATGAAGAGCCTGAAAAGGTGTGAAATATATGAAGAGCTTCAAAAGGTGTCAAAAATATGAGGAGCATGAAACGGTCTGAAAAATAGGAGGAGCATGAAACGGTGTTGACAACATGAAGAGCCTGAAAAGGTGTGAAAAATTTGAAGAGCTTCAAAAGGTGTGAAAAATAGGCGGAGCATGTACCAGTGTTCAAAAACTTGAAGAGACTGAAAAGGTGTGAAAAATATGAAGACCTTAAAAAGGTGTCAAAAATATGAGGAGCATGACACTGTCTGAAATATAGGAGGAGCATGAAGCCTTGTTCAAAAACATGAGGAGCCTGAAAAGGTGTGAAAATATGAAGGGATTCAAAAGGTGTGAAAACGTGAAGAGATTCAAAAGGTGTGAAATATATGAGGAGCATGAAACGGTCTGAAAAATATGAGGAGAACGAAACATTCAGAAAAATTGGAGGAGTATGAAGCGGTGTTCAAAACATGAAATCCTGAAAAGGTGTGAAAAATATGAAGAGCTTCAAAAGCTGTGAAAAATATGAAGAGCTTCAAAAGGTGTGAAAAATATGAAGAGTTTCAAAAGATGTCAAAAATGAGATGAGCATGAAACGGTCTGAAAAAAAGGGGGAGCATGAATTTGTGTTGAAAAACATGAATAGCCTGAAAATGTGTGAAATATTTGAAGAGCTCTAAACGCTGTCAAAAATATGAGGAGCATGAAATGGTCTGAAATATAGGAGGAGCATGAAACGGTGTTCAAAAACATGAAGAGCCTGAAAAGTTGTGAAAAATATGAAGAGCTTCAAAAGGTGTGAAAAATATGAAGAGCTTCAAAAGGTGTGAAAAATATGAGGAGCTTCAAAAGGTGTCAAAAATATGAGGAGCATGAAACGATCTGAAAAATAGGAGGAGCATGAAGTGGTGTTCAAAAAAATGACGAGCCTGGATAGGTGTGAAATATATGAAGAGCTTTAAAAGGTGTCAAAAATTTGAGGAGCATGAAACGGTCTGAAAAATAGGAGGAGCATGAAGCGGTGATGAAAAACATGAAGAGCCTGAAAAAGTGTGAGAAATATGAAGAGCTTCAAAAGATGTCAAAAATATGAAGAGCTTCAAAAGGTGTCAAAAATGAGATGAGCATGAAGCCATCTGAAAAATATTTGGAGGATGAAGTGGTGTTGAAAAACATGAAGAGCCTGAAAAGGTGTGAAATTTATGAAGACCTTCAAAAGGTGTCAAAAATATGAGGAGCATGGAACGGTCTGAAAATAGGATGAGCATGATGCGCTGTTCAAAAACATGTGGAGCCTGAAAAGGAGTGAAAAATATGAAGAGCTTCAAAAGGTTTCAAAAATATGAGGAGCATGAAATGACCTGAAAAATAGGAGGAGCATGAAGCAGTGTTCAAAAACATGAAGAACCTGAAAAGGTGTGAAAAATATGAAGAGCTTCAAAAGGTGTGAAAGATATGAGGAGCATGAAACGGTCTGAAAAATATAAGCAGCATGAAACGGTGTTGAAAAACATGAAGAGACTGAAAAGGTGTGAAAAATATGAAGAGCTTCAAAAGGTGTGAAATACATGAGGGGCCTGAAACTCTCTGTAAAATAGGAGGAGCATGAAGTGGTGTTCAAAAACATGAAGAGCCTGCAAAGTTGTGAAAAATATTAAGAGCTTCAATAGGTGTGAAAAATATGAGGAGCAGGGTACGGTCTGAAAAATAGGAGGAGCATGAAGCGGTGTTCAAAAACATGAAGAGCCTGAAAAGGTGTGAAAAATATGAAGAGCTTCAAAAGGTGTTAAAAATATGAGGAGGATGAAACGGTTTGAAAAATAGGAGGAGCATGAAGAGATCTTGCAAAACATGAAGAGCCTGAAAAGGTGTGAAAAATATGAAGAGCTTCAAAAGGTGTCAAAAATGAGATGAGCATGAAATGGTCTGAAAAATGGAGGAGCATGAAATGGTGTAGCAAAACATGAAGAGCATGAAAAGGTGTGAAAAATAAGAAGAGCTTCTAAAGGTGTCAAATATGAGATGAGCATGAAACAGTCTGAAAAATAGGAGGAGCATGAAGTGTTGTTCAAAATCATGAAGAGCCTGAAAAGGTGTGAAATATATGAAGAGCTTCAAAATGTGTGAAAGATATGAAGAGCTTCAAAACGTGTCAAAAATATCAGGAGCATGAAACGGTCTGGAAAATAGGATGAGCATGAAGCGGTGGTGAAAAACATGAAGAGCCTGAAAACGTGTGAAAAATATGAAGAGCTTCAAAAGGTGTGAAAAATATGAAGAGCTTCAAAAGATATCAAAAACGAGATGACCATGAAACGGTCTGAAAAATAGGAGAAGCAAGAAGTGGTGTTGAAAAACATGAAGAGCCTGAAAAGGTGCGAAAAATATGAAGAGCTTCAAAACGTGTGAAAAATATGAAGAGCTTCAAAAGGTGTCAAAAATATGAGGTGCATTAATCGGTCTGAAAAATAGGAGAAGCAAGAAGTGGTGTTGAAAAACATGAAGAGCCTGAAAAGGTGTGAAAAATATGAAGAGCTTCAAAACGTGTGAAAAATATGCGGAACATGAAACTGTCTGAAAAAGAGGAGGAGCATGAAGCGGTGTTCAAACACATGAAGAGCCTGAAAAGGTGTGAAAAATATGAAGAGTTGAAAAGGTGTCAAAAATATGAGGAGCATGAAACGGTCTGAAAAAGAAGAGGAGCATGAAGCGGAGTTCAAACACATGAAGAGCCTGAAAAGGTGTGAAAAATATGAAGAGCTTCAAAAGGTGTCAAAAATATGAGGAGCATGAAACGGTCTGAAATATAGAAGCAGCATGAAATGGTGTTGAAAAACGTGAAGAGCCTGAAAAGGTGTGAAAAATATGAAGAGCCTTAAAAGGTGTGAAATACATGAGGAGCATGAAACTCTCTGTAAAATAGGAGGAGCATAAAGTGGTGTTCAAAAATATGAATAGCCTGAAAATGTGTGAAAAATATGAAGAGCTTCAATAGGTGTGAAAAATATGAGGAGCAGGATACGGTCTGAAAAATAGGAGGAGCATGAAGCCGTGTTCAAAAACATGAGGAGCCTGAAAAGGTGTGAAAAATATGAAGAGCATCAAAAGGTGTCAAAAATATGAGGAGCATGAAACGGTCTAAAAAAGAGGAGGAGCATGAAGCGGTGTTCAAAAACATGAAGAGCCTGCAAAGGTGTGAAAAATATGAAGAGCTTCAAAAGGTGTCAAAAATATGAGGAGCATGAAACGGTCTAAAAAATAGGAGGAGCATGAAGCGTTGTTCAAAAACATGAAGAGCCTGAAAAGGAGTGAAAAATATGAAGAGCTTCAAAAGGTGTCAAAAATATGAGGAGCATGAAACGGTCTGAAAAATAGGAGGTGCATGAAGCGGTGTTGAAAAACATGAAGAGCCTGAAAAGTTGTGAAAAATATGAAGAGCTTTAAAAGGTGTCAAAAATATGAGGAGCATGAGACGGTCTGAAAAACAGGAGGAGCATGAAGCGGTGTTCAAAAACATGAAGAGCCTGAAAAGGTGTGAAAAATATGAAGAGCTTCAAAAGGTGTCAAAATGAGATGAGCATGAAACGGTCTGAAAAATAGGAGGAGCATGAAGTGATATTGAAATAAATGAAAAGGCTGAAAAGGTGTGAAAAATATGTAGAGCTTCAAAACCTGTCAAATATATGAGGAGCATGAAATGGTCTTAAAAATAGGAGAAGCAAGAAAGGGTGTTGAACAACATGAAGAGCCTGAAAACGTGTGAAAAATATGAAGAGCTTCGAAAGATGTGAAAAATATGAAGAGCTTTAATAGGTGTCAAAATGAGAAGAGCATGAAACGATCTGAAAAATAGTAGGAGCATAAAGTGGTGTTGAAAAAAATGAAGAGCCTGAAAAGGTGTGAAATATCTGAGGAACTTCAAAAGGTGTCAAAAATATGAGGAGAATGAAATGGTCTGAAAAATAGGCGGAGCATGAAGCGTTGTTGAAAAACATGAACAGCCTGAAAAGTGTGAAAAATATGAAGAGCTACAAAAGGTGTCAAAAATATGAGGAGCATGAAACGGTCTGAAAAATAGGAGGATCATGAAACGGTGTTGAAAAACATGAAGAGGCTGAAAATGTGTGAAATATATAAAGAGCTTCAAAAAGTGTCAAAAATATAAGGAGCATGAAACGGTCTGAAAAATAGGAGGAGCATGAAGTGGTGTTGAAAAAAATGAAGAGCCTGAAAAGGTGTGAAATATCTGAAGAGCTTGAAAAGGTGTCAAAAATATGAGGAGAATGAAATGGTCTGAAAAATAGGCGGAGCATGAAGCGTTGTTGAAAAACATGAAGAGCCTGAAAAGTGTGAAAAATATGAAGAGCTTCAAAAGGTGTCAAAAATATGAGGAGCATGAAACGGTCTGAAAAATAGGAGGATCATGAAACGGTGTTGAAAAACATGAAGAGCCTGAAAATGTGTGAAAAATATGAAGAGTTTCTAAAGGTGTTAAAAATATGAGGAGCATGAAACGGTCTGAAAATTAGGAGGAGCATGAACTGGTGTTGAAAAACATGAAGAGGCTAAAAAGGTGTGAAAAATATGAAGAGCTTCAAAAGGTGTGAAAAATATGAGGAGCATGATACAGTCTGAAAAATAGGAGGAGCATGAAGCAGTGTTTAAAAAAATGAAGAGCCTAAAAAGGTGTGAAAAATATGAAGAGCTTCAAAAGGTTTCAAAAATATGAGGAGCATGAAACGGTCTTAAAAATACGAGGAGGATGAAGCGGTGTTCAAAAACTTGAAGAGCCTGAAAAGGTGTGAAAAATATGAAGAGCTTCAAAAGGTTTCAAAAATATGAGGAGCATGAAACGGTCTTAAAAATACGAGGAGGATGAAGCGGTGTTCAAAAACTTGAAGAGCCTGAAAAGGTGTGAAAAATATGAAGAGCTTCAAAAGGTTTCAAAAATATGAGGAGCATGAAACGGTATGAAAAATGGGAGGATTATGAAACGGTGTTCAAAAACATGAAGAGCCTGAAAAGGTGTGAAAAATATGAAGAGACTCAAAAAGTGTCAAAAATATGAGGAGTATGAAACGCTATGATAAATAGCAGGAGCATGAAGCGGTGTTGAGAAACATGAAGAGCCTGAAAAGGTGTGAAAAATATGAAGAGCTTCAAAAGGTGTGAAAAATATGAGGTGCATGAAACGGTCTGAAAAATAGGAGGAGCATGAAACGGTGATCAAAAACATGGAGAGCCGGAAAAGGTGGGAAAAATATGAAGAGCTTCAAAAGGTGTGAAATACATGAGGAGAATGAAACGGTCTACAAAAAAGGAGGAGCATGAAGTGGTGTGGAAAAACATGAAGAGCCTGAAAATGTGTGAAAAATATGAAAAGCTTCAAAAGGTGTCAAAAATGAGATCAGCATGAAACGGTCTGAAAATTAGGAGCATGAAGCGTTGTTGAAAAACATGAAAAGCCTGAAATTGTGTGAGAAATATGAAGAGCTTCAAAAGGTGTTAAAAATATGAGGAGTATGAAACGGTCTGCAAAAAAGGAGGAGCATGAATTGGTGTTGAAAAGCATAAAGAGCCTGAAAAGGTGTGAAAAATATGAAGAGCTTCAAAAGGTATCAAAAATATGAGGAGTATGAAACGGTCTGAAAAATAGCAGGAGCATGAAGTGGCGTTCAAAAACATTAAGAACCTGAAAAGGTGTGAAAAATACGAAGTGCTTCTAAAGTTGTCAAATATATGAGGAGCATGAAACGGTCTGAAAAATAGCAGGAGCATGAGACGGTGTTCAAAAACATGAAGAGCCTGAAATTGTGTGAAAATTATGAAGAGCTTCAAAATGTGTCAAAATTATGAGGAGCATGAAACGGTATGAAAAATAGGAGGAGCATGAATCGGTGTTCGAAAACAAGAAGAGCCTGAAAAGGTGTGAAAAATATGAAGAGCTTCAAAAGGTGTCAAAAATATGAGGAGCATGAAACGGTCTGAAAAATAGGAGGACCAAGAAGGCGTGTTGAAAAACATGAAGAGCCTGAAAACGCGTGAAAAATATGAAGAGCTTCAAAAGATGTGGAAAAATATGAAGAGCTTCAAAAGGTTTCAAATATTAGATGAACATGATACGGTCTGAAAAATAGGAGGAGCATGAAGCGGTGTTGAAATACATGAAGAACCAGAAAAGTTGTGAGAAATATGAAGAGCTTCATATGGTGTCAAAATTATGAGGAGCAAAAATGGTCTGAAAAAGAGGAGGAGCATGAAGCGGTGTTGAAAAAATATTAAGAGCATGAAAAGCTGTGAAAAATATGAAGACCTTCACAAGGTGTCAAAAATATGAGGAGCATGAAACGGTCTGAAATATAGGAGGAGCATGAAGCGGTATTGAAAAAATGGAAGAGCCTGAAAAGGTGTGAAAAATATGAAGAGCTTCACAAGGTGTCAAATATATCAGGAGCATGAAACGGTCTGAAAAATAGGAGGAGCATGAAGCGGTGTTCCAAAACATGAAGAGCCTGAAAAGGTGTGAAAAATATGAAGAGCTTAAAAAGGTGTGAAAAATATGAAGAGCTTCAAAAGGTGTCAAATGTATGAGGCACATGAAACGGTCTGAAAAATAGGAGGAGCATGAAATGGTGTTCAAAAACATGAAGAGCCTGAAAATGTGTGAAAAATATGAAGAGCTTCAAAAGGTGTGAAATACATGGGGAGGATTAAACTGTCTGAAAAAGAGGAGGAGCATGAAGCGGTGTTGAAAAACATGAAGAGCCTGAAAAGGTGTGAAAAATATGAAGAGCTTCAAAACGTGTGAAAATTATGAGGAGCATGAAACGGTCTGAAACAGGAGGAGCATGAAGCGGTGTTGAAAAACATGAAGAGCATGAAAAGTGTGAAAAATATGAAGAGCTTCTAAGGGTGTCAAAAATATGAGGAGCATGAAACGGTCTGAAAAATAGGGGGACCAAGAAGGCGTGTTGAAAAACATGAAGAGCCTGAAAACGCGTGAAAAATATGAAGAGCTTCAAAAGATGTGGAAAAATATGAAGAGCTTCAAAAGGTCTCAAAAATTAGATGAGCATGATACGGTCTGAAAAATAGGAGGAGCATGAAGCGGTGTTGAAATACATGAAGAACCAGAAAAGTTGTGAGAAATATGAAGAGCTTCATATGGTGTCAAAATTATGAGGAGCAAAAATGGTCTGAAAAAGAGGAGGAGCATGAAGCGGTGTTGAAAAAACATGAAGAGCATGAAAAGCTGTGAAAAATATGAAGACCTTCACAAGGTGTCAAAAATATGAGGAGCATGAAACGGTCTGAAAAATAGGAGGAGCATGAAGCGGTGTTGAAAAAATGGAAGAGCCTGAAAAGGTGTGAAAAATATGAAGAGCTTCACAAGGTGTCAAATATATGAGGAGCATGAAACGGTCTGAAAAATCGGAGGAGCATGAAACGGTGTTCCAAAACATGAAGAGCCTGAAAAGGTGTGAAAAATATGAGGAGCTTCAAAAGGTGTGAAATACATGAGGAGCATTAAACGGTCTGAAAAATAGGAGGAGCATGAAGCGGTGTTCTAAAACATGAAGAGCCTGAAAAGTTGTGAAAAATATGAAGAGCTTCAACAGGTGCGAAAAATATGAGGAGCATGAAACGTTCTGAAAAATAGGAGGAGCATGAAGCAGTGTTCAAAAACATGAAGAGCCTGAAAAGGTGTGAAAAATATGAAAACCTTCAAAAGGTGTCAAAAATGAGATGAGCATGAAACGGTCTGAAAAATAGGAGGAGCATGAAGCGGTGTTGAAAAACATGAAGAGCCTGAAAAGGTGTGAGAAATATGAAGAGCTTCAAAAGGTGTCAAAAATATGAGGAGCATGAAACGGTCTGAAAAATTTCAGGAGCATGAAGCGGTTTTGAAAAACATGAAGGGTCTGAAAACGTGTGAAAATATGAAGAGCTTCAAAAATGTGAAAAATATGAAGAGCTTCAATAGGTGTGAAAAATATGAAGAACTTCAAAAGGTGTCAAAATGAGATTAGCATGAAACGGTCTGAAAAATAGGAGGAGCATGAAGCGGTGCTGAAAAACATGAACAGCCTGAAAAGGTGTGAGAAATATGAAGAGCTTCAAAAGGTGTCAAAAATATGAGGAGCATGAAACGGTCTGAAAAATTTCAGGAGCATGAAGCGGTGTTGAAAATCATGAAGAGTCTGAAAACGTGTGAAAATATGAAGAGCTTCAAAAATATGAAAAATATGAAGAACTTCAAATTGTGAAAAATATGAAGAGCTTCAAAGGGTGTCAAAAAGGAAATGAGCATGAAACGGTCTGAAAATTAGGAGGAGCATGAAGCGGTGTTGAAAATCATGAAGAGCCTGAAAAGGTGTGAAAAATATGAAAAGCTTCAAAAGATGTGAAAAATATGAAGAGCTTCAAAATGTGTCAAAATGAGATAAGCATGAAACGGTCTGAAAAATAGGAGGAGAATGAAGTGGTGTTGAAAAAAATGAAAAGCCTGAAAAGGTGTGAAATACATGAAGAGCTTCAAAAGATGTCAAAAATATGAGGAGAATGAAACGGTCTGCAAAATAGGAGGAGCATGAAATGGTGTTCAAAAACATTAAGAGCCTGAAAATGTGTGAAAAATATGAAGAGCTTCAAAAGGTGTGAAATACATGGGGAGGATTAAATGGTCTGAAAAATAGGAGGAGCATGAAGCGGTGTTCAAAAACATGAAGAGCCTGAAAAAGTGTGAAAAATATGAAGAGCTTCAAAAGGTGTGAAAAATATGAAGAGCTTCAAAAGGTGTCAAAAATTAGATGAGAATGAAACGGTCTGAAAAAAAAGAGGGGCATGAAGTGTTGTTGAAAAAAATGAAGAGCCTGAAAAGTTGTGAAAAATATGAAAAGCTACAAAAGGTGTCAAAAATATGAGGAGCATGAAACGGTCTGAAAAATAGGAGGAGCATGAAGCTGTGTTCAAAAACATGAAGAGCCTGAAAAGGCGTGAAAAATATGAGGAGCTTCAAAAGGTGTGAAATACATGAGGAGCATTAAACGGTCTGAAAAATAGGAGGAGCATGGAGCGGTGTTCAAAAACATGAAGAGCCTGAAAAGGTGTGAAAAATATGAAGAGCTTCAAAAGGTGTCAAAAATATGAGGAGTATGAAACGGTTGAAAAATAGGAGGAGCAGGAAGCGGTGTTCAAAAACTAGAAGAGCCTGAAAAGGTGAGAAAAATATGAAGAGCTTCAAAAGGTGTCAAAAATATGAGGAGCATGAAACGGTCTGAAAAATAGGAGGATTATGAAGCGGTGTTGAGAAACATGAAGAGCCTGAAAATGTGTGAGAAATATGAAGAGCTTCAAAGGGTGTGAAAAATATGAGGGGCATGAAACGGTCTGAAAAATTGGAGGATCATGAAGCGATGTTGAAAAACATGAAGAGCCTGAAAACGTGTGAAAATTATGAAGAGCTTCAAAAGGTGTGAAAAATATGAAGAGCTTCAAAAGGTGTCAAAAATGAGATGAGAATGGAACGGTCTGAAAAATAGGAGGAGCATGAAGCGGTGTTGAAAATCATGAAGAGCCGGAAAAGTTGTGAAAAATATGAAGAGCTTCAAAAGGTGTCAAAAATATGAGGAGCATGAAACGGTCTGAAAAATAGGAGGAACATGAAACGGTGTTCAAAAACATGAAGAGCCTGAAAAGGTGTGGAAAAATATGATAAGCTTCAAAAGGTTTCAAAAATATGAGGAGCATGAAACGGTCTGAAAAATAGGAGGAGCATGAAACAGTGATGAAAAACATGACGAGCCTGAAAAGGTGTGAAAAATATGAAGAGCTTCAAAAGGTGTGAAATACATGAGGAGCATGAAACTCTCTGAAAAATAGAAGGAGCATGAAGTGGTGTTGAAAAATATGAAGAGCCTGAAAAGGTGTGAAAAATATGAAGAGCTTCAAAAAGTGTCAAAAATGAGATGAGCATGAAACGGTCTGAAAAATAGGAGGAGCATGAAGCGGTGTTCAAAAACATGAAGAGCCTGAAAAGGTGTGAAAAATATGAAGAGCTTCAAAAGGTGTTAAAAATATGAGGAGGATGAAACGGTTTGAAAAATAGGAGGAGCATGAAGAGATGTTGCAAAACATGAAGAGCCTGAAAAGGTGTGAAAAATATGAAGAGCTTCAAAAGGTGTCAAAAATGAGATGAGCATGAAATGGTCTGAAAAATGGAGGAGCATGAAATGGTGTAGCAAAACATGAAGAGCATGAAAAGGTGTGAAAAATAAGAAGAGCTTCTAAAGGTGTCAAATATGAGATGAGCATGAAACAGTCTGAAAAAAAGGAGGAGCATGAAGTGTTGTTCAAAATCATGAAGAGCCTGAAAAGGTGTGAAATATATGAAGAGCTTCAAAATGTGTGAAAGATATGAAGAGCTTCAAAACGTGTCAAAAATATCAGGAGCATGAAACGGTCTGGAAAATAGGATGAGCATGAAGCGGTGGTGAAAAACATGAAGAGCCTGAAAACGTGTGAAAAATATGAAGAGCTTCAAAAGGTGTGAAAAATATGAAGAGCTTCAAAAGATATCAAAAACGAGATGACCATGAAACGGTCTGAAAAATAGGAGAAGCAAGAAGTGGTGTTGAAAAACATGAAGAGCCTGAAAAGGTGCGAAAAATATGAAGAGCTTCAAAACGTGTGAAAAATATGAAGAGCTTCAAAAGGTGTCAAAAATATGAGGTGCATTAATCGGTCTGAAAAATAGGAGAAGCAAGAAGTGGTGTTGAAAAACATGAAGAGCCTGAAAAGGTGTGAAAAATATGAAGAGCTTCAAAACGTGTGAAAAATATGCGGAACATGAAACTGTCTGAAAAAGAGGAGGAGCATGAAGCGGTGTTCAAACACATGAAGAGCCTGAAAAGGTGTGAAAAATATGAAGAGTTGAAAAGGTGTCAAAAATATGAGGAGCATGAAACGGTCTGAAAAAGAAGAGGAGCATGAAGCGGAGTTCAAACACATGAAGAGCCTGAAAAGGTGTGAAAAATATGAAGAGCTTCAAAAGGTGTCAAAAATATGAGGAGCATGAAACGGTCTGAAATATAGAAGCAGCATGAAATGGTGTTGAAAAACGTGAAGAGCCTGAAAAGGTGTGAAAAATATGAAGAGCCTTAAAAGGTGTGAAATACATGAGGAGCATGAAACTCTCTGTAAAATAGGAGGAGCATAAAGTGGTGTTCAAAAATATGAATAGCCTGAAAATGTGTGAAAAATATGAAGAGCTTCAATAGGTGTGAAAAATATGAGGAGCAGGATACGGTCTGAAAAATAGGAGGAGCATGAAGCCGTGTTCAAAAACATGAGGAGCCTGAAAAGGTGTGAAAAATATGAAGAGCATCAAAAGGTGTCAAAAATATGAGGAGCATGAAACGGTCTAAAAAAGAGGAGGAGCATGAAGCGGTGTTCAAAAACATGAAGAGCCTGAAAAGGTGTGAAAAATATGAAGAGCTTCAAAAGGTGTCAAAAATATGAGGAGCATGAAACGGTCTAAAAAATAGGAGGAGCATGAAGCGTTGTTCAAAAACATGAAGAGCCTGAAAAGGAGTGAAAAATATGAAGAGCTTCAAAAGGTGTCAAAAATATGAGGAGCATGAAACGGTCTGAAAAATAGGAGGTGCATGAAGCGGTGTTGAAAAACATGAAGAGCCTGAAAAGTTGTGAAAAATATGAAGAGCTTTAAAAGGTGTCAAAAATATGAGGAGCATGAGACGGTCTGAAAAACAGGAGGAGCATGAAGCGGTGTTCAAAAACATGAAGAGCCTGAAAAGGTGTGAAAAATATGAAGAGCTTCAAAAGGTGTCAAAATGAGATGAGCATGAAACGGTCTGAAAAATAGGAGGAGCATGAAGTGATATTGAAATAAATGAAAAGGCTGAAAAGGTGTGAAAAATATGTAGAGCTTCAAAACCTGTCAAATATATGAGGAGCATGAAATGGTCTTAAAAATAGGAGAAGCAAGAAAGGGTGTTGAACAACATGAAGAGCCTGAAAACGTGTGAAAAATATGAAGAGCTTCGAAAGATGTGAAAAATATGAAGAGCTTTAATAGGTGTCAAAATGAGAAGAGCATGAAACGATCTGAAAAATAGTAGGAGCATAAAGTGGTGTTGAAAAAAATGAAGAGCCTGAAAAGGTGTGAAATATCTGAGGAACTTCAAAAGGTGTCAAAAATATGAGGAGAATGAAATGGTCTGAAAAATAGGCGGAGCATGAAGCGTTGTTGAAAAACATGAACAGCCTGAAAAGTGTGAAAAATATGAAGAGCTACAAAAGGTGTCAAAAATATGAGGAGCATGAAACGGTCTGAAAAATAGGAGGATCATGAAACGGTGTTGAAAAACATGAAGAGCCTGAAAATGTGTGAAATATATAAAGAGCTTCAAAAAGTGTCAAAAATATAAGGAGCATGAAACGGTCTGAAAAATAGGAGGAGCATGAAGTGGTGTTGAAAAAAATGAAGAGCCTGAAAAGGTGTGAAATATCTGAAGAGCTTGAAAAGGTGTCAAAAATATGAGGAGAATGAAATGGTCTGAAAAATAGGCGGAGCATGAAGCGTTGTTGAAAAACATGAAGAGCCTGAAAAGTGTGAAAAATATGAAGAGCTTCAAAAGGTGTCAAAAATATGAGGAGCATGAAACGGTCTGAAAAATAGGAGGATCATGAAACGGTGTTGAAAAACATGAAGAGCCTGAAAATGTGTGAAAAATATGAAGAGTTTCTAAAGGTGTTAAAAATATGAGGAGCATGAAACGGTCTGAAAATTAGGAGGAGCATGAACTGGTGTTGAAAAACATGAAGAGGCTAAAAAGGTGTGAAAAATATGAAGAGCTTCAAAAGGTGTGAAAAATATGAGGAGCATGATACAGTCTGAAATATAGGAGGAGCATGAAGCAGTGTTTAAAAAAATGAAGAGCCTAAAAAGGTGTGAAAAATATGAAGAGCTTCAAAAGGTTTCAAAAATATGAGGAGCATGAAACGGTCTTAAAAATACGAGGAGGATGAAGCGGTGTTCAAAAACTTGAAGAGCCTGAAAAGGTGTGAAAAATATGAAGAGCTTCAAAAGGTTTCAAAAATATGAGGAGCATGAAACGGTCTTAAAAATACGAGGAGGATGAAGCGGTGTTCAAAAACTTGAAGAGCCTGAAAAGGTGTGAAAAATATGAAGAGCTTCAAAAGGTTTCAAAAATATGAGGAGCATGAAACGGTATGAAAAATGGGAGGATTATGAAACGGTGTTCAAAAACATGAAGAGCCTGAAAAGGTGTGAAAAATATGAAGAGACTCAAAAAGTGTCAAAAATATGAGGAGTATGAAACGCTATGATAAATAGCAGGAGCATGAAGCGGTGTTGAGAAACATGAAGAGCCTGAAAAGGTGTGAAAAATATGAAGAGCTTCAAAAGGTGTGAAAAATATGAGGTGCATGAAACGGTCTGAAAAATAGGAGGAGCATGAAACGGTGATCAAAAACATGGAGAGCCGGAAAAGGTGGGAAAAATATGAAGAGCTTCAAAAGGTGTGAAATACATGAGGAGAATGAAACGGTCTACAAAAAAGGAGGAGCATGAAGTGGTGTGGAAAAACATGAAGAGCCTGAAAATGTGTGAAAAATATGAAAAGCTTCAAAAGGTGTCAAAAATGAGATCAGCATGAAACGGTCTGAAAATTAGGAGCATGAAGCGTTGTTGAAAAACATGAAAAGCCTGAAATTGTGTGAGAAATATGAAGAGCTTCAAAAGGTGTTAAAAATATGAGGAGTATGAAACGGTCTGCAAAAAAGGAGGAGCATGAATTGGTGTTGAAAAGCATAAAGAGCCTGAAAAGGTGTGAAAAATATGAAGAGCTTCAAAAGGTATCAAAAATATGAGGAGTATGAAACGGTCTGAAAAATAGCAGGAGCATGAAGTGGCGTTCAAAAACATTAAGAACCTGAAAAGGTGTGAAAAATACGAAGTGCTTCTAAAGTTGTCAAATATATGAGGAGCATGAAACGGTCTGAAAAATAGCAGGAGCATGAGACGGTGTTCAAAAACATGAAGAGCCTGAAATTGTGTGAAAATTATGAAGAGCTTCAAAATGTGTCAAAATTATGAGGAGCATGAAACGGTATGAAAAATAGGAGGAGCATGAATCGGTGTTCGAAAACAAGAAGAGCCTGAAAAGGTGTGAAAAATATGAAGAGCTTCAAAAGGTGTCAAAAATATGAGGAGCATGAAACGGTCTGAAAAATAGGAGGACCAAGAAGGCGTGTTGAAAAACATGAAGAGCCTGAAAACGCGTGAAAAATATGAAGAGCTTCAAAAGATGTGGAAAAATATGAAGAGCTTCAAAAGGTTTCAAATATTAGATGAACATGATACGGTCTGAAAAATAGGAGGAGCATGAAGCGGTGTTGAAATACATGAAGAACCAGAAAAGTTGTGAGAAATATGAAGAGCTTCATATGGTGTCAAAATTATGAGGAGCAAAAATGGTCTGAAAAAGAGGAGGAGCATGAAGCGGTGTTGAAAAAATATTAAGAGCATGAAAAGCTGTGAAAAATATGAAGACCTTCACAAGGTGTCAAAAATATGAGGAGCATGAAACGGTCTGAAATATAGGAGGAGCATGAAGCGGTATTGAAAAAATGGAAGAGCCTGAAAAGGTGTGAAAAATATGAAGAGCTTCACAAGGTGTCAAATATATCAGGAGCATGAAACGGTCTGAAAAATAGGAGGAGCATGAAGCGGTGTTCCAAAACATGAAGAGCCTGAAAAGGTGTGAAAAATATGAAGAGCTTAAAAAGGTGTGAAAAATATGAAGAGCTTCAAAAGGTGTCAAATGTATGAGGCACATGAAACGGTCTGAAAAATAGGAGGAGCATGAAATGGTGTTCAAAAACATGAAGAGCCTGAAAATGTGTGAAAAATATGAAGAGCTTCAAAAGGTGTGAAATACATGGGGAGGATTAAACTGTCTGAAAAAGAGGAGGAGCATGAAGCGGTGTTGAAAAACATGAAGAGCCTGAAAAGGTGTGAAAAATATGAAGAGCTTCAAAACGTGTGAAAATTATGAGGAGCATGAAACGGTCTGAAACAGGAGGAGCATGAAGCGGTGTTGAAAAACATGAAGAGCATGAAAAGTGTGAAAAATATGAAGAGCTTCTAAGGGTGTCAAAAATATGAGGAGCATGAAACGGTCTGAAAAATAGGGGGACCAAGAAGGCGTGTTGAAAAACATGAAGAGCCTGAAAACGCGTGAAAAATATGAAGAGCTTCAAAAGATGTGGAAAAATATGAAGAGCTTCAAAAGGTCTCAAAAATTAGATGAGCATGATACGGTCTGAAAAATAGGAGGAGCATGAAGCGGTGTTGAAATACATGAAGAACCAGAAAAGTTGTGAGAAATATGAAGAGCTTCATATGGTGTCAAAATTATGAGGAGCAAAAATGGTCTGAAAAAGAGGAGGAGCATGAAGCGGTGTTGAAAAAACATGAAGAGCATGAAAAGCTGTGAAAAATATGAAGACCTTCACAAGGTGTCAAAAATATGAGGAGCATGAAACGGTCTGAAAAATAGGAGGAGCATGAAGCGGTGTTGAAAAAATGGAAGAGCCTGAAAAGGTGTGAAAAATATGAAGAGCTTCACAAGGTGTCAAATATATGAGGAGCATGAAACGGTCTGAAAAATCGGAGGAGCATGAAACGGTGTTCCAAAACATGAAGAGCCTGAAAAGGTGTGAAAAATATGAGGAGCTTCAAAAGGTGTGAAATACATGAGGAGCATTAAACGGTCTGAAAAATAGGAGGAGCATGAAGCGGTGTTCTAAAACATGAAGAGCCTGAAAAGTTGTGAAAAATATGAAGAGCTTCAACAGGTGCGAAAAATATGAGGAGCATGAAACGTTCTGAAAAATAGGAGGAGCATGAAGCAGTGTTCAAAAACATGAAGAGCCTGAAAAGGTGTGAAAAATATGAAAACCTTCAAAAGGTGTCAAAAATGAGATGAGCATGAAACGGTCTGAAAAATAGGAGGAGCATGAAGCGGTGTTGAAAAACATGAAGAGCCTGAAAAGGTGTGAGAAATATGAAGAGCTTCAAAAGGTGTCAAAAATATGAGGAGCATGAAACGGTCTGAAAAATTTCAGGAGCATGAAGCGGTTTTGAAAAACATGAAGGGTCTGAAAACGTGTGAAAATATGAAGAGCTTCAAAAATGTGAAAAATATGAAGAGCTTCAATAGGTGTGAAAAATATGAAGAACTTCAAAAGGTGTCAAAATGAGATTAGCATGAAACGGTCTGAAAAATAGGAGGAGCATGAAGCGGTGCTGAAAAACATGAACAGCCTGAAAAGGTGTGAGAAATATGAAGAGCTTCAAAAGGTGTCAAAAATATGAGGAGCATGAAACGGTCTGAAAAATTTCAGGAGCATGAAGCGGTGTTGAAAATCATGAAGAGTCTGAAAACGTGTGAAAATATGAAGAGCTTCAAAAATATGAAAAATATGAAGAACTTCAAATTGTGAAAAATATGAAGAGCTTCAAAGGGTGTCAAAAAGGAAATGAGCATGAAACGGTCTGAAAATTAGGAGGAGCATGAAGCGGTGTTGAAAATCATGAAGAGCCTGAAAAGGTGTGAAAAATATGAAAAGCTTCAAAAGATGTGAAAAATATGAAGAGCTTCAAAATGTGTCAAAATGAGATAAGCATGAAACGGTCTGAAAAATAGGAGGAGAATGAAGTGGTGTTGAAAAAAATGAAAAGCCTGAAAAGGTGTGAAATACATGAAGAGCTTCAAAAGATGTCAAAAATATGAGGAGAATGAAACGGTCTGCAAAATAGGAGGAGCATGAAATGGTGTTCAAAAACATTAAGAGCCTGAAAATGTGTGAAAAATATGAAGAGCTTCAAAAGGTGTGAAATACATGGGGAGGATTAAATGGTCTGAAAAATAGGAGGAGCATGAAGCGGTGTTCAAAAACATGAAGAGCCTGAAAAAGTGTGAAAAATATGAAGAGCTTCAAAAGGTGTGAAAAATATGAAGAGCTTCAAAAGGTGTCAAAAATTAGATGAGAATGAAACGGTCTGAAAAAAAAGAGGGGCATGAAGTGTTGTTGAAAAAAATGAAGAGCCTGAAAAGTTGTGAAAAATATGAAAAGCTACAAAAGGTGTCAAAAATATGAGGAGCATGAAACGGTCTGAAAAATAGGAGGAGCATGAAGCTGTGTTCAAAAACATGAAGAGCCTGAAAAGGCGTGAAAAATATGAGGAGCTTCAAAAGGTGTGAAATACATGAGGAGCATTAAACGGTCTGAAAAATAGGAGGAGCATGGAGCGGTGTTCAAAAACATGAAGAGCCTGAAAAGGTGTGAAAAATATGAAGAGCTTCAAAAGGTGTCAAAAATATGAGGAGTATGAAACGGTTGAAAAATAGGAGGAGCAGGAAGCGGTGTTCAAAAACTAGAAGAGCCTGAAAAGGTGAGAAAAATATGAAGAGCTTCAAAAGGTGTCAAAAATATGAGGAGCATGAAACGGTCTGAAAAATAGGAGGATTATGAAGCGGTGTTGAGAAACATGAAGAGCCTGAAAATGTGTGAGAAATATGAAGAGCTTCAAAAGGTGTGAAAAATATGAGGGGCATGAAACGGTCTGAAAAATTGGAGGATCATGAAGCGATGTTGAAAAACATGAAGAGCCTGAAAACGTGTGAAAATTATGAAGAGCTTCAAAAGGTGTGAAAAATATGAAGAGCTTCAAAAGGTGTCAAAAATGAGATGAGAATGGAACGGTCTGAAAAATAGGAGGAGCATGAAGCGGTGTTGAAAATCATGAAGAGCCGGAAAAGTTGTGAAAAATATGAAGAGCTTCAAAAGGTGTCAAAAATATGAGGAGCATGAAACGGTCTGAAAAATAGGAGGATTATGAAGCGGTGTTGAGAAACATGAAGAGCCTGAAAATGTGTGAGAAATATGAAGAGCTTCAAAAGGTGTGAAAAATATGAGGGGCATGAAACGGTCTGAAAAATTGGAGGATCATGAAGCGATGTTGAAAAACATGAAGAGCCTGAAAACGTGTGAAAATTATGAAGAGCTTCAAAAGGTGTGAAAAATATGAAGAGCTTCAAAAGGTGTCAAAAATGAGATGAGAATGGAACGGTCTGAAAAATAGGAGGAGCATGAAGCGGTGTTGAAAATCATGAAGAGCCGGAAAAGTTGTGAAAAATATGAAGAGCTTCAAAAGGTGTCAAAAATATGAGGAGCATGAAACGGTCTGAAAAATAGGAGGAACATGAAACGGTGTTCAAAAACATGAAGAGCCTGAAAAGGTGTGGAAAAATATGATAAGCTTCAAAAGGTTTCAAAAATATGAGGAGCATGAAACGGTCTGAAAAATAGGAGGAGCATGAAACAGTGATGAAAAACATGACGAGCCTGAAAAGGTGTGAAAAATATGAAGAGCTTCAAAAGGTGTGAAATACATGAGGAGCATGAAACTCTCTGAAAAATAGAAGGAGCATGAAGTGGTGTTGAAAAATATGAAGAGCCTGAAAAGGTGTGAAAAATATGAAGAGCTTCAAAAAGTGTCAAAAATGAGATGAGCATGAAACGGTCTGAAAAATAGGAGGAGCATGAAGCGGTGTTCAAAAATATGAAGAGCCTGAAAAGGTGTGAGAAATATGAAGAGCTTCAAAAGGTGTCAAAAATATGAGGAGCATGAAACGGTCTGCAGAAAAGGAGGAGCATGAAGCGGTGTTCAAAAACCTGAAGAGCCTGAATAGGTGTGGAAAATATGAAGAGCTTCAAAAGGTGTTCAAAAATATGAGGAGCATGAAACGGTCTGAAAAATAGGAGGAGCAAGAAGGGGTGTTGCAAAATATGAAGAGCCTGAAAATGCGTGAAAAGTACGAAGAGCCTTCAAAATATGTGGAAAAATATGAAGAGCTTCAAAAGGTGTCAAAAATGAGATGAGAATGGAACGGTCTGAAAAATAGGAGGAGCATAAAGCGGTGTTCAAAACCATGAAGAGCCTGAAAAGGAGTGAATAATATGAAGAGCTTCAAAATGTGTCATAAATATGAGGAGCATGAAACCGTCTCAAAATTAGGAGGAGCAAGAAGCGGTGTTCAAAAATATGGAGAGCCTGAAAAGGTATGAGAAATATGAAGAGCCTCAAAAGGTGTCTAAAATATGAAGAGCATGAAACGTTCTGAAAAATAGGAGGAGCATGAAACGGTGTTCAAAAACATGAAGTGCCTGAAAAGGAGTGAAAAATATGAACAGCTTCAAAAGATGTCAAAAATATGAGGAGCATGAAACGGTCTGAAAATAGGAGGAGCATGAAGCGGTGTTGAAAAACATGAAGAGCCTGAAAAGGTGTGAAAAATATGAAGAGCTTCAAAAGTTGTCAAAAATATGAGGAGCATGAAACGTTCTGAAAATAGGAGGAGCATGAAGCGGTGTTGAAAAACATGAAGAGCCTGAAAAGGTGTGAAAAATATGAAGAGCTTCAAAAGGTGTGAAATACATGAGGAGCATGAAACTCTCTGAAAAATAGAAGGAGCATGAAGTGGTGTTGAAAAATATGAAGAGCCTGAAAAGGTGTGAAAAATATGAAGAGCTTCAAAAAGTGTCAAAAATGAGATGAGCATGAAACGGTCTGAAAACTAGGAGGAGCATGAAGCGGTGTTCAAAAATATGAAGAGCCTGAAAAGGTGTGAGAAATATGAAGAGCTTCAAAAGGTGTCAAAAATATGAGGAGCATGAAACGGTCTGCAGAAAAGGAGGAGCATGAAGCGGTGTTCAAAAACCTGAAGAGCCTGAATAGGTGTGGAAAATATGAAGAGCTTCAAAAGGTGTTCAAAAATATGAGGAGCATGAAACGGTCTGAAAAATAGGAGGAGCAAGAAGGGGTGTTGCAAAATATGAAGAGCCTGAAAATGCGTGAAAAGTACGAAGAGCTTCAAAATATGTGGAAAAATATGAAGAGCTTCAAAAGGTCTCAAAAATTAGATGAGCATGATACGGTCTGAAGAATAGGAGGAGCATGAAGCGGTGTTGAAATACATGAAGAACCAGAAAAGTTGTGAGAAATATGAAGAGCTTCAAATGGTGTCAAAATTATGAGGAGCAAAAATTGTCTGAAAAAGACGAGGAGCATGAAGCGGTGTTGAAATACATGAAGAGCCTGAAATGGTGCGAAAAATATGAAGAACTTCAAAAGGTTGGAAAAATATGAAGAGCTTCAATAGGTGTCAAAAATGAGATTAGCATGAAACGGTCTGAAAAATAGGACGAGCATGAATTGGTGTTGATAAACATGAAGAGCATGAAAAGGTGTGAAATATACGAAGAGCTTCAAAAGGTGTCAAAAATATGAGGAGCATGAAGCGGTCTGAAAATTAGGAGGAGCAAGAAGCGGTCTGAAAATTAGGAGGAGCATGAAGTGGTGTTCAAAACATGAAGAGCCTGAAAATGTTTGAAATATTTGAAGAGCTTCAAAATTTGTCAGAAATATGAGGAGCATGAAATGGTCTGAAATATAGGAGGAGCATGAAACGGTGTTCAAAAACATGAAGAGCCTGAAATGTTGTGAAAAATATGAAGAGCTTCAAAAGGTGTGAAAAATATGAAGAGCTTCAAAATGTGTCAAAAATATGAGGAGCATGAAACGGTCTGAAATATAGGAGGAGCAAGAAACGGTGTTCAAAAACATTAAGAGCCTGCAATGGTGTGAAAAATATGAAGAGCTTCAAAAGCTGTCAAAAATATGAGGAGCATGAAACGGTCTGAAAAATAGGAGGAGCATGAAGCTGTGCTCAAATACATGAAGAGCCTGGGAAGGTGGGAAAAATATGAAGAGTTTCTAAATGTGTGAAAAATATGAGGAGCATGAACCGGTCTCAAAAATAGGAGGAGCATGAAGTGGTGTTGAAAAACATGAAGAGCCTGAAAAGGTGTGAAAAATATGAAGAGCTTCAAAAGGTGTCAATAATAAGAGGTGCGTGAAACAGTTTGAAATATAGGAGGAGCAAGAAACGATCTGAAAAAAGGAGGAGCATGAAGCGGTGTTGAAAAACATGAAGAGCCTGAAAAGGTGTGACAAATATAAAGAGATTCAAAAGGTGTGAAAAATATGAGGAGCATTAAACGGTCTGAAAAATAGGAGAAGCATGAAACGGTGTTAGAAACATGAAGAGCATGAAAAGGTGTGAAAAAAAGGAAGAGCTTCAAAAGGTGTCAAAAATATGAGGAACATGAAACGTTTTGAAAAATAGAAGGAGCATGAATCGGTGTGGAAAAACATGAAGAGCCTGAAAAGGTGTGAAAAATATGAAGAGCTTCAAAAGGTGTGAAATATATGAAGAGCATGAAACAGTCTGAAAAATAGAAGGAGCATAAAGCGGTGTTCAAAACTATGAAGAGCCTGAAAAGGAGTGAATAATATGAAGAGCTTCAAAATGTGTCATAAATATGAGGAGCATGAAACCGTCTCAAAATTAGGAGGAGCAAGAAGCGGTGTTCAAAAATATGGAGCGCCTGAAAAGGTATGAGAAATATGAAGAGCCTCAAAAGGTGTCTAAAATATGAAGAGCATGAAACGTTCTGAAAAATAGGAGGAGCATGAAACGGTGTTCAAAAACATGAAGTGCCTGAAAAGGAGTGAAAAATATGAACAGCTTCAAAAGATGTCAAAAATATGAGGAGCATGAAACGGTCTGAAAATAGGAGGAGCATGAAGCGGTGTTGAAAAACATGAAGAGCCTGAAAAGGTGTGAAAAATATGAAGAGCTTCAAAAGTTGTCAAAAATATGAGGAGCATGAAACGTTCTGAAAATAGGAGGAGCATGAAGCGGTGTTGAAAAACATGAAGAGCCTGAAAAGGTGTGAAAAATATGAAGAGCTTCAAAAGATTTGAAAAATATGAGTAGCATGAACAGGTCTGAAAAATGGGAGGAGCATGAAGGTGTGCTCCAAAACATGAAGAGCCTGAAAAGGTGTGAAAAATATGAAGAGCTTCAAAAGGTGTGAAAAATACGAAGAGCTTCAAAAGGTGTGAAAAATGAGAGGAGCATGAAAGGTTATGAAAAATAGAAGGAGCATGAAGCGGTGTTCTAAAACATCAAGAGGCTGAAAAGGTGTGGAAAATAGGAAGAGCTTCAAAAGGTGTCAAAAATATGAGGAGCATGAAACGGTCTGAAAAATACGAGGAGCATGAAACGGTGTTGAAAAACTTGAAGAACCTGAAAAGGTTTGAAAAATATGAAGAGCTTCAAAAGGTGTCAAAAATATGAGGAGCATGACACGGTCTGAAAAATAGGAGAAGCATGAAGCGGTGTTCAAAAACATGAAGAGCCTGGAATGGTGCGAAAAATATGAAGAGCTTCAAAAGATTTGAAAAATATGAGGAGCATGAAAAGTTCTGAAAAATAGGAGGAGCATGAAGGGGTGTTTAAAAACATGAAGATCCTGAAAAGGTGTGAAAAATATGAAGAGATTCAAAAGGTGTGAAAAATATCAAGAGCTTCAAGAGGTGTCAAAAACGAGATGAGCATGAAACGGTCTGAAAAATAGGAGGAACATGAAGTGGTGTTGAAAAACATGAAGAGACTGAAAAGGTGTGAAAAATATGAAGTGCTTCAAATGGTGTGAAATACATGAGGAGCATGAAAAGTTCTGAAAAATGGGAGGAGCATGAAGCGGTGTTTAAAAACATGAAGATCCTGAAAAGGTGTGAAAAATATGAAGAGCTTCAAAAGGTTTGAAAAATACCAATAGCTTCAAAAGGTGTCAAAAATGAGATGAGCATGAAACGGTCTGAATAATAGGAGGAATATGAAGTGGTGTTGAAAAACATGAAGAGCCTGAAAAGGTGTGAAAAATATGAAGAGCTTCAAAAGGTGTGAAAAATATGAGGAACATGAAACAGTCTGAAATTTAGTAGGAGCATATAGCGGTGTTGAAAAATATGAAGAGCTTACAAAATTGTCAAAAATATGAGGAGCATGAAACGGTCTGAAAAATAGGAGGAGCATGAAACGGTAGGAAAAATAGGAGGAACATGAAACGGTGTTGAAAAACATGAAGAGCCTGAAAACGTGTGGAAAATAGGAGGAGCTTCAAATTGTTTCAAAATATGAGGAGCATGAACGGTCTGAAAAATAGGAGGAGCATGAAGAGGTGTTGAAAAACATGAAGAGCTTCAAAAGGTGTGAAATATATGAAGAGCTTCAAAAGGTGTGAAAAATATGAAGAGCTTCAAAAGGTGTGAAATACCTGAGGAGAATGAAACGGTCTGAAAAATAGGAGGAGCATGAAGCAGTGTTAAAAACATGAAGAGCCTGTAAAGGTGTGAAAAATATGAAAAGCTTCAAAAGGTGTCAAAAATATGAGGATCATGGAACGGTCTGAAAAATAGGAGGAGCATGAAGCGGTGTTCAAAATATGCAGAGACAGAAAAGGTGTGAAAAATATGAAGAGATTCAAAAGTTGTCAAAAATATGAAGAGCATACAAAGGTCTGTAAAATAGGAGGAGCATGAAGAGGTGTTCAAAAACATGAAGAGCCTGAAAACGTCTGAAAAATATGAAGAGCTTCAAAAGGTGTCAAAAATATGAGGAACATGAAACGGTCTGAAAAATAGGAGGAGCATGAAGCGGTGTTCAAAAACATGAAGAGTCTGGAAAGGTGTGAATAATAGGAAGAGCTTCAAAAGGTGTCAAAAAGATGAGGAGCATGAAACGGTCTGAAAAATAAGAGGAGCATGAAACATTGTGAAAAACATGAAGAGCCTGAAAAGGTGTGAAAAATATGAAAGGCTTCAAAAGGTGTCAAAAATATTTGGAGAATGAAAGGGCTGAAAAATAGTAGCAGCAAGAAACGGTGTTCAAAAACTTGAAGAGCCTGAAAAGGTGTGAAAAATATGAAGAGCTTCAAAAGGTGTCAAAAATATCAGGAGCATGAAACGGTCTGAAAAATAGGAGGAGCATGAAACATTGTGAAAAACATGAAGAGCCTGAAAAGGTGTGAAAAATATGACGAGCTTCAAAAGGTGTCAAAAATATGAGGAGCATGAATCGGTCTGAAAAATAGGAGGAGCATTAAGCGGTGTTGAAAAACATGAAGAACCTGAAAAGCTGTGAAAAATATGAAAAGCTTCAAAAGGTGTGAAAAATATGAGGAGCAGGAAACGGTCTTAAAAATAGGAGGAGCATGAAACGGTGTTGAAAAACATGAAGAGCTTCAAAAGGTGTCCAAATATGAGGAGCATGAAACGGTCTGAAAAGTAGGAGGAGCATGAATCGGTGTTAAAGAACATGAAGAGCCTGAAAAGGTGTGAAATATATGAAGAGCTTCAAAAGGTGTCAAAAATATGAGGAGAATGAAACGATCTGAAAAATAGGAGGAGAATGAAGTGGTTTTCAAAAACATGAAGAGCCTGAAAAGGTGTGAAAAATATGGAGAGCTTCAAAAGGTGTCAAAATATGAGCAGCATGAAACGGTCTGAAAAACAGGAGGAGCATGAAACAGTGTTCAAAAGCAAGAAGAACCAGGAAAGGTGTGTAAAATATGAAGAGCTTCAAAAGGTGTCAAAAATATGAGGAGCATGAAACGGTCTAAAAAATAAGAGGAGCATGAAGTGGTGTTGCAAAAGAAGAAGACCCTGAAAAGGTGTGAAAAATATGAAGCGCTTCAAAAGTTGTCAAAAATAAGAGAAGCATGAAACGGTCTGAAAAATAGGAGGAGCATGAAACAGTGTTGAAAAACATGAAGAGCCAGAAAAGGTGTGAAAAATATGAAGTGCTTCCAAAGGTGTGAAAAATATGAAGAGCTTCAAAAGGTGTCAAAAAAATGACGAGCATGAAATGGTATGAAAAATAGAAGGAGCATGTAATGGTGTTCAAAAACATGAAGAGCCTGAAAAGGTGTGAAAAATATGAAAAGCTTCAAAAGGGATCAAAATTATGAGGGGCATGAAACGGTGTGAAAATGAGGAGGAGCTTGAAACAGTGTTCAAAAACATGAAGAGCCTGAAAAGGTGTGAAAAATATGAAGAGCCTCAAAAGGTGTCAAAAATATGAGCATCATGAAACGGTCTGAAAAATAGGAGGAGCATGAAGCGGTGTTGAAAAACATGAAGAGCCTGAAAAAGTCTGAAAAATATGAAGAGCTTCAAAAGGTGTGAAAAACAGGAGGAACATGAAGCGGTGCTAAAAAACATGAAGAGCCTGAAAAAGTGTGAAAAATATGAAGAGCTTATAAAATTGTCAAAAATATGAGGAGCATGAAACCGTCTGAAAAATACGAGCAGCCTGAAACCGTCTGACAAATAGGAGGATCATGAAGCGGTGTTCAAAAACATGAAGGGCCTGAAAACGTGTGAAAAATATGAAGAGCTTCAAAAGGAGTCAAAAATATGCGGAGCCTGAAATGATCTGAAAAATAGGAGGAGCATGAAGCGGAGTTGAAAAACATGAAGAGCCGGAAAAGGTGTGAAAAATGTGAAGGACTTCAAAAGGTGTCAAAAATATGAGGAGCATGAAACGCTCTGAAATATAGGAGGATCATGAAGCGGTGTTGAAAAACATGAAGAGCCTGAAAAGGTGTGATAAATGTGAAGAGCTTCAAAAGGTGTCAAAAATATGAGGAGTATGAAACGGTCTGAAAAATAGGAGGAGCATGAAACGGTGATCAAAAACATGAAGAATCTGAAAACGTGTGAAAAATATGAAGAGCTTCAAACGGTGTGAAAATTATCAGGAGCATGAAACGGTCTGAGAAAGATGAGGAGCATGAAGTGGTCTTCAAAAACATGTACAGCCTGAAAAGGTGTGAAAAATATGCAGAGCTTCAATAGGTGTGAAAAACAGGAGGAACATGAACCGGCGTTCAAAAATATGAAGAGCCTGAAAAGGTGTGAAAAATATGAAGAGCTTCAAAAGGTTTCAAAAATATGAGGAGCTTGAAATGGTCTGAAAAATAGGACGAGCATGAAACGGTGTTCAAAAACATGAAGAGCATGAAAAGGTGTGAAAATTATGAAGAGCTTCAAAAGGTGTGAAAAACATGAGGAGAATGAAACGGTCTGAAAAATAGGAGGAGCATGAAGCAGTGTTCAAAACATGAAGAGCCTGAAAAAGTGTGAAAAATATGAAGATCTTCAAAAGTTTGAAAAATATGAAGACCCTGAAAAGGTGTCAAAAATGAGATGAGCATGAAACAGTCTGAAAAGTAGGAGGAGCATGAAGTGTTGTTCAAAAAGGTGAAGAGCCTGAAAAGGTGTGAAAAATATGAAGAGCTTGAAAAGGTGTGAAATACCTGAGGAGAATGAAACGGTCTGAAAAATAGGAGGAGCATGAAGTATTGTTCAAAACATGAAGAGCCTGAAAAAGTGTGAAAAATATGAAGAGCTTCAAAAAATGTCAAAAATATGAGGAGCATGAAATGTTCTCAAATATAGGAGAATCATGCAGCGGTGTTTAAAACTATAAACAGCCTGAAAAAGTGTGAAAAACATGAAGAGCTTCAAAAGGTTTGAAAAATAGGAGGAGCATGAAGCGGTGCTCAAAAACATGAAGAGCCTGAAAAAGTGTGAAAAATATGAAGAGCTTATAAAATTGTCAAAAATATGAGGAGCATGAAGAGATGTTCAAAAACATGAAGAGGCTGATAAGGTGTGAAAAACATGAAGAGCTTCAAAAGGTTTGAAAAATAGGGGGAGCATGAAGCGGTGCTCAAAAACATGAAGAGCCTGAAAAAGTGTGAAAAATATGAAGAGCTTATAAAATTGTCAAAAATATGAGGAGCATGAAGAGATGTTCAAAAACATGAAGAGGCTGATAAGGTGTGAAAAACATGAAGAGCTTCAAAAGGTTTGAAAAATAGGAGGAGCATGAAGCGGTGTTCAAAAACATGAAGGGCCTGAAAACGTGTGAAAAATATGAAGAGCTTCAAAAGGAGTCAAAAATATGCGGAGCCTGAAACGATGTGAAAAATAGGAGGAGCATGAAGCGGTGTTGAAAAACATGAAGAGCCGGAAAAGGTGTGAAAAATAAGAGGAGCATGAAACGCTCTGAAATATAGGTGGATCATGAAGCTTTGTTGAAAAACATGAAGAGCCTGAAAAGGTGTGATAAATGTGAAGAGCTTCAAAAGGTGTCAAAAATATGAGGAGCATGAAACGGTCTGAAAAATAGGAGGAGCATGAAACGGTGATTAAAATCATGAAGCATCTGAAAACGTGTGAAAAATATGAAGAGCTTCAAACGGTGTGAAAAATATCAGGAGCATGAAACGGTCTGAAAAAGATGAGGAGCATGAAGTGGTCTTCAAAAACATGTACAGCCTGAAAAGGTGTGAAAAATATGAAGAGCTTCAAAAGGTGTCAAAAACAGGAGGAACATGAAGCGGTGTTCAAAAATATGAAGAGCCTGAAAAGGTGTGAAAAATATGAAGTGCTTCAGAAGGTGTCAACAATATGAGGAGCATGAAACGGTCTGAAAAATAGGAGGAGCAAGAAGCAGTGTTGAAAAACAAGAAGAGACGGAAAAGGTGTGAAAAATATGAAGAGCTTCAAAACGTGTCAAAAATATGAGGAGCATGAAACGGTCTGAAAAATAGGAGGAGCATGAAGCGGTGTTGAAAAACATGAAGAGCCTGAAAACGTGTGAAAAATATGAAGAGCTTCAAAAGGTATGAAAATATGAAGAGCTTCAAAAGTTGTCAAAAAAAAGATGAGCATGAAACGGTCTGAAAAATAGGAGGAGCATGAAACGGTGATCAAAAACATGAATAATCTGAAAACGTGTGAAAAATATGAAGAGCTTCAAACGGTGTGAAAAATATCAGGAGCATGAAACGGTCTGAAAAAGATGAGGAGCATGAAGTGGTCTTCAAAAACATGTACAGCCTGAAAAGGTGTGAAAAATATGAAGAGCTTCAAAAGGTGTAAAAAATATGAAGAGCATGAAATGATCTGAAAAATAAGAGGATCATGAAGCGTTGTTCAAAAACATGAAGCGCCTGAAAAGGTGTAAAAAATATGACGAGCTTCAAAATGTGTGAAATACATGAGGAGCATTAAACGGCATGAAATATAGGAGGAACATGAACCGGTGTTCAAATACAAGAAGAGCCTGAAAAGTTGTGAAAAATATGAAGAGCTTCAAAAGGTGTGAAAAATATGAAGAGCTTCTAAAAGTATCAAAAATATGAGGTGCATGAAACAGTCTGAAAAATAGGAGGAGCATTATGTTGTGTTGAAAAACATTAAGAGCCTGAAAAGTGTGAAAAATATGAAGAGCTTCAAAAGGTGTCAAAAATATGAGGGGCATGAAACGGTCTGAAAAATACGAGGAGCATGAAGTGGTGTTAAAAACATGAAGAGCCTGAAAAGGTGTGATAAATATGAAGAGCTTCAAAAGGTGTGAAAAATATGAGGAGCATGAAACGGTCTGAAAAACAGAAGCAGCATGAAACGGTGATGAAAAATATGAGAGCCTGAAAAGGTGTGAAAAATATGAAGAGCTTCAAAAGGTGTGAAAAACATGAAGAGCTTCAAAAGGTGTGAAAAACATGAGGAGCATGAAACGGTCTTAAAAACAGAAGCAGCATGAAGCAGTGTTGAAAAACATGAAGAGCCTGAAAACGTGTGAAAAATATGAAGAGCTTCAAAAGGTGTGAAAAATATGAAGAGCTTCAAACGATGTGAAAAATATGAGGAGCATGAAACGGTCTGAAAAATAGAAGCAGCATGAAGCGGTGTTGAAAAACATGAAGAACCTGAAAAGGTGTGAGAAATATGAAGAGCTTCAATAGGTGTCAAAAATATGAGGGGCATGAAACGGTCTTAAAAATACTAGGAGAATGAAGTTGTGTTGCAAAACATGAAGAGCCTGAAAAGGTGTGAAAAACATGAAGAGCCTGAAAAGGTGTGAAAAATATGAAGAGCTTCATAAGGTGTGAAATACATGAGGAGCATGAAACTCTCTGAAAAATAGGAGGAGCATGAAGTGGTGTTGTAAAACCTGAAGAGCCTGAAAAGGTGTGAAAAATATGAAGAGCTTCAAAAGGTGTCAAAAATATGAGGAGCATGAAACGGTCTGAAAAATAGGTGGAGCATGAAGCGGTGTTCAAAAACATGAAGAGCCTGAAAACGTTTGAAAAATATGAAGAGCTTCAAAAGGTGTCAAATACATGAGGATCTTAAACGGTCTGAAAAAAGGGGGAGCATGAAGCGGTGTTCAAAATAGGAAGAGCCTGAAAAGTTGTGAAAAATATGAAGAGCTTCAAAAGGTGTGAAAATTATGAGGAGCATGAAACGGTCTGAAAAATAGGAGGAGCATGAAGCTGTGTTCAAAATCACGAAGAGCCTGAAAAGGTGTGAAAAATATGAAGAGCTTTAAAAGGTGTCAATTTTATGAGGAGCATGAAACGGTCTGAATAATAGGAGGATACTGAATCGGTGTTGAAAAACATAAGGAGCATGAAAAGGTGTGAAAAATATGAAGAGCTTTAAAAGGTGTGAAAAATATGAGGTGCATGAAACGGTCTGAAAAATAGGAGGAGCATGATGCGGTGTTGAAAAATATGAAGAGCCTGAAAAGGTGTGAAAAATATGAAGAGCTTCAAAAGGTGTCAAAAATATGAGGAGCATGAAACGGTCTGAAAATTAGGAGGAGCATGAAGCGTTGTTGAAAAACATGAAGAGCATGAAAAGGTGTGAAAATATGAAGATCTTCTAAAAGTGTCAAAAATATGAGGGGCATGAAACGGTCTTAAAAATTGGAGGAGCATGAAGCGGTGTTGAAAATCATGAAGGGCCTGAAAAGGTGTGAAAAATATGAAGAGTTTCAAAAGGTGTGAAAATATGAAGAGCTTCAAAAGGTGTCAAAAATGAGATCAACATGAAACCGTCTGAATAATAGGAGGAGCATGCAGCGGTGTTGAAAAATATGAAGATCCTGAAAAGGTGTGAAAATATGAAGAGCTTCTAAATGTGTCAAATATATGAGGAGCATGAAACGGTCTGAAAAATAGGAGGATCATGAAACGGTGATGAAAAATATGAGAGCCTGAAAAGGTTTGAAAAATATGAAGAGCTTCAAAAGGTGTGAAAAACATGAAGAGCTTCAAAAGGTGTGAAAAACATGAGGAGCATGAAACGGTCTTAAAAACAGAAGCAGCATGAAGCAGTGTTGAAAAACATGAAGAGCCTGAAAACGTGTGAAAAATATGAAGAGCTTCAAAAGGTGTGAAAAATATGAAGAGCTTCAAAAGATATGAAAAATATGAGGAGCATGAAACGGTCTGAAAAATAGAAGCAGCATGAAGCGGTGTTGAAAAACATGAAGAACCTGAAAAGGTGTGAGAAATATGAAGAGCTTCAATAGGTGTCAAAAATATGAGGAGCATGAAACGGTCTTAAAAATACTAGGAGAATGAAGATGTGTTGCAAAACATGAAGAGCCTGAAAAGGTGTGAAAAACATGAAGAGCCTGAAAAGGTGTGAAAAATATGAAGAGCTTCATAAGGTGTGAAATACATGAGGAGCATGAAACTCTCTGAAAAATAGGAGGAGCCTGAAGTGGTGTTGTAAAACTTGAAGAGCCTGAAAAGGTGTGAAAAATATGAAGAGCTTCAAAAGGTGTCAAAAATATGAGGAGGATGAAACGGTCTGAAAAATAGGTGGAGCATGAAGCCGTGTTGAAAAACCTGAAGAGCCTGAAAAGGTGTGAAAAATATGAAGAGCTTCAAAAGGTGTCAAAAATATGAGGAGCATGAAACGGTCTGAAAAATAGGTGGAGCATGAAGCGGTGTTCAAAAACATGAAGAGCCTGAAAACGTGTGAAAAATATGAAGAGCTTGAAAAGGTGTCAAATACATGAGGATCTTAAACGGTCTGAAAAAAGGGGGAGCATGAAGCGGTGTTCAAAATAGGAAGAGCCTGAAAAGTTGTGAAAAATATGAAGAGCTTCAAAAGGTGTGAAAATTATGAGGAGCATGAAACGGTCTGAAAAATAGGAGGAGAATGAATCGGTGTTGAAAAACATAAGGAGCATGAAAAGGTGTGAAAAATATGAAGAGCTTTAAAAGGTGTGAAAAATATGAGGTGCATGAAACGCTCTGAAAAATAGGAGGAGCATGATGCGGTGTTGAAAAATATGAAGAGCCTGAAAAGGTGTGAAAAATATGAAGAGCTTCAAAAGGTGTCAAAAATATGAGGAGCATGAAACGGTCTGAAAATTAGGAGGAGCATGAAGCGTTGTTGAAAAACATGAAGAGCCATGAAAAGGTGTGAAAATATGAAGATCTTCTAAAGGTGTCAAAAATATGAGGAGCATGAAACGGTCTTAAAAATTGGAGGAGCATGAAGCGGTGTTGAAAATCATGAAGGGCCTGAAAAGGTGTGAAAAATATGAAGAGTTTCAAAAGGTGTGAAAATATGAAGAGCTTCAAAAGGTGTCAAAAATGAGATCAACATGAAACCGTCTGAATAATAGGAGGAGCATGCAGCGGTGTTGAAAATTATGAAGATCCTGAAAAGGTGTGAAAATATGAAGAGCTTCTAAATGTGTCAAATATATGAGGAGCATGAAACGGTCTGAAAAATAGGAGGATCATGAAACGGTGTTCAAAAACATGAAGAGCCTGAATAGGTGTGAAAAATATGAAGAGCTTCAAAAGGTGTCAAAAATATGACGAGCATGAAACGGTCTGAAAAATAGGAGGAGCATGAAGCTGTGTTCAAAAACATGAAGAGCCTGAAAAGGTGTGAAAAATATGAAGAGCTTCAAAATGTGTCATAAATGAGAAGAACATAAAACGGTCTGAAAATTAGGAGGAGCATGAAGTGGTTTTGAAAATCATGAAGAGCCTGAAAAGGTGTGAAATATATGAAGAGCTTCAAAATGGGTCAAAATTATGAAGAGCATGAAATGGTGTGAAAAATAGGAGGATCATGAAGTGGTGTTCAAAAATATGAAGACCCTGAAAAGTTGTGAAAGATATGAAGAGCTTCAAAAGGTGTGAAAAATATGAGGAGCATGAAACGGTCTGAAAAATAGGAGGAGCATGAAACGGTGATCAAAAACATGAAGAGCCTGAAAAGGTGTGAAAAATATGAAGAGCTTCAAAGGTGTGAAATACATGAGGAGCATGAAACGGTCTGAAAAATAGGAGAAGCATGAAGTTGTCTGGAAAAACATGAACATCCTGAAAAGGTGTGAAAAATATGAAGAGCTTCAAAAGGTGTCAAAAATGAGATGAGAATGAAACGGTCTGAAAAATAGGAAGATCATGAAACGGTGTTGAAAAACATGAAGAGCCTAAAAGGTGTGAAAAATATGAAGAGCTTCAAAAGGTGTCAAAAAATATGAGGAGCATCAAATGGTCTGAAAAATAGGAGGAGCATGAAGCGGTCGTCAAAAACATGAAGAGCCTAAAAAGGTGTGAAAAATATGAAGAGCTTCAAAATGTGTGAAATACAAGAGGAGCATGAAACGGTCTGAAAATTAGGCGAAGCATGAAGTGGTGTGGAAAAACATGAAGAGCCTGAAAAGGTGTGAAAAATATGAAGAGCTTCAAAATGTGTCAAAAATATGAAGAGCATGAAAGGGTCTGAAAAATAGGAGAATCATGAAGCGGTGTTCAAAAACATGAAGAGCCTGAAAAGGTGTGAAAAATATGAAGAGCTTCATAAGGTGTGAAATACATGCGGAGCATGAAACTCTCTGAAAAATACGAGGAGCATGAAGTGGTGTTCAAAAACATGAAGAGCCTGAAAAGGTGTGAAATATATGAAGAAATTCAAAAGGTGTCAAAAATATGCGGAGCATGAAACGGTCTGCAAAAAAGGAGGAGCATGAAGCGGTGTTGAAAAACCTGAAGAGCCTGAAAAGGTGTGAAAAATATGAAGAGCTTCAAAAGGTGTCAAAAATATGAGGAGGATGAAACGGTCTGAAAAATAGGTGGAGCATGAAGCAGTGTTGAAAAACCTGAAGAGCCTGAAAAGGTGTGAAAAATATGAAGAGCTTCAAAAGGTGTCAAAAATATGACGAGCATGAAACGGTCTGAAAAATAGGAGGAGCATGAAGCGGTGTTCAAAAACATGCACAGCCTGAAAACGTGTGAAAAATATGAGGAGCTTCAAAAGGTGTCAAATACATGAGGAGCATTTAACGGTCTGAAAAATAGGAGGAGCATGAAGCGGTGTTCAAAATATGAAGAGCCTGAAAAGTTGTGAAAAATATGAAGAGCTTCAAAAGGTGTGAAAAATATGAGGAGCATGAAACGGTCTGAAAAATAGGAGGAGCATGAAGCGGTGTTCAAAATCATGAAGAGCCTGAAAAGGTGTGAAAAATATGAAGAGCTTTAAAAGGTGTCAATTTTATGAGGAGCATGAAACGGTCTGAAAAATAGGAGGAGAATGAATCGGTGTTGAAAAACATAAGGAGCCTGAAAAGGTGTGAAAAATATGAAGAGCTTTAAAAGGTGTGAAAAATATGAGGTGCATGAAACGGTCTGAAAAATAGGAAGAGCATGATGCGGTGTTGAAAAATATGAAGAGCCTGAAAAGGTGTGAAAAATATGAAGAGCTTCAAAAGGTGTCAAAAATATGAGGAGCATGAAACGGTCTGAAAAATAGGAGGAGCATGAAGCGTTGTTGAAAAACATGAAGAGCCTGATAAGGTGTGAAAAATATGAAGATCTTCTAAAGGTGTCAAAAATATGAGGAGCATGAAACCGTCTTAAAAATAGGAGGAGCATGAAGTGGTGATGAAAATCATGAAGGGCCTGAAAAGCTGTGAAAAATATGAAGAGTTTCAAAAGGTGTGAAAAATATGAAGAGCTTCAAAAGTTGTCAAAAATGAGATCAACATGAAACCGTCTGAAAAATAGGAGGAGCATGAAGCGGTGATGAAAAATATGAAGAGCCTGAAAAGGTGTGCAAATATGAAGAGCTTCTAAATGTGTCAAATATATGAGGATCATGAAACGGTCTGAAAAATAGGAGGAGCATGAAGTGGTGTTGAAAAAAATGAAGAGCCTGAAAAGGTGTGAAAAATATGAAGATCTTCAAAAAGTGTCAAAAATATGAGGAGCATGAAACCGTCTGAAAAATAGAGGGGCATGAAACGGTGATCAAAAACATGAAGAGCCTGAAAAGGTTTGAAAAATATGAAGAGCTTCAAAAGGTGTGAAATATATGAGGAGCATGAAACGGGCTGAAAAATAAGAGAAGCATGAAGTGGTGTGGAAAACATGAAGAGCCTGAAAAGGTGTGAAAAATATGAAGAGCTTCAAAAGGTGTGAAATACATGAAGAGCATGAAACGGTCTGAAAATTAGGAGAAGCATGAAGTGGTGTGGAAAAACATGAAGAGCCTGAAAAGCTGTGAAAAATATGAAGAGCTTCAAAATGTGTCAAAAATATGAATAGCATGAAACGGTCTGAAAAATAGGAGAATCATGAAGCGCTGTTAAAAAACATGAACAGCCTGAAAAGGTGTGAAAAACATGAAGAGCTTCAAAAGTTGTGAAATACATGAGGAGCATGAAACTCTCTGAAAAATAGGAGGAGCATGAAGCAGTGTTCAAATATATGAAGAGCCTGAAAAGGTGTGAAAAATATAAAGAGCTTCAAAATGTGTGAAATACATGAGGACCATGAAACAGTCTGAAAAATATGAGAAGCATGAAGTGGTGTTCAAAAACATGAAGAGCCTGAAAAGGTGTGAAATATATGAAGAGCTTCAAAATGTTTCAAAAATATGAGGAGCATGATACGGTCTGAAAAATAGGAGGAGCATGAAGCACTGTTCAGAAACATGAAGAGCCTGACAAGTTGTGAAAAATATAAAGAGCTTCAAAAGGTGTGAAATACATTACGACCATGAAACAGTCTGAAAAATAGGAGGAGCATGAAATGTTGTTGAAAAACTTGAAGAGCCTGAAAACGTGTGAAAAAATATGAAGAGTTTCCAAAGGTGTCAAAAATGAGATGAGCATGAAACAGTCTGAAAAATAGGATGAGCATGAAGCGGTGTTGAAAATCATGAAGAGCCTGAAAAGATGTGAATAATATGTAGAGCTTCAAAAGGTGTGAAAATATGAAGAGCTTCAAAAGCTGTCAAAATAAGATGATCATGAAACGGTCTGAAAATTAGGAGGAGCATGAAGTGGTGTTGAAAAAAAAGAAGAGCCTGAAAAGGTGTGAAATATATGAAGAGCTTCAAAAGGCGTGAAAATATGAAGAGCTTCAACAGCTGTCAAAATGAGATGAGAATGAAACGGTCTGAAAATTAGGAGCAGCATGAAACGGTGTTCAAACAAATGAAGAGCCTCAAAATGTGTGAAAAATAAGAAGAGCTTCAAAAGGTGTGAAATACATTTGGAGCATGAAACTGTGTGTAAAATAGGAGGAGCATGAAGTGGTGTTCAAAAACATGAAGAGCCTGAAAAGGTGTGAAAAATATGAAGAGCTTCAAAAGGTGTGAAATACATGAGAGGAATGAAACTGTCTGAAAAATAGGAGGAGCATGAAGCGGTTGTGAAAAACATGAAGAGCCTGAAAAGTTGTGAAAAATATAAAGAGCTTCTAAAGGTGTCAAAAATATGAGGACAATGAAACGCTCTGGAAAAGAGGAGGAGCATGAAGTGGTGTTGAAAAAGATGAAGAGCCTGAAAAGGTGTGAAAAATTTGAAGAGCTTCAAAACGTGTCAAAATTATGAGGAGCATGAAACGGTCTGAAAAATAGGAGGAGCAGGAAGTGGTGTTGAAAAACATGAAGAGCCTGACATGATGTGAAATATATGAAGAGGTTCAAAAGGTGCGAAAAATATGAGGAGGTTCAAAAAGGGTCAAAAATATGAGGAGCAGGAAACGGTCAGAAAAATACGAGGAGCATGAAAAGGTGTTCAAAAACATGAAGAGCCTGAAAAGGTGTGAAAAATATGAAGAGCTTCAAAAGGTATTAAATACATGAATAGCATGAAACGGTCTGAAAAATAGGAGAAGCATGAAGCGGTGTTCAAAAACATGAAGAGCCTGAAAAGGTGTGAAAAATATGAAGAGATTCAAAATGTGTCAAAAATATGAGGAGCATGAAATGGTCTGAAAAATAGGAGGAGCATGAAACGGTGTTCAAAAACATGAAGAACCTGAAAAGGTGTGAAAAATATGAAGAGTTTCTAAAGGTGTCACAAATATGAGGAGCATGAAACGGTCTGAAAAATAGGAAGACCATGAAACGGTGTTCAAAAACATGAAGAGCCTGAAAGGTGGGAAAATTCTGAAGAGATTCAAAAGCTGTGAAATACATGTGGAGCATAAAACGGTCTCAAAAATAGGAGGAGCATGAAGCGGTGTTCGAAAACATGAAGAGCCTGAAAAGGTGAGAAAAATATGAAGAGCCTCAAAACGTGTCAAAAATAGGAAGAGCATTAAACGGTCTGAAAAAATAGGAGGAGCATGAAGCGGTGTTGAAAAACATGAAGAGCCTGAAATGATGTGAAAAATATGAAGAGCTTCAACAGGTGTGTAAAAGATGAGGAGCATGAAACGGTCGGAAAAATAGGAGGAGCATGAAATGGTGTTCAAAACATGAAGAGCCTGAAAAGGTGTGAAAAATATGAAGAGCTTCAAAGGTATCAAAAATATGAGGAGCATGAAACGGTCTGAAAAATAGGAAGAGCATGAAGTGGTTGTGAAAAACATGAAGAGACTGAAAAGGTGTGCGAAATACGAAGAGGTTCAAAAGGTGTGAAATACATGAGGAGCATGAAACGGTCTGAAAAATAGGAGGAGCATGAAGCGGTGTTCGAAAACATGAAGAGCCTGAAAAAGTGTGAAAAATATGAAGAGCTTCAAAAAGTGTGAAAAATATGAGGAGCATAAGCGATCTGAAAAATAGGTGGAGCAGGAAGCGGTGTTCAAAAACATGAAGAGCCTGACAGGTGTGAAAAGTATGAAGAGCTTCAAAAAGTGTGAAAAATATGAAGAGCTTCAAAAAGTGTGAAAAATATGAGGAGCATGAAATGGTCTGAAAAACAGGAGAAGAATGAAGAGGTGTTTAAAAACATGAAGAGCCTGAAAAGGTGTGAAATATATGACGAACTTCAAAAGGTTTCAAAAATATGAGGAGCATGAAACGGTCTGAAACATAGGAGGAGCATGAAGCAGTGTTCAAAAACATGAAGAGCATGAAAAGGTGTGAAGAAAATGAAGAGTTTCAAAAGTTGACATAAATATGAGGAGAATGAAACAGTCTGAAAAATATGAGGAGCACGAAACGGTGTTGAAAAAGATGAAGAGCCTGAAAAGGTGTGAAAAATATGAAGAGCTTCAAAAAGTGTCAAAAATATGAAGAGAATGAAACAGTCCGAAAAATAGGAGGAGCATGAAAAGGTGTTGAAAAACATGAAGAGGGTGAAAATATGTGTAAAATATGAAGAGCTTCAAAAGGTGTGAAAAATATGAAGAGCTTCAAAAGGTGTGAAAAATATGAAGAGCTTCAAAAGGTGTCAAATATATGAGGAGCATGAAACGGTCAAAAAATAGGAGGAGTATGAAGCGATGTTGAAAAACATGAAGAGTCTGAAAAGGTGTGAAATATATGAAGAGCTTCAAAAGGTGTGAAATATAGGAGGAGCATGAAGCGGTGTTCAAAAACATGAAGAGCCTGAAAAGGTGTGAAATATATGAAGAGCTTCAAAAGGTGTCAAAAATAAGAGAAGCATGAAGCGGTGTTCAGAAACATGAAGAGCTTGAAAAGGTGTGAAATATATGAAGAGCTTCAAAAAGTGTGAAATATAGGAGGAGCATGAAGCGGTGTTCAGAAACATGAAGAGCCTTAAAAGGTGTGAAATATATGAAGAGCTTCAAAAGTTGTCAAATATGAGTAGCATAAAACGGTCTCAAAATATGACGAGCATGAAGCGGTGTTGAAAAACATGTAGAGCCTGAAAAGGTGTGAAATACATGAAGAGCTTCAAAAGGTGTCAAAATATGAGTAGCATAAAACGGTCTCAAAAATATGGGGAGCATGAAGCGGTGTTGAAAATCATGAAGAGCCTGAAAAGGTGTGAATAATATGAAGAGATTCAAAAGGTGTCAAACATATGAGGAGCATGAAAGTGTGTTGAAAAACATGAAGAGCCTGAAAAGGTGTGAAAAATATGAGGAGCTTCAAAAGTTGTCAAAAATATGAGGAGCATGAAACGGTCTGAAAATTAGGAGGAGCATGAAATGGTGTTCAAAACATGAAGAGCTTGAAAAGGTGTGAAAAATATTAATAGCTTCAAAAGTATCAAAAATATGAGGAGCATGAAACGGCCTGAAAAATAGGAAGAGCATGAAGCGGTGTTGAATAACATGAAGATCTTGAAAAGGTGTGAACAATATTAGGAGCATGAAACGGTCTCAAAAATATGAGGAGCATGAAGCAGTGTTGAAAATCATGAAGAGCCTGAAAAGGTGTGAAAAATATGAAGAGATTCGAAAGGTGTCAAACATATGAGGACCATGAAACTGTGTTGAAAAACAAGAAGAGCATGAAAAGGTGTGAAAAATATGAGGAGCATGAAAAGGTCTGAAAAATAGGAGGAGCATGAAATGTTGTTGAAAAACATGAAGAGCAAGAAAAGGTGTGAAAAATATGAAGAGTTTCAAAGGTTTGAAATACACGAGGATCATGAAAAGGTTTGAAAAATAGGAGGAGCATGAAGCGGTGTTCAAAAACATGAAGAGCCTGAAAAGGCTTGAAAAATATGAAGAGCTTCAAAAGGTGTGAAATAAATGAGGAGCATGAACGGTCTGAAAAATAGGAGGAGCATGAAGCGGTGTTCAAAAACATGAAGAGCCTGAAAAGGCTTGAAAAATATGAAGAGCTTCAAAAGGTGTGAAATAAATGAGGAGCATGAAACGGTCTCCAAAATAGTAGGAGCATGAAGCGGTGTTCAAAAACATGGAGAGCCTGAAAAGTTTTGAAAAATATGAAGAACTTCAAAAGGTGTCAAAAATATGAGGAGCATGAAACGGTCTGAAAAATAGGAGCAGCATGAAATGGTGTTGAAAAACATGAAAATCCTGAAAAGCTGTGAAAAATATGAAGAGCTTCAAAAGGTGTGAAATATATGAGGAGCATGAAACGGTCTGAAAAATCGGAGGAGCATGAAGCTGTGCTCAAAAAAATGAAGATCCAGAAAAGGTGTGAAAAATATGAAGAGCTTCGAAAGGTGTGACAAATATGAGGAGCATGAAACGGTCTGAAAATTTGGAGGAGTATGAAACGTGCTGAAAAATAGGAGGAGCATGAAACTGTCAGAAAAATAGGAGGATCATGAAGCCGTGTTGAAAAACATGAAGAGCGTGAAAGGTTGTGAAAAATAGGAGGAGCTTCAAAATGTGAGAGAAATATGAGGAGCATGAAACGGTCTGAAAATAGGAGGAGCATGAAGCGGTGTTCAAAAACATGAAGAGCCTGAAAGGTGTGAGAAATATGAAGAGCTTCAAAAGGTGTCAAAAATGAGAAGAGCATAAAGGGGTCTGAAAAATAGGAGGAGCATGACGTGGTGTTGAAAAAAATGAAGAGCCTGAAAAGGTGTGAAATATATGAGGGCTTCAAAAGGTCTCAAAAATATGGGGAGCATGAAACGGTCTGAAAAATAGGAGGAGCATGAAACGGTGTTCAAAAACATGAAGAGCCTGTAAAGGTGTGAAAAATATGAAGAGCTTCAAAAGGTGTGAAATACATGAGAATCATGAAACTCTCTGAAAAATAAAAGGAGCAAGAAGGGGTGTTCAAAAACATGAAGAGGTTGAAAAGGTGTGAAAAACATGAAGAGCTTAAAAAGGTGTGGAAAATATGAGGAGCATGAAACGGTCTGAAAAAAAAGGAGGAGCATGAAACGGTGATCAAAAACATGAAGAGCATGAAAAGGTGTGAAAAATATGAAGAGCTTCAAAAGGTGTGCAATACATGAGGAACATGAAACGGTCTGAAATTTAGGAGAAGCATTAAGTGGTGTGGAAAAACATGAAGAGCCTGAAAAGGTGTGAAAAATATGAAGAGCTTCAAAAGTTGTGAAAAATATGAGGAACATGAAACGGTCTGAAAAATAGAAGCGGCATGAAATGGTGTTGAAAAATATGAAGAGCGTAAAAAGGTGTGAAAAATATGAGGAGCATGATACTGCCTGAAAAATATGAGGAGCATGAAGTGGTGTGGAAGAAATGAAGAGCCTGAAAAGGTGCGAAATATATTAAGAGCTTCAATAGGTGTCAAAAATATGAGGAGCATGAAACGGTCTGCAAAAAGGAGGAGCATGAAGTGGTGTTGATAAACTTGAAGAGCCTGAAAAGGTGTTAAAAATATGAAAAGCTACAAAAGGTGGGAAAAATATGAGGAGCATGAAACGGTCTGAAAAATAGGAGGAGCATGAAGCGGTGTTCAAAAACATGAAGAGCCTGAAAAGGTGTGAGAAATATGAAGAGCTTCAAAAGGTGTCAAAAATATGAGGAGCATGAAACGGTCTGAAAAATAGAAGGAGCATGAAGCGGTGTTGAAAAACATGAAGAGCCTGAAAAGGTGTGAGAAATATGAAAAGCTTCAAAAGGTGTGAAATACATGAAGAGCATGAAAGAGCTGAAAATTAGGAGAAGCATGAAGTGGTGTGGAAAAACATGAAGAGCCTGAAAAGGTGTGAAAAATATGAAGAGCTTCAAAAGGTGTGAAATACATGAGGAGCATGAAACTCTCTGAAAAATATAAGGAGCATGAAGTGGTGTTCAAAAACATGAAGAGCCTGAAAAGGTGTAAAAAATATGAAGAGCTTCAAAAGGTGTGAAAAATATGAGGAGCATGTTATGGTTTGAAAAATAGGATTAGCATGAAGAGGTGTTCAAAAACATGAAGAGCCTGAAAAGTTGTGAAAACTATGAAAAGCTTCAAAAGGTGTCAAAAATGAGATGAGCATGAAACTGTCTGAAATATAGGAGGAGTATGAAGCGGTGTTCAAAACATGAAGAGCCCGAAAAGGTGTGAAAAATATGAAGAGCTTCAAAAGGTGTCAAATATATGAGGAGCATGAAACGGTCTGAAAAAGAGGAGGAGCATGAAGCGGTGTTGAAAAACATGAAGAGCCTGAAAAGGTGTGAAAAATATGAAAAGATTCAAAAGGTGTGAAATACATGAGGAGCATGAAAGAGCTGAAAATTAGGAGAAGCATGAAGTGGTGTGGAAAAACATGAAGAGCCTGAAAAGGTGTGAAAAATATGAAGAGCTTCAAAAGGTGTGAAATACATGAGGAGCATGAAACTCTCTGAAAAATAGGAGGAGCATGAAGCGGTGTTCAAAAATATAAAGAGCCTGAAAAGGTGTGAACAATATGAAGAGCTTCAAAAATATGAAAAATATGAAGAGCTTCAAAAGGTGTGAAAAATATGAAGAGCTTCAAAAGGTGTGAAATATATGAGGAGCATGAAACGGTCTGAAAAATAGCAGGATCATGAAGCGGTGTTGAAAAACATGAAGAGTCTGAAAACGTGTGAAAATATGAAGAGCTTCAAAAATATGAAAAATATGAAGAGCTTCAAAAGATGTGAAAAATATGAAGAGCTTCAGAAGGTGTCAAAAATATGAGGAGCAAGAAACGGTCTGCAAAATAGGAGGAGCATGAAATGGTGTTCAAAAACATGAAGAGCCTGAAATCGTGTGAAAAATATGAAGAGCTTCAAAAGGTGTGAAAAATATGAGGAGCATGAAACGGTCTAAAAAAAAGGAGGAGCATGAAGCGGTGTTCAAAAATATGAAGAGCCTGAAAAGGTGTGAAAAATATGAAGAGCTTCAAAAGGTGTCAAAAATATGAGGAGCATGAAACGGTCTGAAAAATAGGAGGAGCATGAAGCGGTGTTGAAAAACAGGAAGAGCCTGAAAAGGTGTGAGAAATATGAAGAGCTTCAAAAGGTGTCAAAAATATGAGGAGCATGAAACGGTCTGAAAAAGAGGAAGAGCATGAAGCGGTGTTGAAAAACATGAAGAGCCTGAAAACGTGTGAAAAATATGAAAAGCTTCAAAAGGTGTGAAATACATGAGGAGCATGAAAGAGCTGAAAATTTGGAGAAGCATGAAGTGGTGTGGAAAAACATGAAGAGCCTGAAAAGGTGTGAAAAATATGAAGAGCTTCTGAAGGTGTGAAATACATGAGGAGCATGAAACTCTCTGAAAAATATAAGGAGCATGAAGTGGTGTTCAAAAACATGAAGAGCCTGAAAAGGTGTAAAAAATATGAAGAGCTTCAAAAGGTGTGAAAAATATGAGGAGCATGTTATGGCTTGAAAAATAGGATTAGCATGAAGAGGTGTTCAAAAACATGAAGAGCCTGAAAAGTTGTGAAAAATATGAAAAGCTTCAAAAGGTGTCAAAAATGAGATGAGCATGAAACTGTCTGAAATATAGGAGGAGTATGAAGCGGTGTTCAAAACATGAAGAGCCCGAAAAGGTGTGAAAAATATGAAGAGCTTCAAAAGCTGTCAAAAATATGAGGAGCATGAAACGGGCTGAAAAAGAGGAGGAGCATGAAGCGGCGTTGAAAAACATGAAGAGCCTGAAAAGGTGTGAAAAATATGAAAAGCTTCAAAGGTGTGAAATACATGAGGAGCATGAAAGAGCTGAAAATTAGGAGAAGCATGAAGTGGTGTGGAAAAACATGAAGAGCCTGAAAAGGTGTGAAAAATATGAAGAGCTTCAGAAGGTGTGAAATACATGAGGAGCATGAAACTCTCTGAAAAATAGGAGGAGCATGAAGCGGTGTTCAAAAATATGAAGAGCCTGAAAAGGTGTGAAAAATATGAAGAGCTTCAAAAATATGAAAAATATGAAGCGCCTCAAAAGGTGTGAAAAATATGAAGAGCTTCAAAAGGTGTGAAATATATGAGGAGCATGAAACGGTCTGAAAATAGCAGGATCATGAAGCGGTGTTGAAAAACATGAAGAGTCTGAAAACGTGTGAAAATATGAAGAGCTTCAAAAGGTGTGAAAAATATGAGGAGCATGAAACGGTCTAAAAAATAGGAGGAGCATGAAGCGGTGTTCAAAAATATGAAGAGCCTGAAAAGGTGTGAAAAATATGAAGAGCTTCAAAAGGTGTCAAAAATATGAGGAGCATGAAACGGTCTGAAAAATAGGAGGAGCATGAAGCGGTGTTGAAAAACATGAAGAGCCTGAAAAGGTGTGAGAAATATGAAGAGCTTCAAAAGGTGTCAAAAATATGAGGAGCATGAAACGGTCTGAAAAAGAGGAGGAGCATGAAACGGTGTTGAAAAACATGAAGAGCCTGAAAAGGTGTGAAAAATATGAAAAGCTTCAAAAGGTGTGAAATACATGAGAAGCATGAAAGAGCTGAAAATTAGGGGAAGCATGAAGTGGTGTGGAAAAACATGAAGAGCCTGAAAAGGTGTGAAAAATATGAAGAGCTTCAGAAGGTGTGAAATACATGAGGAGCATGAAACGGACTGAAAAATCGGAGGAGCATGAAGCGGTGTTGAAAAACATGAAGAGCCTGAAAAGGTGTGAAAAATATGAAGAGTTTCAAAAGGTGTCAAAAATATGAATAGCATGAAAAGGTCTGCAAAAAAGGAGCATGAAGTGGTGTTGAAAAACATGAAGAGCCTGAAAAGGTGTGAAAAATATGAACAGTTTCAAAAGGTGTCAAAAATATGAGGAGCATGAAACGGTCTGAAAAATAGGAGGAACATGAAGAAGTGTTCAAAAACATGAAGAGCCTGAAAAGGTGTGAAAAATATGAAGAGCTTCAAAAGGTGTGAAATATATGAGGAGCATGAAACTCTCTGAAAAATAGAAGGAGCATGATGTGGTGTTCAAAAACATGAAGAGCCTGAAAACGTTTGAAAAATACGAAGAGCTTCAGAGGTGTGAAAAATATGAGGAGAATGATACGGTTTGAAAAATAGGAGGAGCATGAAGCGGTGTTGAAAAACATGAAGAGTCTGAAAACGTGTGAAATTATGAAGAACTTCAAAAATATGAAAAATATGAAGAGCTTCAAAAGGTGTGAACAATATGAAGAGCTTCAAAAGGTGTCAAAATGAGATGAACATGAAACGGTCTGAAACATAGGAGGAGCATGAAGCGGTGTTGAAAATCATAAAGAGCCTGAAAATTTGTGAAAAATATGAAGAGCTTCAGAATATGTGAAAAACATGAAGAGCTTCAAAAAGTGTCAAAATGAGATGAGCATGAAACGGTCTGAAAAAGAAGAGGAGCATGAAGTGGTGTTGAAAATAATGAAAAGCCTGAAAAGGTGTGAAATATATGAAGAGCTTCAAAAGGTGTCAAAAATATGAGGAGAATGAAACGGACTGTAAAATAGGAGGAGCATGAAATGGTGTTCAAAAACATGAAGAGCCTGGAAAGGTGTGAAAAATAAGAAGAGCTTCAAAAGGTGTCAAAAATATGAGGAGCATGAAAAGTTCTGAAAAAAAGGAGGAGCATGAAGCGGTGTTCAAAAACAGGAAGACCCTGAAAAGTAGTGAAAAATATGAAGAGCTTCAAAAGGTGTCAAAAATATGAGGAGCATGAAACGGTCTGAAAAATAGGAGGACTATGAAACGGTGTTCAAAAACATGAAGAGCCTGAAAAGGTGTGAAAAATATGAAGAGCTTCAAAACGTGTCAAAAATATGAGGAGCATGAAACGGTCTGAAAAATAGGAGGAGCAAGAAAGGGTGTTGAACAACATGAAGAGCCTGAAAACGTGTGAAAAATATGAAGAGCTTCAAAAGATGTGAAAAATATGAAGAGCTTCAAAAGGTGTCAAAAATGAGATGAGCATGAAACCGTCTGAAAAATAGGAGGAGCATGAAGTAGTGTTGAAAAACATGAAGAACCTGAAAAGCTGTGAGAAACATGAAGAGCTTCAAAATGTGTCAAATATATGAGGAGCATGAAACGGTCTGAAAAAGAGGAGGAGCAGGAAGCGGTGTTGAGAAACATGAAGAGCCTGAAAATGTGTGAAAAATATGAAGAGCTTCTAAAGGTGTCAAAAATATGAGGAGCATGAAACGGTCTTAAAAATACGAGGAGCATGAAGTGGTGTTGAAAAACATGAACAGCCTGAAAAGGTGTGAAATATATGAAGAGCTTTTAAAGGTGTCAAAAATATGAGGAGCATGAATCGGTCTAAAAAATAGGAGGATCATGAAAAGTTGTTGAAAAACATGAAGATCCTGAAAAGATGTGAAAATTATGAAGAGCTTCAAAAGGTGTGAAATATATGAAGAGCTTCAAAAGGTGTCAAAAATGAGATGAGCATGAAATGGTCTGAAAAATAGGAGGAGCATGAAGCAGTGTTGAAAAAAATGAAGAGACTGAAAAGATGTGAAAAATATGAACAGCTTCAAAAGGTGGAAAAATATGAGGAGCATGAAACGGTCTAAAAAATAGGAGTACCATGAACCGGTGTTGAAAAACATGAAGAGCCAGAAAAGGTGTGAAAAATATTAAGAGCTTCAAAATGTGTGAAAAATATGAAGAGCTTCAAAAGGTGTCAAAAAAGAGATGAGCATGAAACGGTCTGAAAATTAGGAGGAGAATGAAGTGGTGCTGAAAAAAATGAGGAGCCTGAAAAGGTGTGAAAAATATGAAGAGCTTCAAAAGGTGTCAAAAATGAGATCATCATGAAACGGTCTGAAAAATAGGAGGTGCATGAGGTGGTGTTGAAAAAAAAGAAGAGACTGAAAAGGTGTGAAATATATGAAGAGCTTCAAAAGATGTCAAAATATGAGGAGCATGATACGGTCTGAAAAATAGGAGGAGCATGAAGCGGTGTTCAAAACATGAAGAGCCTGAAAAATTGTGAAAAATATGAAAAGCTTCCAAAGGTGTCAAAAATGAGATGAGCATGAAACGGTCTGAAAAATAGGAGGAGCATGAAGCGGTGTTGAAAAAATGAAGAGCCGGAAAAGGTGTGAAAAATATGAAGAGCATCAAAAGGTGTCAAAAATATGAGGAGTATGAAACGGTCTGAAAAATAGGAGGAGCATGAAGCGGTGTTGCAAAACATGAGGAGCCTGAAAAGGTGTGAAAAATATGAAGAGCTTCAAAAGGTGAGAAAAATAGGAGGTGCATGAAACGGTCTGAAAAAGAGGAGGAGCATGAAGCGGCGTTGAAAAACATGAAGAGCCTGAAAAGGTGTGAAAAATATGAAGAGCTTCATAAGGTGTGAAATACATGAGGAGCATGAAACTCTCAGAAAAATAGGAGGAGCATGAAGCGGTGTTCAAAAATATGAAGAGCCTGAAAAGGTGTGAAAAATATGAAGAGCTTCAAAAATATGAAAAATATGAAGAGCCTCAAAAGGTGTGAAAAATATGAAGAGCCTCAAAAGGTGTGAAAAATATGAAGAGCTTTAAAAGGTGTCAAAAATGAGATGAGCATGAAACGGTCTGAAAAATAGGAGGAGCAAGAAGCGGTGTTGAAAAACATAAAGAGCATGAAAACGTATGAAGAATATGAAGAGCTTCAAAAGGTGTGAAAAATATGAAGAGCTTTAAAAGGTGTCAAAAATGAGATGAGCATGAAACGGTCTGAAAAATAGGTGGAGCATGAAGTGGTATTGAAAAACATGAAGAGCCTGAAAAGGTGTGAATGATATGAAGAGCTTCAAAAAGTCTCAAAAATATGAGGAGCATGAAACGGTCTGAAAAATAGGAACAGCATGAAGCGGTGTTGCAAAACATGAAGAGCCTGAAAAGGTGTCAAAAATATGAAGAGCTTCAAAAGGTGTGAAATACATGAGGAGCATTAAACGCCCTGAAAAATAGGAGGAGCATGCAGAGGTGTTCAAAAACATGAAGAGCCTGAAAAGGTGTCAAAAATATGAAGAGATTCAAAAGGTGTGAAAAATATGAAGAGCTTCAAAATGTTTCAAAAATGAAATGAGCATGAAACGGTCTGAAAAAGCTGAGGAGCATGAAGTGGTGTTGAAACACATGAAGAGCCTGAAAAGGTGTGAAAAATATGAAGAGGTTCAAAGGTGTGAAATACATAAGGATCATGAAATGGTTTGAAAAATACGAGGAGCATGAAGCAGTGTTCAAAAACATGAAGAGCCTGAAAAGGTTTGAAAAATATGAAGAGCTTCAAGAGGTGTCAAAAATATGAGGAGCATGAAACCGTCTGAAAAATAGGAGGAGCATGAAGCGGTGTTGAAAAACATGAAGAGCGTGAAAACGAGTGAAAAATATGAAGAGCTTCAAAAGGTATGAAAAATATGAAGAGCTTCAAAAGGTGTCAAAAATGAGATGAGCATGAAACCGTCTGAAAAATAGGTGGAGCATGAAGCGGTGTTGAAAAACATGAAGAGCCTGAAAAGATGTGAAAAATATGAAGAGCTTCAAAAGGTGTCAAAAATATGAGGAGCATGAAACGGTCTGAAAAATAGGAGGAGCATGAAACCGTGTTCAAAAACATGAAGAGACTGAAAAGGGTGAAAAATATGAAGAGCTTCAAAAGGTGTGAAAAATAGGAGGAGCATGAAGCGGTGTGCAAAAACATGAAAAGCCTGAAAAGGTGTGAAAAATATGAAGAGCATCAAAAGGTGTCAAAAATATGAGGAGCATGAAACGGTCTGAAAAATAGGAGGAGCATGAAGCGGTGTTGAAAAACATGAAGAGCCTGAAAAGGTGTTAAAAATATGAAGAGTTTCAAAAGGTGTCAAATATATGAGCAGCAAGATTCGGTCTGAAATATAGGAGTAGCATGAAACGGTGTTCAAATACATGCAGAGCCTGAAAAGTTGTGAAAAATATGAAGAGCTTCAAATGGTGTCAAATATATGAAGAGCTTCAAAAGGTGTCAAAAATGAGATGAGCATGAAACGGTCTGAAAAATAGGAGGAGCAAGAAGTCGTGTTCCAAAAAATGAAGAGCCTGAGAAGGTGTGAAATATATCAAGAACTTCAAAATGTGTCAAAAATATGAGGAGCATGAAACGGTCTGAAAAATAGGAGGAGCATGAAACGGTGTTGAAAAACATGCAGAGCCTGAAAAGGTGTGAAAAATATGAAGAACTTCAAAAGGTGTGAAATATATGAGGAGCATGAAACGGTCTTAAAAATAGGAGGAGCATGAAGCGGTTTTCAAAAATATGAAGAGCCTGAAAAGGTGTGAAAAATATGAGGAGCTTCAAAAGGTATGAAATACATGAGGAGTATGAAACTGTCTTGAAAATAGGAGGAGCATGAAGCGGTGCTAAAAAACATGAAGAGGCTTAAAAGGTGTGAAAAATATGAAGAGCTTCAAAAGGTGTGAAAAATATGAGGAGCATGAAACGGTCTGAAAAATAGGAGGAGCATGAAGCCGTGTTGAAAAACATGAAGAGCCTGAAAAAGTGTGAAATATATGAAGAGGTTCAAAAGGTGTAAAAAATATGAGGAGATTCAAAAGGTATCAAAAATATGAGGAGCATGAAACGGTCTTAAAAAGAGGAGGAGCATGAATCGGTGTTGAAAATCATGAAGAGCCTGAAAACGTGTGAGAAATATGAAGAGCTTCAAAAGGTGTCAAAAATATGAAGAGCTTCAAAAGGTTTCAAAAATGAGAGGAGTATGAAGCAGTCTGAAAAATAAGAGGAGCATGAAGCGGTGTTCAAAAACATGAAGAGCCTGAAAAGGTGTGAAAAATATGAAGAGCTTCAAAAGGTGTCAAAAATGAGATGAGCATGAAACGGTCTGAAAAATAGGAGGAGCATGAAGTGGTGTTGAAAAAAAAGAAGAGACGGAAAAGGTGTGAAATATATGAAGGGCTTCAAAAAGTGTCAAAAATATGAGGAGAATGAAACGGTCTGAAAATAGGAGGAGCATGAAGCGGTGTTCAAAAACATGAAGAGCCTGAAAAGGTGTGAAAAATATGAAGAGCTTCAAAAGGTGTCAAAAATATGAGGAGCATGAAACGTTTTGAAAAATAGGAGGAGCATGAAGCGGTGTTCAAAAACAGGAAAAGCCTGAAAAGTTGTGAAAAATATGAAGAGCTTCAAAAGTTGTCAAAAATATGAGGAGCATGAAAAGGTCAGAAAAATAGGAGGATCATGAAGCGGTGTTCAAAAACATGAAGAGCCTGAAAAGGTGTGCAAAATATGAAGAGCTTCAAAAGGTGTCAAAAATATGAGGAGCATGAAACGGTCTGCAAAAAAGGAGGAGCATGAAGTGGTGTTGAAAAAATTCAAGAGCCTGACAAGGTGTGAAAAATATGAAAAGCTTCAAAAGTTGTCAAAAATATGAGGAGCATGAAACGGTCTGAAAAATAGGAGGAGCATGAAGCGGTGTTCAAAAACATGAAGAGCCTGAAAAGGTGTGAAAAATATGAAGAGCTTCAAAAGGTGTCAAAAATATGAGGAGCATGAAACGGTCTGAAAAATAGGAGGAGCATGAAGTGGTGTTGAAAAACATGAAGAGTCTGAAAACGTGTGAAATTATGAAGAACTTCAAAAATATGCAAAATATGAAGAGCTTCAAAAGGTGTGAAAAATATGAAGAGCTTCAAAAGGTGTCAAAATGAGATGAACATGAAACGGTCTGAAAAATAGGAGGAGCATGAAGCGGTGTTGAAAATCATAAAGAGCCTGAAAATTTGTGAAAAATATGAAGAGCTTCAGAAGATGTGAAAAACATGAAGAACTTCAAAAGGTGTCAAAATGAGATGAGCATGAAACGGTCTGAAAAATAAGAGGAGCATGAAGTGGTGTTGAAAATAATGAAAAGCCTGAAAAGGTGTGAAATATATGAAGAGCTTCAAAAGGTGTCAAAAATATGAGGAGAATGAAACGGTCTGTAAAATAGGAGGAGCATGAAATGGTGTTCAAAAACATGAAGAGCCTGAAAAGGTGTGAAAAATATGAAGAGCTTCAAAAGGTGTCAAAAATATGAGGAGCATGAAACGGTCTGAAAAATAGGAGGAGCATGAAACCGTGTTCAAAAACATGAAGAGACTGAAAAGGGTGAAAAATATGAAGAGCTTCAAAAGGTGTGAAAAATAGGAGGAGCATGAAGCGGTGTGCAAAAACATGAAAAGCCTGAAAAGGTGTGAAAAATATGAAGAGCATCAAAAGGTGTCAAAAATATGAGGAGCATGAAACGGTCTGAAAAATAGGAGGAGCATGAAGCGGTGTTGAAAAACATGAAGAGCCTGAAAAGGTGTTAAAAATATGAAGAGTTTCAAAACGTGTCAAATATATGAGCAGCAAGAATCGGTCTGAAATATAGGAGTAGCATGAAACGGTGTTCAAATACATGCAGAGCCTGAAAAGTTGTGAAAAATATGAAGAGCTTCAAATGGTGTCAAATATATGAAGAGCTTCAAAAGGTGTCAAAAATGAGATGAGCATGAAACGGTCTGAAAAATAGGAGGAGCAAGAAGTCGTGTTCCAAAAAATGAAGAGCCTGAGAAGGTGTGAAATATATCAAGAACTTCAAAATGTGTCAAAAATATGAGGAGCATGAAACGGTCTGAAAAATAGGAGGAGCATGAAACGGTGTTGAAAAACATGCAGAGCCTGAAAAGGTGTGAAAAATATGAAGAACTTCAAAAGGTGTGAAATATATGAGGAGCATGAAACGGTCTTAAAAATAGGAGGAGCATGAAGCGGTTTTCAAAAATATGAAGAGCCTGAAAAGGTGTGAAAAATATGAGGAGCTTCAAAAGGTATGAAATACATGAGGAGTATGAAACTGTCTTGAAAATAGGAGGAGCATGAAGCGGTGCTAAAAAACATGAAGAGGCTTAAAAGGTGTGAAAAATATGAAGAGCTTCAAAAGTTGTCAAAAATATGAGGAGCATGAAAAGGTCAGAAAAATAGGAGGATCATGAAGCGGTGTTCCAAAACATGAAGAGCCTGAAAAGGTGTGCAAAATATGAAGAGCTTCAAAAGGTGTCAAAAATATGAGGAGCATGAAACGGTCTGCAAAAAAGGAGGAGCATGAAGTGGTGTTGAAAAAATTCAAGAGCCTGACAAGGTGTGAAAAATATGAAAAGCTTCAAAAGTTGTCAAAAATATGAGGAGCATGAAACGGTCTGAAAAATAGGAGGAGCATGAAGCGGTGTTCAAAAACATGAAGAGCCTGAAAAGGTGTGAAAAATATGAAGAGCTTCAAAAGGTGTGAAAAATATGAGGAGCATGAAACGGTCTGAAAAATAGGAGGAGCATGAAGCCGTGTTGAAAAACATGAAGAGCCTGAAAAAGTGTGAAATATATGAAGAGGTTCAAAAGGTGTAAAAAATATGAGGAGATTCAAAAGGTATCAAAAATATGAGGAGCATGAAACGGTCTGAAAAAGAGGAGGAGCATGAATCGGTGTTGAAAATCATGAAGAGCCTGAAAACGTGTGAGAAATATGAAGAGCTTCAAAAGGTGTCAAAAATATGAAGAGCTTCAAAAGGTTTCAAAAATGAGAGGAGTATGAAGCAGTCTGAAAAATATGAGGAGCATGAAGCGGTGTTCAAAAACATGAAGAGCCTGAAAAGGTGTGAAAAATATGAAGAGCTTCAAAAGGTGTCAAAAATGAGATGAGCATGAAACGGTCTGAAAAATAGGAGGAGCATGAAGTGGTGTTGAAAAAAAAGAAGAGACGGAAAAGGTGTGAAATATATGAAGGGCTTCAAAAGGTGTCAAAAATATGAGGAGAATGAAACGGTCTGAAAATAGGAGGAGCATGAAGCGGTGTTCAAAAACATGAAGAGCCTGAAAAGGTGTGAAAAATATGAAGAGCTTCAAAAGGTGTCAAAAATATGAGGAGCATGAAACGGTTTGAAAAATAGGAGGAGCATGAAGCGGTGTTCAAAAACAGGAAAAGCCTGAAAAGTTGTGAAAAATATGAAGAGCTTCAAAAGTTGTCAAAAATATGAGGAGCATGAAAAGGTCAGAAAAATAGGAGGATCATGAAGCGGTGTTCAAAAACATGAAGAGCCTGAAAAGGTGTGCAAAATATGAAGACCTTCAAAAGGTGTCAAAAATATGAGGAGCATGAAACGGTCTGCAAAAAAGGAGGAGCATGAAGTGGTGTTGAAAAAATTCAAGAGCCTAACAAGGTGTGAAAAATATGAAAAGCTTCAAAAGTTGATAAAAATATGAGGAGCATGAAACGGTCTGAAAAATAGGAGGAGCATGAAGTGGTGTTCAAAAACATGAAGAGCCTGAAAAGGTGTGAAAAATATGAAGAGCTTCAAAAGGTGTCAAAAATATGAGGAGCATGAAACGGTCTGAAAAATAGGAGGAGCATGAAGTGGTGTTGAAAAACATGAAGAGTCTGAAAACGTGTGAAATTATGAAGAACTTCAAAAATATGCAAAATATGAAGAGCTTCAAAAGGTGTGAAAAATATGAAGAGCTTCAAAAGGTGTCAAAATGAGATGAACATGAAACGGTCTGAAAAATAGGAGGAGCATGAAGCGGTGTTGAAAATCATAAAGAGCCTGAAAATTTGTGAAAAATATGAAGAGCTTCAGAAGATGTGAAAAACATGAAGAACTTCAAAAGGTGTCAAAATGAGATGAGCATGAAACGGTCTGAAAAATAAGAGGAGCATGAAGTGGTGTTGAAAATAATGAAAAGCCTGAAAAGGTGTGAAATATATGAAGAGCTTCAAAAGGTGTCAAAAATATGAGGAGAATGAAACGGTCTGTAAAATAGGAGGAGCATGAAATGGTGTTCAAAAACATGAAGAGCCTGAAAAGGTGTGAAAAATATGAAGAGCTTCAAAAGGTGTCAAAAATATGAGGAGCATGAAACGGTCTGAAAAATAGGAGGAGCATGAAACCGTGTTCAAAAACATGAAGAGACTGAAAAGGGTGAAAAATATGAAGAGCTTCAAAAGGTGTGAAAAATAGGAGGAGCATGAAGCGGTGTGCAAAAACATGAAAAGCCTGAAAAGGTGTGAAAAATATGAAGAGCATCAAAAGGTGTCAAAAATATGAGGAGCATGAAACGGTCTGAAAAATAGGAGGAGCATGAAGCGGTGTTGAAAAACATGAAGAGCCTGAAAAGGTGTTAAAAATATGAAGAGTTTCAAAAGGTGTCAAATATATGAGCAGCAAGAATCGGTCTGAAATATAGGAGTAGCATGAAACGGTGTTCAAATACATGCAGAGCCTGAAAAGTTGTGAAAAATATGAAGAGCTTCAAATGGTGTCAAATATATGAAGAGCTTCAAAAGGTGTCAAAAATGAGATGAGCATGAAACGGTCTGAAAAATAGGAGGAGCAAGAAGTCGTGTTCCAAAAAATGAAGAGCCTGAGAAGGTGTGAAATATATCAAGAACTTCAAAATGTGTCAAAAATATGAGGAGCATGAAACGGTCTGAAAAATAGGAGGAGCATGAAACGGTGTTGAAAAACATGCAGAGCCTGAAAAGGTGTGAAAAATATGAAGAACTTCAAAAGGTGTGAAATATATGAGGAGCATGAAACGGTCTTAAAAATAGGAGGAGCATGAAGCGGTTTTCAAAAATATGAAGAGCCTGAAAAGGTGTGAAAAATATGAGGAGCTTCAAAAGGTATGAAATACATGAGGAGTATGAAACTGTCTTGAAAATAGGCGGAGCATGAAGCGGTGCTAAAAAACATGAAGAGGCTTAAAAGGTGTGAAAAATATGAAGAGCTTCAAAAGTTGTCAAAAATATGAGGAGCATGAAAAGGTCAGAAAAATAGGAGGATCATGAAGCGGTGTTCCAAAACATGAAGAGCCTGAAAAGGTGTGCAAAATATGAAGAGCTTCAAAAGGTGTCAAAAATATGAGGAGCATGAAACGGTCTGCAAAAAAGGAGGAGCATGAAGTGGTGTTGAAAAAATTCAAGAGCCTGACAAGGTGTGAAAAATATGAAAAGCTTCAAAAGTTGTCAAAAATATGAGGAGCATGAAACGGTCTGAAAAATAGGAGGAGCATGAAGCGGTGTTCAAAAACATGAAGAGCCTGAAAAGGTGTGAAAAATATGAAGAGCTTCAAAAGGTGTGAAAAATATGAGGAGCATGAAACGGTCTGAAAAATAGGAGGAGCATGAAGCCGTGTTGAAAAACATGAAGAGCCTGAAAAAGTGTGAAATATATGAAGAGGTTCAAAAGGTGTAAAAAATATGAGGAGATTCAAAAGGTATCAAAAATATGAGGAGCATGAAACGGTCTGAAAAAGAGGAGGAGCATGAATCTGTGTTGAAAATCATGAAGAGCCTGAAAACGTGTGAGAAATATGAAGAGCTTCAAAAGGTGTCAAAAATATGAAGAGCTTCAAAAGGTTTCAAAAATGAGAGGAGTATGAAGCAGTCTGAAAAATAAGAGGAGCATGAAGCGGTGTTCAAAAACATGAAGAGCCTGAAAAGGTGTGAAAAATATGAAGAGCTTCAAAAGGTGTCAAAAATGAGATGAGCATGAAACGGTCTGAAAAATAGGAGGAGCATGAAGTGGTGTTGAAAAAAAAGAAGAGACGGAAAAGGTGTGAAATATATGAAGGGCTTCAAAAGGTGTCAAAAATATGAGGAGAATGAAACGGTCTGAAAATAGGAGGAGCATGAAGCGGTGTTCAAAAACATGAAGAGCCTGAAAAGGTGTGAAAAATATGAAGAGCTTCAAAAGGTGTCAAAAATATGAGGAGCATGAAACGGTTTGAAAAATAGGAGGAGCATGAAGCGGTGTTCAAAAACAGGAAAAGCCTGAAAAGTTGTGAAAAATATGAAGAGCTTCAAAAGTTGTCAAAAATATGAGGAGCATGAAAAGGTCAGAAAAATAGGAGGATCATGAAGCGGTGTTCAAAAACATGAAGAGTCTGAAAACGTGTGAAATTATGAAGAACTTCAAAAATATGCAAAATATGAAGAGCTTCAAAAGGTGTGAAAAATATGAAGAGCTTCAAAAGGTGTCAAAATGAGATGAACATGAAACGGTCTGAAAAATAGGAGGAGCATGAAGCGGTGTTGAAAATCATAAAGAGCCTGAAAATTTGTGAAAAATATGAAGAGCTTCAGAAGATGTGAAAAACATGAAGAACTTCAAAAGGTGTCAAAATGAGATGAGCATGAAACGGTCTGAAAAATAAGAGGAGCATGAAGTGGTGTTGAAAATAATGAAAAGCCTGAAAAGGTGTGAAATATATGAAGAGCTTCAAAAGGTGTCAAAAATATGAGGAGAATGAAACGGTCTGTAAAATAGGAGGAGCATGAAATGGTGTTCAAAAACATGAAGAGCCTGAAAAGGTGTGAAAAATATGAAGAGCTTCAAAAGGTGTCAAAAATATGAGGAGCATGAAAAGTTCTGAAAAATAGGAGGAGCATGAAGCGGTGTTCAAAACAGGAAGACCCTGAAAAGTAGTGAAAAATATGAAGAGCTTCAAAAGGTGTCAAAAATATGAGGAGCATGAAACGGTCTGAAAAATAGGAGGACTATGAAACGGTGTTCAAAAACATGAAGAGCCTGAAAAGGTGTGAAAAATATGAAGAGCTTCAAAACGTGTCAAAAATATGAGGAGCATGAAATGGTCTGAAAAATAGGAGGAGCAAGAAAGGGTGTTGAACAACATGAAGAGCCTGAAAACGTGTGAAAAATATGAAGAGCTTCAAAAGATTTGAAAAATATGAAGAGCTTCAAAAGGTGTCAAAAATGAGATGAGCATGAAACCGTCTGAAAAATAGGAGGAGCATGAAGTAGTGTTGAAAAACATGAAGAACCTGAAAAGCTGTGAGAAACATGAAGAGCTTCAAAATGTGTCAAAAATATGAGGAGCATGAAACGGTCTGAAAAAGAGGAGGAGCAGGAAGCGGTGTTGAGAAACATGAAGAGCCTGAAAATGTGTGAAAAATATGAAGAGCTTCTAAAGGTGTGAAATATATGAGGTGCAAGAAACGGTCTGAAAAATAGGAGGAGCATGAAGCAGTGTTGAAAAACATGAAGAGCCTGAAAAGGTGTGAAAAATATGAAGAGCTTCAAAAGGTGTCAAAATTATAAGGAGCATGAAACGTTCTGAAAAATAGGAGGAGCATGAAGCAGTGTTGAAAAAAATGAAGAACCTGAAAAGGTGTGAAAAATATGAACAGCTTCAAAAGTTGCCAAAAATATGAGGAGCATGAAACGGTCTAAAAAATAGGAGTACCATGAACCGGTGTTGAAAAACATGAAGAGCCAGAAAAGGTGTGAAAAATATTAAGAGCTTCAAAATGTGTGAAAAATATGAAGAGCTTCAAAAGGTGTCAAAAAAGAGATGAGCATGAAACGGTCTGAAAAATAGGAGGAGAATGAAGTGGTGTTGAAAAAAATGAGGAGCCTGAAAAGGTGTGAAAAATATGAAGAGCTTCAAAAGGTGTCAAAAATGAGATGATCATGAAACGGTCTGAAAAATAGGAGGTGCATGAGGTGGTGTTGAAGAAAAAGAAGAGACTGAAAAGGTGTGAAATATATGAAGAGCTTCAAAAGGTGTCAAAATATGAGGAGCATGATACGGTCTGAAAAATAGGAGCAGCATGAAGCGGTGTTCAAAACATGAAGAGCCTGAAAAATTGTGAAAAATATGAAAAGCTTCCAAAGGTGTCAAAAATGAGATGAGCATGAAACGGTCTGAAAAATAGGAGGAGCATGAAGCGGTGTTGAAAAAATGAAGAGCCTGAAAAGGTGTGAAAAATATGAAGAGCATCAAAAGTTGTCAAAAATATGAGGAGTATGAAACGGTCTGAAAAATAGGAGGACCATGAAGCGGTGTTGCAAAACATGAGGAGCCTGAAAAGGTGTGAAAAATATGAAGAGCTTCAAAAGGTGAGAAAAATATGAGGTGCATGAAACGGTCTGAAAAATAGGAGGAGCATGAAGTGGTGTTGAAAAACATGAAGAGCCTGAAAAGGTGTGAAAAATATGAAGAGCTTCAAAAGGTGTGAAATACATGAGGAGCAAGAAACGGTCTGAAAAATAGGAGGAAGAGGAAGAGGTGTTCAAAAATATGAAGAGCCTGAAAAGGTGTGAAAAATATGAAGAGCTTCAAAAGGTGAGAAAAATATGAGGTGCATGAAACGGTCTGAAAAATAGGAGAAGCATGAAGTGGTGTGGAAAAACATCAAGAGCCTGAAAAGGTGTGAAAAATATGAAGGGCTTCAAAAGGTGTGAAATACATGAGGAGCAAGAAACGGTCTGAAAAATAGGAGGAAGAGGAAGAGGTGTTCAAAAATATGAAGAGCCTGAAAAGGTGTGAAAAATATGAAGAGCTTCAAAAGGTGTCAAAATATGAGGAGCATGATACGGTCTGAAAAATAGGAGGAGCATGCAGAGGTGTTCAAAAACATGAAGAGCCTGAAAAGGTGTCAAAAATATGAAGAGATTCAAAAGGTGTGAAAAATATGAAGAGCTTCAAAATGTTTCAAAAATGAAATGAGCATGAAACGGTCTGAAAAAGCTGAGGAGCATGAAGTGGTGTTGAAACACATGAAGAGCCTGAAAAGGTGTGAAAAATATGAAGAGGTTCAAAGGTGTGAAATACATGAGGATCATGAAATGGTTTGAAAAATACGAGGAGCATGAAGCAGTGTTCAAAAACATGAAGAGCCTGAAAAGGTTTGAAAAATATGAAGAGCTTCAAAAGGTGTCAAAAATATGAGGAGCATGAAACCGTCTGAAAAATAGGAGGAGCATGAAGCGGTGTTGAAAAACATGAAGAGCGTGAAAACGAGTGAAAAATATGAAGAGCTTCAAAAGGTATGAAAAATATGAAGAGCTTCAAAAGGTGTCAAAAATATGAGGAGCATGAAACGGTCTGAAAAATAGGAGGACTATGAAACGGTGTTCAAAAACATGAAGAGCCTGAAAAGGTGTGAAAAATATGAAGAGCTTCAAAATGTGTCAAAAATATGAGGAGCATGAAATGGTCTGAAAAATAGGAGGAGCAAGAAAGGGTGTTGAACAACATGAAGAGCCTGAAAACGTGTGAAAAATATGAAGAGCTTCAAAAGATGTGAAAAATATGAAGAGCTTCAAAAGGTGTCAAAAATGAGATGATCATGAAACGGTCTGAAAAATAGGAGGTGCATGAGGTGGTGTTGAAGAAAAAGAAGAGACTGAAAAGGTGTGAAATATATGAAGAGCTTCAAAAGGTGTCAAAATATGAGGAGCATGATACGGTCTGAAAAATAGGAGGAGCATGAAGCGGTGTTCAAAACATGAAGAGCCTGAAAAATTGTGAAAAATATGAAAAGCTTCCAAAGGTGTCAAAAATGAGATGAGCATGAAACGGTCTGAAAAATAGGAGGAGCATGAAGCGGTGTTGAAAAAATGAAGAGCCTGAAAAGGTGTGAAAAATATGAAGAGCATCAAAAGTTGTCAAAAATATGAGGAGTATGAAACGGTCTGAAAAATAGGAGGACCATGAAGCGGTGTTGCAAAACATGAGGAGCCTGAAAAGGTGTGAAAAATATGAAGAGCTTCAAAAGGTAAGAAAAATATGAGGTGCATGAAACGGTCTGAAAAATAGGAGGAGCATGAAGCGGTGTTGAAAAACATGAAGAGCCTGAAAAGGTGTGAAAAATATGAAGAGCTTCAAAAGGTGTGAAATACATGAGGAGCATGAAACGTGTTGAAAAATAGGAGAAGCATGAAGTGGTGTGGAAAAACATCAAGAGCCTGAAAAGGTGTGAAAAATATGAAGGGCTTCAAAAGGTGTGAAATACATGAGGAGCAAGAAACGGTCTGAAAAATAGGAGGAAGAGGAAGAGGTGTTCAAAAATATGAAGAGCCTGAAAAGGTGTGAAAAATATGAAGAGCTTCAAAAGGTGTCAAAAATATGAGGAGCATGAAACGTTGTGAAAAATAGGAGCAGCATGAAACGGTGTTCAAAAACATGAAGACATTGAAAAGGTGTGAAAAATATGAAGAGGAGCAAAAGGTTTGAAATATATGAGGAGCATGAAACGGTCTGAAAAATATGAGGAGCATGAAGCGGTGTTCAAAAACATGAAGAGCCTGAAAAGGTGAGAAAAATATGAAGAGCTTCAAAAGGTGTGAAATACATGAGGAGCATTAAACGCCCTGAAAAATAGGAGGAGCATGCAGAGGTGTTCAAAAACATGAAGAGCCTGAAAAGGTGTCAAAAATATGAAGAGATTCAAAAGGTGTGAAAAATATGAAGAGCTTCAAAATGTTTCAAAAATGAAATGAGCATGAAACGGTCTGAAAAAGCTGAGGAGCATGAAGTGGTGTTGAAACACATGAAGAGCCTGAAAAGGTGTGAAAAATATGAAGAGGTTCAAAGGTGTGAAATACATGAGGATCATGAAATGGTTTGAAAAATACGAGGAGCATGAAGCAGTGTTCAAAAACATGAAGAGCCTGAAAAGGTTTGAAAAATATGAAGAGCTTCAAAAGGTGTCAAAAATATGAGGAGCATGAAACCGTCTGAAAAATAGGAGGAGCATGAAGCGGTGTTGAAAAACAGGAAGAGCGTGAAAACGAGTGAAAAATATGAAGAGCTTCAAAAGGTATGAAAAATATGAAGAGCTTCAAAAGGTGTCAAAAAAGAGATGAGCATGAAACCGTCTGAAAAATAGGTGGAGCATGAAGCGGTGTTGAAAAACATGAAGAGCCTGAAAAGATGTGAAAAATATGAAGAGCTTCAAAAGGTGTCAAAAATATGAGGAGCATGAAACGGTCTGAAAAATAGGAGGAGCATGAAACCGTGTTAAAAACATGAAGAGACTGAAAAGGGTGAAAAATATGAAGAGCTTCAAAAGGTGTGAAAAATAGGAGGAGCATGAAGCGGTGTGCAAAAACATGAAAAGCCTGAAAAGGTGTGAAAAATATGAAGAGCATCAAAAGGTGTCAAAAATATGAGGAGCATGAAACGGTCTGAAAAATAGGAGGAGCATGAAGCGGTGTTGAAAAACATGAAGAGCCTGAAAAGGTGTTAAAAATATGAAGAGTTTCAAAAGGTGTCAAATATATGAGCAGCAAGAATCGGTCTGAAATATAGGAGTAGCATGAAACGGTGTTCAAATACATGCAGAGCCTGAAAAGTTGTGAAAAATATGAAGAGCTTCAAATGGTGTCAAATATATGAAGAGCTTCAAAAGGTGTCAAAAATGAGATGAGCATGAAACGGTCTGAAAAATAGGAGGAGCAAGAAGTCGTGTTCCAAAAAATGAAGAGCCTGAGAAGGTGTGAAATATATCAAGAACTTCAAAATGTGTCAAAAATATGAGGAGCATGAAACGGTCTGAAAAATAGGAGGAGCATGAAACGGTGTTGAAAAACATGCAGAGCCTGAAAAGGTGTGAAAAATATGAAGAACTTCAAAAGGTGTGAAATATATGAGGAGCATGAAATGGTCTTAAAAATAGGAGGAGCATGAAGCGGTTTTCAAAAATATGAAGAGCCTGAAAAGGTGTGAAAAATATGAGGAGCTTCAAAAGGTATGAAATACATGAGGAGTATGAAACTGTCTTGAAAATAGGAGGAGCATGAAGAGGTGTTAAAAAACATGAAGAGGCTTAAAAGGTGTGAAAAATATGAAGAGTTTCAAAAGGTGTGAAAAATATGAGGAGCATGAAACGGTCTGAAAAATAGGAGGAGCATGAAGCCGTGTTGAAAAACATGAAGAGCCTGAAAAAGTGTGAAATATATGAAGAGGTTCAAAAGGTGTAAAAAATATGAGGAGATTCAAAAGGTATCAAAAATATGAGGAGCATGAAACGGTCTGAAAAAGAGGAGGAGCATGAATCGGTGTTGAAAATCATGAAGAGCCTGAAAACGTGTGAGAAATATGAAGAGCTTCAACAGGTGTCAAAAATATGAAGAGCTTCAAAAGGTGTCAAAAATGAGAGGAGTATGAAGCAGTCTGAAAAATAGGAGGAGCATGAAGCGGTGTTCAAAAACATGAAGAGCCTGAAAAGGTGTGAAAAATATGAAGAGCTTCAAAAGGTGTCAAAAATGAGATGAGCATGAAACGGTCTGAAAAATAGGAGGAGCATGAAGTGGTGTTGAAAAAAAAGAAGAGACGGAAAAGGTGTGAAATATATGAAGGGCTTCAAAAGGTGTCAAAAATATGAGGAGAATGAAACGGTCTGAAAATAGGAGGAGCATGAAGCGGTGTTCAAAAACATGAAGAGCCTGAAAAGGTGTGAAAAATATGAAGAGCTTCAAAAGGTGTCAAAAATATGAGGAGCATGAAACGTTTTGAAAAATAGGAGGAGCATGAAGCGGTGTTCAAAAACAGGAAAAGCCTGAAAAGTTGTGAAAAATATGAAGAGCTTCAAAAGTTGTCAAAAATATGAGGAGCATGAAAAGGTCAGAAAAATAGGAGGATCATGAAGCGGTGTTCAAAAACATGAAGAGCCTGAAAAGGTGTGCAAAATATGAAGAGCTTCAAAAGGTGTCAAAAATATGAGGAGCATGAAACGGTCTGCAAAAAAGGAGGAGCATGAAGTGGTGTTGAAAAAATTCAAGAGCCTGACAAGGTGTGAAAAATATGAAAAGCTTCAAAAGTTGTCAAAAATATGAGGAGCATGAAACGGTCTGAAAAATAGGAGGAGCATGAAGCGGTGTTCAAAAACATGAAGAGCCTGAAAAGGTGTGAAAAATATGAAGAGCTTCAAAAGGTGTCAAAAATATGAGGAGCATGAAACGGTCTGAAAAATAGGAGGAGCATGAAGTGGTGTTGAAAAACATGAAGAGTCTGAAAACGTGTGAAATTATGAAGAACTTCAAAAATATGCAAAATATGAAGAGCTTCAAAAGGTGTGAAAAATATGAAGAGCTTCAAAAGGTGTCAAAATGAGATGAACATGAAACGGTCTGAAAAATAGGAGGAGCATGAAGCGGTGTTGAAAATCATAAAGAGCCTGAAAATTTGTGAAAAATATGAAGAGCTTCAGAAGATGTGAAAAACATGAAGAGCTTCAAAAGGTGTCAAAATGAGATGAGCATGAAACGGTCTGAAAAATAAGAGGAGCATGAAGTGGTGTTGAAAATAATGAAAAGCCTGAAAAGGTGTGAAAAATATGAAGAGCTTCAAAAGGTGTCAAAATTATGAGGAGAATGAAACGGTCTGTAAAATAGGAGGAGCATGAAATGGTGTTCAAAAACATGAAGAGCCTGAAAAGGTGTGAAAAATATGAAGAGCTTCAAAAGGTGTCAAAAATATGAGGAGCATGAAAAGTTCTGAAAAATAGGAGGAGCATGAAGCGGTGTTCACAACAGGAAGACCCTGAAAAGTAGTGAAAAATATGAAGAGCTTCAAAAGGTGTCAAAAATATGAGGAGCATGAAACGGTCTGAAAAATAGGAGGACTATGAAACGGTGTTCAAAAACATGAAGAGCCTGAAAAGGTGTGAAAAATATGAAGAGCTTCAAAACGTGTCAAAAATATGAGGAGGATGAAATGGTCTGAAAAATAGGAGGAGCAAGAAAGGGTGTTGAACAACATGAAGAGCTGAAAACGTGTGAAAAATATGAAGAGCTTCAAAAGATGTGAAAAATATGAAGAGCTTCAAAAGGTGTCAAAAATGAGATGAGCATGAAACCGTCTGAAAAATAGGAGGAGCATGAAGTAGTGTTGAAAAACATGAAGAACCTGAAAAGCTGTGAGAAACATGAAGAGCTTCAAAATGTGTCAAAAATATGAGGAGCATGAAACGGTCTGAAAAAGAGGAGGAGCAGGAAGCGGTGTTGAGAAACATGAAGAGCCTGAAAATGTGTGAAAAATATGAAGAGCTTCTAAAGGTGTGAAATATATGAGGTGCAAGAAACGGTCTGAAAAATAGGAGGAGCATGAAGCAGTGTTGAAAAACATGAAGAGCCTGAAAAGGTGTGAAAAATATGAAGAGCTTCAAAAGGTGTCAAAATTATAAGGAGCATGAAACGTTCTGAAAAATAGGAGGAGCATGAAGCAGTGTTGAAAAAAATGAAGAGCCTGAAAAGGTGTGAAAAATATGAACAGCTTCAAAAGTTGTCAAAAATATGAGAAGCATGAAACGGTCTAAAAAATAGGAGTACCATGAACCGGTGTTGAAAAACATGAAGAGCCAGAAAAGGTGTGAAAAATATTAAGAGCTTCAAAATGTGTGAAAAATATGAAGAGCTTCAAAAGGTGTCAAAAAAGAGATGAGCATGAAACGGTCTGAAAAATAGGAGGAGAATGAAGTGGTGTTGAAAAAAATGAGGAGCCTGAAAAGGTGTGAAAAATATGAAGAGCTTCAAAAGGTGTCAAAAATGAGATGATCATGAAACGGTCTGAAAAATAGGAGGTGCATGAGGTGGTGTTGAAGAAAAAGAAGAGACTGAAAAGGTGTGAAATATATGAAGAGCTTCAAAAGGTGTCAAAATATGAGGAGCATGATACGGTCTGAAAAATAGGAGGAGCATGAAGCGGTGTTCAAAACATGAAGAGCCTGAAAAATTGTGAAAAATATGAAAAGCTTCCAAAGGTGTCAAAAATGAGATGAGCATGAAACGGTCTGAAAAATAGGAGGAGCATGAAGCGGTGTTGAAAAAATGAAGAGCCTGAAAAGGTGTGAAAAATATGAAGAGCATCAAAAGTTGTCAAAAATATGAGGAGTATGAAACGGTCTGAAAAATAGGAGGACCATGAAGCGGTGTTGCAAAACATGAGGAGCCTGAAAAGGTGTGAAAAATATGAAGAGCTTCAAAAGGTAAGAAAAATATGAGGTGCATGAAACGGTCTGAAAAATAGGAGGAGCATGAAGCGGTGTTGAAAAACATGAAGAGCCTGAAAAGGTGTGAAAAATATGAAGAGCTTCAAAAGGTGTGAAATACATGAGGAGCATGAAACGTGTTGAAAAATAGGAGAAGCATGAAGTGGTGTGGAAAAACATCAAGAGCCTGAAAAGGTGTGAAAAATATGAAGGGCTTCAAAAGGTGTGAAATACATGAGGAGCAAGAAACGGTCTGAAAAATAGGAGGAAGAGGAAGAGGTGTTCAAAAATATGAAGAGCCTGAAAAGGTGTGAAAAATATGAAGAGCTTCAAAAGGTGTCAAAAATATGAGGAGCATGAAACGTTGTGAAAAATAGGAGCAGCATGAAACGGTGTTCAAAAACATGAAGACATTGAAAAGGTGTGAAAAATATGAAGAGGTGCAAAAGGTTTGAAATATATGAGGAGCATGAAACGGTCTGAAAAATATGAGGAGCATGAAGCGGTGTTCAAAAACATGAAGAGCCTGAAAAGGTGAGAAAAATATGAAGAGCTTCAAAAGGTGTGAAATACATGAGGAGCATTAAACGCCCTGAAAAATAGGAGGAGCATGCAGAGGTGTTCAAAAACATGAAGAGCCTGAAAAGGTGTAAAAAATATGAAGAGATTCAAAAGGTGTGAAAAATATGAAGAGCTTCAAAATGTTTCAAAAATGAAATGAGCATGAAACGGTCTGAAAAAGCTGAGGAGCATGAAGTGGTGTTGAAACACATGAAGAGCCTGAAAAGGTGTGAAAAATATGAAGAGGTTCAAAGGTGTGAAATACATGAGGATCATGAAATGGTTTGAAAAATACGAGGAGCATGAAGCAGTGTTCAAAAACATGAAGAGCCTGAAAAGGTTTGAAAAATATGAAGAGCTTCAAAAGGTGTCAAAAATATGAGGAGCATGAAACCGTCTGAAAAATAGGTGGAGCATGAAGCGGTGTTGAAAAAAATGAAGAGCGTGAAAACGAGTGAAAAATATGAAGAGCTTCAAAAGGTATGAAAAATATGAAGAGCTTCAAAAGGTGTCAAAAAAGAGATGAGCATGAAACCGTCTGAAAAATAGGTGGAGCATGAAGCGGTGTTGAAAAACATGAAGAGCCTGAAAAGATGTGAAAAATATGAAGAGCTTCAAAAGGTGTCAAAAATATGAGGAGCATGAAACGGTCTGAAAAATAGGAGGAGCATGAAACCGTGTTAAAAACATGAAGAGACTGAAAAGGGTGAAAAATATGAAGAGCTTCAAAAGGTGTGAAAAATAGGAGGAGCATGAAGCGGTGTGCAAAAACATGAAAAGCCTGAAAAGGTGTGAAAAATATGAAGAGCATCAAAAGGTGTCAAAAATATGAGGAGCATGAAACGGTCTGAAAAATAGGAGGAGCATGAAGCGGTGTTGAAAAACATGAAGAGCCTGAAAAGGTGTTAAAAATATGAAGAGTTTCAAAAGGTGTCAAATATATGAGCAGCAAGAATCGGTCTGAAATATAGGAGTAGCATGAAACGGTGTTCAAATACATGCAGAGCCTGAAAAGTTGTGAAAAATATGAAGAGCTTCAAATGGTGTCAAATATATGAAGAGCTTCAAAAGGTGTCAAAAATGAGATGAGCATGAAACGGTCTGAAAAATAGGAGGAGCAAGAAGTCGTGTTCCAAAAAATGAAGAGCCTGAGAAGGTGTGAAATATATCAAGAACTTCAAAATGTGTCAAAAATATGAGGAGCATGAAACGGTCTGAAAAATAGGAGGAGCATGAAACGGTGTTGAAAAACATGCAGAGCCTGAAAAGGTGTGAAAAATATGAAGAACTTCAAAAGGTGTGAAATATATGAGGAGCATGAAATGGTCTTAAAAATAGGAGGAGCATGAAGCGGTTTTCAAAAATATGAAGAGCCTGAAAAGGTGTGAAAAATATGAGGAGCTTCAAAAGGTATGAAATACATGAGGAGTATGAAACTGTCTTGAAAATAGGAGGAGCATGAAGAGGTGTTAAAAAACATGAAGAGGCTTAAAAGGTGTGAAAAATATGAAGAGCTTCAAAAGGTGTGAAAAATATGAGGAGCATGAAACGGTCTGAAAAATAGGAGGAGCATGAAGCCGTGTTGAAAAACATGAAGAGCCTGAAAAAGTGTGAAATATATGAAGAGGTTCAAAAGGTGTAAAAAATATGAGGAGATTCAAAAGGTATCAAAAATATGAGGAGCATGAAACGGTCGGAAAAAGAGGCGGAGCATGAATCGGTGTTGAAAATCATGAAGAGCCTGAAAACGTGTGAGAAATATGAAGAGCTTCAAAAGGTGTCAAAAATATGAAGAGCTTAAAAAGGTGTCAAAAATGAGAGGAGTATGAAGCAGTCTGAAAAATAGGAGGAGCATGAAGCGGTGTTCAAAAACATGAAGAGCTTGAAAAGGTGTGAAAAATATGAAGAGCTTCAAAAGGTGTCAAAAATGAGATGAGCATGAAACGGTCTGAAAAATAGGAGGAGCATGAAGTGGTGTTGAAAAAAAAGAAGAGACGGAAAAGGTGTGAAATATATGAAGGGCTTCAAAAGGTGTCAAAAATATGAGGAGAATGAAACGGTCTGAAAATAGGAGGAGCATGAAGCGGTGTTCAAAAACATGAAGAGCCTGAAAAGGTGTGAAAAATATGAAGAGCTTCAAAAGGTGTCAAAAATATGAGGAGCATGAAACGTTTTGAAAAATAGGAGGAGCATGAAGCAGTGTTCAAAAACAGGAAAAGCCTGAAAAGTTGTGAAAAATATGAAGAGCTTCAAAAGTTGTCAAAAATATGAGGAGCATGAAAAGGTCAGAAAAATAGGAGGATCATGAAGCGGTGTTCAAAAACATGAAGAGCCTGAAAAGGTGTGCAAAATATGAAGAGCTTCAAAAGGTGTCAAAAATATGAGGAGCATGAAACGGTCTGCAAAAAAGGAGGAGCATGAAGTGGTGTTGAAAAAATTCAAGAGCCTGACAAGGTGTGAAAAATATGAAAAGCTTCAAAAGGTGTCAAAAATATGAGGAACATGAAACGGTCTGAAAAATAGGAGGAGCATGAAGCGGTGTTCAAAATTGAAGAGCCTGAAAAGGTGTGAAAAATATGAAGAGCTTCAAAAGGTATCAAAAATATGAGGAGCATGAAACGGTCTGAAAAATAGGAGGAGCATGAAGTGGTGTTGAAAAACATGAAGAGTCTGAAAACGTGTGAAATTATGAAGAACTTCAAAAATATGCAAAATATGAAGAGCTTCAAAAGGTGTGAAAAATATGAAGAGCTTCAAAAGGTGTCAAAATGAGATGAACATGAAACGGTCTGAAAAATAGGAGGAGCATGAAGCGGTGTTGAAAATCATAAAGAGCCTGAAAATTTGTGAAAAATATGAAGAGCTTCAGAAGATGTGAAAAACATGAAGAGCTTCAAAAGGTGTCAAAATGAGATGAGCATGAAACGGTCTGAAAAATAAGAGGAGCATGAAGTGGTGTTGAAAATAATGAAAAGCCTGAAAAGGTGTGAAATATATGAAGAGCTTCAAAAGGTGTCAAAAATATGAGGAGCATGAAAAGTTCTGAAAAATAGGAGGAGCATGAAGCGGTGTTCAAAACAGGAAGACCCTGAAAAGTAGTGAAAAATATGAAGAGCTTCAAAAGGTGTCAAAAATATGAGGAGCATGAAACGGTCTGAAAAATAGGAGGACTATGAAACGGTGTTCAAAAACATGAAGAGCCTGAAAAGGTGTGAAAAATATGAAGAGCTTCAAAACGTGTCAAAAATATGAGGAGCATGAAATGGTCTGAAAAATAGGAGGAGCAAGAAAGGGTGTTGAACAACATGAAGAGCTGAAAACGTGTGAAAAATATGAAGAGCTTCAAAAGATGTGAAAAATATGAAGAGCTTCAAAAGGTGTCAAAAATGAGATGAGCATGAAACCGTCTGAAAAATAGGAGGAGCATGAAGTAGTGTTGAAAAACATGAAGAACCTGAAAAGCTGTGAGAAACATGAAGAGCTTCAAAATGTGTCAAAAATATGAGGAGCATGAAACGGTCTGAAAAAGAGGAGGAGCAGGAAGCGGTGTTGAGAAACATGAAGAGCCTGAAAATGTGTGAAAAATATGAAGAGCTTCTAAAGGTGTGAAATATATGAGGTGCAAGAAACGGTCTGAAAAATAGGAGGAGCATGAAGCAGTGTTGAAAAACATGAAGAGCCTGAAAAGGTGTGAAAAATATGAAGAGCTTCAAAAGGTGTCAAAATTATAAGGAGCATGAAACGTTCTGAAAAATAGGAGGAGCATGAAGCAGTGTTGAAAAAAATGAAGAGCCTGAAAAGGTGTGAAAAATATGAACAGCTTCAAAAGTTGTCAAAAATATGAGAAGCATGAAACGGTCTAAAAAATAGGAGTACCATGAACCGGTGTTGAAAAACATGAAGAGCCAGAAAAGGTGTGAAAAATATTAAGAGCTTCAAAATGTGTGAAAAATATGAAGAGCTTCAAAAGGTGTCAAAAAAGAGATGAGCATGAAACGGTCTGAAAAATAGGAGGAGAATGAAGTGGTGTTGAAAAAAATGAGGAGCCTGAAAAGGTGTGAAAAATATGAAGAGCTTCAAAAGGTGTCAAAAATGAGATGATCATGAAACGGTCTGAAAAATAGGAGGTGCATGAGGTGGTGTTGAAGAAAAAGAAGAGACTGAAAAGGTGTGAAATATATGAAGAGCTTCAAAAGGTGTCAAAATATGAGGAGCATGATACGGTCTGAAAAATAGGAGGAGCATGAAGCGGTGTTCAAAACATGAAGAGCCTGAAAAATTGTGAAAAATATGAAAAGCTTCCAAAGGTGTTAAAAATGAGATGAGCATGAAACGCTCTGAAAAATAGGAGGAGCATGAAGCGGTGTTGAAAAAATGAAGAGCCTGAAAAGGTGTGAAAAATATGAAGAGCATCAAAAGTTGTCAAAAATATGAGGAGTATGAAACGGTCTGAAAAATAGGAGGACCATGAAGCGGTGTTGCAAAACATGAGGAGCCTGAAAAGGTGTGAAAAATATGAAGAGCTTCAAAAGGTGAGAAAAATATGAGGTGCATGAAACGGTCTGAAAAATAGGAGGAGCATGAAGCGGTGTTGAAAAACATGAAGAGCCTGAAAAGGTGTGAAAAATATGAAGAGCTTCAAAAGGTGTGAAATACATGAGGAGCATGAAACGTGTTGAAAAATAGGAGAAGCATGAAGTGGTGTGGAAAAACATCAAGAGCCTGAAAAGGTGTGAAAAATATGAAGGGCTTCAAAAGGTGTGAAATACATGAGGAGCAAGAAACGGTCTGAAAAATAGGAGGAAGAGGAAGAGGTGTTCAAAAATATGAAGAGCCTGAAAAGGTGTGAAAAATATGAAGAGCTTCAAAAGGTGTCATAAATATGAGGAGCATGAAACGTTGTGAAAAATAGGAGCAGCATGAAACGGTGTTCAAAAACATGAAGACATTGAAAAGGTGTGAAAAATATGAAGAGGTGCAAAAGGTTTGAAATATATGAGGAGCATGAAACGGTCTGAAAAATATGAGGAGCATGAAGCGGTGTTCAAAAACATGAAGAGCCTGAAAAGGTGAGAAAAATATGAAGAGCTTCGAAAGGTGTGAAATACATGAGGAGCATTAAACGCCCTGAAAAATAGGAGGAGCATGTAGAGGTGTTCAAAAACATGAAGAGCCTGAAAAGGTGTCAAAAATATGAAGAGATTCAAAAGGTGTGAAAAATATGAAGAGCTTCAAAATGTTTCAAAAATGAAATGAGCATGAAACGGTCTGAAAAAGCTGAGGAGCATGAAGTGGTGTTGAAACACATGAAGAGCCTGAAAAGGTGTGAAAAATATGAAGAGGTTCAAAGGTGTGAAATACATGAGGATCATGAAATGGTTTGAAAAATACGAGGAGCATGAAGCAGTGTTCAAAAACATGAAGAGCCTGAAAAGGTTTGAAAAATATGAAGAGCTTCAAAAGGTGTCAAAAATATGAGGAGCATGAAACCGTCTGAAAAATAGGAGGAGCATGAAGCGGTGTTGAAAAACATGAAGAGCGTGAAAACGAGTGAAAAATATGAAGAGCTTCAAAAGGTATGAGAAATATGAAGAGCTTCAAAAGGTGTGAAAAATATGAAGAGCTTCAAAAGGTGTCAAAATGAGATGAACATGAAACGGTCTGAAAAATAGGAGGAGGATGAAGCGGTGTTGAAAATCATAAAGAGCCTGAAAATTTGTGAAAAATATGAAGAGCTTCAGAAGATGTGAAAAACATGAAGAGCTTCAAAAGGTGTCAAAATGAGATGAGCATGAAACGGTCTGAAAAATAAGAGGAGCATGAAGTGGTGTTGAAAATAATGAAAAGCCTGAAAAGGTGTGAAATATATGAAGAGCTTCAAAAGGTGTCAAAATTATGAGGAGAATGAAACGGTCTGTAAAATAGGAGGAGCATGAAATGGTGTTCAAAAACATGAAGAGCCTGAAAAGGTGTGAAAAATATGAAGAGCTTCAAAAGGTGTCAAAAATATGAGGAGCATGAAAAGTTCTGAAAAATAGGAGGAGCATGAAGCGGTGTTCAAAACAGGAAGACCCTGAAAAGTAGTGAAAAATATGAAGAGCTTCAAAAGGTGTCAAAAATATGAGGAGCATGAAACGGTCTGAAAAATAGGAGGACTATGAAACGGTGTTCAAAAACATGAAGAGCCTGAAAAGGTGTGAAAAATATGAAGAGCTTCAAAACGTGTCAAAAATATGAGGAGCATGAAATGGTCTGAAAAATAGGAGGAGCAAGAAAGGGTGTTGAACAACATGAAGAGCTGAAAACGTGTGAAAAATATGAAGAGCTTCAAAAGATGTGAAAAATATGAAGAGCTTCAAAAGGTGTCAAAAATGAGATGAGCATGAAACCGTCTGAAAAATAGGAGGAGCATGAAGTAGTGTTGAAAAACATGAAGAACCTGAAAAGCTGTGAGAAACATGAAGAGCTTCAAAATGTGTCAAAAATATGAGGAGCATGAAACGGTCTGAAAAAGAGGAGGAGCAGGAAGCGGTGTTGAGAAACATGAAGAGCCTGAAAATGTGTGAAAAATATGAAGAGCTTCTAAAGGTGTGAAATATATGAGGTGCAAGAAACGGTCTGAAAAATAGGAGGAGCATGAAGCAGTGTTGAAAAACATGAAGAGCCTGAAAAGGTGTGAAAAATATGAAGAGCTTCAAAAGGTGTCAAAATTATAAGGAGCATGAAACGTTCTGAAAAATAGGAGGAGCATGAAGCAGTGTTGAAAAAAATGAAGAGCCTGAAAAGGTGTGAAAAATATGAACAGCTTCAAAAGTTGTCAAAAATATGAGAAGCATGAAACGGTCTAAAAAATAGGAGTACCATGAACCGGTGTTGAAAAACATGAAGAGCCAGAAAAGGTGTGAAAAATATGAAGAGCTTCAAAAGGTGTGAAATACATGAGGAGCATGAAACGTGTTGAAAAATAGGAGAAGCATGAAGTGGTGTGGAAAAACATCAAGAGCCTGAAAAGGTGTGAAAAATATGAAGGGCTTCAAAAGGTGTGAAATACATGAGGAGCAAGAAACGGTCTGAAAAATAGGAGGAAGAGGAAGAGGTGTTCAAAAATATGAAGAGCCTGAAAAGGTGTGAAAAATATGAAGAGCTTCAAAAGGTGTCATAAATATGAGGAGCATGAAACGTTGTGAAAAATAGGAGCAGCATGAAACGGTGTTCAAAAACATGAAGACATTGAAAAGGTGTGAAAAATATGAAGAGGTGCAAAAGGTTTGAAATATATGAGGAGCATGAAACGGTCTGAAAAATATGAGGAGCATGAAGCGGTGTTCAAAAACATGAAGAGCCTGAAAAGGTGAGAAAATATGAAGAGCTTCAAAAGGTGTGAAATACATGAGGAGCATTAAACGCCCTGAAAAATAGGAGGAGCATGCAGAGGTGTTCAAAAACATGACGAGCCTGAAAAGGTGTCAAAAATATGAAGAAATTCAAAAGGTGTGAAAAATATGAAGAGCTTCAAAAGGTATGAAAAATATGAAGAGCTTCAAAAGGTGTCAAAAAAGAGATGAGCATGAAACCGTCTGAAAAATAGGTGGAGCATGAAGCGGTGTTGAAAAACATGAAGAGCCTGAAAAGATGTGAAAAATATGAAGAGCTTCAAAAGGTGTCAAAAATATGAGGAGCATGAAACGGTCTGAAAAATAGGAGGAGCATGAAACCGTGTTAAAAACATGAAGAGACTGAAAAGGGTGAAAAATATGAAGAGCTTCAAAAGGTGTGAAAAATAGGATGAGCATGAAACGGTTTTAAAAAGACGAAGAGCCTAAAAGGTGTGACATATATGAAGAGCTTCAAAAGGTGTGAAATACATGAGGAGGTGGAAACGGTCTGAAAATAGTAGGAGCATGAAGCGGCGTTGAAAAACATGAATAGCCTGAAAACGTGTGAAAAATATGAAGAGCTTCAAAAGGTGTGAAATATATGAAGAGCTACAAAAGGTGTCAAAAATATGAGGAGCATGACCCGGTCTGAAATATAGGAGGAGCATGAAGTGATGTTGAAAAACATGAAGTGCCTGAAAAGTTGTGAAATATATGAAGAGCTTCAAAAGGTGTGAAAAATATGAGGAGCTTCAAAAGGTGTCAAAAATATGAGGAGCCTGAAACGGTCTGAAAAATAGGAGGAGCATGATACGGTGTTCAAAAATATGAAGAGCCTGAAAAGGTGTGAAAAACATGAAGATCTTCAAAAGGGGTCAAAAATATGAGGAGCATGAAACGAACTGAAAAATAGGAGGAGCATGAAGTGGTGTTCAAAAACATGAAGAGCTTGAAAAGGTGTGAAAAACATGAAGAGCCTCAAAACGTGTCAAAAATATGAGGAGCATGAAACGGTCTGAAAAATAGGAGGAGCATGAAGCGGTGTTGAAAAACATGAAGAGCCTGAAAACGTGTGAAAAATATGAAGAGCTTCAAAAGGTGTGAAATATATGAAGAGCTTCCAAAGGTGTCAAAAATGAGATGAGCATGAAACGGTCTGAAAAATAGGAGGAGCATGAAGTGGTCGTGGAAATCATGAAGTGCCTGAAAAGGTGTGAAATATATGAAGAGTTTCCAAAGTTGTGAAAAAATGAGGAGGTTCAAAAGGTGTCAAAAATATGAGGAGCATGAAACGGTCTGAAAAATAGGAGGAGCATGAAACGGTGTTCAAAAACATGAAGAGCCTGAAAAGGTGTGAAAAATATGAAGAGCTTGAAAAGGTGTGAAATACATGAGGAGACTGAAGCGGTCTGAAAAATAGGAGGAGCATGAAACGGTGTTGAAATACATGAAGAGCCTGAAAAGGTGTGAAAAATAGGAGGAGCTTCACAAGGTGTCAAATATATAAGGAGCATGAAACGGTCTGAAAAATAGGAGGAGCATGAAGCAGTCGTCAAAAACATGAAGAACCTGAAAAGTTTTGTAAAATATGAAGAGCTTCAAAAGGTGTGAAAAATATGAGGAACATGAAACGGTCTGAAAAATAGGAGCAGCATGAAACAGTGTTGAAAAACATGAAGAGCCTGAAAAGGTGTGAAAAACATGAAGAGCCTCAAAACGTGTCAAAAATATGAGGAGCATGAAACGGTCTGAAAAATAGGATGAGCATGAAGCGGTGTTGAAAACTTTAAGAGCCTGAAAAGGTGGGAAATATATGAAGAGTTTCCAAAGTTGTGAAAAAATGAGGAGGTTCAAAAGGTGTCAAAAATATGAGGAGCATGAAACGGTGTGAAAAATAGGAGAAGCATGAAGTGATGTTGAGAAACCTGAAGAGACTGAAAAGGTGTGAATAATATGAAGAGCTACAAAAGATGTGAAATATATGAGGAGCATGAAATGATCTGAAAAATAGGAGAAGCATGAAGTGATGTTGAGAAACCTGAAGAGACTGAAAAGGTGTGAAAAATATGAAGAGCATTAAAAGGTGTGAAAAATATGAGGAACATGAAAAGGACTGAAAAAAAGGAGGAGTATGAAGAGGTGTTGAAAACATGAAAAGCCTGAAAATGTGTGAAAAATATGAAGAGCTTCCAAAGGTGTGAAAAATATGAATAGCTTCGAAATGTGTCAATAATGAGAGCAGCATGAAACGGTGTGAAAATTAGGAGGAGCATGAAGCGGTGTGCAAAAAGATGAAGAGCCTGAAAATCTGTGAAATATATGAAGAGCTTCAAAAGGTGTCAAAAATATGAGGAGAAAGAAACGGTCTGAAAAATAGGAGGAGCATGAAGTGGTGTTGACAAACATGAAGAGCTGAAAAGCTGTGAAAAATATGAAGAGCTTTAAAAGGTCTCAAATATATGAGGATCATGAAATTTTCTGAAAAATAGGAGGAGCATGAAACGTTGTTCAAAACATGAAGAGCCTGAAATGGTGTGAAAAATATAAAGAGATTCAAAACATGTCAAACATTGAGGAGCATGAAACGATCTGAAAAATAGGAAGAGCATGATGCAGTGTTGAAAAACATGAAGAGGCTGAAAACGTGTGAAAAATATGAAGTGCTCCAAAGATGTCAAAAATATGAGGAGCATGAAGCGGTCCGAAAAATAGGATGAGCATGAAGCGGTGTTGACAACATTCAGAGCCTGAAAAGGTGTGAAATATATGAAGAGCTTGAAACGGTGTCAAAAATATGAGGAGCATGAAACGTTCTGAAAAATAGGAGGACCATGAAGCGGTGTTGAAAACCATGAAGAGCCTTAAAAGTTGTGAAAAATATGAAGAGCTTCAAAAGGTGTGAAAAATATGAAGAGCTTCAAAAGGTGTCAAAAAAAAGAGGAGCATGAAACGGTCTGAAAAAACGGAGGAGCATGAAGCGGTGTTGAAAAACATGAAGAGTCTTAAAAGATGTGAAAAATATGAAGAGCTTCAAAATGTGTCAAAAATAGGAGGAGGATGAAACGTTGTTAAATAAACATGAAGAGCCTGAAAAGATGTGAAATATATGAAGAGCTTCAAAAGGTGTGAAAAATATGAAGAGCTTCAAAAGGTGTGAAATACATGAGGAGCATGAAACTCTCTGAATAATAGGAGGAGCATGAAGTGGTGTTCAAAACATGAAGAGCCTGAAAAGATGTGAAAAATATGAAGAGGTTCAAAACGTGTCAAAAATATGAGGAACATGAAACGGTCTGAAAAATAGGAGGAGCACGACGTGTTGTTGAAAAACGTGAATAGCCTGAAAAGGTGAGAATATATGAAGAGCTTCAAAAGGTGTGAAAACTATGAGGAGCATGAAACGGTCTGAATAATAGAAGGAGCATGAAACGGTGTTTAAACAAATGAAGAGCCTGAAAAGGTGTGAAAAATATGAAGAGTTTCAAAAGGTTTGAAAAATATGAGGAGCATGAAATGGTCCGAAAAATAGGAGATGCATGAAGTTGTGTTGAAAAATATGAAGAGCCTGAAAAGATGTGAAAAATATGAAGAGCTTCAAAAGGTGTCAAAAATTAGATGAGCATGAAACGGTCTGAAAAATCGGAGGAGCATGAAGCGGTGTTGAAAATCTTGAAGAGCCTGAAAAGGTGTGAAAAACATGAAGTGGTTCAAAAATATGAAAAATAGGAAGAGCTTCAAAAGGTGTGAAAAATACGAAGTGCTTCAAAAGATGTCAAAAATGAGATGAGCATGAAACGGTCTGAAAAATCGGAGGAGCATGAAGCGGTGTTGAAAATCTTGAAGAGCCTGAAAAGGTTTGAAAAATATGAAGAGCTTCAAGAGGTGTCAAATATATCAGGATCATGAAACGGTCTGAATAATAAGAGGAGCAAGAAACGGTGTTCAAAACATGAAGAGCCTGAAAAGGTGTGAAAAATGTGAAGAGCTTAAAAGGTGTAAAAATATGAAGAGCTTCAAAAGGTGTCAAAATAGATGAGCATGAAACGGTCTGAAAAATAGGAGGAGCATGAAGTGGTGTTGAAAAAATGAAGAGCCTGAAAAGGTGTGAAATATATGAAGAGCTTTAAAATGTGTCAAATTTATGAGGAGAATGAAACGGTTTGAAAAATAGGAGGAGCTGAAGCGGTGTGGAAAAACATGAAGAGCCTGAAAAAGTGTGAAAAATATGAAAAGTTTCTAAAGGTGTCAAAAATATGAGGAACATGAAACGTCTGAAAAATAGGAGGAGCATGAAGTGGTGTTGAAAAACATGAAGAGCTTGAAAAAGTGTGAAAAATATGAAGAGCTTCAAAAGGTGTCAAAATATGAGGAGCATGAAACCGTCTGAAAAATAGGAGGAGCATGAAACGGTGTTCAAAAACATGAAGAGCCTGAAAAGGTGTGCAAAATATGAAGAGCTTCAAAAGGTGTGAAATACATGAGGAGAATGAAACTCTCTGAAAAATAGAAGGAGCATGAAGTGGTGTTCAAAAACATGAAGAGTCTGAAAAGGTTTGAAAAATATGAAGAGCTTCAATATGTGTGAAAAATATGAGGAGCATGTTATGGTTTCAAAAATAGGATTACCATGAAGCGGTGTTCAAAACATGAAAAGCCTGAAAAGTTTTGAAAAATATGAAAAGCTTCAAAAGGTGTCAAAAATGAGATGAGCATGAAACGTTCTGAAAAAGAGGAGGTGCATGAAGCGGTGTTGAAAAACATGAAGAGCCTGAAAAGGTGTGAAAAATATGAAGAGCTTCAAAAGGTGTCAAAAGTATGAGGAGCATGAAACCGTCTGAAAAATCGGAGGAGCATGAAGCGTTGTTGAAAAACATGAAGAGACTGAAAAGGTGTGAGAAATATGAAGAGCTTCAAAAGGTGTCAAAAATATGACTAGCATGAAATGGTCTGAAAAACAGGAGGAGCATGAAGCGGTGTTCAAAAACATGACGAGCCTGAAAAGGTGTGAAAAATATGAAGAGCCTCAAAAAATGTCAAATATATGAGGAGCATGAAACGGTCTGAAAAATAGGAGGATCATGAAGTGGTGTTCAAAAACATGAAGAGCCTGAAAAGGTGTGAAAAATATGAAGAGCCTCAAAAGGTGTAAAAAATGAGATGTGCATGAAACGATCGGAAAAATAGGAGGAGCATGAAGTGGTTGTGAAAAACATGAAGAGCCTGAAAAGGTGTGCAAAATATGAAGAGCTTCAAAAGGTGTGAAATACATGAGGAGCATGAAACGGTCTGAAAAATAGGAGGAGCATGAAGTGGTGTTCAAAAACATGAAGAGCCTGAAAAGGTGTGAAAAATATGAAGAGCCTCAAAACGTGTCAAAAATATGAGGAGTATGAAACGGTCTGAAAAATAGCAGGAGCAAGAAGCGGTGTTGAAAAACATGAAGAGGCTGAAAACGTGTGAAAAATATGAAGAGCTTCAAAAACGTGAAAAATAAGAAGATCTTCAAAAGGTGTGAAAAATATGAAGAGCTTCAAAAGGTGTCAAAAATGAGATGAGCATGAAACCGTCTGAAAAATAGGAGGAGCAAGAAAGGTTGTTGAAAAACATGCAGAGCCTGAAAAAGTGTGAAAAATATGAACAGCTTCAAAAGATGTGAAAAATATGAAGGGATTCAAAAGGTGTCAAAAATGAGATGAGCATGAAACCGTCTGAAAAATAGGAGGAGCCTGAAGCGGTGTTGAAAAACATGAAGAGCCTGAAAACGTGTGAAAAATATGAAGAGCTTCAAAAGTTTTGAAAAATAAGAAGAGCTTGAAAAGGTGTCAAAAATGAGATCTGCATGAAATGGTCTGAAAAATAGGAGGAGCATGAAGTGGTGTTGTAAAAAATGAAGAGCCTGAAAAGGTGTGAATTATACGAAGAGCCTCAAAAGGTGTCAAAAATATGTGGAGCATGAAACGGTCCGAAAAATCGGAGGAGCATGAAGCGGTGTTGAAAAACATGAAGAGCCTGAAAAGGTGTGAAAAATATGAAGAGCTTCAAAAGGTGTCAAAAATATGAGGAGCATGAAACGGCCTGAAAAATAGGAGGAGCATGAAACGGTGTTCAAAAATATGAAAAGCCTGAAAAGGTGTGAAAAATATGAAGAGCTTCAAAAGGTGTGAAATACATGAGGAGCATGAAACTCTCTGAAAAATAGAAGGAGCATGAAGTGGTGTTCAAAAACAAGAAGAGCCTGAAAAGGTGTGAAAAATATGAAGAGCTTCAAAAGATGTGAAAAACATGAGGAGCATGATATGGTTTGAAAAATAGGATTAGCATGAAGCGGTGTTCAAAAACATGAAGAGCCTGAAAATATGTGAAAAATATGAAAAGCTTCAAAAGGTGTCAAAAATGAGATGAGCATGAAACGTTCTGAAAAATAGGAGGTGCATGAAGCGGTGTTGAAAAACATGAAGAGCCTGAAAAGGTGTGAAAAATATGAAGAGCTTCAAAAGGTGTCAAAAATATGAGGAGCATGAAACCGTCTGAAAAATTGGAGGAGCATGAAGCGTTGTTGAAAAACATGAAGAGCCTGAAAAGGTGTGAGAAATATGAAGACCTCAAAAGGTGTCAAAAATATGACTAGCATGAAACGGTCTGAAAAACAGGAGGAGCATGAAGCGGTGTGGAAAAACATGAAGAGCCTGAAAAGGTGTGAAAAATATGAAGAGCTTCAAAAGTTTTGAAAAATAAGAAGAGCTTCAAAAGGTGTCAAAAATGAGATCTGCATGAAATGGTCTGAAATATAGGAGGAGCATGAAGCGGTTTTCAAAAACATGAAGAGCCTGAAAAGGTGTGAAAAATATGAAGAGCTTCAAAATGTGTCAAAAATATGACGAGCATGAAACCCTCTTAAAAATAGGAGGAGGATGAAGCGGTGTTCAAAAACATGAAGAGCCTGAAAAGGTGTGAAAAATATGAAGAGCTTCAAAATGTCCAAAATATGACGAGCATGAAACCCTCTAAAAAATAGGAGGAGGATGAAGCGGTGTTCAAAAACATGAAGAGCCTGAAAATGTGTGCAAAATATGAAGAGCTTCAAAAGGAAGTGAAATACATGAGGAGCATGAAAAGGTGTTCAAAAACATACAGAGACTTAAAAGGTGCGAATAGTATGAAGAGCTTCAAAAAGTGTCAAAAATTAGATTAGCATGAAAGGGTCTGAAAAATAGGAGGAGCCTGAACAGGTGTTGAGAAACATGAAGAGGCTGAAAAAGTGTGAAAAATATGAAGAGCTTCAAAAATATGAAAATTATGAAGAGCTTCAAAAGGTGTGAAAAATATGAAGAGCTTCAAAAGATGTCAAAAATGAGATGAGCATGAAACGGTCTGAAAAATTGAGGAGCATGAAGTGGTGTTGAAAATCATGAAGAGCCTGAAAAGGTGTGAAATATATGCAGAGCTTCAAAAGGTGTCAAAAATATGAGGAGAATGAAACCGTCTGAAAAATACGAGGAGCATGAAGTGTTGTTGAAAAACATGAAGAGCCTGAAAAGGTGTGAAAAATATGAAGAGCTTCAAAAGGTGTCAAAAATATGAGGAGCATGAAACGGTCTGAAAAATAGGACGAGCATAAGCGGTGTTCAAAAACATGAACAGCCTGAAAAGGTGTGAAAAATATGAAGACCTTCAAAAGGTGTGAAAAATATGAAGAGATTCAAAAGGTGTCAAAAATTAGATTAGCATGAAAGGGTGTGAAAATTAGGAGGAGCATGAAGTGGTGTTGAAAATCATCAAGAGCCTGAAAAGGTGTGAAATATATGAACAGCTTCAAAAGGTGTGAAAATTATGAAGAGCTTCAAAAGGTGTCAAAATTATGAGGAGCATGAAACGGTCTGAAAAATAGGAGGAGCATGAAACGGTGTTGAAAAACATGAAGAGCCTGAAAAGGTGTGAAAAATATGAAGAGCTTCAAAAGGTGTGAATTATATCAGGAGCATGAAAAGTTCTGAAAATTATGAGGACCATGAAGCGGTGTTCAAAAACATAAAGAGCCTGAAAATGTGTGAAAAATATGAAGAGCTTCAAAAGATGTCAAAAATATGAGGAGCATGAAACATTCTGAAAAATAGGAGAAACATGAAGCGGTGTTGAAAAACATGAAGAGCCTGAAAAGGTGTGAAAAATATATAGAGCTTCAAAAGATGTCAAAAATATGAGGAGCATGAAACTGTCTGAAAAATAGGAGGAGCATGAAGCAGTGTTCAAAAACATAAAGAGCCTGAAAACGTGTGAAAAATATGAAGAGCTTCAAAAGTTTTGAAAAATAAGAAGAGCTTCAAAAGGTGTCAAAAATGAGATCTGCATGAAATGGTCTGAAATATAGGAGGAGCATGAAGCGGTTTTCAAAAACATGAAGAGCCTGAAAAGGTGTGAAAAATATGAAGAGCTTCAAAAGGTGTCAAAAATATGACGAGCATGAAACCCTCTTAAAAATAGGAGGAGGATGAAGCGGTGTTGAAAACCCGGAAGAGCCTGAAAAGGTGTGAAATATATGAAGAGCTTCAAAAGGTGTAAAAATATGAGGAGCATGAAACGGTCTGAAAAATAGGAGGATCATGAAGCGGTGTTGAAAACCCGGAAGAGCCTGAAAAGGTGTGAAAAATATGAATAGTTTCAAAAGGTGTCAAAAATGAGATGTGCATGAAACGGACTGAAAAATTGGAGGAGCATGAAGTGGTGTTGAAAAATATTAAGAGAATGAAAGGTGTGCAAAATATGAAGAGCTTCAAAATTTATCAAAAATATGAGGAGCATGAAAAGGTCTGAAAAATAGGAGGAGCATGAAACGGTGTTCAAAAACATGAAGAGCTTGAAAAGGTGTAAAAAATATGAAGAGTTTCAAAAGGTGTGAAATACATGAGGAGCATGAAAGTTCTGAAACATAGGAGGACCATGAAGCGGTGTTGAAAAACATGAAGAGCCTGAAAAGGTGTGAAAAATATGAAGAGCTTCAAAAGGTGTCAAAAATATGAGGAGCATGAAACAGTCTGAAAAATAGGAGGAGCATGAAGTGGTGTTCAAAATCATGAAGAGCCTGAAAAGGTGTGAAATATATGAAGAGCTTCAAAAGGTGTGAAAAATATGAGGAGCATGAAACGTCCTGACAAATAGGAGGAGCCTGAACCGGGGTTCAAAAACATGAAGAGCCTGAAAAGGTGTAAAAATATGAAGAGCTTCAAAAGGTGTGAAATACATGAGGAGCATGAAACGGTCTGAAAAATAGGAGGAGCATGAAGTGATGTTCAAAAACATGAAGAGCCTGAAAATGAGTGAGAAATATGAAAAGCTTCAAAAGGTGTCAAAAATATGAGGAGCATGAAACGGTCTGAAAAATAGGAGGAGCATGAAGCGGTGTTGAAAAACATGAAGAGCCTGAAAATGTGTGAAAAATATATAGAGCTTCAAAAGGTGTCAAAAATATGAGGAGCATGAAACGGTCTGAAAAATAGGAGGAGCATGAAGCGGTGTTGAAAAACATGAAGAGCCTGAAAACGTGTGAAAAATATGAAGAGCTTCAAAAGTTTTGAAAAATATGAAGAGCTTCAAAAAGTGTCAAAAAGGAGATCTGCATGAAACGGTCTGAAAAATAGGAGGAGCATGAAGTGGTGTTGAAAAAAATGAAGAGCCTGAAAAGGTGTGAAAAATATGAAGAGCTTCAAATGGTGTCAAAAATATGAGGAGCATGAAACGGTTTGAAAAATAGGACGAGCATGAAGCGGTGTTCAAAAACATGAAGAGCCTGAAAAGGTGTGAAAATTATGAAGAGCTTCAAAATATGTCAAAAATATGACGAGCATGAAACCCTCTTAAAAATAGGAGGAGGATGAAGCGGTGTTCAAAAACATGAAGAGCCTGAAAAGGTGTGTAAAATATGAAGAGCTTCAAAAGGTGTGAAATATATGAGGAGCATGAAACGGTGTTCAAAATCATGCAGAGACTGAAAAGATGTGAAAAATATGAAGAGCTTCAAAAGATGTCAAAAATGAGATGAGCATGAAACGGTCTGAAAAATAGGAGGAGCATGAAGTGGTGTTGAAAATCATGAAGAGCCTGAAAATGTGTGAAATATATGCAGAGCTTCAAAAGGTGTCAAAAATATGAGGAGCATGTAACGGTCTGAAAAATACGAGGAGCATGAAGTTGTGTTGAAAACCATGAAGAGCCTGAAAAGGTGTGAAATATATGAAGAGCTTCAAAAGGTGTAAAAATATGAGGAGCATGAAACGGTCTGAAAAATAGGAGGATCATGAAGCGGTGTTGAAAAACCGGAAGAGCCTGAAAAGGTGTGAAAAATATGAATAATTTCAAAAGGTGTCAAAAATGAGATGTGCATGAAACGGACTGAAAAATTGGAGGAGCATGACGTGGTGTTGAAAAATATTAAGAGAATGAAAAGGTGTGCAAAATATGAAGAGCTTCAAAATTTGTCAAAAATATGAGGAGCATGAAAAGGTCTGAAAAATAGGAGGAGCATGAAACGGTGTTCAAAAACATGAAGAGCTTGAAAAGGTGTAAAAAATATGAAGAGTTTCAAAAGGTGTGAAATACATGAGGAGCATGAAACGTTCTGAAACATAGGAGGACCATGAAGCGGTGTTGAAAAACATGAAGAGCCTGAAAAGGTGTGAAAAATATGAAGAGCTTCAAAAGGTGTCAAAAATATGAGGAGCATGAAACGGTCTGAAAAATAGGAGGAGCATGAAGCGGTGTTCAAAACCATGAAGAGCCTGAAAAGGTGTGAAATATATGAAGAGCTTCAAAATATGTCAAAAATATGGCGAGCATGAAACCCTCTTACAAATAGGAGGAGGATGAAGCGGTGTTCAAAAACATGAAGAGCCTGAAAAGGTGAGCAAAATATGAAGAGCTTCAAAGGGTGTGAAATATATGAGGAGCATGAAACGGTGTTCAAAAACGTGCAGAGACTGAAAACGTGTGAAAAATATGAAGAGCTTCAAAAAGTGTCAAAAATTAGATTAGCATGAAAGTGTCTGAAAAATAGGAGGAGCCTGAAGTGGTGTTGAAAAACATGAAGAGCCTGAAAAGTGTGAAAAATATGCAGAGCTTCAAAAAGTGTCAAAAATATGAGGAGCATGTAACGGTCTGAAAAATACGAGAAGCATGAGGTTGTGTTGAAAACCATGAAGAGCCTGAAAAGGTGTGAAAAATATGAAGAGCTTCAAAATGTGTCAAAAATATGAGGTGCATGATATGGTTTGAAAAATAGGATTAGCATGAAGCGGTGTTCAAAAACATGAAGAGCCTGAAAATATGTGAAAAATATGAAAAGCTTCAAAAGGTGTCAAAAATGAGATGAGCATGAAACGGTCTGAAAAATAGGAGGTGCATTAAGCGGTGTTGAAAAACATGAAGAGCCTGAAAAGGTTTGAGAAATATGAAGAGCTTCAAAAGGTGTCAAAAATATGAGGAGCATGAAACGGTCTAAAAAATCGGAGGTGCATGAAGCGGTGTTGAAAAACATGAAGAGCCTGAAAAGGTGTGAGAAATATGAAGAGCTTCAAAAGGTGACAAAAATATGAGGAGCATGAAACGGTCTGAAAAATAGGAGGAGCATGAAGTGGTGTTCAAAAACATGAAGAGCCTGAAAAGGTGTGAAAAATATGAAAGCTTCAAAAGGTGACAAAAATATGAGGAGCATGAAACGGTCTGAAAAATAGGAGGAGCATGAAGTGGTGTTCAAAAACATGAAGAGCCTGAAAAGGTGTGAAATATATGAAGAGCTTCAAAATGTGTCAAAAATATGACGAGCATGAAACCCTCTAAAAAATAGGAGGAGGATGAAGCGGTGTTCAAAAACATGAAGAGCCTGAAAATGTGTGCAAAATATGAAGAGCTTCAAAAGGAGTGAAATACATGAGGATCATGAAAAGGTGTTCAAAAACATGCAGAGACTTAAAATGTGCGAAAAGTATGAAGAGCTTCAAAAAGTGTCAAAAATTAGATTAGCATGAAAGGGTCTGAAAAATAGGAGGAGCCTGAAGAGGTGTAGAAAAACATGAAGAGGCTGAAAAATTGTAAAAAATATGAAGAGCTTCAAAAGATGTCAAAAATGAGATGAGCATGAAACGGTCTGAAAAATAGGAGGAGCATGAAGTGGTATTGAAAATCATGAAGAGCCTGAAAAGGTGTGAAATATATGCAGAGCTTCAAAAGGTGTCAAAAATATGAGGAGAATGAAACCGTCTGAAATATACGAGGAGCATGAAGTGTTGTTGAAAAACATGAAGAGCCTGAAAAGGTGTGAAAAATATGAAGAGCTTCAAAAGGTGTCAAAAATATGAGGAGCATGAAACGGTCCGAAAAATAGGAGGATCATGAAGCGGTGTTGAAAAACATGAAGAGCCTGAAAAGGTGTGAAAAATATGAAGAGCTTCAAAAGGTGTGAATTATATGAGGAGCATGAAAAGTTCTGAAAATTAGGAGGACCATGAAGCGGTGTTCAAAAACATAAAGAGCCTGAAAATGTGTGAAAAATATGAAGAGCTTCAAAATTTTGAAAAATAAGAAGAGCTTCAAAAGGTGTCAAAAATTAGATCTGCATGAAACGGTCCGAAAAATAGGAGGATCATGAAGCGGTGTTGAAAAACATGAAGAGCCTGAAAATGTGTGAAAAATATGAAGAGCTTCAAAAGGTGTCAAAAATATGAGGAGCATGAAACGGCCTGAAAAATAGGAGGATCGTGAAACGGTGATCAAAAACATGAAGAGCCTCAAAAGGTGTGAAAAATATGAGGAGCATGAAACGGTCTGAAAAAGATGAGGAACATGAAGCGGTGTTGAAAAACATGAAGAACCTGAAAAGCTGTTAAAAATATGAAGAGCTTCAAAATGTGTCAAAAATATGAGGAACACGATACGGTCTGAAAAATAGGAGGAGCATGAAGTGGTGTGGAAAAGCATGAAGGGCCTGAAAAGGTGTGAAAAATATGAAGAGCTTCAAAATGTGTGAAATACATAAGGAGCATGAAACTCTCTGAAAAATAAGAGGAGCCTGAAATGGTGTTCAAAAACATGAATAGACTGAAAACGTCTGAAAAATATGAAGAGCTACAAAAGGTTTGAAAAATATGAGGAGCATGATACGGTCTGAAAAATAGGAGGAGCATGAAGCTGTGTTCAAAAACATGAAGAGACTGAAAAGTTGTGAAAAATATGAAAAGCTTCAAAAGGTGTCAAAAATGAGATGAGCATGAAACGGTCTGAAAAATAGGAGGAGCATGAAGCGAAGTTCAAAAACATGAAGAGCTTAAAAAGTTGTGAAAAATATGAAAGGCTTCAAAAGGTGTGAAAAATATTAGGAGCATGAAACGGTCTGAAAAATCGGAGGAGCAGGAAGCGGTGTTGAAAAACATGAAGAGCCTTAAAAGGTGTGAAAAATATGAAGAGCTTCAAAAGGTGTCAAAAATATGAGGAGCATGAAACGGTCTGAAAAATATGAGCAGCATGAAGCGGTGTTGAAAAACATGAAGAGCCTGAAAATGTGTGAAAAATATGAAGAGCTTCAAAAGGTGTCAAAAATATGAGGAGCATGAAACGGTCTGAAAAATTGGAGGAGCATGAAGCGGTGTTGAAAAACATGAAGAGCCTTAAAAGGTGTGAAAAATATGAAGAGCTTCAAAAGGTGTCAAAAATATGAGGAGCATGAAACGGTCTGAAAAATATGAGCAGCATGAAGCGGTGTTGAAAAACATGAAGAGCCTGAAAAGGTGTGAAAAATATGAAGAGCTTCAAAAGGTGTCAAATACATGAGGAGCATAAAACTCTCTGAAAAAGAGAAGGAGCATGAAGTGGTGTTCAAAAACATGAAGAGCCTGAAAAGGTGTGAAATATATGAAGAGCTTCAATAGGTGTGAAAAATATGAGGAGCATGATATGGTTTGAAAAAAAGGATTAGCATGAAGGGGTGTTCAAAAACATGAAGAGCCTGAAAAGTTGTGAAAAATATGCAAAGCTTCAAAAGGTGTCAAAAATGAGATGAGCATGAAACGGTCTGAAAAATAGGACGTGCATGAAGCTGTGTTGAAAAACATGAAGAGCCTGAAAAGTTGTGAAAAATATGAAGAGCTTCAAAAGGTGTCAAAAATATGAGGAGCATGAAACGGTCTGAAAAATAGGAGGAGCATGAAGCGGTGTTGAAAAACATGAAGAGCCTGAAAAGGTGTGAAAAATATGAAGAGCTTCAAAAGGTGTCAAAAATATGAGGAGGATGAAACGGTCTGCAAAATCGGAGGAGCATGAAGCGTTGTTGAAAAACATGAAGAGCCTAAAAAGCTGTGAGAAATATGAAGAGCTTCAAAAGGTGTTAAAAATATGAGTAGCATGAAACGGTCTGCAAAAAAGGAGGAGCATGAAGTGGTGTTGAAAAAGATGAAGAGCCTGAAAAGGTGTTAAAAATATGAAAGCTTCAAAAGGTGTCAAAATTATGAGGAGCATGAAACGGTCTGAAAAATAGGAGGAGCATGAAGCGCTGTTGAAAATCATAAAGAGCCTGAAAACGTGTGAAAAATATGAAGACCTTCAAAATTTGTCAAAAATATGAAGAGCTTCAAAAGGTGTTAAAATGAGATGAGCATGAAACGATCTGAAAAATAGGAGGAGCATGAAGAGGTGTTGAAAAAATGAAGAGTCTGGAAAGGTGTGAAAAATATGAAGAGCTTCAAAAGATGTGAAAAAAATGAAGAGCTTCAAAAGGTGTCAAAATGAGATGAGCAGGAAACGGCCTGAAAAATAGGAGGAGCATGAAGTCGTGTTGAAAAAAAGGAAAAGTCTGAAAAACTGTGAAATATATGAAGAGCTTCAAAAGGTGTCAAAAATATGAGGAGAATGAAACGGTCTGAAAAATAGGAGGAGCATGAAGCGATGTTGAAAAACATGAATTGTCTGAAAACGTGTGGAAAATATGAATAGATTCATAAATGTGAAAAATATGAAGAGCTTCAAAAGGTGTGAAACATATGAAGAGCTTCAAAAGGTGTCAAAAAAAAGATGAGCATGAAAAGGTCTGAAAAATAGGAGGAGCATGAAGCGGTGTTGAAAATCATGAAGAGCCTGAAAACGTGTGAAAAATATGAAGACCTTCAAAATTTGTCAAAAATATGAATAGCTTCAAAAGCTGTTAAAATGAGATGAGCATGAAATGATCTGAAAAATAGGAGGAGCATGAAGCGTTGTTGAAAAACATGAAGAGCCTGAAAAGGTGTGAAAAATATGAAGAGCTTCAAAAGGTGTCAAAATCATGAGGAGCATGAAAAGGTCTCAAATATAGGAGGAGCATGAAGCAGTGTTCAAAAACATGAAGAGCCTGGAGAAGTGTGAAAAATATGAAGAGCTTCAAAAAGTGTCAAAAATATGAGGAGCATGAAATGGTCTGAAAAATAGGAGAAGCATGAAGTGGTGTTGAAAAATATGAAGAGCCTGAAAAGATGTGAAAAATATGAAGAGCTTCAAAGGTGTCAAAACTATGAGGAGCATGAAACGGTCTGAAAAAGAGGAGGAGCAGCAAGCGATGTTGAAAAACATGAAGAGCCTGAAAAGGTGTGAAAAATATGAAGAGCTTCAAAAGGTGTCAAAAATATGAGGAGCATGAAACGGTCTGAAAAATAGGAGGAGCATGAAGCGTTGTTGAAAAACATGAAGAGCCTGAAAAGGTGTGAAAAATATGAAGTGCTTCAAAAGGTGTCAAAAACATGAGGAGCATGAAAAGGTCTGAAAAATAGGAGAAGCATGAAACGGTCTGAAAAATAGGAGGAGCATGAAGCGGTTTGAAAAACATGAAGAGCCTGAAAAAGTGTGAAAAATATGAAGAGCTTCAAAAGGTGTCAAAAATATGAGGAGAATGAAACGGTCTGAAAATTAGGAGGAGCATGAAGCGGTGTTGAAAAACATAAAGAGTCTGAAACAGTGTGAAATATATGAAGAGCCTCAAAGGTGTCAAAAATATGAGGAGCAAGAAACGGTCTGAAAAATAGAAGGAGCTTGAAGTGGTGTTGAAAAACATGAAGAGCCTGAAAAGGTGTCAAAAATATGAAGAGCTTCAAAAAGTGTCAAAAATATGAGGAGCTTGAAACGGTCTGAAATATAGGAGGAGCATGAAAAGGTGTTAAAAAAAATATGAAGAGCTTCAAAATGTGTGAAACATATGAGGAGCATGAAATGGTCTGAAAAATAGGAGGAGCATGAAGCGTTGTTGAAAAACATGAAGAGCCTGAAAAGGTGTGAAAAATATGAAGAGCTTCAAAAGGTGTCAAAATCATGAGGAGCATGAAAAGGTCTGAAATATAGGAGGAGCATGAAGCAGTGTTCAAAAACATGAAGAGCCTGGAGAAGTGTGAAAAATATGAAGAGCTTCAAAAAGTGTCAAAAATATGAGGAGCATGAAATGGTCTGAAAAATAGGAGAAGCATGAAGTGCTGTTGAAAAACATGAAGAGCCTGAAAAGGTGTGAAAAATATGAAGAGCTTCAAAAAGGTGTCAAATATATAGAGGGTGAAACTGTCTGAAAAATATGAGGAGCAAGAAACTGTTTTCAAAAACATGAAGAGCCTCAAAAGGTGTGAAAAATATGAAGAGCTTCAAACTATGTCAAAAATATGAGGAGCATGAAACGGTCTGAAACATAGGAGGAGCATGAAGTGTTGTTGAAAAACATGAAGAGCCTGAAAAAGGTGTGAAACATATGAGGAGCATGATACGGTCTGATAAATAGGAGGAGCATGAAGCGGTGTTAAAAAATATGAAGAGCATGAAAACGTGTGAAAAATATGAAGAGCTTCAAAAGGTGTCAAAAATATAAGGAGCATGAAACGGTCTGAAATATAGCAGGAGCATGAAAAGTTGTTAAAAAACATGAAGAGCCTGAAAAGGTGTGAAAAATATGAAAAGCTTCAAATGGTGTCAAAAATATGAGGAGAATGAAACGGTCTGATAATTAGGAGGAGCATGAAGTGGTGTTGAAAAACATGAAGATCTTGAAAAAGTTGTGAAACATATGAGTAGAATAAAACGGTCTGAAAAATAGGAGGAGCATGAAGTGGTGTAGAAAAACATGAAGACCCTGAAAAGGTGTGAAAAATATGAAGAGCTACAAAAAGTGTCAAAAATATGAGGAGCTTGAAACGGTCTGAAATATAGGAGGAGCGTGAAAAGGTGTTAAAAAAATATGAAGAGCTTCAAAAGGTGTGAAACATATGAGGAGCATGAAACGGTCTGAAAAATAGGAGGAGCATGAAGCGTTGTTGAAAAACATGAAGAGCCTGAAAAGGTGTGAAAAATATGAAGTGCTTCAAAAGGTGTCAAAAACATGAGGAGCATGAAAAGGTCTGAAAAATAGGAGAAGCATGAAACGGTCTGAAAAATAGGAGGAGCATGAAGCGGTTTGAAAAACATGAAGAGCCTGAAAAAGTGTGAAAAATATGAAGAGATTCAAAAGGTGTCAAAAATATGAGGAGAATGAAACGGTCTGAAAATTAGGAGGAGCATGAAGCGGTGTTGAAAAACATAAAGAGCCTGAAACAGTGTGAAATATATGAAGAGCCTCAAAGGTGTCAAAAATATGAGGAGCAAGAAACGGTCTGAAAAATAGAAGGAGCTTGAAGTGGTGTTGAAAAACATGAAGAGCCTGAAAAGGTGTCAAAAATATGAAGAGCTTCAAAAAGTGTCAAAAATATGAGGAGCTTGAAACGGTCTGAAATATAGGAGGAGCATGAAAAGGTGTTAAAAAAAATATGAAGAGCTTCAAAATGTGTGAAACATATGAGGAGCATGAAATGGTCTGAAAAATAGGAGGAGCATGAAGCGTTGTTGAAAAACATGAAGAGCCTGAAAAGGTGTGAAAAATATGAAGAGCTTCAAAAGGTGTCAAAATCATGAGGAGCATGAAAAGGTCTGAAATATAGGAGGAGCATGAAGCAGTGTTCAAAAACATGAAGAGCCTGGAGAAGTGTGAAAAATATGAAGAGCTTCAAAAAGTGTCAAAAATATGAGGAGCATGAAATGGTCTGAAAAATAGGAGAAGCATGAAGTGCTGTTGAAAAACATGAAGAGCCTGAAAAGGTGTGAAAAATATGAAGAGCTTCAAACTATGTCAAAAATATGAGGAGCATGAAACGGTCTGAAACATAGGAGGAGCATGAAGTGTTGTTGAAAAACATGAAGAGCCTGAAAAAGGTGTGAAACATATGAGGAGCATGATACGGTCTGATAAATAGGAGGAGCATGAAGCGGTGTTAAAAAATATGAAGAGCATGAAAACGTGTGAAAAATATGAAGAGCTTCAAAAGGTGTCAAAAATATAAGGAGCATGAAACTGTCTGAAATATAGCAGGAGCATGAAAAGTTGTTAAAAAACATGAAGAGCCTGAAAAGGTGTGAAAAATATGAAAAGCTTCAAATGGTGTCAAAAATATGAGGAGAATGAAACGGTCTGATAATTAGGAGGAGCATGAAGTGGTGTTGAAAAACATGAAGATCTTGAAAAAGTTGTGAAACATATGAGTAGAATAAAACGGTCTGAAAAATAGGAGGAGCATGAAGTGGTGTAGAAAAACATGAAGAGCCTGAAAAGGTGTGAAAAATATGAAGAGCTACAAAAAGTGTCAAAAATATGAGGAGCTTGAAACGGTCTGAAATATAGGAGGAGCGTGAAAAGGTGTTAAAAAAATATGAAGAGCTTCAAAAGGTGTGAAACATATGAGGAGCATGAAACGGTCTGAAAAATAGGAGGAGCATGAAGCATTGTTGAAAAACATGAAGAGCCTGAAAAGGTGTGAAAAATATGAAGAGCTTCAAAAAGGTGTCAAATATATAGAGGGTGAAACGGTCTGAAAAATATGAGGAGCAAGAAACTGTTTTCAAAAACATGAAGAGCCTCAAAAGGTGTGAAAAATATGAAGAGCTTCAAAAAGGTGTCAAATATATAGAGGGTGAAACGGTCTGAAAAATATGAGGAGCAAGAAACTGTTTTCAAAAACATGAAGAGCCTCAAAAGGTGTGAAAAATATGAAGAGCTTCAAAAAGGTGTCAAATATGTAGAGGGTGAAACGGTCTGAAAAATATGAGGAGCAAGAAACTGTTTTCAAAAACATGAAGAGCCTCAAAAGGTGTGAACAATGTGAAGAGCTTCAAACTGTGTCAAAAATATGAGGAGCATGAAACGGTCTGAAACATAGGAGGAGCATGAAGTGTTGTTGAAAAACATGAAGAGCCTTAAAAAGTTGTGAAACATATGAGGAGCATGATACGGTCTGAAAAATAGGAGGAGCATGAAGCGGTGTTGAAAAATATGAAGAGCCTGAAAACGTATGAAAAATATGAAGAGCTTCAAAAGGTGTCAAAAATATAAGGAGCATGAAACGGTCTGAAATATAGCAGGAGCATGAAAAGGTGTTAAAAAACATGAAGAGCCTGAAAAGGTGTGAAAAAGATGAACAGCTTCAAATGGTGTCAAAAATATGAGGAGAATGAAACGGTCTGATAATTAGGAGGAGCATGAAGTGGTGTTGAAAAACATGAAGATCTTGAAAAAGTTGTGAAACATATGAGTAGAATAAAACGGTCTGAAAAATAGGAGGAGCATGAAGTGGTGTAGAAAAACATGAAGAGCCTGAAAAGGTGTGAAAAATATGAAGAGCTACAAAAAGTGTCAAAAATATGAGGAGCTTGAAACGGTCTGAAATATAGGAGGAGCGTGAAAAGGTGTTAAAAAAATATGAAGAGCTTCAAAAGGTGTGAAACATATGAGGAGCATGAAACGGTCTGAAAAATAGGAGGAGCATGAAGCGTTGTTGAAAAACATGAAGAGCCTGAAAAGGTGTGAAAAATATGAAGAGCTTCAAAAAGGTGTCAAATATATAGAGGGTGAAACGGTCTGAAAAATATGAGGAGCAAGAAACTGTTTTCAAAAACATGAAGAGCCTCAAAAGGTGTGAAAAATATGAAGAGCTTCAAAAAGGTGTCAAATATATAGAGGGTGAAACGGTCTGAAAAATATGAGGAGCAAGAAACTGTTTTCAAAAACATGAAGAGCCTCAAAAGGTGTGAACAATGTGAAGAGCTTCAAACTGTGTCAAAAATATGAGGAGCATGAAACGGTCTGAAACATAGGAGGAGCATGAAGTGTTGTTGAAAAACATGAAGAGCCTTAAAAAGTTGTGAAACATATGAGGAGCATGATACGGTCTGAAAAATAGGAGGAGCATGAAGCGGTGTTGAAAAATATGAAGAGCCTGAAAACGTATGAAAAATATGAAGAGCTTCAAAAGGTGTCAAAAATATAAGGAGCATGAAACGGTCTGAAATATAGCAGGAGCATGAAAAGGTGTTAAAAAACATGAAGAGCCTGAAAAGGTGTGAAAAAGATGAACAGCTTCAAATGGTGTCAAAAATATGAGGAGAATGAAACGGTCTGAAAATTAGGAGGAGCATGAAGTGGTGTTGAAAGACATGAAGAGCTTGAAAAAGGTGTGAAACATATGAGTAGAATAAAACGGTCTGAAAAATAGGAGGAGCATGAAGTGGTGTAGAAAAACATGAAGACCCTGAAAAGGTGTGAAAAATATGAAGAGCTGCAAAAAGTGTCAAAAATATGAGGAGCTTGAAATGGTCTGAAATATAGGAGTAACGTGAAATGGTGTTAAAAAAAATATGAAGAGCTTCAAAAGGTGTGAAACATATGAGGAGCATGAAACAGTCTGAAAAATAGGAGGAGCATGAAGCGTTGTTGAAAAACATGAAGAGCCTGAAAAGGTGTGAAAAATATGAAGTGCTTCAAAAGGTGTCAAAAACATGAGGAGCATGAAAAGGTCTGAAAAATAGGAGGAGCATGAATCGGTGTTCAAAAAAATGAAGAGCCTGGAGAAGTGTGAAAAATATGAAGAGCTTCAAAAAGTGTCAAAAATATGAGGAGCATTAAACGGTCTGAAAAATAGGAGAAGCATGAAGTGGTGTTGAAAAATATGAAGAGCCTGAAAAGGTGTGAAAAATATGAAGAGCTTCAAAGGTGTCAAAATTATGAGGAGCATGAAACGCTCTGAAAAAGAGGAGGAGCAGCAAGCGATGTTGAAAAACATGAAGAGCGTGAAAAGGTGTGAAAAATATGAAGAGCTTAAAAAAGTGTCAAAAATATGAGGAGCATGAAAGGGTCTGAAAAATAGTAGGAGCATGAAGCGGTGTTGAAAAACATGAAGAGCCTGAAAAGGTGTGAAAAATATGAAGAGCTTCAAAAGTGGTCAAAAATATGAGAAGCATGAAACGGTCTGAAAAATAGGAGGAGCATGAAGTGGTGCTGAAAAACATGAAGAGCCTGAAAAGGTGTGAAAAATATGAAGAGCTTCAAAAGGCGTCAAAAATATGAGGAGCATGAAACGGTCTGAAAAATAGGAGAAGCATGAAGCGGTTTGAAAAACATGAAGAGCCTGAAAAAGTGTGAAAAATATGAAGAGCTTCAAAAGGTGTCAAAAATATGAGGAGAATGAAACGGTCTGAAAATTAGGAGGAGCATGAAGCGGTGTTGAAAACATAAAGAGCCTGAAACAGTGTGAAATATATGAAGAGCCTCAAAGGTGTCAAAAATATGAGGAGCAAGAAACGGTCTGAAAAATAGAAGGAGCTTGAAGTGGTGTTGAAAAACATGAAGAGACTGAAAACGTGTGAAAAATATGCAGAGCTTCAAAAAGGTGTCAAATATATAGAGGGTGAAACGGTCTGAAAAATATGAGGAGCAAGAAACTGTTTTCAAAAACATGAAGAGCCTGAAAATTTGTGAAAAATGTGAAGAGCTTCAAACTGTGTCAAAAATATGAGGAGCATGAAACGGTCTGAAACATAGGATGAGCATGAAGTATTGTTGAAAAAGATGAAGAGCCTGAAAAATGTGTGAAACATATGAGGAGCATGATACGGTCTGAAAAATAGGAGCATGAAGTGGTGTTGAAAAATATGAAGAGCCTGAAAAGGTGTGAAAAATATGAAGAGCTTCAAAAGGTGTCAAAAATATAAGGAGCATGAAACGGTCTGAAATATAGCAGGAGCATGAAAAGGTGTTAAAAAACATGAAGAGCCTGAAAAGGTGTGAAAAAGATGAACAGCTTCAAATGGTGTCAAAAATATGAGGAGAATGAAACGGTCTGAAAATTAGGAGGAGCATGAAGCGGTGTTGAAAAACATGAAGACCCTGAAAATGTGTGAAATATATGAAGAGCCTCAAAGGTGTCAAAAATATGAGGAGCAAGAAACGGTCTGAAAAATAGGGGGAGCTTGAAGCGGTGTTGAAAAATATGAAGAGCCTGAAAAGGTGTGAAATATATGCAGAGCTTCAAAAGGTGTCAAAAATATAAGGAGCATGAAATGGTATGAAATATAGGAGGAGCATGAAACGGTGTTCATACACTTGAAGAGCCTGGAAAGGTGTGAAAAAAATGAAGAGCTTCAAAAAGGTATCAAAAATATGAGGAGGGAGAAAGGGTCTGAAAAACAAGAGGAGCAAGAAACTGTTTTCAAAAACATGAAGAGCCTCAACAGTTGTGAAAAATATGAAGAGCTTCAAACTGTGTCAAATATATGAGAAACATGAAAAGGTCTGAAAAATAGAAGGAGCTTGAAGTGGTGTTGAAAAAGATGAAGAGCCTGAAATAGTGTGAAATATAGGAAGAGCCTCAAAGGTGTCAAAAATATGAGGAGCAAGAAACGGTCTGAAAAATAGAAGGAGCTTGAAGTGGTGTTGAAAAACAAGAAGAGCCTGAAAAGGTGTGAAAAATATTAAGAGCTTCAAAGAGGGGTCAAATATATAGAGGGTGAAACGGTCTGAAAAATATGAGGAGCAAGAAACTGTTTTGAAAAACATGAAGAGCCTCAAAAGGTGTGAAAAATATGAAGAGCTTCAAAAAGGTGTCAAATATATAGAGGGTGAAACGGTCTGAAAAAAATGAGGAGCAAGAAACTGTTTTCAAAAACATGAAGAGCCTCAAAAGATGTGAAAAATGTGAAGAGCTTGAAACTGTGTCAAAAATATGAGGAGCATGAAACGGTCTGAAACATAGGAGGAGCATGAAGTGTTGTTGAAAAACATGAAGAGCCTGAAAAAGGTGTGAAACATATGAGGAGCATGATACGGTCTGAAAAATAGGAGGAGCATGAAGCGGTGTTGAAAAATATGAAGAGCCTGAAAACGTGTGAAAAATATGAAGAGCTTCAAAAGGTGTCAAAAACATAAGGAGCATGAAACGGTCTGAAATACAGGAGGAGCATGAAAAGGTGTTAAAAAACATGAAGAGCCTGAAAAGGTGTGAAAAATATGAAGAGCTTCAAATGGTGTCAAAAATATGAGGAGCATGAAACGGTCTGATAATTAGGAGGAGCATGAAGTGGTGTTGAAAAACATGAAGAGCTTGAAAAAGGTGTGAAACATATGAGTAGAATAAAACGGTCCGAAAAATAGGAGGAGCATGAAGTGGTGTAGAAAAACATGAAGACCCTGAAAAGGTGTGAAAAATATGAAGAGCTACAAAAAGTGTCAAAAATATGAGGAGCTTGAAACGGTCTGAAATATAGGAGGAGCGTGAAAAGTTGTTAAAAAAAATATGAAGAGCTTCAAAAGGTGTGAAACATATGAGGAGCATGAAACGGGCTGAAAAATAGGAGAAGCATGAAGGGGTGTGGAAAAACATGAAGAGCCTGAAAAGGGTTGAAAAATATGAAGAGCTTCAAAAGGTGTGAAATACATGAGGAGCATGAAACTCTCTGAAAAATAGAAATAGCATGAAGCGTTGTTGAAAAACATGAAGAGCCTGAAAACGTGTGAAAATATGAAGAGCTTCAAAAATATGAAAAATATGAAGAGCTTCAAAAGGTGTGAAAAATTTGAAGAGCTTCAAAAGGTGTCAAAATGAGATGAGCATGAAACGGTCTGAAAAATAGGAGGAGCATGAAGCGGTGTTGAAAATCATAAAGAGCCTGAAAAGTTGTGAAAAATATGAAGAGCTTCAAAAGACGTGAAAAATTTGAAGAGCTCCAAAAGGTGTCAAAATGAGATGAGCATGAAACGGTCTGAAAAATAGGAGGAGCATGAAGAGGTGTTGAAAAAAATGAAGAGCCTGAAAAGGTGTGAAAAACATGAAGAGCTTAAAAAGGTGTCAAGAATATGAGGAGCATGAAACGGTCTGAAAAATAGGAGGAGCATGAAGTGGTGCTGAAAAACATGAATAGCCTGAAAAGGTGTGAAAAATATGAAGAGCCTGAAAAGGTGTGAAAAATATGAAGAGCTTCAAAAGGTGTGAAATACATGAGGAGCATGAAACGGGCTGAAAAATAGGAGAAGCATGAAGGGGTGTGGAAAAACATGAAGAGCCTGAAAAGGTTTGAAAAATATGAAGAGCTTCTAAAGGTGTGAAATACATGAGGAGCATGAAACTCTCTGAAAAATAGAAATAGCATGAAGCGGTGTTGAAAAACATGAAGAGCCTGAAAACGTGTGAAAAATATGAAGAGCCTGAAAAGGTGGAAAGTATATGAAGAGCTTCAAAAGCTGTCAAAAATTTGAGGAGCATGAAACGGTATGAAAAATAGGAGGAGTGTGAAGCGGTGTTCAAAAACATGAAGAGTTTAAAAGGTGTGAAAAATATGAAGAGCTTCAAAAGTTGTGAAAAATATGAAAAGCATAAAACGGTCTGAAAAATAGGAGGAGCATGAAACGGTCTGAAAAATAGGAGGAGCATGAAGCGGTGTTGAAAAACATGAAGAGCCTGAAAAGGTGTGAAAAATATGAAGAGCTTCAAATGGTGTGAAATACATGAGGAGCTTGAAACGGTCTGAAAAACAGGAGGAGCATGAAATCTTGTTGAAAAACATGAAGAGCCTGAAAAGGTGTGAAAAATATGAAGCACTTCAAAAGATGTCCAAATTATGAGGAGCATGAAACAGTTGAAAAATAGGAGGAGCATGAAGCAGTGTTCAAAAACATGAAGAACCGGAAAAGGTGTGAAAAATATGAAGAGCTTCAAAAGGTGTGAAAATTATGAGGAGCATGAAACGGTCTGAAAAATAGGAGGAGCATGAAGCGGTGTTCAAAAACATGAAGAGCCTGAAAAGGTGTGAAAAATATGAAGAGCTTCAAAAGGTTGGAAATACATGAGGAGCATGAAACGGTCTGAAAAATAGGAGGAGCATGAATCGGTCTGAAAAATGGGAGGAGCATGAAGCGGTGTTGAAAAACATGAAGTTCCTGAAAAGCTGTGAAAATAAGACAAGCTTCAAAAGGTGTCAAAAATATGAGGAGCATGAAACGGTATGAAAAATACGAGGAGCATGAAGCGGTGTTGAAAGACATGAAGACCCTGAAAAGGTGTGAAAAATATGAAGAGCTTCTAAATGTGTCAAAATATGAGGAGCATGAAACTGTCTGAAATATATCAGGAGCATGAAAAGGTGTTGAAAAACATGAAGAGCATCAAAAGCTGTGAAGAATATGAAGAGCTTCAAAACGAGTCAAAAATATGAGGAGCATGAATCGGTCTGAAAAATAGAAGGAGCATGAAGTGGTGTTGAAAAACATGAAGATCTGAAAAGGAGTGAAAAATATGAAGAGCTTCATAAGGTGTCAAAAATATGAGGAGCATGAAACGGTCTGAAAAATAGGAGGAGCAAGAAACGGGTTTAACAAACATGAAGAGTGGGAAAAGGTGTGAAAAATATGAAGAGCTTCAAAAGGTTTCAAAAATATGAGGAGCATGAAACAGGCTGTAAAATAGGAGGAGCATGAAGCGGTGTCGAAAAACATGAAGAGCATGAAGAGTTGTGAAAAATAGGAAGAACTTCAAAAGGTGTCAAAAATATGAGGAGCATGAACGGTATGAAAAATAGGAGGATCATGAAGCCGTGTTGAAAAACATGAAGAGCCTGAAAACGTGTGAAAATTATGAAGAGCTTCAAAAGGTGTGAAATATATGAAGAGCTTCAAAAGGTGTCAAAAATGAGATGAGCATGCAATGGTCTGAAAGATAGGAGGAGCATGAAGCGGTGTTGAAAAACATGAAGAGCCTGAAAAGGTGTGAAAAATATGAAGAGCTTCAAATGGTGTGAAATACATGAGGAGCTTGAAACGGTCTGAAAAACAGGAGGAGCATGAAATCTTGTTGAAAAACATGAAGAGCCTGAAAACGTGTGAAAATTATGAAGAGCTTCAAAAGGTGTGAAATATATGAAGAGCTTCAAAAGGTGTCAAAAATGAGATGAGCATGAAATGGTCTGAAAGATAGGAGGAGCATGAAGTGGTGTTGAAAAACATGAAGAGCCTGAAAAGGTGTGAAAAATATGAAGAGCTTTAAAAGGTGTGAAAAATATGACGAGCATGAAACGGTCTGAAAAATAGGAGGAGCATGAAGCGGTGTTCAAAAACATGAAGAGCCTGACAAGTTGTGAAAAGTATGAACAGCTTCAAAATGTGTCAAATATATGAGGGGAAAGAAATGGTCTGAAAAAAAGGAAGAGCATGAAGTGATGTTCAAAAACATGAAGAGCCTGAAAAGGTGTGAAAAATATGAAGAGCTTCAAAAGCTGTCAAATATATGAGGAGCACGAAACGGTCTGAAAAAAAGCAGGAGCATGAAGCGTTGTTGAAAATCTTGAAGAGCTTGAAAAGGTGTGAAAAATATGAAGAGCTTCAAAAGGTTTCAAATATATGAGGATCATGAAACGCTCTGAAAAATAGGAGGAGCATGAAACGGTCTGAAAAATAAGAGGAGCATGAAATGGTGTTGAAAAACAGGAAGAACCTGAAAATGTGAGAAAAATATGAAGAGCTTCAAAAGGTTTCAAAAATATGAGGAGCAAGAAACTTTCTGAAAAATAGAAGGAGCATGAACCGGTGTTGAAAAACATGAAGAGCCTGAAAAGGTGTGAAAAATATGAAGAGCTTCAAAACGTGTCAAAAATATGAGGAGCATGAAACGGTCGGAAAAATAGGAGGAGCAAGAAGCGGTGTTGAAAAACATGAAGAGCCTGAAAATGTGTGAAAAATATGAAGAGCTTCAAAAGGTGTGAAAAATATGAAGAGCTTCAAAAGGTGTGAAAAATATGAAGAGCTTCAAAAGGTGTCAAAAATATGAGGAGCATGAAATGGACTGAAAAATAGGAAGATCATGAAGCGGTGTTGAATAACATGAAGAGCCTGAAAAGGTGTGAAAAATATGAAAAGCTTCAAAAGGTGTGAAATACATGAGGAGCATGAAACGGTCTGAAAAATAGGAGTAGAATGAGACGGTGTTGAAAAACATGAAGAGCCTGAAAAGTTGTGAAAAATATGAAGAGCTTCAAAAGGTGTCAAAATTATGAGGAGCATAAAACGGTCTAAAAAATAGGAGGAGCATGAAACGGTGTTCAAAACATGAAGAGCCTGAGAAGATGTGAAATATATGACGAGCTTCAAAAGGTTTGAAATACATGAGGAGCATGAAACTCTCTAAAAAATAAGAGGAGCATGAAGCGGTGTTCAAAAACATGAAGAGCCTGAAAAGGTGTGAAAATAATGAAGAGCTTCAAAAGATGTGAAATATAGGAGCAGCATGAAGCGGTGTTCAGAAACATAAAAAGCCTGAAAAGGTGTGAAAAATATGAAGAGCTTCAAAACGTGTCAAAAATATGTGGAGCATGAAATAGTCTGAAAAATAGGAGGAGTATGAAGCGGTGTTGAAAAACATGAAGAACCTGAAAACTTGTAAAAATATGAAGAGCTTCAAAAGGTGTGAAAAATATGAACCGTTTCAAAAGTGTGAAAAATGAGATGAGCATGAAGCGGTCTTAAAAATAGGAGGAGCATGAAGTGTTGTTGAAAAACATAAAGATCCTGAAAATGTGTGAAATATATGAAGAACTACAAAAGGTGTCAAAAATGTGAGGAGCATTAAAAGGTCTGAAAAATAGGAGGAGCATGAAACGGTGTTGAAAGACATGAAGAGCCTGAAAAGGTGTGAAAAACATGAAGAGCTACAAAACGTGTCAAAAATATGTGGAGCATGAAAGGGTCTGAAAATTAGCAGGAGCATGAAGCGGTGTTGAAAAACATGAAGAACCTGAAAACGTGTGAAAAATATGAAAAGCTTCAAATGGTGTGAAAAATATGAACAGCTTCAAAAGGTGTGAAAAATATGAAGAGCTTCAAAAGGTGTCATAAATATGAGGAGCAAGAAATGGTCTGAAAAATAAGAGAAGCATGAAATGGTGTTCAAAATATGAAGAGCCTGAAAAGGTGTGAAAAATATGAAGAGCTTCAAAAGGTGTGAAATACATGAGGAGCATGAAACTCTCTAAAAAATAAGAGGAGCATGAAGCGGTGTTCAAAAACATGAAGAGCCTGAAAAGTTGTGAAAAATATGAAGAGCTTCAAAATGTGTGAAAAAAAAAGAAGAGCTTCAAAAGGTGTCAAAAATATGAGGAGCATGAATCGGTCTGAAAAATAGGAGGAGCATGAAACGGTGTTGAAAACATGAAGAGATGAAAAGGTGTGAAAAATATGAAGAGGTTCTAAAGGTGTCAAAAATATGAGGAGCATGAAACAGTCTTTAAAATAGGATGAGAATGAGACGGTTTTGAAAAAGATGAAGAGCATGAAAAGGTGTGAAAAACATGAAGAGCTTCAAAAGGTGTAAAAAATATGAGAGGCATGAAACGACTGAAAAATAGGAGGAGCATGATGCGGTGGTCAAAAACATGAAGAGCCTGAAAAGGTGTGAAAAATATAAAGAGCTTCAAAAGGTGTCAAAAATATTAGGAGCGTGAAACAGTATGAAACATAGGATGAGCATGAAACTTTTTTGAAAAAGATGAAGAGCATGAAAAGGTGTGAAAAATATGAAGAGCTTCAAAAGATGTTAAAAATATGAGGAACATGAAACTTTCTGAAAAATTGGAGGAGCATGAAGCGGTGTTGAAAAACATGAAAAGCCTGAAAAGGTGGAAAAATATGAAGAGCTTCAAAAGGTGTCAACAATATGAGGAGCATGAAACGGTCTGAAAATTAGGAAGAGCATGAAACTGTGTTGATAAACATGAAGAGCCTGAAAAGGTGTGAAAAATATGAAGAGCTTCAAAAGGTGTCAAATATATGAGGAGCATGAAACAGTGTGAAAAATAGGATGAGCATGAAACGGTTTTAAAAAGACGAAGAGCCTAAAAGGTGTGACGTTTATGAAGAGCTTCAAAAGGTGTGAAATACATGAGGAGGTGGAAACGGTCTGAAAATAGTAGGAGCATGAAGTGGCGTTGAAAAACATGAATAGCCTGAAAACGTGTGAAAAATATGAAGAGCTTCAAAAGGTGTGAAATATATGAAGAGCTACAAAAGGTGTCAAAAATATGAGGAGCATGAACCGGTCTGAAATATAGGAGGAGCATGAAGTGATGTTGAAAAACATGAAGAGCCTGAAAAGGTGTGAAAAATATGAAGAGCTTCAAAAGGTGTCAAAAATATGAGGAGAATGAACCGGTCTGAAAAATAGGAGGAGCATGAAGTGGTGTTGAAAAACATGAAGTGCCTGAAAAGTTGTGAAATATATGAAGAGCTTCAAAAGGTGTGAAAAATATGAGGATCTTCAAAAGGTGTCAAAAATAGGAGGAGCCTGAAACGGTCTGAAAAATAGGAGGAGCATGATACGGTGTTCAAAAATATGAAGAGCCTGAAAAGGTGTGAAAAACATGAAGATCTTCAAAAGGGGTCAAAAATATGAGGAGCATGAAACGATCTGAAAAATAGGAGGAGCATGAAGTGGTGTTCAAAAACATGAAGAGCTTGAAAAGGTGTGAAAAACATGAAGAGCCTCAAAACGTGTCAAAAATATGAGGAGCATGAAACGGTCTGAAAAATAGGAGGAGCATGAAGCGGTGTTGAAAAACATGAAGAGCCTGAAAACGTGTGAAAAATATGAAGAGCTTCAAAAGGTGTGAAATATATGAAGAGCTTCCAAAGGTGTCAAAAATGAGATGAGCATGAAACGGTCTGAAAAATAGGAGGAGCATGAAGTGGTCGTGGAAATCATGAAGAGCCTGAAAAGGTGTGAAAAATATGAAGAGCTTGAAAAGGTGTGAAATACATGAGGAGACTGAAGCGGTCTGGAAAATAGGAGGAGCATGAAACGGTGTTGAAAAACATGAAGAGCCTGAAAAGGTGTGAAAAATAGGAGGAGCTTCACAAGGTGTCAAATATTTAAGGAGCATGAAACGGTCTGAAAAATAGGAGGAGCATGAAGCAGTCGTCAAAAACATGAAGAACCTGAAAAGTTTTGTAAAATATGAAGAGCTTCAAAAGGTGTGAAAAATATGAGGAACATGAAACGGTCTGAAAAATAGGAGCAGCATGAAACAGTGTTGAAAAACATGAAGAGCCTGAAAAGGTGTGAAAAACATGAAGAGCCTCAAAACGTGTCAAAAATATGAGGAGCATGAAACGGTCTGAAAAATAGGATGAGCATGAAGCGGTGTTGAAAACTTTAAGAGCCTGAAAAGGTGGGAAATACATAAAGAGCTTGAAAATGTGTCAAAAATATGAGGAGCGTGAAACGGTGTGAAAAATAGGAGAAGCATGAAGTGATGTTGAGAAACCTGAAGAGACTGAAAAGGTGTGAAAAATATGAAGAGCTACAAAAGATGTGAAATATATGAGGAGCATGAAATGATCTGAAAAATAGGAGGAGCATGAAACGGTGTTGTAAAACATGAAGAGCCTGAAAGGTGTGAAAATTATGAAGACGTTCAAAATGTGTCAAAAAAAAGGAGGAGCATGAAATGGTGTTCAAAAACATGAAGAGCCTGAAAAGGTGTGAAAAATATTAAGATCTTCAAAAGGTGTCAAAAATATGAGGAGCATGAAACGGTGTGAAAAATAGGAGGAACATGAAGCACGGTTGAAAAACATGAAGAGCCTGAAAAGGTGTGAAAAATATGAACAGCTTCAAAAGCTGTCAAAAATATGAGGAGCATGAAACAGTCTGAAAAATAGGAGGAGCATGACGTGGTGTTGAAAAACATGAAAAGCCTGAAAAGGTGTGAAAAATATGAAGAGCATTAAAAGGTGTGAAAAATATGAGGAACATGAAACGGACTGAAAAAAAGGAGGAGTATGAAGAGGTGTTGAAAACATGAAAAGCCTGAAAATGTGTGAAAAATATGAAGAGCTTCCAAAGGTGTGAAAAATACGAATAGCTTCGAAATGTGTCAATAATGAGAGCAGCATGAAACGGAGTGAAAAATAGGAGGAGCATGAAGCGGTGTGCAAAAAGATGAAGAGCCTGAAAATCTGTGAAATATATGAAGAGCTTCAAAAGGTGTCAAAAATATGAGGAGAAAGAAACGGTCTGAAAAATAGGAGGAGCATGAAGTGGTGTTGACAAACATGAAGAGCTGAAAAGCTGTGAAAAATATGAAGAGCTTTAAAAGGTCTCAAATATATGAGGATCATGAAATTTTCTGAAAAATAGGAGGAGCATGAAACGTTGTTCAAAACATGAAGAGCCTGAAATGGTGTGAAAAATATAAAGAGATTCAAAACATGTCAAACATTGAGGAGCATGAAACGATCTGAAAAATAGGAAGAGCATGATGCAGTGTTGAAAAACATGAAGAGGCTGAAAACGTGTGAAAAATATGAAGTGCTCCAAAGATGTCAAAAATATGAGGAGCATGAAGCGGTCCGAAAAATAGGATGAGCATGAAGCGGTGTTGACAACATTCAGAGCCTGAAAAGGTGTGAAATATATGAAGAGCTTGAAACGGTGTCAAAAATATGAGGAGCATGAAACGGTGTGAAAAATAGAAGAGGCATGAAGTGATGTTGAGAAACATGAAGAGCCTGAAAAGGTGTGAAAAAAATGAAGAGCTACAAAAGGTGTCAAATACATGTGGAGCATGAAACGATCTGAAAAATAGGAGGAGCATGAAGTGGTGTTGAAAAATATGGAGAGCCTGAAAAGGTGTGAAAATTATGAAGAGCTTCAAAATGTGTCAAAAAAAAGGAGGATAATGAAACAGTGTTCAAATACATTAAGAGCCTGAATAGGTGTGAAAAATATGAAGAGCTTCAAAATGTGTCAAAAAAAAAGGAGGACCATGAAGCGGTGTTTAAAAACAAGTAGTGCCTGAAAAGGTGTGAAATATATGAAGAGCTTCAAAAGGTGTCAAAAATATGAGGAGCATGAAATGATCTGAAAAATAGGAGGAGCATGAAGTAGTGTTGAAAAACATGAAGAGCCTGAAAAAGTGTGAAAAATATGAAGAGCTTTAAAAGGTCTCAAATATATGAGGAGCATGTAACTTTCTGAAAAATAGGAGGAGCATGAAACGGTGTTCAAAACATGAAGAGCCTGAAAAGGTGTGAAAAATATGAAGAGCTTCAAAACTTGTCAAACATTGAGGAGCATGAAACTATCTGAAAAATAGGAAGAGCATGATGCCGTGTTGAAAAACATGAAGAGCCTGAAAAGGTGTGAAATATATGATGAGCTTCAAAAGGTGTCAAAAATATGAGGAGCATGAAACGGTCTGAAAAATAGGAGGACCATGAAGCGGTGTTGAAAAACATGAAGAGCCTTAAAAGTTGTGAAAAATATGAAGAGCTTCAAAAGGTGTGAAAAATATGAAGAGCTTCAAAAGGTGTCAAAAATGAGAGGAGCATGAAACGGTCTGAAAAAACGGAGGAGCATGAAGCGGTGTTGAAAAACATGAAGAGTCTTAAAAGATATGAAAAATATGAAGAGCTTCAAAATGTGTCAAAAATAGGAGGAGGATGAAACGGTCTGAAAAAACGGAGGAGCATGAAGCTGTGTTGAAAAACATGAAGAGTCTTAAAAGATGTGAAAAATATGAAGAGCTTCAAAATGTGTCAAAAATAGGAGGAGGATGAAACGTTGTTAAAAAAACATGAAGAGCCTGAAAAGATGTGAAATATATGAAGAGCTTCAAAAGGTGTAAAAAATATGAAGAGCTTCAAAAGGTGTGAAATACATGAGGAGCATGAAACTCTCTGAATAATAGGAGGAGCATGAAGTGGTGTTCAAAACATGAAGAGCCTGAAAGGTGTGAAAAATATGAAGAGCTTCAAAACGTGTCAAAAATATGAGGAGCATGAAACGGTCTGAAAAATAGGAGGAGCACGACGTGTTGTTGAAAAACGTGAATAGCCTGAAAAGGTGAGAATATATGAAGAGCTTCAAAAGGTGTGAAAACTATGAGGAGCATGAAACGGTCTGAATAATAGAAGGAGCATGAAACGGTGTTTAAACAAATGAAGAGCCTGAAAAGGTGTGAAAAATATGAAGAGTTTCAAAAGGTTTGAAAAATATGAGGAGCATGAAATGGTCCGAAAAATAGGAGATGCATGAAGTTGTGTTGAAAAACATGAAGAGCCTGAAGAGGTTTGAGAAATATGAAGAGCTTCAAAAGGTGTCAAAAATGAGATGAGCATGAAACGGTCTGAAAAATAGGAGGTGCATTAAGCGGTGTTGAAAAACATGAAGAGCCTGAAAAGGTTTGAGAAATATGAAGAGCTTCAAAAGGTGTGAAAAACATGAGGAGCATGATATGGTTTGAAAAATAGGATTAGCATGAAGCGGTGTTCAAAAACATGAAGAGCCTGAAAATATGTGAAAAATATGAAAAGCTTCAAAAGGTGTCAAAAATGAGATGAGCATGAAACGGTCTGAAAAATAGAAGGAGCATGAAGTGGTGTTCAAAAACATGAAGAGCCTGTAAAGGTGTGAAAAATATGAAGAGCTTCAAAAGGTGTGAAAAACATGAGGAGCATGATATGGTTTGAAAAATAGGATTAGCATGAAGCGGTGTTCAAAAACATGAAGAGCCTGAAAATATGTGAAAAATATGAAAAGCTTCAAAAGGTGTCAAAAATGAGATGAGCATGAAACGGTCTGAAAAATAGGAAGAGCATGATGCAGTGTTGAAAAACATGAAGAGGCTGAAAACGTGTGAAAAATATGAAGTGCTCCAAAGATGTCAAAAATATGAGGAGCATGAAGCAGTCCGAAAAATAGGATGAGCATGAAGCGGTGTTGACAACATTCAGAGCCTGAAAAGGTGTGAAATATATGAAGAGCTTGAAACGGTGTCAAAAATATGAGGAGCATGAAACGGTGTGAAAAATAGAAGAGGCATGAAGTGATGTTGAGAAACATGAAGAGCCTGAAAAGGTGTGAAAAAAATGAAGAGCTACAAAAGGTGTCAAATACATGTGGAGCATGAAACGATCTGAAAAATAGGAGGAGCATGAAGTGGTGTTGAAAAATATGGAGAGCCTGAAAAGGTGTGAAAATTATGAAGAGCTTCAAAATGTGTCAAAAAAAAAGGAGGATAATGAAACAGTGTTCAAATACATTAAGAGCCTGAATAGGTGTGAAAAATATGAAGAGCTTCAAAATGTGTCAAAAAAAAAGGAGGACCATGAAGCGGTGTTTAAAAACAAGTAGTGCCTGAAAAGGTGTGAAATATATGAAGAGCTTCAAAAGGTGTCAAAAATATGAGGAGCATGAAATGATCTGAAAAATAGGAGGAGCATGAAGTAGAGTTGAAAAACATGAAGAGCCTGAAAAAGTGTGAAATATATGAAGAGCTTTAAAAGGTCTCAAATATATGAGGAGCATGTAACTTTCTGAAAAATAGGAGGAGCATGAAACGGTGTTCAAAACATGAAGAGCCTGAAAAGGTTTGAGAAATATGAAGAGCTTCAAAACTTGTCAAACATTGAGGAGCATGAAACTATCTGAAAAATAGGAAGAGCATGATGCCGTGTTGAAAAACATGAAGAGCCTGAAAAGGTGTGAAATATATGATGAGCTTCAAAAGGTGTCAAAAATATGAGGAGCATGAAACGGTCTGAAAAATAGGAGGACCATGAAGCGGTGTTGAAAAACATGGAGAGCATTAAAAGTTGTGAAAAATATGAAGAGCTTCAAAAGGTGTGAAAAATATGAAGAGCTTCAAAAGGTGTCAAAAATGAGAGGAGCATGAAACGGTCTGAAAAAACGGAGGAGCATGAAGCGGTGTTGAAAAACATGAAGAGTCTTAAAAGATGTGAAAAATATGAAGAGCTTCAAAATGTGTCAAAAATAGGAGGAGGATGAAACGGTCTGAAAAAACGGAGGAGCATGAAGCTGTGTTGAAAAACATGAAGAGTCTTAAAAGATGTGAAAAATATGAAGAGCTTCAAAATGTGTCAAAAATAGGAGGAGGATGAAACGTTGTTAAAAAAACATGAAGAGCCTGAAAAGATGTGAAATATATGAAGAGCTTCAAAAGGTGTGAAAAATATGAAGAGCTTCAAAAGGTGTGAAATACATGAGGAGCATGAAACTCTCTGAATAATAGGAGGAGCATGAAGTGGTGTTCAAAACATGAAGAGCCTGAAAGGTGTGAAAAATATGAAGAGCTTCAAAACGTGTCAAAAATATGAGGAGCATGAAACGGTCTGAAAAATAGGAGGAGCACGACGTGTTGTTGAAAAACGTAAATAGCCTGAAAAGGTGAGAATATATGAAGAGCTTCAAAAGGTGTGAAAACTATAAGGAGCATGAAACGGTCTGAATAATAGAAGGAGCATGAAACGGTGTTTAAACAAATGAAGAGCCTGAAAAGGTGTGAAAAATATGAAGAGTTTCAAAAGGTTTGAAAAATATGAGGAGCATGAAATGGTCCGAAAAATAGGAGATGCATGAAGTTGTGTTGAAAAACATGAAGAGCCTGAAGAGGTTTGAGAAATATGAAGAGCTTCAAAAGGTGTCAAAAATGAGATGAGCATGAAACGGTCTGAAAAATAGGAGGTGCATTAAGCGGTGTTGAAAAACATGAAGAGCCTGAAAAGGTTTGAGAAATATGAAGAGCTTCAAAAGGTGTGAAAAACATGAGGAGCATGATATGGTTTGAAAAATAGGATTAGCATGAAGCGGTGTTCAAAAACATGAAGAGCCTGAAAATATGTGAAAAATATGAAAAGCTTCAAAAGGTGTCAAAAATGAGATGAGCATGAAACGGTCTGAAAAATAGAAGGAGCATGAAGTGGTGTTCAAAAACATGAAGAGCCTGTAAATGTGTGAAAAATATGAAGAGCTTCAAAAGGTGTGAAAAACATGAGGAGCATGATATGGTTTGAAAAATAGGATTAGCATGAAGCGGTGTTCAAAAACATGAAGAGCCTGAAAATATGTGAAAAATATGAAAAGCTTCAAAAGGTGTCAAAAATGAGATGAGCATGAAACGGTCTGAAAAATAGGAGGTGCATTAAGCGGTGTTGAAAAACATGAAGAGCCTGAAAAGGTTTGAGAAATATGAAGAGCTTCAAAAGGTGTCGAAAATATGAGGAGCATGAAACGGTCTGAAAAATCGGAGGTGCATGAAGCGGTGTTGTAAAACATGAAGAGCCTGAAAAGGTGTGAGAAATATGAAGAGCTTCAAAAGGTGTCAAATATATGAGTAGCATGAAACGGTCTGCAAAAAAGGAGGAGCATGAAGTGGTGTTGAAAAACATGAAGAGCTTGAAAAGGTGTGAAAAATATGAAAGCTTCAAAAGGTGACAAAAATATGAGGAGCATGAAACGGTCTGAAAAATAGGAGGAACATGAAGTGGTGTTCAAAAACATGAAGAGCCTGAAAAGGTGTGAAAAATATGAAGAGATTCAAAATGTGTCAAAAATATGACGAGCATGAAACCCTCTTAAAAATAGGAGGAGGATGAAGCGGTGTTCAAAAACATGAAGAGCCTGAAAAGGTGTGAAAAATATGAAGAGCTTCAAAATGTGTCCAAAATATGACGAGCATGAAACCCTCTAAAAAATAGGAGGAGGATGAAGCGGTGTTCAAAAACATGAAGAGCCTGAAAATGTGTGCAAAATATGAAGAGCTTCAAAAGGAGTGAAATACATGAGGAGCATGAAAAGATGTTCAAAAACATACAGAGACTTAAAAGGTGCGAAAAGTATGAAGAGCTTCAAAAAGTGTCAAAAATTAGATTAGCATGAAAGGGTCTGAAAAATAGGAGGAGCCTGAACAGGTGTTGAAAAACATGAAGAGGCTGAAAAAGTGTGAAAAATATGAAGAGTTTCAAAAATATGAAAATTATGAAGAGCTTCAAAAGGTGTGAAAAATATGAAGAGCTTCAAAAGATGTCAAAAATGAGATGAGCATGAAACGGTCTGAAAAATGGAGGAGCATGAAGTGGTGTTGAAAATCATGAGGAGCCTGAAAAGGTGTGAAATATATGCAGAGCTTCAAAAGGTGTCAAATATATGAGGAGAATGAAACCGTCTGAAAAATACGAGGAGCATGAAGTGTTGTTGAAAAACATGAAGAGCCTGAAAAGGTGTGAAAAATATGAGGAGCTTCAAAAGGTGTCAAAAATATGAGGAGCATGAAACGGTCGGAAAAATAGGAGGATCATGAAGCGTTGTTGAAAAACATGAAGAGCCTGAAAAGGTGTGAAAAATATGAAGAGCTTCAAAAGGTGTCAAAAATATGAGGAGCATGAAACGGTCTGAAAAATAGGACGAGCATAAGCGGTGTTCAAAAACATGAACAGCCTGAAAAGGTGTGAAAAATATGAAGACCTTCAAAAGGTGTGAAAAATATGAAGAGCTTCAAAAGGTGTCAAAAATTAGATTAGCATGAAAGGGTGTGAAAATTAGGAGGAGCATGAAGTGGTGTTGAAAATCATCAAGAGCCTGAAAAGGTGTGAAATATATGAACAGCTTCAAAAGGTGTGAAAATTATGAAGAGCTTCAAAAGGTGTCATAATTATGAGGAGCATGAAACGGTCTGAAAAATAGGAGGAGAATGAAACGGTGTTGAAAAACATGAAGAGCCTGAAAAGGTGTGAAAAATATGAAGAGCTTCAAAACGTGTGAATTATATCAGGAGCATGAAAAGTTCTGAAAATTATGAGGACCATGAAGCGGTGTTCAAAAACATAAAGAGCCTGAAAATGTGTGAAAAATATGAAGAGCTTCAAAAGATGTCACAAATATGAGGAGCATGAAACATTCTGAAAAATAGGAGGAGCATGAAGCGGTGTTGAAAAACATGAAGAGCCTGAAAAGGTGTGAAAAATATGAAGAGCTTCAAAACGTGTGAATTATATCAGGAGCATGAAAAGTTCTGAAAATTATGAGGACCATAAAGCGGTGTTCAAAAACATAAAGAGCCTGAAAATGTGTGAAAAATATGAAGAGCTTCAAAAGATGTCACAAATATGAGGAGCATGAAACATTCTGAAAAATAGGAGGAGCATGAAGCGGTGTTGAAAAACATGAAGAGCCTGAAAAGGTGTGAAAAATATATAGAGCTTCAAAAGATGTCAAAAATATGAGGAGCATGAAACTGTCTGAAAAATAGGAGGAGCATGAAGCAGTGTTCAAAAACATGAAGAGCCTGAAAACGTGTGAAAAATATGAAGAGCTTCAAAAGTTTTGAAAAATAAGAAGAGCTTCAAAAGGTGTCAAAAATGAGATCTGCATGAAATGGTCTGAAAAATAGGAGGAGCATGAAGCGTTGTTCAAAAACCTGAAGAGCCTGAAAAGGTGTGAAAAATATGAAGAGCTTCAAAAGGTGTCAAAATCAGGAGGAGCATGAAACGGTCTGCAAACCTGGAGGAGCATGAGGTGGTGTTGAAAAACATGAAGAGCCTGAAAAGGTGTGAAAAATATGAAAAGCTTCAAAAGATGTCAAAAATATGAGGAGCATGAAACGGTCTGAAAAATAGGAGGAGCATGAAGTTGTGTTGAAAAACTTGAAGAGCATGAAAAGGTGTGAAATATATGAAGAGCTTCAAAAGTTGTGAAAAATATGAAGAGCTTCAAAATGTGTGAAATTCATGAGGAGCATGAAACGGTCTGAAAAATAGGAGGAGCATAAAGCTGTGTTCAAAACATGAAGAGCTGAAAAGGTGTGAAAAATATGAAGAGCTTCAAAAGGTTTCAAAACTATGAGGAGCATGAAACGGGCTGAAAAATAGGAGGAGCATGAAGCGTTGTTGAAAAGAAGGAAGAGCTTGAAAAGGTGAGAAAAATATGAAGACCTTCAAAAGCTGTCAAAAATATAGGAGAATGAAACGGTCTGAAAAATAGGAGGAGCATGAAACGGTGTTCAAAACATGAAGAGCTGAAAAGGTGTGAAAAATATGAAGAGCTTCAAAAGGTGTCAAAAATATGAGGAGCATGAAACTCTCTGAAAAATAGGAGGAGCATGAAGCGGTGTTGAAAAACATGAAGAGCCTGAAAAGATGTGAAAAATAGGAAGAGCTTCAAAAGTTGTCAAATATATGAGGAGCATGAAACGGTCTGAAAAATAGGAGGAGCATGAAGCTGTGTTCAAAAACATGAAGAGCCTGAAAAGGTGTGAAATATATGAAGAGCTTCAAAAGGTGTGAAAAATATGAAGAGCTTCAAAAGGTGTCAAAAATATGAGGAGCATGAAACTCTATGAAAAATAGGAGGAGCATGAAGTGGTGTTCAAAACATGAAGAGCCTGAAAAGGTGTGAAAAATATGAAAGCTGCAAAAGGTGTCAAAAATATGAGGAGCATGAAACGATCCGAAAAATATGAGGAGCATGAAGGGCTGTTGAAAATCATAAAGAGCCTGAAAAGTTGTGAAAAATATGAAGAGCTTCAAAAGATGTGAAAAACATGAAGAGCTTCAAAAGGTGTCAAAATGAGATGAGCATGAAACGGTCTGAAAAACAGGAGGAGCATGAAGTCGTGTTGAAAAAAATGAAAAATCTGAAAAGGTGTGAAATATATGAAGAGCTTCAAAAGGTGTCAAAAATATGAGGAGAATGAAACGGTCTGCAAAATAGGAGGAGCATGAAATGGTGTTCAAACAAATCAAGAGCCTGAAAAGGTGTGAAAAATATGAAGAGCCTGAAAAGGTTTGAGAAATATGAAGAGCTTCAAAAGGTGTCAAAAATGAGATGAGCATGAAACGGTCTGAAAAATAGGAGGTGCATGAAGTTGTGTTGAAAAACATGAAGAGCCTGAAAAGGTGTGAAAAATATGAAGAGCTTCAAAAGGTGTCAAAAATTAGATGAGCATGAAACGGTCTGAAAAATCGGAGGAGCATGAAGCGGTCTTGAAAATCTTGAAGAGCCTGAAAAGGTGTGAAAAACATGAAGTGGTTCAAAAATATGAAAAATAGGAAGAGCTTCAAAAGGTGTGAAAAATGCGAAGTGCTTCAAAAGATGTCAAAAATGAGATGAGCATGAAACGGTCTGAAAAATCAGAGGAGAATGAAGAGGTGTTGAAAATCTTGAAGAGCCTGAAAAGGTGTGAAAAATATGAAGAGCTTCAAGAGGTGTCAAATATATGAGGATCACGAAACGGTCTGAATAATAGGAGGAGCAAGAAACGGTGTTCAAAACATGAAGAGTCTGAAAAGGTGTGAAAAATGTGAAGAGCTTAAAAGGTGTAAAAATATGAAGAGCTTCAAAAGGTGTCAAAATAGATGAGCATGAAACGGTCTGAAAAATAGGAGAAGCATGAAGTGGTGTTGAAAAAATGAAGAGCCTGAAAAGGTGTGAAATATATGAAGAGCTTTAAAATGTGTCAAATTTATGAGGAGAATGAAATGGTCTGAAAAATAGGAGGAGCTGAAGCGGTGTGGAAAAACATGAAGAGCCTGAAAAAGTGTGAAAAATATGAAAAGTTTCTAAAGGTGTCAAAAATATGAGGAACATGAAACGTCTGAAAAATAGGAGGAGCATGAAGTGGTGTTGAAAAACATGAAGAGCTTGAAAAAGTGTGAAAAATATGAAGAGCTTCAAAAGGTGTCAAAATATGAGGAGCATGAAACCGTCTGAAAAATAGGAGGAGCATGAAACGGTGTTCAAAAACATGAAGAGCCTGAAAAGGTGTGGAAAATATGAAGAGCTTCAAAAGGTGTGAAATACATGAGGAGAATGAAACTCTCTGAAAAATAGAAGGTGCATGAAGTGGTGTTCAAAAACATGAAGAGTCTGAAAAGGTTTGAAAAATATGAAGAGCTTCAAAATGTGTGAAAATTATGAGGAGCATGATATGGTTTCAAAAATAGGATTACCATGAAGCGGTGTTCAAAACATGAAGAGCCTGAAAAGTTTTGAAAAATATGAAAAGCTTCAAAAGGTGTCAAAAATGAGATGAGCATGAAACGTTCTGAAAAATAGGAGGTGCATGAAGCGGTGTTGAAAAACATGAAGAGCCTGAAAAGGTGTGAGAAATATGAAGAGCTTCAAAAGGTGTCAAAAGTATGAGGAGCATGAAACCGTCTGAAAAATCGGAGGAGCATGAAGCGTTGTTGAAAAACATGAAGAGCCTGAAAAGGTGTGAGAAATATGAAGAGCTTCAAAAGGTGTCAAAAATATGACTAGCATGAAACGGTCTGAAAAACAGGAGGAGCATGAAGCGGTGTTCAAAAACATGACGAGCCTGAAAAGGTGTGAAAAATATGAAGAGCCTCAAAAGGTGTAAAAAATAAGATGTGCATGAAACGATCTGAAAAATAGGAGGAGCATGAAGTGGTTGTGAAAAACATGAAGAGCCTGAAAAGGTGTGCAAAATATGAAGAGCTTCAAAAGGTGTGAAATACATGAGGAGCATGAAACGGTCTGAATAATAGGAGGAGCATGAAGCGGTGTTCAAAAACATGAAGAGCCTGAAAAGGTTTGAAAAATATGAAGAGCTACAAAAGGTGTCAAAAATATGAGGAGCATTAAACGGTCTGAAAAATAGGAGTAGCATGAAGCGGTGTTCAAAAACAGGAAGAGCCTGAAAATTTGTTAAAAAAATGAAGAGCTTCAAAAGGTGTCAAAAATATGAGGAGCATGAAACGGTCTGAAAAATAGGAGGATTATGAAACGGTGTTCAAAAATATGAAGAGCCTGAAAAGGTGTGAAAAATATGAAGAGCATCAAAAGATGTGAAAAATATGAAGAGCTTCAAAAGGTGTAAAAAATATGAGGAGCATGAAACGGTCTGAAAAATAGGAAGAGCATGAAACGGTGTTCAAACAAATCAAGAGCCTGAAAAGGTGTGAAAAATATGAAGAGCTTCAAAAGGTTTGAAAAACATGAGGAGCATGAAACGGTCCGAAAAATAGGAGATGCATGAAGTTGTGTTGAAAAACATGAAGAGCCTGAAGAGGTTTGAGAAATATGAAGAGCTTCAAAAGGTGTCAAAAATGAGATGAGCATGAAAAGGTCTGAAAAATAGGAGGTGCATTAAGCGGTGTTGAAAAACATGAAGAGCCTGAAAAGGTTTAAGAAATATGAAGAGCTTAAAAAGGTGTGAAAAACATGAGGAGCATGATATGGTTTGAAAAATAGGATTAGCATGAAGCGGTGTTCAAAAACATGAAGAGCCTGAAAATATGTGAAAAATATGAAAAGCTTCAAAAGGTGTCAAAAATGAGATGAGCATGAAACGGTCTGAAAAATAGAAGGAGCATGAAGTGGTGTTCAAAAACATGAAGAGCCTGAAAAGGTGTGAAAAATATGAAGAGCTTCAAAAGGTGTGAAAAACATGAGGAGCATGATATGGTTTGAAAAATAGGATTAGCATGAAGCGGTGTTCAAAAACATGAAGAGCCTGAAAATATGTGAAAAATATGAAAAGCTTCAAAAGGTGTCAAAAATGAGATGAGCATGAAACGGTCTGAAAAATAGGAGGTGCATTAAGCGGTGTTGAAAAACATGAAGAGCCTGAAAAGGTTTGAGAAATATGAAGAGCTTCAAAAGGTGTCGAAAATATGAGGAGCATGAAACGGTCTGAAAAATCGGAGGTGCATGAAGCGGTGTTGTAAAACATGAAGAGCCTGAAAAGGTGTGAGAAATATGAAGAGCTTCAAAAGGTTTCAAATATATGAGTAGCATGAAACGGTCTGCAAAAAAGGAGGAGCATGAAGTGGTGTTGAAAAACATGAAGAGCTTGAAAAGGTGTGAAAAATATGAAAGCTTCAAAAGGTGACAAAAATATGAGGAGCATGAAACGGTCTGAAAAATAGGAGGAACATGAAGTGGTGTTCAAAAACATGAAGAGCCTGAAAAGGTGTGAAAAATATGAAGAGCTTCAAAATGTGTCCAAAATATGACGAGCATGAAACCCTCTAAAAAATAGGAGGAGGATGAAGCGGTGTTGAAAAACATGAAGAGCCTGAAAAGGTGTGAAAAATATATAGAGCTTCAAAAGATGTCAAAAATATGAGGAGCATGAAACTGTCTGAAAAATAGGAGGAGCATGAAGCAGTGTTCAAAAACATGAAGAGCCTGAAAACGTGTGAAAAATATGAAGAGCTTCAAAAGTTTTGAAAAATAAGAAGAGCTTCAAAAGGTGTCAAAAATGAGATCTGCATGAAATGGTCTGAAAAATAGGAGGAGCATGAAGCGTTGTTCAAAAACCTGAAGAGCCTGAAAAGGTGTGAAAAATATGAAGAGCTTCAAAAGGTGTCAAAATCAGGAGGAGCATGAAACGGTCTGCAAACCTGGAGGAGCATGAGGTGGTGTTGAAAAACATGAAGAGCCTGAAAAGGTGTGAAAAATATGAAAAGCTTCAAAAGATGTCAAAAATATGAGGAGCATGAAACGGTCTGAAAAATAGGAGGAGCATGAAGTTGTGTTGAAAAACTTGAAGAGCATGAAAAGGTGTGAAATATATGAAGAGCTTCAAAAGTTGTGAAAAATATGAAGAGCTTCAAAATGTGTGAAATTCATGAGGAGCATGAAACGGTCTGAAAAATAGGAGGAGCATAAAGCTGTGTTCAAAACATGAAGAGCTGAAAAGGTGTGAAAAATATGAAGAGCTTCAAAAGGTTTCAAAACTATGAGGAGCATGAAACGGGCTGAAAAATAGGAGGAGCATGAAGCGTTGTTGAAAAGAAGGAAGAGCTTGAAAAGGTGAGAAAAATATGAAGACCTTCAAAAGCTGTCAAAAATATAGGAGAATGAAACGGTCTGAAAAATAGGAGGAGCATGAAACGGTGTTCAAAACATGAAGAGCTGAAAAGGTGTGAAAAATATGAAGAGCTTCAAAAGGTGTCAAAAATATGAGGAGCATGAAACTCTCTGAAAAATAGGAGGAGCATGAAGCGGTGTTGAAAAACATGAAGAGCCTGAAAAGATGTGAAAAATAGGAAGAGCTTCAAAAGTTGTCAAATATATGAGGAGCATGAAACGGTCTGAAAAATAGGAGGAGCATGAAGCTGTGTTCAAAAACATGAAGAGCCTGAAAAGGTGTGAAATATATGAAGAGCTTCAAAAGGTGTGAAAAATATGAAGAGCTTCAAAAGGTGTCAAAAATATGAGGAGCATGAAACTCTATGAAAAATAGGAGGAGCATGAAGTGGTGTTCAAAACATGAAGAGCCTGAAAAGGTGTGAAAAATATGAAAGCTGCAAAAGGTGTCAAAAATATGAGGAGCATGAAACGATCCGAAAAATATGAGGAGCATGAAGGGCTGTTGAAAATCATAAAGAGCCTGAAAAGTTGTGAAAAATATGAAGAGCTTCAAAAGATGTGAAAAACATGAAGAGCTTCAAAAGGTGTCAAAATGAGATGAGCATGAAACGGTCTGAAAAACAGGAGGAGCATGAAGTCGTGTTGAAAAAAATGAAAAATCTGAAAAGGTGTGAAATATATGAAGAGCTTCAAAAGGTGTCAAAAATATGAGGAGAATGAAACGGTCTGCAAAATAGGAGGAGCATGAAATGGTGTTCAAACAAATCAAGAGCCTGAAAAGGTGTGAAAAATATGAAGAGCCTGAAAAGGTTTGAGAAATATGAAGAGCTTCAAAAGGTGTCAAAAATGAGATGAGCATGAAACGGTCTGAAAAATAGGAGGTGCATGAAGTTGTGTTGAAAAACATGAAGAGCCTGAAAAGGTGTGAAAAATATGAAGAGCTTCAAAAGGTGTCAAAAATTAGACGAGCATGAAACGGTCTGAAAAATCGGAGGAGCATGAAGCGGTCTTGAAAATCTTGAAGAGCCTGAAAAGGTGTGAAAAACATGAAGTGGTTCAAAAATATGAAAAATAGGAAGAGCTTCAAAAGGTGTGAAAAATGCGAAGTGCTTCAAAAGATGTCAAAAATGAGATGAGCATGAAACGGTCTGAAAAATCAGAGGAGCATGAAGAGGTGTTGAAAATCTTGAAGAGCCTGAAAAGGTGTGAAAAATATGAAGAGCTTCAAGAGGTGTCAAATATATGAGGATCACGAAACGGTCTGAATAATAGGAGGAGCAAGAAACGGTGTTCAAAACATGAAGAGTCTGAAAAGGTGTGAAAAATGTGAAGAGCTTAAAAGGTGTAAAAATATGAAGAGCTTCAAAAGGTGTCAAAATAGATGAGCATGAAACGGTCTGAAAAATAGGAGAAGCATGAAGTGGTGTTGAAAAAATGAAGAGCCTGAAAAGGTGTGAAATATATGAAGAGCTTTAAAATGTGTCAAATTTATGAGGAGAATGAAATGGTCTGAAAAATAGGAGGAGCTGAAGCGGTGTGGAAAAACATGAAGAGCCTGAAAAAGTGTGAAAAATATGAAAAGTTTCTAAAGGTGTCAAAAATATGAGGAACATGAAACGTCTGAAAAATAGGAGGAGCATGAAGTGGTGTTGAAAAACATGAAGAGCTTGAAAAAGTGTGAAAAATATGAAGAGCTTCAAAAGGTGTCAAAATATGAGGAGCATGAAACCGTCTGAAAAATAGGAGGAGCATGAAACGGTGTTCAAAAACATGAAGAGCCTGAAAAGGTGTGGAAAATATGAAGAGCTTCAAAAGGTGTGAAATACATGAGGAGAATGAAACTCTCTGAAAAATAGAAGGTGCATGAAGTGGTGTTCAAAAACATGAAGAGTCTGAAAAGGTTTGAAAAATATGAAGAGCTTCAAAATGTGTGAAAATTATGAGGAGCATGATATGGTTTCAAAAATAGGATTACCATGAAGCGGTGTTCAAAACATGAAGAGCCTGAAAAGTTTTGAAAAATATGAAAAGCTTCAAAAGGTGTCAAAAATGAGATGAGCATGAAACGTTCTGAAAAATAGGAGGTGCATGAAGCGGTGTTGAAAAACATGAAGAGCCTGAAAAGGTGTGAGAAATATGAAGAGCTTCAAAAGGTGTCAAAAGTATGAGGAGCATGAAACCGTCTGAAAAATCGGAGGAGCATGAAGCGTTGTTGAAAAACATGAAGAGCCTGAAAAGGTGTGAGAAATATGAAGAGCTTCAAAAGGTGTCAAAAATATGACTAGCATGAAACGGTCTGAAAAACAGGAGGAGCATGAAGCGGTGTTCAAAAACATGACGAGCCTGAAAAGGTGTGAAAAATATGAAGAGCCTCAAAAGGTGTAAAAAATGAGATGTGCATGAAACGATCTGAAAAATAGGAGGAGCATGAAGTGGCTGTGAAAAACATGAAGAGCCTGAAAAGGTGTGCAAAATATGAAGAGCTTCAAAAGGTGTGAAATACATGAGGAGCATGAAACGGTCTGAATAATAGGAGGAGCATGAAGCGGTGTTCAAAAACATGAAGAGCCTGAAAAGGTTTGAAAAATATGAAGAGCTACAAAAGGTGTCAAAAATATGAGGAGCATTAAACGGTCTGAAAAATAGGAGTAGCATGAAGCGGTGTTCAAAAACAGGAAGAGCCTGAAAATTTGTTAAAAAAATGAAGAGCTTCAAAAGGTGTCAAAAATATGAGGAGCATGAAACGGTCTGAAAAATAGGAGGATTATGAAACGGTGTTCAAAAATATGAAGAGCCTGAAAAGGTGTGAAAAATATGAAGAGCATCAAAAGATGTGAAAAATATGAAGAGCTTCAAAAGGTGTAAAAAATATGAGGAGCATGAAACGGTCTGAAAAATAGGAAGAGCATGAAACGGTGTTCAAACAAATCAAGAGCCTGAAAAGGTGTGAAAAATATGAAGAGCTTCAAAAGGTTTGAAAAACATGAGGAGCATGAAACGGTCCGAAAAATAGGAGATGCATGAAGTTGTGTTGAAAAACATGAAGAGCCTGAAGAGGTTTGAGAAATATGAAGAGCTTCAAAAGGTGTCAAAAATGAGATGAGCATGAAAAGGTCTGAAAAATAGGAGGTGCATTAAGCGGTGTTGAAAAACATGAAGAGCCTGAAAAGGTTTAAGAAATATGAAGAGCTTAAAAAGGTGTGAAAAACATGAGGAGCATGATATGGTTTGAAAAATAGGATTAGCATGAAGCGGTGTTCAAAAACATGAAGAGCCTGAAAATATGTGAAAAATATGAAAAGCTTCAAAAGGTGTCAAAAATGAGATGAGCATGAAACGGTCTGAAAAATAGAAGGAGCATGAAGTGGTGTTCAAAAACATGAAGAGCCTGAAAAGGTGTGAAAAATATGAAGAGCTTCAAAAGGTGTGAAAAACATGAGGAGCATGATATGGTTTGAAAAATAGGATTAGCATGAAGCGGTGTTCAAAAACATGAAGAGCCTGAAAATATGTGAAAAATATGAAAAGCTTCAAAAGGTGTCAAAAATGAGATGAGCATGAAACGGTCTGAAAAATAGGAGGTGCATTAAGCGGTGTTGAAAAACATGAAGAGCCTGAAAAGGTTTGAGAAATATGAAGAGCTTCAAAAGGTGTCGAAAATATGAGGAGCATGAAACGGTCTGAAAAATCGGAGGTGCATGAAGCGGTGTTGTAAAACATGAAGAGCCTGAAAAGGTGTGAGAAATATGAAGAGCTTCAAAAGGTTTCAAATATATGAGTAGCATGAAACGGTCTGCAAAAAAGGAGGAGCATGAAGTGGTGTTGAAAAACATGAAGAGCTTGAAAAGGTGTGAAAAATATGAAAGCTTCAAAAGGTGACAAAAATATGAGGAGCATGAAACGGTCTGAAAAATAGGAGGAACATGAAGTGGTGTTCAAAAACATGAAGAGCCTGAAAAGGTGTGAAAAATATGAAGAGCTTCAAAATGTGTCCAAAATATGACGAGCATGAAACCCTCTAAAAAATAGGAGGAGGATGAAGCGGTGTTCAAAAACATGAAGAGCCTGAAAATGTGTGCAAAATATGAAGAGCTTGAAAAGGAGTGAAATACATGAGGAGCATGAAAAGGTGTTCAAAAATATACAGAGACTTAAAAGGTGCGAAAAGTATGAAGAGCTTCAAAAAGTGTCAAAAATTAGATTAGCATGAAAGGGTCTGAAAAATAGGAGGAGCCTGAACAGGTGTTGAAAAACATGAAGAGGCTGAAAAAGTGTGAAAAATATGAAGAGCTTCAAAAATATGAAAATTATGAAGAGCTTCAAAAGGTGTGAAAAATATGAAGAGCTTCAAAAGATGTCAAAAATGAGATGAGCATGAAACGGTCTGAAAAATGGAGGAGCATGAAGTGGTGTTGAAAATCATGAAGAGCCTGAAAAGGTGTGAAATATATGCAGAGCTTCAAAAGGTGTCAAAAATATGAGGAGAATGAAACCGTCTGAAAAATACGAGGAGCATGAACTGTTGTTGAAAAACATGAAGAGCCTGAAAAGGTGTGAAAAATATGAGGAGCTTCAAAAGGTGTCAAAAATATGAGGAGCATGAAACGGTCCGAAAAATAGGAGGATCATGAAGCGGTGTTGAAAAACATGAAGAGCCTGAAAAGGTGTGAAAAATATGAAGAGCTTCAAAAGGTGTCAAAAATATGAGGAGCATGAAACGGTCTGCAAAAAAGGAGGAGCATGAAGTGGTGTTGAAAAACATGAAGAGCTTGAAAAGGTGTGAAAAATATGAAAGCTTCAAAAGGTGTCGAAAATATGACGAGCATGAAACGGTCTCAAAAATAGGAGGAGCATGAAACGGTGTTCAAAAACATGAAGAGCCTGAAAAGGTGTGCAAAATATGAAGAGCTTCAAAAGGAGTGAAATACATGAGGAGCATGAAAAGGTGTTCAAAAATATACAGAGACTTAAAAGGTGCGAAAAGTATGAAGAGCTTCAAAAAGTGTCAAAAATTAGATTAGCATGAAAGGGTCTGAAAAATAGGAGGAGCCTGAACAGGTGTTGAAAAACATGAAGAGGCTGAAAAAGTGTGAAAAATATGAAGAGCTTCAAAATGTGTCAAAAATATGACGAGCATGAAACCCTCTTAAAAATAGGAGGAGGATGAAGCTGTGTTCAAAAACAATAAGAACCTGAAAATTTGTGCAAAATATGAAGAGCTTCAAAAGGAGTGAAATACATGAGGAGCATGAAAAGGTGTTCAAAAACATGCAGAGACTTAAAAGGTGTGAAAAGTATGAAGAGCTTCAAAAAGTGCCAAAAATTCGATTAGCATGAAAGGGTCAGAAAAATAGGAGGAGCCTGAAGAGTTGTTGAAAAACATGAAGAGCCTGAAAAAGTGTGAAAAATATGAAGAGCTTCAAAAATATGAAAATTATGAAGAGCTTCAAAAGGTGTGAAAAATATGAAGAGCTTCAAAATATGTCAAAAATGAGATGAGCATGAAACGGTCTGAAAAATATAAGGAGCATGAAGTGGTGTTCAAAAACATGAAGAGCCTGAAAAGGTGTGAAAAATATGAATAGCTTCAAAAGGTGTAAAAATATGAGGAGCATGAAACGGTCTGAAAAATAGGAGGATCATGAAGCGGTGTTGAAAAACCGGAAGAGCCTGAAAAGGTGTGAAAAATATGAATAGCTTCAAAAGGTGTCAAAAATGAGATGTGCATGAATCGGAATGAAAAATTGGAGGAGCATGAAGTGGTGTTGAAAAATATTAAGAGAATGAAAAGGTGTGCAAAATATGAAGAGCTTCAAAATTTGTCAAATATATGAGGAGCATGAAAAGGTCTGAAAAATAGGAGGAGCATGAACCAGTGTTCAAAAACATGAAGAGCTTGAAAAGGTGTAAAAAATATGAAGAGTTTCAAAAGGTGTGAAATACATGAGGAGCATGAAACGTTCTGAAACATAGGAGGAGCATGAAGCGGTGTTGAAAAACATGAAGAGCCTGAAAATGTGTGAAAAATATGAAGAGCTTCAAAAGGTTTGAAAAATATGAAGAGCTTCAAAAGGTGTCAAAAAGGAGATCTGCATGAAACGGTCTGAAAAATAGGAGGAGCATGAAGTGGTGTTGAAAAAAATGAAGAGCTTGAAAAGGTGTGACACATATGAAAGCTTCAAATGGTGTCAAAAATATGAGGAGCATGAAACGGTTTGAAAAATAGGACGAGCATGAAGCGGTGTTCAAAAACATGAAGAGCCTGAAAAGCTGTGCAAAATATGAAGAGCTTCAAAAGGTGTGAAATATATGAGGAGCATGAAACGGTGTTCAAAAACATGCAGAGACTGAAAAGGTGTGAAAAATATGAAGAGCTTCAAAAGATGTCAAAAATGAGATGAGCATGAAACGGTCTGAAAAATAGGAGGAGCATGAAGTGGTGTTGAAAATCATGAAGAGCCTGAAAAGGTGTGAAATATATGCAGAGCTTCAAAAGGTGTCAAAAATATGAGGAGAATGAAACCGTCTGAAGAATACGAGGAGCATGAAGTTTTGTTGAAAAACATGAAGAGCCTGAAAAGGTGTGAAAAATATGAAGAGCTTCAAAAGGTGTCAAAAATATGAGGAGCATGATATGGTTTGAAAAATAGGATTAGCATGAAGCGGTTTTCAAAAACATGAAGAGCCTGAAAATATGTGAAAAATATGAAAAGCTTCAAAAGGTGTGAAAAATGAGATGAGCATGAAACGGTCTGAAAAATAGGAGGTGCATTAAGCGGTGTTGAAAAACATGAAGAGCCTGAAAAGGTTTGAAAAATATGAAGAGCTACAAAAGGTGTCAAAAATATGAGGAGCATTAAACGGTCTGAAAAATAGGAGTAGCATGAAGCGGTGTTCAAAAACAGGAAGAGCCTGAAAATTTGTTAAAAAAATGAAGAGCTTCAAAAGGTGTCAAAAATATGAGGAGCATGAAACGGTCTGAAAAATAGGAGGATTATGAAACGGTGTTCAAAAATATGAAGAGCCTGAAAAGGTGTGAAAAATATGAAGAGCATCAAAAGATGTGAAAAATATGAAGAGCTTCGAAAGGTGTAAAAAATATGAGGAGCATGAAACGGTCTGAAAAATAGGAAGAGCATGAAACGGTGTTCAAACAAATCAAGAGCCTGAAAAGGTGTGAAAAATATGAAGAGCTTCAAAAGGTTTGAAAAACATGAGGAGCATGAAACGGTCCGAAAAATAGGAGATGCATGAAGTTGTGTTGAAAAACATGAAGAGCCTGAAGAGGTTTGAGAAATATGAAGAGCTTCAAAAGGTGTCAAAAATGAGATGAGCATGAAAAGGTCTGAAAAATAGGAGGTGCATTAAGCGGTGTTGAAAAACATGAAGAGCCTGAAAAGGTTTAAGAAATATGAAGAGCTTAAAAAGGTGTGAAAAACATGAGGAGCATGATATGGTTTGAAAAATAGGATTAGCATGAAGCGGTGTTCAAAAACATGAAGAGCCTGAAAATATGTGAAAAATATGAAAAGCTTCAAAAGGTGTCAAAAATGAGATGAGCATGAAACGGTCTGAAAAATAGAAGGAGCATGAAGTGGTGTTCAAAAACATGAAGAGCCTGAAAAGGTGTGAAAAATATGAAGAGCTTCAAAAGGTGTGAAAAACATGAGGAGCATGATATGGTTTGAAAAATAGGATTAGCATGAAGCGGTGTTCAAAAACATGAAGAGCCTGAAAATATGTGAAAAATATGAAAAGCTTCAAAAGGTGTCAAAAATGAGATGAGCATGAAACGGTCTGAAAAATAGGAGGTGCATTAAGCGGTGTTGAAAAACATGAAGAGCCTGAAAAGGTTTGAGAAATATGAAGAGCTTCAAAAGGTGTCGAAAATATGAGGAGCATGAAACGGTCTGAAAAATCGGAGGTGCATGAAGCGGTGTTGTAAAACATGAAGAGCCTGAAAAGGTGTGAGAAATATGAAGAGCTTCAAAAGGTTTCAAATATATGAGTAGCATGAAACGGTCTGCAAAAAAGGAGGAGCATGAAGTGGTGTTGAAAAACATGAAGAGCTTGAAAAGGTGTGAAAAATATGAAAGCTTCAAAAGGTGACAAAAATATGAGGAGCATGAAACGGTCTGAAAAATAGGAGGAACATGAAGTGGTGTTCAAAAACATGAAGAGCCTGAAAAGGTGTGAAAAATATGAAGAGCTTCAAAATGTGTCCAAAATATGACGAGCATGAAACCCTCTAAAAAATAGGAGGAGGATGAAGCGGTGTTCAAAAACATGAAGAGCCTGAAAATGTGTGCAAAATATGAAGAGCTTGAAAAGGAGTGAAATACATGAGGAGCATGAAAAGGTGTTCAAAAATATACAGAGACTTAAAAGGTGCGAAAAGTATGAAGAGCTTCAAAAAGTGTCAAAAATTAGATTAGCATGAAAGGGTCTGAAAAATAGGAGGAGCCTGAACAGGTGTTGAAAAACATGAAGAGGCTGAAAAAGTGTGAAAAATATGAAGAGCTTCAAAAATATGAAAATTATGAAGAGCTTCAAAAGGTGTGAAAAATATGAAGAGCTTCAAAAGATGTCAAAAATGAGATGAGCATGAAACGGTCTGAAAAATGGAGGAGCATGAAGTGGTGTTGAAAATCATGAAGAGCCTGAAAAGGTGTGAAATATATGCAGAGCTTCAAAAGGTGTCAAAAATATGAGGAGAATGAAACCGTCTGAAAAATACGAGGAGCATGAACTGTTGTTGAAAAACATGAAGAGCCTGAAAAGGTGTGAAAAATATGAGGAGCTTCAAAAGGTGTCAAAAATATGAGGAGCATGAAACGGTCCGAAAAATAGGAGGATCATGAAGCGGTGTTGAAAAACATGAAGAGCCTGAAAAGGTGTGAAAAATATGAAGAGCTTCAAAAGGTGTCAAAAATATGAGGAGCATGAAACGGTCTGCAAAAAAGGAGGAGCATGAAGTGGTGTTGAAAAACATGAAGAGCTTGAAAAGGTGTGAAAAATATGAAAGCTTCAAAAGGTGTCGAAAATATGACGAGCATGAAACGGTCTCAAAAATAGGAGGAGCATGAAACGGTGTTCAAAAACATGAAGAGCCTGAAAAGGTGTGCAAAATATGAAGAGCTTCAAAAGGAGTGAAATACATGAGGAGCATGAAAAGGTGTTCAAAAATATACAGAGACTTAAAAGGTGCGAAAAGTATGAAGAGCTTCAAAAAGTGTCAAAAATTAGATTAGCATGAAAGGGTCTGAAAAATAGGAGGAGCCTGAACAGGTGTTGAAAAACATGAAGAGGCTGAAAAAGTGTGAAAAATATGAAGAGCTTCAAAATGTGTCAAAAATATGACGAGCATGAAACCCTCTTAAAAATAGGAGGAGGATGAAGCTGTGTTCAAAAACAATAAGAACCTGAAAATTTGTGCAAAATATGAAGAGCTTCAAAAGGAGTGAAATACATGAGGAGCATGAAAAGGTGTTCAAAAACATGCAGAGACTTAAAAGGTGTGAAAAGTATGAAGAGCTTCAAAAAGTGCCAAAAATTCGATTAGCATGAAAGGGTCAGAAAAATAGGAGGAGCCTGAAGAGTTGTTGAAAAACATGAAGAGCCTGAAAAAGTGTGAAAAATATGAAGAGCTTCAAAAATATGAAAATTATGAAGAGCTTCAAAAGGTGTGAAAAATATGAAGAGCTTCAAAATATGTCAAAAATGAGATGAGCATGAAACGGTCTGAAAAATATAAGGAGCATGAAGTGGTGTTCAAAAACATGAAGAGCCTGAAAAGGTGTGAAAAATATGAATAGCTTCAAAAGGTGTAAAAATATGAGGAGCATGAAACGGTCTGAAAAATAGGAGGATCATGAAGCGGTGTTGAAAAACCGGAAGAGCCTGAAAAGGTGTGAAAAATATGAATAGCTTCAAAAGGTGTCAAAAATGAGATGTGCATGAATCGGAATGAAAAATTGGAGGAGCATGAAGTGGTGTTGAAAAATATTAAGAGAATGAAAAGGTGTGCAAAATATGAAGAGCTTCAAAATTTGTCAAATATATGAGGAGCATGAAAAGGTCTGAAAAATAGGAGGAGCATGAACCAGTGTTCAAAAACATGAAGAGCTTGAAAAGGTGTAAAAAATATGAAGAGTTTCAAAAGGTGTGAAATACATGAGGAGCATGAAACGTTCTGAAACATAGGAGGAGCATGAAGCGGTGTTGAAAAACATGAAGAGCCTGAAAATGTGTGAAAAATATGAAGAGCTTCAAAAGGTTTGAAAAATATGAAGAGCTTCAAAAGGTGTCAAAAAGGAGATCTGCATGAAACGGTCTGAAAAATAGGAGGAGCATGAAGTGGTGTTGAAAAAAATGAAGAGCTTGAAAAGGTGTGACACATATGAAAGCTTCAAATGGTGTCAAAAATATGAGGAGCATGAAACGGTTTGAAAAATAGGACGAGCATGAAGCGGTGTTCAAAAACATGAAGAGCCTGAAAAGCTGTGCAAAATATGAAGAGCTTCAAAAGGAGTGAAATACATGAGGAGCATGAAAAGGTGTTCAAAAACATGCAGAGACTTAAAAGGTGCGAAAAGTATGAAGAGCTTCAAAAAGTGTCAAAAATTAGATTAGCATGAAAGGGTCTGAAAAATAGGAGGAGCCTGAAGAGGTGTTGAAAAACATGAAGAGGCTGAAAAAGTGTGAAAAATATGAAGAGCTTCAAAAATATGAAAATCATGAAGAGCTTCAAAAGATGTCAAAAATGAGATGAACATGAAACGGTCTGCAAAATAGGAGTAGCATGAAATGGTGTTGAAAATCATGAAGAGCCTGAAAAGGTGTGAAATATATGCAGAGCTTTAAAAGGTGTCAAAAATATGAGGAGAATGAAACCGTCTGAAAAATACGAGTAGCATGAAGTGTTGTTGAAAAACATGAAGAGCCTGAAAAGGTGTGAAAAATATGAAGAGCTTCAAAAGGTGTCAAAAATATGAGGAGCATGAAACGGTCCGAAAAATAGGAGGATCATGAAGCGGTGTTGAAAAACATGAAGAGCCTGAAAAGGTGTGAAAAATATGAAGAGCTTCAAAAGGTGTCAAAAATATGAGGAGCATGAAAAGGTGTTCAAAAACATGCAGAGACTTAAAAGGTGTGAAAAGTATGAAGAGCTTCAAAAAGTGCCAAAAATTCGATTAGCATGAAAGGGTCTGAAAAATAGGAGGAGCCTGAAGAGTTGTTGAAAAACATGAAGAGCCTGAAAAGGTGTGAAAAATATGAAGACCTTCAAAAGGTGTGAAAAATATGAAGAGCTTCAAAAGGTGTCAAAAATTAGATTAGCATGAAAGGGTGTAAAAAATAGGAGGAGCATGAAGTGGTGTTGAAAAACATCAAGAGCCTGAAAAGGTGTGAAATATATGAACAGCTTCAAAAGGTGTGAAAAATATGAAGAGCTTCAAAATGTGTCAAAATTATGAGGAGCATGAAACGGTCTGAAAAATAGGAGGAGCATGAAACGGTGTTGAAAAACATGAAGAGCCTGAAAAGGTGTGAAAAATATGAAGAGCTTCAAAATGTGTCAAAAATATGACGAGCATGAAACCCTCTTAAAAATAGGAGGAGGATGAAGCTGTGTTCAAAAACAAGAAGAACCTGAAAATTTGTGCAAAATATGAAGAGCTTCAAAAGGAGTGAAATACATGAGGAGCATGAAAAGGTGTTCAAAAACATGCAGAGACTTAAAAGGTGTGAAAAGTATGAAGAGCTTCAAAAAGTGCCAAAAATTCGATTAGCATGAAAGGGTCTGAAAAATAGGAGGAGCCTGAAGAGTTGTTGAAAAACATGAAGAGCCTGAAAAAGTGTGAAAAATATGAAGAGCTTCAAAAGGTGTCAAAAATATGAGGAGCATGAAACGGTCTGAAAAATAGGACGAGCATAAGCGGTGTTCAAAAACATGAACAGCCTGAAAAGGTGTGAAAAATATGAAGACCTTCAAAAGGTGTGAAAAATATGAAGAGCTTCAAAAGGTGTCAAAAATTAGATTAGCATGAAAGGATGTGAAAAATAGGAGGAGCATGAAGTGGTGTTGAAAAACATCAAGAGCCTGAAAAGGTGTGAAATATATGAACAGCTTCAAAAGGTGTGAAAAATATGAAGAGCTTCAAAAGGTTTCAAAATTATGAGGAGCATGAAACGGTCTGAAAAATAGGAGGAGCATGAAACGGTGTTGAAAAACATGAAGAGCCTGAAACGGTGTGAAAAATATGAAGAGCTTCAAAAGGTGTGAATTATATGAGGAGCATGAAAAGTTCTGAAAATTAGGAGGACCATGAAGCGGTGTTCAAAAACATAAAGAGCCTGAAAATGTGTGAAAAATATGAAGAGCTTCAAAAGATGTCAAAAATATGAGGAACATGAAACATTCTGAAAAATAGGAGGAGCATGAAGCGGTGTTCAAAATCATGAAGAGCCTGAAAAGGTGTGAAAAATATATAGAGCTTCAAAAGATGTCAAAAATATGAGGAGCATGAAACGGTCTGAAAAGTAGGAGGAGCATGAAGCAGTGTTGAAAAACATGAAGAGCCTGAAAACGTGTGAAAAATATGAAGAGCTTCAAAAGTTTTGAAAAATAAGAAGAGCTTCAAAAGGTGTCAAAAATGAGATCTGCATGAAATGGTCTGAAAAATAGGAGGAGCATGAAGTGGTGTTGAAAAAAATGAAGAGCCTGAAAAGGTGTGAATTATACGAAGAGCTTCAAAAGTTGTCAAAAATATGAGGAGCATGAAACGGTCCGAAAAATAGGAGGAGCATGAAGCGGTGTTGAAAAACATGAAGAGCCTGAAAAGGTGTGAAAAATATGAAGAGCTTCAAAAGGTGTCAAAAATATGAGGAGCATGAAACGGCCTGAAAAATAGGAGGAGCATGAAACGGTGTTCAAAAACATGAAGAGCCTGAAAAGGTGTGAAAAATATGAAGAGCTTCTAAAGGTGTGAAATACATGAGGAGGATGAAACGGGCTGAAAAATAAGAGAAGCATGAAGTGGTGTGGAAAAACATGAAGAGACTGAAAAGGTGTGAAAAATATGAAGAGCTTCAAAAGGTGTGAAATACATGAGGAGCATGAAACTCTCTGAAAAATAGAAGGAGCATGAAGTGGTGTTCAAAAACATGAAGAGCCTGAAAAGGTGTGAAAAATATGAAGAGCTTCAAAAGGTGTGAAAAACATGAGGAGCATGATATGGTTTGAAAAATAGGATTAGCATGAAGCGGTGTTCAAAAACATGAAGAGCCTGAAAATATGTGAAAAATATGAAAAGCTTCAAAAGGTGTCAAAAATGAGATGAGCATGAAACGGTCTGAAAAATAGGAGGTGCATTAAGCGGTGTTGAAAAACATGAAGAGCCTGAAAAGGTTTGAGAAATATGAAGAGCTTCAAAAGGTGTCAAAAATATGAGGAGCATGTACGGTCTGAAAAATCGGAGGTGCATGAAGCGGTGTTGAAAAACATGAAGAGCCTGAAAAGGTGTGAGAAATATGAAGAGCTTCAAAGGGTGTTAAAAATATGAGTAGCATGAAACGGTCTGCAAAAAAGGAGGAGCATGAAGTGGTGTTGAAAAACATGAAGAGCTTGAAAAGGTGTGAAAAATATGAAAGCTTCAAAAGGTGTCGAAAATATGACGAGCATGAAACGGTCTCAAAAATAGGAGGAGCATGAAACGGTGTTCAAAAACATGAAGAGCCTGAAAAGGTGTGAAAAATATGAAGAGCTTCAAAATGTGTCAAAAATATGACGAGCATGAAACCCTCTTAAAAATAGGAGGAGGATGAAGCTGTGTTCAAAAACAAGAAGAACCTGAAAATTTGTGCAAAATATGAAGAGCTTCAAAAGGAGTGAAATACATGAGGAGCATGAAAAGGTGTTCAAAAACATGCAGAGACTTAAAAGGTGTGAAAAGTATGAAGAGCTTCAAAAAGTGCCAAAAATTAGATTAGCATGAAAGGGTTTGAAAAATAGGAGGAGCCTGAAGAGTTGATGAAAAACATGAGGAGCCTGAAAAAGTGTGAAAAATATGAAGAGCTTCAAAAATATGAAAATTATGAAGAGCTTCAAAAAGTGTGAAAAATATGAAGAGCTTCAAAATATGTCAAAAATGAGATGAGCATGAAACGGTCTGAAAAATAGGAGGAGCATGAAGTGGTGTTGAAAATCATGAAGAGCCTGAAAATGTGTGAAATATATGCAGAGCTTCAAAAGGTGTCAAAAATATGAGGAGCATGTAACGGTCTGAAAAATACGAGGAGCATGAAGTTGTGTTGAAAACCATGAAGAGCCTGAAAAGGTGTGAAATATATGAAGAGCTTCAAAAGGTGTAAAAATATGAGGAGCATGAAACGGTCTGAAAAATAGGAGGATCATGAAGCGGTGTTGAAAACCCGGAAGAGCCTGAAAAGGTGTGAAAAATATGAATAGTTTCAAAAGGTGTCAAAAATGAGATGTGCATGAAACGGACTGAAAAACTGGAGGAGCATGAAGTGGTGTTGAAAAATATTAAGAGAATGAAAAGGTGTGCAAAATATGAAGAGCTTCAAAATTTGTCAAAAATATGAGGAGCATGAAAAGGTCTGAAATATAGGAGGAGCATGAAACGGTGTTCAAAAACATGAAGAGCTTGAAAAGGTGTAAAAAATATGAAGAGTTTCAAAAGGAGTGAAATACATGAGGAGCATGAAACGTTCTGAAACATAGGAGGACCATGAAGCGGTGTTGAAAAACATGAAGAGCCTGAAAAGGTGTGAAAAATATGAAGAGCTTCAAAATGTGTCAAAAATATAACGAGCATGAAACCCTCTTAAAAATAGGAGGAGGATGAAGCGGTGTTCAAAAACATGAAGAGCCTGAAAAGGTGTGAAATATATGAAGAGCTTCAAAATGTGTCAAAAATATGACGAGCATGAAACCCTCTAAAAATAGGAGGAGGATGAAGCGGTGTTCAAAAACATGAAGAGCCTGAAAATGTGTGCAAAATATGAAGAGCTTCAAAAGGAGTGAAATACATGAGGAGCATGAAAAGGTTTTCAAAAACATGCAGAGACTTAAAAGGTGCGAAAAGTATGAAGAGCTTCAAAAAGTGTCAAAAATTAGATTAGCATGAAAGGGTCTGAGAAATAGGAGGAGCCTGAAGAGGTGTTGAAAAACATGAAGAGGCTGAAAAAGTGTGAAAAATATGAAGAGCTTCAAAAATATGAAAATTATGAAGAGCTTCAAAAGGTGTGAAAAATATGAAGAGCTTCAAAAGATGTCAAAAATGAGATCAGCATGAAACGGTCTGAAAAATAGGAGGAGCATGAAGTGGTGTTGAAAATCATGAAGAGCCTGAAAAGGTGTGAAATATATGCAGAGCTTCAAAAGGTGTCAAAAATATGAGGAGAATGAAACCGTCTGAAATATACGAGGAGCATGAAGTGTTGTTGAAAAACATGAAGAGCCTGAAAAGGTGTGAAAAATATGAAGAGCTTCAAAAGGTGTCAAAAATATGAGGAGCATGAAACGGTCCGAAAAATAGGAGGATCATGAAGCGGTGTTGAAAAACATGAAGAGCCTGAAAAGGTGTGAAAAATATGAAGAGCTTCAAAAGGTGTGAATTATATGAGGAGCATGAAAAGTTCTGAAAATTAGGAGGACCATGAAGCGGTGTTCAAAAACATAAAGAGCCTGAAAATGTGTGAAAAATATGAAGAGCTTCAAAAGTTTTGAAAAATAAGAAGAGCTTCAAAAGGTGTCAAAAATGAGATCTGCATGAAACGGTCCGAAAAATAGGAGGATCATGAAGCGGTGTTGAAAAACATGAAGAGCCTGAAAAGGTGTGAAAAATATGAAGAGCTTCAAAAGGTGTCAAAAATATGAGGAGCATGAAACAGCCTGAAAAATAGGAGGATCGTGAAACGGTGATCAAAAACATGAAGAGCCTCAAAAGGTGTGAAAAATATGAGGAGCATGAAACGGTCTGAAAAAGATGAGGAACATGAAGCGGTGTTGAGAAACATGAAGAACCTGAAAAGCTGTTAAAAATATGAAGAGCTTCAAAAGGTGTCAAAAATATGAGGAACACGATACGGTCTGAAAAATAGGAGGAGCATGAAGTGGTGTGGAAAAGCATGAATGGCCTGAAAAGGTGTGAAAAATATGAAGAGCTTCAAAATGTGTGAAATACATAAGGAGCATGAAACTCTCTGAAAAATAGGAGGAGCCGGAAATGGTGTTCAAAAACATGAATAGACTGAAAACGTGTGAAAAATATGAAGAGCTTCAAAAGGTTTGAAAAATATGAGGAGCATGATACGGTCTGAAAAATAGGAGGAGGATGAAGCTGTGTTAAAAAACATGAAGAGCCTGAAAAGTTGTGAAAAATATGAAAAGCTTCAAAAGGTGTCAAAAATGAGATGAGCATGAAACGGTCTGAAAAATAGGAGGAGCATGAAGCGATGTTCAAAAACATGAAGAGCTTAAAACGTTGTGAAAAATATGAAAGGCTTCAAAAGGTGTGAAAAATATTAGGAGCATGAAACAGTCTGAAAAATCGGAGGAGCATGAAGCAGTGTTGAAAAACATGAAGAGCCTGAAAATGTGTGAAAAATATGAAGAGCTTCAAAAGGTGTCAAAAATATGAGGAGCATGAAACGGTCTGAAAAATTGGAGGAGCATGAAGCGGTGTTGAAAAACATGAAGAGCCTTAAAAGGTGTGAAAAATATGAAGAGCTTCAAAAGGTGTCAAAAATATGAGGAGCATGAAACGGTCTGAAAAATATGAGCAGCATGAAGCGGTGTTGAAAAACATGAAGAGCCTGAAAAGGTGTGAAAAATATGAAGAGCTTCAAAAGGTGTGAAATACATGAGGAGCATAAAACTCTCTGAAAAAGAGAAGGAGCATGAAGTGGTGTTCAAAAACATGAAGAGCCTGAAAAGGTGTGAAATATATGAAGAGCTTCAATAGGTGTGAAAAATATGAGGAGCATGATATGGTTTGAAAAATAGGATTAGCATGAAGCGGTGTTCAAAAACATGAAGAGCCTGAAAAGTTGTGAAAAATATGAAAAACTTCAAAAGGTGTCAAAAATGAGATGAGCATGAAACGGTCTGAAAAATAGGACGTCCATGAAGCGGTGTTGAAAAACATGAAGAGCCAGAAAAGTTGTGAAAAATATGAAGAGCTTCAAAAGGTGTCAAAAATATGAGGAGCATGAAACGGTCTGAAAAATAGGAGGAGCATGAAGCGGTGTTCAAAAACATGAAGAGCCTGAAAAGGTTTGAAAAATATGAAGAGCTTCAAAAGGTGTCAAAAATATGAGGAGCATGAAACGGTCTGAAAAATCGGAAGAGCATGAAGAGTTGTTGAAAAACATGAAGAGCCTGAAAAGGTGTGAGAAATATGAAGAGCTTCAAAAGGTGTTAAAAATATGAGTAGCATGAAACGGTCTGCAAAAAAGGAGGAGCATGAAGTGGTGTTGAAAAAGATGAAGAGCCTGAAAAGGTGTTAAAAATATGAAAGCTTCAAATGGTGTCAAAATTATGAGGAGCATGAAATGGTCTGAAAAATAGGAGGAGCATGAAGCGCTGTTGAAAATCATAAAGAGCCTGAAAAGTTGTGAAAAATATGAAGAGCTTCAAAAGATGTGAAAAACATGAAGAGCTTCAAAAGGTGACAAAATGAGATGAGCAGGAAACGGTCTGAAAAATAGGAGGAGCATGAAGTCGTGTTGAAAAAAAGGAAAAGTCTGAAAAAGTGTGAAATATATGAAGAGCTTCAAAAGGTGTCAAAAATATGAGGAGAATGAAACGGTCTGAAAAATAGGAGGAGCATGAAGCGATGTTGAAAAACATGAATTGTCTGAATACGTGTGGAAAATATGAAGAGATTCATAAATGTGAAAAATATGAAGAGCTTCAAAAGGTGTGAAAAATCTGAAGAGCTTCAAAAGGTGTCAAAAAAGAGATGAGCATGAAAAGGTCTGAAAAATAGGAGGAGCATGAAGCGGTGTTGAAAATCATGAAGAGCCTGAAAACGTGTGAAAAATATGAAGACCTTCAAAATTTGTCAAAAATATGAAGAGCTTCAAAAGGTGTTAAAATGAGATGAGCATGAAACGATCTGAAAAATAGGAGGAGCATGAAGTGGTGTTGAAAAAATGAAGAGCCTGGAAAGGTGTGAAATATCTGAAGAGCTTCAAAAGGTGTCAAAAATATGAGGAGCATGAAACGGTCGGCAAAATACGACGAGCATGAAGCGGTGTTGAAAAACATGAAGAGCCTGAAAAGGTGTGAAAAATATGAAGAGCTTCAAAAGGTGTCAAAAATATGAGGAGCATGAAACAATCTGAAAAATAGGAGGAGCATGAAGCGGTGTTCAAAAATATGAAGAGCCTGAAAAGGTGTGAAATATATGAAGAGCTTCAAAGGTGTCAAAAATATGAGTGGCATGAAGCGTTCTGAAAAATAGGAGGACATGAAGCGGTGTTCAAAAACATGAAAAGCCTGAAAAGGTGTGAAAAATATGACGAGCTTCAAAAGGTGTCAAAAATATGAGGAGCATGTAACGTTCTGAAAAATAGGACGAGCATGAAGCAGTGATAAAAAACATGAAGAGCCTGAAAAGGTGTGAATAATATGAAGAGTTTCTAAAGGTGTCAAAAATATGAGGAGCATCAAAAGGTCTCAAAAATAGGAGGAGCATGAAGTGGTGTTGAAAAACATGAAGAGCCTGAAAATGAGTGAAAAATATGAAGAGCTTCAAAAAGTGTCAAAAATATGAGGAGCATGAAACGGTCTGAAAAAGAGGAAGAGCATGAAGAAGTGTTCAAAAACATGAAGAGCCTGAAAAGGTGTGAAAAATATGAAGAGCTTGAAAAGTTTTCAAAAATATGAGGAGCATGAAGCGGTGTTGAAAAACATGTAGAGTGTGAAAACGTGTGAAAATATGAAGAGCTTCAAAAATATTAAAAATATGAAGAGCTTCAAAAGTTGTGAAAAATATGAAGAGATTAAAAAGGTGTCAAAAATGAGATGAGCATGAAACGGTCTGAAAAATAGGAGGAGCATGAAGCGGTGTTGAAAATCATGAAGAGCCTAAAAGGTGTGAACAATATGAAATGATTCAAAAGCTGTCAAAATGAGATGAGCATGAAACGCTCTGAAAAATAGGAGCAGCATGAAGCGATGTTCAAAAACATGAAGAGCCTGAAAAGTTGTGAAAAATATGAAAGGCTTCAAAAGGTGTGAAAAATATGAGGAGCATGAAACGGTCTGAAAAATCGGAGGAGCATGAAGCGGTGTTGAAAAACATGAAGAGCCTGAAAATGTGTGAAAAATATGAAGAGCTTCAAAAGGTGTCAAAAATATGAGGAGCATGAAACGGTCTGAAAAATTGGAGGAGCATGAAGTGGTGTTGAAAAACATGAAGAGCCTTAAAAGGTGTGAAAAATATGAAGAGCTTCAAAAGGTGTCAAAAATATGAGGAGCATGAAACGGTCTGAAAAATATGAGCAGCATGAAGCGGTGTTGAAAAACATGAAGAGCCTGAAAAGGTGTGAAAAATATGAAGAGCTTCAAAAGGTGTGAAATACATGAGGAGCATAAAACTCTCTGAAAAAAAAAAGGAGCATGAAGTGGTGTTCAAAAACATGAAGAGCCTGAAAAGGTGTGAAATATATGAAGAGCTTCAAAAGGTGTGAAAAATATGAGGAGCATGATATGGTTTGAAAAATAGGATTAGCATGAAGCGGTGTTCAAAAACATGAAGAGCCTGAAAAGTTGTGAAAAATATGAAAAGCTTCAAAAGGTGTCAAAAATGAGATGAGCATGAAACGGTCTGAAAAATAGGACGTGCATGAAGCTGTTTTGAAAAACATGAAGAGCCTGAAAAGTTGTGAAAAATATGAAGAGCTTCAAAAGGTGTCAAAAATATGAGGAGCATGAAACGGTCTGAAAAATAGGAGGAGCATGAAGCGGTGTTGAAAAACATGAAGAGCCTGAAAAGGTGTGAAAAATATGAAGAGCTTCAAAAGGTGTCAAAAATATGAGGAGGATGAAACAGTCTGCAAAATCGGAGGAGCATGAAGCGTTGTTGAAAAACATGAAGAGCCTAAAAAGGTGTGAGAAATATGAAGAGCTTCAAAAGGTGTTAAAAATATGATTAGCATGAAACGGTCTGCAAAAAGGAGGAGCATGAAGTGGTGTTGAAAAAGATGAAGAGCCTGAAAAGGTGTTAAAAATATGAAAGCTTCAAAAGGTGTCAAAATTATGAGGAGCATGAAACGGTCTGAAAAATAGGAGGAGCATGAAGCGCTGTTGAAAATCATAAAGAGCCTGAAAACGTGTGAAAAATATGAAGACCTTCAAAATTTGTCAGAAATATGAAGACCTTCAAAAGGTGTTAAAATGAGATGAGCATGAAACGATCTGAAAAATAGGAGGAACATGAAGTGGTGTTGAAAAAATGAAGAGCCTGGAAAGGTGTGAAAAATATGAAGAGCTTCAAAAGATGTGAAAAACATGAAGAGCTTCAAAAGGTGTCAAAATGAGATGACCATGAAACGGTCTGAAAAATAGGAGGAGCATGAAGTCGTGTTGAAAAAAAGGAAAAGTCTGAAAACGTGTGAAAATATGAAGAGCTTCAAACATATGAAAAATATGAAGAGCTTCAAAAGGTGTGAAAAATATGAAGAGCTTCAAAAGGTGTCAAAAATGAGATGAGCATGAAACGGTCCGAAAAATACGAGGAGCATGAAGCGGTGTTGAAAATCATGAAGAGCCTGAAAAGGCATGAAAAATATGAAGAGCTTCAATGATGTGAAAAATATGAAGAGCTTCAAAAGGTGTCAAAAATATGAGGAGCATGAAACTGTCTGAATAATAGAAGCAGCATGAAACGGTGTTGAAAAACATGAAGAGCCTGAAAAGCTGTGAAAAATATGAAGAGCTTCAAAATGTGTCAAAAATATGAAGAGCATGAAACGGTCTCAAAAACAGGAGGATCATGAAGCGGTGTTCATAAACATGAAGAGCCTGAAAAAGTGTGAAATATATGAAGAGCTTCAAAAGGTGTCAAAAATATGAGGAGAATGAAACGGTCTGAAAAATAGGAGGAGCATGAAGCGATGTTGAAAAACATGAATTGTCTGAATACGTGTGGAAAATATGAAGAGATTCATAAATGTGAAAAATATGAAGAGCTTCAAAAGGTGTGAAAAATCTGAAGAGCTTCAAAAGGTGTTAAAAAAGAGATGAGCATGAAAAGGTCTGAAAAATAGGAGGAGCATGAAGCGGTGTTGAAAATCATGAAGAGCCTGAAAACGTGTGAAAAATATGAAGACCTTCAAAATTTGTCAAAAATATGAAGAGCTTCAAAAGGTGTTAAAATGAGATGAGCATGAAACGATCTGAAAAATAGGAGGAGCATGAAGTGGTGTTGAAAAAATGAAGAGCCTGGAAAGGTGTGAAATATCTGAAGAGCTTCAAAAGGTGTCAAAAATATGAGGAGCATGAAACGGTCGGCAAAATACGACGAGCATGAAGCGGTGTTGAAAAACATGAAGAGCCTGAAAAGGTGTGAAAAATATGAAGAGCTTCAAAAGGTGTCAAAAATATGAGGAGCATGAAACAATCTGAAAAATAGGAGGAGCATGAAGCGGTGTTCAAAAATATGAAGAGCCTGAAAAGGTGTGAAATATATGAAGAGCTTCAAAGGTGTCAAAAATATGAGTGGCATGAAGCGTTCTGAAAAATAGGAGGACATGAAGCGGTGTTCAAAAACATGAAAAGCCTGAAAAGGTGTGAAAAATATGACGAGCTTCAAAAGGTGTCAAAAATATGAGGAGCATGTAACGTTCTGAAAAATAGGACGAGCATGAAGCAGTGATAAAAAACATGAAGAGCCTGAAAAGGTGTGAATAATATGAAGAGTTTCTAAAGGTGTCAAAAATATGAGGAGCATCAAAAGGTCTCAAAAATAGGAGGAGCATGAAGTGGTGTTGAAAAACATGAAGAGCCTGAAAATGAGTGAAAAATATGAAGAGCTTCAAAAAGTGTCAAAAATATGAGGAGCATGAAACGGTCTGAAAAAGAGGAAGAGCATGAAGAAGTGTTCAAAAACATGAAGAGCCTGAAAAGGTGTGAAAAATATGAAGAGCTTGAAAAGTTTTCAAAAATATGAGGAGCATGATTCGGTTTGAAAAATAGGAGGAGCATGAAGCGGTGTTGAAAAACATGTAGAGTGTGAAAACGTGTGAAAATATGAAGAGCTTCAAAAATATTAAAAATATGAAGAGCTTCAAAAGTTGTGAAAAATATGAAGAGATTAAAAAGGTGTCAAAAATGAGATGAGCATGAAACGGTCTGAAAAATAGGAGGAGCATGAAGCGGTGTTGAAAATCATGAAGAGCCTAAAAGGTGTGAACAATATGAAATGATTCAAAAGCTGTCAAAATGAGATGAGCATGAAACGCTCTGAAAAATAGGAGCAGCATGAAGCGATGTTCAAAAACATGAAGAGCCTGAAAAGTTGTGAAAAATATGAAAGGCTTCAAAAGGTGTGAAAAATATGAGGAGCATGAAACGGTCTGAAAAATCGGAGGAGCATGAAGCGGTGTTGAAAAACATGAAGAGCCTGAAAATGTGTGAAAAATATGAAGAGCTTCAAAAGGTGTCAAAAATATGAGGAGCATGAAACGGTCTGAAAAATTGGAGGAGCATGAAGTGGTGTTGAAAAACATGAAGAGCCTTAAAAGGTGTGAAAAATATGAAGAGCTTCAAAAGGTGTCAAAAATATGAGGAGCATGAAACGGTCTGAAAAATATGAGCAGCATGAAGCGGTGTTGAAAAACATGAAGAGCCTGAAAAGGTGTGAAAAATATGAAGAGCTTCAAAAGGTGTGAAATACATGAGGAGCATAAAACTCTCTGAAAAAAAAAAAGGAGCATGAAGTGGTGTTCAAAAACATGAAGAGCCTGAAAAGGTGTGAAATATATGAAGAGCTTCAAAAGGTGTGAAAAATATGAGGAGCATGATATGGTTTGAAAAATAGGATTAGCATGAAGCGGTGTTCAAAAACATGAAGAGCCTGAAAAGTTGTGAAAAATATGAAAAGCTTCAAAAGGTGTCAAAAATGAGATGAGCATGAAACGGTCTGAAAAATAGGACGTGCATGAAGCTGTTTTGAAAAACATGAAGAGCCTGAAAAGTTGTGAAAAATATGAAGAGCTTCAAAAGGTGTCAAAAATATGAGGAGCATGAAACGGTCTGAAAAATAGGAGGAGCATGAAGCGGTGTTGAAAAACATGAAGAGCCTGAAAAGGTGTGAAAAATATGAAGAGCTTCAAAAGGTGTCAAAAATATGAGGAGGATGAAACAGTCTGCAAAATCGGAGGAGCATGAAGCGTTGTTGAAAAACATGAAGAGCCTAAAAAGGTGTGAGAAATATGAAGAGCTTCAAAAGGTGTTAAAAATATGATTAGCATGAAACGGTCTGCAAAAAGGAGGAGCATGAAGTGGTGTTGAAAAAGATGAAGAGCCTGAAAAGGTGTTAAAAATATGAAAGCTTCAAAAGGTGTCAAAATTATGAGGAGCATGAAACGGTCTGAAAAATAGGAGGAGCATGAAGCGCTGTTGAAAATCATAAAGAGCCTGAAAACGTGTGAAAAATATGAAGACCTTCAAAATTTGTCAGAAATATGAAGACCTTCAAAAGGTGTTAAAATGAGATGAGCATGAAACGATCTGAAAAATAGGAGGAACATGAAGTGGTGTTGAAAAAATGAAGAGCCTGGAAAGGTGTGAAAAATATGAAGAGCTTCAAAAGGTGTGAAAAACATGAAGAGCTTCAAAAGGTGTCAAAATGAGATGACCATGAAACGGTCTGAAAAATAGGAGGAGCATGAAGTCGTGTTGAAAAAAAGGAAAAGTCTGAAAACGTGTGAAAATATGAAGAGCTTCAAACATATGAAAAATATGAAGAGCTTCAAAAGGTGTGAAAAATATGAAGAGCTTCAAAAGGTGTCAAAAATGAGATGAGCATGAAACGGTCCGAAAAATACGAGGAGCATGAAGCGGTGTTGAAAATCATGAAGAGCCTGAAAAGGCATGAAAAATATGAAGAGCTTCAATGATGTGAAAAATATGAAGAGCTTCAAAAGGTGTCAAAAATATGAGGAGCATGAAACTGTCTGAATAATAGAAGCAGCATGAAACGGTGTTGAAAAACATGAAGAGCCTGAAAAGCTGTGAAAAATATGAAGAGCTTCAAAATGTGTCAAAAATATGAAGAGCATGAAACGGTCTCAAAAACAGGAGGATCATGAAGCGGTGTTCATAAACATGAAGAGCCTGAAAAGGTGTGAAAAATATGAAGAGCTTCAAAAGATGTTAAAAATATGAGGAGCATGAAACTTTCTGAAAAATTGGAGGAGCATGAAGCGGTGTTGAAAAGCATGAAGAGCCTGGAAAGGTGTGAAATGTATGAAGAGCTTCAAAAGGTGTCAAAAATATGAGGAGCATGAAACGTTCTGAAAAATAGGAGGAGCATGAAGCGGTGTTGAAAAACATGAAGAACCTGAAAAGGTTTGAAAAATATGAAGAGCTTCAAAAGGTGTCAAAAATATGAGGAGCATGAAACGGTCTGAAAAATATGAGCAGCATGAAGCGGTGTTGAAAAACATGAAGAGCCTGAAAAGGTGTGAAAAATATGAAGAGCTTCAAAATGTGTCAAAAATATGAGGAGCATGAAACGGTCTGAAAAATAGGAGGAGCATGAGGCGGTGTTGAAAAACATGAAGAGCCTGAAAACGTGTGAAAAATATGAAGAGCTTCAAAAGGTGTGAAAAATATGAAGAGCTTCAAAAGGTGGCAAAAATGAGATGAACATGAAACGATCTGAAAAATATGCGGAACATGAAGCGGTGTTGGAAAACATGAAGAGCCTTAAAAGGTGTGAAAAATATGAAAGGCTTCAAAAGGTGTGAAAAATATGAGGAGCATGAAACGGTCTGAAAAATCGGAGGAGCATGAAGCGGTGTTGAAAAACATGAAGAGCCTGAAAAGGTGTGAAAAATTTGAAGAGCTTCAAAAGGTGTCAAAAATATGAGGAGCATGAAACGGTCTGAAAAATAGGAGGAACATGAAGCATGGTTGAAAAACATGAAGAGCCTGAAAAGGTGTGAAAAATATGAAGAGCTTCAAAAGATGTCAAAAATATGAGGAGCATGAAACGGTCTGCAAAAAAGTAGGAGCATGAAGTGATGTTGAAAAACTTGAAGAGCATGAAAAGGTGTGAAAAATATGAAGAAGTTCAAAGTTGTGAAATACATGAGGATCATAAAACGGTTTGAAAAATTGGAGGAGCATGAAGCAGAGTTCGAAAACATGAAGAGCCTGAAAAGGTTTGAAAAATATGAAGAGCTCAAAAAGTGTCAAAAATATGAGCAGCATGAAACGATCTGAAAAATAGGAGGAGCATGAAGCGGTGTTGAAAAACATGAAGAGCCTGAAAACGTGTGAAAAATATGAAGAGCTTCAAAAGGTGTGAAAAATATGAAGAGCTTCCAAAGGTGTCAAAAATGAGATGAGCATGAAACGGTCTGAAAAATAGGAGGAGCATGAAGTGGTCGTGAAAATCATGAAGTGCCTGAAAAGGTGTGAAATATATGAAGAGCTTCAAAAGTTGTGAAAAAATGAGGAGGTTCAAAAGGTGTCAAAAAGATGAAGAGCATGAAACGGTCTGAAAAATAGGAGGAGCATGAAACGGTGTTCAAAAACATGAAGAGCCTGAAAAGGTGTGAAAAATATGAAGAGCTTGAAAAGGTGTGAAATACATGAGGAGCCTGAAGCGGTCTGAAAAATAGGAGGAGCATGAAACGGTGTTGAAAAACATGAAGAGCCTGAAAAGGTGTGAAAAATAGGAAGAGCTTCACAAGGTGTCTAATATATGAGGAGCATGAAACGGTCTGAAAAATAGGAGGAGCATGAAGTGGTGGTGAAAATCATGAAGTGCCTGAGAAGGTGTGAAATATATGAAGAGCTTCAAAAGATGTGAAAAAATGAGGAGGTTCAAAAGGTGTGAAAAATATGAGGAACATGAAACGGTCTGAAAAATAGGAGGAGCATGAAACCGTCTGAAAAATAGGAGCAGCATGAAACAGTGTTGAAAAACATGAAGAGCCTGAAAAGGTGTGAAAAATAGGAAGAGCTTCACAAGGTGTCTAATATATGAGGAGCATGAAATGGTCTGAAAAAAAGGAGGAGCATGAAGGGGTGTTGAAAACATGAAAAGCCTGAAAATGTGTGAAAAATATGAAGAGCTTCCAAAGGTGTGAAAAATATGAATAGCTTCGAAATGTGTCAATAATGAGAGGAGCATGAAAAGGTGTGAAAAATAGGAGGAGCATGAAGCGGTGTGCAAAAACATGAAGAGCCTGCAAAGGTGTGAAAAATATGAAGAGCTTCAAAAGGTGTTAAAAATAGGAGGAGCATGAAACGGTCTGAAAAATAGGAGGGGCATGAAACGGTGTTGAAAACGTGAAGAGCCTGAAAAGGTGTGAAAAATATGAAGAGCTTCAAAAGATGTCAAAAATATGAGGAGCATGAAGCGGTCCGACAAATAGGATGAGCAAGAAGCGGTGTTGAAAACATTAAGAGCCTGAAGAGGTGGGAAATATATAAAGAGCTTGAAAAGGTGTCAAAAATAGTGGGAGCATGAAACGGTGTGAAAAATAAGAGAAGCATGAAGTGATGTTGAGAAACCTGAAGAGAATTAAAAGGTGTGAAAAATATGAAGAGCTATAAAAGATGTGAAATATATGAGGAGCATGAAATGATCTGAAAAATAGGAGGAGCATGAAACGGTGTTGAAAAACATGAAGAGCCTGAAAAGGTGTGAAAAATATGAAGAGCTTCAAAAGGTGTCAAAAATATGAGGAGCATGATACGGTCTGAAAAATAGGAGGAGCATGAAGTGGTGCTGAAAAATATGAAGAGCCTGAAAAAGTGTGAAAAATAGGAAGAGCTTCAAAAGGCGTCAAAAATATGAGGAGCATGAAACGGTCTGAAAAATAGGAGGAGCATGAAACGTTCTGAAAAATAGGAGGAGCATGAAGTGGTGTTGCAAAACATGAAGAGCCTGAAAAGGTGTGAAACATATGAAGAGCTTCAAAAGGTGTCAAAATTATGAGGAGCATGAAACGGCCTGAAAAATTGGAGGAGCATGAAGCGGTGTGGAAAAACAAGAAGAGCCTGAAAACGTGTGAAAAACATGAAGAGCATCAAAAGGTGTCAAAAATCAGATGAGCATGAAACGGTCTGAAAAATAGGAGGAGCATGAAGTGGAGTTGAAAAAAATGAAGAGCCTGAAAAGGTGTGAAAAATATGAAGAGCTTCAAAAGGTGTGAAATATATGAGGAGCATGAAACGGTCTGAAAAATAGGAGGAGTATGCAGCGGTTAAAAAACATGAAGAGGCTGAAAAGGTGTGAAAAATATGAAGAGCTCCAAAAGTTGTCAAAAATATGTGGAGCGTGAAACGGTCTCAGAAATAGGAGGAGCATGAAGCGGTGTTGAAAAACATGAAGAGCCTGAAAAGGTGTGAAAAATATGAGAGCTTCAAAAGGTGTCAATAATAAGAGGTGCATGAAACAGTCTGAAAAATAGGAGGAGCATGAAACTGTCTGAAAGATAGGAGAAGCATGAAGCGGTGTTGAAAAACATGAAGAGCATGAAAAGGTGTGAAAAATATGAAGAGGTTGAAAATGTGTGAAATATATGAAGAGCTTCAAAAGGTGTCAAAAATGAGATGAGCATGAAACGGTCTGAAAAATAAGAGGAGCATGAAACGGTGATCAAAACGTGAAGAGCCTGAAAAGGTGTGAAAAATATGAAGAGCTTCAAAAGGTGTGAAATACATGAGGAGCATGAAACGGGCTGAAAAATAGGAGAAGCATGAAGTGGTGTGGAAAAACATGAAGAGCCTGAAAAGGTGTGAAAAATATGAAGAGCTTCAAAAGGTGTGAAATATATGAGGAGCATGAAACTCTCTGAAAAATAGAAGGAGCATGAAGCGGTGTTCAAACATGAAGAGCCTGAAAAGGTGTGAAAAATATGAAGAGCTTCAAAAGGTGTCAAAAATATTAGGAGCATGAAACGGTCTGAAAAATAGGAGGAGCACGAAGCGGTGTTCAAAAACATGAAGAGCCTGAAAAGGTGTGAAAATATGAAGAGCTTCAAAAGGGGTCAAAAATATGAGAAGCATGAAACGGTCTGAAAAATATGAGGAGCATGAAGTGGTGTTGAAAAACATGCAGAACCTGAGAACTTGTGAAAAATATGAAGAGCTTCAAAAGGTGTCAAAAATATGATGAGAATGAAACGGTCTGAAAAATAGGAGGATCATGAAGCGGTGTTGAAAAACATGAAGAGTCTGAAAACGTGTGAAAGATATGTAGAGTTTCTAAAGATGTCAAAAATATGAGGAGCATGAAACGGTCTGAAAAATAGGAGGAGCATGAAGTGGTGTTGAAAAACATGAAGAGCCTGAAAAAGTGTGAAAAATTTGAAGAGCTTCAAAAGGTGAGAAATACATGAGGAGCATGAAACTCTCTGAAAAATAGGAGAAGCATGAACCGGTGTTGAAAAACATGAAGAGCCTGAAAAGGTGTGAAAAATATGAGAGCTTCAAAAGGTGTCAATAATAAGAGGTGCATGAAACAGTCTGAAAAATAGGAGAAGCATGAATCTGTCTGAAAAATAGGAGAAGCATGAAGCGGTGTTGAAAAAAATGAAGAGCCTGAAAAGGTGTGAAAAATATGAAGAGCTTCAAAATGTTTCACAAATATGAAGAGCATGAAACGGTCTGAAAAACAGGAGGATAATGAAGCGGTGTTCAAAAACATGAAGAGCCTGAAAAGGTGTGAAAAATATGAAGAGCTTCAAAAGGTGTCAAAAATATGAGGAGCATGAAACGGTCTGATAAATAGGTGGAGCATGAAGCTGTGTTCAAAAACATGAAGAGCCTGAAAAGGTGTGAAAAATATGAAGAGCTTCAAAAGGTGTGAAAAATATGAGGAGCATGAAACGGTCTGAAAAATAGAAGCAGCATGAAACGGTGTTGAATAATATGAAGAGCCTGAAAACGTGTGAAAAATATGAAGAGCTTCAAAAGGTGTGAAAAATATAAAGAGCTTCAAAGGTGACAAAAATGAGATGAGCATGAAACGGTCTGAAAAATAGGAGGAGAATGAAATGGTGGTGAAAAACATGAAGAGCCTGAAAAGGTGTGAAAAATATGAAGAGCTTCAAAAGGTGTGAAATATATGAGGAGAATGAAACGGTCTGAAAAATAGGAGGATCATGAAGCGGGTTTCAGAAACATGAAGAGCATGAAAAGGTGTGAAAAATATGAAGAGCTTCAAAAGGTGTCAAAAATATGAGGAGCATGAAACGGTCTGAAAAATAGGAGGAACATGAAGCGGTGTTCAAAAACATGAAAAGCCTGAAAATGTGTGAAAAATATAAAGAGCTTCAAAAGATGTGAAAAATATGAAGAGCTTCAAAAGGTGTCAAAAATGAGATGAGCATGAAACGGTCGGAAAAATAGGAGGAGCATGAAGCGGTGTTGAAAAACATGAAGAACCTGAAAAGGTGTGAGAAATATCAAGAGCTTCAAAAGGTGTCAAATATATGAGGAGCATGAAACGTTCTGAAAAAGAGGCGGAGCATGAAGCGGTGTTGAAAAACATGAAGAGCCTGAAAAGCTGTGTAAAATATGAAGAGGTTCTACAGGTGTCAAAAATATGAGGAGCATGAAACGGTCTTAAAAATAGGCGGATTATGAAACGGTGTTCAAAAACATGAAGAGCCTGAAAAGGTGTGAAAAATATGAAAAGCCTCAAAACCTGTCAAAAATATGAGGAGCATGAAACTGTCTGAAAAATAGCAGGGGCATGAAGCGGTGTTGAAAAACATGAAGAGTGAAAACGTGTGAAAATATGAAGAGCTTCAAACATATGAAAAATATGAAGAGCTTCAAAAGGTGTGAAAAATATGAAGAGCTTCAAAAGGTGTCAAAAATGAGATGAGCATAAAACGGTCCGAAAAATACGAGGAGCATGAAGCGGTGTTGAAAATCATGAAGAGCCTGAAAAGGGGTGAAAAATATGAAGAGCTTCAATGATGTGAAAAATATGAAGAGCTTCAAAAGGTGTCAAAAAAATGAAGAGCATGAAACGGTCTGAAAAAAAGAAGGAGCATGAAACGGTGATCAAACACATGAAGAGCCTGAAAAGGTGTGGAAAATATGAAGAGCTTCAAAAGGTGTGAAATACATGAGGAGCATGAAACTCTCTGAAAAATAGGAGGAGCATGAAGCGGTGTTCAAAAACAGGAAGAGCCTGAAAAGTTGTGAAAAATATGAAAAGCTTCAAAAGGTGTCAAAAATGAGATGAGCCTTAAACGGTCTGAAAAACAGGAATAACATGAAACGGTGTTGAAAATCATGAAGAGCCTGAAATAGTGTGAAAAATATAAAGAGCTGCAAAAGGTGTCAAAAATATGAGGAGCATGAAACGGTCTGATAAATAGGTGGAGCATGAAGCTGTGTTCAAAAACATGAAGAGCCTGAAAAGATGTGAAAAATATGAAGAGCTTCAAAAGGTCTGAAATATATGAGGAGAATGAAACGGTCTGAAAAATAGGAGGATCATGAAGCGGTTTTCAGAAACATGAAGAGCATGAAAAGGTGTGAAAAATATGAAGAGCTTCAAAAGGTGTGAAATACATGAGGAGCATGAAACTCTCTGAAAAATAGGAGGAGCATGAAGCGGTGTTCAAAAACATGAAGAGCCTGAAAAGTTGTGAAAAATATGAAAAGCTTCAAAAGGTGTCAAAAATGAGATGAGAATTAAACGGTCTTAAAAATAGGAATAACATGAAACGGTGTTGAAAATCATGAAGAGCCTGAAATAGTGTGAAAAATATAAAGAGCTGCAAAAGGTGTCAAAAATATGAGGAGCAGGAAACGGTCTGAAAAATAGAAGCAGCATGAAACGGTGTTGAAACACATGAAGAGCCTGAAAACGTGTGAAAAATATGAAGAGCTTCAAAAGGTGTGAAACATATAAAGAGTTTCAAAGGTGACAAAAATGAGATGAGCACGAAACGGTCTGAAAAATAGGAGGAGCATGAAGTGGTGGTGAAAAACATGAAGAGCCTGAAAAGGTGTGAAAAATATGAAGAGCTTCAAAATGTTTCAAAAATATGAAGAGCATGAAACGGTCTGAAAATCAGGAGGATCATGAAGCGGTGATCAAAAACATTAAGAGCCTGAAAAGGTGTGAAAAATATGAAGAGCATCAAAAGGTGTGAAATACATGAGGAGCATGAAACGGGCTGAAAAATAAGAGAAGCATGAAGTGCTGTGGAAAAACATGAAGAGCCTGAAAAGCTGTGAAAAATATGATGAGCTTCAAAAGGTGTGAAATATATGAGGAGCATGAAACGGGTTGAAAAATAGGAGGATGATGAAACGGAGTTGAAAAACATGAAGAGCCTGAAAAGATGTGAAAAATATGAAAAGCTTCAAAAACTGTCAAAAATATGAGGAGCATGAAACGGTCTGAAAAATAGGAGGAGCATGAAGCTGTGTTCAAAAACATGAAGAGCCTGAAAAGGTGTGAAAAATATGAAGAGCTTCAAAAGGTGTCAAAAATATGAGGAGCATGAAACGGTCTGAAAAATAGGAGGAGCATGAAGCTGTGTTCAAAAACATGAAGATCTAAAAAGGGTGATAAATATGAAGAGCTTCAAAAGGTGTGAAAAATATGAGGAGCATGAAACGGTCTGAAAAATAGAAGCAGCATGTAACGGTTTTGAAAAACATGAAGAGCCTGAAAACGTGTGAAAAATATGAAGGGCTTCAAAAGGTGTGAAAAACATGAAGAGCTTCAAAGGTGACAAAAATGAGATGAGCATGAAACGGTCTGAAAAATAGGAGGAGCATGAAGTGGTGTTGAAAAAGATGAAGAGCCTGAAAAGGTGTTAAAAATATGAAAGCATCAAAAGGTGTCAAAATTATGAGGAGCATGAAACGGTCTGAAAAATAGGAGGAGCATGAAGCGCTGTTGAATATCATAAAGAGCCTGAAAAGTTGTGAAAAATATGAAGAGCTTCAAAAGATCAGAAAAACATGAAGAGCTTCAAAAGGTGTCAAAATGAGATGAGCATGAAACGGTCTGAAAAATAGGAGGAGCATGAAGTCGTGTTGAATAAAAGGAAAAGTCTGAAAAAGTGTGAAATATATGAAGAGCTTCAAAAGGTGTCAAAAATATGAGGAGAATGAAACGGTCTGAAAAATAGGAGGAGCATGAAGCGATGTTGAAAAACATGAATTGTCTGAAAACGTGTGGAAAATATGAAGAGATTTATAAATGTGAAAAATATGAAGAGCTTCAAAAGGTGTGAAAAATCTGAAGAGCTTCAAAAGGTGTCAAAAAAGAGATGAGCATGAAAAGGTCTGAGAAATAGGAGGAGCATGAAGCGGTGTTGAAAATCATGAAGAGCCTGAAAAGGTGTGAAAAATATGAAGAGCTTCAAAAGGTGTCAAAAATATGAGGAGTATGAAACAATCTGAAAAATAGGAGGAGCATGAAGCGGTGTTCAAAAATATGAAGAGCCTGAAAAGGTGTGAAATATATGAAGAGCTTCAAAAGGTGTCAAAAATATGAGGAGCATGAAACGGTCTGAAAAATAGGAGGAACATGAAGCGGTGTTCAAAAACATGAAAAGCCTGAAAAGGTGTGAAAAATATGAAGAGCTTCAAAAGGTGTCAAAAATATGAGGAGCATGAAACGTTCTGAAAAATAGGACGAGCATGAAGCAGTGATAAAAAACATGAAGTGCCTGAAAAGGTGTGAAATATATGAAGAGTTCCTAAAGGTGTCAAAAATATGAGGAGCACCAAACGGTCTCAAAAATAGGAGGAGCATGAAGTGGTGTTGAAAAACATGAAGAGCCTGAAAATGAGTGAAAAATATGAAGAGCTTCAAAAAGTGTCAAAAATATGAGGAGCATGAAACGGTCTGAAAAGGAGGAAGAGCATGAAGAAGTGTTCAAAAACATGAAGAGCCTGAAAAGGTGTGAAAAATATGAAGAGCTTCAAAAGGTGTCAAAAATGAGATGAGCATGAAACGGTCTGAAAAATAGGAGGAGCATGAGCGGTGTTGAAAATCATGAAGAGCCTGAAAAGGTGTGAAAAATATGAAGAGCTTCAAAAGGTGTGAAATACATGAGGAGCATGAAACTCTCTGAAAAATAGGAGGAGCATGAAGCGATGTTCAAAAACATGAAGAGCCAGAAAATGTGTGAAAAATATGAAGAGCTTCAAAAGGTGTCAAAAATATGAGGAGAATGAAACGGTCTGAAAAATAGGAGGAGCATGAAGCTGTGTCGAAAAACATGAAGAGCCTGAAAAGGTTTGAAAAATATGAAGAGCTTCAAAAGTTGTCAAAAATATGAGGAGAATGAAACGTTCTGAAAAATAGGAGGAGCATGAAGCAGAGTTCGAAAACATGAAGAGCCTGAAAAGGTTTGAAAAATATGAAGAGCTGAAAAAGTGTCAAAAATATGAGGAGCATGAAACGATCTGAAAAATACGAGGAGCATGAAGCAGTGTTCAAAAACATGAAGAGCTTCAAAAGGTATGAAAAATATGAGAGCTTCAAAAGGTGTCAAAAATATGAGGAGCATGAAACGGTCTGAAAAATATGAGGAACATGAAGCGGTGTTCAAACACATGAAGAGCCTGAAAATGTGTGAAAATTATGAAGATCTTCAAAAGGTGTCAAAATTATGAGGAACATGAAACGGTTTGAAAAATAGGAGGAGCATGAAACGGTGTTGAAAAACATGAAGAGCCTGAAAAGGTGTGAAAAATATGAAGAGCTTCAAAATCTTTGAAAAATATGAAGAGCTTTCAAAGGTGTGAAATACATGAGGAGCATGAAACTCTCTGAAAAATAGGAGGAGCCTGAAATGGTGTTCAAAAACATGAATAGACTGAAAACGTGTGAAAAATATGAAGAGCTTCAAAAGGTGTGAAAAATATGAGGAGCATGATACGCTCTGAAAAATAGGAGGAGCATGAAGCTGTGTTCAAAAACATGAAGAGCCTGAAAAGTTGTGTAAAATATGAAAGGCTTCAAAAGGTGTGAAAAATATGAGGAGCATGAAACGGTCTGAAAAATCGGAGGAGCATGAAGCGGTGTTGAAAAACATGAAGAGCCTGAAAATGTGTGAAAAATATGAAGAGCTTCAAAAGGTGTCAAAAATATGAGGAGCATGAAATGGTCTGAAAAATTGGAGGAGCATGAAGCGGTGTTGAAAAACATGAAGAGCCTTAAAAGGTGTGAAAAAAATGAAGAGCTTCAAAAGGTGTCAAAAATATGAGGAGCATGAAACGGTCTGAAAAACATGAGCAGCATGAAGCGGTGTTGAAAAACATGAAGAGCCTGAAAAGGTGTGAAAAATATGAAGAGCTTCAAAAGGTGTGAAATACATGAGGAGCAGAAAACTCTCTGAAAAAGGGAAGGAGCATGAAGTGGTGTTCAAAAACATGAAGAGCCTGAAAAGGTGTGAAATATAGGAAGAGCTTCAAAATGTGTGAAAAATATGAGGAGCATGAAACGGTCTGAACAATAGCAGAAGCATGAAGCGCTGTTCAAAAACATGAAGAGCCTGAAAAGTTTTGAAAAATATGAAAACCTTCAAAAGGTATCAAAAATGAGATGAGCATGAAACGGTCTGAAAAATAGGACGTGCATGAAGCGGTGTTGAAAAACATGAAGAGCCTGAAAAGTAGTGAAAAATATGAAGAGCTTCAAAAGGTGTCAAAAATATGAGGAGCATGAAACGGTCTGAACAATAGGAGAAGCATGAAGCGGTGTTCAAAAACATGAAGAGCCTGAAAAGGGGTGAAAAATATGAAGAGCTTCAAAAGGTGTCAAAAATATGCGGAGCATGAAACGGTCTGAAAAATCGGAGGAGCATGAAGCGTTGTTGAAAAACATGAAGAGCCTGAAAAGGTGTGAGAAATATGAAGAGCTTCAAAAGGTGTTAAAATTATGAGTAGCATGAAACGGTCTGCAAAAAAGGAGGAGCATGAAGCGCTGTTGAATATCATAAAGAGCCTGAAAAGTTGTGAAAAATATGAAGAGCTTCAAAAGGTGTCAAAAATATGAGGAGCATGAAACGGTCTGCAAAAAAGTAGGAGCATGAAGTGATGTTGAAAAACTTGAAGAGCATGAAAAGGTGTGAAAAATATGAAGAGCTTCAAAATGTTTCAAAAATATGAAGAGCATGAAACGGTCTGAAAATCAGGAGGATCATGAAGCGGTGTTCAAAAACATGAAGAGCCTGAAAAGGTGTGAAAAATATGAAGAGCTCAAAAAGTGTCAAAAATATGATGAGCATGAAAAGATCTGAAAAATAGAAGGAGCATGAAACGGTGATCAAAAACATGAAGAGCCTGAAAAGGTGTGGAAAATATGAAGAGCTTCAAAAGCTGTGAAATACATGAGGAGCATGAAACTCTCTGAAAAATAGGAGGAGCATGAAGCGGTGTTCAAAAACATGAAGAGCCTGAAAAGTTGTGAAAAATATGAAAAGCTTCAAAAGGTGTCAAAAATATGAGGAGCATGAAACGGTCTGAAAAATAGGAGGAACATGAAGCGGTGTTCAAACACATGAAGAGCCTGAAAATGTGTGAAAATTATGAAGATCTTCAAAAGGTGTCAAAATTATGAGGAACATGAAACGGTTTGAAAAATAGGAGGAGCATGAAACGGTGTTGAAAAACATGAAGAGCCTGAAAAGGTGTGAAAAATATGAAGAGCTTCAAAATCTTTGAAAAATATGAAGAGCTTTCAAAGGTGTGAAATACATGAGGAGCATGAAACTCTCTGAAAAATAGGAGGAGCCTGAAATGGTGTTCAAAAACATGAATAGACTGAAAACGTGTGAAAAATATGAAGAGCTTCAAAAGGTGTCAAAAATATGAGGAGCATGATACGGTCTGAAAAATAGGAGGAGCATGGAGCTGTGTTCAAAAACATGAAGAGCCTGAAAAGTTGTGAAAAATATCAAAAGCTTCAAAAGGTGTCAAAAATGAGATGAGCATGAAACGGTCTGAAAAATAGGAGGAGCATGAAGCGATGTTCAAAAACATGAAGAGCCTGAAAACTTGTGAAAAATATGAAAGGCTTCAAAAGGTGTGAAAAATATGAGGAGCATGAAACGGTCTGAAAAATCGGAGGAGCATGAAGCGGTGTTGAAAAATATGAAGAGCCTGAAAATGTGTGAAAAATATGAAGAGCTTTAAAAGGTGTCAAAAATGAGATGAGCATGAAACGGTCTGAAAAATAGGACGTGCATGAAGCGGTGTTCAAAAACATGAAGAGCCTAAAAAGTTGTGAAATATATGAAGAGCTTCAAAAGGTGTCAAAAATATGAGGAGCATGAAACGGTCTGAAAAATAGGAGAAGCATGAAGCGGTGTTCAAAAACATGAAGAGCCTGAAAAGGTGTGGAAAATATGAAGAGCTTCAAAAGCTGTGAAATACATGAGGAGCATGAAACTCTCTGAAAAATAGGAGGAGCATGAAGCGGTGTTCAAAAACATGAAGAGCCTGAAAAGTTGTGAAAAATATGAAAAGCTTCAAAAGGTGTCAAAAATGAGATGAGCATTAAAAGGTCTGAAAAATAGGAATAACATGAAACGATGTTGAAAATCATGAAGAGCCTGAAAAACTGTGAAAATATAAAGAGCTTCAAAAGGTGTCAAAAATATGAGGAGCATGAAACGGTCTGACATATAGGAGGAGCATGAAGCTGTGTTCCAAAACATGAAGATCCTGAAAAGGTGTGAAAAATATGAAGAGCTTCAAAAGTTGTGAAAAATATGAGGAGCATGGAACGGACTGAAAAATTGAAGCAGCATGAAACGGTGTTGAAAAATATGAAGAGCCTGAAAAGGTGTGAAAAATATGAAGAGCTTCAAAATGTTTCACAAATATGAAGAGCATGAAACGGTCTGAAAAAAAAGAGGATCATGAAGCGGTGTTCAAAAACCTGAAGAGCCTGAAAAGGTGTGAAAAATATGAAGAGCTTCAAAAGGTGTCAAAAATATGAGGAGCATGAAACGGTCTGAAAAATAGGAGGAGCATGAAACGGTGATCAAAAACATGAAGAGCCTGAAAATGTGTGAAAAATATGAAGAGCTTCTAAAGGTGTCAAAAATATGAGGAGCATAAACGGTCTGAAAAATAGGAGTAGCATGAAGCGGTGTTCAAAAACATGAAGAGCCTGAAAAGGTGTGAAAAATATGAAGAGCTCAAAAAGTATCAAAAATATGAGGATCATGAAACGGTGTGAAAAATTGGAGGAGCATGAAGCAGAGTTCGAAAACATGAAGAGCCTGAAAAGGTTTGAAAAATACGAAGAGCTCAAAAAGTGTCAACAAATGAGGAGCATGAAACGATCTGAAAAATACGAGGAGCATGAAGCAGTGTTCAAAAACATGAAGAGCTTCAAAAGGTATGAAAAATATGAGAGCTTCAAAAGGTGTCAAAAATATGAGGAGCATGAAACGGTCTGAAAAATAGGAGGAACATGAAGCGGTGTTCAAACACATGAAGAGCCTGAAAATGTGTGAAAATTATGAAGATCTTCTAAAGGTGTCAAAATTATGAGGAACATGAAACGGTTTGAAAAATAGGAGGAGCATGAAACGGTGTTGAAAAACATGAAGAGCCTGAAAAGGTGTGAAAAATATGAAGAGCTTCAAAATCTTTGAAAAATATGAAGAGCTTTCAAAGGTGTGAAATACATGAGGAGCATGAAACTCTCTGAAAAATAGGAGGAGCCTGAAATGGTGTTCAAAAACATGAATAGACTGAAAACGTGTGAAAAATATGAAGAGCTTCAAAAGGTGTCAAAAATATGAGGAGCATGAAACGGTCTGAAAAATATGAGCAGCATGAAGCGGTGTTGAAAAACATGAAGAGCCTTAAAAGGTGTGAAAAAAATGAAGAGCTTCAAAAGGTGTCAAAAATATGAGGAGCATGAAACTGTCTGAAAAATATGAGCAGCATGAAGTGGTGTTGAAAAACATGAAGAGACTGAAAAGGTGTGAAAAATATGAAGAGCTTCAAATGGTGTGAAATACATGAGGAGCATAAAACTCTCTGAAAAAGAGAAGGAGCATGAAGTGGTGTTCAGAAACATGAAGAGCCTGAAAAGGTGTGAAATATATGAAGAGCTTCAAAAGGTGTGAAAAATATGAGGAGCATGATATGGTTTGAAAAATAGGATTAGCGTGAAGCGGTGTTCAAAAACATGAAGAGCCTGAAAATGTGTGAAATATATGAAGAGCTTCAAAAGCTGTCAAAAATTTGAGGAGCATGAAACGTTCTGAAAAATAGGACGAGCATGAAGCAGTGTTGAAAAACATGAAGAGCCTGAAAATGTGTGAAATATATGAAGAGCTTCAAAAGCTGTCAAAAAGATGAGGAGAATGAAACGCTCTGAAAAATAGGAGGAGCATGAAGTGGTGTTGAAAAAAATGAAGAACCTGAAAGGGTGTGAAATATATGAAGAGCTTGAACAGGTGTCAAAAATATGAGGAGAATGAAACGGTCTGAAAAATAGGAGGAGTATGAAGAGGTGTTAAAAACATGAAGAGCCTGAAAAGGTGTGAAAAATATGAAGAGTTTCTAAAGGTGTCAAATATGAGGAGCATGAAACGGTCTGAAAAATAGGAGGAGCATGAAGCGGTGTTGAAAAACATGAAGAGCCGGAAAAGGTGTGAAAAATATGAAGAGTTTCAAAGGTTTCAAAAATATGAGGAGCATGAATGGTCTGAAAAATAGGAGGAGCATGAACTGGTGTTGAAAAACATGAAGAGCCTGAAAAGGTGGCAAAAATATGAAGAGCTTCAAAAGGTGTGAAAAATATGAGGAGCATAAAACGGTCTGAAAAATAGGAGGAGCATGAAGCGGTGTTCAAAAACATGAAGAGCCTGAAAAGTTGTGAAAAATATGAAAAGCTTCAAATGGTGTCAAAATTGAGATGAGCATGAAACGGATGAAAAATAGGAGAAGCATGAAGTGGTGTGGAAAAACATGAAGAGCCTGAAAAGGTGTGAAAAATATGAAGAGCTTCAAAAGGTGTGAAATACATGAGGAGCATGAAACGGTCTGAAAAATAGGAGGAGAATGAAGCGGTGTTCAAAAACATGAAGAGCCTGAAAAGGTGTGAAAAATATGAAGAGCTTCAAAAGGTGTGAAATACATGAGGAGCATGAAACGGTCTGAAAAAAAGGAGGAGCATGAAGCGGTGTTGAAAAACATGAAGAGTCTGAAAAGGTGTGAAAAATATGAAGAGCTTCAAAAGGTGTCAAAAATATGAGGAGCAGGAAACGGTCTGAAAAATAGGAGGAGCATGAAGCGGTGTTCAAAAACATGAAGAGCCTGAAAAGTTGTGAAAAATATGAAAAGCTTCAAATGGTGTCAAAATTGAGATGAGCATGAAACGGATGACAAATAGGAGAAGCATGAAGTGGTGTGGAAAAACATGAAGAGCCTGAAAAGGTGTGAAAAATATGAAGAGCTTCAAAAGGTGTGAAATACATGAGGAGCATGAAACTCTCTGAAAAATAGGAGGAGCATGAAGCGCTGTTCAAAAACATGAAGAGCCTGAAAAGGTGAGAAAAATATGAAGAGCTTCAAAAGGTGTGAAAAATATGAGGAGCATGATACTGTCGAAAAAATAGGAGGAGCATGAAGTGGAGTTCAAAAACATGAAGAGCTTGAAAAGGTGTGAAAAATATGAAGAGCCTCAAAACGTGTCAAAATATTAGGAGTATGAAACGGTATGATAAATAGAAGGAGCATGAAGCGGTGTTGAAAAACATGAAGAGTCTGAAATTGTGTGAAAAATATGAAGAGCTTCAAAAAGGTGAAAAATATGAAGAGCTTCAAAAGTTTTCAAAAATTAGATGAGTATGAAACGGTCTAAAAAATAGGAGGAGTAACAAATAGTGTTGAAAAAAATGAAGAGCATGAAAAGGTGTGAGAAATATGAACGGCTTCAAAAGGTGTGAAAAATATGAGGAGCCTGAAACGGTCTGAAAAAAAGGAGGAGCATGAAGTGGTGTTGAAAAACATGAAGAGCCTGAAAAGGTGTGGAAAATATGAAGAGCTTCAAAAGGTGTCAAAAATATGAGGAGCATGAAACGGTCTGAAAAATAGGAGGAGCATGAAGTGCTGTTCAAAAACATGAAGAGCCTGAAAAGGTGTGAAAAATATGAAGAGCTTCAAAAGGTGTGAAAAATATGAAGAGCATGATACGGTAGAAAAAATAGGAGGAGCATGAAGCTGTGTTCAAAAACATGAAGAGCCTGAAAAGGTGTGAAAAATATGAAGAGCCTCAAAACGTGTCAAAAATATGAGAAGTATGAAACGGTATGATAAATAGCAGGAGCATGAAGCGGTTTTGAAAAACATGAAGAGTCTGAAATCGTGTGAAAAATATGAAGAGCTTCAAAAATGTGAAAAATATGAAGAGCTTCAAAAGGTGTAAAAAATATGAAGTGCCTCAAAATGTGTCAAAAATTAGATGAGTATGAAAAGTTCTAAAAAATAGGAGGAGCAACAAGTAGTGTTGAAAAAAATGAAGAGCCTGAAAAGGTGTGAAAAATATGAAGAGCTTCAAAAGGTGTCAAAAATATGAGGAGAATGAAACGGTCTGAAAAATAGGAGGAGCATGAAGCTGTGTCGAAAAACATGAAGAGCCTGAAAAGGTGTGAAAAATATGAAGAGCTTCAAAAGGTGTCAAAAATATGAGGAGCATGAAACGTTCTGAAAAATAGGACGAGCATGAAGCTGTGTTCCAAAACATGAAGATCCTGAAACGGTGTGAAAAATATGAAGAGCTTCAAAAGGTGTGAAATATATGAGGAGCATGAAACGGACTGAAAAATAGAAGCAGCATGAAACGGTGTTGAAAAATATGAAGAGCAAAAAACGTGTGAAAAATATGAAGAGTTTCAAAAGGTGTGAAAAAAATAAAGAGCTTCAAAGGTGACAAAAATGAGATGAGCATGATACGGTCTGAAATATAGGAGGAGCGTGAAGTGGTGGTGAAAAACATGAAGAGCCTGAAAAGGTGTGAAAAATATGAAGAGCTTCAAAATGTTTCACAAATATGAAGAGCATGAAACGGTCTGAAAAACAGGAGGATCACGAAGCGGTGTTCAAAAACATGAAGAGCCTGAAAAGGTGTGAAAAATATGAAGAGCTTCTAAAGGTGTCAAAAATATGAGGAGCATAAACGGTCTGAAAAATAGGAGTAGCATGAAGCGGTGTTCAAAAACATGAAGAGCCTGAAAAGGTGTGAAAAATATGAAGAGCTCAAAAAGTGTCAAAAATATGAGGAGCATGAAACGATCTGAAAAATAGACGGAGCATGAAACGGTGATCAAACACATGAAGAGCCTGAAAAGGTGTGGAAAATATGAAGAGCTTCAAAAGGTGTGAAATACATGAGGAGCATGAAACTCTCTGAAAAATAGGAGGAGCATGAAGCGGTGTTCAAAAACATGAAGAGCCTGAAAAGTTGTGAAAAATATGAAAAGCTTCAAAAGGTGTCAAAAATGAGATGAGCATTAAACGGTATGAAAAATAGGAATAACATGAAACGGTGTTGAAAATCATGAAGAGCCTGAAATAGTGTGAAAAATATAAAGAGCTGCAAAAGGTGTCAAAAATATGAGGAGCATGAAACGGTCTGAAAAATAGAAGCAGCATGAAACGGTGTTGAAACACATGAAGAGCCTGAAAAGGTGTGAAAAATATGAAGAGCTTCAAAAGGTGTGAAAAATATAAAGAGTTTCAAAGGTGACAAAATGAGATGAGCATGAAACGGTCTGAAAAATAGGAGGAGCATGAAGTGGTGGTGAAAAACATGAAGAGCCTGAAAAGGTGTGAAAAATATGAAGAGCTTCAAAAGGTGTGAAATACATGAGGAGCATAAAACTCTCTGAAAAAGAGAAGGAGCATGAAGTGGTGTTCAAAAACATGAAGAGCCTGAAAGGTGTGAAATATATGAAGAGCTTCAAAAGGTGTGAAAAATATGAGGAGCATGATATGGTTTGAAAAATAGGATTAGCATAAAGCGGTGTTCAAAAACATGAAGAGCTTGAAAAGTTGTGAAAAATATGAAAACCTTCAAAAGGTGTCAAAAATGAGATGAGCATGAAACGGTCTGAAAAATAGGACGTGCATGAAGCGGTGTTGAAAAACATGAAGAGCCTGAAAAGTAGTGAAAAATATGAAGAGCTTCAAAAGGTGTCAAAAATATGAGGAGCATGAAACGGTCTGAACAATAGGAGAAGCATGAAGCGGTGTTCAAAAACATGAAGAGCCTGAAAAGGGGTGAAAAATATGAAGAGCTTCAAAAGGTGTCAAAAATATGAGGAGCATGAAATGGTCTGAAAAATCGGAGGAGCATGAAGCGTTGTTGAAAAACATGAAGAGCCTGAAAAGGTGTGAGAAATATGAAGAGCTTCAAAAGGTGTTAAAAGTATGAGTAGCATGAAACGGTCTGCAAAAAAGGAGGAGCATGAAGTGGTGTTGTAAAAGATGAAGAGCCTGAAAAGGTGTTAAAAATATGAAAGCATCAAAAGGTGTCAAAATTATGAGGAGCATGAAACGGTCTGAAAAATAGGAGGAGCATGAAGCGCTGTTGAATATCATAAAGAGCCTGAAAAGTTGTGAAAAATATGAAGAGCTTCAAAAGATGAGAAAAACATGAAGAGCTTCAAACGTGTCAAAATGAGATGAGCATGAAACGGTCTGAAAAATAGGCGGAGCATGAAGTCGTGTTGAATAAAAGAAAAAGTCTGAAAAAGTGTGAAATATATGAAGAGCTTCAAAATGTGTCAAAAATATGAGGAGAATGAAACGGTCTGAAAAATAGGAGGAGCATGAAGCGATGTTGAAAAACATGAATTGTCTGAAAACGTGTGGAAAATATGAAGAGATTCATAAATGTGAAAAATATGAAGAGCTTCAAAAGGTGTGAAAAATCTGAAGAGCTTCAAAAGGTGTCAAAAAAGAGATGAGCATGAAAAGGTCTGAAAAATAGGAGGAGCATGAAGCGGTGTTGAAAATCATGAAGAGCCTGAAAAGCTGTGAAAAATATGAAGAGCTTCAAAAGGTGTCAAAAATATGAGGAGCATGAAACAATCTGAAAAATAGGAGGAGCATGAAGCGGTGTTCAAAAATATGAAGAGCCTGAAAAGGTGTGAAATATATGAAGAGCTTCAAAAGGTGTCAAAAATATGAGGAGCATGAAACGGTCTGAAAAATAGGAGGAACATGAAGCGGTGTTCAAAAACATGAAAAGCCTGAAAAGGTGTGAAAAATATGAAGAGCTTCAAAAGGTGTCAAAAATATGAGGAGCATGAAACGTTCTGAAAAATAGGACGAGCATGAAGCAGTGATAAAAAATATGAAGTGCCTGAAAAGGTGTGAAATATATGAAGAGTTCCTAAAGGTGTCAAAAATATGAGGAGCAACAAACGGTCTCAAAAATAGGAGGAGCATGAAGTGGTGTTGAAAAACATGAAGAGCCTGAAAATGAGTGAAAAATATGAAGAGCTTCAAAAACTGTCAAAAATATGAGGAGCATGAAACGGTCTGAAAAGGAGGAAGAGCATGAAGAAGTGTTCAAAAACATGAAGAGCCTGAAAAGGTGTGAAAAATATGAAGAGCTTCAAAAGGTGTCAAAAATGAGATGAGCATGAAACGGTCTGAAAAATAGGAGGAGCATGAGCGGTCTTGAAAATCATGAAGAGCCTGAAAAGGTGTGAAAAATATGAAGAGCTTCAAAAGGTGTGAAATACATGAGGAGCATGAAACTCTATGAAAAATAGGAGGAGCATGAAGCGATGTTCAAAAACATGAAGAGCCTGAAAATGTGTGAAAAATATGAAGAGCTTCAAAAGGTGTCAAAAATATGAGGAGAATGAAACGGTCTGAAAAATAGGAGGAGCATGAAGCTGTGTCGAAAAACATGAAGAGCCTGAAAAGTTTGAAAAATATGAAGAGCTTCAAAAGGTGTCAAAAATATGAGGAGAATGAAACGGTCTGAAAAATAGGAGGAGCATGAAGCAGAGTTCGAAAACATGAAGAGCCTGAAAAGGTTTGAAAAATATGAAGAGCTCAAAAAGTGTCAAAAATATGAGGAGCATGAAACGATCTGAAAAATACGACGAGCATGAAGCAGTGTTCAAAAACATGAAGAGCTTCAAAAGGTATGAAAAATATGAGAGCTTCAAAAGGTGTCAAAAATATGAGGAGAATGAAACGTTCTGAAAAATAGGACGAGCATGAAGCAGTGATAAAAAACATGAAGTGCCTGAAAAGGTGTGAAAAATATGAAAAGCTTAAAAAGGTGTCAAAAATATGAGGAGCAAAAAACGGTCTGAAAAATAAGAGGAGCATGAAGCGGTATTAAAAAACATGAAGAGCCTGAAAAGGTGTGAAAAATATGAAGAGCTTCAAAAGGTGTGAAAAATATGAGGAGCATGAAACGGTCTGAAAAATAGAAGCAGCATGAAACGGTGTTGAAAAATATGAAGAGCCTGAAAACATGTGAAAAATATGAAGAGCTTCAAAAGGTGAGAAAAATATAAAGAGCTTCAAAGGTGAAAAAAATGAGATGAGCATGAAACGGTCTGAAAAATAGGAGGAGCATGAAGCTGTGTTGAAAAACATGAAGGGCCTGAAAAGGTGTGCAAAATATGAAGAGCTTCAAAAATGTGAAAAATATGTTGAGCATGAAACGTTCTGAAAAATAGGAGGAGCATGAAGCGGTGTTCAAAAACATGAAGAGCCTGAAAAGGTGTGAAAAATATGAATAGCATCAAAATGTTTCAAAAATATGAAGAGCATGAAACGGTCTGAAAAATAGGAGGAGCATGAAGTCGTGTTGAAAAAAAAAGAAGAGACTGAAAAGGTGTGAAATATATGAAGAGCTTCAAAAGGTGTCAAAAATATGAGGAGAATGAAACGGTCTGAAAAATAGGAGGATCATGAAGCTGTGTCGAAAAACATGAAGAGCCTGAAAAGGTGTGAAAAAAATCAAGAGCTTCTAAATGTGTCAAAAATATGAGGAGCATGAAACGGTCTGAAAAATAGGAGGATCATGAAGCGGTGTTCAAAAACATGAAGAGCCTGAAAAGGTATGAAAAATATGAAGAGCTGAAAAAGTGTCAAAAATATGATGAGCATGAAACGATCTGAAAAATAGAAGGAGCATGAAATGGTGATCAAAAACATGAAGAGCCTGAAAAGTTGTGAAAAATATGAAGAGCTCAAAAAGTGTCAAAAATATGAGGAGCATGAAACGCTCTGAAAAATAGGAGGAGCATGAAGCGATGTTCAAAAACATGAAGAGCCTGAAAAGTTGTGAAAAATATGAAAAGCTTCAAAAAGTGTCAAAAATATGAGGAGCATGAAACGGTCTGAAAAATAGGAGGAGCATGAAGCTGTGTTCAAAAATATGAAGAGCGTGAAAAGGTGTGAAAAATATGAAGAGCTTCAAAAGTTGTCAAAAATATGAGGAGCATGAAACGGTCTGAAAAATAGGAGGAGCATGAAGCTGTGTTCAAAAACATGAAGATCTTAAAAGGGTGTGAAAAATATGAAGAGCTTCAAAAGGTGTGAAAAATATGAGGAGCATGAAACGGTCTGAAAAATAGAAGCAGCATGAAACGGTTTTGAAAAACATGAAGAGCCTGAAAACTTGTGAAAAATATGAAGAGCTTTAAAAGGTGTGAAAAATATGAAGAGCTTCAAAGGTGACAAAAATGAGATGAGCATGAAACGGTCTGAAAAATAGGAGGAGCATGAAGTGGTGGAGAAAAACATGAAGAGCCTGAAAAGGTGTGAAAAATATGAAGAGCTTCAAAATGTTTCAAAAATATGAAGAGCATGAAACGGTCTGAAAATCAGGAGGATCATGAAGCGGTGTTCAAAAACATGAAGAGCCTGAAAAGGTGTGAAAAATATGAAGAGCTCAAAAAGTGTCAAAAATATGATGAGCATGAAACGATCTGAAAAATAGAAGGAGCATGAAACGGTGATCAAAAACATGAAGAGCCTGAAAAGGTGTGGAAAATATGAAGAGCTTCAAAAGGTGTCAAAAATATGAGGAGCATGAAACGGTCTGAAAAATAGGAGGAGCATGAAGCTGTGTCGAAAAACATGAAGAGCCTGAAAAGGTTTGAAAAATATGAAGAGCTTCAAAAGGTGTCAAAAATATGAGGAGAATGAAACGGTCTGAAAAATAGGAGGAGCATGAAGCAGAGTTCGAAAACATGAAGAGCCTGAAAAGGTTTGAAAAATAGGAAGAGCTCAAAAAGTGTCAAAAATATGAGGAGCATGAAACGATCTGAAAAATACGAGGAGCATGAAGCAGTGTTCAAAAACATGAAGAGCTTCAAAAGGTATGAAAAATATGAGAGCTTCAAAAGGTGTCAAAAATATGAGGAGCATGAAACGGTCTGAAAAATAGGAGGAACATGAAGCAGTGTTCAAACACATGAAGAGCCTGAAAATGTGTGAAAATTATGAAGATCTTCAAAAGGTGTCAAAATTATGAGGAACATGAAACGGTTTGAAAAATAGGAGGAGCATGAAACGGTGTTGAAAAACATGAAGAGCCTGAAAAGGTGTGAAAAATATGAGGAGCTTCAAAATCTTTGAAAAATATGAAGAGCTTTCAAAGGTGTGAAATACATGAGGAGCATGAAACTCTCTGAAAAATAGGAGGAGCCTGAAATGGTGTTCAAAAACATGAATAGACTGAAAACGTGTGAAAAATATGAAGAGCTTCAAAAGGTGTCAAAAATATGAGGAGCATGAAACGGTCTGAAAAATATGAGCAGCATGAAGCGGTGTTGAAAAATATGAAGAGCCTTAAAAGGCGTGAAAAAAATGAAGAGCTTCAAAAGGTGTCAAAAATATGAGGAGCATGAAACAGTCTGAAAAATATGAGCAGCATGAAGCGGTGTTGAAAAACATGAAGAGCCTGAAAAGGTGTGAAAAATATGAAGAGCTTCAAAAGGTGTGAAATACATGAGGAGCATAAAACTCTCTGAAAAAGAGAAGGAGCATGAAGTGGTGTTCAAAAACTGGAAGAGCCTGAAAAGGTGTGAAATATATGAAGAGCTTCAAAAGGTGTGAAAAATATGAGGAGCATGATATGGTTTGAAAAATAGGATTAGCATGAAGCGGTGTTCAAAAACATGAAGAGCCTGAAAAGTTGTGAAAAATATGAAAAACTTCAAAAGGTGTCAAAAATCAGATGAGCATGAAACGGTCTGAAAAATAGGACGTGCATGAAGCGGTGTTGAAAAACATGAAGAGCCTGAAAAGTTGTGAAAAATATGAAGAGCTTCAAAAGGTGTCAAAAATATGAGGAGCATGAAACGGTCTGAAAAATAGGAGGAGCATGAAGCGATGGTCAAAAACATGAAGAGCCTGAAAATGTGTGAAAAATATGAAGAGCTTCAAAAGGTGTGAAATACATGAGGAGCATGAAACTCTCTGAAAAATAGGAGGAGCATGAAGCGATGTTGAAAAATATGAAGAGCCTGAAAATGTGTGAAAAATATGAAGAGCTTCAAAAGGTGTCAAAAATATGAGGAGAATGAAACGGTCTGAAAAATAGGAGGAGCATGAAGCTGTGTCGAAAAACATGAAGAGCCTGAAAAGGTGTGAAAAATATGAAGAGCTTCAAAAGGTGTCAAAAATATGAGGAGCATGAAACGTTCTGAAAAATAGGACGAGCATGAAGCTGTGTTCCAAAACATGAAGATCCTGAAACGGTGTGAAAAATATGAAGAGCTTCAAAAGGTGTGAAATATATGAGGAGCATGAAACGGACTGAAAAATAGAAGCAGCATGAAACGGTGTTGAAAAATATGAAGAGCAAAAAACGTGTGAAAAATATGAAGAGTTTCAAAAGGTGTGAAAAAAATAAAGAGCTTCAAAGGTGACAAAAATGAGATGAGCATGATACGGTCTGAAATATAGGAGGAGCGTGAAGTGGTGGTGAAAAACATGAAGAGCCTGAAAAGGTGTGAAAAATATGAAGAGCTTCAAAATGTTTCACAAATATGAAGAGCATGAAACGGTCTGAAAAACAGGAGGATCATGAAGCGGTGTTCAAAAACATGAAGAGCCTGAAAAGGTGTGAAAAATATGAAGAGCTTCTAAAGGTGTCAAAAATATGAGGAGCATAAACGGTCTGAAAAATAGGAGTAGCATGAAGCGGTGTTCAAAAACATGAAGAGCCTGAAAAGGTGTGAAAAATATGAAGAGCTCAAAAAGTGTCAAAAATATGAGGAGCATGAAACGTTCTGAAAAATAGACGGAGCATGAAACGGTGATCAAACACATGAAGAGCCTGAAAAGGTGTGGAAAATATGAAGAGCTTCAAAAGGTGTGAAATACATGAGGAGCATGAAACTCTCTGAAAAATAGGAGGAGCATGAAGCGGTGTTCAAAAACATGAAGAGCCTGAAAAGTTGTGAAAAATATGAAAAGCTTCAAAAGGTGTCAAAAATGAGATGAGCATTAAACGGTATGAAAAATAGGAATAACATGAAACGGTGTTGAAAATCATGAAGAGCCTGAAATAGTGTGAAAAATATAAAGAGCTGCAAAAGGTGTCAAAAATATGAGGAGCATGAAACGGTCTGAAAAATAGAAGCAGCATGAAACGGTGTTGAAACACATGAAGAGCCTGAAAAGGTGTGAAAAATATGAAGAGCTTCAAAAGGTGTGAAAAATATAAAGAGTTTCAAAGGTGACAAAATGAGATGAGCATGAAACGGTCTGAAAAATAGGAGGAGCATGAAGTGGTGGTGAAAAACATGAAGAGCCTGAAAAGGTGTGAAAAATATGAAGAGCTTCAAAAGGTGTGAAATACATGAGGAGCATAAAACTCTCTGAAAAAGAGAAGGAGCATGAAGTGGTGTTCAAAAACATGAAGAGCCTGAAAGGTGTGAAATATATGAAGAGCTTCAAAAGGTGTGAAAAATATGAGGAGCATGATATGGTTTGAAAAATAGGATTAGCATAAAGCGGTGTTCAAAAACATGAAGAGCTTGAAAAGTTGTGAAAAATATGAAAACCTTCAAAAGGTGTCAAAAATGAGATGAGCATGAAACGGTCTGAAAAATAGGACGTGCATGAAGCGGTGTTGAAAAACATGAAGAGCCTGAAAAGTAGTGAAAAATATGAAGAGCTTCAAAAGGTGTCAAAAATATGAGGAGCATGAAACGGTCTGAACAATAGGAGAAGCATGAAGCGGTGTTCAAAAACATGAAGAGCCTGAAAAGGGGTGAAAAATATGAAGAGCTTCAAAAGGTGTCAAAAATATGAGGAGCATGAAATGGTCTGAAAAATCGGAGGAGCATGAAGCGTTGTTGAAAAACATGAAGAGCCTGAAAAGGTGTGAGAAATATGAAGAGCTTCAAAAGGTGTTAAAAGTATGAGTAGCATGAAACGGTCTGCAAAAAAGGAGGAGCATGAAGTGGTGTTGTAAAAGATGAAGAGCCTGAAAAGGTGTTAAAAATATGAAAGCATCAAAAGGTGTCAAAATTATGAGGAGCATGAAACGGTCTGAAAAATAGGAGGAGCATGAAGCGCTGTTGAATATCATAAAGAGCCTGAAAAGTTGTGAAAAATATGAAGAGCTTCAAAAGATGAGAAAAACATGAAGAGCTTCAAACGTGTCAAAATGAGATGAGCATGAAACGGTCTGAAAAATAGGCGGAGCATGAAGTCGTGTTGAATAAAAGAAAAAGTCTGAAAAAGTGTGAAATATATGAAGAGCTTCAAAATGTGTCAAAAATATGAGGAGAATGAAACGGTCTGAAAAATAGGAGGAGCATGAAGCGATGTTGAAAAACATGAATTGTCTGAAAACGTGTGGAAAATATGAAGAGATTCATAAATGTGAAAAATATGAAGAGCTTCAAAAGGTGTGAAAAATCTGAAGAGCTTCAAAAGGTGTCAAAAAAGAGATGAGCATGAAAAGGTCTGAAAAATAGGAGGAGCATGAAGCGATGTTCAAAAACATGAAGAGCCTGAAAATGTGTGAAAAATATGAAGAGCTTCAAAAGGTGTCAAAAATATGAGGAGCATGAAACAATCTGAAAAATAGGAGGAGCATGAAGCGGTGTTCAAAAATATGAAGAGCCTGAAAAGGTGTGAAATATATGAAGAGCTTCAAAAGGTGTCAAAAATATGAGGAGCATGAAACGGTCTGAAAAATAGGAGGAACATGAAGCGGTGTTCAAAAACATGAAAAGCCTGAAAAGGTGTGAAAAATATGAAGAGCTTCAAAAGGTGTCAAAAATATGAGGAGCATGAAACGTTCTGAAAAATAGGACGAGCATGAAGCAGTGAAAAAAAATATGAAGTGCCTGAAAAGGTGTGAAATATATGAAGAGTTCCTAAAGGTGTCAAAAATATGAGGAGCAACAAACGGTCTCAAAAATAGGAGGAGCATGAAGTGGTGTTGAAAAACATGAAGAGCCTGAAAATGAGTGAAAAATATGAAGAGCTTCAAAAACTGTCAAAAATATGAGGAGCATGAAACGGTCTGAAAAGGAGGAAGAGCATGAAGAAGTGTTCAAAAACATGAAGAGCCTGAAAAGGTGTGAAAAATATGAAGAGCTTCAAAAGGTGTCAAAAATGAGATGAGCATGAAACGGTCTGAAAAATAGGAGGAGCATGAGCGGTCTTGAAAATCATGAAGAGCCTGAAAAGGTGTGAAAAATATGAAGAGCTTCAAAAGGTGTGAAATACATGAGGAGCATGAAACTCTATGAAAAATAGGAGGAGCATGAAGCGATGTTCAAAAACATGAAGAGCCTGAAAATGTGTGAAAAATATGAAGAGCTTCAAAAGGTGTCAAAAATATGAGGAGAATGAAACGGTCTGAAAAATAGGAGGAGCATGAAGCTGTGTCGAAAAACATGAAGAGCCTGAAAAGTTTGAAAAATATGAAGAGCTTCAAAAGGTGTCAAAAATATGAGGAGAATGAAACGGTCTGAAAAATAGGAGGAGCATGAAGCAGAGTTCGAAAACATGAAGAGCCTGAAAAGGTTTGAAAAATATGAAGAGCTCAAAAAGTGTCAAAAATATGAGGAGCATGAAACGATCTGAAAAATACGACGAGCATGAAGCAGTGTTCAAAAACATGAAGAGCTTCAAAAGGTATGAAAAATATGAGAGCTTCAAAAGGTGTCAAAAATATGAGGAGAATGAAACGTTCTGAAAAATAGGACGAGCATGAAGCAGTGATAAAAAACATGAAGTGCCTGAAAAGGTGTGAAAAATATGAAGAGTTCCTAAAGGTGTCAAAAATATGCGGAGCACCAAACGGTCTCAAAAATAGGAGGAGCTTGAAGTGGTGTTGAAAAATATGAAGAGCCTGAAAATGAGTGAAAAATATGAAGAGCTTCAAAAAGTGTCAAAAATATGAGGAGCATGATACGGTTTGAAAAATAGGAGGAGCATGAAGCGGTGTTGAAAAACATGAAGAGTGTGAAAACGTGTGAAAATATGAAGAGCTTCAAAAATATTAAAAATATGAAGAGCTTCAAAAGTTTTGAAAAATATGAAGAGATTAAAAAGGTGTCAAAAATGAAATGAGCATGAAACGGTCTGAAAAATAGGAGGAGCATGAGCGGTGTTGAAAATCATGAAGAGCCTGAAAAGGTGTGAAAAATATGAAGAGCTTCAAAAGGTGTGAAATACATGAGGAGCATGAAACTCTCTGAAAAATTGGAGGAGCATGAAGCGATGTTCAAAAACATGAAGAGCCTGAAAATGTGTGAAAAATATGAAGAGCTTCAAAAGGTATCAAAATTGAGATGAGCATGAAACGGTCTGAAAAATAGGAAGAGCATGAAGCGGTGTTGAAAAACATTAAGAGCTGAAAACGTGTGAAAAATATGAAGAGCTTCAAAAGGTGTCAAAAATATGAGGAGCATGAAACGGTCTGAAAAATAGCAGGAGCATGAAACGGTGACCAAAAACATGAGGAGCCTGAAAAGGTGTGAAAAATATGAAGAGCTTCAAAAGCTGTGAAATACATGAGGAGCATGAAACGGGCTGAAAAATAGGAGAAGCATGAAGTGGTGTGGAAAAATATGAAGAGCCTGAAAATGTGTGAAAAATATGAAAAGCTTCAAAAGGTGTCAAAAATGAGATGAGCATGAAACGGTCTGAAAAATAGGAGGATCATGAAATGGTGTTGAAAAACATGAAGAGCCTGAAAAGATGTGAAAAATATGAAAAGCTTCAAAAAGTGTCAAAAATAGGAGGAGCATGAAACGGTCTGAAAAATAGGAGGAGCATGAAGCTGTGTTCAAAAATATGAAGAGCCTGAAAAGGTGTGAAAAATATGAAGAGCTTCAAAAGTTGTCAAAAATATGAGGAGCATGAAACGGTTTGAAAAATAGGAGGAGCATGAAGCTGTGTTCAAAAACATGAAGATCTTAAAAGGGTGTGAAAAATATGAAGAGCTTCAAAAGGTGTGAAAAATATGAGGAGCATGAAACGGTCTGAAAAATAGAAGCAGCATGAAACGGTTTTGAAAAACATGAAGAGCCTGAAAACTTGTGAAAAATATGAAGAGCTTTAAAAGGTGTGAAAAATATGAAGAGCTTCAAAGGTGACAAAAATGAGATGAGCATGAAACGGTCTGAAAAATAGGAGGAGCATGAAGTGGTGGAGAAAAACATGAAGAGCCTGAAAAGGTGTGAAAAATATGAAGAGCTTCAAAATGTTTCAAAAATATGAAGAGCATGAAACGGTCTGAAAATCAGGAGGATCATGAAGCGGTGTTCAAAAACATGAAGAGCCTGAAAAGGTGTGAAAAATATGAAGAGCTCAAAAAGTGTCAAAAATATGATGAGCATGAAACGATCTGAAAAATAGAAGGAGCATGAAACGGTGATCAAAAACATGAAGAGCCTGAAAAGGTGTGGAAAATATGAAGAGCTTCAAAAGGTGTCAAAAATATGAGGAGCATGAAACGGTCTGAAAAATAGGAGGAGCATGAAGCTGTGTCGAAAAACATGAAGAGCCTGAAAAGGTTTGAAAAATATGAAGAGCTTCAAAAGGTGTCAAAAATATGAGGAGAATGAAACGGTCTGAAAAATAGGAGGAGCATGAAGCAGAGTTCGAAAACATGAAGAGCCTGAAAAGGTTTGAAAAATATGAAGAGCTCAAAAAGTGTCAAAAATATGAGGAGCATGAAACGATCTGAAAAATACGAGGAGCATGAAGCAGTGTTCAAAAACATGAAGAGCTTCAAAAGTTATGAAAAATATGAGAGCTTCAAAAGGTGTCAAAAATATGAGGAGCATGAAACGGTCTGAAAAATAGGAGGAACATGAAGCAGTGTTCAAACACATGAAGAGCCTGAAAATGTGTGAAAATTATGAAGATCTTCAAAAGGTGTCAAAATTATGAGGAACATGAAACGGTTTGAAAAATAGGAGGAGCATGAAACGGTGTTGAAAAACATGAAGAGCCTGAAAAAGTGTGAAAAATATGAGGAGCTTCAAAATCTTTGAAAAATATGAAGAGCTTTCAAAGGTGTGAAATACATGAGGAGCATGAAACTCTCTGAAAAATAGGAGGAGCCTGAAATGGTGTTCAAAAACATGAATAGACTGAAAACGTGTGAAAAATATGAAGAGCTTCAAAAGGTGTCAAAAATATGAGGAGCATGAAACGGTCTGAAAAATATGAGCAGCATGAAGCGGTGTTGAAAAATATGAAGAGCCTTAAAAGGCGTGAAAAAAATGAAGAGCTTCAAAAGGTGTCAAAAATATGAGGAGCATGAAACAGTCTGAAAAATATGAGCAGCATGAAGCGGTGTTGAAAAACATGAAGAGCCTGAAAAGGTGTGAAAAATATGAAGAGCTTCAAAAGGTGTGAAATACATGAGGAGCATAAAACTCTCTGAAAAAGAGAAGGAGCATGAAGTGGTGTTCAAAAACTGGAAGAGCCTGAAAAGGTGTGAAATATATGAAGAGCTTCAAAAGGTGTGAAAAATATGAGGAGCATGATATGGTTTGAAAAATAGGATTAGCATGAAGCGGTGTTCAAAAACATGAAGAGCCTGAAAAGTTGTGAAAAATATGAAAAACTTCAAATGGTGTCAAAAATCAGATGAGCATGAAACAGTCTGAAAAATAGGACGTGCATGAAGCGGTGTTGAAAAACATGAAGAGCCTGAAAAGTTGTGAAAAATATGAAGAGCTTCAAAAGGTGTCAAAAATATGAGGAGCATGAAACGGTCTGAAAAATAGGAGGAGCATGAAGCGATGGTCAAAAACATGAAGAGCCTGAAAATGTGTGAAAAATATGAAGAGCTTCAAAAGGTGTGAAATACATGAGGAGCATGAAACTCTCTGAAAAATAGGAGGAGCATGAAGCGATGTTCAAAAACATGAAGAGCCTGAAAATGTGTGAAAAAAAATGAAGAGCTTCAAAAGGTGTCAAAAATATGAGGAGAATGAAACGGTCTGAAAAATAGGAGGAGCATGAAGCTGTGTCGAAAAACATGAAGAGCCTGAAAATGTGTGAAAAATATGAAGAGCTTCAAAAGGTGTCAAAAATATGAGGAGAATGAAACGGTCTGAAAAATAGGAGGAGCATGAAGCTGTGTCGAAAAACATGAAGAGCCTGAAAAGGTGTGAAAAATATGAAGAGCTTCAAAAGGTGTCAAAAATATGAGGAGCATGAAACGTTCTGAAAAATAGGACGAGCATGAAGCAGTGATAAAAAACATGAAATGCCTGAAAAGGTGTGAAAAATATGAAGAGTTCCTAAAGGTGTCAAAAATATGCGGAGCACCAAACGGTCTCAAAAATAGGAGGAGCATGAAGTGGTGTTGCAAAATATGAAGAGCCTGAAAATGAGTGAAAAATATGAAGAGCTTCAAAAAGTGTCAAAAATATGAGGAGCATGATACGGTTTGAAAAATAGGAGGAGCATGAAGCGGTGTTGAAAAACATGAAGAGTGTGAAAACGTGTGAAAATATGAAGAGCTTCAAAAATATTAAAAATATGAAGAGCTTCAAAAGGTTTGAAAAATATGAAGAGATTAAAAAGGTGTCAAAAATGAGATGAGCATGAAACGGTCTGAAAAATAGGAGGAGCATGAGCGGTGTTGAAAATCATGAAGAGCCTGAAAAGGTGTGAAAAATATGAAGAGCTTCAAAAGGTGTGAAATACATGAGGAGCATGAAACTCTCTGAAAAATAGGAGGAGCATGAAGCGATGTTCAAAAACATGAAGAGCCTGAAAATGTGTGAAAAATATGAAGAGCTTCAAAAGGTGTCGAAATTGAGATGAACATGAAACGGTCTGAAAAATAGGAAGAGCATGAAGCGGTGTTGAAAAACATTAAGAGCTGAAAACGTGTGAAAAATATGAAGAGCTTCAAAAGGTGTCAAAAATGAGATGAGCATGAAACGGTCTGAAAAATAGGAAGAGCATGAAGCGGTGTTGAAAAACATTAAGAGCTGAAAACGTGTGAAAAATATGAAGAGCTTCAAAAGGTGTCAAAAATGAGATGAGCATGAAACGGTCTGAAAAATAGGAAGAGCATGAAGCGGTGTTGAAAAACATTAAGAGCTGAAAACGTGTGAAAAATATGAAGAGCTTCAAAAGGTGTCAAAAATATGAGGAGATTGAAACGGTCAGAAAAATAGGAGGAGCATGAAACGGTGACCAAAAACATGAAGAGCCTGAAAAGGTGTGATAAATATGAAGAGCTTCAAAAGCTGTGAAATACATGAGGAGCATGAAACGGGCTGAAAAATAGGAGAAGCATGAAGTGGTGTGGAAAAATGTGAAGAGCCTGAAAATGTGTGAAAAATATGAAAAGCTTCAAAAGGTGTCAAAAATGAGATGAGCATGAAACGGTCTGAAAAATAGGAGGATCATGAAATGGTCTTGAAAATCATGAAGAGCCTGAAAAGATGTGAAAAATATGAAAAGCTTCAAAAAGTGTCAAAAATATGAGGAGCATGAAACGGTCTGAAAAATAGAAGGAGCAGGAAGCTGTGTTCAAAAATGAAGAGCCTGAAAAGGTGTGAAAAATATGAAGAGCTTCAAAAGTTGTCCAAAATATGAGGAGCATGAAACGGTCTGAAAAATAGGAGGAGCATGAAGCTGTGTTCAAAAACATGAAGATCTTAAAAGGGTGTGAAAAATATGAAGAGCTTCAAAAAGTGTCAAAAATATGAGGAGCATGATACGGTTTGAAAAATAGGAGGAGCATGAAGCGGTGTTGAAAAACATGAAGAGTGTGAAAACGTGTGAAAATATGAAGAGCTTCAAACATATTAAAAATATGAAGAGCTTCAAAAGTTTTGAAAAATATGAAGAGATTAAAAAGGTGTCAAAAATGAGATGGGCATGAAACGGTCTGAAAAATAGGAGGAGCATTAGCGGTGTTGAAAATCATGAAGAGCCTGAAAAGGTGTGAAAAATATGAAGAGCTTCAAAAGGTGTGAAATACATGAGGAGCATGAAACTCTCTGAAAAATAGGAGGAGCATGAAGTAGTGTTGAAAAACATGAAGAGCCTGAAAAGGTGTGAAAAAAATGAAGAGCTTCAAAAGGTGTGAAAAATATGAGGAGCATGAAACGGTCTGAAAAATCGGAGAAGCATGAAGCGATGTTGAAAAACATGAATTGTCTGAAAACGTGTGGAAAATATGAAGAGATTCATAAATGTGAAAAATATGAAGAGCTTCAAAAGGTGTGAAAAATCTGAAGAGCTTCAAAAGGTGTCAAAAAAGAGATGAGCATGAAAAGGTCTGAAAAATAGGAGGAGCATGAAGCGATGTTCAAAAACATGAAGAGCCTGAAAATGTGTGAAAAATATGAAGAGCTTCAAAAGGTGTGAAATACATGAGGAGCATGAAACTCTCTGAAAAATAGGAGGAGCATGAAGCGATGTTCAAAAACATGAAGAGCCTGAAAATGTGTGAAAAATATGAAGAGCTTCAAAAGGTGTCAAAATTGAGATGAGCATGAAACGGTCTGAAAAATAGGAAGAGCATGAAGCGGTGTTGAAAAACATTAAGAGCTGAAAACGTGTGAAAAATATGAAGAGCTTCCAAAGGTGTCAAAAATGAGATGAGCATGAAACGGTCTGAAAAATAGGAAGAGCATGAAGCGGTGTTGAAAAACATTAAGAGCTGAAAACGTGTGAAATATATGAAGAGCTTCAAAAGATGTCAAAAACATGAGGAGCATGAAACGGACTGAAAAATAGGAGAAGCATGAAGTGGTGTGGAAAAATATGAAGAGCCTGAAAATGTGTGAAAAATATGAAAAGCTTCAAAAGGTGTCAAAAATGAGATGAGCATGAAACGGTCTGAAAAATAGGAGGATCATGAAATGGTGTTGAAAAACATGAAGAGCCTGAAAAGATGTGAAAAATATGAAAAGCTTCAAAAAGTGTCAAAAATATGAGGAGCATGAAACGGTCTGAAAAATAGGAGGAGCATGAAGCTGTGTTCAAAAATATGAAGAGCCTGAAAAGGTGTGAAAAATATGAAGAGCTTCAAAAGTTGTCAAAAATATGAGGAGCATGAAACGGTCTGAAAAATAGGAGGAGCATGAAGCTGTGTTCAAAAACATGAAGATCTTAAAAGGGTGTGAAAAATATGAAGAGCTTCAAAAGGTGTGAAAAATATGAGGAGCATGAAACGGTCTGAAAAATAGAAGCAGCATGAAACGGTTTTGAAAAATATGAAGAGCCTGAAAACTTGTGAAATATATGAAGAGCTTTAAAAGGTGTGAAAAATATGAAGAGCTTCAAAATCTTTGAAAAATATGAAGAGCTTTCAAAGGTGTGAAATACATGAGGAGCATGAAACTCTCTGAAAAATAGGAGGAGCCTGAAATGGTGTTCAAAAACATGAATAGACTGAAAACGTGTGAAAAATATGAAGAGCTTCCAAAGGTGTGAAAAATATGAGGAGCATGATACAGTCTGAAAAATAGGAGGAGCATGAAGCTGTGTTCAAAAACATGAAGAGCCTGAAAAGTTGTGAAAAATATGAAAGGCTTCAAAAGGTGTGAAAAATATGAGGAGCATGAAACTGTCTGAAAAATCGGAGGAGCATGAAGCGGTGTTGAAAAACATGAAGAGCCTGAAAATGTGTGAAAAATATGAAGAGCTTCAAAAGGTGTCAAAAATATGAGGAGCATGAAATGGTCTGAAAAATCGGAGAAGCATGAAGCGGTGTTGAAAAATATGAAGAGCCTGAAAACGTGTGGAAAATATGAAGAGATTCATAAATGTGAAAAATATGAAGAGCTTCAAAAGGTGTGAAAAATATGAAGAGCTTCAAAAGGTGTCAAAATGAGATGAGCATGAAACGGTCTGAAAAATAGGAGGAGCATGAAGTCGTGTTGAAAAAAAGGAAAAGTCTAAAAAAGTGTGAAATATATGAAGAGCTTCAAAAGGTGTCAAAAATATGAGGAGCATGAAACGGTCTGAAAAATCGGAGGAGCATGAAGCGGTGTTGAAAAACATGAAGAGCCTGAAAAGGTGTGAAAAATATGAAGAGCTTCAAAAGGTGTAAAAATATGAGGAGCATGAAACGGTCTGCAAAAAAGTAGGAGCATGAAGTGATGTTGAAAAACTTGAAGAGCATGAAAAGGTGTGAAAAATATGAAGAGGTTCAAAGTTGTGAAATACATGAGGATCATGAAACGGTTTGAAAAATTGGAGGAGCATGAAGCAGAGTTCGAAAACATGAAGAGCCTGAAAAGGTTTGAAAAATATGAAGAGCTCAAAAAGTGTCAAAAATATGAGGAGCATGAAACGATCTGAAAAATAGGAGGAGCATGAAGCGGTGTTGAAAAACCTGAAGAGCCTGAAAACGTGTGAAAAATATGAAGAGCTTCAAAAGGTGTGAAAAATATGAAGAGCTTCCAAAGGTGTCAAAAATGAGATGAGCATGAAACGGTCTGAAAAATAGGAGGAGCATGAAGTGGTCGTGAAAATCATGAAGTGCCTGAAAAGGTGTGAAATATATGAAGAGCTTCAAAAGTTGTGAAAAAATGAGGAGGTTCAAAAGGTGTCAAAAATATGAGGAGCATGAAACGGTCTGAAAAATAGGAGGAGCATGAAACGGTGTTCAAAAACATGAAGAGCCTGAAAAGGTGTGAAAAATATGAAGAGCTTGAAAAGGTGTGAAATACATGAGGAGCCTGAAGCGGTCTGAAAAATAGGAGGAGCATGAAACGGTGTTGAAAAACATGAAGAGCCTGAAAAGGTGTGAAAAATAGGAAGAGCTTCACAAGGTGTCTAATATATGAGGAGCATGAAACGGTCTGAAAAAAAGGAGGAGCATGAAGTGGTCGTGAAAATCATGAAGTGCCTGAGAAGGTGTGAAGTATATGAAGAGCTTCAAAAGATGTGAAAAAATGAGGAGGTTCAAAAGGTGTGAAAAATATGAGGAACATGAAACGGTCTGAAAAATAGGAGGAGCATGAAACCGTCTGAAAAATAGGAGCAGCATGAAACAGTGTTGAAAGACATGAAGAGCTTCAAAAGTGTCAAAAAATATGAGGAGCATGAAACGGTCTGAAAAATAAGAGGATCATGAAACGGTCTGAAAAATAGGAGCAGCATGAAACGGTGTTGAAAGACATTAAGAGCTTCAAAAGGTGTCAAAATATGAGGAGAATGAAACGGTTTGAAAAATAGGAGTAGCATTAAACGTTCTGAAAAATAGAGGCAGCATGGAATGGTGTGGAAAAACATGAAGAGCTTCAAAAGTTGTGAAAAAATGAGGAGGTTCAAAAGGTGTCAAAAATATGAGGAGCATGAAACGGTCTGTAAAATAGGAGGGGCTTGAAACGGTGTTCCAAAACATGAAGAGCCTGAAAAGATGTGAAAAATATGAACAGCTTCAAAAGCTGTGAAAAATATGAGGAGCATGAAACAGTTTGAAAAATAGGAGAAGCATGAAACAGTGTTGAAAACATGAAGAGCATGACAAGTGTGAAAAATATAAAGAGCATTAAAAGGTGTCAAAAATATGAGGAGCATGAAATGGTCTGAAAAAAAGGAGGAGCATGAAGCGATGTTGAAAACATGAAAAGCCTGAAAATGTGTGAAAAATATGAAGAGCTTCCAAAGGTGTGAAAAATATGAATAGCTTCGAAATGTGTCAATAATGAGAGGAGCATGAAATGGTGTGAAAAATAGGAGGAGCATGAAGTGGTGTGCAAAAACATGAAGAGCCTGAAAAGGTGTGAAAAATATGAAGAGCTTCAAAAGGTGTTAAAAATATGAGGAGCATGAAACGGTCTGAAAAATAGGAGGAGCATGAAACGGTGTTGAAAACATGAAGAGCCTGAAAAGGTGTGAAAAATATGAAGAGCTTCAAAAGATGTCAAAAATATGAGGAGCATGAAGCGGTCCGAGAAACAGGATGAGCATGAAGCGGTGTTGAAAACATTAAGAGCCTGAAGAGGTGGGAAATATATAAAGAGCTTGTAAAGGTGTCAAAAATAGTGGGAACATGAAACGGTGTGAAAAATAGGAGAAGCATGAAGTGATGTTGAGAGACCTGAAGAGAATGAAAAGGTGTGAAAAATATGAAGAGCTACAAAAGATGTGAAATATATGAGGAGCATGAAATGATCTGAAAAATAGGAGGAGCATGAAACGGTGTTGAAAAACATGAAGAGCTTGAAAACGTGTGAAAATTATGAAGACCTTCAAAATGTGTCAAAAAAAAGGAGGAGCATGAAATGGTGTTCAAAAACATGAAGAGCCTGAAAAGGTGTGAAAAATATTAAGATCTTCAAAAGGTGTCAAAAATATGAGGAGCATGAAACGGTCTGAAAAATAGGAGGAACATGAAGCATGGTTGAAAAACATGAAGAGCCTGAAAAGGTGTGAAAAATATGAAGAGCTTCAAAAGGTGTCAAAAATATGAGGAGCATGAAACGGTCTGAAAAATCAGAGGAGCATGAAGCGGTGTTGAAAAACATGAAGAGCCTGAAAAGGTGTGAAAAATATGAAGAGCTTCAAAAGGTGTGAAAAATATGAAGAGCTTCAAAAGGTGTCAAATATTGGATGATCAAGAAAAGTTCTGAAAAATAGGAGGAGCATGAAATGTTGTTGAAAAAATGAAGAGCCTGAAAAGGAGTGAAATATATGAAGAGCTTCAAAAGGTGTGAAAAATATGAAGAGCTTCAAAAGGTGTCAAAAATGAGATGATAATGAAGCGGTCTGAAAAACTGGAGGAGCATGAAGCGCTGTTGAAAACCATGAAGAGGCTGAAAAGGTGTGAAAAATATGAAGAGCTTCAAAAGGTGTGAAAAATATGAAGAGCTTCAAAAGGAGACAAGCATATAAGGAGCATGAAACGGTCTGAAAAATAGGAGGAGCATGAAACGGTGTTGAAAAACATGAAGAGCTGAGAAAACGTGTGAAAAATATGAAGAGTTTCAAAAGATGTGAAAAATAAGAAGAGCTTCAAAAGGTGTCAAAAATGATGTGAGCATGAAACGGTCTGAAAAATAGGAGGAGCATGAAGTGGGGTTGAAAAAAATGAAGAGCCTGAAAAGGTGTGAAATATATGAAGAGCTTCAAAAGGTGTCAAAAATATGAGGAGCATGAAATGATCTGAAAAATAGGAGGAACATGAAACGGTCTGAAAAATAGGAGGAGCATGAAACGGTGTTCAAAAACATGAAGAGCCTGAAAAGGTGTGAAAAATATGAAGAGCTTGAAAAGGTGTGAAAAATATGAACAGCTTCAAAAGGTGTCAAAAATGAGATGAGCATGAAGCGGTCTGAAAAATAGGAGGAGCATGAAGTGGTGTTGAAAAACATGAAAAGCCTGAAAAAGTGTGAAATATATGAAGAGCTTCAAAAGGTGTGAAAAATATGAAGAGCTTCAAAAGATGTCAAAAATATGAGGAGCATGAAACGGTCTGCAAAAAAGTAGGAGCATGAAGTGATGTTGAAAAACTTGAAGAGCATGAAAAGGTGTGAAAAATATGAAGAAGTTCAAAGTTGTGAAATACATGAGGATCATGAAACGGTTTGAAAAATTGGAGGAGCATGAAGCAGAGTTCGAAAACATGAAGAGCCTGAAAAGGTTTGAAAAATATGAAGAGCTCAAAAAGTGTCAAAAATATGAGGAGCATGAAACGATCTGAAAAATAGGAGGAGCATGAAGCGGTGTTGAAAAACCTGAAGAGCCTGAAAACGTGTGAAAAATATGAAGAGCTTCAAAAGGTGTGAAAAATATGAAGAGCTTCCAAAGGTGTCAAAAATGAGATGAACATGAAACGGTCTGAAAAATAGGAGGAGCATGAAGTGGTCGTGAAAATCATGAAGTGCCTGAAAAGGTGTGAAATATATGAAGAGCTTCAAAAGTTGTGAAAAAATGAGGAGGTTCAAAAGGTGTCAAAAATATGAGGAGCATGAAACGGTCTGAAAAATAGGAGGAGCATGAAACGGTGTTCAAAAACATGAAGAGCCTGAAAAGGTGTGAAAAATATGAAGAGCTTGAAAAGGTGTGAAATACATGAGGAGCCTGAAGCGGTCTTAAAAATAGGAGGAGCATGAAACGGTGTTGAAAAACATGAAGAGCCTGAAAAGGTGTGAAAAATAGGAAGAGCTTCACAAGGTGTCTAATATATGAGGAGCATGAAACGGTCTGAAAAATAGGAGGAGCATGAAGTGGTCGTGAAAATCATGAAGTGCCTGAGAAGGTGTGAAATATATGAAGAGCTTCAAAAGATGTGAAAAAATGAGGAGGTTCAAAAGGTGTGAAAAATATGAGGAACATGAAACGGTCTGAAAAATAGGAGGAGCATGAAACCGTCTGAAAAATAGGAGCAGCATGAAACAGTGTTGAAAGACATGAAGAGCTTCAAAAGTGTCAAAAATATGAGGAGCATGAAACGGTCTGAAAAATAAGAGGATCATGAAACGGTCTGAAAAATAGGAGCAGCATGAAACGGTGTTGAAAGACATGAAGAGTTTCAAAAGGTGTCAAAAATATGAGGAGAATGAAATGGTTTGAAAAATAGGAGTAGCATTAAACGGTCTGAAAAATAGAGGCAGCATGGAATGGTGTGGAAAAACATGAAGAACTTCAAAAGTTGTGAAAAAATGAGGAGGTTCAAAAGGTGTCAAAAATATGAGGAGCATGAAACGGTCTGAAAAATAGGAGGGGCTTGAAACGGTGTTCCAAAACATGAAGAGCCTGAAAAGATGTGAAAAATATGAACAGCTTCAAAAGCTGTGAAATATACGAGGAGCATGAAACAGTTTGAAAAATAGGAGAAGCATGAAACAGTGTTGAAAATATGAAGAGCATGACAAGTGTGAAAAATATAAAGAGAATTAAAAGTTGTCAAAAATATGAGGAGCATGAAATGGTCTGAAAAAAAGGAGGAGCATGAAGGGGTGTTGAAAACATGAAAAGCCTGAAAATGTGTGAAAAATATGAAGAGCTTCCAAAGGTGTGAAAAATATGAATAGCTTCGAAATGTGTCAATAATGAGAGGAGCATGAAACGGTGTGAAAAATAGGAGGAGCATGAAGCAGTGTGCAAAAACATGAAGAGCCTGAAAAGGTGTGAAAAATATGAAGAGCTTCAAAAGGTGTTAAAAATATGAGGAGCATGAAACGATCTGAAAAATACGAGGAGCATGAAACGGTGTTGAAAACATGAAGAGCCTGAAAAGGTGTGAAAAATATGAAGAGCTTCAAAAGATGTCAAAAATATGAGGAGCATGAAGCGGTCCGACAAATAGGATGAGCATGAAGCGGTGTTGAAAACATTAAGAGCCTGAAGAGTTGGGAAATATATAAAGAGCTTGAAAAGGTGTCAAAAATAGTGTGAGCATGAAACGGTGTGAAAAATAGGAGAAGCATGAAGTGATGTTGAGAAACCTGAAGAGAATGAAAAGGTGTGAAAAATATGAAGAGCTATAAAAGATGTGAAATATATGAGGAGCATGAAATGATCTGAAAAATAGGAGGAGCATGAAACGGTGTTGAAAAACATGAAGAGCTTGAAAACGTGTGAAAATTATGAAGACCTTCAAAATGTGTCAAAAAAAAGGAGGAGCATGAAATGGTGTTCAAAAACATGAAGAGCCTGAAAAGGTGTGAAAAATATGAAGAAGTTCAAAAGGAGTCAAAAATATGAGGAGCATGAAAAGGTCTAAAAAATAGGAGGAGCATGAAGCGGTGTTGAAAAACATGAAGAGCCTGAAAAGGTATGAAAAATATGAAGAGCTTGAAAAGGTGTCAAAAATATGAGGAGCATGAAATGATCTGAAAAATAGGAGGAATATGAAAAGGTCTGAAAAATAGGATGAGCATGAAGCGGTGTTCAAAAACATGAAGAGCCTGAAAAGTTGTGAAAAATTTGAAGAGCTTCAAAAGGTGTCAAAAATATGAGGAGCATGAAATGATCTGAAAAATAGGAGGAATATGAAAAGGTCTGAAAAATAGGAGGAGCATGAAGCGGTTTGAAAAACATGAAGAGCCTGAAAAAGTGTGAAAAATATGAAGAGCTTCAAAAAGGTGTCAAATATAAAGAGGGTGAAACGGTCTGAAAAAAATGAGGAGCAAGAAACTGTTTTCAAAAACATGAAGAGCCTCAAAAGGTGTGAAAAATTTGAAGAGCTTCAAACTGTGTCAAAAATATGAGGAACATGAAACGGTCTGACACATAGGAGGAGCATGAAGTGTTGTTGAAAAACATGAAGAGCCTGAAAAAGGTGTGAAACATATGAGGAGCATGATACGGTCTGATAAATAGGAGGAGCGTGAAGCGGTGTTAAAAAATATGAAGAGCATGAAAACGTGTGAAAAATATGAAGAGCTTCAAAAGGTGTCAAAAATATAAGGAGCATGAAACGGTCTGAAATATAGGAGGAGCATGAAAAGGTGTTAAAAAACATGAAGAGCCTGAAAAGGTGTGAAAAATATGAAAAGCTTCAAATGGTGTCAAAAATATGAGGAGAATGAAACGGTCTGATAATTAGGAGGAGCATGAAGTGGTGTTGAAAAACATGAAGAGCTTGAAAAAGTTGTGAAACATATTAGTAGAATAAAACGGTCTGAAAAATAGGAGGAGCATGAAGTGGTGTAGAAAAACATGAAGACCCTGAAAAGGTGTGAAAAATATGAAGAGCTACAAAAAGTGTCAAAAATATGAGGAGCTTGAAACGGTCTGAAATATAGGAGGAGCGTGAAAAGGTGTTAAAAAATATGAAGAGCTTCATAAGGTGTGAAACATATGAGGAGCATGAAACGGTCTGAAAAATAGGAGGAGCATGAAGCGTTGTTGAAAAACATGAAGAGCCTGAAAAGGTGTGAAAAATATGAAGTGCTTCAAAAGGTGTCAAAAACATGAGGAGCATGAAAAGGTCTGAAAAAAAGGAGGAGCATGAAGCGGTGTTCAAAAAAATGAAGAGCCTGGAGAAGTGTGAAAAATATGAAGAGCTTCAAAAAGTGTCAAAAATATGAGGAGCATTAAACGGTCTGAAAAATAGGAGAAGCATGAAGTGGTGTTGAAAAATATGAAGAGCCTGAAAAGGTGTGAAAAATATGAAGAGCTTCAAAGTTGTCAAAATTATGAGGAGCATGAAACGCTCTGAAAAAGAGGAGGAGCAGCAAGCGATGTTGAAAAACATGAAGACAGTGAAAAGGTGTGAAAAATATGAAGAGCTTCCAAAGGTGTCAAATATATGAGGAGCATGAAACGGTCTGAAAAATACGAGGAGCATGAAGCGGTGTTGAAAAACATGAAGAGCCTGAAAAGGTGTGACAAATAGGAAGAGCTTCAAAAGGCGTCAAAAATATGAGGAGCATGAAACGGTCTGAAAAATAGGAGAAGCATGAAACGGTCTGAAAAATAGGAGGAGCATGAAGCGGTTTGAAAAACATGAAGAGCCTGAAAAGGTGTGAAAAATATGAAGAGCTTCAAAAGGTGTCAAAAATATGAGGAGAATGAAACGGTCTGAAAATTAGGAGGAGCATGAATCGGTGTTGAAAAACATAAAGAGCCTGAAACAGTGTGAAATATATGAAGAGCTTCAAAGGTGTCAAAAATATGAGGAGCAAGAAACGGTCTGAAAAATAGAAGGAGCTTGAAGTGGTGTTGAAAAACATGAAGAGCCTGAAAAGGTGTCAAAAATATGAAGAGCTTCAAAAAGGTGTCAAATATATAGAGGGTGAAACGGTCTGAAAAATATGAGGAGCAAGAAACTGTTTTCAAAAACATGAAGAGCCTCAAATGGTGTGAAAAATGTGAAGAGCTTCAAACTGTGTCAAAAATATGAGGAGCATGAAACGGTCTGAAACATAGGAGGAGCATGAAGTGTTGTTGAATAACATGAAGAGCCTGAAAAAGGTGTGAAACATATGAGGAGCATGATACGGTCTGAAAAATAGGAGGAGCATGAAGTGGTGTTGAAAAATATGAAGAGTTTCTAAAATTGTCAAAAATATCAGGAGCATGAAACGGTCTGAAAAATAGGAGGAGAATGAAGTGGTGTTGAAAAACATGAAGAGCCTGAAAAGGTGTGAAAAATATGAGAGCTTCAAAAGGTGTCAATAATAAGAGGTGCATGAAAAAGTCTGAAAAATAGGAGGAGCATGAAACTGTCTGAAAAATAGGAGAAGCATGAAGCGGTGTTGAAAAACATGAAGAGCATGAAAAGGTGTGAAAAATATGAAGAGGTTGAAAATGTGTGAAATATATGAAGAGCTTCAAAAGGTGTCAAAAATGAGATGAGCATGAAACGGTCTGAAAAATAAGAGGAGCATGAAATGGTGATCAAAACGTGAAGAGCCTGAAAAGGTGTGAAAAATATGAAGAGCTTCAAAAGGTGTGAAATATATGCGGAGCATGAAACGGGCTGAAAAATAGGAGAAGCATGAAGTGGTGTGGAAAAACATGAAGAGCCTGAAAAGGTGTGAAAAATATGAAGAGCTTCAAAAGGTGTGAAATACATGAGGAGCATGAAACTCTCTGAAAAATAGAAGGAGCATGAAGGGTGTTCAAACATGAAGAGCCTGAAAAGGTGTGAAAAATATGAAGAGCTTCAAAAGGTGTCAAAAATATTAGGAGCATGAAACGGTCTGAAAAATAGGAGGAGCATGAAGCGGTGTTCAAAAACATGAAGAGCCTGAAAAGGTGTGAAAATATGAAGAGATTCAAAAGGTGTCAAAAATATGAGAAGCATTAAACGGTCTGAAAAATAGGAGGAGCATGAAGCGGTGTTCAAAAACATGAAGAGCGTGAAAAGGTGTGAAAAAAAGGAAGAGCTTCAAAAGGTGTCAAAAATATGAGAAGCATGAAACGGTCTGAAAAATATGAGGAGCATGAAGCGGTGTTGAAAAACATGCAGAGACTGAGAACTTATGAAAAATATGAAGAGCTTCAAAAGGTGTCAAAAATATGAGGAGAATGAAACGGTCTGAAAAATAGGAGGATCATGAAGCGGTGTTGAAAACATGAAGAGTCTGAAAAGGTGTGAAAGATATGTAGAGTTTCTAAAGATGTCAAAAATATGAGAAGCATGAAACGGTCTGAAAAATAGGAGGAGCATGAAGTGGTGTTGAAAAACATGAAGAGCCTGAAAAAGTGTGAAAAATTTGAAGAGCTTCAAGAGGTGAGAAATACATGAGGAGCATGAAACTCTCTGAAAAATAGGAGAAGCCTGAACCGGTGTTGAAAAACATGAAGAGCCTGAAAAGGTGTGAAAAATATGAGAGCTTCAAAAGGTGTCAATAATAAGAGGTGCATGAAACAGTCTGAAAAATAGGAGGAGCATGAATCTGTCTGAAAAATAGGAGAAGCATGAAGCAGTGTTGAAAAAAATGAAGAGCCTGAAAAGGTGTGAAAAATATGAAAAGCTTCAAAAGGTGTCAAAAATATGAGGAGCAAGAAACGGTCTGAAAAATAGGTGGAGCATGAAGCGGTGTTGAAAAATATGAAGAGCCTGGAAAGGTGTGCAAAATATGAAGACTTCAAAATGTGTGAAATATATGAAGAGCTTCAAAAGGTGTCAAAAATGAGATGAGCATGAAACGGTCTGAAAAATAGGAGGAGCATGAAACGGTGATTAAAAACATGAAGAGCTTGAAAAGGTGTGAAAAATAAGAAGAGCTTCAAAAGGTGTGAAATACATGAGGAGCATGAAACCGGCTGAAAAATAGGAGAAGCATGAAGGGGTGTGGAAAAACATGAAGAGCCTGAAAAGGTTTGAAAAATATGAAGAGCTTCAAAAGGTGTGAAATACATGAGGAGCATGAAACTCTCTGAAAAATAGAAATAGCATGAAGCGGTGTTGAAAAACATGAAGAGCCTGAAAACGTGTGAAATTATGAAGAGCTTCAAAAATATGACAAATATGAAGAGCTTCAAAAGGTGTGAAAAATTTGAAGAGCTTCAAAAGGTGTCAAAATGAGATGAGCATGAAACGGTCTGAAAAATAGGAGGAGCATGAAACAGTGTTGAAAATCATAAAGAGCCTGAAAAGTTGTGAAAAATATGAAGGGCTTCAAAAGACGTGGAAAATTTGAAGAGCTTCAAAAGGTGTCAAAATGAGATGAGCATGAAACGGTCTGAAAAATAGGAGGAGCATGAAGCGGTGTTGAAAATCATAAAGAGCCTGAAAAGTTGTGAAAAATATGAAGAGCTTCAAAAGGTGTGAAAAATATGAAGAGCTTCAAAAGGTTGGAAATACATGAGGAGCATGAAACGGTCTGAAAAATAGGAGGAGCATGAAGCGGTCTGAAAAATGGGAGGAGCATGAAGCGGTGTTGAAAAACATGAAGTTCCTGAAAATCTGTGAAAATAATACAAGCTTCAAAAGGTGTCAAAAATATGAGGAGCATGAAACGGTCTGAAAAATAGGAGGAGCATGAAACGTTCTGAAAAATGGGAGGAGCATGAAGCGGTGTTGAAAAACATGAAGTTCCTGAAAAGCTGTGAAAATAAGACAAGCTTCAAAAGGTGTGAAAAATATGAGGAGCATGAAACGGTATGAAAAATACGAGGAGCATGAAGCGGTGTTGAAAGACATGAAGACCCTGAAAAGGTGTGAAAAATATGAAGAGCTTCAAAAGGTGTCAAAAATATGAGGAGCATGAAACGGTCTGAAAAATAGGAGAAGCAAGAAACGGTTTTAACAAACATGAAGAGCGTTAAAAGGTGTGAAATATATGAAGAGCTTCAAAAGGTGTCTAAAATATGAGGAGCATGAAACGGTCTGAAAAATAGGAGGAGCATGAAACGGTGTTCAAAAACATGAAGAGCCTGAAAAGGTGTGAAAAATATGAGGAACTTCAAAAGGTGTCAAAAATATGAGGAGCATGAAACACTCTGAAAAATAGGAGGAGCATGAAGTGGTGTTGAAAAACATGAAGAGCCTGAAAAGGTGTGAAATATATGAAGAGCTTCAAAAGGTGTCAAAAATATGAGGAGCATGAAACGGTCTGAAAAATAGGAGGAGCATGAAGCGGTGTTGAAAAACATGAAGAGCATGAAAAGCTGTGAAGAATATGAAGAGCTTCAAAACGTGTCAAAAATATGAGGAGCATGAATCGGTCTGAAAAATAGAAGGAGCATGAAGTGGTGTTGAAAAACAAGAAGATCTGAAAAGGAGTGAAAAATATGAAGAGCTTCATAAGGTCTCAAAAATATGAGGAGTATGAAATGGTCTGAAAAATAGGAGGAGCAAGAAACGGTTTTAACAAACATGAAGAGCGGGAAAAGGTGTGAAAAATATGAAGAGCTTCAAAAGGTGTCAAAAATATGAGGAGCATGAAACAGGCTGAAAAATAGGCGGAGCATGAAGCGGTGTCGAAAAACATGAAGAGCATGAAGAGTTGTGAAAAATAGGAAGAACTTCAAAAGGTGTCAAAAATATGAGGAGCATGAACGGTATGAAAAATAGGAGGATCATGAAGCCGTGTTGAAAAACATGAAGAGCCTGAAAACGTGTGAAAATTATGAAGAGCTTCAAAAGGTGTGAAATATATGAAGAGCTTCAAAAGGTGTCAAAAAGGAGATGAGCATGAAATGGTCTGAAAGATAGGAGGGGCATGAAACGGTGTTGAAAAACACGAAGAGCCTGAAAAGGTGTGAGAAATATGAAGATCTTCAAAATGTGTCAAAAATATGAGGAGCATGAAACGGTCTGAACAATAGGAGGACTAAGAAGTGACGTTTAAAAACATGAAGAGCCTGAAAAGGTGTGAAAAATATGAAGAGCATCAAAAGATGTGAAAAATATGAGGAGCATGAACCGGTCTGAAAAATAGGAGGAGCATGAAGCGGTTTTGAAAAGCATGAAGAGTCTGAAAAGGTGTGAAAAATATGAAGAGCTTCATAAGGTGTCAAAATATTAGGAGCATCAAACTGTCTGAAAAATAGGAGGAGCATGATGTGGTGTTGAAAAATGTGTAGAGCCTAAAAAGGTGTGAAAAATATGAAGAGCTTCAAAAGGTGTCAAAAATATGAGGAGCATGAAACAGGCTGTAAAATAGGAGGTGCATGAAGCGGTGTCGAAAAACATGAAGAGCATGAAGAGTTGTGAAAAATAGGAAGAACTTCAAAAGGTGTCAAAAATATGAGGAGCATGAAACAGGCTGTAAAATAGGAGGTGCATGAAGCGGTGTCGAAAAACATGAAGAGCATGAAGAGTTGTGAAAAATAGGAAGAACTTCAAAAGGTGTCAAAAATATGCGGAGCATGAAATGGTCTGAAAAATAGGAGGAGCATGAAACGGTTTTCAAAAACATGAAGAGCCTGTAAAGATATGGAAAATATGAAGAGCTTCAAAAGGCGTTAAAAATATGAGGAAACTGAAACGGTCTCAAAAATAGGAGGAGCATGAAATGGTCTGAAAAATAGGAGGAGCATGAGGCGGTGTTGAAAAACATGAAGAGCCTGAAAAGGTGTGACAAATATAAAGAGATTCAAAAGGTGTGAAAAATATGAGGAGCATTAAACGGTCTGAAAAATAGGAGAAGCATGAAACGGTGTTAGAAACATGAAGAGCATGAAAAGGTGTGAAAAAAAGGAAGAGCTTCAAAGGGTGTCAAAAATATGAGGAACATGAAACGTTTTGAAAAATAGAAGGAGCATGAAGCGGTGTGGAAAAACATGATGAGCCTGAAAAGGTGTGAAAAATATGAAGAGCTTCAAAAGGTGTGAAAAATATGAAGAGCATGAAACGGTCTGAAAAATAGGAGGAGCATAAAGCGGTGTTCAAAACCATGAAGAGCCTGAAAAGGAGTGAATAAATGAAGAGCTTCAAAATGTGTCATAAATATGAGGAGCATGAAACCGTCTCAAAATTAGGAGGAGCACGAAGCTGTGTTCAAAAATATGGAGAGCCTGAAAAGGTATGAGAAATATGAGGAGCCTCAAATGTGTCTAAAATATGAAGAGCATGAAACGGTCTGAAAAATAGGAGGAGCATGAAACGGTGTTCAAAAACATGAAGTGCCTGAAAAGGAGTGAAAAATATGAACAGCTTCAAAAGATGTCAAAAATATGAGGAGCATGAAACGATCTGAAAATAGGAGGAGCATGAAGCGGTGTTGAAAAACATGAAGAGCCTGAAAAGGTGTGAAAAATATGAAGAGCTTCAAAAGTTGTCAAAAATATGAGGAGCATGAAACGTTCTGAAAATAGGAGGAGCATGAAGCGGTGTTGAAAAACATGAAGAGCCTGAAAAGGTGTGAAAAATATGAAGAGCTTCAAAAGGTGTGAAATACATGAGGAGCATGAAACAGTCTGAAATTTAGTAGGAGCATATAGCGGTGTTGAAAAACATGAAGACCCTGAAAAGGTGTGAAAACTATGAATAGCTTCCAAAATTGTCAAAAATATGAGGAGCATGAAACGTTCTGAAAAATAGGAGGAGCATGAAACGGTAGGAAAAATAGGAGGAGCATGATACGGTGTTGAAAAACATGAAGAGCCTGAAAACGTGTGAAAAATAGGAGGAGCTTCAAAAGGTGTCAAAAATATGAGAAGCATGAAACGGTCAGAAAAATAGGAGGAGCATGAAGCGGTGTTCAAAAACATGAAGAGCCTGAAAAGGTGTGAAAAACATGAAGAGCCTGAAAAGGTGTGACAAATATAAAGAGATTCAAAAGGTGTGAAAAATATGAGTAGCATTAAATGGTCTGAAAAATAGGAGAAGCATGAAACGGTGTTAGAAACATGAAGAGCATGAAAAGGTGTGAATAATATGAAGAGCTTCAAAATGTGTCATAAATATGAGGAGCATGAAACCGTCTCAAATTTAGGAGGAGCACGAAGCGTGGTCATAAATATGGAGAGCCTGAAAAGGTATGAAAAATATGAAGAGCCTCAAAAGGTGTCTAAAATATGAAGAGCATGAAACGGTCTGAAAAATAGAAGGAGCATGAAACGGTGTTCAAAAACATGAAGTGCCTGAAAAGGAGTGAAAAATATGAAGAGCTTCAAAAGATGTCAAAAATATGCGGAGCATGAAATGGTCTGAAAAATAGGAGGAGCATGAAACGGTTTTCAAAAACATGAAGAGCCTGTAAAGATATGGAAAATATGAAGAGCTGCAAAAGGTGTTAAAAATATGAGGAAACTGAAACGGGCTCAAAAATAGGAGGAGCATGAAATGGTCTGAAAAATAGGAGGAGCATGAGGCGGTGTTGAAAAACATGAAGAGCCTGAAAAGGTGTGACAAATATAAAGAGATTCAAAAGGTGTGAAAAATATGAGGAGCATTAAACGGTCTGAAAAATAGGAGAAGCATGAAACGGTGTTAGAAACATGAAGAGCATGAAAAGGTGTGAAAAAAAGGAAGAGCTTCAAAAGGTGTCAAAAATATGAGGAACATGAAACGTTTTGAAAAATAGAAGGAGCATGAAGCGGTGTGGAAAAACATGATGACCCTGAAAAGGTGTGAAAAATATGAAGAGCTTCAAAAGGTGTGAAAAATATGAAGAGCATGAAACGGTCTGAAAAATAGGAGGAGCATAAAGCGGTGTTCAAAACCATGAAGAGCCTGAAAAGGAGTGAATAAATGAAGAGCTTCAAAATGTGTCATAAATATGAGGAGCATGAAACCGTCTGAAAATTAGGAGGAGCACGAAGCTGTGTTCAAAAATATGGAGAGCCTGAAAAGGTATGAGAAATATGAGGAGCCTCAAATGTGTCTAAAATATGAAGAGCATGAAACGGTCTGAAAAATAGGAGGAGCATGAAACGGTGTTCAAAAACATGAAGTGCCTGAAAAGGAGTGAAAAATATGAACAGCTTCAAAAGATGTCAAAAATATGAGGAGCATGAAACGGTCTGAAAATAGGAGGAGCATGAAGCGGTGTTGAAAAACATGAAGAGCCTGAAAAGGTGTGAAAAATATGAAGAGCTTCAAAAGTTGTCAAAAATATGAGGAGCATGAAACGTTCTGAAAATAGGAGGAGCATGAAGCGGTGTTGAAAAACATGAAGAGCCTGAAATGGTGTGAAAAATATGAAGAGCTTCAAAAGGTGTCAAAAATATGAGGAGCATGAACGGTCTGAAAAACACTAGGAGCATGAAGCGGCGTTGAAAAACATAAAGAGCCTGAAAAGGTGTGAAAAATATGAAGAGCTTCAAAATATTTCAAAAATATGAGGGGCATGAACGGTCTGAAAAATAGGAGGAGCATGAAGCTGTGTTCAAAAACATGAAGAGACTGAAAAGGTGTGAAAAATATGAAGAGCTTCAAATCGTGTGAAAAATATGAGGAGCATGAAACAGTCTGAAAAATGGGAGGAGCATGAAGCGGTGTTTAAAAACATGAAGAGCCTGAAAAGGTGTGAAAAATATCCAAAGCTTCAAAAGGTGTGAAAAATATCAAGAGCTTCAAAAGGTGTCAAAAATGAGATGAGCATGAAACGGTCTGAATAATAGGAGGAACATGAAGTGGCGTTGAAAAACATGAAGAGCCTGAAACGGTGTGAAAAATATGAAGAGCTTCAAAAGGTGTGAAAAATATCAAGAGCTTCAAAAGGTGTCAAAAATGAGATGAGCATGAAACGGTCTGAATAATAGGAGGAACATGAAGTGGTGTTGAAAAACATGAAGAGCCTGAAAAGGTGTGACAAATATGAAGAGCTTCAAAAGGTGTGAAATACATGAGGAGCATGAAACAGTCTGAAATTTAGTAGGAGCATATAGCGGTGTTGAAAAACATGAAGAGCCTGAAAAGGTGTGAAAAATATGAATAGCTTCCAAAATTGTCAAAAATATGAGGAGCATGAAACGGTCTGAAAAATAGGAGGAGCATGAAACGGTAGGAAAAATAGGAGGAGCATGAAACGGTGTTGAAAAACATGAAGAGCCTGAAAACGTGTGAAAAATAGGAGGAGCTTCAAAAGGTGTCAAAAATATGAGGAGCATGAAACGGTCAGAAAAATAGGAGGAGCATGAAGCGGTGTTCAAAAACATGAAGAGCCTGAAAAGGTGTGAAAAACATGAAGAGCCTGAAAAGGTGTGACAAATATAAAGAGATTCAAAAGGTGTGAAAAATATGAGTAGCATTAAATGGTCTGAAAAATAGGAGAAGCATGAAACGGTGTTAGAAACATGAAGAGCATGAAAAGGTGTGAATAATATGAAGAGCTTCAAAATGTGTCATAAATATGAGGAGCATGAAACCGTCTCAAATTTAGGAGGAGCACGAAGCGTGGTCAAAAATATGGAGAGCCTGAAAAGGTATGAAAAATATGAAGAGCCTCAAAAGGTGTCTAAAATATGAAGAGCATGAAACGGTCTGAAAAATAGAAGGAGCATGAAACGGTGTTCAAAAACATGAAGTGCTTGAAAAGGAGTGAAAAATATGAAGAGCTTCAAAAGATGTCAAAAATATGCGGAGCATGAAATGGTCTGAAAAATAGGAGGAGCATGAAACGGTTTTCAAAAACATGAAAAGCCTGAAAAGTTGTGAAAAATATGAAGAGCTTCAAAAGGTGTCAAATATATGAGCAGCATGAAACGTTCTGAAAAATTGGAGGTGCAAGAAATGATGTTCAAAATGTGAAGAGCCTGAAAAGGTGTGAAAAATATGAAGGGCTTCAAAACGTATCAAAAATATGAGGAGCATGAAACGGTCTGAAAAATAAGAGGAGCATGAAGCGGTGTAGAAAAATATGAAGAGCATGAAAACGTGTGAAAAATTTGAAAGCTTCAAAAGGTGTGAAAAATATGAAAAGCTTCTAAAGGTGTCAAAAATGAGATGGGCATGAAACGGTCTGAAAATGAGGAGGAGCATGAAGTGGTGTTGAAAAACATGAAGAGAATGAAAAGGTGTGAAATATACGATGAGCTTCAAAAGGAGTGAAAATATGAAGAGCTTCAAAAGGTGTCAAAAATATGAGGAGCATGAAGCGGTCTGAAAAATAGGAGGAGCATGAAGTGGTTTTGAAAAACATGAAGAGTTTGAAAAAGGTGTGAAGCATATGAGTAGAATAAAACGGTCTGAAAAATAGGAGGAGCGGTGTTGAAAAACATGAAGAGTGTGAAAGGTGTGAAAAATATGAAGAGCATCAAAATGTGTGAAAAATATGAGGAGCATAAACTGTGTTCAAAAACATGAAGATCCAGAAAAGGTGTGAAAAATATGAAGAGCGTCAAAATGTCTCAAAAACATGAGGAGCATGAAACGGTCTGAAAATAGAAGGAGCATGAAGCGGTGTTCAAAAATCTAAAGAGCCTGAAAAGGTGTGAAAAATATGAAGAGCTTCAAAAGGTGTCAAAAATATGAGGAGCATGAAACGGTCTTAAATATAGGAGGAGCATGAAACGGTGTTCAATAACATGAAGAGCCTGAAAAGGTGTGAAAAATATGAAGAGCTTCAAAAGGTGTCAAAAATATGAGGAGCATGAAACGGTGTTCAAAACATGAAAAGCCTGAAAAGGTGTGAAAAAAATGATTAGCTTCAAAAGGTGTGAAAAATATGTGGAGCATGAAACGATCTGAAAAATAGGAGGAGAATGAATTGGTGTTGAAAAATATGAAGAGCCTGAGAAGATGTGAAAAATATGAAGAGCTTCAAAATGTGTCAAAAATATGAGGAGCATGAAACGGTCTGAAAAATAGGAGGAGCATGAAACGCTGTTCAAAAACATGAAGAGCCTGAAAAGGTGTGAAAAATATGAAGAGCTTCAAAAGGTGGTAAAAATATGAGGATCATGAAACGGTCTGACAATTAGGAGGAGCATGAAGCGTTGTTTAAAAACTTGAAGAGCCTGAAAAAGTGTGAAAAATATGAAGAGCTTCAAAAGGTGTCAAAAATATGAGGAGCATGAAACGGTCTGAAAAATAGGAGTAGCATGAATTGGTGTTCAAAAACATGAAGAGCCTGTTAAGCTGTGAAAAATATGAAGAGCTTCAAAAGGTGTCAAAAATATGAGGAGCATGAAACGGTGTTCAAAAACATGAAAAGCATGAAGAGGTGTGAAAAAAATGATTAGCTTCAAAAGGAGTGAAAAATATGTGGAGCATGAAACGGTCTGAAAAATAGGAGGAGAATGAATTGGTGTTGAAAAACATGAAGAGCCTGAAAAGGTGTGAAAAATATGAAGAGCTTCAAAAGGTGTCAAAAATATGAGGATCATGAAAAGGTCTGAAAATTAGGAGGAGCATGAAGCCTTGTTTAAAAACTTGAAGAGCCTGAAAAAGTGTGAAATATATGAAGAGCTTCAAAAGGTGTCAAAAATATGAGGAGCATGAAACGGTCTGAAAAATAGGAGTAGCATGAATTAGTGTTCAAAAACATGAAGAGCCTGTTAAGCTGTGAAAAATATGAAGAGCTTCAAAAAGTGTCAAAAATATGAGGAGCATGAAACGGTCTGAAAAATAGGAGGAGCAGGAAACGGTGTTCAAAAACATGAAGAGCCTGAAAATGTGTGAAAAATATGAAGAGCTTCAAAAGGTGTCAAAAATATGAGGATCATGAAACGGTCTGAAAATTAGGAGGAGCATGAAGCGTTGTTTAAAAACTTGAAGAGCCTGAAAAAGTTTGAAAAATATGAAGAGCTTCAAAAGGTGTCAAAAATATGAGGAGCATGAAACGGTGTTCAAAAACATGAAGAGCCTGAAAAGGTGTGAAAAATATGATGAGCTTCAAAAGTGTCAAAAATATGAGGACCATGAAACGGTCTGAAAAATAGGAGGAGCATGAAGCGGTGTTGAAAAACATGAAGAGTCTGAAAAGGTGTGAAATAAATGAAGAGCTTCAAAAGGTGTAAAAAATATGAGGAGTTTGAAACGGTCTGAAAAATAAGAGGATCTGGTTTCCTCAGTGTGTATGCCCAGAAGTGGAATTGCTGGGTCATATGGCAGTTCTATTTCCAGTTTTTTAAGAAATCTCTACACCGTTTTCCATAGCGGCTGTACTAGTGTGCATTCCCACCAACAGTATAAGATGGTTCCCTTTTCTCCACTCCCTCTCCAGCATTTATTGCTTGTAGACTTTTGGATAGCAGCCATCCTGACTGGCATGTAGTGGTATCTCATTGTGGTTTTGATTTGCATTTCTCTAATAATGAGTGATGTTGAGCATCTTTTCATGTGTTTGTTATCCATCTGTATGTCTTCTTTGGAGAAATGTCTGTTTAGTTCTTTGGCTCATTTTTTATTGGGTCATTTATTTTTCTGGAATTGAGCTGCAGGATTTGCTTGTATATTTTTGAGATTAATCCTTTGTCTGTTTCTTCATTTGCTATTATTTTCTCCCAATCTGAGGGCTGTCTTTTCACCTTACTTATAGTTTCCTTTGTAGTGCAAAAGCTTTTAAGTTTCATTAGGTCCCATTTGTTTAGTTTTGCTTTTATTTCCAATATTCTGGGAGGTGGGTCATAGAGGATCTTGCTTTGATTTATGTCGGAGAGTGTTTTGCCTATCTTCTCCTCTAGGAGTTTTATAGTTTCTGGTCTTACATTTAGATCTTTAATCCATTTTGAGTTTATTTTTGTGTATGGTGTTAGAAAGTGTTCTATTTTCATTCTTTTACAAGTGGTTGACCAGTTTTCCCAGCACCACTTGTTAAAGAGGTTGTCTTTTTTCCATTGCATATCCTTGCCTCCTTTGTCAAAGATAAGGTGTCCATAGGTTCGTCTGAAAGAGACACGTGCACCCCAATGTTCATCGCAGCACTGTTTATAATAGCCAGGACATGGAAGCAACCTAGATGCCCGTCAGCAGATGAATGGATAAGAAAGCTGTGGTACATATACACCATGGAATATTACTCAGCCATTAAAAAGAATTCATTTGAATCAGTCCTAATGAGATGGATGAAGCTGGAGCCCATTATACAGAGTGAAGTAAGCCAGAAAGATAAAGAACATTACAGCATACTGACACATGTATATGGAATTTAGAAAGGTGACAACGATAACCCTATATGCAGAACAGAAAAAGAGACACAGAAATACAGAACAGACTTTTAAACTTTGTGGGAGAATGTGAGGGTGGGATATTTCAAAAGAACAGCATGTATGCTATGTATGGTGAAACAAATCACCAGCCCAGGTAGGATGCACGAGACAAGTGCTCCGGCTTGGTGCACTGGGAAGACCCAGAGGAATCGGGTGGAGAGGGAGGTGGGAGGGGGAATCGGGACTGGGAATACATGTAAATCCATGGCTGATTCATATCAAAGTATGACAAAACAAACTGGAAAAAAAAAATAAAAAAAATAAAAAAAAATAACAATAAAAAAAAAAATAAGAGGAGCATGAAACGGTGTTCAAAAACATGAAGAGCCTGAAAAGGTGTGAAAAATATGAAGAGCTTCAAAACGTGTCAAAAATATGAGGAGCATGAAACAATCTGAAAATAGGAGGAGCATTAAACGGTGTTCAAAAACATGAAGAGCCTGAAAAGGTGTGAAAAATATGAAGAGCTTCAAAAGGTGTGAAATACATGAGGAGCATTAAACGGTCTGACAATTAGGAGAAGCATGAAGTTTTGTTCAGAAACATGAAGAGCCTGAAAAGGTGTGAAATATAAGAAGAGCTTCAAAAGGTGTGAAAAATATGAAGAGCTTCAAAAGGTGTCAAAAATATGAGGAGCATGATACGTTCTGAAAAATAGGAGGAGCGTGAAGTGCTTGTGAAAAACATGAAGAGCATGAAAAGGTGTGCAAAATATGAAGAGCTTCAAAAGGTGTCAAAAATATGAGGAGCTTGAAACGGTCTTAAAAATAGGAGAAAGATGAAGCGGTGTTCAAAAACATGAAGAACATGAAAAGGTGTGAAAAATAAGAAGAGCTTTAAAAGGTGTGAAAATTATGAGGAGCTTGAAACGGTCTGAAAAATAGGAGTAGCATGAACTGGTGTTGAAAAACATGAAGAGTCTGAAAAGGTGGGAAAAATATGAAGAGCTTCAAAAGGTGTGAAAAATATGAGGAGCATGAAACGGTCTGAAAAATAGGAGGAGGATGAAACGGTAATCAAAAACATGAAGAGCCTGAAAAGGTGTGAAAAATATGAAGAGCTTCAAAAGGTGTGAAATACATGAGGAGCATGAAACGGTATGAAAAATAGGAGGAGGATGAAGCGGTTTTCAAAAATTGCAGAGACTGAAAAGTTGTGAAAAATATGAAGAGCTTTAAAGGTGTGAAAAATATGAAGAAGTTCAAAATGTGTCAAAAATGAGATGAGCATGAAACGGTCTGAAAAATAGGAGGAGCATGAAGCGGTGTTCACAAACATGAAGAGCCTGAAAAGTTGTGAAAAATATGAAGAGCTTCAAAAGGTGTCAAATATATGAGGAGCATGAAACGGTCTGAAATATAGGAGGAGCATGAAGCGGTGTTCAAAAACATGAAGTGCCTGAAAAGGTGTGAAAAATTTGAAGAGCTTGAAAAGGTTTTAAAAATATGAGGAGCAAGAAATTGTCTGAAAAATAAAGGAGCATGAAGCGATGTTCAAAAACATGAAGAGCCTGAAAAGGTGTGAAAAATATGACGAGCTTCAAAATTGTCTAAAATATGAAGAGCATGAAACCGTCTGAAAAATAGGAGGAGCATGAAGCGGTGTTCAAAAACATGAAGAGCCTGAAAAGGGGTGAAAAATATGAAGAGCTTCAAAAGGTTTGAACTACATGAGGAGCATTAAACGGTCTGAAAAATAGCAGGAGCATTAAGTGGTGTTGAAAAACCTGAAGAGCCTGAAAAGATGTGAAAAATATGAAGAGCGTCAAAAGGTGTAAAAAAAATATGAAGAGCCTGAAACGGTCTGAAAAATAGGAGGAGCATGAAGCGTGTTCAAAAACTTGAAGAGCCTGAAACGTTGTGAAAAATATGAAGAGCTTCAAAAGGTGTGAAAAATATGGAGAGCTTCAAAAGGTGTCAAAAATATGAAGAGCATGAAACGGTCTGAAAAATAGGGGGAGCATGAAGCGGTGTTCAAAAACACGAAGAGCCTGAAAAAGTGTGAAAAGTATGAAGAGCTTCAAAAGGTGTGAAAAATATGGAGAGCTTCAAAAGGTGTCAAAAATATGAAGAGCATGAAACGGTCTGAAAAATAGGGGGAGCATGAAATGGTGTTCAAAAACATGAAGAGCCTGAAAAGGTGTGAAATATATGAAGAGCCTGAAAAGGTGTGAAAAATATGAAGAGCTTCAAAAGGTGTCAAATATATGAAGAGCATGAAAGTGTCTGAAAAATAGGAGGAGCATTAAATGGTGTTCAAAAACATGAAGAGCCTGAAAAGGTGTGAAAAATATGAAAAGCTTCAAAGGTGTGATATACATGAGGAGCATGAAACGGTCTGAAAAATAGGAGAAGCATGAAGTGATGTGGAAAAACATGAACAGCCTGAAACGGTGTGAAAAATATGAAGAGCTTCAAAAGGTGTGAAATACATGAGGAGCATGAAACTCTCTGAAAAATAGGAGGAGCATGAAGTGCTGTTCAAAAACATGAAGAGCCTGAAAATGTGTGAAAAATATGAAGAGCTTCAAAAGGTGTGAAATATATGAGGAGCTTCAAAAGGTGTTAAAAATATGAAGAGCTTCAAAAGATGTCAAAAATATGAAAAGCATGAAACGGTCTGAAAAATAGGAGGAGCATGAAATGGTGTTCAAAAACATGAAGAGCCTGAAAATGTGTGAAAAATTTGAAAAGCTTCAAAGGTTTGAAATACATGAGGAGCATGAAACGGTCTGAAAAATAGGAGAATCATGAAGTGGTGTGGAAAAAAATGAAGAGCCTGAAAAAGTGTGTAAAATATGAAGAGCTTCAAAAGGTGTGAAATATATGTGGAGCATGTATCTCTCTGAAAAATAGGAGGAGCATGAAACGGTGTTCCAAAACATGAAGAGCCTGAAAAGGTGTGAAAAATATGAAGAGCATCAAAAGGTGTCAAAAATATGACGAGCATGAAACGGTCTGAAATATAGGAGGAGCAAGAAGCCGTGTTGAAAAACATGAAGAGCCTGAAAACGTGTGTAAAATATGAAGAGCTTCTAAAGGTGTGAAAAATATGAAGAGCTTCAAAAGGTGTCAAAAATATGAAGAGCATGAAACGGTCTGAAAAATAGGAGGAGCATGAAGTGGTGTTGAAAAACATGAAGAGCCTGAAAAGGTGTGAAAAATATGAAGAGCTTCAAAACGTGTCAAAAATATGAGAAGCATGCAACGTTCTGAAAAATAGGAGGAGTAAGAACCGCTATTGAAATACATGAAGAGCCTGAAAACGTGTGAAGAATGTGAAGAGCTCAAAAGTTTTGAAAAAAATGAAGAGCTTCAGAAGGTGTCAAAAATGCGATGAGCATGAAACCGTCGGAAAAATAGGAGGAGCATGAAGTGGTGTTGAAAAACATGAAGAGTCTGAAAAGGTGTGAAAAATACGAAGAGCTTCAAAAGGTGTGAAAAATATGAGGAGCATGAAACGGTCTGAAATATAGGGGGATCATGAAGCGGTTTTGAAAAACATGAAGAGCCTGAAAAGGTGTGAAAAATATAGAGCTTCAAAAGGTGTCAAAGATATGAGGAGCATGAAACCGTCTGAAAAAAAGGAGGAGCATGAAACGGTGTTCCAAAACATGAACAGCCTGAAAACGTGTGAAAAATATGAAGAGCTTCAAAAGATATGAAAAACATGAGGAGCTTGAAACGGTCTGAAAAATAGGAGGAGCATTAAGCGGTTTTGAAAAACATGAAGAGCCTGAAAAGGTGTGAAAAATATGAAGAGCTTCAAAAGGTGTGAAAAATACGAGGAGCATGAAATGGTCTGAAAAATAGGAGGAGCATGAAGCGGTGTTCAAAAACATGAAAAGCCTGAAAAGGTGTGAAATATATGAAGAGCTTCAAAAGCTGTCAAAAATATGAGGAGCATGAAATGGTCTGAAAAATAGGAGAAGCATGAAACGGTATTGAGAAACATGAAGAGCCTGAAAAGGTGTGAAAAATATGAAGAGCATGAAAAGGTGTGAAAAATATGCGGAGCATGAAACTGTGTTCAAAAACATGAAGAGCCTGAAAAGCTGTAAAAAATATGAAGAGCTTCAAAATGTGTCAAAAATATGATGAGCAAAAAACGGTCTGAAAATTAGGAGGAGCATGAAGCCGTTTTCAAAAACTTGAAGAGCCTGAAATGATGTGAAAAATATGAAGAGCTTCAAAAGGTGTCAAAGATATGAGGAGCATGAAACGGTCTGAAAAATAGGAGGAGCATGATACGGCGTTGAAAAACATGAAGAGCCTGAAAAGGTGTGAAAAATATGAAGAGCTTCAAAATGTGTCAAAAAAATGACGAGCGTGATATGGTATGAAAAATAGGAGGAGCATGTAACGGTGTTTCAAAAACATGAAGAGCCTGAAAGTTATGAAAAATATGCAGAGCTTCAAAATGTCTCAAAAACATGAGGAGCATGAAACGGTCTGAAAAATAGGAGGAGCATGAAACGGTGTTCAAAAACATGAAGAGCCTGAAAAGGTGTGAAAAATATGAAGAGCTTCAAAAGGTGTCAAAAATATGAGGACCATGAAACGGTCTGAAAAATAGGAGGAGCATGAAGCGGTGTTGAAAAACATGAAGAGCCTGAAAAGGTGTGAAATATATGAAGAGCTTCAAAAGGTGTAAAAAATATGAGGAGTTTGAAACGGTCTGAAAAATAAAAGGATCTGGTTTCCTCAGTGTGTATGCCCAGAAGTGGAATTGCTGGGTCATATGGCAGTTCTATTTCCAGTTTTTTAAGAAATCTCTACACCGTTTTCCATAGCGGCTGTACTAGTGTGCATTCCCACCAACAGTATAAGAGGGTTCCCTTTTCTCCACTCCCTCTCCAGCATTTATTGCTTGTAGACTTTTGGATAGCAGCCATCCTGACTGGCATGTAATGGTACCTCATTGTGGTTTTGATTTGCATTTCTCTAATAATGAGTGATGTTGAGCATCTTTTCATGTGTTTGTTATCCATCTGTATGTCTTCTTTGGAGAAATGTCTGTTTAGTTCTTTGGCTCATTTTTTATTGGGTCATTTATTTTTCTGGAATTGAGCTGCAGGATTTGCTTGTATATTTTTGAGATTAATCCTTTGTCTGTTTCTTCATTTGCTATTATTTTCTCCCAATCTGAGGGCTGTCTTTTCACCTTACTTATAGTTTCCTTTGTAGTGCAAAAGCTTTTAAGTTTCATTAGGTCCCATTTGTTTAGTTTTGCTTTTATTTCCAATATTGTGGGAGGTGGGTCATAGAGGATCTTGCTTTGATTTATGTCGGAGAGTGTTTTGCCTATCTTCTCCTCTAGGAGTTTTATAGTTTCTGGTCTTACATTTAGATCTTTAATCCATTTTGAGTTTATTTTTGTGTATGGTGTTAGAAAGTGTTCTATTTTCATTCTTTTACAAGTGGTTGACCAGTATCCCCAGCACCACTTGTTAAAGAGGTTGTCTTTTTTCCATTGCATATCCTTGCCTCCTTTGTCAAAGATAAGGTGTCCATAGGTTCGTCTGAAAGAGACACGTGCACCCCAATGTTCATCGCAGCACTGTTTGTAATAGCCAGGACATGGAAGCAACCTAGATGCCCGTCAGCAGATGAATGGATAAGAAAGCTGTGGTACATATACACCATGGAATATTACTCAGCCATTAAAAAGAATTCATTTGAATCAGTCCTAATGAGATGGATGAAGCTGGAGCCCATTATACAGAGTGAAGTAAGCCAGAAAGATAAAGAACGTTACAGCATACTGACACATGTATATGGAATTTAGAAAGGTGACAACGATAACCCTATATGCAGAAGAGAAAAAGAGACACAGAAATACAGAACAGACTTTTAAACTTTGTGGGAGAATGTGAGGGTGGGATATTTCAAAAGAACAGCATGTATGCTATCTATGGTGAAACAGATCACCAGCCCAGGTAGGATGCACGAGACAAGTGCTCCGGCTTGGTGCACTGGGAAGACCCAGAGGAATCGGGTGGAGAGGGAGGTGGGAGGGGGAATCGGGACTGGGAATACATGTAAATCCATGGCTGATTCATATCAAGGTATGACAAAACCCACTGGAAAAAAAAAATAAAAATAATAAAAAAAAATTTTAAAAATAACAATAAAAAAAAATAAGAGGAGCCTGAAACGGTCTGAAAAATAGGAGGAGCATGAAGTGGTGTTGAAAACCATGAAGAGCCTGTAAGGTGTGAAAAATATGAAGAACTTCAAAAGGTGTCAAAAATATAAGGAGCATGAAACGGCCTGAAAAATAGGAGGAGCATGAAGTGGTGTTGAAAAACGTGAAGAGCCTGAAAAGGTGTGAAAAATATGAAGAACTTCAAAAGGTGTCAAAAATATGAGCAGCATGAAACAGTCTGAAAAACAGGAGGAACATGAAACGGTGTTCACAAACATGAAGAGCCTGGAGAAGTGTGAAAAATATGAAGAGCTTCAAAAGGTGTCAAAAATATGAGGAGCATGAAACGGTCTGAAAAAAAGGAGGAGCATGAAGCGGTGTTGAAAAACATGAAGAGCCTAAAAGGTGTGAATAATATGAAGAGCTTCAAAAGGTGTCAAAAATATGAGGAGCATGAAACCGTCTGAAAAATAGTAGGAGCATGAAGCGGTGTTGAAAACATGAAGAGCCTGAAAAGGTGTGAAAAATATGAAGAGGTTCAAAAGGTGTCAAAAATATGAGGAGCATGAAACGGTCTGAAAAATAGGAGGAGCATGAAACGGTCTGAAAAATAGGAGGAGCATGAAGCGGTGTTCAAAAACATGAAGAGCCTGAAAAGGTGTGAAATATATGAAGAGCCTCAAAGGTGTCAAAAATATGAGGAGCAAGAAAAGGTCTGAAAAATAGGAGGAGCTTAAGCGGGTTGAAAAATATGAAGAGCCTGAAAAGATGTGAAAAATATGAAGAGCTTCAAAAGGTGTCAAATATATGAGGAGCATGAAACGGTCTGAAAAATTGGAGAAGCATGAAGTGGTGTTCAAAAAAATGAAGAGCCTGAAAAGGTGCGAAAAATATGAAGAGCTTCAAAAGGTGTCAAAAATATGAGGACCATGAAACGGTCTGAAAAATATGAGGAGCAAGAAACTGTTTTCAAAAACATGAAGAGCCTCAAAAGGTGTGAAAAGTATGAAGAGCTTTAAACTGTGTCAAAAATATGATGAGCATGAAACGGTCTGATAAATAGGAGGAGCATGAAGTGGTGTTGAAAAACATGAAGAGCCTGAAAAAGGTGTGAAACATATGAGGAGCATGAAACGGTCTGAAAAATAGGAGGCGCATGAGACGGTGTTGAAATACATGAAAAGCCTGAAAAGGTGTGAAAAATATGAAGAGCTTCAAAGGATGTCAAAAATATGAGGAGCATGAAAATGTCTGAAAAATAGGAAGAGAATGAAGCGGTGTAGAAAAACATGAAAAGCCTGAAAAGGTGTGAAAAATATAAAGAGCTTCAAAAGGTGTGAAAAAGATGAGGAGCATGAAACGGTCTGAAATAAAGGAGGAGAAAGAAGTGGTGTTGAAAAACATGAAAAGCCTGAAAAGGTGTGAAAAATATGAAGAACTTCAAAAGGTGTCAAAAATATGAGGAGCATGAAACGGTCTGAAAAATAGGAGGAGCATGAAGTGGTGTTGAGAAACATGAAGAGCCTGAAAAAGTTGTGAAACATATGAGGAGAATGAAACGGTCTGAAAAATAGGAGGAGCATGAAGTGGTGTTCAAAAACATGAAGAGCCTGAAAAAATGTGAAAAATATGAAGAGCTTCAAAAGGTGTCAAAAATATGAGGAGCTTGAAACGGTCTGAAATATAGGAGGAGCGTGAAAAGGTGTTAAAACATGAAGAGCTTAAAAAGGTGTGAAACATATGAGGAGCATGAAAAGGTCTGAAAAATAGGAGGAGCATGAAGCGGTGTTGAAAAACATGAAGAGCCTGAAAAGGTGTGAAAAATATGAAGAGCTTCAAAAGGTGTCAAAAATATGAGGAGCATGACACGATCTGAAATAAAGGAGGAGCATGAAGCCTTGTTCAAAAACATGAGGAGCCTGAAAAGGTGTGAAAATATGAAGAGATTCAAAAGGTGTGAAAACGTGAAGAGATTCAAAAGGAGTGAAATATATGAGGAGCATGAAACGGTCTGAAAAATATGAGGAGAACGAAACATTCAGAAAAATAGGAGGAGAATGAAGCGGTGTTCAAAAACATGAAAGCCTGAAAAGGTGTGAAAAATATGAAGAGTTTCAAAAGCTGTGAAAAATATGAAGAGCTTCAAAAGGTGTGAAAAATATGAAGAGTTTCAAAAGATGTCAAAAATGAGATGAGCATGAAACGGTCTGAAAAAAAGGGGGAGCATGAATTTGTGTTGAAAAACATGAATAGCCTGAAAATGTGTGAAATATTTGAAGAGCTCTAAACGCTGTCAAAAATATGAGGAGCATGAAATGGTCTGAAAAATAGGAGGAGCATGAAGTGGTGTTCAAAAAAATGACGAGCCTGAAAAGGTGTGAAATATATGAAGAGCTTTAAAAGGTGTCAAAAATTTGAGGAGCATGAAACGGTCTGAAAAATAGGAGGAGCATGAAGCGGTGATGAAAAACATGAAGAGCCTGAAAAAGTGTGAGAAATATGAAGAGCTTAAAAGGTGTCAAAAATATGAAGAGCTTCAAAAGGTGTCAAAAATGAGATGAGCATGAAGCCGTCTGAAAAATATTTGGAGGATGAAGTGGTGTTGAAAAACATGAAGAGCCTGAAAAGGTGTGAAATTTATGAAGAGCTTCAAAAGATGTCAAAAATATGAGGAGGATGAAACGGTTTGAAAAATAGGAGGAGCATGAAGAGGTGTTGCAAAACATGAAGAGCCTGAAAAGGTGTGAAAAATATGAAGAGCTTCAAAAGGTGTCAAAAATGAGATGAGCATGAAATGGTCTGAAAAATGGAGGAGCATGAAGTGGTGTAGCAAAACATGAAGAGCATGAAAAGGTGTGAAAAATAAGAAGAGCTTCTAAAGGTGTCAAATATGAGATGAGCATGAAATAGTCTGAAAAATAGGAGGAGCATGAAGTGTTGTTAAAAATCATGAAGAGCCTGAAAAGGTGTGAAATATATGAAGAGCTTCAAAATGAGTGAAAAATATGAAGAGCTTCAAAACGTGTCAAAAATATCAGGAGCATGAAACGGTCTGGAAAATAGGATGAGCATGAAGCGGTGGTGAAAAACATGAAGAGCCTGAAAACGTGTGAAAAATATGAAGAGCTTCAAAAGGTGTGAAAAATATGAAGAGCTTCAAAAGATATCAAAAACGAGATGACCATGAAACGGTCTGAAAAATAGGAGAAGCAAGAAGTGGTGTTGAAAAACATGAAGAGCCTGAAAAGGTGTGAAAAATATGAAGAGCTTCAAAACGTGTGAAAAATATGAAGAGCTTCAAAAGGTGTCAAAAATATGAGGAGCATTAATCGGTCTGAAAAATAGGAGAAGCAAGAAGTGGTGTTGAAAAACATGAAGAGCCTGAAAAGGTGTGAAAAATATGAAGAGCTTCAAAACGTGTGAAAAATATGCGGAACATGAAACTGTCTGAAAAAGAGGAGGAGCATGAAGCGGTGTTCAAACACATGAAGAGCCTGAAAAGGTGTGAAAAATATGAAGAGCTTGAAAAGGTGTCAAAAATATGAGGAGCATGAAACGGTCTGAAAAAGAAGAGGAGCATGAAGCGGAGTTCAAACACATGAAGAGCCTGAAAAGGTGTGAAAAATATGAAGAGCTTGAAAAGGTGTGAAAAATATGAGGAGCATGATACGGTCTGAAAAATAGGAGGAGCATGAAGTCGAATTCATAAATATGAAGAGCCTGAAATGTTGTGAAAAATATGAAGAGCTTCAAAAGGTGTGAAAAATATGAGGAGCATGATACGGTCTGAAAAATAGGAGGAGCATGAAGCGGTGTTCAAAAACATGAAGAGCCTGAAAAGTTGTGAAAAATATGCAAAGCTTCGAGTGGTGTCAAAAATGTGATGAGCATGAAACGGTCTGAAAAATAGGAGGAGCATGAAGCGGTGTTGAAAAACATGAAGAGCCTGAAAACGTGTGAAAAATATGAAGAGCTTCAAAAGGTGTCAAAAATATGAGGAGCATGAAACGGTCTGAAAACGAAGAGGAGCATGAAGGGGTGTTCAAAAACATGAAGAGCCTGAAAAGCTGTGAAAAATATGAAGAGCTTCAAAAGGTGTCAAAAATATGAGAAGTATGAAACGTTCTGAAAAATAGGAGGAGCAAGAAGCGGTTTTGAAAAACATGAAGAGCCTGAAATCGTGTGAAAAATATGAAGAGCTACAAAAGGTGTCAAAAATATGAGGAGCATGAAACGGTCTGAAAACGAAGAGGAGCATGAAGGGGTGTTCAAAAACATGAAGAGCCTGAAAAGCGGTGAAAAATATGAAGAGCTTCAAAAGGTGTCAAAAATATGAGAAGTATGAAACGTTCTGAAAAATAGGAGGAGCATGAAGCGGTTTTGAAAAACATGAAGAGCCTGAAAACGTGTGAAAAATATGAAGAGCTACAAAAGGTGTCACAAATATGAGGAGCATGAAACGGTCTGAAAAATAGGAGGAGAATGAAGCACTGTTGAAAAACATGAAGAGCCTGAAAAGGTGAGAAAAAAATGAAGAGTTTCAAAACGTGTCAAAAATATGAGGAGCATGAAACGGTCTGAAATAGGAGGAGCATGAAATGGTGTTGAGAAACATGAAAAGCCTGAAAAGGTTTCAAAAATATGAAGAGTTTCAAAAGGTGTCAAAATTATGGGGAGCATTAAACGTTCTAAACATAGGAGGAGCATGAAGTGGTGTTGAAAAATATGAAGAGCCAGAAAAGGTGTGAAAAATATGAAGAGCTCCAAAAGGTGTGAAAAATATGAGGAGCATGGAACGTTCTGAAAAATAGGAGGAGCATGAAACGATGTTCAAAATCCTGAAGAGCCTGAAAAGCTGTGAAATATATGAAGAGCTTCAAAAGGTGTCAAAAATATGAGGAGCATGAAACTGTCTGAAAAATATGAAGAGTTTCAATAGTTGTCAAAGTATGAGGAGCATGAAATGGTGTTCAAAAACATGAAGAGCCTGTAAAGGTGTTAAAATATGAAGAGCTTCAAAAGGTGTCAAAAATATGAGGAGCATGAAACGGTCTGAAAAATAGGAGGAGCATGAAGTGGTGTTCAAAAACATGAAGAGCCTTAAAAGGTGTGAAAAATATGAAGAGCTTTAAAGGTGTGAAAATTATGAGGAGCATGAAACCGTCTGAAAAATAGGAGGAGCATGACACTGTGATGAAAAACATGAAGAGCCTTAAATTGTGTGAAAAATATGAAGAGTTTGAAGGTGTGAAAAATATGAGGAGCATGAAACCATCTGAAAAATAGGAGGAGCATGACACGGGGTTGAAAAACATGAAGATCATGAAAAGGTGTGAAAAATATGAAGAGATTCAAAAGCTGTCAAAAATATGAGGAGCCTGAAACTGTCTGAGAAATAGGAGGAGCATGAAGTGGTGTTGAAAAAGATGAAGAGCCTGAAAAGGTGTGAAAAATATGAAGAGCTTCAAAAGGTGTCAAAAATATGAGGAGCATGAAACGTTCTGAAAAAAGGAGGAGCATGAAGTGGTGTTAAAAAACTTGAAGAGCCTGAAAAGGTGTGAAAAATATGAAGAGCTTCAAAAGGTGTGAAAAATATGAGGAGCATGATGCGGTCTGAAAAATAGGAGGAGCATGAAGCGGTGTTCAAAAATATGAAGAGTCTGAAAAGGTGTGAAAAATATGCAAAGCTTCAAAAGGTGTCAAAAATGAGAGGAGCATGAAATGGTCTGAAAAATAGGAGGAGCATGAAGTCGAGTTCATAAATATAAAGAGCCTGAAAAGTTGTGAAAAATATGAAGAGCTTCAAAAGGTGTGAAAAATATGAGGAGCATGATACGGTCTGAAAAATAGGAGGAGCATGAAGCGGTGTTCAAAAATATGAAGAGTCTGAAAAGGTGTGAAAAATATGAAGAGCTTCAAAAAGTGTGAAATACATTAGGAGGATTAAACGGTCTGAAAAATAGGAGGAGCATGAAGCGATGTTCAGAAACATGAAGAGCCTGAAAAGGTGTGAAAAATATGAAGAGCATCAAAAGATGTCAAAAATATGAGGAGCATGAAACGGTCTGAAAAATAGGAGGAGCATGAAGCAGTGTTCAAAAATATGAAGAGTCTGAAAAGGTGTGAAAAATATGAAGAGCTTCAAAAGGTGTCACAAATATGAGGAACAAGAAATGGTCTGAAAAATAAGAGAAGCATGAAACGCTGTTCAAAAATATGAAGAGCCTGAAAAGGTGTGAAAAATATGAAGAGCTTCAAAAGGTGTGAAAAATATGAGGAGAATGATGTGGTCTGAAAAATAGGAGGAGCATGAAGCGGTGTTTAAAAACATGAAGAGCCTGAAAAGTTGTGAAAAATATGCAAAGCTTCAAAAGGTGTCAAAAATGAGAGGAGCATGAAATGGTCTGAAAAATAGGAGGAGCATGAAGTCGAGTTCATAAATATAAAGAGCCTGAAAAGTTGTGAAAAATATGAAGAGCTTCAAAATGTGTGAAAAAAAAAGAAGACCTTCAAAAGGTGTCAAAAATATGAGGAGCATGAAACGGTCTGAAAAATAGGAGGAGCATGAAACGGTGTCGAAAAACATGAAGACACTTAAAATGTGTGAAAAATATGAAGAGCTTCAAAAGGTGTCAAAAATATGAGTAGCATGAAACGGTCTGAAAAATAGGAGGAGCATGAAGTCGTGTTGAAAAACAAGAAGACACTTAAAATGTGTGAGAAATATGAAGAGCTTCAAAAGGTGTCAAAAATACGAGGAACCTGAAACGGACTGAAAAATAGGAGGAGCATGAAGTCGTGTTGAAAAACATGAAGACACTTAAAATGTGTGAAAAATATGAAGAGCTTCAAAAGGTGTCAAAATATGAGGAGCATGAAACGGTCTGAAAAATAGGAAGAGAATGAAGCGGTGTTCAAAAATATGAAGAGCCTGAAAAGTTGTGAAAAATATGAAGAGCTTCAAAAGGTGTCAAAATATGAGGAGCATGAAATGGTCTGAAATATAGGTGGAGCATGAAACGGTGTTGAAAAATATGAAGAGCCTGAAAAGGTGTGAAAAATATGAAGAGCTTCAAAAGGTGACAAAAATGTGATGAGCATGAAACGGTCTGAAAAATAGGAGAAGCATGAAAATGTGTTCAAAAACATGAAGATCCTGAAAAGGTGTGAAAAATGTGAAGAGCTTCAAAACCTTTCAAAAATATGAGGAGCATGAAACGGTCTGAAAAATAGGAGAAGCATGAAGCGGTGTTCAAAAACATGAAGAGCCTGAAAAGGTGTGAAAAACATGAAGAGCTTCAAAAGGTGTCAAAAATATGAGGAGCATGAAACGGTCTGAAAATAGGAGGATTATGAAACGGTGTTCAAAAACATGAAGAGCATGAATAGGTGTGAAAAATATGAAAAGCCTCAAAACCTGTCAAAAATATGAGGAGCATGAAACGGTCTGAAAAATAGCAGGAGCATGAAGCGGTGTTGAAAAACAGGAAGAGTCTGAAAACGTGTTAACAAATGAAGATCTTCAAAAATATGAAAAATATGAAGAGCTTCAAAATGTGTGAAAAATATGAAGAGCTTCAAAAGTTGTAAAAAATGAGATGAGCATGAAACGGTCTGAAAAATAGGAGGAGCATGAAGCGGTGTTGAAAATCATGAAGATAAAGAAAAGGTGTGAAAAATATGAAGAACTTCAAAAGGTGTCAAAATGAGATGAGCATGAAACGTCTGAAAAATAGGAGGAGCATGAAGTGGTGTTGTAAAACATGAAAAGCCTGAAAATGTGTGAAAAATATGAAGAGCTTCAAAAGGTGTGAAATATATGAGGTGCAAGAAACGGTCTGAAAAATAGGAGGAGCATTAAGCGTTGTTGAAAGACATGAATAGCCGAAAAGGGGTGAAAAATATGAAGAGCTTCAAAAGGTGTCAAAAATATGAGTAGCATGAAACGTTCTGAAAAATAGGAGGTGCATGAAGCGGTATTGAAAAACATGAATAGCCTGAAAAGGTGTGAAAAATATGAAGAGCTTCAAAAGGTGTCAAAAATATGAGTAGCACGAAACGGTCTGAAAAATAGGAGGAGAATGAAGCGGTGTTGAAAAACATGAAGAGCCTGAAAACGTGTGAAAAATATGAAGAGCTACAAAAGGTGTCAAAAATATGAGGAGCATGAAACGGTCTGAAAAATATAAGAAGCATGAAGCGGTGTTGAAAAACATGAAGAGCCTGAAAAGGTGTGAAAAATATGAAGAGCTTAAAAAGGTGTCAAAAATATGAGGAGCATGAAACGGTCTGAAAAATAAGAGGAGCATGAAGTCGTGTTGAAAAAAAGGAAAAGTCTGAAAAAGTGTGAAAAATATGAAGAGCTTAAAAAGGTGTCAAAAATATGAGGAGAATGAAACGGTCTGAAAAATAGGAGGAGAATCAAGCGATGTTGAAAAACATGAATTGTCTGAAAACGTGTGGAAAATATGAAGAGCTTCATAAATGTGAAAAATATGAAGAGCTTCAAAAGGTGTGAAAAATATGAAGAGCTTGAAAAGGTGTCAAAAAAGAGATGAGCATGAAAAGGTCTGAAAAATAGGAGGAACATGAAGCGGTGTTGAAAATCATGAAGAGCCTGAAAACGTGTGAAAAATATGAAGAACTTCATAATTTGTCAAAAATATGAAGAGCTTCAAAAGGTGTTAAAATGATATGAGCATGAAACGATCTGAAAAATTGGAGGAGCATGAAGTGGTGTTGAAAAAATGAAGAGCCTGGAAAGGTGTGAAATATCTGAAGAGCTTCAAAAGGTGTCAAAAATATGAAAAGCATGAAACGGTCGGCAAAATACGAGGAGCATGAAGCGATGTTGAAAAACATGAATTGTCTGAAAACGTGTGAAAAATACGAAGAGCTTCAAAAGGTGTCAAAAATATGAGGAGCATGAAACGGTCTGCAAAAAAGGAGGAGCATGAAGTTGTGTTGAAAAACATGAAGAGCCTGAAAAGGTGTGAAAAATATGAAGAGCTCCAAAAGGTGTCAAAAATATGAGGAGCATGAAACAATCTGAAAAATAGGAGGAGCATGAAGCGGTGTTCAAAAATATGAAGAGCCTGAAATGGTGTGAAATAAATGAAGAGCTTCAAAAGGTGTCAAAAATATGAGGAGCATGAAACGGTCTGAAAAATAGGAGGAACATGAAGCGGTGTTCAAAAACATGAAAAGACTGAAAAGGTGTGAAAAATATGAAGAGCTTCAAAAGGTGTCAAAAATATGAGGAGCATGAAACGTTCTGAAAAAAGGAGGAGCATGAAGTGGTGATGAAAAACTTGAAGAGCCTGAAAAGGTGTGAAAAATATGAAGAGATTCAAAAGGTGTCAAAAATATGAGGAGCATGAAACGGTCTGAAAAATAGGAGGAGCATGAAGCGATGTTGAAAAACATGAAGAGTCTGAAAAGGTGTGAAAAATATGAAGAGCTTCAAAAGTTGTCAAAAATATGAGGAGCAGGAAACGGTCTGGAAAATAGGAGTAGCATGAAACTGTGATCAAAAACATGAAGAGCCTGAAAAGGTGTGAAAAATATGAAGAGCTTCAAAAGGTGTGAAATACATGAGGAGCATAACACTCTCTGAAAAAGAGAAGGAGCATGAAGTGGTGTTCAAAAACATGAAGAGCCTGAAAAGGTGTGAAATATATGAAGAGCTTCAAAAGGTGTGAAAAATATGAGGAGCATTATATGGTTTGAAAAATAGGATTAGCATGAAGCGGTGTTGAAAAACATGAAGAGCCTGAAAATGTGTGAAAAATATAAAGAGCTTCAAAAGATGTGAAAAATATGAAGAGCTTCAAACGGTGTCAAAAATGAGATGAGCATGAAACGGTCTGAAAAATAGGAGGAGCATGAAGCGGTGTTGAAAAACATGAAGAACCTGAAAAGGTGTGAGAAATATCAAGAGCTTCAAAAGGTGTCAAATATATGAGGAGCATGAAACGTTCTGAAAAAGAGGAGGAGCATGAAGCGGTGTTGAAAAACATGAAGAGCCTGAAAAGCTGTGTAAAATATGAAGAGGTTCTAAAGGTGTCAAAAATATGAGGAGTATGAAACTGTCTTAAAAATAGGCGGATTATGAAACAGTGTTCAAAAACATGAAGTGCCTGAAAAGGTGTGAAAAATATGAAAAGCCTCAAAACCTGTCAAAAATATGAGGAGCATGAAACGGTCTGAAAAATAGCAGGGCCATGAAGCGGTGTTGAAAAACATGAAGAGTCTGAAAACGTGTGAAAATATGAAGAGCTTCAAACATATGAAAAATATGAAGAGCTTCAAAAGGTGTGAAAAATATGAAGAGCTTCAAAAGGTGTCAAAAATATGAGGAGCATGAAACGGTCTGAAAAATAGGAGGAACATGAAGCATGGTTGAAAAACATGAAGAGCCTGAAAAGGTGTGAAAAATATGAAGAGCTTCAAAAGATGTCAAAAATATGAGGAGAATGAAACGGTCTGCAAAAAAGTAGGAGCATGAAGTAATGTTGAAAAACTTGAAGAGCATGAAAAGGTGTGAAAAATATGAAGAAGTTCAAAGTTGTGAAATACATGAGGATCATAAAACGGTTTGAAAAATTGGAGGAGCATGAAGCAGAGTTCGAAAACATGAAGAGCCTGAAAAGGTTTGAAAAATATGAAGAGCTCAAAAAGTGTCAAAAATATGAGGAGCATGAAACGATCTGAAAAATAGGAGGAGCATGAAGCGGTGTTGAAAAACATGAAGAGCCTGGAAACGTGTGAAAAATATGAAGAGCTTCAAAAGGTGTGAAAAATATGAAGAGCTTCCAAAGGTGTCAAAAATGAGATGAGCATGAAACGGTCTGAAAAATAGGAGGAGCATGAAGTGGTCGTGAAAATCATGAAGTGCCTGAAAAGGTGTGAAATATATGAAGAGCTTCAAAAGTTGTGAAAAAATGAGGAGGTTCAAAAGGTGTCAAAAATATGAGGAGCATGAAACGGTCTGAAAAATAGGAGGAGCATGAAACGGTGTTCAAAAACATGAAGAGCCTGAAAAGGTGTGAAAAATATGAAGAGCTTGAAAAGGTGTGAAATACATGAGGAGCCTGAAGCGGTCTGAAAAATAGGAGGAGCATGAAACGGTGTTGAAAAACATGAAGAGCCTGAAAAGGTGTGAAAAATAGGAAGAGCTTCACAAGGTGTCTAATATATGAGGAGCATGAAACGGTCTGAAAAATAGGAGGAGCATGAAGTGGTCGTGAAAATCATGAAGTGCCTGAGAAGGTGTGAAATATATGAAGAGCTTCAAAAGATGTGAAAAAATGAGGAGGTTCAAAAGGTGTGAAAAAAATGAGGAACATGAAACGGTCTGAAAATAGGAGGAGCATGAAACCGTCTGAAAAATAGGAGCAGCATGAAACAGTGTTGAAAGACATGAAGAGCTTCAAAAGCGTCAAAAATATGAGGAGCATGAAATGGTCTGAAAAAAAAGAGGAGCATGAAGGGGTGTTGAAAACATGAAAAGCCTGAAAATGTGTGAAAAATATGAAGAGCTTCCAAAGGTGTGAAAAATATGAATAGCTTTGAAATGTGTCAATAATGAGAGGAGCATGAAACGGTGTGAAAAATAGGAGGAGCATGAAGCGGTGTGCAAAAACATGAAGAGCCTGAAAAGGTGTGAAAAATATGAAGAGCTTCAAAAGGTGTTAAAAATATGAGGAGCATGAAACGGTCTGAAAAATAGGAGGAGCATGAAACAGTGTTGAAAACGTGAAGAGCCTGAAAAGGTGTGAAAAATATGAAGAGCTTCAAAAGATGTCAAAAATATGAGGAGCATGAAGCGGTCCGACAAATAGGATGAGCAAGAAGCGGTGTTGAAAACATTAAGAGCCTGAAGAGGTGGGAAATATATAAAGAGCTTGAAAAGGTGTCAAAAATAGTGGAAGCATGAAACGGTGTGAAAAATAGGAGAAGCATGAAGTGATGTTGAGAAACCTGAAGAGAATGAAAAGGTGTGAAAAATATGAAGAGCTATAAAAGATGTGAAATATATGAGGAGCATGAAATGATCTGAAAAATAGGAGGAGCATGAAACGGTGTTGAAAAACATGAAGAGCCTGAAAAGGTGTGAAAAATATGAAGAGCTTCAAATGGTGTCATAAATATGAGGAGAATGAAACGGTCTGATAATTAGGAGGAGCATGAAGTGGTCCTGAAAAACATGAAGAGCTTGAAAAAGGTGTGAAACATATGAGTAGAATAAAACGGTCTGAAAAATAGGAGGAGCATGAAGTGGTGTAGAAAAACATGAAGACCCTGAAAAGGTGTGAAAAATATGAAGAGCTACAAAAAGTGTCAAAAATATGAGGAGCTTGAAACGGTCTGAAATATAGGAGGAGTGTGAAAAGGTGTTAAAAAAAATTTGAAGAGCTTCAAAAGGTGTGAAACATATGAGGAGCATGAAACGGTCTGAAAAATAGGAGGAGCATGAAGCGTTGTTGAAAAACATGAAGAGCCTGAAAAGGTGTGAAAAATATGAAGTGCTTCAAAAGGTGTCAAAAACATGAGGAGCATAAAAAGGTCTGAAAAATAGGAGAAGCATGAAACGGTCTGAAAAATAGGAGGAGCATGAAGCGGTTTGAAAAACATGAAGAGCCTGAAAAAGTGTGAAAAATATGAAGAGCTTCAAAAGGTGTCAAAAATATGAGGAGAATGAAACGGTCTGAAAATTAGGAGGAGCATGAAGCGGTGTTGAAAAACATAAAGAGCCTGAAACAGTGTGAAATATATGAAGAGCCTCAAAGGTGTCAAAAATATGAGGAGCAAGAAACGGTCTGAAAAATAGAAGGAGCTTGAAGTGATGTTGAAAAACATGAAGAGCCTGAAAAGGTGTCAAAAATATGAAGAGCTTCAAAAAGTGTCAAAAATATGAGGAGCTTGAAACGGTCTGAAATATAGGAGGAGCATGAAAAGGTGTTAAAAAAAATATGAAGAGCTTCAAAATGTGTGAAACATATAAGGAGCATGAAATGGTCTGAAAAATAGGAGGAGCATGAAGCGTTGTTGAAAAACATGAAGAGCCTGAAAAGGTGTGAAAAATATGAAGAGCTTCAAAAGGTGTCAAAAACATGAGGAGCATGAAAAGGTCTGAAATATAGGAGGAGCATGAAGCAGTGTTCAAAAACATGAAGAGCCTGGAGAAGTGTGAAAAATATGAAGAGCTTCAAAAAGTGTCAAAAATATGAGGAGCATGAAATGGTCTGAAAAATAGGAGAAGCATGAAGTGGTGTTGAAAAATATGAAGAGCCTGAAAAGATGTGAAAAATATGAAGAGCTTCAAAGGTGTCAAAACTATGAGGAGCATGAAACGGTCTGAAAAAGAGGAGGAGCAGCAAGCGATGTTGAAAAACATGAAGAGCCTGAAAAGGTGTGAAAAATATGAAGAGCTTCAAAAGGTGTCAAAAATATGAGGAGCATGAAACGGTCTGAAAAATAGGAGGAGCATGAAGTGGTGTTGAAAAATATGAAGAGCCTGAAAAGATGTGAAAAATATGAAGAGCTTCAAAGGTGTCAAAAATATGAGGAGCATGAAACGGTCTGAAAAAGAGGAGGAGCAGCAAGCGATGTTGAAAAACATGAAGAGCCTGAAAAGGTGTGAAAAATATGAAGAGCTTCAAAAGGTGTCAAAAATATGAGGAGCATGAAACGGTCTGAAAATAGGAGGATCATGAAGCGGTTTGAAAAATATGAAGAGCCTGAAAAAGTGTGAAAAATATGAAGAGCTTCAAAAGGTGTCAAAAATATGAGGAGAATGAAACGGTCTGAAAATTAGGAGGAGCTTGAAGCGGTGTTGAAAAACATAAAGAGCCTGAAAAAGTGTGAAATATATGAAGAGCCTCAAAGGTGTCAAAAATATGAGGAGCAAGAAACGGTCTGAAAAATAGAAGGAGCTTGAAGTGCTGTTGAAAAACATGAAGAGCCTGAAAAGGTGTGAAAAATATGAAGAGCTTCAAAAAGGTGTCAAATATATAGAGGGTGAAACGGTCTAAAAAATATGAGGAGCAAGAAACTGTTTTCAAAAACATGAAGAGCCTCAAAAGGTGTGAAAAATGTGAAGAGCTTCAAACTATGTCAAAAATATGAGGAGCATGAAACGGTCTGAAACATAGGAGGAGCATGAAGTGTTGTTGAAAAATATGAAGAGCCTGAAAAAGGTGTGAAACATATGAGGAGCATGATACGGTCTGATAAATAGGAGGAGCATGAAGCGGTGTTAAAAAATATGAAGAGCATGAAAACGTGTGAAAAATATGAAGAGCTTCAAAAGGTGTCAAAAATATAAGGAGCATGAAACGGTCTGAAATATAGCAGGAGCATAAAAAGTTGTTAAAAAACATGAAGAGCCTGAAAAGGTGTGAAAAATATGAAAAGCTTCAAATGGTGTCAAAAACATGAGGAGAATGAAACGGTCTGATAATTAGGAGGAGCATGAAGTGGTGTTGAAAAACATGAAGATCTTGAAAAAGTTGTGAAACATATGAGTAGAATAAAACGGTCTGAAAAATAGGAGGAGCATGAAGTGGTGTAGAAAAACATGAAGACCCTGAAAAGGTGTGAAAAATATGAAGAGCTACAAAAAGTGTCAAAAATATGAGGAGCTTGAAACGGTCTGAAATATAGGAGTAGCGTGAAAAGGTGTTAAAAAATATGAAGAGCTTCAAAAGGTGTGAAACATATGAGGAGCATGAAACGGTCTGAAAAATAGGAGGAGCATGAAGCGTTGTTGAAAAACATGAAGAGCCTGAAAAGGTGTGAAAAATATGAAGAGCTTCAAAAAGGTGTCAAATATATAGAGGGTGAAACGGTCTGAAAAATATGAGGAGCAAGAAACTTTTTTCAAAAACATGAAGAGCCTCAAAAGGTGTGAAAAATATGAAGAGCTTCAAAAAGGTGTCAAATATATAGAGGGTGAAACGGTCTGAAAAATATGAGGAGCAAGAAACTGTTTTCAAAAACATGAAGAGCCTCAAAAGGTGTGAAAAATATGAAGAGCTTCAAAAAGTTGTCAAATATATCGAGGGTGAAACGGTCTGAAAAATATGAGGAGCAAGAAACTGTTTTCAAAAACATGAAGAGCCTCAAAAGGTGTGAACAATGTGAAGAGCTTCAAACTGTGTCAAAAATATGAGGAGCATGAAACGGTCTGAAACATAGGAGGATCATGAAGTGTTGTTGAAAAACATGAAGAGCCTTAAAAAGGTGTGAAACATATGAGGAGCATGATACGGTCTGAAAAATAGGAGGAGCATGAAGCGGTGTTGAAAAATATGAAGAGCCTGAAAACGTATGAAAAATATGAAGAGCTTCAAAAGGTGTCAAAAATATAAGGAGCATGAAACGGTCTGAAATATAGCAGGAGCATGAAAAGGTGTTAAAAAACATGAAGAGCCTGAAAAGGTGTGAAAAAGATGAACAGCTACAAATGGTGTCAAAAATATGAGGAGAATGAAACGGTCTGATAATTAGGAGGAGCATGAAGTGGTGTTGAAAAACATGAAGATCTTGAAAAAGTTGTGAAACATATGAGTAGAATAAAACGGTCTGAAAAATAGGAGGAGCATGAAGTGGTGTAGAAAAACATGAAGACCCTGAAAAGGTGTGAAAAATATGAAGAGCTACAAAAAGTGTCAAAAATATGAGGAGCTTGAAACGGTCTGAAATATAGGAGGAGCGTGAAAAGGTGTTAAAAAAATATGAAGAGCTTCAAAAGGTGTGAAACATATGAGGAGCATGAAACGGTCTGAAAAATAGGAGGAGCATGAAGCGTTGTTGAAAAACATGAAGAGCCTGAAAAGGTGTGAAAAATATGAAGAGCTTCAAACTGTGTCAAATATATGAGAAACATGAAACGGTCTGAAAAATAGAAGGAGCTTGAAGTGGTGTTGAAAAAGATGAAGAGCCTGAAATAGTGTGAAATATAGGAAGAGCATCAAAGGTGTCAAAAATATGAGGAGCAAGAAACGGTCTGAAAAATAGAAGGAGCTTGAAGTGGTGTTGAAAAACAAGAAGAGCCTGAAAAGGTGTGAAAAATATTAAGAGCTTCAAAGAGGGGTCAAATATATAGAGGGTGAAACGGTCTGAAAAATATGAGGAGCAAGAAACTGTTTTGAAAAACATGAAGAGCCTCAAAAGGTGTGAAAAATATGAAGAGCTTCAAAAAGGTGTCAAATATATAGAGGGTGAAACGGTCTGAAAAAAATGAGGAGCAAGAAACTGTTTTCAAAAACATGAAGAGCCTCAAAAGGTGTGAAAAATGTGAAGAGCTTCAAACTGTGTCAAAAATATGAGGAGCATGAAACGGTCTGAAACATAGGAGGAGCATGAAGTGTTGTTGAAAAACATGAAGAGCCTGAAAAAGGTGTGAAACATATGAGGAGCATGATACGGTCTGAAAATAGGAGGAGCATGAAGCGGTGTTGAAAAATATGAAGAGCCTGAAAACGTGTGAAAAATATGAAGAGCTTCAAAAGGTGTCAAAAACATAAGGAGCATGAAACGGTCTGAAATACAGGAGGAACATGAAAAGGTGTTAAAAAACATGAAGAGCCTAAAAAGGTGTGAAAAATATGAAGAGCTTCAAATGGTGTCAAAAATATGAGGAGCATGAAACGGTCTGATAAATAGGAGGAGCATGAAGTGGTGTTGAAAAACATGAAGAGCTTGAAAAAGGTGTGAAACATATGAGTAGAATAAAACGGTCCGAAAAATAGGAGGAGCATGAAGTGGTGTAGAAAAACATGAAGACCCTGAAAAGGTGTGAAAAATATGAAGAGCTACAAAAAGTGTCAAAAATATGAGGAGCTTGAAACGGTCTGAAATATAGGAGGAGCGTGAAAAGGTGTTAAAAAAATATGAAGAGCTTCAAAAGGTGTGAAACATATGAGGAGCATGAAACGGTCTGAAAAATAGGAGGAGCATGAAGCGTTGTTGAAAAACATGAAGAGCCTGAAAAGGTGTGAAAAATATGAAGTGCTTCAAAAGGTGTCAAAAACATGAGGAGCATGAAAATGTCTGAAAAATAGGAGGAGCATGAAGCGGTGTTCAAAAAAATGAAGAGCCTGGAGAAGTGTGAAAAATATGAAGAGCTTCAAAAAGTGTCAATATTATGAGGAGCATTAAACGGTCTGAAAAATAGGAGAAGCATGAAGTGGTGTTGAAAAATATGAAGAGCCTGAAAAGGTGTGAAAAATATGAAGAGCTTCAAAGGTGTCAAAATTATGAGGAGCATGAAACGCTCTGAAAAAGAGGAGGAGCAGCAAGCGATGTTGAAAAACATGAAGAGCGTGAAAAGGTGTGAAAAATATGAAGAGCTTCAAAAGGTGTCAAAAATATGAGAAGCATGAAAGGGTCTGAAAAATAGGAGGAGCATGAAGTGGTGCTGAAAAACATGAAGAGCCTGAAAAGGTGTGAAAAATATGAAAAGCTTCAAAAGGCGTCAAAAATATGAGGAGCATGAAACGGTCTGAAAAATAGGAGAAGCATAAAACGTTCTGAAAAATAGGAGGAGCATGAAGCGGTTTGAAAAACATGAAGAGGCTGAAAATGTGTGAAAAATATGAAGAGCTTCAAAAGGTGTCAAAAATATGAGGAGAATGAAACGGTCTGAAAATTAGGAGGAGCATGAAGCGGTGTTGAAAAACATAAAGAGCCTGAAACAGTGTGAAATATATGAAGAGCCTCAAAGGTGTCAAAAATATGAGGAGCAAGAAACGGTCTGAAAAATAGAAGGAGCTTGAAGTGGTGTTGAAAAACATGAAGAGCCTGAAAAGGTGTGAAATATATAAAGAGCTTCAAAAGGTGTCAAAAATATGAGGAGAATGAAACGGTCTGCAAATTAGAAGAAGCCTGAAATGGTGTTCAAAAACATGAAGCGCCTGAAAAGGTGTGAAAAACATGAAGAGCCTGAAAAGGTGTGAAAAATATGAAGAGCTTCAAAAGGTGTAAAAAATGAGATGAGCATGAAACCGTCTGAACAATTGGAGGAGCATGAAGCGGTGTTCAAAAATATGAAGAGCCTGAAAAGGTGTGAAAAATATGAAGAGCTTCAAAAGGTGTGAAATACATGAGTAGTTTGAAACGGGCTGAAAAATAGGAGAAGCATGAAGTGGTGTGGAAAAATATGAAGAGCGTGAAAAGGTGTGGAAAATATGAAGAGCTTCCAAAGGTGTGAAATACATGAGGAGCATGAAACTCTCTGAAATACAGAAGGAGCATGAAGAGGTGTTCAAACATGAAGAGCCTGTAAAGGTGTGAAAAATATGAAGAGCTTCAAACGGTGTCAAAAATATGAGGAGCATGAAACGGTCTGAAAAATAGGAGGAGCAAGAAGCCGTGTTCAAAAACATGAAGAGCCTGAAAAGGTCTGAAAAATATGAAGAGCTTGAAAAGGTGTGAAATATATGAAGATCTTCAAAAGGTGTCAAAAATGAGATGAGCATGAAACGGTGTGAAAAATAGGAGGAGCATGAAGCGGTTTTGAAAAAAATGAAGAGGCTGAAAAGGTGTGAAATATATGAAGAGCTTCAAGAGGTGTCAAAAATATGAAGAGCAGGAAATGGTCTGAAAAATAGGAGGAGCATGAAGCGGTGTTGAAAAACATGAGGAGGCTTAGAACTTGTGAAAAATATGAAGAGCTTCAAAAGGTGTCAAAAATGAGATGAGGATGAAACGGTCTGAAAAATAGGAGGAGCATGAAGTGGTGTTGAAAAAAATGAAGAGCCTGAAAAGGTGTGAAAAATATGAAGAGGTTCAAAAGGTGTGAAATATATGAGAAGCATGAAACGGTCTGAAAAATAGTAGGAGTATGCAACGGTTAAAAAACATGAAGAGCCTGAAAAGGTGTGAAAAATATGAAGAGCTCCAAAAGTTGTCAAAAATATGTGGAGCGTGAAACGGTCTCAAAAATAGGAGGAGCATGAAGCGGTGATGAAAAACATGAAGGGCCTGAAATGATGTGAAAAATATGAGAGCTTCAAAAGGTTTCAATAATAAGAGGTGCATGAAACAGTCTGGAAAATAGGAGGAGCATGAAACTGTCTGAAAAATAGGAGAAGCATGAAGCGGTGTTGAAAAACATGAAGAGCCTGAAAGGGTGTGAAAAATATGAGAGCTTCAAAAGGTATCAATAATAAGAGGTGCATGAAACAGTCTGAAAATTAGGAGGAGCACGAAACTGTATGAAAAATAGGAGAAGCATGAAGCGGTGTTGAAAAAAATGAAGAGCCTGAAAAGGTGTGAAAAATATGAAAAGCTTCAAAAGGTGTCAAAAATATGAGGAGCATGAAACGGTCTGAAAATTAGGAGGAGCATGAAACGGTGATCAAAAACATGAAGAGCCTGAAAAGATGTGAAAAATATGAAGAGCTTCAAAAGGTGTGAAATACATGAGGAGCATGAAACTCTCTGAAAAATAGAAATAGCATGAAGCGTTGTTGAAAAACATGAAGAGCCTGAAAACGAGTGAAAATATGAAGAGCTTCAAAAATATGAAAAATATGAAGAGCTTCAAAAGGTGTGAAATATATTAGGAGCACGAAACTCTCTGAAAAATAGAAATAGCATGAAGCGGTGTTGAAAAACATGAAGAGCCTGAAAAAGTGTGAAAATATGAAGAGCTTCAAAAATATGAAAAATATGAAGAGCTTCAAAAGGTGTGAAAAATTTGAAGAGCTTCAAAAGGTGTCAAAATGAGATGAGCATGAAACGGTCTGAAAAATAGGAGGAGCATGAAGCGGTGTTGAAAATCATAAAGAGCCTGAAAAGTTGTGAAAAATATGAAGAGCTTCAAAAGACGTGAAAAATTTGAAGAGCTTCAAAAGGTGTCAAAATGAGATGAGCATGAAACGGTCTGAAAAATAGGAGGAGAATGAAGTGGTGTTGAAAAAAATGAAGAGCCTGAAAAGGTGTGAAATATATAAAGAGCTTCAAAAGGTGTCAAAAATATGAGGAGAATGAAACGGACTGCAAATTAGGAGAAGCCTGAAATGGTGTTCAAAAACATGAAGAGCCTGAAAAGGTGTGAAAAACATGAAGAGCCTGAAAAGGTGTGAAAAATATGAAGAGCTTCAAAAGGTGTGAAATACATGAGGAGCAAGAAACGGGCTGAAAAATAGGAGAAGCATGAAGGGGTGTGGAAAAACATGAAGAGCCTGAAAAGGTTTGAAAAATATGAAGAGCTTCTAAAGGTGTGAAATACATGAGGAGCATGAAACTCTCTGAAAAATAGAAATAGCATGAAGCGGTGTTGAAAAACATGAAGAGCCTGAAAACGTGTGAAAAATATGAAGAACTTCAAAAGGTGTCAAAAATATGAGGAGCATGAAACTGTCTGAAAAATAGGAGGAGCATGAAGTGGTGTTGAAAAAAATGAAGAGCCTGAAAAGTTGTGAAACATATGAAGAGCTTCAAAAGGTGTCAAAATTATGAGGAGCATGAAAGGGTCTGAAAAATAGGAGGAGCATGAAGCGGTGTTCAAAAACATGAAGAGCGTGAAAAGGTGTGAAAAAAAGGAAGAGCTTCAAAAGGTGTGAAAAATATGAGGAGCATGAAACGGTCTGAAAAATAGGAGGAGCATGAAGCGATGTTTAAAAACATGAGGAGGCTGAGAACTTGTGAAAAATATGAAGAGCTTCTAAAGGTGTGAAATACATGAGGAGCATGAAACTCTCTGAAAAATAGAAATAGCATGAAGCGGTGTTGAAAAACATGAAGAGCCTGAAAACGTGTGAAAAATATGAAGAACTTCAAAAGGTGTCAAAAATATGAGGAGCATGAAACTGTCTGAAAAATAGGAGGAGCATGAAGCGGTGTTCAAAAACATGAAGAGCGTGAAAAGGTGTGAAAAAAAGGAAGAGCTTCAAAAGGTGTGAAAAATATGAGGAGCATGAAACGGTCTGAAAAATAGGAGGAGCATGAAGCGATGTTTAAAAACATGAGGAGGCTGAGAACTTGTGAAAAATATGAAGAGCTTCTAAAGGTGTCAAAAATGAGAGGAGCATGAAACGGTTTGAAAAATAGGAGGAGCATGGAGTGGTGTGAAAAAATGAAGAGCCTGAAAAGGTGTGAAAAATATGAAGAGCCTCAAAAGGTGTGAAATATATGAGGAGCATGAAACGGTCTGAAAAATAGGAGGAGTATGCAGCGGTTAAAAAACATGAAGAGGCTGAAAAGGTGTGAAAAATATGAAGAGCTCCAAAAGTTGTCAAAAATATGTGGAGCGTGAAACGGTCTCAAAAATAGGAGGAGCGTGAAGCGGTGATGAAAAACATGAAAAGCCTGAAAACGTGTGATAAAATATGAAGAGCTTCAAAGGTGTCAAATATATGAGGAGCATGAAACGGTCGCAAAAATAGGAGGAGCATGAAGCGGTGTTGAAAAACATGAAGAGCCTGAAAAGGTGTGAAAAGTATGAGAGCTTCAAAAGGTGTCAATAATGAGAGGTGCATGAAACAGTCTGAAAAATAGGAGGAGCATGAAACTGTCTGAAAAATAGGAGAAGCATGAAGCGGTGTTGAAAAACATGAAGAGCATGAAAAGGTGTGAAAAATATGAAGAGGTTGAAAATGTGTGAAATATATGAAGAGCTTCAAAAGGTGTCAAAATGAGATGAGCATGAAACGGTCTGAAAAATAAGAGGAGCATGTAATGGTGATCAAAACGTGAAGAGCCTGAAAAGGTGTGAAAAATATGAAGAGCTTCAAAAGGTGTGAAATACATGAGGAGCATGAAACGGGCTGAAAAATAGGAGAAGCATGAAGTGGCGTGGAAAAACATGAAGAGCCTGAAAAGGTGTGAAAAATATGAAGAGCTTCAAAAGGTATGAAATACATGAGGAGCATGAAACTCTCTGAAAAATAGAAAGAGCATTAAGCGGTGTTCAAACATGAAGAGCCTGAAAAGGTGTGAAAAATATGAAGAGCTTCAAAAGGTGTCAAAAATATTAGGAGCATGAAACGGTCTGAAAAATAGGAGGAGCACGAAGCGGTGTTCAAAAACATGAAGAGCCTGAAAAGGTGTGAAAATATGAAGAGCTATAAAAGGTGTCAAAAATATGAGAAGCATGAAACGGTCTGAAAAATAGGAGGAGCATTAAGCGGTGTTCAAAAACATGAAGAGCGTGAAAAGGTGTGAAAAAAAGGAAAAGCTTCAAAAGGTGTCAAAAATATGAGAAGCATGAAACGGTGTGAAAAATATGAGGATCATGAAGCGGTGTTGAAAAACATGCAGAGCCTGAGAACTTGTGAAAAATATGAAGAGCTTCAAAAGGTGTCAAAAATATGAGGAGAATGAAACGGTCTGAAAAATAGGAGGATCATGAAGCGGTGTTGAAAAACATGAAGAGCCTGAAAGGGTGTGAAAAATATGAGAGCTTCAAAAGGTATCAATAATAAGAGGTGCATGAAACAGTCTGAAAATTAGGAGGAGCACGAAACTGTATGAAAAATAGGAGAAGCATGAAGCGGTGTTGAAAAAAATGAAGAGCCTGAAAAGGTGTGAAAAATATGAAAAGCTTCAAAAGGTGTCAAAAATATGAGGAGCATGAAACGGTTTGAAAATTAGGAGGAGCATGAAACGGTGATCAAAAACATGAAGAGCCTGAAAAGATGTGAAAAATATGAAGAGCTTCAAAAGGTGTGAAATACATGAGGAGCATGAAACTCTCTGAAAAATAGAAATAGCATGAAGCGTTGTTGAAAAACATGAAGAGCCTGAAAACGTGTGAAAATATGAAGAGCTTCAAAAATATGAAAAATATGAAGAGCTTCAAAAGGTGTGAAATATATTAGGAGCACGAAACTCTCTGAAAAATAGAAATAGCATGAAGCGGTGTTGAAAAACATGAAGAGCCTGAAAAAGTGTGAAAATATGAAGAGCTTCAAAAATATGAAAAATATGAAGAGCTTCAAAAGGTGTGAAAAATTTGAAGAGCTTCAAAAGGTGTCAAAATGAGATGAGCATGAAACGGTCTGAAAAATAGGAGGAGCATGAAGCGGTGTTGAAAATCATAAAGAGCCTGAAAAGTTGTGAAAAATATGAAGAGCTTCAAAAGACGTGAAAAATTTGAAGAGCTTCAAAAGGTGTCAAAATGAGATGAGCATGAAACGGTCTGAAAAATAGGAGGAGAATGAAGTGGTGTTGAAAAAAATGAAGAGCCTGAAAAGGTGTGAAATATATAAAGAGCTTCAAAAGGTGTCAAAAATATGAGGAGAATGAAACGGACTGCAAATTAGGAGAAGCCTGAAATGGTGTTCAAAAACATGAAGAGCCTGAAAAGGTGTGAAAAACATGAAGAGCCTGAAAAGGTGTGAAAAATATGAAGAGCTTCAAAAGGTGTGAAATACATGAGGAGCAAGAAACGGGCTGAAAAATAGGAGAAGCATGAAGGGGTGTGGAAAAACATGAAGAGCCTGAAAAGGTTTGAAAAATATGAAGAGCTTCTAAAGGTGTGAAATACATGAGGAGCATGAAACTCTCTGAAAAATAGAAATAGCATGAAGCGGTGTTGAAAAACATGAAGAGCCTGAAAACGTGTGAAAAATATGAAGAGCATCAAAAGGTGTGAAAAATATGAAGAGCTTCAAAAGGTGTAAAAAATGAGATGAGCATGAAACTGTCTGAAAAATAGGAGGAGCATGAAGTGGTGTTGAATAAAATGAAGAGCCTGAAAAGTTGTGAAACATATGAAGAGCTTCAAAAGGTGTCAAAATTATGAGGAGCATGAAAGGGTCTGAAAAATAGGAGGAGCATGAAGCGGTGTTCAAAAACATGAAGAGCGTGAAAAGGTGTGAAAAAAAGGAAGAGCTTCAAAAGGTGTGAAAAATATGAGGAGCATGAAACGGTCTGAAAAATAGGAGGAGCATGAAGCGATGTTTAAAAACATGAGGAGGCTGAGAACTTGTGAAAAATATGAAGAGCTTCTAAAGGTGTCAAAAATGAGAGGAGCATGAAACGGTTTGAAAAATAGGAGGAGCATGGAGTGGTGTGAAAAAATGAAGAGCCTGAAAAGGTGTGAAAAATATGAAGAGCCTCAAAAGGTGTGAAATATATGAGGAGCATGAAACGGTCTGAAAAATAGGAGGAGTATGCAGCGGTTAAAAAACATGAAGAGGCTGAAAAGGTGTGAAAAATATGAAGAGCTCCAAAAGTTGTCAAAAATATGTGGAGCGTGAAACGGTCTCAAAAATAGGAGGAGCGTGAAGCGGTGATGAAAAACATGAAAAGCCTGAAAACGTGTGATAAAATATGAAGAGCTTCAAAGGTGTCAAATATATGAGGAGCATGAAACGATCGCAAAAATAGGAGGAGCATGAAGCGGTGTTGAAAAACATGAAGAGCCTGAAAAGGTGTGAAAAGTATGAGAGCTTCAAAAGGTGTCAATAATGAGAGGTGCATGAAACAGTCTGAAAAATAGGAGGAGCATGAAACTGTCTGAAAAATAGGAGAAGCATGAAGCGGTGTTGAAAAACATGAAGAGCATGAAAAGGTGTGAAAAATATGAAGAGGTTGAAAATGTGTGAAATATATGAAGAGCTTCAAAAGGTGTCAAAAATGAGATGAGCATGAAACGGTCTGAAAAATAAGAGGAGCATGTAATGGTGATCAAAACGTGAAGAGCCTGAAAAGGTGTGAAAAATATGAAGAGCTTCAAAAGGTGTGAAATACATGAGGAGCATGAAACGGGCTGAAAAATAGGAGAAGCATGAAGTGGCGTGGAAAAACATGAAGAGCCTGAAAAGGTGTGAAAAATATGAAGAGCTTCAAAAGGTATGAAATACATGAGGAGCATGAAACTCTCTGAAAAATAGAAGGAGCATTAAGCGGTGTTCAAACATGAAGAGCCTGAAAAGGTGTGAAAAATATGAAGAGCTTCAAAAGGTGTCAAAAATATTAGGAGCATGAAACGGTCTGAAAAATAGGAGGAGCACGAAGCGGTGTTCAAAAACATGAAGAGCCTGAAAAGGTGTGAAAATATGAAGAGCTATAAAAGGTGTCAAAAATATGAGAAGCATGAAACGGTCTGAAAAATAGGAGGAGCATTAAGCGGTGTTCAAAAACATGAAGAGCGTGAAAAGGTGTGAAAAAATGGAAGAGCTTCAAAAGGTGTCAAAAATATGAGAAGCATGAAACGGTCTGAAAAATATGAGGATCATGAAGCGGTGTTGAAAAACATGCAGAGCCTGAGAACTTGTGAAAAATATGAAGAGCTTCAAAAGGTGTCAAAAATGTGAGGAGCATGAAAAGGTCTGAAAAATAGGTGGAGCATGAAGCGGTGTTGAAAAATATGAAGAGCCTGGAAAGGTGTGCAAAATATGAAGAGCTTCAAAAGGTGTGAAATATATGAAGAGCTTCAAAAGGTGTCAAAAATGAGATGAGCATGAAACGGTCTGAAAAATAGGAGGAGCATGAAACGGTGATCAAAAACATGAAGAGCCTGAAAAGGTGTGAAAAATATGAAGAGCTTCAAAAGGTGTGAAATACATGAGGAGCATGAAACGGGCTGAAAAATAGGAGAAGCATGAAGGGGTGTGGAAAAACATGAAGAGCCTGAAAAGGTTTGAAAAATATGAAGAGCTTCAAAAGGTGTGAAATACATGAGGAGCATGAAACTCTCTGAAAAATAGAAATAGCATGAAGCGGTGTTGAAAAACATGAAGAGCCTGAAAAGGTGTGAAATATATGAAGAGCTTCAAAACGTATGAAATATATGAGGAGCATTATACGGTCTGAAAATTAGGAGGAGCATGAAACGTTGTTCAAAAACATGAAGAGCCTGAAAATGTGTGAAAAATAGGAAGAGCTTCAAAAGGTGTCAAAAATATGAGGGACATTAAAGGTCTTAAAAACAGGAGGAGGATGAAGTGGTGTTGAAAAACATGAAGAGCTTCAAAAGGTGTGAAAAATAGGAAGAGCTTCAAAAGGTGTCACAAATATGAGGAGCATGAAACGGTCTGAAAAATAGGAGGAGCATGAAGCCCTGTTGAAAAACATGAAGAGCCTGAAAAGGTGTGAAAAATATGAAGAGCTTCAAAACGTGTCAAAAATATGAGGAGCATGAAACGGTCTGAAAATAGGACGAGCATGAAGCGGTGTTCAAAAAGATGAAGAGCCTGAAATGGTGTGAAAAATATGAAGAGCTTCAAAATGTGTCAAAAATATGACGAGCATGAAACCCTCTTAAAAATAGGAGGAGGATGAAGCGGTGTTCAAAAACATGAAGAGCCTGAAAAGGTGTGAAAAATATGAAGAGCTTCAAAAGGTGTAAAAAATATGAAGAGCTTCAAAAGGTGTCAAAAATGAGATGAGCATGAAACGGTCTAAAAATAAGAGGAGCATGAAGCGGTGTTCAAAAACATGAAGAACCGGAAAAGGTGTGAAAAATATGAAGAGCTTCAAAAGGTGTGAAAATTATGAGGAGCATGAAACGGTCTGAAAAATAGGAGGAGCATGAAGCGGTGTTCAAAAACATGAAGAGCCTGAAAAGGTGTGAAAAATATGAAGAGCTTCAAAAGGTTGGAAATACATGAGGAGCATGAAACGGTCTGAAAAATAGGAGGAGCATGAATCGGTCTGAAAAATGGGAGGAGCATGAAGCGGTGTTGAAAAACATGAAGTTCCTGAAAAGCTGTGAAAATAAGACAAGCTTCAAAAGGTGTCAAAAATATGAGGAGCATGAAACGGTCTGAAAAATAGGAGGAGCATGAAACGGTCTGAAAAATGGGAGGAGCATGAAGCGGTGTTGAAAAACATGAAGTTCCTGAAAAGCTGTGAAAATAAGACAAGCTTCAAAAGGTGTGAAAAATATGAGGAGCATGAAACGGTATGAAAAATACGAGGAGCATGAAGCGGTGTTGAAAGACATGAAGACCCTGAAAAGGTGTGAAAAATATGAAGAGCTTCTAAATGTGTCAAAATATGAGGAGCATGAAACTGTCTGAAATATATCAGGAGCATGAAAAGGTGTTGAAAAACATGAAGAGCATCAAAAGCTGTGAAGAATATGAAGAGCTTCAAAACGTGTCAAAAATATGAGGAGCATGAATCGGTCTGAAAAATAGAAGGAGCATGAAGTGGTGTTGAAAAACATGAAGATCTGAAAAGGAGTGAAAAATATGAAGAGCTTCATAAGGTGTCAAAAATATGAGGAGCATGAAACGGTCTGAAAAATAGGAGGAGCAAGAAACGGGTTTAACAAACATGAAGAGCGGGAAAAGGTGTGAAAAATATGAAGAGCTTCAAAAGGTTTCAAAAATATGAGGAGCATGAAACAGGCTGTAAAATAGGAGGAGCATGAAGCGGTGTCGAAAAACATGAAGAGCATGAAGAGTTGTGAAAAATAGGAAGAACTTCAAAAGGTGTCAAAAATATGAGGAGCATGAACGGTATGAAAAATAGGAGGATCATGAAGCCGTGTTGAAAAACATGAAGAGCCTGAAATCGTGTGAAAATTATGAAGAGCTTCAAAAGGTGTGAAATATATGAGGAGCATGAAACGGTCTGAAAAATAGGAGGAGCATGAAACGGTATTCAAAAACATGAAGAGCCTGATATGGTGTGAAAAATATGAGGAACTTCAAAAGGTGTCAAAAATATGAGGAGCATGAAACGCTCTGAAAAATAGGAAGAGCATGAAGTGGTATTGAAAAACATGAAGAGCCTTAAAAGTTGTGAAATATATGAAGAGCTTCAAAAGGTGTCAAAAATATGAGGAGCATGAAACGGTCTGAAAAATAGGAGGAGCATGAAGCGGTGTTGAAAAACATGAAGAGCATGAAAAGCTGTGAAGAATATGAAGAGCTTCAAAACGTGTCAAAAATATGAGGAGCATGAATCGGTCTGAAAAATAGAAGGAGCATGAAGTGGTGTTGAAAAACAAGAAGATCTGAAAAGGTGTGAAAAATATGAAGAGCTGCAAAATGTGTCAAAAATATGAGGAGCATGAACGGTCTGGAAAATAGGAGGAGCATGAAGCGGTCTTGAAAACCATGAAGAGCCTGAAAAGGTGTGAAAAATAAGAAGAGCTTCAAAATGTTTCAAAATTATGAGGAGAATGAACGGTCTGAAAAATAGGAGGAGCAAGAAGCGGTGTTGAAAAACATGAAGAGCCTGAAAACGTGTGAAAAATATGAACAGCTTCAAAAGGTGTGAAAAATATGAAGAGCTTCAAAAGGTGTGAAAAATATGAAGAGCTTCAAACGGTGTCAAAAATGAGATGAGCATGAAATGGCCTAAAAAATAGGAGGAGCATGAAGTGTTGGTGAAAAACATGAAGAGCCTGAAAAAGTGTGAAGTATATGAAGAGACACAAAAGGTGTCAAAACTATGAGGAGCATGAAACGGTCTGAAAAATAGAAGGAGAATTAAGCGGTGTTGAAAAACATGAAGAGCCTGAAAAGGTGTGCAAAATATGAAGAGCTTCAAAAGGTGTGAAAAATATGAGGAGCATGAGACGGTTTGAAAAATAGGAGGAGCATGAAGCGGTGTACAGAAACATGAAGAGCCTGAAAAGGTGTGAAAAATATGAAGAGCTTCAAAAGCTGTCAGGTATATGAGGAGCATGAAACGGTATGAAAAATAGGAGGAGCATGAAACGGTCTGAAAAATAGGAGGAGCATGAAGTGGAGATGAGAAACATGAAGTGCCTGAAAAGGTATGAAAAATATGAAGAGCTTCAAAAGGTGTAAAAATTAGATGAGCATGAAACGGTCTGAAAAATAGGAGGAGCATGAACTGGTGCTGAAAAACATGAAGAGCCTGAAAAGGTGTGAAAAATATGAAGAGCTTCAAAAGCTGTCAAAAATGAGATGAGCATGAAATGGTCTGAAAAAAAGGAGGAGCATGAAGCGTTGTTGAAAATCTTGAAGAGCAAGAAAAAGTGTGAAAAATATGAAGAGCTTCAAAAGTTTTCAAAAATATGAGGATCATGAAACGGTCTGAAAAATAGGAGCAACATGAATGGTCTGAAAAATAAGAGGAGCATGAAATGGTGTTGAAAAACAGGAAGAGCCTGAAAATGTGAGAAAAATATGAAGAGCTTCAAAAGGTTTCAAAAATATGAGGAGCATGAAACTTTCTGAAAAAGAGGAGGAGCATGAACCGGTGTTGAAAAACATGAAGAGCCTGAAAAGGTGTGAAAAATATGAAGAGGTTTAAAAGGTTTCAAAAATATGAGGAGCATGAAACTTTCTGAAAAATAGGAGGATCATGAAACCGTGTTCAAAAACATGAAGAGCCTGAAAAGGTGTGAAAAGATGAAAAGCCTTAAAAAATGTCAAAAATGTGAGGTGTGTTAAACGGTCTGAAAAATAGCAGGAGCATGAAGTGGTGTTGAAAAACATGAAGAGCCTGAAAAGGTGTGAAAAATATGAAGAGCTTTAAAAGGTGTGAAAAATATGAGGAGCATGAAACTTTCTGAAAAATAGGAGGAGCATGAAACCGTGTTCAAAAACATGAAGAGCCTGAAAAGGTGTGAAAATATGAAAAGCCTTAAAAAATGTCAAAAATTTGAGGTGTATTAAACGGCCTGAAAAATAGCAGGAGCATGAAGTGGTGTTGAAAAACATGAAGAGCCTGAAAAGGTGTGAAAAATATGAAGAGCTTTAAAAGGTGTGAAAAATATGACGAGCATGAAACGGTCTGAAAAATAGGAGGAGCATGAAGCGGTGTTCAAAAACATGAAGAGCCTGAAAAGTTGTGAAAAGTATGAACAGCTTCAAAATGTGTCAAATATATGAGGAGAAAGAAATCGTCTGAAAAAAAGGAAGAGCATGAAGTGGTGTTCAAAAACATGAAGAGCCTGAAAAGGTGTGAAAAATATGAAGAGCTTCAAAAGCTGTCAAATATATGAGGAGCACGAAACGGTCTGAAAAAAAGCAGGAGCATGAAGCGTTGTTGAAAATCTTGAAGAGCTTGAAAAGGTGTGAAAAATATGAAGAGCTTCAAAAGGTTTCAAAAATATGAGGATCATGAAACGGTCTGAAAAATAGGAGGAGCATGAAACGGTCTGAAAAATAAGAGGAGCATGAAATGGTGTTGAAAAACAGGAAGAACCTGAAAATGTGAGAAAAATATGAAGAGCTTCAAAAGGTTTCAAAAATATGAGGAGCATGAAACTTTCTGAAAAATAGAAGGAGCATGAACCGGTGTTGAAAAACATGAAGAGCCTGAAAAGGTGTGAAAAATATGAAGAGCTTCAAAACGTGTCAAAAATATGAGGAGCATGAAACGGTCGGAAAAATAGGAGGAGCAAGAAGCGGTGTTGAAAAACATGAAGAGCCTGAAAATGTGTGAAAAATATGAAGAGCTTCAAAAGGTGTGAAAAATATGAAGAGCTTCAAAAGGTGTCAAATTGAGATGAGCATGAAACGGTCTGAAAAATAGGAGGAGCATTAAGCTGTGTTGAAAATCATAACGAGCCTGAAAAGGTGTGAAAAATATGAAGAGCTTCAAAAATGTGAAAAATATGAAGAGCTTCAAAAGGTGTCAAAAATGAGATGAGCATGAAACGGTCTGAAAAATAGGAGGAGCATTAAGCTGTGTTGAAAATCCTAACGAGCCTGAAAAGGTGTGAAAAATATGAAGAGCTTCAAAAGGTGTGCAAAATATGAAGAGATTCAAAACCTGTCAAAAATATGAGGAGCCTGAAACAGTCTCAAAAATAGGAAGAGTATGAAACGGTCTGAAAAATAGGAGGATCATGAAGCGATGTTGAAAATCGTGAAGAGCCTGAAAAGGTGTGAAAAATGTGAAGAGCTTCAACAGGTGTCAAAAATATGAGGAGAATGAAACGGTCTGAAAAATAGGAGGAGCATGAAGCTGTGTTCAAAAACATGAAGAGCCAGAAAAGGTGTGAAAAATAAGAAGAGCTTCAAAAAGTGTCAAAAATATGAGGAGCAAGAAACGGTCTGAAAAATAGGAGGAGCATGAAGTGGAGCTGAAAAACATGAAGAGCCTGAAAAGGTGTGCAAAATATGAAGAGCTTCAAAAGGTGTAAAAAATGAGATAAGCATGAAACGGTCTGAAAAATAGGAGAAGCATGAACTGGTGCTGAAAAACATGAAGAGCCTGAAAAGGTGTGAAATATATGAAGAGCTTCAAAAGGTGTCAAAAATATGAGGAGCATGAAACGTTCTGAAAAATAGGAGGAGCATGAAGCGGTGTTGAAAAACATGAAGAGCTTGAAAAGCTGTGAAGAATATGAACAGCTTCAAAACCTGTCAAAAATATGAGGAGCATGAATCGGTCTGAAAAATAGGAGCAGCAAGAAACCGTTTTAACAAACATGAAGAGCGGGAAAAGGTGTGAAAAATATGAAGAGCTTCAAAAGGTTTGAAAAATATGAAGAACATGGAACGGTCTGAAAAATAGGAGGAGGATAAAGCGGTGTTCAAAAACATGAAGAGCCTGAAAAGGGGTGACAAATATGAAGAGCTTCAAAAGGTGTCAAAAATATGAGGAGCATGAAACGGTAGGAAAATTGGAGGATCATGAAACGGTGTGAAAAACATGAAGAGCCTGAAAAGGTGTGAGAAATAGAACGGCTTCAAAAGGTGTGAAAAATATGAGGAGCCTGAAACGTTCTGAAAAATAGGAGGAGCATGAAGTGGTGTTGAAAAACATGAAGAGCCTGAAAAGGTGGGAGAAATAGAACGGCATCAAAAGGTGGGAAAAATATGAGGAGCATGAAACGGTCTGAAAAATAGGAAGAGCATGAAGCGGTGTTCAAAAACATGAAGAGCCTGAAAAGGTGTGAAAAATATGAAGAGCTTCAAAAGGTGTCAATAATAAGACGTGCATGACACAGTCTGAAAAATAGGAGGAGCATGAAACGGTCTGAAATATAGGAGGAGCATGAAGCGGTGTTCAAAAACATGAAGAGCTTGAAAAGATGTGCAAAATATGAAGAGCTTCAAAAGGTGTCAAGAATATGTGGAGCATGAAACGGTCTGAAAAATAGGAGGTGCATGAACTGGTGCTGAAAACCATGAAAGCCTGAAAAGGTTTGAAAAATATGAAGAGCTTCAAAAGGTGTGAAAAATATGAGGAGCATGAAACGGGCTGAAAAATAAGAGGAGCATGAAGCGGTGTAGAAAACCATGAAGAGCCTGAAAAAGTGTGAAAAATATGAAGAGCTTCAAAAGTCGGCAAAATTATGAAGAGTAAGAAACGGTCAAAAAAATAGGAGGAGCATGAAACTGTGTTCAAAAACATGAAGAGTCTGAAAAGGTGTGAAATATATGAAGAGTTTCAAAAGGTGTCAAAAATATGAAGAGTATGAAAAGGTCTGAAAAATAGGAGGAGCATGAAGCGGCGTTGAAAAACATGAAGAGCCTGAAAAGGTGTGAAAAATATGAAGAGCTTCAAAAGGTGTCAAAAATATGAAGAGCATGATATGGTCTGAAAAATATGAGGAGCATGAAACGGTGTTCAAAAACATGAACAGCCTGAAAAGGTGTGAAATATATCAAGAGCTTCAAAAGGTGTCAAAAATATGAAGAGCATGAAACTGTCTGAAAAATAGGAGGAGCATGAAATGGTCTGATAAATAGGAGGAGCATGAAACGGTGTTGAAAAACATGAAGAGCCTGAAAATGTGTGAAATATATGAAGAACTTAAAAGGAGTCAAAAATATGAGATGCATGAAACGGTGTGAAAAATAGAAGGAACATGAAGCGGTGTTGAAAAACGTGAAGAGCCTGAAAGGTGTGAAAAATATGAAGAGCTTTAAAAGGTGCCAAAATTATGAAGAACATGAAACAGTCTTAAAATTAGGATGAGAATGAAGCGGTATAGAAAAACATGAAGAGCCAGAAACGGTGTGAAATATATGAAGCTTCAAAAGGTGTCAAATATGAAGTGCATGAAACGGTCTTAAAAATAGGAGGAGCATGAAGCGGCGTTGAAAAACATGAAGAGCCTGAAAACGTGTGAAAAATATGAAGAGCTTCAAAAGGTGTCAAAGTATGAGGAGCAGTAAACGGTTTGAAAAATAGGAGGAGCATGAAACAGTGTTGAAAAACATGAAGATCATGGAAAGGTGTGAATAATATAAAGAGCGTCAAAAGGTGTAAAAAATATGAGGAGCACGAAACGGTCTGAAAAATAGGAGGAGCCTGCAAAGGTGTTGAAAATCATGAAGAGCCTGAAAAGGTGTGAAGAATAAGAAGAGCTGCAAAAGGCGTCAAAATTATGAGGAGCATGAAACGGTCTGAAAATTAGAAGAAGCATGAAACGGTGTTGAAAAATATGAAGACCATGAAAGGGTGTGAAAAACATGAAGAGCTTAAAAAGGTGTCAAAAATATGAGGAGCATGAAACGGTCAAAAAATAGGAGGAGCACGAGACGTTGATGATAAACCTGAAGAGCATGAAAAGGTGTTAAAAATATGAAGAGCTTAAAAAGGTGTCAAAAATATGAGGAGCAAGAAACGGTGTTGAAACACATGAAGAGCCTGAAAAGGTGTGAAAAATATGAAGAGCTTCAAAAGGTGTCAAAAATATGAGGACCATAAAACGATCTGAAAAATATGAGGAGCCTGAAACGGTCTGAAAAATAGGAGGAGCATGAAACGGTGTTCAAAAACATGAAGAGCCTGAAAAGTTTTGAAAAATATGCAAAGCTTCAAAAGGTGACAAAAATTAGATGAGCATGAAACGGTCTGAAAAATTGGAGGAGCAAGAAGTAGCGTTGAAAAAAATGAAGAGCCTGAAAAGGTGTGAAAAATATGAAGAGCTTCAAAAGGTGTCAAAAATATGAGGAGCATGAAACGGTCTGAAAAATAGGAGGAGTATGAAGCGGTGATGAAAAACATGAAGGGCATGAAAACGTGTGAAAAATATGAAGAGCTTCAAAAGGTGTGAAAAATATGAAGAGCTTCAAAAGGTGTCAAAAATATGAGGAGCATGAAACGGTCTGAAAAATAGGAGGAGCATGAAGCGGTGATGAAAAACATGAAGAGCCTTAAAAGGTGTGAAAAATATGAAGAACTTCAAAAGGTGTCAAAAATATGAGGAGCATGAAACGGTCTGAAAAATAGGAGGAGCATCAAGCGGTGTTGAAAAACATGAAGAGCCTGAGAAAGTGTGAGAAATAGGAAGAGCTTCAAAAGGTGTGAAAAATATGAAGAGCTTCAAAAGGTGTCAAATGAGATGAGCATGAAACGGTCTGAAAAATAGGAGGAGCATGAAGCGGTGTTGAAAAACATGAAGCGCCTGAAAAGGTGTGAAAGATATGAAGAGTTTCTAAAGGTGTCAAAAATATGAGGAGTAAGAAAGGGTCTGAAAAATAGGAGGAGCATTAAGCGGTGTTCAAAAACATGAAGAGCCTGAAAAGGTGTGAAAAATATGAAGAGCCGCAAAAGGTGTCAAAATGAGATGAGCATGAACCGGTCTGAAAAATAGGAGGAGCATGAAGTGATGTTGAAAAAAATGAAAAGCCTGAAAAGGTGTGAAATATATGAAGAGCTTCAAAAGGTGTAAAAATATGAGGAGAATGAAACGGTCTGCATAATAGGAAGAGCATGAAATGGTGTTCAAAAACATAAAGAGCATGAAAAGGTGTGAAAAATATGAAGAGTTTCAAAAGGTGTGAAATACATGAGGAGGATTAAACGGTCTGAAAATAGGAAAAGCATGAAGTGGTGTTCAAAAACATGAAGAGCCTGAAAAGGTGTGTAAGATATGAAGAGTTTCTAAAGGTGTCAAAAATATGAGGAGTAAGAAAGGGTCTGAAAAATAGGAGGAGCATGAAGCGGTGTTCAAAAACATGAAGAGCCTGAAAAGGTGTGAAAAATATGAATAGCCGCAAAAGGTGTCAAAATGAGATGAGCATGAACCGGTCTGAAAAATAGGAGGAGCATGAAGTGATGTTGAAAAAAATGAAGAGCCTGAAAAGGTGTGAAAAATATGAAGAGTTTCTAAAGGTGTAAAAATATGAGGAGCATGAAACGGTCTGAGAAATAGGAGGAGCATGAAGTGGTGTTCAAAAACATGAAGAGCCTGAAAAGGTGTGAAATAAATGAAGAGCTTCAAAACGTGTCAAAAATATGAGGAGCATGAAACGGTCTGAAAAATAGGAGGAGCATGAAACTGTTTTCAAAAACATGAAGATCCTGAAAAGGTGTGAAATAAATGAAGAGCTTCAAAACGTGTCAAAAATATGAGGAGCATGAAACGGTCAGAAAAAAAGGAGGAGCATGAAACTGTTTTCAAAAACATGAAGAGTCTGAAAAGGTGTCAAATATATGAAGAGTTTCAAAAGGTGTCAAAAATATGAAGAGCATGAAACGGTCTGAAAAATAGGAGGAGCATGAAGGGGCATTGAAAAACACGAAGAGCCTGAAAAGGTGTGAAATATATGAAGAGCTTCAAAAGGTGTCAAAAATATGAAGAGCATGAAACTGAAAAATAGGAGGAGCATGAAATCGTCTGATAAATAGGAGGAGCATGAGTGGTGTTGAAAAACATGAAGAGCCTGAAAAGGTGTGAAATATATGAAGAACTTAAAAGGAGTCAAAAATATGAGATGCATGAAACGGTCTGAAAAATAGAAGGAACATGAAGCGGTGTTGAAAAATGTGAAGTGCCTGAAAAGGTGTGAAAAATATGAAGAGGTTTAAAAGGTGTCAAAAATATGAGGAGCATGAAACGGTCTGAAAAATAGGAGGAGCATGAAGCGGTGTTGAAAATAAAGAAGAGCCTGAAAAGGTGTGAAAAATATGAAGAGCTTCAAAAGGTGCCAAAATTATGAAGAGCATGAAACAGTCTTAAAATTAGGAGGAGAATGAAGCATTGTAGAAAAACATGAAGAGCCAGAAAAGGTGTGAAATATATGAAGCTTCAAAAGGTGTCAAAAAAATGAAGTGCATGAAACGGTCTGAAAAATAGGAGGAGCATGAAGCGGTGTTCAAAAACATGAAGATCCTGAAAAGGTGTGAAAAATACGAAGAGCTTCAAAAGGTGTGAAATACATGAGGAGCTAGAAACCGTCTGAAAAATAGGAAGAGCATGAAGCGATGTTCAAAAACATGAAGAGCCTGAAATGGTGTGAAAAATATCAAGAGTTTCAAAAGGTGTGAAAAATGTGATGAGCATGAAATGGTCTGAAAAATAGGAGGAGCAAGAAGCGGTGTTCAAAAACATGAAGAGCCTGAAAAGGTGTGAAAAAGATGAAGAGCTTCAAAAGCTGTCAAAAATTTGAGGAGCATGAAATGGTCTGAAAAATAGGAGGAGAATGAAGCGGTGTTTAAAAACATGAAGAGCCTGAAAAGGTGTTGAAAAATATGAAGAGACTCAAAACTTGTCAAAAATATGAGGAGCATGAAACGGTCTGAAAAATAGGAGGAGCATGAAAAGATGTTGAAAAACCTGAAGAGCCTGAAAACGTGTGAAAAACATGAAGAGCTTAAAAAGGTGTCAAAAATATGAGGAGCATGAAACGTTCTGAAAAATAGGAGGAGCATGAAGCGGTGTTGAAATACATGAAGAGCCTGAAAATGTGTGAAAAACATGAAGAGCTTAAAAAGGTGTCAAAAATATGAGGAGCATGAAACGGTCTGAAAAAGAAGAGGAGCATGAAGCGGTGTTGAAAAACATGAAGAGCCTGAAAAGGTGTGAAAAATATGAAGAGCTTCTAAAGGTGTCAAAAATATGAGGAGCATGAAACGGTCTTAAAAATACGAGGAGCATGCAGTGGTGTTGAAAAACATGAAGAGCCTGAAAAGTTGTGAAAAATATGCATAGCTTCAAAAGGTGTCAAAAATTAGATGAGCATGAAACGGTCTGAAAAATTGGAGGAGCAAGAAGTACTGTTAAAAAAAATGAAGAGCCTGAAAAGGTGTGAAAAATATGAAAAGCTTCAAAAGGTGTCAAAAATATGAGGACCTTGAAACGGTCTGAAAAATAGGAGGAGCATGAAGCGGTGTTGAAAAATATGAAGAGCCTGAAAAGGTGTGAAAAATATGAAGAACTTCTAAAGGTGTCAAAAATATGAGGAGCAAGTAACGGTCTGAAAAATAGGAGAAGCATGAAGCGGTGTTGAAAAACATGAAGAGCCTCAAAAGGTGTGAAAAATATGAAGAGCTTGAAAAGGTGTGAAATATATGAAGAGCTTCAAAAGGTGTCAAAATTGAGATGAGCATGAAACTGTCTGAAAAATAGGAGGAGAATGAAACGGTGATCAAAAACATGAAGAGCCTGAAAAGGTGTGAAAAATATGAAGAGCTTCAAAAGGTGTGAAATACATGAGGAGTTTGAAACTGGCTGTAATATAGGAGAAGCATGAAGTGGTGTGGAAAAATTTGAAGAGCCTGAAAAAGTGTGAAAAATTTGAAGAGCCTGAAAAGGTGTGAAAAATATGAAGAGCCTGAAAAGGTGTGAAAAATTTGAAGAGCTTGAAAAGGTGTGAAAAATTTGAAGAGCCTGAAAAGGTGTGAAAAATTTGAAGAGCCTGAAAAGGTGTGAAAAATTTGAAGAGCCTGAAAAGGTGTGAAAAATATGAAGAGCTTCAAATCGTGTGAAATACAAGAGGAGCATGAAACTCTCTGAAAAATAGGAGGAGCATGAAGCGGTATTCAAAAACATGAAGAGCTTAAAAAGTTGTGAAAAATATGAAAAGCTTCAAGAGGTGTCAAAAATGAGATGAGCATGAAACGGTCTGAACAATAGGAGGATCATGAAACGGTGTTGAAAAACATGAAGTGCCTGAAAAGTTGTGAAAAATATAAAGAGCTTCAAAAGGTGTCAAAATATGAGGAGCATGAAACGGTGTGAAAAATAGGAGGAGCATGAAGCGGTTTTGAAAAGCATGAAGAGTCTGAAAAGGTGTGAAAAATATGAAGAGCTTCATAAGATGTCAAAAATATTAGGAGCATGAAACTGTCTGAAAAATAGGAGGAGCATGAAGTGGTGTTGAAAAACGTGAAGAGCCTAAAAAGGTGTGAAAAATATGAAGAGCTTCAAAAGGTGTGAAAAATATGAAGAGCTTCAAACGGTGTCAAAAAAGAGATGAGCATGAAATGGCCTAAAAAATAGGAGGAGCATGAAGTGTTGGTGAAAAACATGAAGAGCCTGAAAAAGTGTGAAGTATATGAAGAGATTCAAAAGGTGTCAAAAATATGAGGAGCATGAAACGGTCTGAAAAATAGAAGGAGAATTAAGCGGTGTTGAAAAACATGAAGAGCCTGAAAAGGTGTGAAAAATATGAAGAGCTTCAAAAGGTGTCAAATATATGAAGAGCTTCAAAAGAAGTCAAAAATGAGATGAGCATGATATTGTCTGAAAGATAGGAGGAGCATGAAGCGTTGTTGAAAAACATGAAGAGCCTGAAAAGGTGTGAGAAATATGGAGATCTTCAAAAGGTGTCAAAAATATGAGGAGCATGAAACGGTCTGAAAAATAGGAGGATCATGAAGTGATGTTGAAAAACATGAAGAGCCAAAAAAGGTGTGAAAAATATGAAGAGCTTCAAAAGATGTCAAAAATATGAGGAGCAGAAAAAGGTCTGAAAAATAGGAGGAGCATGAAGCGGTGTTGAAAAACATGAAGAGCCTGAAAATGTGTGAAAAATTTGAAGAGCTTCAAAAGGTGTCAAAAATATGAGGAGGTTGAATCGGTCTGAAAAATAGGATGAGCATGAAGTGGTGTTGAAAAACATGAAGAGTCTGAAAAGGTGTGAAAAATATGAAGAGCTTCATAAGGTGTCAAAAATATGAGGAGCAAGAAAAGGTCTGGAAAATAGAAGAAGCAAGAAACGGTTTAAACAAACATGAAGAGCGTGAAAAGGTGTGAAATATATGAAGAGCTTCAAAAGGTGTCAAAAATATGAGGAGCATGAAACAGGCTGAAAAATAGGAGGAGCATGAAGCGGTGTCGAAAAACATGAAGAGCATGAAGAGTTGTGAAAAATAGGAAGAACTTCAAAAGGTGTCAAAAATATGAGGAGCATGAACGGTATGAAAAATAGGAGGATCATGAAGCCGTGTTGAAAAACATGAAGAGCCTGAAAACGTGTGAAAATTATGAAGAGCTTCAAAAGGTGTGAAATATATGAAGAGATTCAAAAGGTGTCAAAAATGAGATGAGCATGAAATGGTCTGAATGATAGAAGGGGCATGAAGCGGTGTTGAAAAACATGAAGAGCCTGAAAAGGTGTGAGAAATATGAAGATCTTCAAAATGTGTCAAAAATATGAGGAGCATGAAACGGTCTGAAAAATAGGAGGAGCAAGAAGTGATGTTTAAAAACCTGAAGAGCCTGAAAAGGTGTGAAAAATATGAAGAGTATCAAAAGATGTGAAAAATATGAGGAGCATGAACCGGTCTGAAAAATAGGAGGAGAATGAAGTGGTTTTGAAAAGCATGAAGAGTCTGAAAAGGTGTGAAAAATATGAAGAGCGTCATAAGGTGTCAAAAATATTAGGACCATGAAACTGTCTGAAAAATAGGAGGAGCATGAAGTGGTGTTGAAAAACGTGAAGAGCCTAAAAAGGTGTGAAAAATATGACGAGCTTCAAAAGGTATGAAAAATATGAGGAGCATGAAACGGTCTGAAAAATAGGAGGTGCATGAAGCGGTGTCGAAAAACATGAAGAGCCTGAGAACGTGTGAAAAATATGAAGAGCTTCTAAAGGTGTGAAAAATATGAAAAGCTTCAAAAGGTGTCAAAAATGAGATGAGCATGAAACGGCCTGAAAAATAGGAGGAGCATGAAGTGGTGTTGAAAAACATGATGAGCCTGAAAAAGTGTGAAAAATATGAAGAGCTTCAAAAGGTGTCAAAAATATGTGGAGCATGAAACGGTCTGAAAAATAGGAGGAGCATGAAGCGGTGTTGAAAAACATGAAGAGCCTGAAAAGGTGTGAAAAATATGAAGAGCTTCAAAAGGTGTCAAAAATATGATGAGCATGAACGGTCCGGAAAATAGCAGGAGCATGAAGCCGTCTTGGAAACCATGAAGAGCCTGAAAAGGTGTGAAAAATAAGAAGAGCTTCAAAATGTTTCAAAATTATGAGGAGAATGAACGGTCTGAAAAATAGGAGGAGCATGAAGCGGTGTTGAAAAACATGAAGAGCCTGAAAAGGTGTGAAATATATGAAGAACTTCAAATGTTGTGAAGTACATGAGGAGCATTAAACGCTCTGAAAAATAGAAGCATGAAGTTTTGCTCAAAAACATGAAGAGCCTGAAAAGGTGTGAAACATATGAAGATCTTCAAAAGGTGTGAAAAATATGAGGGGCATGAAACGGTCTGAAAAATAGGAGGTGCATGAAGCGGTGTTGAAAACATGAAGAGCCTGAAAACCTGTGAAAAATATGAACAGCTTCAAAAGGTGTGAAAAATATGAAGAGCTTCAAAAGGTGTGAAAAATATGAAGAGCTTCAAACGGTGTCAAAAATGAGATGAGCATGAAATGGCCTAAAAAATAGGAGGAGCATGAAGTGTTGGTGAAAAACATGAAGAGCCTTAAAAAGTGTGAAGTATATGAAGAGATTCAAAAGGTTTCAAAATATGAGGAGAATGAAACAGTCTGAAAAATAGAAGGAGAATGAAGCGGTGTTGAAAAACATGAAGAGCCTGAAATGGTGTGCAAAATATGAAGAGCTTCAAAAGGTGTGAAAAATATGAGGAGCATGAGATGGTCTGAAAAATAGGAAGAGCATGAAGCGGTGTTGAAAAACATGAAGAGCCTGAAAAGGTGTGAGAAATTTGGAGATCTTCAAAAGGTGTCAAAAATATGAGGAGCATGAAACGGTCTGAAAAATAGGAGGAGCATGAAGTGGTATTGAAAAACATGAAGACCTGAAAAGGTGTGAAATATATGAAGAGCTTCAAAAGGTGTCAAAAATATGAGGAGCATGAAACGGTCTGAAAAATAGGAGGAGCATGAAGCGGTGTTGAAAAACATGAAGAGCATGAAAAGCAGTGAAGAAATGAAGAGCTTCAAAACGTGTCAAAAATATGAGGAGCATGAATCGGTTTGAAATATAGAAGGAGCATGAAGTGGTGTTGAAAAACATGAAGATCTGAAAAGGAGTGAAAAATATGAAGAGCTTCATAAGGTGTCAAAAATATGAGGAGCATGAAACGGTCTGAAAAATAGGAGGAGCAAGAAACGGTTTTAACAAACATGAAGAGCGGGAAAAGGTGTGAAAAATATGAAGAGCTTCAAAAGGTGTCAAAAATATGAGGAGCATGAAACAGGCTGTAAAATAGGAGGAGCATGAAGCGGTGTCAAAAAACATGAAGAGCATGAAGAGTTGTGAAAAATAGGAAGAACTTCAAAAGGTGTCAAAAATATGAGGAGCTGGAACGGTATGAAAAATAGGAGGATCATGAAGCCGTGTTGAAAAACATGAAGAGCCTGAAAACGTGTGAAAATTATGAAGAGCTTCAAAAGGTGTGAAATATATGAAGAGCTTCAAAAGGTGTCAAAAATGAGATAAGCATGAAATGGTCTGAAAGATAGGAGGAGCATGAAGTGGTGTTGAAATACATGGAGAGCCTGAAAACGTGTGAAAAATATGAAGAGCTTCAAAGGGTGAGAAAAATATGAAGAGCTTCAAAATGTGTCAAAAATATGAGGAGCATGAAACGTTCTGAAAAATAGGAGGAGCATGAAGTGGTGTTGAAATACATGGAGAGCCTGAAAACGTGTGAAAAATATGAAGAGCTTCAAAAGTTGTGAAAAATATGAAGAGCTTCAAAAGGTGTGAAATACATGAGGAGCATGAAACGGGTTGAAAAATAGGAGAAGCATGAAGTGGTGTGGAAAAATATGAAGAGCGTGAAAAGGTGTGAAAAATATGAAGAGCTTCAAAAGGTGTGAAATACATGAGGAGCATGAAACGGGCTGAAAAATAGGAGAAGCATGAAGTGGTGTGGAAATATATGAAGAGCGTGAAAAGGTGTGAAAAATATGAAGAGCTTCAAAAGGTGTGAAAAATATGAGAAACATGACATGATCTGAAATATTGGAGGAGCATGAAGCGGTGTTGAAGAACATGAAGAGCCTGAAAAGGTGTGAAAAATATGAAGAGCTTCAAAAGTTGTCAAAAATATGAGGAGCAAGAAACGGTCTGAAAAATAGGAGGAGCATGAAGTGGTGTTGAAAAATATGAAGAGCCTGAAAAGGTGTGAAATATGTAAAGAGCTTCAAAAGGTGTCAAAAATATGAGGAGCATGAAACGGTCTGAAAAATAGGAGGAGCATGAAGCTGTGTTGAAAAACATGAAGAGCCTGAAAAGGTGTGAACAATATTAAGAGCTTCAAAAGGTGTCAAAAATATGTGGAGCAAGTAACGGTTTGAAAAATAGGAGGAGCATGAAGCGGTGTTCAAAAACATGAAGATCCTGAAAAGGTGTGAAAAATACGAAGAGCTTCAAAAGGTGTGAAATACATGAGGAGCTAGAAACCGTTTGAAAAATAGGAAGAGCATGAAGCGATGTTCAAAAACATGAAGAGCCTGAAATGGTGTGAAAAATATCAAGAGTTTCAAAAGGTGTGAAAAATATGATGAGCATGAAATGGTCTGAAAAATAGGAGGAGCAAGAAGCGGTGTTCAAAAACATGAAGAGCCTGAAAAGGTGTGAAAAAGATGAAGAGCTTCAAAAGCTGTCAAAAATTTGAGGAGCATGAAATGGTCTGAAAAATAGGAGGAGAATGAAGCGGTGTTTAAAAACATGAAGAGCCTGAAAAGGTGTTGAAAAATATGAATTGACTCAAAACTTGTCAAAAATATGAGGAGCATGAAACGGTCTGAAAAATAGGAGGAGCATGAAAAGATGTTGAAAAACCTGAAGAGCCTGAAAACGTGTGAAAAACATGAAGAGCTTAAAAAGGTGTCAAAAATATGAGGAGCATGAAACGTTCTGAAAAATAGGAGGAGCATGAAGCGGTGTTGAAATACATGAAGAGCCTGAAAATGTGTGAAAAACATGAAGAGCTTAAAAAGGTGTCAAAAATATGAGGAGCATGAAACGGTCTGAAAAAGAAGAGGAGCATGAAGCGGTGTTGAAAAACATGAAGAGCCTGAAAAGGTGTGAAAAATATGAAGAGCTTCTAAAGGTGTCAAAAATATGAGGAGCATGAAACGGTCTTAAAAATACGAGGAGCATGCAGTGGTGTTGAAAAACATGAAGAGCCTGAAAAGTTGTGAAAAATATGCATAGCTTCAAAAGGTGTCAAAAATTAGATGAGCATGAAACGGTCTGAAAAATTGGAGGAGCAAGAAGTACTGTTAAAAAAAATGAAGAGCCTGAAAAGGTGTGAAAAATATGAAAAGCTTCAAAAGGTGGCAAAAATATGAGGACCTTGAAACGGTCTGAAAAATAGGAGGAGCATGAAGCGGTGTTGAAAAATATGAAGAGCCTGAAAAGGTGTGAAAAATATGAAGAACTTCTAAAGGTGTCAAAAATATGAGGAGCAAGTAACGGTCTGAAAAATAGGAGAAGCATGAAGCGGTGTTGAAAAACATGAAGAGCCTGAAAAGGTGTGAAAAATATGAAGAGCTTGAAAAGGTGTGAAATATATGAAGAGCTTCAAAAGGTGTCAAAATTGAGATGAGCATGAAACTGTCTGAAAAATAGGAGGAGCATGAAACGGTGATCAAAAACATGAAGAGCCTGAAAAGGTGTGAAAAATATGAAGAGCTTCAAAAGGTGTGAAATACATGAGGAGTTTGAAACGGGCTGTAATATAGGAGAAGCATGAAGTGGTGTGGAAAAATTTGAAGAGCCTGAAAAGGTGTGAAAAATTTGAATAGCCTGAAAAGGTGTGAAAAATTTGAAGAGCCTGAAAAGGTGTGAAAAATTTGAAGAGCCTGAAAAGATGTGAAAAATTTGAAGAGCCTGAAAAGGTGTGAAAAATTTGAAGAACCTGAAAAGGTGTGAAAAATTTGAAGAGCCTGAAAAGGTGTGAAAAATATGAAGAGCTTCAAATCGTGTGAAATACAAGAGGAGCATGAAACTCTCTGAAAAATAGGAGGAGCATGAAGCTGTTTTCAAAAACATGAAGAGCTTAAAAAGTTGTGAAAAATATGAAAAGCTTCAAGAGGTGTCAAAAATGAGATGAGCATGAAACGGTCTGAACAATAGGAGGATCATGAAACGGTGTTGAAAAACATGAAGAGCCTGAAAAGTTGTGAAAAATATAAAGAGCTTCAAAAGGTGTCAAAATATGAGGAGCATGAAACGGTGTGAAAAATAGGAGGAGCATGAAGATGTGTTCAAAAACATGAAGAGCCTGAAAAGGTGTGAAAAATATGAAGAGCTTCAAAAGGTGTGAAAAATATGAGGACCATGAAACGGTCTGAAAAATAGAAGCAGCATGAAACGGTGTTGAAAAACATGAAGAGCCTGAAAGGTGTGAAAAATATGAAGAGCTTCAAAACGTGTGAAATACATGAGGAGCATGAAACGGTCTGAAAATTAGGGGAAGCATGTAGTGGTGTGGAAAAACATGAAGAGCCTGAAAAGGTGTGAAAAAAATGAAGAGCTTCAAAAGTTGTCAAAAATATGAAGAGCATGAAATGGTTTGAAAAATAGGAGGATCATGAAGCGGTGATCAAAAACATGAAGATCCTGAAAAGGTGTGAAAAGTATGAACAGCTTCAAAAGGTGTCAAAAAAGAGATGAGCATGAAACGGTCTGAAAAATAGGAGGAGCATGAATCAGTGTTGAAAAACATGAAGAGCCTGAAAAGGTGTGAGAAATATGAAGAGCTTCAAAAATGTGAAAAATATGAAGAGCTTCAAAAGTTGTCAAAAATGAGATGAGCATGAAACGGTCTGAAAAATAGGAGGAGCATGAAGTGGTGTTGAAAAACATGAAGAGCCTGAAATGGTGTGAAATATATGAAGACCTTCAAAACGTGTGAAAAATATGAGGAGCTTCAAAAAGTGTCAAAATTATGAGGAGCATGAAACGGTCTGAAAAATAGGAGGAGCATGAAGCAGTGTTGAAAAATACGAGGAGCATGAAGTGGTGTTGAAAAAAATGAAGAGCCTGAAAAGGTGTGAAAAATATGAAGAGCTTCAAAATTTGTCAAAAATTAGATGAGCATGAAATGGTCTGAAAAATAGGAGGGGCATGAAGTGATGTTGAAAAACATGTAGAGCCTGAAAATGTGTGAAAAATATGAAGATCTTCTAAAGGTGTCAAATATATGAGGACAATGAAACGGCCTGAAAAATTGGAGGAGCATGAAGTGGTGTTGAAAAACATGAAGAGCTTGAAAAGGTGAGAAAAATACGAAGAGCTTCTAAAGGTGTGAAAAATATGAAGAGCTTCAAAAAGGATGAAAAATATGAGGAGCATGAAACTGTCAGAAAAATAGGAGGATCATGAAGCGGTGTTGAAAACATGAAGAGCCTGAAAAGGTGAGAAAAATAAGAAGAGCTTCTAAAGGTGTGAAAAATATGAGGAGCATGAAACGGTCTCAAAATAGGAGGAGCATGAAACGGTCTGAAAAATAGGAGGAGCATGAAGCGGTGATGAAAAAATAGAAGAGCATGAAATGGTTTGAAGAATATAAGGAGCTTCAAAAGGTATCAAAAATAGTAGTAGCATGAAACGGTGTTGAAAAACTTGAAGAGCCTGAAAATGTGTAAAATATGAACAGGTTAAAAGCTGTCAAAATATGAGGAGCATGAAACGGTCTGAAAAATAGGAGGAGCATGAAGCGGTGATGAAAAAAAAGAAGAGCATGAAATGGTTTGAAGAATATGAGGAGCTTCAAAAGGTATCAAAAATAGGAGTAGCATGAAGCCGTGTTGAAAAACATGAAGAGCCTGAAAAGGTGTGAAAAATATGAAGAGCTTCAAAAGGTATCAAAAATAGGAGCAGCATGAAGAGGTGTTCAAATATATGAAGAGCCTGAAAAGGTGTGAAAAATATGAAGAGCACGAAACGGTCTGAAAAATAGGTGGAGCATGAAGCGGTGTTCAGAAGCATGAAGAGCCTGAAAACTGTGAAAAATATGAAGAGCTTCAAAAAGTGTGAAAAATATGAAGAGTTTCAAAAGGTGTGAAAAATATGAGGAGCATGAAACGGTCTGAAAAATAGGAGGAGCATGAAACTGTGTGTAAAAAATGAAGAGCATGAATAGGTGTGAAAATTATGAAGAGCTTTAAAAGGTTTGAAAAATATGACGAGCATGAAATTGTCTGAAAAATTGGAGGAGCATGAAGCGGTGTTGAAATACATGAAGAGCCTGTAAAGGTTTGAAAAATATGAAGAGCTTCAAAAGGTGTGAAAAATATGAAGAGCTTCAAAATTTGTCAAAAATAAGAGGAGAAAGACACGGTCTGAAAAATAGGAGGAGCATGAAGCGGTGTTGAAATACATGAAGAGCCTGTAAAGGTTTGAAAAATATGAAGAGCTTCAAAAGGTGTGAAAAATATGAAGAGCTTCAAAATGTGTCAAAAATAGGAGGAGCATGACACGGTCTGAAAAATAGGAGGAGCATGAAGCGGTGTTGAAAAACATGAAGAGCCTGAAAAGGTGTAAAAAACATGAAGAGCCTAAAAAGGTGTCAAAAATATGAGGAATATGAAACGGTCTTAAAAATAGGAGGATCATGAAGAGGTGTTGAAAAACATGAAGTTCCTGAAAAGGTGTGAAATATATGAAGAGCTTCAAAAGTTGTGAAATATATGAGGAGCATGAAACGGTCTGAAAAATAGGAGGAGCATGAAACGGTGTTCAAAAACATGAAGAGCTTCAAAAGGTGTGAAAAATATGAACAGCTTCAAAAGGTGTCAAAAATGAGATGAGTAAAAAACGGTCTGAAAAATGGGAGGAGCATGAAGTTGTGTTGAAAATAATGAAGAGCCTGAAAAGGTGTGAAAAATATGAGGAGCATGATACGGTCTGAAAAATAGGACGAGCATGAAGTGTTTGTGAAAAAACATGAAGAGCCGGAAAACGTGTGCAAAATATGACGAGCTTCAAAAGGTGTGAAATACATGAGAAGCTTGAAACGGTCTGAAAAATAGGAGGAGCATGAAGCGATGTTGAAAAACATGAAGAGCCTTAAAATGTGTGAAAAATATGAAGAGCTTCAAAAGGTGTCAAAAATATGAGGATCATGAAACGGTCTGAAAAATAGGAGGAGCATGAAGCGGGGTTGAAAAACATGAAGAGCCTGAAAAGGTGTGACAAATATGAAGAGCTTCAAAAGGTGTGAAATACATTAGAAGCATGAAACGATCTGAAAAATAGGAGGAGCATGAAGCGGTGTTCAAAAACATGCAGAGTCTGAAAAGGTGTGAAAATTATGAAGAGCTTCAAAAGGTTTGAAAAATATGAAGAGCTTCAAAAGGTGTCAAAAATGAGATGAGCATGAAACGGTCTGAAAAATAGGAGGAGCATGAAGCGGTGTTCAAAAACATGAAGAGCCTGAAAAGGTGTGAGAAATATGAAGAGCTTCAAAAGATGTCAAAAATATGAGGAGCATGAAACGGTCTGAAAAATAGGAGGAGCATGAAATGGTGTTCAAACACATGAAGAGCCTGAAAAGGTGTGAAAAATATGAAGAGCTTCAAAAGGTGTGAAATACATGAGGAGCATTAAACGGTTTAGAAATTAGGAGGAGCATGAAGCGGTGTTCAAAAACATGAAGAGCCTGAAAAGGTGTTAAAAATATGAAGAGCTTCAAAAGGTGTGCAAAATGTGAGGAGCATGAAACGGTCTGAAAAATAGGAGGAGCATGAAGCGGTGTTGAAAAACATGAGGAGCCTGAAAAGTTGTGACAAATATGAAGAGCTTCAAAAGGTGTGAAATACATGAGGAGCATGAAACGGTCTGAAAATAGGAGGAGCATGAAGCGGTGTTCAAAAACATGCAGAGACTGAAACCTTGTGAAAAATATGAAGAGCTTCAAAAGGTGTGAAAAATATGAAGAGCTTCAGAAGGTGTCAAAAATGAGATGAACATGAAACGGTCTGAAAAATAGGAGGAGCATGATGTAGTGTTGAAAAAAATGAAGAGCCTGAACAGGTGTGAAATATATGAAGAGCTTCAAAAGGTGTGAAAAATATGAGAAGCATGAAACGGTCTGAAAAATATGAGGAGCATGAACCGGTGTCGAAAAACATGAAGAGCCTGAAAAGGTGTGAAAAATATGAAGAGCTCCAAAAGGTGTGAAAAATATGAGGAGCATGATACGGTCTGAAAAATAGGAGGAGCATGAACCAGTGTTCAAAAACATGAAGAGCCTGAAAAGGTGTTAAAAATATGAACAGCTTCAAAAGGTGTGAAAAATATGAGGAGCATGAAACGGTCTGAAAAATAGGAGGAGCATGAAGCGGTGTTGAAAAACATGAGGAGCCTGAAAAGGTGTGACAAATATGAAGAGCTTCAAAAGGTGTGAAATACATGAGGAGCATGAAACGGTCTCAAAAATAGGAGGAGCATGAAGCCGTGTTCAAAAACATGCAGAGTCTGAAAAGGGGTGAAAAATATGAAGAGCTTCAAAAGGTTTGATAAATATGAAGAGCTTCAAAAGGTGTGAAAAATATGAAAAGCTTCAAAAGTTGTCAAAAATATGAGGAGCATGAAACGGTCTGAAAAATAGGAGGAGCATGAAGCAGTGTTCAAAAACATGAAGAGCCTGAAAAGGTGGGAAAAATATGAAGAGCTTCAAAAGGTGTCAAAAATATGAGGAGCATGAAACGGTCTGCAAAATAGGAGGAGCATGAAGTGGTGTTGAAAAACATGAAGAGCCTGAAAACGTGTGAAAAAAATGAAGAGCTTCAAAAGGTGTGAAAAATATGAAGAGCTTCAAAAGGTGTCAAAAATGAGATGAGTGTAAAACGGTCTGAAATGTGGGAGGAGCATGAAGTGGTGTTGAAAATAATGAAGAGCCTGAAAAGGTGTGAAATCTATGAAGAGCTTCAAAAGGTGTGAAAATAAAGAGGAGCATGATACGGTCTGAAAAATAGGAGGAACATGAATTGGTTGTGAAAAAACATGAAGAGCCTGAAAACGCGTGCAAAATATGAAGAGCTTCAAAAGGTGTGAAATACATGAGGAGCATGAAACGGTCTGAAAAATAGGAGGAGCAAGAAACGGTGTTGAAAAACATGAAGAGACTGACGAGGTGTCAGAAATATGAAGAGCTTCAAAAGGTGTCAAAGATATGAGGAGCATGAAACTGTCTGAAAAATCGGAGGAGCAACAAGGGGTGTTGAAATACATGAAGAGCCTGAAAATGTGTGAAAAATATAAAGAGCTTCAAAAGATGTGAAAAATATGAAGAGCTTCAAAAGGTGTCAAAAATATGAGGAGCATGAAACGGTCTGAAAAATGGGCGGAGCATGAAGCGGTGTTCAATAACATGAAGAGCTTCAAAAGGTGTGAAAAATATGAAGAGCTTCAAAATGTGTCAAAAATATGAGGAGCATGAAACGGTCTGAAAAATAGGAGGAGCATGAGGCGGTGTTAAAAACATGAAGAGCCTGAAAAGGTGTGAAAAATATGAAGAGCTTCAAAAGGTGTCAAAAATATGAGGAGCATGAAACGGTCTGAAAAATAGGAGGAGCATGAAACGGTGATCAAAAACATGAAGAGCCTGAAAAGGTGTGAAAAATATGAAGAGCTTCAAAAGGTGTGAAATTCATGAGGAGCATGAAACGAGCTGAAACATAGGAGCAGCATGAAGTGGTGTGGAAAAACATGAAGAGCCTGTAAAGGTGTGAAAAATATGAAGAGCTTCAAAAGGTGTGTAATACATGAGGAGCATGAAACTCTCTGAAAAATAGAAGGAGGATGAAGTAGTGTTCAAAAACATGAAGAGCCTGAAAAGGTGTGAAAAATATGAAGAGCTTAAAAAGGTGTGAAAAATATGAGGAGCATGATATGGTTTGAAAAATGGGATTAACATGAAGCGGTGTTCAAAAACATGAAGAGCCTGAAAAGGTGTGAAAAATATGAAGAGCTTCAAAAGGTGTGAAATATGAGGAGCATGAAACGGTCTGAAAAATAGGAGGAGCATGAAGCGGTGTTCAAAAACATGAGAGCCTGAAAAGGTGTGAAAAATATGAAGAGCTTAAAATGGTGTGAAAAATATGAGGAGCATGATATGGTTTGAAAAATAGGATTAGCATGAAGCGGTGTTCAAAATCATGAAGAGCCTGAAAAGGTGTGAAAAATATGAAAAGCTTCAAAAGGTGTCAAAAATGAGATGAGCATGAAACGGTCTGAAAAATAGGAGGTGCATGAAGCGTTGTTGAAAAACATGAAGAGCCTGAAAATGTGTGAGAAATATGAAGAGGTTAAAAAGGTGTCAAAAATATGAGGAGCATGAAACGGTCTTAAAAATACAAGGAGCATGAAGCGGTGTTGAAAAACATGAATAGCCTGAAAATGTGTGAAATATATGAAGAGCTTAAAAATGTGTCACGTATATGAGGAGCATGAAACGGTCTGAAAAATAGGAGGATTATGCAACGGTGTTGAAAACATGAAGAGCCTGAAAAGGCGTGAAAAATATGAAGAGCTTCAAAAGTTGTCAAAAATATGAGGAGCATGAAACGGTCTGAAAAATAGGAGGAGCATGAAGCGGTGTTGAAAAACATGAAGAGCCTGAAAATGTGTGAAAAATATGAAGAGCTTCAAAAAGGTGTCAAATATATAGAGGGTGAAACGGTCTGAAAAATATGAGGAGCAAGAAACTGTTTTCAAAAACATGAAGAGCCTCAAAAGGTGTGAAAAATGTGAAGAGCTTCAAACTATGTCAAAAATATGAGGAGCATGAAATGGTCTGAAACATAGGAGGAGCATGAAGTGTTGTTGAAAAACATGAAGAGTCTGAAAAAGGTGTGAAACATATGAGGAGCATGATAAGGTCTGATAAATAGGAGGAGCATGAAGCGGTGTTAAAAAATATGAAGAGCATGAAAACGTGTGAAAAATATGAAGAGCTTCAAAAGGTGTCAAAAATATAAGGAGCATGAAACGGTCTGAAATATAGCAGGAGCATGAAAAGTTGTTAAAAAACATGAAGAGCCTGAAAAGGTGTGAAAAATATGAAAAGCTTCAAATGGTGTCAAAAATATGAGGAGAATGAAACGGTCTGATAATTAGGAGGAGCATGAAGTGGTGTTGAAAAACATGAAGATCTTGAAAAAGTTGTGAAACATATGAGTAGAATAAAGCGGTCTGAAAAATAGGAGGAGCATGAAGTGGTGTAGAAAAACATGAAGACCCTGAAAAGGTGTGAAAAATATGAAGAGCTACAAAAAGTGTCAAAAATATGAGGAGCTTGAAACGGTCTGAAATATAGGAGGAGCGTGAAAAGGTGTTAAAAAATATGAAGAGCTTCAAAAGGTGTGAAACATATGAGGAGCATGAAACGGTCTGAAAAATAGGAGGAGCATGAAGCATTGTTGAAAAACATGAAGAGCCTGAAAAGGTGTGAAAAATATGAAGAGCTTCAAAAAGGTGTCAAATATATAGAGGGTGAAACGGTCTGAAAAATATGAGGAGCAAGAAACTGTTTTCAAAAACATGAAGAGCCTCAAAAGGTGTGAAAAATATGAAGAGCTTCAAAAAGGTGTCAAATATATAGAGGGTGAAACGGTCTGAAAAATATGAGGAGCAAGAAACTGTTTTCAAAAACATGAAGAGCCTCAAATGGTGTGAAAAATATGAAGTGCTTCAAAAGGTGTCAAAAACATGAGGAGCATGAAAAGGTCTGTAAAATAGGAGGAGCATGAAGCGGTGTTCAAAAAAATGAAGAGCCTGGAGAAGTGTGAAAAATATGAAGAGCTTCAAAAAGTGTCAAAAATATGAGGAGCATTAAACGGTCTGAATAATAGGAGAACCATGAAGTGGTGTTGAAAAATATGAAGAGCCTGAAAAGGTGTGAAAAATATGAAGAGCTTCAAAGGTGTCAAAATTATGAGGAGCATGAAACGCTCTGAAAAAGAGGAGGAGCAGCAAGCGATGTTGAAAAAAATGAAGAGCGTGAAAAGGTGTGAAAAATATGAAGAGCTTAAAAAGGTGTCAAAAATATGAGGAGCATGAAAGGGTCTGAAAAATAGGAGGAGCATGAAGTGGTGCTGAAAAACATGAAGAGCCTGAAAAGGTGTGAAAAATATGAAAAGCTTCAAAAGGCGTCAAAAATATGAGGAGCATGAAACGGTCTGAAAAATAGGAGGAGCATGAAACGGTCTGAAAAATAGGAGGAGCATGAAGCGGTTTGAAAAACATGAAGAGCCTGAAAATGTGTGAAAATTATGAAGAGCTTCAAAAGGTGTCAAAAATATGAGGAGAATGAAACGGTCTGAAAATTAGGAGGAGCATGAAGCGGTGTTGAAAAACATAAAGAGCCTGAAACAGTGTGATATATATGAAGAGCCTCAAAGGTGTCAAAAATATGAGGAGCAAGAAACGGTCTGAAAAATAGAAGGAGTTTGAAGTGGTGTTGAAAAACATGAAGAGCCTGAGAAGGTGTCAAAAATATGAAGAGCTTCAAAAAGGTGTCAAATATATAGAGGGTGAAACGGTCTGAAAAATATGAGGAGCAAGAAACTGTTTTCAAAAACATGAAGAGCCTCAAATGGTGTGAAAAATGTGAAGAGCTTCAAACTGTGTCAAAAATATGAGGAGCATGAAACGGTCTGAAACATAGGAGGAGCATGAAGTGTTGTTGAAAAACATGAAGAGCCTGAAAAAGGTGTGAAACATTTGAGGAGCATGATACGGTCTGAAAAATAGGAGGAGCATGAAGTGGTGTTGAAAAATATGAAGAGCTTCTAAAATTGTCAAAAATATCAGGAGCATGAAACGGTCTGAAAAATAGGAGGAGCATGAAGTGGTGTTGAAAAACATGAAGAGCCTGAAAAGGTGTGAAAAATATGAGAGCTTCAAAAGGTGTCAATAATAAGAGTTGCATGAAACAGTCTGAAAAATAGGAGGAGCATGAAAATGTCTGAAAAATAGGAGAAGCATGAAGCGGTGTTGAAAAACATGAAGAGCATGAAAAGGTGTGAAAAATATGAAGAGCTTCAAAAAGGTGTCAAATATATAGAGGGTGAAACGGTCTGAAAAATATGAGGAGCAAGAAACTGTTTTCAAAAACATGAAGAGCCTCAAAAGGTGTGAAAAATGTGAAGAGCTTCAAACTATGTCAAAAATATGAGGAGCATGAAATGGTCTGAAACATAGGAGGAGCATGAAGTGTTGTTGAAAAACATGAAGAGTCTGAAAAAGGTGTGAAACATATGAGGAGCATGATAAGGTCTGATAAATAGGAGGAGCATGAAGCGGTGTTAAAAAATATGAAGAGCATGAAAACGTGTGAAAAATATGAAGAGCTTCAAAAGGTGTCAAAAATATAAGGAGCATGAAACGGTCTGAAATATAGCAGGAGCATGAAAAGTTGTTAAAAAACATGAAGAGCCTGAAAAGGTGTGAAAAATATGAAAAGCTTCAAATGGTGTCAAAAATATGAGGAGAATGAAACGGTCTGATAATTAGGAGGAGCATGAAGTGGTGTTGAAAAACATGAAGATCTTGAAAAAGTTGTGAAACATATGAGTAGAATAAAGCGGTCTGAAAAATAGGAGGAGCATGAAGTGGTGTAGAAAAACATGAAGACCCTGAAAAGGTGTGAAAAATATGAAGAGCTACAAAAAGTGTCAAAAATATGAGGAGCTTGAAACGGTCTGAAATATAGGAGGAGCGTGAAAAGGTGTTAAAAAATATGAAGAGCTTCAAAAGGTGTGAAACATATGAGGAGCATGAAACGGTCTGAAAAATAGGAGGAGCATGAAGCATTGTTGAAAAACATGAAGAGCCTGAAAAGGTGTGAAAAATATGAAGAGCTTCAAAAAGGTGTCAAATATATAGAGGGTGAAACGGTCTGAAAAATATGAGGAGCAAGAAACTGTTTTCAAAAACATGAAGAGCCTCAAAAGGTGTGAAAAATATGAAGAGCTTCAAAAAGGTGTCAAATATATAGAGGGTGAAACGGTCTGAAAAATATGAGGAGCAAGAAACTGTTTTCAAAAACATGAAGAGCCTCAAATGGTGTGAAAAATATGAAGTGCTTCAAAAGGTGTCAAAAACATGAGGAGCATGAAAAGGTCTGTAAAATAGGAGGAGCATGAAGCGGTGTTCAAAAAAATGAAGAGCCTGGAGAAGTGTGAAAAATATGAAGAGCTTCAAAAAGTGTCAAAAATATGAGGAGCATTAAACGGTCTGAATAATAGGAGAACCATGAAGTGGTGTTGAAAAATATGAAGAGCCTGAAAAGGTGTGAAAAATATGAAGAGCTTCAAAGGTGTCAAAATTATGAGGAGCATGAAACGCTCTGAAAAAGAGGAGGAGCAGCAAGCGATGTTGAAAAAAATGAAGAGCGTGAAAAGGTGTGAAAAATATGAAGAGCTTAAAAAGGTGTCAAAAATATGAGGAGCATGAAAGGGTCTGAAAAATAGGAGGAGCATGAAGTGGTGCTGAAAAACATGAAGAGCCTGAAAAGGTGTGAAAAATATGAAAAGCTTCAAAAGGCGTCAAAAATATGAGGAGCATGAAACGGTCTGAAAAATAGGAGGAGCATGAAACGGTCTGAAAAATAGGAGGAGCATGAAGCGGTTTGAAAAACATGAAGAGCCTGAAAATGTGTGAAAATTATGAAGAGCTTCAAAAGGTGTCAAAAATATGAGGAGAATGAAACGGTCTGAAAATTAGGAGGAGCATGAAGCGGTGTTGAAAAACATAAAGAGCCTGAAACAGTGTGATATATATGAAGAGCCTCAAAGGTGTCAAAAATATGAGGAGCAAGAAACGGTCTGAAAAATAGAAGGAGTTTGAAGTGGTGTTGAAAAACATGAAGAGCCTGAGAAGGTGTCAAAAATATGAAGAGCTTCAAAAAGGTGTCAAATATATAGAGGGTGAAACGGTCTGAAAAATATGAGGAGCAAGAAACTGTTTTCAAAAACATGAAGAGCCTCAAATGGTGTGAAAAATGTGAAGAGCTTCAAACTGTGTCAAAAATATGAGGAGCATGAAACGGTCTGAAACATAGGAGGAGCATGAAGTGTTGTTGAAAAACATGAAGAGCCTGAAAAAGGTGTGAAACATTTGAGGAGCATGATACGGTCTGAAAAATAGGAGGAGCATGAAGTGGTGTTGAAAAATATGAAGAGCTTCTAAAATTGTCAAAAATATCAGGAGCATGAAACGGTCTGAAAAATAGGAGGAGCATGAAGTGGTGTTGAAAAACATGAAGAGCCTGAAAAGGTGTGAAAAATATGAGAGCTTCAAAAGGTGTCAATAATAAGAGTTGCATGAAACAGTCTGAAAAATAGGAGGAGCATGAAAATGTCTGAAAAATAGGAGAAGCATGAAGCGGTGTTGAAAAACATGAAGAGCATGAAAAGGTGTGAAAAAAAGGAAGAGCTTGAAAAAGTGTCAAAAAAATGAGGAGCATGAAACGGTCTGAAAAATAGGAGGAGCTTGAAGCGGTGTTGAAAAATATGAAGAGCCTGAAAAAGTGTGAAAAATATGAGAGCTTCAAAAGGTGTCAATAATAAGAGGTGCATGAAACAGTCTGAAAAATTGGAGAAGCATGAATCTGTCTGAAAAATAGGAGAAGGATGAAGCGGTGTTGAAAAAAATGAAGAGCCAGAAAAGGTGTGAAAAATATGAAAAGGTGCAAAAGGTGTCAAAAATATGACGAGCATGAAACGGTCTGAAAAATAGGTGGAGCATGACGCGGTGTTGAAAAATATGAAGAGCCTGGAAAGGTGTGCAAAATATGAAGAGCTTCAAAAGGTGTGAAATATATGAAGAGCTTCAAAAGGTGTCAAAAATGAGATGAGCATGAAACGGTCTGAAAAATAGGAGGAGCATGAAACGGTGATCAAAAACATGAAGAGCCTGAAAAGGTGTGAAAAATATGAAGAGCTTCAAAAGGTGTGAAATACATGAGGAGCATGAAACGGGCTGAAAAATAGGAGAAGCATGAAGGGGTGTGGAAAAACATGAAGAGCCTGAAAAGGTTTGAAAAATATGAAGAGCTTCAAAAGGTGTCAAAATTATGAGGAACATGAAACGACCTGAAAAATTGGAGGAGCATGAAGCGGTGTTCAAAAATATGAAGAGCCTGAAAAGGTGTGAAAAATATGAAGAGCTTCAAAAGGTGTGAAATATATGAGTAGTTTGAAACGGGCTGAAAAATAGGAGAAGCATGAAGTGGTGTGGAAAAATATGAAGAGCGTGAAAAGGTGTGGAAAATATGAAGAGCTTCAAAAGGTGTGAAATACATGAGGAGCATGAAACTCTCTGAAAAATAGAAGGAGCATGAAGCGGTGTTCAAACATGAAGAGCCTGAAAAGGTGTGAAAAATATGAAGAGCTTCAAACGGTGTCAAAAATATGAGGAGCATGAAACGGTCTGAAAAATAGGAGGAGGAAGAAGCCGTGTTCAAAAACATGAAGAGCCTGAAAAGGTCTGAAAAATATGAAGAGCTTGAAAAGGTGTGAAATATATGAAGAGCTTCAAAAGGTGTCAAAAATGAGATGAGCATGAAACAGTGTGAAAAATAGGAGGAGCATGAAGCGGTTTTGAAAAAAATGAAGAGGCTGAAAAGGTGTGAAATATATGAAGAGCTTCAAGAGGTGTCAAAAATATGAAGAGCAGGAAATGGTCTGAAAAATAGGAGGAGCATGAAGCGGAGTTCAAAAATATGAAGAGCCTGAAAAGGTGTGAAAAATATGAAGAGCTTCAAAAGGTGTCAAAAATATGAGGTGCATGAAACGGTCTGAAAAAGACGAGGAGCATGAAGCGGTGTTCAAAAACATGAAGAGCCTTTAAAGGTGTGAAAAATATGAAGAGCTTCAAAAGGTGTCAAAAATGAGATGAGGATGAAACGATCTGAAAAATAGGAGGAGCATGAAGTGGTGTTGAAAAAAATGAAGAGCCTGAAAAGGTGTGAAAAATATGAAGAGCTTCAAAAGGTGTGAAATATATGAGGAGCATGAAACGGTCTGAAAAATAGGAGGAGTATGCAGCGGTTAAAAAACATGAAGAGCCTGAAAAGGTGTGAAAAATATGAAGAGCTCCAAAAGTTGTCAAAAATATGTGGAGCGTGAAACGGTCTCAAAAATAGGAGGAGCGGGAAGCGGTGATGAAAAACATGAAGAGCCTGAAAACGTGTGATAAAACATGAAGAGCTTCAAAGGTGTCAAATATATGAGGAGCATGAAACGCTCGCAAAAATAGGAGGAGCATGAAGCGGTGTTGAAAAACATGAAGAGCCTGAAATGGTGTGAAAAATATGAGAGCTTCAAAAGGTGTCAATAATAAGAGGTGCATGAAACAGTCTGAAAAATAGGAGGAGCATGAAACTCTCTGAAAAGTAGGAGAAGCATGAAGCGGTGTTGAAAAACATGAAGAGCCTGAAAGGGTGTGAAAAATATGAGAGCTTCAAAAGGTATCAATAATAAGAGGTGCATGAAACAGTCTGAAAATTAGGAGGAGCATGAAACTGTATGAAAAATAGGAGAAGCATGAAGCGGTGTTGAAAAAAATGAAGAGCCTGAAAAGGTGTGAAAATATGAAAAGCTTCAAAAGGTGGCCAAAATGTGAGGACCTTGAAACGGTCTGAAAAATAGGAGGAGCATGAAGCGGTGTTGAAAAATATGAAGAGCCTGAAGGTGTGAAAAATCTGAAGAACTTCTAAAGGTGTCAAAAATATGAGGAGCAAGTAACGGTCTGAAAAATAGGAGAAGCATGAAGCGGTGTTGAAAAACATGAAGAGCCTGAAAAGGTGTGAAAAATATGAAGAGCTTGAAAAGGTGTGAAATATATGAAGAGCTTCAAAAGGTGTCAAAATTGAGATGAGCATGAAACTGTCTGAAAAATAGGAGGAGCATGAAACGGTGATCAAAAACATGAAGAGCCTGAAAAGGTGTGAAAAATATGAAGAGCTTCAAAAGGTGTGAAATACATGAGGAGTTTGAAACGGGCTGTAATATAGGAGAAGCATGAAGTGGTGTGGAAAAATTTGAAGAGCCTGAAAAGGTGTGAAAAATTTGAAGAGCCTGAAAAGGTGTGAAAAATATGAAGAGCTTCAAATCGTGTGAAATACAAGAGGAGCATGAAACTCTCTGAAAAATAGGAGGAGCATGAAGCGGTTTTCAAAAACATGAAGAGCTTAAAAAGTTGTGAAAAATATGAAAAGCTTCAAGAGGTGTCAAAAATGAGATGAGCATGAAACGGTCTGAACAATAGGAGGATCATGAAACGGTGTTGAAAAACATGAAGAGCCTGAAAAGTTGTGAAAAATATAAAGAGCTTCAAAAGGTGTCAAAATATGAGGAGCATGAAACGGTGTGAAAAATAGGAGGAGCATGAAGATGTGTTCAAAAACATGAAGAGCCTGAAAAGGTGTGAAAAATATGAAGAGCTTCAAAAGGTGTGAAAAATATGAGGACCATGAAACGGTCTGAAAAATAGAAGCAGCATGAAACGGTGTTGAAAAACATGAAGAGCCTGAAAGGTGTGAAAAATATGAAGAGCTTCAAAACGTGTGAAATACATGAGGAGCATGAAACGGTCTGAAAATTAGGGGAAGCATGAAGTGGTGTGGAAAAACATGAAGAGCCTGAAAAGGTGTGAAAAAAATGAAGAGCTTCAAAAGTTGTCAAAAATATGAAGAGCATGAAATGGTTTGAAAAATAGGAGGATCATGAAGCGGTGATCAAAAACATGAAGATCCTGAAAAGCTGTGAAAAGTATGAACAGCTTCAAAAGGTGTCAAAAAAGAGATGAGCATGAAACGGTCTGAAAAATAGGAGGAGCATGAATCAGTGTTGAAAAACATGAAGAGCCTGAAAAGGTGTGAGAAATATGAAGAGCTTCAAAAATGTGAAAAATATGAAGAGCTTCAAAAGTTGTCAAAAATGAGATGAGCATGAAACGGTCTGAAAAATAGGAGGAGCATGAAGTGGTGTTGAAAAACATGAAGAGCCTGAAATGGTGTGAAATATATGAAGACCTTCAAAACGTGTGAAAAATATGCGGAGCTTCAAAAAGTGTCAAAATTATGAAGAGCATGAAACGGTCTGAAAAATAGGAGGAGCATGAAGCAGTGTTGAAAAATACGAGGAGCATGAAGAGGTGTTGAAAAAAATGAAGAGCCTGAAAAGGTGTGAAAAATATGAAGAGCTTCAAAATTTGTCAAAAATTAGATGAGCATGAAATGGTCTGAAAAATAGGAGGTGCATGAAGTGGTGTTGAAAAACATGAAGAGCCTGAAATGGTGTGAAATATATGAACACCTTCAAAACGTGTGAAAAATATGAGGAGCTTCAAAAAGTGTCAAAATTATGAGGAGCATGAAACGGTCTGAAAAATAGGAGGAGCATGAAGCGGTGTTGAAAAATACGAGGAGCATGAAGAGGTGTTGAAAAAAATGAAGAGCCTGAAAAGGTGTGAAAAATATGAAGAGCTTCTAAAGGTGTCAAAAATATGAGGAGCCTGAAATGGTCTAAAAAATAGGAGGGGCATGAAGTGATGTTGAAAAACATGTAGAGCCTGAAAATGTGTGAAAAATATGAAGATCTTCTAAAGGTGTCAAATATATGAGGACAATGAAACGGCCTGAAAAATTGGAGGAGCATGAAGTGGTGTTGAAAAACATGAAGAGCTTGAAAAGGTGTGAAAAATATAAAGAGCTTCAAAAGGTGTCAAAATTATGAGGAGCATGAAATGGTCTGAAAAATAGGAGGAGCATGAAGTGGTGTTGAAACACATGAAGATCCTGAAATGGTGTGAAATATATGAAGACCTTCAAAATGTGTGAAACATATGAGGAGCTTCAAAACCTGTCAAAAATATGAGGAGCATGAAATGGTCTGAAAATTCGGAGGAGCATGAAGTGGTGTTCAAAAACATGAAGAGCCTGAAAAGGTGAGAAAAATACGAAGAGCTTCTAAAGGTGTGAAAAATATGAAGAGCTTCAAAAAGGATGAAAAATATGAGGAGCATGAAACTGTCAGAAAAATAGGAGGAGCATGAAGCGGTGTTGAAAAACATGAGGAGCCTGAAAAGTTGTGACAAATATGAAGAGCTTCAAAAGGTGTGAAATACATGAGGAGCATGAAACGGTCTGAAAATAGGAGGAGCATGAAGCGGTGTTCAAAAACATGCAGAGACTGAAATCTTGTGAAAAATATGAAGAGCTTCAAAAGGTGTGAAAAATATGAAGAGCTTCAGAAGGTGTCAAAAATGAGATGAACATGAAACGGTCTGAAAAATAGGAGGAGCATTATGTAGTGTTGAAAAAAATGAAGAGCCTGAACAGGTGTGAAATATATGAAGAGCTTCAAAAGGTGTGAAAAATATGAGAAGCATGAAACGATCTGAAAAATATGAGGAGCATGAACCGGTGTCGAAAAACATGAAGAGCCTGAAAAGGTGTGAAAAATATGAAGAGCTCCAAAAGGTGTGAAAAATATGAGGAGCATGATACGGTCTGAAAAATAGGAGGAGCATGAACCAGTGTTCCAAAACATGAAGAGCCTGAAAAGGTGTTAAAAATATGAACAGCTTCAAAAGGTGTGAAAAATATGAGGAGCATGAAACGGTCTGAAAAATAGGAGGAGCATGAAGCGGTGTTGAAAAACATGAGGAGCCTGAAAAGGTGTGACAAATATGAAGAGCTTCAAAAGGTGTGAAATACATGAGGAGCATGAAACGGTCTCAAAAATAGGAGGAGCATGAAGCGGTGTTTAAAAACATGCAGAGTCTGAAAAGGGGTGAAAAATATGAAGAGCTTCAAAAGGTTTAATAAATATGAAGAGCTTCAAAAGGTGTGAAAAATATGAAAAGCTTCAAAAGTTGTCAAAAATATGAGGAGCATGAAACGGTCTGAAAAATAGGAGGAGAATGAAGTGGTGTTGAAAAACATGAAGAGCCTGAAAACGTGTGAAAAAAATGAAGAGGTTCAAAAGGTGTGAAAAATATGAAGAGCTTCAAAAGGTGTGAAATACATGAGGAGCATGAAACGGTCTCAAAAATAGGAGGAGCATGAAGCAGTGTTCAAAAACATGAAGAGCCTGAAAAGGTGGGAAAAATATGAAGAGCTTCAAAAGGTGTCAAAAATATGAGGAGCATAAAACGGTCTGCAAAATAGGAGGAGCATGAAGTGGTGTTGAAAAACATGAAGAGCCTGAAAACGTGTGAAAAAAATGAAGAGGTTCAAAAGGTGTGAAAAATATGAAGAGCTTCAAAAGGTGTCAAAAATGAGATGAGTGTAAAACGGTCTGAAATGTGGGAGGAGCATGAAGTGGTGTTGAAAATAATGAAGAGCCTGAAAAGGTGTGAAATCTATGAAGAGCTTCAAAAGGTGTGAAAATAAAGAGGAGCATGATACGGTCTGAAAAATAGGAGGAACATGAATTGGTTGTGAAAAAACATGAAGAGCCTGAAAACGCGTGCAAAATATGAAGAGCTTCAAAAGGTGTGAAATACATGAGGAGCATGAAACGGTCTGAAAAATAGGAGGAGCAAGAAACGGTGTTGAAAAACATGAAGAGACTGACGAGGTGTCAGAAATATGAAGAACTTCAAAAGGTGTCAAAGATATGAGGAGCATGAAACGGTCTGAAAAATCGGAGGAGCAACAAGGGGTGTTGAAATACATGAAGAGCCTGAAAATGTGTGAAAAATATAAAGAGCTTCAAAAGATGTGAAAAATATGAAGAGATTCAAAAGGTGTCAAAAATATGAGGAGCATGAAACGGTCTGAAAAATGGGCGGAGCATGAAGCGGTGTTGAATAACATGAAGAGCTTCAAAAGGTGTGAAAAATATGAAGAGCTTCAAAATGTGTCAAAAATATGAGGAGCATGAAACGGTCTGAAAAATAGGAGGAGCATGAGGCGGTGTTAAAAACATGAAGAGCCTGAAAAGGTGTGAAAAATATGAAGAGCTTCAAAAGGTGTCAAAAATATGAGGAGCATGAAACGGTCTGAAAAATAGGAGGAGCATGAAACGGTGATCAAAAACATGAAGAGCCTGAAAAGGTGTGAAAAATATGAAGAGCTTCAAAAGGTGTGAAATTCATGAGGAGCATGAAATGAGCTGAAACATAGGAGCAGCATGAAGTGGTGTGGAAAAACATGAAGAGCCTGTAAAGGTGTGAAAAATATGAAGAGCTTCAAAAGGTGTGTAATACATGAGGAGCATGAAACTCTCTGAAAAATAGAAGGAGGATGAAGTAGTGTTCAAAAACATGAAGAGCCTGAAAAGGTGTGAAAAATATGAAGAGCTTAAAAAGGTGTGAAATTCATGAGGAGCATGAAATGAGCTGAAACATAGGAGCAGCATGAAGTGGTGTGGAAAAACATGAAGAGCCTGTAAAGGTGTGAAAAATATGAAGAGCTTCAAAAGGTGTGTAATACATGAGGAGCATGAAACTCTCTGAAAAATAGAAGGAGGATGAAGTAGTGTTCAAAAACATGAAGAGCCTGAAAAGGTGTGAAAAATATGAAGAGCTTAAAAAGGTGTGAAAAATATGAGGAGCATGATATGGTTTGAAAAATGGGATTAACATGAAGCGGTGTTCAAAAACATGAAGAGCCTGAAAAGGTGTGAAAAATATGAAGAGCTTCAAAAGGTGTGAAATATGAGGAGCATGAAACTGTCTGAAAAATAGGAGGAGCATGAAGCGGTGTTCAAAAACATGAAGAGTCTGAAAAGGTGTGAAAAATATGAAGAGCTTAAAATGGTGTGAAAAATATGAGGAGCATGATATGGTTTGAAAAATAGGATTAGCATGAAGCGGTGTTCAAAATCATGAAGAGCCTGAAAAGGTGTGAAAAATATGAAAAGCTTCAAAAGGTGTCAAAAATGAGATGAGCATGAAACGGTCTGAAAAATAGGAGGTGCATGAAGCGTTGTTGAAAAACATGAAGAGCCTGAAAATGTGTGAGAAATATGAAGAGGTTAAAAAGGTGTCAAAAATATGAGGAGCATGAAATGGTCTTAAAAATACAAGGAGCATGAAGCGGTGTTGAAAAACATGAATAGCCTGAAAATGTGTGAAATATATGAAGAGCTTAAAAATGTGTCACGTATATGAGGAGCATGAAACGGTCTGAAAAATAGGAGGATCATGCAACGGTGTTGAAAACATGAAGAGCCTGAAAAGGTGTGAAAAATATGAAGAGCTTCAAAAGTTGTCAAAAATATGAGGAGCATGAAACGGTCTGAAAAATAGGAGGAGCATGAAGTGGTGTTGAAAAACATGAAGAGCCTGAAAATGTGTGAAAAATATGAAGAGCTTCAAAAAGGTGTCAAATATATAGAGGGTGAAACGGTCTGAAAAATATGAGGAGCAAGAAACTGTTTTCAAAAACATGAAGAGCCTCAAAAGGTGTGAAAAATGTGAAGAGCTTCAAACTATGTCAAAAATATGAGGAGCATGAAATGGTCTGAAACATAGGAGGAACATGAAGTGTTGTTGAAAAACATGAAGAGTCTGAAAAAGTGTGAAACATATGAGGAGCATGATACGGTCTGATAAATAGGAGGAGCATGAAGCGGTGTTAAAAAATATGAAGAGCATGAAAACGTGTGAAAAATATGAAGAGCTTCAAAAGGTGTCAAAAATATAAGGAGCATGAAACGGTCTGAAATATAGCAGGAGCATGAAAAGGTGTTAAAAAACATGAAGAGCCTGAAAAGGTGTGAAAAATATGAAAAGCTTCAAATGGTGTCAAAAATATGAGGAGAATGAAACGGTCTGATAATTAGGAGGAGCATGAAGTGGTGTTGAAAAACATGAAGATCTTGAAAAAGTTGTGAAACATATGAGTAGAATAAAACGGTCTGAAAAATAGGAGGAGCATGAAGTGGTGTAGAAAAACATGAAGACCCTGAAAAGGTGTGAAAAATATGAAGAGCTTCAAAAAGTGTCAAAAATATGAGGAGCTTGAAACGGTCTGAAATATAGGAGGAGCGTGAAAAGGTGTTAAAAAAATATGAAGAGCTTCAAAAGGTGTGAAACATATGAGGAGCATGAAACGGTCTGAAAAATAGGAGGAGCATGAAGCATTGTTGAAAAACATGAAGAGCCTGAAAAGGTGTGAAAAATATGAAGAGCTTCAAAAAGGTGTCAAATATATAGAGGGTGAAACGGTCTGAAAAATATGAGGAGCAAGAAACTGTTTTCAAAAACATGAAGAGCCTCAAAAGGTGTGAAAAATATGAAGAGCTTCAAAAAGGTGTCAAATATATAGAGGGTGAAACGGTCTGAAAAATATGAGGAGCAAGAAACTGTTTTCAAAAACATGAAGAGCCTCAAATGGTGTGAAAAATATGAAGTGCTTCAAAAGGTGTCAAAAACATGAGGAGCATGAAAAGGTCTGAAAAATAGGAGGAGCATGAAGCGGTGTTCAAAAAAATGAAGAGCCTGGAGAAGTGTGAAAAATATGAAGAGCTTCAAAAAGTGTCAAAAATATGAGGAGCATTAAACGGTCTGAATAATAGGAGAACCATGAAGTGGTGTTGAAAAATATGAAGAGCCTGAAAAGGTGTGAAAAATATGAAGAGCTTCAAAGGTGTCAAAATTATGAGGAGCATGAAACGCTCTGAAAAAGAGGAGGAGCAGCAAGCGATGTTGAAAAAAATGAAGAGCGTGAAAAGGTGTGAAAAATATGAAGAGCTTAAAAAGGTGTCAAAAATATGAGGAGCATGAAAGGGTCTGAAAAATAGGAGGAGCATGAAGTGGTGCTGAAAAACATGAAGAGCCTGAAAAGGTGTGAAAAATATGAAAAGCTTCAAAAGGCGTCAAAAATATGAGGAGCATGAAACGGTCTGAAAAATAGGAGAAGCATGAAACGGTCTGAAAAATAGGAGGAGCATGAAGCGGTTTGAAAAACATGAAGAGCCTGAAAATGTGTGAAAAATATGAAGAGCTTCAAAAGGTGTCAAAAATATGAGGAGAATGAAACGGTCTGAAAATTAGGAGGAGCATGAAGCGGTGTTGAAAAACATAAAGAGCCTGAAACAGTGTGATATATATGAAGAGCCTCAAAGGTGTCAAAAATATGAGGAGCAAGAAACGGTCTGAAAAATAGGAGTTTGAAGTGGTGTTGAAAAACATGAAGAGCCTGAAAAGGTGTCAAAAATATGAAGAGCTTCAAAAAGGTGTCAAATATATAGAGGGTGAAACGGTCTGAAAAATATGAGGAGCAAGAAACTGTTTTCAAAACATGAAGAGCCTCAAATGGTGTGAAAAATGTGAAGAGCTTCAAACTGTGTCAAAAATATGAGGAGCATGAAACGGTCTGAAACATAGGAGGAGCATGAAGTGTTGTTGAAAAACATGAAGAGCCTGAAAAAGGTGTGAAACATTTGAGGAGCATGATACGGTCTGAAAAATAGGAGGAGCATGAAGTGGTGTTGAAAAATATGAAGAGCTTCTAAAATTGTCAAAAATATCAGGAGCATGAAACGGTCTGAAAAATAGGAGGAGCATGAAGTGGTGTTGAAAAACATGAAGAGCCTGAAAAGGTGTGAAAAATATGAGAGCTTCAAAAGGTGTCAATAATAAGAGTTGCATGAAACAGTCTGAAAAATAGGAGGAGCATGAAAATGTCTGAAAAATAGGAGAAGCATGAAGCGGTGTTGAAAAACATGAAGAGCATGAAAAGGTGTGAAAAAAAGGAAGAGCTTGAAAAAGTGTCAAAAATATGAGGAGCATGAAACGGTCTGAAAAATAGGAGGAGCTTGAAGCGGTGTTGAAAAATATGAAGAGCCTGAAAAGGTGTGCAAAATATGAAGAGCTTCCAAAGGTGTGAAATATATGAAGAGCTTCAAAAGGTGTCAAAAATGAGATGAGCATGAAACGGTCTGAAAAATAGGAGGAGCATGAAACGGTGATCAAAAACATGAAGAGCCTGAAAAGGTGTGAAAAATATGAAGAGCTTCAAAAGGTGTGAAATACATGAGGAGCATGAAACGGGCTGAAAAATAGGAGGAGCATGAAGGGGTGTGGAAAAACATGAAGAGCCTGAAAAGGTTTGAAAAATATGAAGAGCTTCAAAAGGTGTCAAAATTATGAGGAACATGAAACGACCTGAAAAATTGGAGGAGCATGAAGCGGTGTTCAAAAATATGAAGAGCCTGAAAAGGTGTGAAAAATATGAAGAGCTTCAAAAGGTGTGAAATACATGAGTAGTTTGAAACGGGCTGAAAAATAGGAGAAGCATGAAGTGGTGTTCAAACATGAAGAGCCTGAAAAGGTGTGAAAAATATGAAGAGCTTCAAACGGTGTCAAAAATATGAGGAGCATGAAACGGTCTGAAAAATAGGAGGAGGAAGAAGCCGTGTTCAAAAACATGAAGAGCCTGAAAAGGTCTGAAAAATATGAAGAGCTTGAAAAGGTGTGAAATATATGAAGAGCTTCAAAAGGTGTCAAAAATGAGATGAGCATGAAACGGTGTGAAAAATAGGAGGAGCATGAAGCGGTTTTGAAAAAAATGAAGAGGCTGAAAAGGTGTGAAATATATGAAGAGCTTCAAGACGTGTCAAAAATATGAAGAGCAGGAAATGGTCTGAAAAATAGGAGGAGCATGAAGCGGAGTTCAAAAATATGAAGAGCCTGAAAAGGTGTGAAAAATATGAAGAGCTTCAAAATGTGTCAAAAATATGAGGTGCATGAAACGGTCTGAAAAAGACGAGGAGCATGAAGCGGTGTTCAAAAACATGAAGAGCCTTTAAAGGTGTGAAAAATATGAAGAGCTTCAAAAGGTGTCAAAAATGAGATGAGGATGAAACGATCTGAAAAATAGGAGGAGCATGAAGTGGTGTTGAAAAAAATGAAGAGCCTGAAAAGGTGTGAAAAATATGAAGAGCTTCAAAAGGTGTGAAATATATGAGGAGCATGAAACGGTCTGAAAAATAGGAGGAGTATGCAGCGGTAAAAAAACATGAAGAGCCTGAAAAGGTGTGAAAAATATGAAGAGCTCCAAAAGTTGTCAAAAATATGTGGAGCGTGAAACGGTCTCAAAAATAGGAGGAGCGGGAAGCGGTGATGAAAAACATGAAGAGCCTGAAAACGTGTGATAAAACATGAAGAGCTTCAAAGGTGTCAGAAATATGAGGAGCATGAAACGCTCGCAAAAATAGGAGGAGCATGAAGCGGTGTTGAAAAACATGAAGAGCCTGAAATGGTGTGAAAAATATGAGAGCTTCAAAAGGTGTCAATAATAAGAGGTGCATGAAACAGTCTGAAAAATAGGAGGAGCATGAAACTCTCTGAAAAATAGGAGAAGCATGAAGCGGTGTTGAAAAACATGAAGAGCCTGAAAGGGTGTGAAAAATATGAGAGCTTCAAAAGGTATCAATAATAAGAGGTGCATGAAACAGTCTGAAAATTAGGAGGAGCATGAAACTGTATGAAAAATAGGAGAAACATGAAGCGGTGTTGAAAAAAATGAAGAGCCTGAAAAGGTGTGAAAATATGAAAAGCTTCAAAAGGTGTCAAAAATATGAGGAGCATGAAACGGTCTGAAAAATAGGAGGAGCATGAAACGGTGATCAAAAACATGAAGAGCCTGAAAAGATGTGAAAAATATGAAGAGCTTCAAAAGGTGTGAAATACATGAGGAGCATGGAACGGGCTGAAAAATAGGAGAAGCATGAAGGGGTGTGGAAAAACATGAAGAGCCTGAAAAGGTTTGAAAAATATGAAGAGCTTCAAAAGGTGTGAAATACATGAGGAGCATGAAACTCTCTGAAAAATAGAAATAGCATGAAGCGTTGTTGAAAAACATGAAGAGCCTGAAAACGTGTGAAAATATGAAGAGCTTCAAAAATATGAAAAATATGAAGAGCTTCAAAAGGTGTGAAATACATGAGGAGCATGAAACTCTCTGAAAAATAGAAATAGTATGAAGCGGTGTTGAAAAACATGAAGAGCCTGAAAACGTGTGAAAATATGAAGAGCTTCAAAAATATGAAAAATATGAAGAGCTTCAAAAGGTGTGAAATATAGATAGAGCTTCAAAAGGTGTCACAATATGAGGAGCATGAAACGGTCTGAAAAATAGGAGGAGCATGAAGCGCTGTTGAAAAACATGAAGAGCCTGAAAAGGTGTGAAAAATATGAAGAGCTTCAAAACGTGTCAAAAATATGAGGAGCATGAAACGGTCTGAAAATAGGACGAGCATGAAGCGGTGTTCAAAAAGATGAAGAGCCTGAAATGGTGTGAAAAATATGAAGACCTTCAAAATGTGTCAAAAATATGACGAGCATGAAACCCTCTTAAAAATAGGAGGAGGATGAAGCGGTGTTCAAAAACATGAAGAGCCTGAAAAGGTGTGAAAAATATGAAGAGCTTCAAAAGGTGTAAAAAATATGAAGAGCTTCAAAAGGTGTCAAAAATGAGATGAGCATGAAACAGTCTAAAAAATAGGAGGAGCATGAAGCGGTGTTCAAAAAAATGCAGAGACTGAAAAATTGTGAAAAATATGAAGAGCTTCAAAAGGTGTAAAAAATAGGAGGAGCATGAAACGGGTTGAAAAATAGGAGGAGCATGAACCGGTGTTCAAAAACATAAAGAGCATGAAAAGGTGTGAAAACATGAAGAGCTTCATAAGGTGTCAAATTTAGTTTAGCATGAAAGGGTCTGAAAAGTAGGAGGAGCATGAAGTGGTGTTGAAAACATGAAGAGCCTGAAAAGGTGTGAAATATACGAAGAGCTTCAAAAGGTGTGAAAAATATGAAGTGCATCAAAAGGTGTCAAAAATGAGATGAGCATGAAACGGTCTGAAAAATAGGAGGAGCATGAAGTGGTATTGAAAAACATGAAGAGCCTAAAAACGTGTGAAAAATATGAAGAGCTTCAAAAATATGAAAAATATGAAGAGATTCAAAAGGTGTGAAAAATATGAAGAGCTTCAAAAGATGTCAAAAATGAGATGAGCATGAAACGGTCTGAAGAAAAGGAGGAGCATGAAGCGGAGTCCACAAAAATGAAGAGCCTGAAAAGGTGGAAAGTATATGAAGAGCTTCAAAAGCTGTCAAAAATTTGAGGAGCATGAAACGGTATGAAAATAGGAGGAGTGTGAAGCGGTGTTCAAAAACATGAAGAGTTTAAAAGGTGTGAAAAATATGAAGAGCTTCAAAAGTTGTGAAAAATATGAAAAGCATAAAACGGTCTGAAAAATAGGAGGAGCATGAAACGGTCTGAAAAATAGGAGGAGCATGAAGCGGTGTTGAAAAACATGAAGAGTCTGAAAAGGTGTGAAAAATATGAAGAGCTTCAAAAGGTGTCAAAAATTTGAGGAGCATGAAAAGTTCTGAAGAATAGGAAGAGCATGATGCAGTGTTGAAAAACATGAAGAGCCTGAAAAGGTGTGAAAATATGAAGCACTTCAAAAGATGTCAAAATTATGAGGAGCATGAAACGGTCTGAAAAATAGGAGGAGCATGAAGGGGTGTTCAAAAACATGAAGATCCTGAAAAGGTGTGAAAAATATGAAGAGCTTCAAAAGGTTGGAAATACATGAGGAGCATGAAACGGTCTGAAAAATAGGAGGAGCATGAATCCGTCTGAAAAATGGGAGGAGCATGAAGCGGTGTTGAAAAACATGAAGTTCCTGAAAAGCTGTGAAAATAAGACAAGCTTCAAAAGGTGTCAAAAATATGAGGAGCATGAAACGGTCTGAAAAATAGGAGGAGCATGAAACTGTCTGAAAAATGGGAGGAGCATGAAGCGGTGTTGAAAAACATGAAGTTCCTGAAAAGCTGTGAAAATAAGACAAGCTTCAAAAGGTGTGAAAAATATGAGGAGCATGAAACGGTCTGAAAAATAGGAGGTGCATGAAGCGGTGTCGAAAAACATGAAGAGCCTGAGAACGTGTGAAAAATATGAAGAGCTTCTAAAGGTGTGAAAAATATGAAGAGCTTCAAAATGTGTCAAAAATATGACGAGCATGAAACCCTCTTAAAAATAGGAGGAGGATGAAGCGGTGTTCAAAAACATGAAGAGCCTGAAAAGGTGTGAAAAATATGAAGAGCTTCAAAAGGTGTAAAAAATATGAAGAGCTTCAAAAGGTGTCAAAAATGAGATGAGCATGAAACAGTCTAAAAAATAGGAGGAGCATGAAGCGGTGTTCAAAAAAATGCAGAGACTGAAAAATTGTGAAAAATATGAAGAGCTTCAAAAGGTGTAAAAAATAGGAGGAGCATGAAACGGGTTGAAAAATAGGAGGAGCATGAACCGGTGTTCAAAAACATAAAGAGCATGAAAAGGTGTGAAAAACATGAAGAGCTTCATAAGGTGTCAAATTTAGTTTAGCATGAAAGGGTCTGAAAAGTAGGAGGAGCATGAAGTGGTGTTGAAAACATGAAGAGCCTGAAAAGGTGTGAAATATACGAAGAGCTTCAAAAGGTGTGAAAAATATGAAGTGCATCAAAAGGTGTCAAAAATGAGATGAGCATGAAACGGTCTGAAAAATAGGAGGAGCATGAAGTGGTATTGAAAAACATGAAGAGCCTAAAAACGTGTGAAAAATATGAAGAGCTTCAAAAATATGAAAAATATGAAGAGATTCAAAAGGTGTGAAAAATATGAAGAGCTTCAAAAGATGTCAAAAATGAGATGAGCATGAAACGGTCTGAAGAAAAGGAGGAGCATGAAGCGGAGTCCACAAAAATGAAGAGCCTGAAAAGGTGGAAAGTATATGAAGAGCTTCAAAAGCTGTCAAAAATTTGAGGAGCATGAAACGGTATGAAAAATAGGAGGAGTGTGAAGCGGTGTTCAAAAACATGAAGAGTTTAAAAGGTGTGAAAAATATGAAGAGCTTCAAAAGTTGTGAAAAATATGAAAAGCATAAAACGGTCTGAAAAATAGGAGGAGCATGAAACGGTCTGAAAAATAGGAGGAGCATGAAGCGGTGTTGAAAAACATGAAGAGTCTGAAAAGGTGTGAAAAATATGAAGAGCTTCAAAAGGTGTCAAAAATTTGAGGAGCATGAAAAGTTCTGAAGAATAGGAAGAGCATGATGCAGTGTTGAAAAACATGAAGAGCCTGAAAAGGTGTGAAAAATATGAAGCACTTCAAAAGATGTCAAAATTATGAGGAGCATGAAACGGTCTGAAAAATAGGAGGAGCATGAAGGGGTGTTCAAAAACATGAAGATCCTGAAAAGGTGTGAAAAATATGAAGAGCTTCAAAAGGTTGGAAATACATGAGGAGCATGAAACGGTCTGAAAAATAGGAGGAGCATGAATCCGTCTGAAAAATGGGAGGAGCATGAAGCGGTGTTGAAAAACATGAAGTTCCTGAAAAGCTGTGAAATAAGACAAGCTTCAAAAGGTGTCAAAAATATGAGGAGCATGAAACGGTCTGAAAAATAGGAGGAGCATGAAACTGTCTGAAAAATGGGAGGAGCATGAAGCGGTGTTGAAAAACATGAAGTTCCTGAAAAGCTGTGAAAATAAGACAAGCTTCAAAAGGTGTGAAAAATATGAGGAGCATGAAATGGTCTGAAAAATAGGAGGTGCATGAAGCGGTGTCGAAAAACATGAAGAGCCTGAGAACGTGTGAAAAATATGAAGAGCTTCTAAAGGTGTGAAAAATATGAAGAGCTTCAAAAGGTGTCAAAAATGAGATGAGCATGAAACGGCCTGAAAAATAGGAGGAGCATGAAGTGGTGTTGAAAAACATGATGAGCCTGAAAAAGTGTGAAATATATGAAGAGCTTCAAAAGGTGTCAAAAATATGATGAGCATGAACGGTCTGGAAAATAGCAGGAGCATGAAGCCGTCTTGAAAACCATGAAGAGCCTGAAAAGGTGTGAAAAATAAGAAGAGCTTCAAAATGTTTCAAATTTATGAGGAGAATAAATGGTCTGAAAAATAGGAGGAGCATGAAGCAGTGTTGAAAAACATGAAGAGCCTGAAAAGGTGTGAAATATATGAAGAACTTCAGAAGGTGTGAAGTACATGAGGAGCATTAAACGCTCTGAAAAATAGAAGCATGAAGTTTTGTTCAAAAACATGAAGAGCCTGAAAAGGTGTGAAATATATGAAGAGCTTCAAAAGGTGTCAAAAATATGAGGTGCATGAAACGGTCTGAAAAAGACGAGGAGCATGAAGCGGTGTTCAAAAACATGAAGAGCCTTTAAAGGTGTGAAAAATATGAAGAGCTTCAAAAGGTGTCAAAAATATGAGGAGCAGGAAAAGGTCTGAAAAATAGGAGGAGCATGAATTGGTGTTGAAAAACATGAAGAGTCTGAAAAGGTGTGAAAAATATGAAGAGCTTCATAAGCTGTCAAAAATATGAGGAGCATGAAACTGTCTGGAAAATAGGAGAAGCAAGAAACGGTTTTAACAAACATGAAGAGCGTGAAAAGGTGTGAAATATATGAAGAGCTTCAAAAGGTGTCAAAAATATGAGGAACATGAAATGGTCTGAAAAACAGAAGGAGCATGAAGCGGTGTTTAAAAACATGAGGAGCCTGAAAAGGTGTGAAAAATATGAAGAGCTTCAAAAGGTTTAAAAAATATGAAGAGTAGGGAACGGTCTGAAAAATAGGAGGAGGATAAAGCGGTGTTCAAAAACATGAAGAGCCTGAAAAGGTGTGAAAAATATGAAGAGCTTCAAAAGGTGTCAAAAATATGAGAAGCATGAAACAGTCTGAATAATTGGAGGAGAATGAAGCGGTGTTCAAAAACATGAAGAGTCTGAAAAGGTGTGAAAAATATGAACAGCTTCAAAAGGTGTCAAAAATATGAGGAGCATGAAACGGTCTGAAAAATGGGAGGAGGATGAAATGGTGATCAAAAACATGAAGAGCCTGAAAAGGTGTGAAAAATATGAAGAGCTTCAAAAGGTGTGAAATACATGAGGAGCATGAAACGGGCTGAAAAATAGGAGAAGAATGAAGTGGTGTTGAAAAACATGAAGAGCCTGAAAAAGTGTGAAAAATATGAAAAGCTTCAAAAGGTGTGAAATACATGAGGAGCATGAAACTCTCTGAAAAATAGAAGGAGCATGAAGTGGTGTTCAAAAACATGAAGAGCCTGAAAAGTTGTGAAAATATGAAGAGCTTCAAAAATATGAAAAATATGAAGAGCTTCAAAGGGTGAGATAAATATGAAGAGCTTCAAAAGGTGTCAAAAATATTAGGAGCATGAAACGGTCTGAAAAATACGCGGAGCATGAAGCGATGTTGAAAAACATGAAGAGCCTGAAAAGGTGTGAAAAATATGAAGAGCTTCAAAAGGTGTGAAAAATATGAGGAGCATGATACAGTTTTAAAAATAGGAGGAGCATGAAGCGGTGTTGAAAAACATGAAGAGCCTGAAAACGTGTGAAAATATGAAGAGCTTCAAAAATATGAAAAATATGAAGAGCTTCAAAGGGTGAGAAAAATATGAAGAGCTTCAAAATGTGTCAAAAATATGAGGAGCATGAAACGTTCTGAAAAATAAGAGGAGCATCAAGCGGTGTTGAAATACATGGAGAGCCTGAAAACGTGTGAAAAATATGAAGAGCTTCAAAAGGTGTGAAAAATATGAAGAGCTTCAAAAGGTGTGAAATACATGAGGAGCATGAAACGGGTTGAAAAATAGGAGAAGCATGAAGTGGTGTGGAAAAATATGAAGAGCATGAAAAGGTGTGAAAAATATGAAGAGCTTCAAAAGGTGTGAAATACATGAGGAGCATGAAACGGGCTGAAAAATAGGAGAAGCATGAAGTGGTGCGGAAATATATGAAGAGCGTGAAAAGGTGTGAAAAATATGAAGAGCCTCAAAAGGTGTGAAAAATATGAGAAACATGACATGATCTGAAATATTGGAGGAGCATGAAGCGGTGTTGAAGAACATGAAGAGCCTGAAAAGGTGTGAAAAATATGAAGAGCTTCAAAAGTTGTCAAAAATATGAGGAGCAAGAAACGGTCTGAAAAATAGGAGGTGCATGAAGTGGTGTTGAAAAATATGAAGAGCCTGAAAAGGTGTGAAATATGTAAAGAGCTTCAAAAGGTGTCAAAAATATGAGGAGCATGAAACGGTCTGAAAAATAGGAGGAGCATGAAGCTGTGTTGAAAAACATGAAGAGCCTGAAAAGGTGTGAACAATATATAGAGCTTCAAAAGGTGTAAAAAATATGTGGAGCAAGTAACGGTTTGAAAAATAGGAGGAGCATGAAGCGGTGTTCAAAAACATGAAGATCCTGAAGAGGTGTGAAAACATACAAAGAGCTTCAAAAGGTGTGAAATACATGAGGAGCATGAAACGGTCTGAAAAATAGGAGGAGCATGAAACTGTCTGAAAAATGGGAGGAGCATGAAGCGGTGTTGAAAAACATGAAGTTCCTGAAAAGCTGTGAAAATAAGACAAGCTTCAAAAGGTGTGAAAAATATGAGGAGCATGAAACGGTCTGAAAAATAGGAGGTGCATGAAGCGGTGTCGAAAAACATGAAGAGCCTGAGAACGTGTGAAAAATATGAAGAGCTTCTAAAGGTGTGAAAAATATGAAGAGCTTCAAAATGTGTCAAAAATATGACGAGCATGAAACCCTCTTAAAAATAGGAGGAGGATGAAGCGGTGTTCAAAAACATGAAGAGCCTGAAAAGGTGTGAAAAATATGAAGAGCTTCAAAAGGTGTAAAAAATATGAAGAGCTTCAAAAGGTGTCAAAAATGAGATGAGCATGAAACAGTCTAAAAAATAGGAGGAGCATGAAGCGGTGTTCAAAAAAATGCAGAGACTGAAAAATTGTGAAAAATATGAAGAGCTTCAAAAGGTGTAAAAAATAGGAGGAGCATGAAACGGGTTGAAAAATAGGAGGAGCATGAACCGGTGTTCAAAAACATAAAGAGCATGAAAAGGTGTGAAAAACATGAAGAGCTTCATAAGGTGTCAAATTTAGTTTAGCATGAAAGGGTCTGAAAAGTAGGAGGAGCATGAAGTGGTGTTGAAAACATGAAGAGCCTGAAAAGGTGTGAAATATACGAAGAGCTTCAAAAGGTGTGAAAAATATGAAGTGCATCAAAAGGTGTCAAAAATGAGATGAGCATGAAACGGTCTGAAAAATAGGAGGAGCATGAAGTGGTATTGAAAAACATGAAGAGCCTAAAAACGTGTGAAAAATATGAAGAGCTTCAAAAATATGAAAAATATGAAGAGATTCAAAAGGTGTGAAAAATATGAAGAGCTTCAAAAGATGTCAAAAATGAGATGAGCATGAAACGGTCTGAAGAAAAGGAGGAGCATGAAGCGGAGTCCACAAAAATGAAGAGCCTGAAAAGGTGGAAAGTATATGAAGAGCTTCAAAAGCTGTCAAAAATTTGAGGAGCATGAAACGGTATGAAAAATAGGAGGAGTGTGAAGCGGTGTTCAAAAACATGAAGAGTTTAAAAGGTGTGAAAAATATGAAGAGCTTCAAAAGTTGTGAAAAATATGAAAAGCATAAAACGGTCTGAAAAATAGGAGGAGCATGAAACGGTCTGAAAAATAGGAGGAGCATGAAGCGGTGTTGAAAAACATGAAGAGTCTGAAAAGGTGTGAAAAATATGAAGAGCTTCAAAAGGTGTCAAAAATTTGAGGAGCATGAAAAGTTCTGAAGAATAGGAAGAGCATGATGCAGTGTTGAAAAACATGAAGAGCCTGAAAAGGTGTGAAAAATATGAAGCACTTCAAAAGATGTCAAAATTATGAGGAGCATGAAACGGTCTGAAAAATAGGAGGAGCATGAAGGGGTGTTCAAAAACATGAAGATCCTGAAAAGGTGTGAAAAATATGAAGAGCTTCAAAAGGTTGGAAATACATGAGGAGCATGAAACGGTCTGAAAAATAGGAGGAGCATGAATCCGTCTGAAAAATGGGAGGAGCATGAAGCGGTGTTGAAAAACATGAAGTTCCTGAAAAGCTGTGAAATAAGACAAGCTTCAAAAGGTGTCAAAAATATGAGGAGCATGAAACGGTCTGAAAAATAGGAGGAGCATGAAACTGTCTGAAAAATGGGAGGAGCATGAAGCGGTGTTGAAAAACATGAAGTTCCTGAAAAGCTGTGAAAATAAGACAAGCTTCAAAAGGTGTGAAAAATATGAGGAGCATGAAATGGTCTGAAAAATAGGAGGTGCATGAAGCGGTGTCGAAAAACATGAAGAGCCTGAGAACGTGTGAAAAATATGAAGAGCTTCTAAAGGTGTGAAAAATATGAAGAGCTTCAAAAGGTGTCAAAAATGAGATGAGCATGAAACGGCCTGAAAAATAGGAGGAGCATGAAGTGGTGTTGAAAAACATGATGAGCCTGAAAAAGTGTGAAATATATGAAGAGCTTCAAAAGGTGTCAAAAATATGATGAGCATGAACGGTCTGGAAAATAGCAGGAGCATGAAGCCGTCTTGAAAACCATGAAGAGCCTGAAAAGGTGTGAAAAATAAGAAGAGCTTCAAAATGTTTCAAATTTATGAGGAGAATAAATGGTCTGAAAAATAGGAGGAGCATGAAGCAGTGTTGAAAAACATGAAGAGCCTGAAAAGGTGTGAAATATATGAAGAACTTCAGAAGGTGTGAAGTACATGAGGAGCATTAAACGCTCTGAAAAATAGAAGCATGAAGTTTTGTTCAAAAACATGAAGAGCCTGAAAAGGTGTGAAATATATGAAGAGCTTCAAAAGGTGTCAAAAATATGAGGTGCATGAAACGGTCTGAAAAAGACGAGGAGCATGAAGCGGTGTTCAAAAACATGAAGAGCCTTTAAAGGTGTGAAAAATATGAAGAGCTTCAAAAGGTGTCAAAAATATGAGGAGCAGGAAAAGGTCTGAAAAATAGGAGGAGCATGAATTGGTGTTGAAAAACATGAAGAGTCTGAAAAGGTGTGAAAAATATGAAGAGCTTCATAAGCTGTCAAAAATATGAGGAGCATGAAACTGTCTGGAAAATAGGAGAAGCAAGAAACGGTTTTAACAAACATGAAGAGCGTGAAAAGGTGTGAAATATATGAAGAGCTTCAAAAGGTGTCAAAAATATGAGGAACATGAAATGGTCTGAAAAACAGAAGGAGCATGAAGCGGTGTTTAAAAACATGAGGAGCCTGAAAAGGTGTGAAAAATATGAAGAGCTTCAAAAGGTTTAAAAAATATGAAGAGTAGGGAACGGTCTGAAAAATAGGAGGAGGATAAAGCGGTGTTCAAAAACATGAAGAGCCTGAAAAGGTGTGAAAAATATGAAGAGCTTCAAAAGGTGTCAAAAATATGAGAAGCATGAAACAGTCTGAATAATTGGAGGAGAATGAAGCGGTGTTCAAAAACATGAAGAGTCTGAAAAGGTGTGAAAAATATGAACAGCTTCAAAAGGTGTCAAAAATATGAGGAGCATGAAACGGTCTGAAAAATGGGAGGAGGATGAAATGGTGATCAAAAACATGAAGAGCCTGAAAAGGTGTGAAAAATATGAAGAGCTTCAAAAGGTGTGAAATACATGAGGAGCATGAAACGGGCTGAAAAATAGGAGAAGAATGAAGTGGTGTTGAAAAACATGAAGAGCCTGAAAAAGTGTGAAAAATATGAAAAGCTTCAAAAGGTGTGAAATACATGAGGAGCATGAAACTCTCTGAAAAATAGAAGGAGCATGAAGTGGTGTTCAAAAACATGAAGAGCCTGAAAAGTTGTGAAAATATGAAGAGCTTCAAAAATATGAAAAATATGAAGAGCTTCAAAGGGTGAGATAAATATGAAGAGCTTCAAAAGGTGTCAAAAATATTAGGAGCATGAAACGGTCTGAAAAATACGCGGAGCATGAAGCGATGTTGAAAAACATGAAGAGCCTGAAAAGGTGTGAAAAATATGAAGAGCTTCAAAAGGTGTGAAAAATATGAGGAGCATGATACAGTTTTAAAAATAGGAGGAGCATGAAGCGGTGTTGAAAAACATGAAGAGCCTGAAAACGTGTGAAAATATGAAGAGCTTCAAAAATATGAAAAATATGAAGAGCTTCAAAGGGTGAGAAAAATATGAAGAGCTTCAAAATGTGTCAAAAATATGAGGAGCATGAAACGTTCTGAAAAATAAGAGGAGCATCAAGCGGTGTTGAAATACATGGAGAGCCTGAAAACGTGTGAAAAATATGAAGAGCTTCAAAAGGTGTGAAAAATATGAAGAGCTTCAAAAGGTGTGAAATACATGAGGAGCATGAAACGGGTTGAAAAATAGGAGAAGCATGAAGTGGTGTGGAAAAATATGAAGAGCATGAAAAGGTGTGAAAAATATGAAGAGCTTCAAAAGGTGTGAAATACATGAGGAGCATGAAACGGGCTGAAAAATAGGAGAAGCATGAAGTGGTGCGGAAATATATGAAGAGCGTGAAAAGGTGTGAAAAATATGAAGAGCCTCAAAAGGTGTGAAAAATATGAGAAACATGACATGATCTGAAATATTGGAGGAGCATGAAGCGGTGTTGAAGAACATGAAGAGCCTGAAAAGGTGTGAAAAATATGAAGAGCTTCAAAAGTTGTCAAAAATATGAGGAGCAAGAAACGGTCTGAAAAATAGGAGGTGCATGAAGTGGTGTTGAAAAATATGAAGAGCCTGAAAAGGTGTGAAATATGTAAAGAGCTTCAAAAGGTGTCAAAAATATGAGGAGCATGAAACGGTCTGAAAAATAGGAGGAGCATGAAGCTGTGTTGAAAAACATGAAGAGCCTGAAAAGGTGTGAACAATATATAGAGCTTCAAAAGGTGTAAAAAATATGTGGAGCAAGTAACGGTTTGAAAAATAGGAGGAGCATGAAGCGGTGTTCAAAAACATGAAGATCCTGAAGAGGTGTGAAAACATACAAAGAGCTTCAAAAGGTGTGAAATACATGAGGAGCATGAAACCGTCTGAAAAATAGGAAGAGCATGAAGCGATGTTCAAAAACATGAAGAGCCTGAAATGGTGTGAAAAATATCAAGAGTTTCAAAAGGTGTGAAAAATATGATGAGCATGAAATGGTCTGAAAAATAGGAGGAGCAAGAAGCGGTGTTCAAAAACTTGAAGAGCCTGAAAAGGTGTGAAAAAGATGAAGAGCTTCAAAAGCTGTCAAAAATATGAGGAGCATGAAATGGTCTGAAAAATAGGAGGAGAATGAAGCGGTGTTTAAAAACATGAAGAGCCTGAAAAGGTGTTGAAAAATATGAAGAGACTCAAAACTTGTCAAAAATATGAGGAGCATGAAACGGTCTGAAAAATAGGAGGAGCATGAAAAGATGTTGAAAAACATGAAGAGCCTGAAAACGTGTGAAAATATGAAGATCTTCAAAAGGTGTGAAAAATATGAAGAGCTTCAAAAGGTGTCCAAAATGAGATGATCATGAAACTGTCTGAAAAATGGGAGGAGCATGAAGTGGTGTTCAAAAAAATTAAGAGCCTAAAAAGGTGTGAAAAATATGCAGACCTTCAAAAGAAATCAAAAATATGAGGAGCATGAAACGGTCTGAAAAGTAGGAGGAGCATGAAGCGGTATTCAAAAATATGAAGAGCCTGAAAAGGTGTGAAAAAAGTTAAGAGCTTCAAAAGGTGTCAAAAAAATGAGTAGCATGAAACGGTCTGAAAAATCGGAGGAGCATGAAACGGTGTTCAAAAACCTGAAGAGCCTGAAAAGGTGTGAAAAATATGACGAGCTTCAAAAGGTGTCAAAGGTATGAGGAGAATGAAACGGTCTGAAAAATAGGAGAAGCATGAAGTGGTGTTGAAAAACATGAAGATCCTGAAAAGGTGTGAAAAATATGAAGAGCTTCAAAAGGTGTGAAATTCATGAGGAGCATGAAATGGCCTGAAAAATACGAGGAGCATGAAACGGTGTTCAAAATCATGAAGAGCTTGAAAAGATGTGAAAAATATGAAGAGCTTCAAAAGGTGTCAAAAATATGAGGAGCATGAAACGGTCTGAAAAATAGAAGCAGCATGAAGCGGTGTTGAAATAGATGAAGAGCCTGAAAACGTGTGAAAAATATGAAGAGATTCAAAAGGTGTGAAAATTATGAAGAGCTTCAAAAGGTGTCAAAAATTAAATGAGCATGAAACGGTTTGAAATATAGGAGGAGCAAGAAGTAGTGTTGAGAAAATGAAGAGCCTGAAAAGGTGTGAAAAATATGAAAGCTTTAAAAGGTGTCAAAAATATGAGGAGCATGAAACGGTCTGAAAAATAGGAGGAGCATGAAGCGGAGTTGAAAAACATGAAGAGCCTTAAAATGTGTGAAACATATGAAGAGCTTCAAAAGATGTGAAATATATGAGGAGCATGAAACGGGCTGAAAATTAGGAGGAGCATGAAGCAGTGTGGCAAAACATGAAGAGCCTGAAATGGTGTGAAAGATATGAAGAGTTTCTAAAAGTGTCAAAAATATGAGGAGCATGAAACGGTCTGAAAAATAGAAGCAGCATGAAGCGGTGTTGAAATAGATGAAGAGCCTGAAAACGTGTGAAAAATATGAAGAGATTCAAAAGGTGTGAAAAATATGAAGAGCTTCAAAAGGTGTGAAAAGAATGAAGAGCTTCAAAAGGTGTCAAAAATATGAGGAACATGAAACGGTCTGAAAAATTGGAGGAGCATGAAACCGTGTTCAAAAACATGAACAGCTTGAAAATGTGTGAAAAATATGAAGAGCCTGAAAAGTTATGAAAAATACGAAGAGCTTCAAAAGGTGTCAAATATATGAGGAGCATGAAACGGTCTGAAAAATAGGAGGATCATAAAGCGGTGTTGAAAAACATGAAGAGCCTGAAAATGGTGTGAAAAATATCAAGAGCTTCAAAAGGTGTCAAAAATGAGATGTGCATGAAACGGTCTGAAAAATAGGAGGAGCATGAAACGGTGTTCAAAAACATGAAGAGCCTGAAAAGGTGTGAAAAATATGAAGAGCCTCAAAAAATGTCAAAAATATGAGGAATATGAAACGGTCTGAAAAATAGGAGGATCATAAAGCGGTGTTGAAAAACATGAAGAGCCTGAAAATGTTGTGAAAAATATGAAGAGCTTCAAAAGGAGTCAAAAATGAAATGTGAATGAAAAGGTCTGAAAAATATGAGGAGCATGAAGTGGTTGTGAAAAACATGAAAAGCCTGAAAATGTGTGCAAAATACGAAGAGCTTCAAAAGGTGTGAAATACATGAGGAGCATGAAACGGTCTGAAAAATAGGAGGAGCATGAAAAGATGTTGAAATACATGAAGAGCCTGAAAACGTGTGAAAATATGAAGATCTTCAAAAGGTGTGAAAAATATGAAGAGCTTCAAAAGGTGTCAAAAATGAGATGAGCATGAAACTGTCTGAAAAATGGGAGGAGCCTGAAGTGGTGTTCAAAAAAATGAAGAGCCTAAAAAGGTGTGAAAAATATGCAGACTTTCAAAAGAAATAAAAAATATGAAGAGCATGAAACGGTCTGAAAAGTAGGAGGAGCATGAAGCGGTATTCAAAAACATGAAGAGCCTGAAAAGGTGTGAAAAAAGTTAAGAGCTTCAAAAGGTCTCAAAAAAATGAGTAGCATGAAACGGTCTGAAAAATCGGAGGAGCATGAAACGGGGTTCAAAAACCTGAAGAACCTGAAAAGGTGTGAAAAATATGACGAGCTTCAAAAGGTGTGAAAAATATGAGGACCATGAAACGGTCTGAAAAATAGAAGCAGCATGAAACGGTGTTGAAAAACATGAAGAGCCTGAAAGGTGTGAAAAATATGAAGAGCTTCAAAACGTGTGAAATACATGAGGAGCATGAAACGGTCTGAAAATTAGGGGAAGCATGAAGTGGTGTGGAAAAACATGAAGAGCCTGAAAAGGTGTGAAAAAAATGAAGAGCTTCAAAAGTTGTCAAAAATATGAAGAGCATGAAATCGTTTGAAAAATAGGAGGATCATGAAGCGGTGATCAAAAACATGAAGATCCTGAAAAGGTGTGAAAAGTATGAACAGCTTCAAAAGGTGTCAAAAAAGAGATGAGCATGAAACGGTCTGAAAAATAGGAGGAGCATGAATCAGTGTTGAAAAACATGAAGAGCCTGAAAAGGTGTGAGAAATATGAAGAGCTTCAAAAATGTGAAAAATAGGAAGAGCTTCAAAAGTTGTCAAAAATTAGATGAGCATGAAACGGTCTGAAAAATAGGAGGAGCATGAAGTGGTGTTGAAAAACATGAAGAGCCTGAAATGGTGTGAAATATATGAAGACCTTCAAAACGTGTGAAAAATATGAGGAGCTTCAAAAAGTGTCAAAATTATGAGGAGCATGAAACGGTCTGAAAAATAGGAGGAGCATGAAGCAGTGTTGAAAAATACGAGGAGCATGAAGAGGTGTTGAAAAAAATGAAGAGCCTGAAAAGGTGTGAAAAATATGAAGAGCTTCAAAAGTTGTCAAAAATTAGATGAGCATGAAACGGTCTGAAAAATAGGAGGTGCATGAACTGGTGTTGAAAAACATGAAGAGCCTGAAATGGTGTGAAATATATGAAAACCTTCAAAACGTGTGAAAAATATGAGGAGCTTCAAAAAGTGTCAAAATTATGAGCAGCATGAAACGGTCTGAAAAATAGGAGGAGCATGAAGCGGTGTTGAAAAATACGAGGAGCATGAAGAGGTGTTGAAAAAAATGAAGATCCTGAAAAGGTGTGAAAAATATGAAGAGCTTCAAAATTTGTCAAAAATTAGATGAGCATGAAACGGTCTGAAAAATAGGAGGAGCATGAAGTGGTGTTGAAAAACATGAAGAGCCTGAAATGGTGTGAAATATATGAACACCTTCAAAACGTGTGAAAAATATGAGGAGCTTCAAAAAGTGTCAAAATTATGAGGAGCATGAAACGGTCTGAAAAATAGGAGGAGCATGAAGCGGTGTTGAAAAAAATGAAGAGCCTGAAAAGGTGTGAAAAATATGAAGAGCTTCTAAAGGTGTCAAAAATATGAGGAGCCTGAAACGGTCTAAAAAATAGGAGGGGCATGAAGCGATGTTGAAAAACATGCAGAGCCTGAAAATGTGTGAAAAATATGAAGATCTTCTAAAGGTGTCAAATATATGAGGACAATGAAACGGCCTGAAAAATTGGAGGAGCATGAAGTGGTGTTGAAAAACAAGAAGAGCTTGAAAAGGTGTGAAAAATATAAAGAGCTTCAAAAGGTGTCAAAATTATGAGGAGCATGAAACGGTCTGAAAAATAGGAGGAGCATGAAGTGATGTTGAAACACATGAAGATCCTGAAATGGTGTGAAATATATGAAGACCTTCAAAATGTGTGAAACATATGAGGAGCTTCAAAACGTATCAAAAATATGAGGAGCATGAAATGGTCTGAAAAATCGGAGGAGCATGAAGTGGTGTTCAAAAACATGAAGAGCCTGAAAAGGTGAGAAAAATACGAAGAGCTTCTAAAGGTGTGAAAAATATGAAGAGCTTCAAAAAGGATGAAAAATATGAGGAGCATGAAACTGTCAGAAAAATAGGAGGATCATGAAGCGGTGTTGAAAAACATGAAGAGCCTGAAAAGGTGAGAAAAATACGAAGAGCTTCTAAAGGTGTGAAAAATATGAGGAGCATGAAACGGTCTCAAAATAGGAGGAGCATGAAACGGTCTGAAAAATAGGAGGAGCATGAAGCGGTGATGAAAAAATAGAAGAGCATGAAATGGTTTGAAGAATATAAGGAGCTTCAAAAGGTATCAAAAATAGTAGTAGCATGAAACGGTGTTGAAAAACTTGAAGAGCCTGAAAATGTGTAAAATATGAACAGGTTAAAAGGTGTCAAAATATGAGGAGCATGAAACGGTCTGAAAAATAGGAGGAGCATGAAGCGGTGATGAAAAAAAAGAAGAGCATGAAATGGTTTGAAGAATATGAGGAGTTTCAAAAGGTATCAAAAATAGGAGTAGCATGAAGCCGTGTTGAAAAACATGAAGAGCCTGAAAAGGTGTGAAAAATATGAAGAGCTTCAAAAGGTATCAAAAATAGGAGTAGCATGAAGAGGTGTTCAAAAATATGAAGAGCCTGAAAAGGTGTGAAAAATATGAAGAGCATGAAACGGTCTGAAAAATAGGTGGAGCATGAAGCGGTGTTCAGAAGCATGAGAGCCTGAAAACTGTGAAAAATATGAAGAGCTTCAAAAAGTGTGAAAAATATTAAGAGTTTCAAAAGGAAACTCTGTGAAAAATATGAGGAGCATGAAATGGTCTGAAAAATAGGAGGAGCATGAAACAGTGTGTAAAAAATGAAGAGCATGAATAGGTGTGAAAATTATGAAGAGCTTTAAAAGGTTTGAAAAATATGACGAGCATGAAATTGTCTGAAAAATTGGAGGAGCATGAAGCGGTGTTGAAATACATGAAGAGCCTGTAAAGGTTTGAAAAATATGAAGAGCTTCAAAAGGTGTGAAAAATATGAAGAGCTTCAAAATTTGTCAAAAATAAGAGGAGAAAGACACGGTCTGAAAAATAGGAGGAGCATGAAGCGATGTTGAAAAACATGAAGAGCCTTAAAATGTGTGAAAAATATGAAGAGCTTCAAAAAGTGTGAAAAATATGAGGATCATGAAACGGTCTGAAAAATAGGAGGAACATGAAGCGGTGTTGAAAAACATGAAGAGCCTGAAAAGGTGTGACAAATATGAAGAGCTTCAAAAGGTGTGAAATACATGAGGAGCGTGAAACGATCTGAAAAATAGGAGGAGCATAAAGCGGTGTTCAAAAACATGCAGAGTCTGAAAAGGTGTGAAAAATATGAAGAGCTTCAAAAGGTTTGAAAAATATGAAGAGCTTCAAAAGGTGTCAAAAATGAGATGAGCATGAAACGGTCTGAAAAATAGGAGGAGCATGAAGCGGTGTTCAAAAACATGAAGAGCCTGAAAAGGTGTGAGAAATATGAAGAGCTTCAAAAGATGTCAAAAATATGAGGAGCATGAAACGGTCTGAAAAATAGGAGGAGCATGAAATGGTGTTCAAACACATGAAGAGCCTGAAAAGGTGTGAAAAATATGAAGAGCTTCAAAAGGTGTGAAATACATGAGGAGCATTAAACGGTTTAAAAATTAGGAGGAGCATGAAGCGGTGTTCAAAAACATGAAGAGCCTGAAAAGGTGTTAAAAATATGAAGAGCTTCAAAAGGTGTGAAAAATAGGAGGAGCATGAAGCGGTGTTGAAAAACATGAGGAGCCTGAAAAGTTGTGACAAATATGAAGAGCTTCAAAAGGTGTGAAATACATGAGGAGCATGAAACGGTCTGAAAATAGGAGGAGCATGAAGCGGTGTTCAAAAACATGCTGAGACTGAAATCTTGTGAAAAATATGAAGAGCTTCAAAAGGTGTGAAAAATATGAAGAGCTTCAGAAGATGTCAAAAATGAGATGAGCATGAAACGGCCAAAAAATAGGAGGAGCATGATGTAGTGTTGAAAAAAATGAAGAGCCTGAACAGGTGTGAAATATATGAAGAGCTTCAAAAGGTGTGAAAAATATGAGAAGCATGATACGGTCTGAAAAATAGGAGGAGCATGAACCGGTGTTCAAAAACATGAAGAGCCTGAAAAGGTGTGAAAAATATGAACAGCTTCAAAAGGTGTGAAAAATATGAGGAGCATGATACGGTCTGAAAAATAGGAGGAGCATGAACCGGTGTTCAAAAACATGAAGAGCCTGAAAAGGTGTGAAAAATATGAACAGCTTCAAAAGGTGTGAAAAATATGAGGAGCATGAAACGGTCTGAAAAATAGGAGGAGCATGAAGCGGTGTTGAAAAACATGAAGAGCCGGAAAACGTGTGCAAAATATGACGAGCTTCAAAAGGTGTGAAATACATGAGAAGCTTGAAACGGTCTGAAAAATAGGAGGAGCATGAAGCGATGTTGAAAAACATGAAGAGCCTTAAAATGTGTGAAAAATATGAAAAGCTTCAAAAAGTGTGAAAAATATGAGGATCATGAAACGGTCTGAAAAATAGGAGGAGCATGAAGCGGTGTTGAAAAACATGAAGAGCCTGAAAAGGTGTGACAAATATGAAGAGCTTCAAAATGTGTGAAATACATGAGGAGCATGAAACGATCTGAAAAATAGGAGGAGCATGAAGCGGTGTTCAAAAACATGCAGAGTCTGAAAAGGGGTGAAAAATATGAAGAGCTTCAAAAGGTTTGATAAATATGAAGAGCTTCAAAAGGTGTGAAAAATATGAAAAGCTTCAAAAGGTGTCAAAAATATGAGGAGCATGAAACGGTCTGAAAAATAGGAGGAGCATGAAGCGGTGTTCAAAGACATGAAGAGCCTGAAAAGGTGGGAAAAATATGAAGAGCTTCAAAAGGTGTCAAAAATATGAGGAGCATGAAACGGTCTGCAAAATAGGAGGAGCATGAAGTGGTGTTGAAAAACATGAAGAGCCTGAAAACGTGTGAAAAAAATGAAAAGCTTCAAAAGGTGTGAAAAATATGAAGAGCTTCAAAAGGTGTCAAAAATGAGATGAGTGTAAAACGGTCTGAAATGTGGGAGGAGCATTAAGTGGTGTTGAAAATAATGAAGAGCCTGAAAAGGTGTGAAATATATGAAGAGCTTCAAAAGGTGTGAAAAAAAAGAGGAGCATGATACGGTCTGAAAAATAGGAGGAGCATGAATTGGTTGTAAAAAAACATGAAGAGCCTGAAAACGCGTGCAAAATATGAAGAGCTTCAAAAGGTGTGAAATACATGAGGGCATGAAACGGTCTGAAAATAGGAGGAGCAAGAAACGATGTTGAAAAACATGAAGAGACTGACGAGGTGTCAGAAATATGAAGAGCTTCAAAAGGTGTCAAAAATATGAGGAGCATGAAACGGTCTGAAAAATAGGAGGAGCAACAAGGGGTGTTGAAATACATGAAGAGCCTGAAAATGTGTGAAAAATATAAAGAGCTTCAAAAGATGTGAAAAATATGAAGAGCTTCAAAAGGTGTCAAAAATATGAGGAGCATGAAACTGTCTGAAAAATAGGAGGAGCATGAAGCAGTGTTCAAAAACATGAAGAGCCTGAAAAGGTGTGAAAAATATGAAAAGCTTCAAAAGGTGTCAAAAATGAGATGAGCATGAAACGGTCTGAAAAATAGGAGGTGCATGAAGCGTTGTTGAAAAACATGAAGAACCTGAAAAAGTGTGAAAAAAATGAAGACCTTCAAAAGGTGTCAAAAATTTGAGGAGCATGAAACGGTCTGAAAAATAGGCGGAGCATGAAGCGGTGTTCAATAACATGAAGAGCCTGAAAATGTGTGAAATATATGAAGAGCTTCAAAAGATGTCAAAAATATGAGGAGCATGAAACGGTCTGAAAAATAGGCGGAGCATGAAGCGGTGTTCAATAACATGAAGAGCCTGAAAATGTGTGAAAAATATGAAGAGCTTCAAAATGTGTCAAAAATCTGAGGAGCATGAAACGGTCTGAAAAATAGGAGGAGCATGAAGTGGTGTTGAAAAACCTGAAGAGCCTGAAAAGGTGTGAAAAATATGAAGAGCTTCAAAATGTGTCAAAAATATGAGGAGCATGAAACGGTCTGAAAAATGGGCAGAGCATGAAGTGGTGTTCAATAACATGAAGAGCTTCAAAAGGTGTGAAAAATATGAAGAGCCTCAAAATGTGTCAAAAATATGAGGAGCATGAAACGGTCTGAAAAATAGGAGGAGCATGAGGCGGTGTTCAATAACATGAAGAGCCTGAAAAGGTGTGAAAAATATGAAGAGCTTCAAAATGTGTCAAAAATATGAGGAGCATGAAACGGTCTGAAAAATAGGAGGAGCATGAGGCGGTGTTCAAAAACATGAAGAGCCTGAAAAGGTGTGAAAAATATGAAGAGCTTCAAAACGTGTCAAAAATATCAGGAGCATGAAACGGTCTGAAAAATAGTAGGAGCATGAAACGGTGATCAAAAACATGAAGAGCCTGAAAAGGTGTGAAAAATATGAAGAGCTTCAAAAGGTGTGAAATTCATGAGGAGCATGAAACGAGCTGAAACATAGGAGCAGCATGAAGTGGTGTGGAAAAACATGAAGAGCCTGAAAAGGTGTGAAAAATATGAAGAGCTTCAAAAGGTGTGAAATTCATGAGGAGCATGAAACGAGCTGAAACATAGGAGCAGCATGAAGTGGTGTGGAAAAACATGAAGAGCCTGAAAAGGTGTGAAAAATATGAAGAGCTTCAAAAGGTATCAAAAATAGGAGTAGCATGAAGAGGTGTTCAAAAATATGAAGAGCCTGAAAAGGTGTGAAAAATATGAAGAGAATGAAACGGTCTGAAAAATAGGTGGAGCATGTAGCGGTGTTCAGAAGCATGAGAGCCTGAAAACTGTGAAAAATATGAAGAGCTTCAAAAAGTGTGAAAAATATTAAGAGTTTCAAAAGGAAACTCTGTGAAAAATATGAGGAGCATGAAATGGTCTGAAAAATAGGAGGAGCATGAAACAGTGTGTAAAAAATGAAGAGCATGAATAGGTGTGAAAATTATGAAGAGCTTTAAAAGGTTTGAAAAATATGACGAGCATGAAATTGTCTGAAAAATTGGAGGAGCATGAAGCGGTGTTGAAATACATGAAGAGCCTGTAAAGGTTTGAAAAATATGAAGAGCTTCAAAAGGTGTGAAAAATATGAAGAGCTTCAAAATTTGTCAAAAATAAGAGGAGAAAGACACGGTCTGAAAAATAGGAGGAGCATGAAGCGGTGTTGAAATACATGAAGAGCCTGTAAAGGTTTGAAAAATATGAAGAGCTTCAAAAGGTGTGAAAAATATGAAGAGCTTCAAAATGTGTCAAAAATAGGAGGAGCATGACACGGTCTGAAAAATAGGAGGAGCATGAAGCGGTGTTGAAAAACTTGAAGAGCCTGAAAAGGTGTAAAAAACATGAAGAGCCTAAAAAGGTGTCAAAAATATGAGGAATATGAAACGGTCTTAAAAATAGGAGGATCATGAAGAGGTGTTGAAAAACATGAAGTTCCTGAAAAGGTGTGAAATATATGAAGAGCTTCAAAAGTTGTGAAATATATGAGGAGCATGAAACGGTCTGAAAAATAGGAGGAGCATGAAACGGTGTTCAAAAACATGAAGAGCTTCAAAAGGTGTGAAAAATATGAACAGTTTCAAAAGGTGTCAAAAATGAGATGAGTAAAAAACGGTCTGAAAAATGGGAGGAGCATGAAGTTGTGTTGAAAATAATGAAGAGCCTGAAAAGGTGTGAAAAATATGAGGAGCATGATACGGTCTGAAAAATAGGAGGTGCATGAAGTGGTTGTGAAAAAACATGAAGAGCCGGAAAACGTGTGCAAAATATGACGAGCTTCAAAAGGTGTGAAATACATGAGAAGCTTGAAACGGTCTGAAAAATAGGAGGAGCATGAAGCGATGTTGAAAAACATGAAGAGCCTTAAAATGTGTGAAAAATATGAAGAGCTTCAAAAAGTGTGAAAAATATGAGGATCATGAAACGGTCTGAAAAATAGGAGGAGCATGAAGCGGTGTTGAAAAACGTGAAGAGCCTGAAAAGGTGTGACAAATATGAAGAGCTTCAAAAGGTGTGAAATACATGAGGAGCATGAAACGATCTGAAAAATAGGAGGAGCATAAAGCGGTGTTCAAAAACATGCAGAGTCTGAAAAGGTGTGAAAAATATGAAGAGTTTCAAAAGGTTTGAAAAATATGAAGAGCTTCAAAAGGTGTCAAAAATGAGATGAGCATGAAACGGTCTGAAAAATAGGAGGAGCATGAAGCGGTGTTCAAAAACATGAAGAGCCTGAAAAGGTGTGAGAAATATGAAGAGCTTCAAAAGATGTCAAAAATATGAGGAGCATGAAACGGTCTGAAAAATAGGAGGAGCATGAAATGGTGTTCAAACACATGAAGAGCCTGAAAAGGTGTGAAAAATATGAAGAGCTTCAAAAGGTGTGAAATACATGAGGAGCATGAAACGGTCTGAAAAATAGGAGGAGCATGAAGCGGTGTTGAAAAACATGAGGAGCCTGAAAAGTTGTGACAAATATGAAGAGCTTCAAAAGGTGTGAAATACATGAGGAGCATGAAACGGTCAGAAAATAGGAGGAGCATGAAGCGGTGTTCAAAAACATGCTGATACTGAAATCTTGTGAAAAATATGAAGAGCTTCAAAAGGTGTGAAAAATATGAAGAGCTTCAGAAGATGTCAAAAATGAGATGAGCATGAAACGGCCAAAAAATAGGAGGAGCATGATGTAGTGTTGAAAAAAATGAAGAGCCTGAACAGGTGTGAAATATATGAAGAGCTTCAAAAGGTGTGAAAAATATGAGAAGCATGAAACGGTCTGAAAAATATGAGGAGCATGAACCGGTGTCGAAAAACCTGAAGAGCCTGAAAAGGTGTGAAAAATATGAAGAGCTCCAAAAGGTGTGAAAAATATGAGGAGCATGATACGGTCTGAAAAATAGGAGGAGCATGAACCGGTGTTCAAAAACATGAAGAGCCTGAAAAGGTGTGAAAAATATGAACAGCTTCAAAAGGTGTGAAAAATATGAGGAGCATGATACGGTCTGAAAAATAGGAGGAGCATGAACCGGTGTTCAAAAACATGAAGAGCCTGAAAAGGTGTGAAAAATATGAACAGCTTCAAAAGGTGTGAAAAATATGAGGAGCATGAAACGGTCTGAAAAATAGGAGGAGCATGAAGCGGTGTTGAAAAACATGAAGAGCCGGAAAACGTGTGCAAAATATGACGAGCTTCAAAAGGTGTGAAATACATGAGAAGCTTGAAACGGTCTGAAAAATAGGAGGAGCATGAAGCGATGTTGAAAAACATGAAGAGCCTTAAAATGTGTGAAAAATATGAAAAGCTTCAAAAAGTGTGAAAAATATGAGGATCATGAAACGGTCTGAAAAATAGGAGGAGCATGAAGCGGTGTTGAAAAACATGAAGAGCCTGAAAAGGTGTGACAAATATGAAGAGCTTCAAAAGGTGTGAAATACATGAGGAGCATGAAACGATCTGAAAAATAGGAGGAGCATGAAGCGGTGTTCAAAAACATGCAGAGTCTGAAAAGGGGTGAAAAATATGAAGAGCTTCAAAAGGTTTGATAAATATGAAGAGCTTCAAAAGGTGTGAAAAATATGAAAAGCTTCAAAAGGTGTCAAAAATATGAGGAGCATGAAACGGTCTGAAAAATAGGAGGAGCATGAAGCGGTGTTCAAAGACATGAAGAGCCTGAAAAGGTGGGAAAAATATGAAGAGCTTCAAAAGGTGTCAAAAATATGAGGAGCATGAAACGGTCTGCAAAATAGGAGGAGCATGAAGTGGTGTTGAAAAACATGAAGAGCCTGAAAACGTGTGAAAAAAATGAAAAGCTTCAAAAGGTGTGAAAAATATGAAGAGCTTCAAAAGGTGTCAAAAATGAGATGAGTGTAAAACGGTCTGAAATGTGGGAGGAGCATTAAGTGGTGTTGAAAATAATGAAGAGCCTGAAAAGGTGTGAAATATATGAAGAGCTTCAAAAGGTGTGAAAAAAAAGAGGAGCATGATACGGTCTGAAAAATAGGAGGAGCATGAATTGGTTGTAAAAAAACATGAAGAGCCTGAAAACGCGTGCAAAATATGAAGAGCTTCAAAAGGTGTGAAATACATGAGGGCATGAAACGGTCTGAAAAATAGGAGGAGCAAGAAACGGTGTTGAAAAACATGAAGAGACTGACGAGGTGTCAGAAATATGAAGAGCTTCAAAAGGTGTCAAAAATATGAGGAGCATGAAACGGTCTGAAAAATAGGAGGAGCAACAAGGGGTGTTGAAATACATGAAGAGCCTGAAAATGTGTGAAAAATATAAAGAGCTTCAAAAGATGTGAAAAATATGAAGAGCTTCAAAAGGTGTCAAAAATGAGATGAGCATGAAACGGTCTGAAAAATAGGAGGTGCATGAAGCGTTGTTGAAAAACATGAAGAACCTGAAAAAGTGTGAAAAAAATGAAGACCTTCAAAAGGTGTCAAAAATATGAGGAGCATGAAACGGTCTGAAAAATAGGCGGAGCATGAAGCGGTGTTCAATAACATGAAGAGCCTGAAAATGTGTGAAATATATGAAGAGCTTCAAAAGATGTCAAAAATATGAGGAGCATGAAACGGTCTGAAAAATAGGCGGAGCATGAAGCGGTGTTCAATAACATGAAGAGCCTGAAAATGTGTGAAAAATATGAAGAGCTTCAAAATGTGTCAAAAATCTGAGGAGCATGAAACGGTCTGAAAAATAGGAGGAGCATGAAGTGGTGTTGAAAAACCTGAAGAGCCTGAAAAGGTGTGAAAAATATGAAGAGCTTCAAAATGTGTCAAAAATATGAGGAGCATGAAACGGTCTGAAAAATGGGCAGAGCTGAAGTGGTGTTCAATAACATGAAGAGCTTCAAAAGGTGTGAAAAATATGAAGAGCCTCAAAATGTGTCAAAAATATGAGGAGCATGAAACGGTCTGAAAAATAGGAGGAGCATGAGGCGGTGTTCAATAACATGAAGAGCCTGAAAAGGTGTGAAAAATATGAAGAGCTTCAAAATGTGTCAAAAATATGAGGAGCATGAAACGGTCTGAAAAATAGGAGGAGCATGAGGCAATGTTCAAAAACATGAAGAGCCTGAAAAGGTGTGAAAAATATGAAGAGCTTCAAAACGTGTCAAAAATATCAGGAGCATGAAGCGGTCTGAAAAATAGGAGGAGCATGAAACGGTGATCAAAAACATGAAGAGCCTGAAAAGGTGTGAAAAATATGAAGAGCTTCAAAAGGTGTGAAATTCATGAGGAGCATGAAACGAGCTGAAACATAGGAGCAGCATGAAGTGGTGTGGAAAAACATGAAGAGCCTGTAAAGGTGTGAAAAATATGAAGAGCTTCAAAAGGTGTGTAATACATTTGGAGCATGAAACTCTCTGAAAAATAGAAGGAGCATGAAGTAGTGTTCAAAAACATGAAGAGCCTGAAAAGTTGTGAAAAATATGAAAAGCTTCAAAAGATGTCAAAAATATGAGGAGAATGAAACGGTCTGAAATATAGGAAGAGCATGAAGCGCTGTTCAAAACAGGAAGAGCCTGAAAAGTATTGAAAAATATGAAGAGCTTCAAAAGGTGTGAAATACATGAGGAGCATGAAACTTGCTGAAAAATAGGAGAAGCATGATGTGGTGTGGAAAAACATGAAGAGCCTGAAAAGGTGTGAGAAATATGAAGAGCTTAAAAAGGTGTCAAAAATATGAGGAGCATGAAACGGTCTTAAAAATACAAGGAGCATGAAGCAGTGTTGAAAAACATGAGTAGCCTGAAAATGTGTGAAATATATGAAGAGCTTAAAAATGTGTCAAGTATATGAGGAGCATGAAACGGTCTGAAAAATAGGAGGATCATGCAACAGTGTTGAAAAACATGAAGAGCCTGAAAATGTGTGAAAAATATGAAGAGCTTCCAAAGTTGTCAAAAATATGAGGAGCATGAAACGGTCTGAAAAATAGGAGGAGCATGAAGCTGTGTTCAAAAACATGAAGAGCCTGAAAATGTGTGAAATATATAAAGAGCTTCAAAAAGTGTCAAAAATATGAGGAGCATGAAACGGTCTGAATAATAGGAGGAGAATGTAACGGTGATCAAAAACATGAAGAGCCTGAAAAGGTGTGAAATATATAAAGAGCTTCAAAAAGTGTTAAAATATGAGGAGCATGAAACGGTCTGAATAATAGGAGGAGAATGTAACGGTGATCAAAAACATGAAGAGCCTGAAAAGGTGTGAAAAATATGAAGAGCTTCAAAAGGTGTAAAATATGAGGAGCATGAAACGGTCTGAAAAATAGGAGGAGCATGAAGCGGTGTTCAAAAACTTGAAGAGCCTGAAACGTTGTGAAAAATATGAAAAGCTTGAAAAGGTTTCAAAAAAGAGATGAGCATGAAACGGTCTGAAAAATAGGAAGAGCATGAAGTGGTGTTGAAAAAATGAAGAGCCTGAAAAGGTGTGAAAAATATGAAGATCATCAAAATGTATCAAAAATATGAGGAGCATGAAACGGTCTGCAAAAAAGGAGGAGCATGAAGTGGTGTTGAAAAACTTGAAGAGCCTGAAAAAGTGTGAAAAATATGAAAAGCTTCAAAAGATGTCAAAAATATGAGGAGCATGAAACGGTCTGAAAAATAGGAGGAGCATGAAGCGGTGTTCAAAAACATGAAGAGCCTGAAAAGTTGTGAAAAATATGAAGAGCTTCAAAAGGTGTGAAATACATGAGGAGCATGAAACGGGCCGAAAAATAGGAGAAGCATGAAGTGGTGTAGAAAAACATGAAGAGCCTGAAAAGGTGTGAAAAATATGAAGAGCTTCAAAAGGTGTGAAAAATATGAGGAGCATGAAACGGTCTGAAAAATAGAAGCAGCATGAAACGGTGTTGAAAATCATGAAGAGCCTGAAATGGTGGGAAAAATATGAAGAGCTTCAAAAGGTGTGAAAAATATGAAGAGCTTCAAAAGGTGTCAAAATTATGAGGAGCATGAAACGATCTGAAAAATAGGAGGAGCGTGAAGTGGCATTGAAAAACATTAAGAGACTGAAAAAGTGTGAAAAATATGAAGAGCTTCAAAAGGTGTCAAAAATATGAGGAGCATGAAACGGTCTGAAAAATAGGAGTAGCATGAATTGGTGTTCAAAAACATGAAGAGCCTGTTAAGCTGTGAAAAATATGAAGAGCTTCAAAAGGTGTCAAAAATATGAGGAGCATGAAACGGTGTTCAAAAACATGAAAAGCATGAAGAGGTGTGAAAAAAATGATTAGCTTCAAAAGGTGTGAAAAATATGTGGAGCATGAAACGATCTGAAAAATAGGAGGAGAATGAATTAGTATTGAAAAACATGAAGAGCCTGAAAAGGTGTGAAAAATATGAAGAGCTTCAAAAGGTGTCAAAGATATGAGGATCATGAACCGGTCTGAAAATTAGGAGGAGCATGAAGCGTTGTTTAAAAACGTGAAGAGCCTGAAAAAGTGTGAAAAATATGAAGAGCTTCAAAAGGTGTCAAAAATATGAGGAGCATGAAACGGTCTGAAAAATAGGAGTAGCATGAATTGGTGTTCAAAAACATGAAGAGCCTGTTAAGCTGTGAAAAATATGAAGAGCTTCAAAAGGTGTCTAAAATATGAGGAGCATGAAACGGTCTGAAAAATAGGAGGAGCAGGAAACGGTTTTCAAAAACATGAAGAGCCTGAAAAGGTGTGAAAAATATGAAGAGCTTCAAAAGGTGTCAAAAATATGAGGATCATGAAACGGTCTGAAAATTAGGAGGAGCATGAAGCGTTGTTTAAAAACTTGAAGAGCCTGAAAAAGTTTGAAAAATATGAAGAGCTTCAAAAGGTGTCAAAAATATGAGGAGCATGAAACGGTGTTCAAAAACATGAAGAGCCTGAAAAGGTGTGAAAAATATGAAGAGCTTCAAAAGGTGTCAAAAATATGAGGACCATGAAACGGTCTGAAAAATAGGAGGAGCATGAAGCGGTGTTGAAAAACATGAAGAGTCTGAAAAGGTGTGAAATATATGAAGAGCTTCAAAAGGTGTAAAAAATATGAGGAGTTTGAAACGGTCTGAAAAATAAAAGGATGTGGTTTCCTCATTGTGTATGCCCAGAAGTGGAATTGCTGGGTCATATGGCAGTTCTATTTCCAGTTTTTTAAGAAATCTCTACACCGTTTTCCATAGCGGCTGTACTAGTGTGCATTCCCACCAACAGTATAAGAGGGTTCCCTTTTCTCCACTCCCTCTCCAGCATTTATTGCTTGTAGACTTTTGGATAGCAGCCATCCTGACTGGCATGTAATGGTACCTCATTGTGGTTTTCATTTGCATTTCTCTAATAATGAGTGATGTTGAGCATCTTTTCATGTGTTTGTTATCCATCTGTATGTCTTCTTTGGAGAAATGTCTGTTTAGTTCTTTGGCTCATTTTTTATTGGGTCATTTATTTTTCTGGAATTGAGCTGCAGGATTTGCTTGTATATTTTTGAGATTAATCCTTTGTCTGTTTCTTCATTTGCTATTATTTTCTCCCAATCTGAGGGCTGTCTTTTCACCTTACTTATAGTTTCCTTTGTAGTGCAAAAGCTTTTAAGTTTCATTAGGTCCCATTTGTTTAGTTTTGCTTTTATTTCCAATATTCTGGGAGGTGGGTCATAGAGGATCTTGCTTTGATTTATGTCGGAGAGTGTTTTGCCTATCTTCTCCTCTAGGAGTTTTATAGTTTCTGGTCTTACATTTAGATCTTTAATCCATTTTGAGTTTATTTTTGTGTATGGTGTTAGAAAGTGTTCTATTTTCATTCTTTTACAAGTGGTTGACCAGTTTTCCCAGCACCACTTGTTAAAGAGGTTGTCTTTTTTCCATTGCATATCCTTGCCTCCTTTGTCAAAGATAAGGTGTCCATAGGTTCGTCTGAAAGAGACACGTGCACCCCAATGTTCATCGCAGCACTGTTTATAATAGCCAGGACATGGAAGCAACCTAGATGCCCGTCAGCAGATGAATGGATAAGAAAGCTGTGGTACATATACACCATGGAATATTACTCAGCCATTAAAAAGAATTCATTTGAATCAGTCCTAATGAGATGGATGAAGCTGGAGCCCATTTTACAGAGTGAAGTAAGCCAGAAAGATAAAGAACATTACAGCATACTGACACATGTATATGGAATTTAGAAAGGTGACAACGATAACCCTATATGCAGAACAGAAAAAGAGACACAGAAATACAGAACAGACTTTTAAACTTTGTGGGAGAATGTGAGGGTGGGATATTTCAAAAGAACAGCATGTATGCTATCTATGGTGAAACAAATCACCAGCCCAGGTAGGATGCACGAGACAAGTGCTCCGGCTTGGTGCACTGGGAAGACCCAGAGGAATCGGGTGGAGAGGGAGGTGGGAGGGGGAATCGGGACTGGGAATACATGTAAATCCATGGCTGATTCATATCAAAGTATGACAAAACCCACTGGAAAAAAAAATAAAAATAATAAAAAAATATAACAATAAAAAAAAAATAAGAGGAGCATGAAACGGTGTTCAAAAACATGAAGAGCCTGAAAAGGTGTGAAAAATATGAAGAGTTTCAAAACGTGTCAAAAATATGAGGAGCATGAAACAATCTGAAAAATAGGAGGAGCATGAAGCGGTGTTCAAAACATGAAGAGCCTGAAAAAGTGTGAAAAATATGAAGAGCTTCAAAAGGTTTAAAAAATAGGAGGAGGATGAAGCGGTGTTCAAAAACATGAAGAGCCTGAAAAAGTGTGATAAATATGAAGAGCTTATAAAATTGTCAAAAATATGAGGAGCATGGAGAGATGTTCAAAAACATGAAGAGGCTGATAAGGTGTGAAAAACATTAAGAGCTTCAAAAGGTTTGAAAAATAGGAGGAGCATGAAGCGGTGTTCAAAAACATGAAGAGCCTGAAAATGTGTGAAAAATATGAAGAGCTTATAAAATTGTCAAAAATATGAGGAGCATGAAACGGTCTGAAAAATACGAGCAGCCTGAAAACGTCTGAAAAATAGGAGGAGCATGAAGCGGTGTTCAAAAACATGAAGGGCCTGAAAACGTGTGAAAAATATGAAGAGCTTCAAAAGGAGTCAAAAATATGCGGAGCCTGAAACGATCTGAAAATAGGAGGAGCATGAAGTGGTGTTGAAAAACATGAAGAGCCGGAAAAGGTGTGAAAAATGTGAAGAGCTTCAAAAGGTGTCAAAAATATGAGGAGCATGAAACGGTCTGAAATATAAGAGGATCATGAAGCGGTGTTGAAAAACATGAAGAGCCTGAAAAGGTGTGATAAATGTGAAGAGCTTCAAAAGGTGTCAAAAATATGAGGAGCATGAAACGGTCTGAAAAATAGGAGGAGTAAGAAGCGTTATTGAAATACATGAAGAGCCTGAAAACGTGTGAAGAATATGAAGAGCTCAAAAGGTGTGAAAAAAATGAAGAGCTTCAGAAGGTGTCAAAAATGAGCTGAGCATGAAACGGCCTCAAAAATAGGAGGAGCAGGAAGTGGTGTTCAGAAACATGGAGAGCCTGAAAAGGTGTGAAAAATATGAAGAGCTTCAAAAGGTGTGAAATACATGAGGAGCATGAAACGGTCTGAAAAATAGGAGGAGCATGAAGAGGTGTTCAAAAACCTGAAGAGCCTGAAAAGGTGTAAAAAATATGAAGAGCTTCAAAAGGTGTGAAAAACAGGAGGAACATGAAACGGTGTTCAAAAATATGAAGAGCCTTGAAAAGGTGTGAAAAATATGAAGTGCTTCAAAAGGTGTCAACAATATGAGGAGCATGAAACGGTCTGAAAAATAGGAGGAGCAAGAAGCGGTGTTGAAAAACAAGAAGAGACGGAAAAGGTGTGAAAAATATGAAGAGCTTCAAAACGTGTCAAAAATATGAGGAGCACGAAACGGTCTGAAAAATAGGAGGAGCATGAAGCGGTGTTGAAAAACATGAAGAGCCTGAAAACGTGTGAAAAATATGAAGAGCTTCAAAAGGTATGAAAATATGAAGAGCTTCAAAAGTTGTCAAAAAAGAGATGAGCATGAAACGGTCTGAAAAATAGGAGCAGCATGAAGCGGTGTTGAAAAACATGAAGAGGCTGAAAAGGTGTGAAAAATATGAAGAGCTTCAAAAGGTGTCAAAAATATGAGGAGCATGAAACGGTCTGAAATATAGGAGGATCATCAAGCGGTGTTGAAAAACAGGAAGAGCCTGAAAATGTGTGAAAAACGTGAAGAGCTTCAAAAGGTGTGAAAAATATGAGGAGCATGAAACGGTCTGAAAAATATGAGGAGCATGAAGCGGTGTTAAAAAACATGAAGAGCCTGAAAAGAAGTGAAAAATATGAAGAGCTTCAAAAGGTGTGAAAAACATGAAGACCTTCAAAAGGTGTCAAAAATGAGATGAGCATGAAACGGTCGGAAAAATAGGAGGAGCATGAAGCGGTGTTGAAAAACATGAAGAGCCTGAAAACCTGTGAAAAATAGGAAGAGCTTCAAAAGTTGTGAAAAATATGAAGAGCTTCAAATAATGTCAAAAATATTAGGAGCATGAAATGGTCTCAAATATAGGAGAATCATGCAGCGGTGTTGAAAACTATAAACAGCCTGAAAAAGTGTGAAAAATATGAAGAGCTTCAAAAGGTGTCAAAAATATGAGTATCATGAAATGGTCTGAAAAACAGGAGCAGCATGAAACAGTGTTCAAAACATGAAGAGCCTGAAAAAGTGTGAAAAATATGAAGAGCTTATAAAATTGTCAAAAATATGAGGAGCATGAAACGGTCTGAAAAATACGAGCAGCCTGAAACCGTCTGAAAAATAGGAGGGGCATGAAGCGGTGTTCAAAAACATGAAGGGCCTGAAAATGTGTGAAAAATATGAAGAGCTTATAAAATTGTCAAAAATATGAGGAGCATGAAACGGTCTGAAAAATACGAGCAGCCTGAAACCGTCTGAAAAATAGGAGGAGCATGAAGCGGTGTTCAAAACATGAAGAGCCTGAAAAAGTGTGAAAAATATGAAGAGCTTATAAAATTGTCAAAAATATGAGGAGCATGAAACAGTCTGAAAAATACGAGCAGCCTGAAACCGTCTGAAAAATAGGAGGAGCATGAAGCGGTGTTCAAAACATGAAGAGCCTGAAAAAGTGTGAAAAATATGAAGAGCTTATAAAATTGTCAAAAATATGAGGAGCATGAAACGGTCTGAAAAATACAGCAGCCTGAAACGGTCTGAAAAATAGGAGGAGCATGAAGCGGAGTTGAAAAACATGAAGAGCCGGAAAAGGTGTGAAAAATGTGAAGAGCTTCAAAAGGTGTCAAAAATATGAGGAGCATGAAACGCTCTGAAATATAGGAGGATCATGAACCGGTGTTGAAAAACATGAAGAGCCTGAAAAGGTGTGATAAATGTGAAGAGCTTCAAAAGATGTCAAAAATATGAGGAGTATGAAAAGGTCTGAAAAATAGGAGGAGTATGAAACGGTGATCAAAAACATGAAGAATCTGAAAACGTGTGAAAAATATGAAGAGCTTCAAACGGTGTGAAAAATATCAGGAGCATGAAACGGTCTGAAAAAGATAAGGAGCATGAAGTGGTCTTCAGAAACATGTACAGCCTGAAAAGGTGTGAAAAATATGAAGAGCTTCAAAAGGTGTGAAAAACAGGAGGAACATGAAGCGGCGTTCAAAAATATGAAGAGCCTGAAAAGGTGTGAAAAATATGAAGTGCTTCAAAAGGTGTCAACAATATGAGGAGCATGAAACGGTCTGAAAAATAGGAGGAGCAAGAAGCGGTGTTGAAAAACAAGAAGAGACGGAAAAGGTGTGAAAAATAAGAAGAGCTTCAAAAGGTTTCAAAAATATGAGGAGCTTGAAATGGTCTGAAAAATAGGACGAGCATGAAACGGTGTTCAAAAACATGAAGAGCATGAAAAGGTGTGAAAATTATGAAGAGCTTCAAAAGGTGTGAAAAACATGAGGAGAATGAAACGGTCTGAAAAATAGGAGGAGCATGAAGCAGTGTTCAAAACATGAAGAGCCTGAAAAAGTGTGAAAAATATGAAGATCTTCAAAAGTTTGAAAAATATGAAGACCCTGAAAAGGTGTCAAAAATGAGATGAGCATGAAACAGTCTGAAAAGTAGGAGGAGCATGAAGCGGTGTTTAAAAACATGAAGAGCCTGAAAAGGTGTGAAATATATGAGAGCTTCAAAAGGTGTGAAAAATATGGAGAGCTTCAAAAGGTGTCAAAAATATGAAGAGCATGAAACGGTCTGAAAAATAGGGGGAGCATGAAATGGTGTTCAAAAACATGAACAGTCTTAAAAGGTGTGAAATATATGAAGAGCCTGAAAAGGTGTGAAAAATATGAAGAGCTTCAAAAGGTGTCAAAAATATGAAGAGCATGAAACTGTCTGAAAAATAGGAGGAGCATTAAATGGTGTTCAAAAACATGAAGAGCCTGAAAAGGTGTGAAAAATATGAAAAGTTTCAAAGGTGTGATATACATGAGGAGCATGAAACGGTCTGAAAAATAGGAGAAGCATGAAGTGATGTGGAAAAACATGAACAGCCTGAAAAGGTGTGAAAAATATGAAGAGCTTCAAAAGGTGTGAAATACATGAGGAGCATGAAACTCTCTGAAAAATAGGAGGAGCATGAAGTGGTGTTCAAAAACATGAAGAGCCTGAAAATGTGTGAAAAATATGAAGAGCTTCAAAAGGTGTGAAATATATGAGGAACTTCAAAAGGTGTGAAAAATATGAAGAGCTTCAAAAGATGTCAAAAATATGAAAAGAAAGAAACGGTCTGAAAAATAGGAGGAGCATGAAATGGTGTTCAAAAACATGAAGAGCCTGAAAATGTGTGAAAAATATGAAAAGCTTCAAAGGTTTGAAATACATGAGGAGCATGAAACAGTCTGAAAAATAGGAGAAGCATGAAGTGGTGTGGAAAAAAATGAAGAGCCTGAAAAGGTGTGAAAAATATGAAGAGCTTCAAAAGGTGTGAAATATATGTGGAGCATGAATCTCTCTGAAAAATAGGAGGAGCATGAAGTGGTGTTGAAAAACATGAAGAGCCTGAAAAGATGTGAAAAATATGAAGAGCTCCAAAAGGTGTGAAAAATATGAGAAGCATGATACGGTCTGAAAAATAGGAGGAGCATGAAGTGGTGTTCAGAAACATGGAGAGCCTAAAAAGGTGTGAAAAATATGAAGAGCTTCAAAAGGTGTCAAAAATATGAGGAGCTTGAAACTCTCTGAAAAAATAGGAGGAGCATGTAGCATTGTTCAAAAACATGAAGAGCCTGAAAAGGTGTGAAAAATATGAAGAGCTTCAAAACGTGTGAAATACATGAGGAGCATGAAAAGGTCTGAAAAATAGGAGGAGCTTGAAATGGTGTTCAAAAACATGAAGAGCATGAAAAGGTGTGAAAATTATGAAGAGCTTCAAAAGGTGTGAAAAACATGAGGAGAATGAAACGGTCTGAAAAATAGGAGGAGCATGAAGCAGTGTTCAAACATGAAGAGCCTGAAAAAGTGTGAAAAATATGAAGATCTTCAAAACTTTGAAAAATATGAAGACCCTGAAAAGGTGTCAAAAATGAGATGAGCATGAAACAGTCTGAAAAGTAGGAGGAGCATGAAGTGTTGTTCAGAAACGTGAAGAGCCTGAAAAGGTGTGAAAAATATGAAGAGCTTGAAAAGGTATGAAATACCTGAGGAGCATGAAACGGTCTGAAAAATAGGAGGAGCATGAAGCGTTGTTCAAAACATGAAGAGCCTGAAAAAGTGAGAAAAATATGAAGAGCTTCAAAAGGTTTGAAAAATAGGAGTAGGATGAAGCGGTGTTCAAAAACATGAAGAGCCTGAAAAAGTGTGATAAATATGAAGAGCTTATAAAATTGTCAAAAATATGAGGAGCATGGAGAGATGTTCAAAAACATGAAGAGGATGATAAGGCGTGAAAAACATTAAGAGCTTCAATAGGTTTGAAAAATAGGAGGAGCATGAAGCGGTGTTCAAAAACATGAAGAGCCTGAAAATGTGTGAAAAATATGAATAGCTATTAAATTGTCAAAAATATGAGGAGCATGAAACGGTGTGAAATACGAGCAGCCTGAAAACGTCTGAAAAATAGGAGGAGCATGAAGCGGTGTTCAAAAACATGAAGGGCCTGAAAACGTGTGAAAAATATGAAGAGCTTCAAAAGGAGTCAAAAATATGCGAAGCCTGAAACGATCTGAAAAATAGGAGGAGCATGAAGCGGTGTTGAAAAACATGAAGAGCCTGAAAATGTGTGAAAAATATGAATAGCTTCAAAACGTGTGAAATACATGAGGAGCATGAAACTCTCTGAAAAATAGGAGGAGCATGAAGTGGTGTTCAAAAACATGAAGAGCCTGAAAATGTGTGAAAAATATGAAGAGCTTCAAAAGGTGTGAAATATATGAGGAGCTTCAAAAGGTGTGAAAAATATGAAGAGCTTCAAAAGATGTCAAAAATATGAAAAGCCTGAAACGGTCTGAAAAATAGGAGGAGCATGAAATGGTGTTCAAAAACATGAAGAGCCTGAAAATGTGTGAAAAATATGAAAAGCTTCAAAGGTTTGAAATACATGAGGAGCATGAAACAGTCTGAAAAATAAGAGAAGCATGAAGTGGTGTGGAAAAAAATGAAAAGCCTGAAAAGGTGTGAAAAATATGAAGAGCTTCAAAAGGTGTGAAATATATGTGGAGCATGAATCTCTCTGAAAAATTGGAGGAGCATGAAGTGGTGTTGAAAAACATGAAGAGCCTGAAAAGATGTGAAATATATGAAGAGCTCCAAAAGGTGTGAAAAATATGAGAAGCATGATACGGTCTGAAAAATAGGAGGAGCATGAAGTGGTGTTCAGAAACATGGAGAGCCTAAAAAGGTGTGAAAAATATGAAGAGCTTAAAAAGGTGTCAAAAATATGAGGAGCTTGAAACTGTCTGAAAAATAGGAGGAGCATGAAGCATTGTTCAAAAACATGAAGAGCCTGAAAAGGTGTGAAAAATATGAAGAGCTTCAAAACGTGTGAAATACATGAGGAGCATGAAAAGGTCTGAAAAATAGGAGGAGCATGAAATGGTGTTCAAAAACATGAAGAGCATGAAAAGGTGTGAAAATTATGAAGAGCTTCAAAAGGTGTGAAAAACATGAGGAGAATGAAACGGTCTGAAAAATAGGAGGAGCATGAAGCAGTATTCAAAACATGAAGAGCCTGAAAAAGTGTGAAAAATATGAAGATCTTCAAAACTTTGAAAAATATGAAGACCCTGAAAAGGTGTCAAAAATGAGATGAGCATGAAACAGTCTGAAAAGTAGCAGGAGCATGAAGTGTTGTTCAGAAACGTGAAGAGCCTGAAAAGGTGTGAAAAATATGAAGAGCTTGAAAAGGTATGAAATACCTGAGGAGCATGAAACGGTCTGAAAAATAGGAGGAGCATGAAGCGGTGTTCAAAACATGAAGAGCCTGAAAAAGTGTGAAAAATATGAAGAGCTTCAAAAGGTTTGAAAAATAGGAGGAGGATGAAGCGGTGTTCAAAAACATGAAGAGCCTGAAAAAGTGTGAAAAATATGAAGAGCTTATAAAATTGTCAAAAATATGAGGAGCATGGAGAGATGTTCAAAAACATGAAGAGGATGATAAGGCGTGAAAAACATTAAGAGCTTCAATAGGTTTGAAAAATAGGAGGAGCATGAAGCGGTGTTCAAAAACATGAAGAGCCTGAAAATGTGTGAAAAATATGAATAGCTTATAAAATTGTCAAAAATATGAGGAGCATGAAACGGTGTGAAAATACGAGCAGCCTGAAAACGTCTGAAAAATAGGAGGAGCATGAAGCGGTGTTCAAAAACATGAAGGGCCTGAAAACGTGTGAAAAATATGAAGAGCTTCAAAAGGAGTCAAAAATATGCGAAGCCTGAAACGATCTGAAAAATAGGAGGAGCATGAAGCGGTGTTGAAAAACATGAAGAGCCTGAAAATGTGTGAAAAATATGAAGAGCTTCAAAAGGTGTGAAATACATGAGGAGTATGAAACTCTCTGAAAAATAGGAGGAGCATGAAGTGGTGTTCAAAAACATGAAGAGCCTGAAAATGTGTGAAAAATATGAAGAGCTTCAAAAGGTGTGAAATATATGAGGAGCTTCAAAAGGTGTGAAAAATATGAAGAGCTTCAAAAGATGTCAAAAATATGAAAAGCATGAAACGGTCTGAAAAATAGGAGGAGCATGAAATGGTGTTCAAAAACATGAAGAGCCTGAAAATGTGTGAAAAATATGAAAAGCTTCAAAGGTTTGAAATACAAGAGGAGCATGAAACAGTCTGAAAAATAGGAGAAGCATGAAGTGGTGTGGAAAAAAATGAAGAGCCTGAAAAGGTGTGAAAAATATGAAGAGCTTCAAAAGGTGTGAAATATATGTGGAGCATGAATCTCTCTGAAAAATAGGAGGAGCATGAAGTGGTGTTGAAACACATGAAGAGCCTGAAAAGATGTGAAATATATGAAGAGCTCCAAAAGGTGTGAAAAATATGAGAAGCATGATACGGTCTGAAAAATAGGAGGAGCATGAAGTGGTGTTCAGAAACATGGAGAGCCTAAAAAGGTGTGAAAAATATGAAGAGCTTCAAAAGGTGTCAAAAATATGAGGAGCTTGAAACTGTCTGAAAAATAGGAGGAGCATGAAGCATTGTTCAAAAACATGAAGAGCCTGAAAAGGTGTGAAAAATATGAAGAGCTTCAACACGTGTGAAATACATGAGGAGCATGAAAAGGTCTGAAAAATAGGAGGAGCATGAAATGGTGTTCAAAAACATGAAGAGAATGAAAAGGTGTGAAAATTATGAAGAGCTTCAAAAGGTGTGAAAAACATGAGGAGAATGAAACGGTCTGAAAAATAGGAGGAGCATGAAGCAGTGTTCAAAACATGAAGAGCCTGAAAAAGTGTGAAAAATATGAAGATCTTCAAAACTTTAAAAAATATGAGGACCCTGAAAAGGTGTCAAAAATGAGATGAGCATGAAACAGTCTGAAAAGTAGCAGGAGCATGAAGTGTTGTTCAGAAACGTGAAGAGCCTGAAAAGGTGTGAAAAATATGAAGAGCTTGAAAAGGTATGAAATACCTGAGGAGCATGAAACGGTCTGAAAAATAGGAGGAGCATGAAGCGGTGTTCAAAACATGAAGAGCCTGAAAAAGTGTGAAAAATATGAAGAGCTTCAAAAGGTTTGAAAAATAGGAGGAGGATGAAGCGGTGTTCAAAAACATGAAGAGCCTGAAAAAGTGTGATAAATATGAAGAGCTTATAAAATTGTCAAAAATATGAGGAGCATGGAGAGATGTTCAAAAACATGAAGAGGATGTTAAGGCGTGAAAAACATTAAGAGCTTCAAAAGGTTTGAAAAATAGGAGGAGCAGGAAGCGGTGTTCAAAAACATGAAGAGCCTGAAAATGTGTGAAAAATATGAATAGCTTATAAAATTGTCAAAAATATGAGGAGCATGAAACGGTGTGAAAATACGAGCAGCCTGAAAACGTCTGAAAAATAGGAGGAGCATGAAGCGGTGTTCAAAAACATGAAGGGCCTGAAAACGTGTGAAAAATATGAAGAGCTTCAAAAGGAGTCAAAAATATGCGAAGCCTGAAACGATCTGAAAAATAGGAGGAGCATGAAGCGGTGTTGAAAAACATGAAGAGCCTGAAAATGTGTGAAAAATATGAAGAGCTTCAAAAGGTGTGAAATACATGAGGAGCATGAAACTCTCTGAAAAATAGGAGGAGCATGAAGTGGTGTTCAAAAACATGAAGAGCCTGAAAATGTGTGAAAAATATGAAGAGCTTCAAAAGGTGTGAAATATATGAGGAGCTTCAAAAGGTGTGAAAAATATGAAGAGCTTCAAAAGATGTCAAAAATATGAAAAGCATGAAACGGTCTGAAAAATAGGAGGAGCATGAAATGGTGTTCAAAAACATGAAGAGCCTGAAAATGTGTGAAAAATATGAAAAGCTTCAAAGGTTTGAAATACATGAGGAGCATGAAACAGTCTGAAAAATAAGAGAAGCATGAAGTGGTGTGGAAAAAAATGAAAAGCCTGAAAAGGTGTGAAAAATATGAAGAGCTTCAAAAGGTGTGAAATATATGTGGAGCATGAATCTCTCTGAAAAATTGGAGGAGCATGAAGTGGTGTTGAAAAACATGAAGAGCCTGAAAAGATGTGAAATATATGAAGAGCTCCAAAAGGTGTGAAAAATATGAGAAGCATGATACGGTCTGAAAAATAGGAGGAGCATGAAGTGGTGTTCAGAAACATGGAGAGCCTAAAAAGGTGTGAAAAATATGAAGAGCTTAAAAAGGTGTCAAAAATATGAGGAGCTTGAAACTGTCTGAAAAATAGGAGGAGCATGAAGCATTGTTCAAAAACATGAAGAGCCTGAAAAGGTGTGAAAAATATGAAGAGCTTCAAAACGTGTGAAATACATGAGGAGCATGAAAAGGTCTGAAAAATAGGAGGAGCATGAAATGGTGTTCAAAAACATGAAGAGCATGAAAAGGTGTGAAAATTATGAAGAGCTTCAAAAGGTGTGAAAAACATGAGGAGAATGAAACGGTCTGAAAAATAGGAGGAGCATGAAGCAGTGTTCAAAACATGAAGAGCCTGAAAAAGTGTGAAAAATATGAAGATCTTCAAAACTTTGAAAAATATGAAGACCCTGAAAAGGTGTCAAAAATGAGATGAGCATGAAACAGTCTGAAAAGTAGGAGGAGCATGAAGTGTTGTTCAGAAACGTGAAGAGCCTGAAAAGGTGTGAAAAATATGAAGAGCTTGAAAAGGTATGAAATACCTGAGGAGCATGAAACGGTCTGAAAAATAGGAGGAGCATGAAGCGGTGTTCAAAACATGAAGAGCCTGAAAAAGTGTGAAAAATATGAAGAGCTTCAAAAGGTTTGAAAAATAGGAGGAGGATGAAGCGGTGTTCAAAAACATGAAGAGCCTGAAAAAGTGTGAAAAATATGAAGAGCTTATAAAATTGTCAAAAATATGAGGAGCATGGAGAGATGTTCAAAAACATGAAGAGGATGATAAGGCGTGAAAAACATTAAGAGCTTCAATAGGTTTGAAAAATAGGAGGAGCATGAAGCGGTGTTCAAAAACATGAAGAGCCTGAAAATGTGTGAAAAATATGAATAGCTTATAAAATTGTCAAAAATATGAGGAGCATGAAACGGTGTGAAAATACGAGCAGCCTGAAAACGTCTGAAAAATAGGAGGAGCATGAAGCGGTGTTCAAAAACATGAAGGGCCTGAAAACGTGTGAAAAATATGAAGAGCTTGAAAAGGAGTCAACAATATGCGAAGCCTGAAACGATCTGAAAAATAGGAGGAGCATGAAGCGGTGTTGAAAAACATGAAGAGCCTGAAAATGTGTGAAAAATATGAAGAGCTTCAAAAGGTGTGAAATACATGAGGAGTATGAAACTCTCTGAAAAATAGGAGGAGCATGAAGTGGTGTTCAAAAACATGAAGAGCCTGAAAATGTGTGAAAAATATGAAGAGCTTCAAAAGGTGTGAAATATATGAGGAGCTTCAAAAGGTGTGAAAAATATGAAGAGCTTCAAAAGATGTCAAAAATATGAAAAGCATGAAACGGTCTGAAAATAGGAGGAGCATGAAATGGTGTTCAAAAACATGAAGAGCCTGAAAATGTGTGAAAAATATGAAAAGCTTCAAAGGTTTGAAATACAAGAGGAGCATGAAACAGTCTGAAAAATAGGAGAAGCATGAAGTGGTGTGGAAAAAAATGAAGAGCCTGAAAAGGTGTGAAAAATATGAAGAGCTTCAAAAGGTGTGAAATATATGTGGAGCATGAATCTCTCTGAAAAATAGGAGGAGCATGAAGTGGTGTTGAAACACATGAAGAGCCTGAAAAGATGTGAAATATATGAAGAGCTCCAAAAGGTGTGAAAAATATGAGAAGCATGATACGGTCTGAAAAATAGGAGGAGCATGAAGTGGTGTTCAGAAACATGGAGAGCCTAAAAAGGTGTGAAAAATATGAAGAGCTTCAAAAGGTGTCAAAAATATGAGGAGCTTGAAACTGTCTGAAAAATAGGAGGAGCATGAAGCATTGTTCAAAAACATGAAGAGCCTGAAAAGGTGTGAAAAATATGAAGAGCTTCAAAACGTGTGAAATACATGAGGAGCATGAAAAGGTCTGAAAAATAGGAGGAGCATGAAATGGTGTTCAAAAACATGAAGAGAATGAAAAGGTGTGAAAATTATGAAGAGCTTCAAAAGGTGTGAAAAACATGAGGAGAATGAAACGGTCTGAAAAATAGGAGGAGCATGAAGCAGTGTTCAAAACATGAAGAGCCTGAAAAAGTGTGAAAAATATGAAGATCTTCAAAACTTTGAAAAATATGAGGACCCTGAAAAGGTGTCAAAAATGAGATGAGCATGAAACAGTCTGAAAAGTAGCAGGAGCATGAAGTGTTGTTCAGAAACGTGAAGAGCCTGAAAAGGTGTGAAAAATATGAAGAGCTTGAAAAGGTATGAAATACCTGAGGAGCATGAAACGGTCTGAAAAATAGGAGGAGCATGAAGCGGTGTTCAAAACATGAAGAGCCTGAAAAAGTGTGAAAAATATGAAGAGCTTCAAAAGGTTTGAAAAATAGGAGGAGGATGAAGCGGTGTTCAAAAACATGAAGAGCCTGAAAAAGTGTGATAAATATGAAGAGCTTATAAAATTGTCAAAAATATGAGGAGCATGGAGAGATGTTCAAAAACATGAAGAGGATGTTAAGGCGTGAAAAACATTAAGAGCTTCAAAAGGTTTGAAAAATAGGAGGAGCAGGAAGCGGTGTTCAAAAACATGAAGAGCCTGAAAATGTGTGAAAAATATGAATAGCTTATAAAATTGTCAAAAATATGAGGAGCATGAAACGGTGTGAAAATACGAGCAGCCTGAAAACGTCTGAAAAATAGGAGGAGCATGAAGCGGTGTTCAAAAACATGAAGGGCCTGAAAACGTGTGAAAAATATGAAGAGCTTCAAAAGGAGTCAAAAATATGCGAAGCCTGAAACGATCTGAAAAATAGGAGGAGCATGAAGTGGTGTTGAAAAACATGAAGAGCCGGAAAAGGTGTGAAAAATGTGAAGAGCTTCAAAAGGTGTCAAAAATATGAGGAGCATGAAACGGTCTGAAATATAAGAGGATCATGAAGCGGTGTTGAAAAACATGAAGAGCCTGAAAAGGTGTGATAAATGTGAAGAGCTTCAAAAGGTGTCAAAAATATGAGGAGCATGAAACGGTCTGAAAAATAGGAGGAGCATGAAACGGTGATCAAAAACATGAAGAGTCTGAAAACGTGTGAAAAATATGAAGAGCTTCAAACGGTGTGAAAAATATCAGGAGCATGAAACGGTCTGAAAAAGATGAGGAGCATGAAGTGGTCTTCAAAAACATGTACAGCCTGAAAAGGTGTGTAAAATATGAAGAGCTTCAAAAGATGTGAAAAATATGAAGAGCTTCAAAAGGTGTCAAAAATGAGATGAGCATGAAACGGTCTGAAAAATAGGAGAAGAATGAAACGGTGTTGAAAAATTGAAGAGCCTGAAAAGCTGTGAAAAATATGAAGAGATTCAAAAGGTGTGAAAAATATGAAGAGCTTCAAAATGTGTGAAATACATGAGGAGCATGAAAGGGTCTGAAAAATAGGAGTAGCATGAAGAGGTGTTCAAAAACATGAAGAGGCTGATAAGGTGTGAAAAACATGAAGAGCTTCAAAAAGTTTGAAAAATAGGAGGAGCATGAAGCGGTGTTCAAAAACATGAGGAGCCTGAAAAGGTGAGAAAAATATGAAGAGCTTCAAAAGGTGTGAGAAATGTGAGGAGCATGAAGCGGTGTTCAAATACATGAAGAGCCTGAAAAAGTGTGAAAAATATGAAGAGCTTCAAAAGGTATGAAAATATGAAGAGCTTCAAAAGTTGTCAAAAAAGAGATGAGCATGTAACGGTCTGAAAAATAGGAGCAGCATGAAGCGGTGTTGAAAAACATGAAGAGTCTGAAAAGCTGTGAAAAATATGAAGAGCTTCAAAAGGTGTCAAAAATATGAGGAGCATGAAACGGTCTGAAAAATAGGAGGATCATGAAGCGGTGTTGAAAAACATGAAGAGTCTGAAAAGGTGTGAAAAATATGAAGAGCTTCAAAAGGTGTCAAAAATATGAGGAGCATGAAACGGTCTGAAATATAGGAAGATCATCAAGCGGTGTTGAAAAACATGTAGAGCCTGAAAATGTGTGAAAAACGTGAAGAGCTTCAAAAGATGTCAAAAATATGAGGAGCATGAAACGGTCTGAAAAATATGAGGAGCATGAAGCGGTGTTAAAAAACATGAAGAGCCTGAAAAGAAGTGCAAAATATGAAGTGCTTCAAAAGGTGTGAAAAATATGAAGATCTTCAAAAGGTGTCAAAAAAGAGATGAGCATGAAACGGTCGGAAAAATAGGAGGAGCAAGAAGCGGTGTTGTAAAACATGAAGAGCCTGAAAACCTGTGAAAAATAGGAAGAGCTTCAAAAGGTGTGAAAAATATGAAGAGCTTCAAAAAATGTCAAAAATATGAGGAGCATGAAATGGTCTCAAATATAGGAGAATCATGCAGCGGTGTTGAAAACTTTAAACAGCCTGAAAAAGTGTGAAAAACATGAAGAGCTTCAAAAGGTTTGAAAAATAGGAGGAGCATGAAGCGGTGCTCAAAAACATGAAGAGCCTGAAAAAGTGTGAAAAATATGAAGAGCTTATAATATTGTCAAAAATATGAGGAGCATGAAACGGTCTGAAAAATACGAGCAGCCTGAAACCGTCTGAAAAATAGGAGGAGCATGAAGCGGTGTTCAAAAACATGAAGGGCCTGAAAATGTGTGAAAAATATGAAGAGCTTCAAAAGGAGTCAAAAATATGCGGAGCCTGAAACGATCTGAAAAATAGGAGGAGCATGAAGCGGAGTTGAAAAACATGAAGAGCCGGAAAAGGTGTGAAAAATGTGAAGAGCTTCAAAAGGTGTCAAAAATATGAGGAGCATGAAACGCTCTGAAACATAGAAGGATCATGATCCGGTGTTGAAAAACATGAAGAGCCTGAAAAGGTGTGATAAATGTGAGGAGCTTCAAAACGTGTCAAAAATATGAGGAGCATGAAACGGTCTGAAAAATAGGAGGAGCATGAAACGCTGATCAAAAACATGAAGAATCTGAAAACGTGTGAAAAATATGAAGAGCTTCAAACGGTGTGAAATATATCAGGAGCATGAAACGGTCTGAAAAAGATGAGGAGCATGAAGTGGTCTTCAAAAACATGTACAGCCTGAAAAGGTGTGAAAAATATGAAGAGCTTCAAAAGTTGTCAAAAATGAGATGAGCATGAAACGGTCTGAAAAATAGGAGGAGAATGAAACGGTGTTGAAAAACTTGAAGACCCTGAAAAGCTGTGAAAAATATGAAGAGCATCAAAAGGTGTGAAAAATATGAAGAGCTTCAAAAGGTGTCAAAAATATGAGGAGCATGAAAAGGTCACAAAAAGAGGAGGAGCATGAGTGGAGTTGAAAAACATGAAGAGACTGAAAAGGTGTGAAAAATATGAAGAGCTTCAAAAGGTGTCAAAAATATGAGGAGCTTGAAACGGTCTGAAAAATAGGAGGAGCATGAAGCAGTGTTCAAAAACATGAAGAGTCTGAAAAGGTGTGAAAAATATGAAGAGCTTCAAAACGTGTGAAATACATGAGGAGCATGAAAAGGTTTGAAAAATAGGAGTAGCATGAAGAGGTGTTCAAAAACATGAAGTGTCTGATAAGGTGTGAAAAACATGAAGAGCTTCAAAAAGTTTGAAAAATAGGAGGAGCATGAAGCGGTGTTAAAAAACATGAAGAGCCTAAAAAAGTGTGAAAATTATGAAGAGCTTATAAAATGGTCAAAAATATGAGGAGCATGAAACGGTCTGAAAAATAGGAGGAGCATGAAACGGTGATCAAAAACATGAAGAGCCTGAAAACGTGTGAAAAATATGAAGAGCTTCCAACGGTGTGAAAAATATGAGGAGCATGAAACAGACTGAAAAAGATGAGGAGCATGAAGTCGTGTTCAAAAACATGTTCAGCCTGAAAAGCTGTGAAAAATATGAAGAGCTTCAAAAGGTGTGAAAAATAGGAGGAGGATGAAGCGGTGTTCAGAAACATGAAAAGCCTGAAAATGTGTGAAAAATTTGAAGAGCTTCAAAAGATGTCAAAAATATGAGGAGAATGAAACGGTCTGAAAAATAGGAGGAGTAAGAAGCGTTATTGAAATACATGAAGAGCCTGAAAACGTGTGAAGAATATGAAGAGCTCAAAAGGTGTGAAATATATGAAGAGCTTCAGAAGGTGTCAAAAATGAGATGAGCATGAAACGGCCTCAAAAATAGGAGGAGCAGGAAGTGCTGTTCAGAAACATGGAGAGCTTGAAAAGGTGTGAAAAATATGAACAGCTTCAAAAGGTGTGAAATATATGAGGAGAATGAAACGGTCTGAAAAATAGGAGGAGCATGAACCGGTGTTGAAAAACCTGAAGAGCCTGAAAAGGTGTGAAAAATATGAAGAGCTTCAAAAGGTGTGAAAAACAGGAGGAACATGAAGCGGTGTTCAAAAATATGAAGAGCCTGAAAAGGTCTGAAAAATATGAAGTGCTTTAAAAGGTGTCAACAATATGAGGAGCATGAAACGGTCTGAAAAATAGGAGGAGCAAGAAGCGGTGTTGAAAAACAAGAAGAGACGGAAAAGGTGTGAAAAATATGAAGAGCTTCAAAACGTGTCAAAAATATGAGGAGCATGAAACTGTCTGAAAAACAGGAGGAGCATGAAGCGGTGTTGAAAAACATGAAGAGCCTGAAAATGTGTGAAAAATATGAAGAGCTTCAAAAGGTATGAAAATATGAAGAGCTTCAAAAGTTGTCAAAAAAGAGATGAGCATGAAACGGTCTGAAAAATAAGAGCAGCTTGAAGCGGTGTTGAAAAACATGAAGAGTCTGAAAAGGTGTGAAAAATATGAAGAGCTTCAAAAGGTGTCAAAAATATGAGGAGCATGAAACGGTCTGAAATATAGGAGAATCATCAAGCGGTGTTGAAAAACATGAAGAGCCTGAAAATGTGTGAAAAATATGAAGAGCTTCAAAAGATGTCAAAAATATGAGGAGCATGAAACGGTCTGAAAAATATGAGGAGCATGAAGCGGTGTTAAAAAACATGAAGAGCCTGAAAAGAAGTGAAAAATATGAAGAGCTTCAAAAGGTGTGAAAAATATGAAGACCTTCAAAAGGTGTCAAAAATGAGATGAGCATGAAACGGTCGGAAAAATAGGAGGAGCATGAAGCGGTGTTGAAAAACATGAAGAGCCTGAAAACCTGTGAAAAATAGGAAGAGCTTCAAAAGGTGTGAAAAATATGAAGAGCTTCAAAAAATGTCAAAAATATGAGGAGCATGAAATGGTCTCAAATATAGGAGAATCATGCAGCGATGTTGAAAACTATAAACAGCCTGAAAAAGTGTGAAAAATATGAAGAGCTTCAAAAGGTGTCAAAAATATGAGTATCATGAAATGGTCTGAAAAACAGGAGCAGCATGAAACAGTGTTCAAAAACATGAAGACATTGAAAAGGTGTGAAAAATATGAAGAGCTTCAAAATGTGTGAAATACATGAGGAGCAAGAAACGGTCTGAAAAATAGGAGGAGCATGAAGTGGTGTTCAAAAACATGTACAGCCTGAAAAGGTGTGAAAAATATGAAGAGCTTCAAAAGGAGTGAAAAATAGGAGGAGCATGAAGCGGTGTTCAAAAACATGAGAAGCCTGAAAAGGTGTGAAAAACATGAAGAGCTTCAAAAGGTGAGAAAAATATGAAGAGTTTCAAAAATGTGAAAAATATGAAGAGCTTTAAAAGGTGTGAAAAATATGAACAGCTTCTAAAGGTGTCAAAAAAGAGATGAGCATGAAACGGTCTGAAAAATAGCAGGAGCATGAAGCGGTGTTGAAAATCATGAAGAGCCTGAAAAGGTGTGGAAAACATGAAGAGCTTCAAAAGGTGTGAAAAATATGAAGAGCTTCAAAAGGTGTCAAAAATATGAGGAGCATGAAACAGTCTGAAAAATAGGAGGAGCATGATGCGGTGTTGTAAAACAAGAAGAGACTGAAAAGTTGTGCAAAATTGGAAGAGCTTCATTACGTGTGAAATACATGAGGAGAATAAAACGGTCTGTAAAATAGGAGGAGCATGAAGCGGTTTTGAAAATGATGAAGAGCTTGAAAAGGTGTGAAAAATAAGAAGAACTTCAAAAGATGTGAAAAATATGAGGAGCATGAAAAGGTCTGAAAAACAGGAGCAGCATGAAGCGGTGTTTAAAAACATGAAGAGTCTGAAAAGGTGTGAGAAATATGAAGAGCTTCAAAAGGTGTGAAAAATATGAAGAGCTTCAAAAGGAGTGAAGAATATGAAGAGCTTCAAAAGGTGTCAAAAATGAGATGAGCATGAAACGGTCTGAAAAATAGGAGGAGCATGAAGCGGTGTTGAAAAACATGAAGAGCCTGAAAAGGTGTGAAAAATATGAAGAGCCTCAAAAGGTGTGAAAAATATGAGAAGCATGAAATGATATGAAAAATAGGAGGAGCATGACGCGGTGTTCAGAAACATGAAGAGCCTGAAAAGGTGTGAAAAATATGAAGAGCTTCAAAAGGTGTCAAAATATGAGGAGCATGAACGGTCTGAAAAATAGGAGGAGCATGAAACGGTGTTCAAAAACATGAAGAGCCTGAAAAGGTGTGAAAAATATGAAGAGCTTCAAAACGTGTCAAAAATATGAGGAGCATGAAACGGTCTGAAAAATGGGAGGAGAATGAAACCTTGTTCAAAAACATGAAGAGCCTGAAAAGATGTGAAAAATATGAAGAGCTTCAAAATGTGTCAAAATATGAGGAGCATGAACGGTCTGAAAAATAGGAGGAGCATGAAACGGTGTTCAAAAACATGAAGAGCCTGAAAAATGGGAAAAATATGAAGAGCTTCAAAACGTGTCAAAAATATGAGTATCATGAAACGGTCTGAAAAATGGGAGGAGCATGAAACCTTGTTCAAAAACATGAAGAGCCTGAAAAGATGTGAAAAATATGAAGAGTTTCAAAAGGTGTGAAATACATGAGAAGCATGAAAGGGTGTGAAAAATGGAGGAGCAAGAAGCGGTGTTGAAAAACATGAAGAGCCTGAAAAGGTGTGAAAAATATGAAGAGCTTCAAAAGGTGTGAAAAATATGAGGAGCATGAAGCGGTGTTCAAAACCCTGAAGAGCCTGAAAAGGTGTGAAAAATAGGAAGAGCTTCAAAAGGTGTGAAAAATATGAAGAGCTTCAAAAGGTGTAAAAATAAGATGAGCATGATACGGTCTGAAAAATAGGAGGGGCATTAAGTGGTGTTGAAAAACATGAAGAGCCTGAAAAGGTGTGAAAAATATGAAGAGCTTCAAAATGTGTGAAATACTTGAGGAGCATGAAACGGTCTGAATAATAGGAAGATCATGAAGCGTTGTTGAAAAACATGAACAGCCTGAAAAGGTGTGAAATATATGAAGAGATTCAAAAGGTTTAAAATATATGAGGAGCATGAAACGGTCTGAAAAATATGAGGAGCATGAAGCGGTGTTAAAAAACATGAAGAGCCTGAAAAGAAGTGAAAAATGTGAAGAGCTTCAAAAGGTGTGAAAAATATGAAGTCCTTCAAAAGGTGTCAAAAATATGAAGAGCTTCAAAAGATGTCAAAAATATGAGGAGCATGAAACGGTCTGAAAAATATGAGGAGCATGAAGCGGTGTTGAAAAACATGAAGAGCCTGAAAAGCTGTGAAAAATAGGAAGAGCTTCAAAAGGTGTGAAAAATATGAGGAGCATGAAAAGGTCTGAAAAATAGGAGTAGCATGAAGAGGTGTTCAAAATCATGAAGAGGCTGATAAGGTGTGGAAAACATGAAGAGCTTCAAAAAGTTTGAAAAATAGGAGGAGCATGAAGCGGTGTTAAAAAACATGAAGAGCCTAAAAAAGTGTGAAAAATATGAAGAGCTTATAAAATGGTCAAAAATATGAGGAGCATGAAACGGTCTGAAAAATAGGAGTAGCATGAAACGGTGATCAAAAACATGAAGAGCCTGAAAACGTGTGAAAAATATGAAGAGCTTCAAACGGTGTGAAAAATATGAGGAGCATGAAACAGACTGAAAAAGATGAGGAGCATGAAGTCGTGTTCAAAAACATGTTCAGCCTGAAAAGCTGTGAAAAATATGAAGAGCTTCAAAAGGTGTGAAAAACAGGAGGAGGATGAAGCGGTGTTCAGAAACATGAAAAGCCTGAAAATGTGTGAAATATGTGAAGAGCTTCAAAAGATGTCAAAAATATGAGGAGCATGAAACGGTCTGAAAAATAGGAGGAGTAAGAAGCGTTATTGAAATACATGAAGAGCCTGAAAACGTGTGAAGAATATGAAGAGCTCAAAAGGTGTGAAATAAATGAAGAGCTTCAGAAGGTGTCAAAAATGAGATGAGCATGAAACGGCCTCAAAAATAGGAGGAGCAGGAAGTGGTGTTCAGAAACATGGAGAGCCTGAAAAGGTGTGAAAAATACGAACAGCTTCAAAAGGTGTGAAATACATGAGGAGCATGAAACAGTCTGAAAAATAGGAGGAGCATGAAGAGGTGTTCAAAAACCTGAAGAGCCTGAAAAGGTGTGAAAAATATGAAGAGCTTCAAAAGGTATGAAAAACAGGAGGAACATGAAGCGGTGTTCAAAAATATGAAGAGCCAGAAAAGGTGTGAAAAATATGAAGTGCTTCAAAAGGTGTCAACAATATGAGGAGCATGAAACGGTCTGAAAAATAGGAGGAGCAAGAAGCGGTGTTGAAAAACAAGAAGAGACGGAAAAGGTGTGAAAAATATGAAGAGCTTCAAAACGTGTCAAAAATATGAGGAGCATGAAACGGTCTGAAATATAGGAGGATCATCAAGCGGTGTTGAAAAACATGAAGAGCCTGAAAATGTGTGATAAACGTGAAGAGCTTCAAAAGATGTCAAAAATATGAGGAGCATGAAACGGTCTGAAAAATATGAGGAACATGAAGCGGTGTTAAAAAACATGAAGAGCCTGAAAAGAAGTGAAAAATATGAAGAGCTTCAAAAGGTGTGAAAAATATGAAGACCTTCAAAAGGTGTCAAAAATATGAAGAGCTTCAAAAGATGTCAAAAATATGAGGAGCATGAAACGGTCTGAAAAATATGAGGAGCATGAAGAGGTGTTGAAAAACATGAAGAGCCTGAAAAGCTGTGAAAAATAGGAAGAGCTTCAAAAGGTGTGAAAAATATGAAGAGCTTCAAAAAATGTCAAAAATATGAGGAGCATGAAATGGTCTCAAATATAGGAGAATCATGCAGCGGTGTTGAAAACTATAAACAGCCTGAAAAAGTGTGAAAAATATGAAGAGCTTCAAAAGGTGTCAAAAATATGAGTATCATGAAATGGTCTGAAAAACAGGAGCAGCATGAAACAGTGTTCAAAAACATGAAGACATTGAAAAGGTGTGAAAAATATGAAGAGGTTCAAAAGGTGTGAAATACATGAGGATCATGAAACGGTCTGAAAAATATGAGGAGCATGAAGCAGTGTTCAAAAACATGAGGAGCCTGAAAAGGTGAGAAAAATATGAAGAGCTTCAAAAGGTGTGAGAAATGTGAGGAGCATGAAGCGATGTTCAAATACATGAAAAGCCTGAAAAGGTGTGAAAAATATGAAGAGCTTCAAAAGGTTTCAAAAATATGAGGAGCTTGAAATGGTCTGAAAAATAGGACGAGCATGAAGAGGTGTTCAAAAACCTGAAGAGCCTGAAAAGGTGTGAAAAATATGAAGAGCTTCAAAAGGTGTGAAAAACAGGAGGAACATGAAGCGGTGTTCAAAAATATGAAGAGCCTGAAAAGGTGTGAAAAATATGAAGTGCTTCAAAAGGTGTCAACAATATGAGGAGCATGAAACGGTCTGAAAAATAGGAGGAGCAAGAAGCGGTGTTGAAAAACAAGAAGAGACGGAAAAGGTGTGAAAAATATGAAGAGCTTCAAAATGTGTCAAAAATATGAGGAGCATGAAACTGTCTGAAAAACAGGAGGAGCATGAAGCGGTGTTGAAAAACATGAAGAGCCTGAAAATGTGTGAAAAATATGAAGAGCTTCAAAAGGTATGAAAATATGAAGAGCTTCAAAAGTTGTCAAAAAAGAGATGAGCATGAAACGGTCTGAAAAATAGGAGCAGTATGAAGCGGTGTTGAAAAACATGAAGAGTCTGAAAAGGTGTAAAAAATATGAAGAGCTTCAAAAGGTGTCAAAAATATGAGGAGCATGAAAAGGTCTGAAATATAGGAGGATCATCAAGCGGTGTTGAAAAACATGAAGAGCCTGAAAATGTGTGAAAAATGTGAAGAGCTTCAAAAGATGTCAAAAATATGAGGAGCATGAAACGGTCTGCAAAATATGAGGAGCATGAAGCGGTGTTAAAAAACATGAAGAGCCTGAAAATGTGTGAAAAATATGAAGAGCTTCAAAAGGTGTGAAAAATATGAAGACCTTCAAAAGGTGTCAAAAATGAGATGAGCATGAAACGGTCGGAAAAATAGGAGGAGCATGAAGCGGTGTTGAAAAACATGAAGAGCCTGAAAACCTGTGAAAAATAGGAAGAGCTTCAAAAGGTGTGAAAAATATGAAGAGCTTCAAAAAATGTCAAAAATATGAGGAGCATGAAACGGTCTCAAATATAGGAGAATCATGCAGAGGTGTTGAAAACTATAAACAGCCTGAAAAAGTGTGAAAAATATGAAGAGCTTCAAAAGGTGTCAAAAATATGAGTATCATGAAATGGTCTCAAAAACAGGAGCAGCATGAAACAGTGATCAAAAACATGAAGACATAGAAAAGGTGTGAAAAATATGAAGAGCTTCAAAATGTGTGAAATACATGAGGAGCAAGAAACGGTCTGAAAAATAGGAGGAGCATGAAGTGGTGTACAAAAACATGTACAGCCTGAAAAGGTGTGAAAAATATGAAGAGCTTCAAAAGGAGTGAAAAATAGGAGGAGCATGAAGCGGTGTTCAAAAACATGAGAAGCCTGAAAAGGTGTGAAAAACATGAAGAGCTTCAAAGGTGAGAAAAATATGAAGAGTTTCAAAAATGTGAAAAATATGAAGAGCTTTAAAAGGTGTGAAAAATATGAACAGATTCTAAAGGTGTCAAAAAAGAGATGAGCATGAAACGGTCTGAAAAATAGCAGGAGCATGAAGCGGTGTTGAAAATCATGAAGAGCCTGAAAAGGTGTGAAAAACATGAAGAGCTTCAAAAGGTGTGAAAAATATGAAGAGCTTCAAAAGGTGTCAAAAATATGAGGAGCATGAAACAGTCTGAAAAATAGGAGGAGCATGATGCGGTGTTGTAAAACAAGAAGAGACTGAAAAGTTGTGCAAAATTGGAAGAGCTTCATTACGTGTGAAATACATGAGGAGAATGAAACGGTCTGTAAAATAGGAGGAGCATGAAGCGGTTTTGAAAATGATGAAGAGCTTGAAAAGGTGTGAAAAATATGAAGAACTTCAAAAGATGTGAAAAATATGAGGAGCATGAAAAGGTCTGAAAAACAGGAGCAGCATGAAGCGGTGTTTAAAAACATGAAGAGCCTGAAAAGGTGTGAAAAATATGAAGAACTTCAAAACGTGTCAAAAATATGAGGAGCATGAAACGGTTTGAAAAATAGGAGGAGCAAAAAGCGGTGTTGAAAAACATGAAGAGTCTGAAAAGGTGTCAGAAATATGAAGAGCTTCAAAAGGTGTGAAAAATATGAAGAGCTTCAAAAGGAGTGAAGAATATGAAGAGCTTCAAAAGGTGTCAAAAATGAGATGAGCATGAAACGGTCTGAAAAATAGGAGGAGCATGAAGCGGTGTTGAAAAACATGAAGAGCCTGAAAAGGTGTGAAAAATATGAAGAGCTTCAAAAGGTGTGAAAAATATGAGAAGCATGAAACGATATGAAAAATAGGAGGAGCATGACGCGGTGTTCAGAAACATGAAGAGCCTGAAAAGGTGTGAAAAATATGAAGAGCTTCAAAAGGTGTCAAAATATGAGGAGCATGAATGGTCTGAAAAATAGGAGGAGCATGAAACGGTGTTCAAAAACATGAAGAGCCTGAAAAGGTGTGAAAAATATGAAGAGCTTCAAAACGTGTCAAAAATATGAGGAGCATGAAACGGTCTGAAAAATGGGAGGAGAATGAAACCTTGTTCAAAAACATGAAGAGCCTGAAAAGATGTGAAAAATATGAAGAGCTTCAATATGTGTCAAAATATGAGGAGCATGAACGGTCTGAAAAATAGGAGGAGCATGAAACGGTGTTCAAAAACATGAAGAGCCTGAAAAATGGGAAAAATATGAAGAGCTTCAAAACGTGTCAAAAATATGAGTATCATGAAACGGTCTGAAAAATGGGAGGAGCATGAAACCTTGTTCAAAAACATGAAGAGCCTGAAAAGATGTGAAAAATATGAAGAGTTTCAAAAGGTGTGAAATACATGAGAAGCATGAAAGGGTGTGAAAAATGGACGAGCAAGAAGCGGTGTTGAAAAACATGAAGAGCCTGAAAAGGTGTGAAAAATATGAAGAGCTTCAAAAGATGTGAAAAATATGAGGAGCATGAAGCGGTGTTCAAAACCCTGAAGAGCCTGAAAAGGTGTGAAAAATAGGAAGAGCTTCAAAAGGTGTGAAAAATATGAAGAGCTTCAAAAGGTGTAAAAATAAGATGAGCATGATACGGTCTGAAAAATAGGAGGGGCATTAAGTGGTGTTGAAAAACATGAAGAGCCTGAAAAGGTGTGAAAAATATGAAGAGCTTCAAAAGGTGTGAAATACTTGAGGAGCATGAAACGGTCTGAATAATAGGAAGATCATGAAGCGTTGTTGAAAAACATGAACAGCCTGAAAAGGTGTGAAATATATGAAGAGATTCAAAAGGTTTAAAATATATGAGGAGCATGAAACGGTCTGAAAAATAGAGGCAGCATAAAACGGTGTTCAAAAACATGAAGAGCGTGAAAAGGTATGAAAAATAGGAAGAGCTTAAAAAGGTGTGAAATGTATGAGGAGCATGAAACGGTCTGAAAATTAGGAGGAGCATGAAGCTGTGTTCAAAAACATGAAGAGCCTGAAAGGTGTGAAAAACATGAAGAGCTTCAAAAGTTTGAAAAATAGGAGGATCATGAAGCGGTGTTGAAAAACATGAAGAGCCTGAAAAGGTGTGATAAATGTGAAGAGCTTCAAAAGGTGTCAAAAATATGAGGAGCATGATACGGTGATCAAAAACATGAAGAATCTGAAAACGTGTGAATAATATGAAGAGCTTCAAACGGTGTGAAAAATATCAGGAGCATGAAACGGTCTGAAAAAGATGAGGAGCATGAAGTGGTCTTCAAAAACATGTACAGCCTGAAAAGGTGTGAAAAATATGAAGACCTTCAAAAGGTGTGAAATACATGAGTATCATGAAACGGTATAAAAAATAGGAGGAGCATGAAGCTGTGTTCAAAAACATGAGAGCCTGAAAAGTTGTGAAAATATGAAGAGCTTTAAAAGGTGTGAAAAATACGAGGAGCATGAAACGGTGTTCAAAAACATGAAGAGCCTAAAATGGTGTGAAAATTATGAAGAGCCTCAAAACGTGTCAAAAATATGAGGAGTATGAAACGGTCTGAAAAATAGGAGGAGCATGAAGCGATGTTGAAAAACTTGAAGAGCCTGAAAACGTGTAAAATATGAAGAGCTTCAAAAGGTGTGAAAAATATGAAGAGCTTCAAAAGGTGTCAAAAATGAGATGAGCATGAAACGGTCTGAAAAATAGGAGGAGAATGAAACGATGTTGAAAAACTTGAAGACCCTGAAAAGCTGTGAAAAATATGAAGAGCTTCAAAAGGTGTGAAAAATATGAAGAGCTTCCAAAGGTGTCAAAATTATGAGGAGCATGAAAAGGTCACAAAAAGAGGAGGAGTATGAGTGGAGTTGAAAAACATGAAGAGACTGAAAAGGTGTGAAAAATATGAAGAGCTTCAAAAGGTGTGAAAAACAGGAGGAACATGAAGCGGTGTTCAAAAATATGAAGAGCCTGAAAAGGTGTGAAAAATATGAAGTGCTTCAAAAGGTGTCAACAATATGAGGAGCATGAAACGGTCTGAAAAATAGGAGGAGCAAGAAGCGGTGTTGAAAACAAGAAGAGACGGAAAAGGTGTGAAAAATATGAAGAGCTTCAAAACGTGTCAAAAATATGAGGAGCATGAAACTGTCTGAAAAACAGGAGGAGCATGAAGCGGTGTTGAAAAACATGAAGAGCCTGAAAATGTGTGAAAAATATGAAGAGCTTCAAAAGGTATGAAAATATGAAGAGCTTCAAAAGTTGTCAAAAAAGAGATGAGCATGAAACGGTCTGAAAAATAGGAGCAGCATGAAGTGGTGTTGAAAAACATGAAGAGTCTGAAAAGGTGTGAAAAATATGAAGAGCTTCAAAAGGTGTCAAAAATATGAGGAGCATGAAACGGTCTGAAATATAGGAGGATCATCAAGCGGTGTTGAAAAACATGAAGAGCCTGAAAATGTGTGAAAAATGTGAAGAGCTTCAAAAGATGTCAAAAATATGAGGAGCATGAAACGGTCTGAAAAATATGAGGAGCATGAAGCGGTGTTAAAAAACATGAAGAGCCTGAAAAGAAGTGAAAAATATGAAGAGCTTCAAAAGGCGTGAAAAATATGAAGACCTTCAAAAGGTGTCAAAAATGAGATGAGCATGAAACGGTCGGAAAAATAGGAGGAGCATGAAGCGGTGTTGAAAAACATGAAGAGGCTGAAAACCTGTGAAAAATAGGAAGAGCTTCACAAGGTGTGAAAAATATGTAGAGCTTCAAAAAATGTCAAAAATATGAGGAGCATGAAATGGTCTCAAATATAGGAGAATCATGCAGCGGTGTTGAAAACTATAAACAGCCTGAAAAAGTGTGAAAAATATGAAGAGCGTCAAAAGGTGTCAAAAATATGAGTATCATGAAATGGTCTCAAAAACAGGAGCAGCATGAAACAGTGATCAAAAACATGAAGACATTGAAAAGGTGTGAAAAATATGAAGAGCTTCAAAATGTGTGAAATACATGAGGAGCAAGAAACGGTCTGAAAAATAGGAGGAGCATGAAGTGGTGTTCAAAAACATGTACAGCCTGAAAAGGTGTGAAAAATATGAAGAGCTTCAAAAGGAGTGAAAAATAGGAGGAGCATGAAGCGGTGTTGAAAAACATGAGAAGCCTGAAAAGGTGTGAAAAACATGAAGAGCTTCAAAAGGTGAGAAAAATATGAAGAGTTTCAAAAATGTGAAAAATCTGAAGAGCTTTAAAAGGTGTGAAAAATATGAACAGCTTCTAAAGGTGTCAAAAAAGAGATGAGCATGAAACGGTCTGAAAAATAGCAGGAGCATGAAGCGGTGTTGAAAATCATGAAGAGCCTGAAAAGGTGTGAAAAACATGAAGAGCTTCAAAAGGTGTGAAAAATATGAAGAGCTTCAAAAGGTGTCAAAAATATGAGGAGCATGAAACAGTCTGAAAAATAGGAGGAGCATGATGCGGTGTTGTAAAACAAGAAGAGACTGAAAAGTTGTGCAAACTTGGAAGAGCTTCATTACGTGTGAAATACATGAGGAGAATGAAACGGTCTGTAAAATAGGAGGAGCATGAAGCGGTTTTGAAAATGATGAAGAGCTTGAAAAGGTGTGAAAAATAAGGAGAACTTCAAAAGATGTGAAAAATATGAGGAGCATGAAAAGGTCTGATAAACAGGATCAGCATGAAGCGGTGTTTAAAAACATGAAGAGCCTGAAAAGATGTGAAAAATATGAAGAACTTCAAAACGTGTCAAAAATATGAGGAGCATGAAACGGTCTGAAAAATAGGAGGAGCAAAAAGCGGTATTGAAAAACATGAAGAGTCTGAAAAGGTGTGAGAAATATGAAGAGCTTCAAAAGGTGTGAAAAATATGAAGAGCTTCAAAAGGAGTGAAGAGTATGAAGAGCTTCAAAAGGTGTCAAAAATGAGATGAGCATGAAACGGTCTGAAAAATAGGAGGAGCATGAAGCGGTGTTGAAAAACATGAAGAGCCTGAAAAGGTGTGAAAAATATGAAGAGCTTCAAAAGGTGTGAAAAATATGAGAAGCATGAAACGATATGAAAAATAGGAGGAGCATGACGCGGTGTTCAGAAACATGAAGAGCCTGAAAAGGTGTGAAAAATATGAAGAGCTTCAAAAGGTGTCAAAATATGAGGAGAATGAACGGTCTGAAAAATAGGAGGAGCATGAAACGGTGTTCAAAAACATGAAGAGCCTGAAAAGGTGTGAAAAATATGAAGAGCTTCAAAACGTGTCAAAAATATGAGGAGCATAAAACGGTCTGAAAAATGGGAGGAGAATGAAACCTTGTTCAAAAACATGAAGAGCCTGAAAAGATGTGAAAAATATGAAGAGCTTCAAAATGTGTCAAAATATGAGGAGCATGAACGGTCTGAAAAATAGGAGGAGCATGAAACGGTGTTCAAATACATGAAGAGCCTGAAAAATGGGAAAAATATGAAGAGCTTCAAAACGTGTCAAAAATATGAGTATAATGAAACGGTCTGAAAAATGGGAGGAGCATGAAACCTTGTTCAAAAACATGAAGAGCCTGAAAAGATGTGAAAAATATGAAGAGTTTCAAAAGGTGTGAAATACATGAGAAGCATGAAAGGGTGTGAAAAATGGAGGAGCAAGAAGCGGTGTTGAAAAACATGAAGAGCCTGAAAAGGTGTGAAAAATATGAAGAGCTTCAAAAGGTGTGAAAAATATGAGGAACATGAAGCGGTGTTCAAAACCCTGAAGAGCCTGAAAAGGTGTGAAAAATAGGAAGAGCTTCAAAAGGTGTGAAAAATATGAAGAGCTTCAAAAGGTGTAAAAATGAGATGAGCATGATACGGTCTGAAAAATAGGAGGGGCATTAAGTGGTGTTGAAAAACATGAAGAGCCTGAAAAGGTGTGAAAAATATGAAGAGCTTCAAAAGGTGTGAAATACTTGAGGAGCATGAAACGGTCTGAATAATAGGAAGATCATGAAGCGTTGTAGAAAAACATGAACAGCCTGAAAAGGTGTGAAATATATGAAGAGATTCAAAAGGTTTAAAACATATGAGGAGCATGAAACGGTCTGAAAAATAGAGGCAGCATAAAACGGTGTTCAAAAACATGAAGAGCGTGAAAAGGTGTGAAAAATAGGAAGAGCTTAAAAAGGTGTGAAATGTATGAGGAGCATGAAACGGTCTGAAAATTAGGAGGAGCATGAAGCTGTGTTCAAAAACATAAAGAGCCTGAAAAGGTGTGAAAAACATGAAGAGCTTCAAAAGTTTGAAAAATAGGAGGAGCATGAAGCGGTGTTCAAAAACATGAAGAGCCTGAAAAAGTGTGAAAAATATGAAGAGCTTATAAAATTGTCAAAATTATGAGGAGCATGAAACGGTCTGAAAAATACGAGCAGCATGAAACGGTCTGAAAAATAGGAGGAGCATGAAGCGGTGTTCAAAAACACGAAGAGCCTGAAAAAGTGTGAAAAGTATGAAGAGCTTCAAAACGTATGAAAAATATGAAGAGCTTCAAAAGGTGTCATAAAAGAGATGAGCTTGAAACGGTCTGAAAAATAGGAGGAGCATAATGCGGTGTTGAAATACATGAAGAACCTGAAAAGGTGTGAAAAATATGAAGAGCTTCAAAATGTGTGAAATACCTGAGGAGCAAGAAACGATCTGAAAAATAGGAGGAGCATGAAGTGGTGTTCAAAAATATGTACAGCCTGAAAAGGTGTGAAAAATATGAAGAGCTTCAAAAGGTGTGAAAAATAGGAGGAGCATGAAACGGTCTGAAAAATAGGAGGAGCATGAAGTGGTGTTGAAAAACATGAAGAGCCTGAAAAGGTGTGAAAAATATGAAGAGCTTCAAAACGTGTCAAAAATATGAGAAGCATGCAACGTTCTGAAAAATAGGAGGAGTAAGAACCGTTATTGAAATACATGAAGAGCCTGAAAACGTGTGAAGAATGTGAAGAGCTCAAAAGTTTTGAAAAAAATGAAGAGCTTCAGAAGGTGTCAAAAATGCGATGAGCATGAAACCGTCGGAAAAATAGGAGGAGCATGAAGTGGTGTTGAAAAACATGAAGAGTCTGAAAAGTTGTGAAAAATACGAAGAGCTTCAAAAGGTGTGAAAAATATGAGGAGCATGAAACGGTCTGAAATATAGGGGGATCATGAAGCGGTTTTGAAAAACATGAAGAGCCTGAAAAGGTGTGAAAAATGTGAAGAGCTTAAAAAGGTGTCAAAATATGAGGAGCATGCAACGGTCTGAAAAATAGGAGGAGCATGAAACGGTGATCAAAAATATGAAGAGCCTGAAAAGTTGTGAAAAATATGAAGAGCTTCAAAAGGTGTGAAAAATATGAGGAGCATGAAACGGTCTGAAAAAGATGAGGAGCATGAAGCGGCGTTGAAAAACATGAAGAGCCTGAACAGGTGTGAAAAATATGAAGAGCTTCAAAAGGTGTCAAAAATATGAGGAACATGAATCGGTCTGAAAAGTAAGAGAAGCATGAAGCTGTGTTCAAAAACATGAAGAGCCTGAAAAGTTGTGAAAAATATGAAAGGCTTCAAAAGGTGTGAAAAATATGAGGAGCATGAAACGGTCTGAAAAATCGGAGAAGCATGAAGCGGTGTTGAAAAACATGAAGAGCCTGAAAATGTGTGAAAAATATGAAGAGCTTCAAGAGGTGTCAAAAATATGAGGAGCATGAAATGGTCTGAAAAATGGGAGGAGCATGAAGCGGTGTTGAAAAACATGAAGAGCCTTAAAAGGTGTGAAAAAAATGAAGAGCTTCAAAAGTTGTCAAAAATATGAGGAGCATGAAACGGTCTGAAAAATATGAGAAGCATGAAGCGGTGTTGAAAAACATGAAGAGCCTGAAAAGGTGTGAAAAATATGAAGAGCTTCAAAAGGTGTCAAAAATGAGATGAGCATGAAACGGTCTGAAAAATAGGAGGAGCATGAGCGGTGTTGAAAATCATGAAGAGCCTGAAAAGGTGTGAAAAATATGAGAGCTTCAAAAGGTGTGAAATACATTAGGAGCATGAAACTCTCTGAAAAATAGGAGGAGCATGAAGCGATGTTCAAAAACATGAAGAGCCTGAAAATGTGTGAAAAATATGAAGAGCTTCAAAAGGTGTCAAAAATATGCGGAGAATGAAACGGTCTGAAAAATAGGAGGAGCATGAAGCTGTGTCGAAAAACATGAAGAGCCTGAAAAGGTTTGAAAAATATGAAGAGCTTCAAAAGGTGTCAAAAATATGAGGAGAATGAAACGGTCTGAAAAATAGGAGGAGCATGAAGCAGAGTTCGAAAACATGAAGAGCCTGAAAAGGTTTGAAAAATATGAAGAGCTCAAAAAGTGTCAAAAATATGAGGAGCATGAAACGATCTGAAAAATACGAGGAGCATGAAGCAGTGTTCAAAAACATGAAGAGCTTCAAAAGTTATGAAAAATATGAGAGCTTCAAAAGGTGTCAAAAATATGAGGAGCATGAAACGGTCTGAAAAATAGGAGGAAAATGAAGCGGTGTTCAAACACATGAAGAGCCTGAAAATGTGTGAAAATTATGAAGATCTTCAAAAGGTGTCAAAATTATGAGGAACATGAAACGGTTTGAAAAATAGGAGGAGCATGAAACGGTGTTGAAAAACATGAAGAGCCTGAAAAGGTGTGAAAAATATGAAGAGCTTCAAAATCTTTGAAAAATATGAAGAGCTTTCAAAGGTGTGAAATACATGAGAAGCATGAAACTCTCTGAAAAATAGGAGGAGCCTGAAATGGTGTTCAAAAACATGAATAGACTGAAAACGTGTGAAAAATATGAAGAGCTTCAAAAGGTGTCAAAAATATGAGGAGCATCAAATGGTCTGAAAAATATGAGCAGCATGAAGCGGTGTTGAAAAACATGAAGAGCCTTAAAATGTGTGAAAAAATTGAAGAGCTTCAAAAGGTGTCAAAAATATGAGGAGCATGAAACGGTCTGAAAAATAGGAGGAGCATGAAGCTGTGTCGAAAAACATGAAGAGCCTGAAAATGTGTGAAAAATATGAAGAGCTTCAAAAGGTGTGAAATACATGAGGAGCATGAAACTCTCTGAAAAATAGGAGGAGCATGAAGCGATGTTCAAAAACATGAAGAGCCTGAAAATGTGTGAAAAATATGAAGAGCTTCAAAAGGTGTCAAAAATATGAGGAGAATGAAACGGTCTGAAAAATAGGAGGAGCATGAAGCTGTGTCGAAAAACATGAAGAGCCTGAAAATGTGTGAAAAATATGAAGAGCTTCAAAAGGTGTCAAAAATATGAGGAGAATGAAACGGTCTGAAAAATAGGAGGAGCATGAAGCTGTGTCGAAAAACATGCAGAGTCTGAAAAGGTGTGAAAAATATGAAGAGCTTCAAAAGGTGTCAAAAATATGAGGAGCATGAAACGTTCTGAAAAATAGGACGAGCATGAAGCAGTGATAAAAAACATGAAGTGCCTGAAAAGGTGTGAAAAATATGAAGAGTTCCTAAAGGTGTCAAAAATATGCGGAGCACCAAACGGTCTCAAAAATAGGAGGAGCATGAAGTGGTGTTGAAAAATATGAAGAGCCTGAAAATGAGTGAAAAATATGAAGAGCTTCAAAAAGTGTCAAAAATATGAGGAGCATGAAACGGTCTGAAAAATAGGAGGAAAATGAAGCGGTGTTCAAACACATGAAGAGCCTGAAAAGGTTTGAAAAATATGAAGAGCTTCAAAAGGTGTCAAAAATATGAGGAGAATGAAACGGTCTGAAAAATAGGAGGAGCATGAAGCTGTGTCGAAAAACATGAAGAGCCTGAAAAGGTTTGAAAAATATGAAGAGCTTCAAAAGGTGTCAAAAATATGAGGAGCATGAAACGGTCTGAAAAATAGGAGGAAAATGAAGCGGTGTTCAAACACATGAAGAGCCTGAAAAGGTTTGAAAAATATGAAGAGCTTCAAAAGGTGTCAAAAATATGCGGAGAATGAAACGGTCTGAAAAATAGGAGGAGCATGAAGCTGTGTCGAAAAACATGAAGAGCCTGAAAAGGTTTGAAAAATATGAAGAGCTTCAAAAGGTGTCAAAAATATGAGGAGAATGAAACGGTCTGAAAAATAGGAGGAGCATGAAGCAGAGTTCGAAAACATAAAGAGCCTGAAAAGGTTTGAAAAATATGAAGAGCTCAAAAAGTGTCAAAAATATGAGGAGCATGAAACGATCTGAAAAATACGAGGAGCATGAAGCAGTGTTCAAAAACATGAAGAGCTTCAAAAGTTATGAAAAATATGAGAGCTTCAAAAGGTGTCAAAAATATGAGGAGCATGAAACGGTCTGAAAAATAGGAGGAAAATGAAGCGGTGTTCAAACACATGAAGAGCCTGAAAATGTGTGAAAATTATGAAGATCTTCAAAAGGTGTCAAAAATATGAGGAGCATGATACGGTTTGAAAAATAGGAGGAGCATGAAGCGGTGTTGAAAAACATGAAGAGTGTGAAAACGTGTGAAAATATGAAGAGCTTCAAAAATATTAAAAATATGAAGAGCTTCAAAAGTTTTGAAAAATATGAAGAGATTAAAAAGGTGTCAAAAATGAGATGAGCATGAAACGGTCTGAAAAATAGGAGGAGCATGAGCGGTGTTGAAAATCATGAAGAGCCTGAAAAGGTGTGAAAAATATGAAGAGCTTCAAAAGGTGTGAAATACATGAGGAGCATGAAACTCTCTGAAAAATAGGAGGAGCATGAAGCGATGTTCAAAAACATGAAGAGCCTGAAAATGTGTGAAAAATATGAAGAGCTTCAAAAGGTGTCAAAATTGAGATGAGCATGAAACGGTCTGAAAAATAGGAAGAGCATGAAGCGGTGTTGAAAAACATTAAGAGCTGAAAACGTGTGAAAAATATGAAGAGCTTCAAAAGGTGTCAAAAATGAGATGAGCATGAAACTGTCTGAAAAATAGGAAGAGCATGAAGCGGTGTTGAAAAACATTAAGAGCTGAAAACGTGTGAAAAATATGAAGAGCTTCAAAAGGTGTCAAAAATATGAGGAGCATGAAACCGTCTGAAAAATAGGAGGAGCATGAAACGGTGACCAAAAACATGAATAGCCTGAAAAGGTGTGAAAAATATGAAAAGCTTCAAAAAGTGTCAAAAATATGAGGAGCATGAAACGGTCTGAAAAATAGGAGGAGCATGAAGCTGTGTTCAAAAATATGAAGAGCCTGAAAAGGTGTGAAAAATATGAAGAGCTTCAAAAGTTGTCAAAAATATGAGGAGCATGAAACGGTCTGAAAAATAGGAGGAGCATGAAGCTGTGTTCAAAAACATGAAGATCTTAAAAGTGTATGAAAAATATGAAGAGCTTCAAAAGGTGTGAAAAATATGAGGAGCATGAAACGGTCTGAAAAATAGAAGCAGCATGAAACGGTTTTGAAAAACATGAAGAGCCTGAAAACTTGTGAAAAATATGAAGAGCTTTAAAAGGTGTGAAAAATATGAAGAGCTTCAAAGGTGACAAAAATGAGATGAGCATGAAACGGTCTGAAAAATAGGAGGAGCATGAAGTGGTGGAGAAAAACATGAAGAGCCTGAAAAGGTGTGAAAAATATGAAGAGCTTCAAAATGTTTCAAAAATATGAAGAGCATGAAACGGTATGAAAATCAGGAGGATCATGAAGCGGTGTTCAAAAACATGAAGAGCCTGAAAAGTTGTGAAATATATGAAGAGCTTCAAAAGGTGTCAAAAATATGATGAGCATGAAACGGCCTGAAAAATAGGAGAAGCATGAAGCGGTGTTCAAAAACATGAAGAGCCTGAAAAGGTGTGGAAAATATGAAGAGCTTCAAAAGCTGTGAAATACATGAGGAGCATGAAACTCTCTGAAAAACAGGAGGAGCATGAAGCGGTGTTCAAAAACATGAAGAGCCTGAAAAGTTGTGAAAAATATGAAAAGCTTCAAAAGGTGTCAAAAATGAGATGAGCATTAAAAGGTCTGAAAAATAGGAATAACATGAAACGATGTTGAAAATCATGAAGAGCCTGAAAAAATGTGAAAAATATAAAGAGCTTCAAAAGGTGTCAAAAATATGAGGAGCATGAAACGGTCTCAAAAATAGGAGGAGCATGAAGCGGTGTAGAAAACATGAAGAGCCTGAAAATGTGTGACAAATATGAAGAGCTTCAAAAGGTGTCAAAAATATGACGAGCATGAAACGGCCTGAAAAAGAGGAGTGGCCTGAAGTGGTGTTGAAAAACATGAAGAGCCTGAAAAGGTGTGAAAAATATGAAGAGCTACAAAAGGTGTCAAAAATATGAGGAGCATGAAACGGTCTGAAAAATAGGAGGATCATGAAGCGGTATTGAAAAACATGAAAAGCCTGAAAAGGTGTAAAAACATGAAGAGCTTCAAAAGGTGGCAAAAATATGAGAAGCATGAAAAAGTCTGAAAAATAGGAGCAGCATGAAACGGTGTTCAAAAACATGAAGAGCCTGAAAACGTGTGAAAAATATGAAGAGCCTGAAAAGGTGTGAAAAATGTGAAAAGCTTCAAAAGCTGTCAAAAATGAGATGAGCATGAAGCGGTCTGAAAAATAGGAGGATCAAGAAACGGTGTTGAAAAACATGAAGAGCCTGAAAAGGTGTGAAAAATATGCGAGCTTTAAAAGGTGTCAATAATAAGAGGTGCATGAAACAGTCTGAAAAATAGGAGGAGCATGAAACTGTCTGAAAAATAGGAGAAGCATGAAGCAGAGTTGAAAAACATGAAGAGGATGAAAAGGTGTGAAAAATATGAACAGCTTCAAAAGGTGTCAAATATATGAGGAGCATGAAACGGTCTCAAAAATAGGAGGAGCATGAAGCAGTGTTCAAAAATATGGAAAGCCTGAAAAGTATGAAATATATGAAGAGCTTCAAAAGTTGTCAAAAATATGTGGAGCATGAAACGGTCTGAAAAATAGGAGGAACATGAAACGGTGTTCAAAAATATGAAGGGCCTGGAATGGTGTGAAAAATATGAAGAGCCCCATAACGTGTCAAAAATATGAGGAGCATGAAACGGTCTGAAAAATAGGAGCAGCATGAAATGGTGTTCAAAAATATGAAGAGCCTGAAAAGGTGTGAAAAATATGAACAGCTTCAAAATGTGTCAAAAATATGAGGAGCATGAAACGGTCTGAAAAATAGGAGAAGCATGAAGCTGTGCTCAAATACATGAAGAGCCTGAGAAGGTGTGAAAAATATGAAGAGCTTCAAAATGTGTGAAAAATATGAAGAGCTTCAAAGGTGTCAAAAATATGAGGAGCATGAAACGGTCGCAAAAATAGGAGGAGCATGAAGCGGTGTTTAAAAACATGAAGAGCCTGAACAGGTTTGAAATATATGAAGAGCTTAAAACGTTGTCAAAAATATGAGGAGCATGAAACGGTCTGAAAAATAGGATGAGCATGAAGCGGTGTTCAAAAACATGAAGAGCCTGAAAAGGTGTGAAAAATATGAGGAGGATGAAACGGTGTGAAAATTAGGAGGAGCATGAAGCGGTGTTCAAAAAAAAAAAGAGCCTGAAAAGGTGTTAAAAATATGAAGAGCTTCAAAAGGTGTAAAAAATATGAGGAGCATGAAACGGTCTGAAATAGAGAAGCAGCATGAAACGGTGTTGAAAAACATGAAGGCCCTCAAAAGGTGTGAAAAATATGAAGAGCTTCAAAAGGTGTCAAACATATGAAGAGCATGAAACCGTCTGAAAAATAGGAGGATCATGAAGCAGTGTTCAAAAACATGAAGAGCCTGAAAATGTGTGAAAAATATTCAGAGCTTCAAAATGTGTCAAATATATGAGGAGAATGAAGGTCTGAAAAATAGGAGAAGGATGAAACGGTGAGTAAAAATATGAAGAGCCTGAAAAGGTGTGAAAAATATGAAGAGTTTCAAAATGTGTGAAATACATGAGGAGCATGAAACAGGCCGAAAAATAGGAGAAGCATGAAGTGGTGTGGAAAAACATGAAGAGCCTGAAAAGTTGTGAAAAATATGAAGAGCTTCAAAAGATGTGAAATACATGAGGAGCATGAAACTCTCAGAAAAATAGGTGGATCATGAAGCGGTGATCAAAAACATGAAGAGCCTGAAAAGGTGTGAAAAATATGAAGAGCTTCAAAAGGTGTGAAATTCATGAGGATCATGAAAAGGTTTGAAAAATAGGAGAAGCATGAAATGGTGTGGAAAAACATGAAGAGCCTGTAAAGGTGTGAAAAATATGAAAGCTTCAAAAGGTGTCAAAAATATGAGGAGCATGAAACGGTCTGAAAAATAGGAGGAGCATGAAGCAGTGTTCAAAAACATGAAGAGCATGAAAACGTGTGAAAAATATGAAGAGCTTCAAAAGGTGTGAAATACATGAGGACTATGAAACGGTCTGAAAAATAGGAGGAGCATGAAGCGGTGTTGAAAAACATGAAGAGCCTTAAAACGTGTGAAAAATATGAAGAGCTTCAAAAGGTGTGAAATACATGAGGATCATGAAACGGTCTGAAAAATAGGAGGAGCATGAAACGGTGTTCAAAAACAGGAAGAGCCTGAAAATTTGTGAAAAATATGAAGAGCTTCAAAAGGTGTCAAAAATATGAGCAGCATGAAATGGTCTGAAAAATAGGAGGAGCATGAAGCGGTGTTCAAAAACATGAAAAGCCTGAAAAGGTGTGAAAAATATGAAGAGCCTCAAAACGTGTCAAAAATGAGATGAGCATGAAACTGTCTGAAAAATAGGAGTAGCATGAAGTGGTGTTGAAAAAAAAGAAGAGACTGTAAAGGTGTGAAATATATGAAGAGCTTCTAACAGTGTCAAAAATATGAGGAGAATGAAAGCGTCTGAAAAACAGGAGGAGCAAGAAGCTGTGTTGAAAAACATGAAGAGCCTGAAAATGTGTGACAAATATGAAGAGCTTCAAAAGGTGTCAAAAATATGACGAGCATGAAACGGCCTGAAAAATAGGAGTAGCATGAAGTGGTGTTGAAAAACATGAAGAGCCTGAAAAGGTGTGAAAAATATGAAGAGCTACAAAAGGTGTCAAAAATATGAGGAGCATGAAAAGGTCTGAAAAATAAGAGGATCATGAAGCGGTATTGAAAAACATGAAAAGCCTGAAAAGGTGTAAAAACATGAAGAGCTTCAAAAGGTGTCAAAAATATGAGAAGCATGAAAAGGTCTGAAAAATAGGAGCAGCATGAAACGGTGTTCAAAAACATGAAGAGCCTGAAAACGTGTGAAAAATATGAAGAGCCTGAAAAGGTGTGAAAAATGTGAAAAGCTTCAAAAGCTGTCAAAAATGAGATGAGCATGAAGCGGTCTGAAAAATAGGAGGATCAAGAAACTGTGTTGAAAAACATGAAGAGCCTGAAAAGGTGTGAAAAATATGCGAGCTTCAAAAGGTGTCAATAATAAGAGGTGCATGAAACAGTCTGAAAAATAGGAGGAGCATGAAACTGTCTGAAAAATAGGAGAAGCATGAACCGGAGTTGAAAAACATGAAGAGCATGAAAAGGTGTGAAAAATATGAACAGCTTCAAAAGGTGTCAAATATAAGAGGAGCATGAAACGGTCTGAAAAATCGGAGAAGCATGAAGCTGTGCTCAAATACATGAAGAGCCTGAGAAGGTGTGAAAAATATGAAGAGCTTGAAAATGTGTGAAAAATATGAACAGCTTCAAAGGTGTCAAAAATATGAGGAGCATGAAACGGTCTCAAAAATAGCAGGAGCATGAAGCAGTGTTCAAAAATATGGAAAGCCTGAAAAGGTTTGAAATATATGAAGAGCTTAAAAAGTTGTCAAAAATATGAGGAGCATGAAACGGTCGCAAAAATAGGAGGAGCATGAAGCGGTGTTTAAAAACATGAAGAGCCTGAAAAGGTTTGAAATATATGAAGAGCTTAAAAAGTTGTCAAAAATATGAGGAGCATGAAACGGTCTGAAAAATAGGAAGAACATGAAACGGTGTTCAAAAATATGAAGAGCCTGGAATGGTGTGAAAAATATGAAGAGCCCCATAAAGTGTCAAAAATATGAGGAGCATGAAACGTTCTCAAAAATAGGAGCAGCATGAAAAGGTGTTCAAAAACATGAAGAGCCTGAAAAGGTGTGAAAAATATGAACAGCTTCAAAAGGTGTCAAATATATGAGGAGCATGAAACGGTCTTAAAAACAGGAGCAGCATGAAGCTGTGCTCAAATACATGAAGAGCCTAAGAAGGTGTGAAAAGTATGAAGAGCTTCAAAATGTGTGAAAAATATGAAGAGCTTGAAAAGGTGTCAAAAATATGAGGAGCATGAAAAGGTCTGAAAAATACGAGGAGCTTGAAGTGGTTTTAAAAAACATAAAGAGCCTGAAAAGGTGTGAAAAATATGAAGAGCTTCAAAAGGTGTGAAAAATATGAGGAGCATGAAACGGTCTGAAAAATAGGAGGAGCATGAAGCGGTGTTCAAAAACATGAAGAGCCTGAAAAGGTGTGAAAAATATGAAGAGCTCCAAAAGTTGTCAAAAATATGTGGAGCGTAAAACCGTCTCAAAAATAGGAGGAGCGTGAAGCGGTGATGAATAACATGAAGAACGTAAAAACGTGTGAAAAATAGGAAGAGCTTCAAAAGGTGTCAAAAATATGAGGAGCATGAAACGGTCTCAAAAATAGGAGGAGAAGAAGCGGTGTTGAAAAACATGAAGAGCCTGAAAAGGTGTGAAAAATATGAAGAGCTTCAAAAGGTGTCAAATATAAGAGGAGCATGAAACGGTCTGAAAAATCGGAGAAGCATGAAGCTGTGCTCAAATACATGAAGAGCCTGAGAAGGTGTGAAAAATATGAAGAGCTTGAAAATGTGTGAAAAATATGAAGAGCTTCAAAGGTGTCAAAAATATGAGGAGCATGAAACGGTCTCAAAAATAGCAGGAGCATGAAGCAGTGTTCAAAAATATGGAAAGCCTGAAAAGGTTTGAAATATATGAAGAGCTTAAAAAGTTGTCAAAAATATGAGGAGCATGAAACGGTCGCAAAAATAGGAGGAGCATGAAGCGGTGTTTAAAAACATGAAGAGCCTGAAAAGGTGTGAAATATATGAAGAGCTTAAAAAGTTGTCAAAAATATGAGGAGCATGAAACGGTCTGAAAAATAGGAAGAACATGAAACGGTGTTCAAAAATATGAAGAGCCTGGAATGGTGTGAAAAATATGAAGAGCCCCATAAAGTGTCAAAAATATGAGGAGCATGAAACGTTCTCAAAAATAGGAGCAGCATGAAAAGGTGTTCAAAAACATGAAGAGCCTGAAAAGGTGTGAAAAATATGAACAGCTTCAAAAGGTGTCAAATATATGAGGAGCATGAAACGGTCTTAAAAACAGGAGCAGCATGAAGCTGTGCTCAAATACATGAAGAGCCTAAGAAGGTGTGAAAAGTATGAAGAGCTTCAAAATGTGTGAAAAATATGAAGAGCTTGAAAAGGTGTCAAAAATATGAGGAGCATGAAAAGGTCTGAAAAATACGAGGAGCTTGAAGTGGTTTTAAAAAACATAAAGAGCCTGAAAAGGTGTGAAAAATATGAAGAGCTTCAAAAGGTGTGAAAAATATGAGGAGCATGGAACGGTCTGAAAAATAGGAGGAGCATGAAGCGGTGTTCAAAAACATGAAGAGCCTGAAAAGGTGTGAAAAATATGAAGAGCTCCAAAAGTTGTCAAAAATATGTGGAGCGTAAAACCGTCTCAAAAATAGGAGGAGCGTGAAGCAGTGATGAATAACATGAAGAACGTAAAAACGTGTGAAAAATATGAAGAGCTTCAAAAGGTGTCAAAAATATGAGGAGCATGAAACGGTCTCAGAAATAGGAGGAGAAGAAGCGGTGTTGAAAAACATGAAGAGCCTGAAAAGGTGTGAAAAATATGAAGAGCTTCAAAAGGTGTCAATAATAATAGGTGAATGAAACAGTCTGAAAAATAGGAGGAGCATGAAACTCTCTGAAAAATAGGAGGAGCATGAAGCGGTCTTGAAAAAGATGAACAGCCAGAAAAGGTGTGAAAAATATGAAGAGCTTCCAAAATTGTCAAAAATATGAGGAGCATGAAACGGTCTGAAAAATAGGAGAGCATGAAACGGTCGGAAAAATAGGAGGAGCTTGAAACGGTGTTGAAAAACATGAAGAGCCTGAAAACGTGTGAAAAATATGAAGAGCTTCAAAAGGTGTGAAAATAGGAGCAGCTTCAAAAGCTTTCAAAATTTTGAGGAGCATGAAAAAGCCTGAAAAATAGGAGGAGCATGAAGCGGTGTTGAAAAACATGAAGAGCCTGAAAAGGTGTGAAAAATATGAACAGCTTCCAAAATTGTCAAAAATATGAGGAGCATGAAACGGTCTGAAAAATACGAGGAGCATGAAGCGGTGTTCAAAAACATGGAGAGCCTGAAAAGTTGTGAAAAATATGAAGAGCTTCAAAAGGTGTCAAAATTATGAGGAGCATGAAAAGGTCTGAAAAATAGGAGGAGCACGAAAGGGTGTTCAAAAACATGGAGAGCCTGAAAAGTTGTGAAAAATATGAAGAGCTTCAAAAGGTGTCAAAAATATGAGGAGCGTGAAACGGTCTGAAAAATAGGAGGAGCATGAAATGGTGTTGAAAAAGATGAAGAGCCTGAAAACGTGTGAAAAATATGAAGAGCTTCAAAAGGTGTCAAAAATATGAGGAGCCTGAAACGGTTTGAAAAATAGGAGGAGCATGAAACGGTGTTGAAAAAGATGAAGAGCCTGAAAAGGTGTGAAAAAATATGAAGAGCGTCAAAAGGAGTCAAAAATATGAGGAGCATGAAAAGGTCTGAAAAATAGGAGGAGCATGAAGCGGTGTTGAAAAACATGAAGAGCCTGAAAAGGTGTGAAAAATATGAAGAGCTTCAAAAGGTGTCAAAATATCAGGAGCATGAAATGATCTGAAAAATAGCAGGAACATGAAACTGTCTGAAAAATAGGAGGAGTATGAAGTGGTGTTCAAAAATATGACGAGCCTTAAAAGGTGTGAAAAATATGAAGAGCTTTAAAGGTGTGAAAATTATGAAGAGCATGATACCGTCTGAAAAATAGGAGGAGCATGACACGGTGTTGAAAAACATGAAGAGCCTTAAACTGTGAGAAAAATATGAAGAGCTTTAAAGGTGTGAAAAATATGTGGAGCATGAAACGGTCTGATAAATAGGAGGAGCATGACACGGTGTTGAAAAATATGAAGAGCATGAAACTGTGTGAAAAATATGAAGAGCTTCAAAAGGAGTCAAAAATATGAGTAGCATGAAAAGATCTGAAAAATAGGAGGAACATGAAGCGGTGTTGACAAACAGGAAGAGCCTGAAAAGGTGTGAAAAATATGAAGAGCTTCAAAAGGTGTCAAAAATATGAGGAGCATGAAACGGTCTGAAAAATAGGAGGAGCATGAAGCGGTGTTCAAAAACATGAAGAGCCTGAAAAGGTGTGAAAAATTTGAAGAGCTTCAAAAGGTGTGAAATACATGAGGAGCATGAAACGGTCTGAATAAAAGGAGGAGAATGAAGCGGTTTTCAAAAACTTTAAGAGTCTGAAAAGATGTGAAATATATGAAGAGCTTCAAAAGGTGTCAAAAATATGAGGAGCATGAAACGGTGTGAAAAATATGAAGAGATCCAATAGTTGTCAAAAATATGAGGAGCATTAAATGGTGTTCATAAACATGAAGAGCCTGAAAAGGTGTTAAAAATATGAAGAGCTTCAAAAGGTGTCAAATATATCAGAAGCATGAAATGATCTGAAAAATATGAGGAGCAGGAAACGGTCTGAAAAATAGGAGGAGCATGAAGTGGTTTTCAAAAACATGAAGAGCCTTAAAAGGTGTGAAAATTATGAAGAGCTTTACAGGTGTGAAAATTATGAGGAGCATGAAACCGTCTGAAAAATAGGAGGAGCATGACACGGTGTTGAAAAACACGAAGAGCCTTAAAATGTGAGAAAAATATGAAGAACTTTAAAGGTGTGAAAAATATGAGGAGCATGAAACAGTCTGAAAAATAGGAGGAGCATGAAGCGGTGTTGAAAAAATGAAGAGCCTGAAAAGGTGTGAAAAATATGAAGAGCTTCAAAAGGTGTGAAATACATGAGGAGCATGAAACTCTCTGAAAAATAAGAGGAGCATGAAGTGGTGTTCAAAAACATGAAGAGCCTGAAAAAGTGTGAAAAATATGAAGAGCTTGAAAAGGTGTGAAAAATATCAGGAGCATGATACGGTCAGAAAAATAGGAGGAGCATGAAGCGGTGGTCAAAAACATGAAGAGCCTGTAAAGTTGTGAAAAATATGAAAAGCTTCAAAAGGTGTCAAAAATGAGCTGAGCATGAAACGGTCTGAAATATAGGAGGAGCATGAAGCGGTGTTGAAAAAATGAAGAGCCTGAAAAGGTGTGAAAAATATGAAGAGCAACAAAAGGTGTCAAAAATATGAGGAGCATGAAATGGTCTGCAAAAAAGGAAGAGCATGAAGTGGTGTTGAAAAACTTGAAGAGCCTGAAAAGGTGTGAAAAATATGAAAAGCTTCAAAAGGTGTCAAAATATGAGGAGCATGAAACGGTCTGAAAAATAGGAGGAGCATGAAGTAGTGTTCAAAAACATGAAGAGCCTGAAAAGGTTTGAAAAATATGAAGAGCTTCTAAAGGTGTCAAAAATATGAGGAGCATGAAACAGTCTGAAAAATAGCAGGAGCATGAAGCGGTGTTGAAAAACATGAAAAGTCTGAAAAGGTGTGAAAAATATGAAGAGCTTCAAAAGATGTGAAAAATATGAGGAGCATGAAACTGTCTGAAAAATAGAAACAGCATGAAACGGTGTTGAAAAAGATGAAGAGCCTGAAAACGTGTGAAAAACATGAAGAGCCTGAAAAGGTGTGAAAAATATGAAGAGTTTCAAAAGGTGTGAAAAATATGAAGAGCTTCAAAATGTGTCAAAAATATGAAGAGCATGAAACGGTCTGAAAAATAGGAGAATCATGAAGCGGTGTTAAAAAACATGAACAGCCTGAAAAGGTGTGAAAAACATGAAGAGCTTCAAATTTGTGAAATACATGAGGAGCATGAAACTCTCTGAAAAATAGGAGGAGCATGAAACGGTGATCAAAAACATGAAGAGCCTGAAAAGGTGTGAAAAATATAAAGAGTTTCAAAATGTGTGAAATACATGAGGACCATGAAACAGTCTGAAAAATATGAGAAGCATGAAGTGGTGTTCAAAAACATGAAGAGCCTGAAAAGGTGTGAAATATAAGAAGAGCTTCAAAATGTTTCAAAAATATGAGGAGCATGATACGTTCTGAAAAATAGGAGGAGCATGAAGCACTGTTCAGAAACATGAAGAGCCTGACAAGGTGTGAAAAATATAAAGAGCTTCAAAAGGTGTGAAATACATGACGACCATGAAACAGTCTGAAAAATAGGAGGAGCATGAAATGTTGTTGAAAAACTTGAAGAGCCTGAAAACGTGTGAAAAAATATGAAGAGTTTCCAAATGTGTCAAAAATGAGATGAGCATGAAACAGTCTGAAAAATAGGATGAGCATGAAGCGGTGTTGAAAATCATGAAGAGCCTGAAAAGATGTGAATAATATGTAGAGCTTCAAAAGGTGTGAAAATATGAAGAGCTTCAAAAGCTGTCAAAATAAGATTATCATGAAACGGTCTGAAAATTAGGAGGAGCATGAAGTGGTGTTGAAAAAAAAGAAGAGCCTGAAAAGGTGTGAAATATATGAAGAGCTTCAAAAGGCGTGAAAATATGAAGAGCTTCAAAAGCTGTCAAAATGAGATGAGAATGAAACGGTCTGAAAATTAGGAGCAGCATGAAACGGTGTTCACACAAATGAAGAGCCTCAAAATGTGTGAAAAATAAGAAGAGCTTCAAAAGGTGTGAAATACATTTGGAGCATGAAACTGTGTGTAAAATAGGAGGAGCATGAAGAGGTGTTCAAAAACATGAAGAGCCTGAAAAGGTGTGAAAAATATGAAGAGCTTCAAAAGGTGTGAAATACATGAGAGGAATGAAACTGTCTGAAAAATAGGAGGAGCATGAAGCGGTTGTGAAAAACATGAAGAGCCTGAAAAGTTGTGAAAAATATAAAGAGCTTCTAAAGGTGTCAAAAATATGAGGACAATGAAACGCTCTGGAAAAGAGGAGGAGCATGAAGTGGTGTTGAAAAAGATGAAGAGCCTGAAAAGGTGTGAAAAATTTGAAGAGCTTCAAAACGTGTCAAAATTATGAGGAGCATGAAACGGTCTGAAAAATAGGAGGAGCATGAAGTGGTGTTGAAAAACATGAAGAGCCTGAAATGATGTGAAATATATGAAGAGGTTCAAAAGGTGCGAAAAATATGAGGAGGTTCAAAAAGGGTCAAAAATATGAGGAGCATGAAACGGTCAGAAAAATACGAGGAGCATGAAGCGGTGTTCAAAAACATGAAGAGCCTGAAAAGGTGTGAAAAATATGAAGAGATTCAAAATGTGTCAAAAATATGAGGAGCATGAAATGGTCTGAAAAATAGGAGGAGCATGAAACGGTGTTCAAAAAACATGAAGAACCTGAAAAGGTGTGAAAAATATGAAGAGTTTCTAAAGGTGTCAAAAATATGAGGAGCATGAAACGGTCTGAAAAATAGGAAGACCATGAAACGGTGTTCAAAACATGAAGAGCCTGAAAGGTGGGAAAATTCTGAAGAGATTCAAAAGCTGTGAAATACATGTGGAGCATAAAACGGTCTCAAAAATAGGAGGAGCATGAAGCGGTGTTCGAAAACATGAAGAGCCTGAAAAGGTGAGAAAAATATGAAGAGCCTCAAAACGTGTCAAAAATAGGAAGAGCATTAAACGGTCTGAAAAAATAGGAGGAGCATGAAGCGGTGTTGAAAAACATGAAGAGCCTGAAATGGTGTGAAAAATATGAAGAGCTTCAACAGGTGTGTAAAAGATGAGGAGCATGAAACGGTCGGAAAAATAGGAGGAGCATGAAATGGTGTTCAAAACATGAAGAGCCTGAAAAGGTGTGAAAAATATGAAGAGCTTCAAAGGTATTAAAAATATGAGGAGCATGAAACGGTCTGAAAAATAGGAAGAGCATGAAGTGGTTGTGAAAAACATGAAGAGCCTGAAAAGGTGTGCGAAATACGAAGAGGTTCAAAAGGTGTGAAATACATGAGGAGCATGAAACGGTCTGAAAAATAGGAGGAGCATGAAGCGGTGTTCAAAAACATGAAGAGCCTGAAAAAGTGTGAAAAATATGAAGAGCTTCAAAAAGTGTCAAAAATATGAAGAGAATGAAACAGTCCGAAAAATAGGAGGAGCATGAAAAGGTGTTGAAAAACATGAAGAGGGTGAAAATATGTGTAAAATATGAAGAGCTTCAAAAGGTGTGAAAAATATGAAGAGCTTCAAAAGGTGTGAAAAATATGAAGAGCTTCAAAAGGTGTCAAATATATGAGGAGCATGAAACGGTCAATAAAATAGGAGGAGTATGAAGCGATGTTGAAAAACATGAAGAGTCTGAAAAGGTGTGAAATATATGAAGAGCTTCAAAAGGTGTGAAATATAGGAGGAGCATGAAGCGGTGTTCAAAAACATGAAGAGCCTGAAAAGGTGTGAAATATATGAAGAGCTTCAAAAGGTGTCGAAAATAAGAGGAGCATGAAACGGTCAATAAAATAGGAGGAGTATGAAGCGATGTTGAAAAACATGAAGAGTCTGAAAAGGTGTGAAATATATGAAGAGCTTCAAAAGGTGTGAAATATAGGAGGAACATGAAGCGGTGTTCAGAAACATGAAGAGCTTGAAAAGGTGTGAAATATATGAAGAGCTTCAAAAACTGTGAAATATAGGAGGAGCATGAAGCGGTGTTCAGAAACATGAAGAGCCTTAAAAGGTGTGAAATATATGAAGAGCTTCAAAATTTGTCAAATATGAGTAGCATAAAACGGTCTCAAAATATGACGAGCATGAAGCGGTGTTGAAAAACATGTAGAGCCTGAAAAGGTGTGAAATACATGAAGAGCTTCAAAAGGTGTCAAAAATATGAGGAGCATGAAACGGTCTGAAAAATAGGAGGAGCATGAAATGGTGTTCAAAACATGAAGAGCTTGAAAAGGTGTGAAAAATATTAAGAGCTTCAAAAGTATCAAAAATATGAGGAGCATGAAACGGCCTGAAAAATAGGAAGAGCATGAAGCGGTGTTGAATAACATGAAGATCTTGAAAAGGTGTGAACAATATTAGGAGCATGAAACGGTCTCAAAAATATGAGGAGCATGAAGCAGTGTTGAAAATCATGAAGAGCCTGAAAAGGTGTGAAAAATATGAAGAGATTCAAAAGGTGTCAAACATATGAGCACCATGAAACTGTGTTGAAAAACAAGAAGAGCATGAAAAGGTGTGAAAAATATGAGGAGCATGAAAAGGTCTGAAAAATAGGAGGAGCATGAAATGTTGTTGAAAAACATGAAGAGCAAGAAAAGGTGTGAAAAATATGAAGAGCTTCAAAAGGTGTCAATAATAAGAGGTGCATGAAACAGTCTGAAAAATAGGAGGAGCATGAAACGATCTGAAAAATAGGAGGAGCATGAAGCGGTGTTGAAAAATATGAAGAGCATGAAAAGGTGTGACAAATATAAAGAGTTTCAAAAAGTGTCAATGATATGAGGAGCATGATACGGTCTGAAAAATAGGAGCAGCATGAAACTGTGTTGAAAAACATGAAGAGCATGAAAAGGTGTGAAAAAAGGAAGAGCTTTAAAAGGTGTCAAATATATGAGGAGCATGAAACGGTCTGAAAAATAGAAGTAGCATGAAGCGGTGACAAAAAAATGAAGAGCCTGAAAAGGTGTGAAAAATATGAAGAGCTTCAAAAGGTGTGAAAAATATGAGGAGCATGAAACGGTCAGAAAAATAGGAGGAGCATAAAGCGGTGTTCAAAAACATGAAGAGCATGAAAAGGTGTGAAAAATATGAAGAGCTTCAAAAGGTGTCAAAAATATGAGGAGCATGAAACGGTCTGAAAAATAGGCGGAGCCTGAAACTGTGTTGAAAACATGAAAGGCCTGAAAAGTTGTGAAAAATATGAAGAGCTTCAAAAGGTGTGAAAAATATGAAGAGTTTCAAAGGTTTGAAATACATGAGGATCATGAAAAGGTTTGAAAAATAGGAGGAGCATGCAGCGGTGTTGAAAAATATGAAGAGCCTGAAAAGGTTTGAAAAATATGAAGAGCTTCAAAAGGTGTGAAATAAATGAGGAGCATGAAACGGTCTGAAAAATAGGAGGAGCATGAAGCGGTGTTCAAAAACATGAAGAGCCTGAAAAGGCTTGAAAAATAAGAAGAGCTTCAAAATGTGTGAAATAAATGAGGAGCATGAAACGGTCTCAAAAATAGTAGGAGCATGAAGCGGTGTTCAAAAACATGGAGAGCCTGAAAAGTTTTGAAAAATATGAAGAACTTCAAAAGGTGTCAAAAATATGAGGAGCATGAAACGGTCTGAAAAATAGGAGCAGCATGAAATGGTGTTGAAAAACATGAAGATCCTGAAAAGCTGTGAAAAATATGAAGAGCTTCAAAAGGTGTGAAATATATGAGGAGCATGAAACGGTCTGAAAAATCGGAGGAGCATGAAGCTGTGCTCAAAAACATGAAGATCCAGAAAAGGTGTGAAAAATATGAAGAGCTTCGAAAGGTGTGACAAATATGAGGAGCATGAAACGGTCTGAAAAGTTGGAGGAGTATGAAACGTGCTGAAAAATAGGAGGAGCATGAAACTGTCAGAAAAATAGGAGGATCATGAAGCCGTGTTGAAAAACATGAAGAGCGTGAAAGGTTGTGAAAAATAGGAGGAGCTTCAAAATGTGTGAAAAATATGAGGAACATGAAACGGTCTGAAAATAGGAGGAGCATGAAGCGGTGTTGAAAAACATGAAGAGCCTGAAAAGGTGTGAAAAATATGAAGAGCTTCAAAAGGTGTGAAAAATATGAAGAGCTTCAAAAGGTATCAAAAATGAGAAGAGCATAAAGGGGTCTGAAAAATAGGAGGAGCATGACGTGGTGTTGAAAAAAATGAAGAGCCTGAAAAGGTGTGAAATATATGAAGAGCTTCAAAAGGTGTGAAATACATGAGAAGCATGAAACTCTCTGAAAAATAAAAGGAGCAAGAAGGGGTGTTCAAAAACATGAAGAGGCTGAAAAGGTGTGAAAAACATGAAGAGCTTAAAAAGGTGTGAAAAATATGAGGAGCATGAAACGGTCTGAAAAAAAAGGAGGAGCATGAAACGGTGATCAAAAACATGAAGAGCATGAAAAGGTGTGAAAAATATGAAGAGCTTCAAAAGGTGTGAAATACATGAGGAACATGAAACGGTCTGAAATTTAGGAGAAGCATTAAGTGGTGTGGAAAAACATGAAGAGCCTGAAAAGGTGTGAAAAATATGAAGAGCTTCAAAAGTTGTGAAAAATATGAGGAGCATGAAATGGTCTGAAAAATAGAAGCGGCATGAAATGGTGTTGAAAAATATGAAGAGCCTAAAAAGGTGTGAAAAATATGAAGAGCTTCAAAAGATGTGAAAAATATGAGGAGCATGATACTGCCTGAAAAATATGAGGAGCATGAAGTGGTGTGGAAGAAATGAAGAGCCTGAAAAGGTGTGAAATATATTAAGAGCATCAATAGGTGTCAAAAATATGAGAAGCATGAAACGGTCTGCAAAAAGGAGGAGCATGAAGTGGTGTTGATAAACTTGAAGAGCCTGAAAAGGTGTTAAAAATATGAAAAGCTACAAAAGGTGGGAAAAATATCAGGAGCATGAAACGGTCTGAAAATAGCAGGATCATGAAGCGGTTGTGAAAAACATGAAGAGTCTGAAAACGTGTGAAAATATGAAGAGCTTCAAAAGGTGTGAAAAATATGAGGAGCATGAAACGGTCTAAAAAATAGGAGGAGCATGAAGCGGTGTTCAAAAATATGAAGAGCCTGAAAAGGTGTGAAAAATATGAAGAGCTTCAAAAGGTGTCAAAAATATGAGGAGCATGAAACGGTCTGAAAAATAGGAGGAGCATGAAGCGCTGTTGAAAAACATGAAGAGCCTGAAAAGGTGTGAGAAAGATGAAGAGCTTCAAAAGGTGTCAAAAATATGAGGAGCATGAAACGGTCTGAAAAAGAGGAGGAGCATGAAGCGGTGTTGAAAAACATGAAGAGCCTGAAAAGGTGTGAAAAATATGAAAAGCTTCAAAAGGTGTGAAATACATGAGGAGCATGAAAGAGCTGAAAATTAGGAGAAGCATGAAGTGGTGTGGAAAAACATGAAGAGCCTGAAAAGGTGTGAAAAATATGAAGAGCTTCAAAAGGTGTGAAAAATATGAGGAGCATGTTATGGTTTGAAAAATAGGATTAGCATGAAGAGGTGTTCAAAAACATGAAGAGCCTGAAAAGTTGTGAAAAATATGGAAAGCTTCAAAAGGTGTCAAAAATGAGATGAGCATGAAACTGTCTGAAATATAGGAGGAGTATGAAGCGGTGTTCAAAACATGAAGAGCCCGAAAAGGTGTGAAAAATATGAAGAGCTTCAAAAGGTGTCACAAATATGAGGAGCATGAAACGGACTGAAAAATCGGAGGAGCATGAAGCGGTGTTGAAAAACATGAAGAGCCTGAAAAGGTGTGAAAAATATGAAGAGTTTCAAAAGGTGTCAAAAATATGAATAGCATGAAAAGGTCTGCAAAAAAGAAGCATGAAGTGGTGTTGAAAAACATGAAGAGCCTGAAAAGGTGTGAAAAATATGAAAAGTTTCAAAAGGTGTCAAAAATATGAGGAGCATGAAACGGTCTGAAAAATAGGAGGAACAAGAAGAAGTGTTCAAAAACAAGAAGAGCCTGAAAAGGTGTGAAAAATATGAGGAGCTTCAAAAGGTGTGAAATATATGAGGAGCATGAAACTCTCTGAAAAATAGAAGGAGCATGATGTGGTGTTCAAAAACATGAAGAGCCTGAAAACGTGTGAAAAATACGAAGAGCTTCAAAAGGTGTCAAAAATATGAGGAGAATGATACGGTTTAAAAAATAGGAGGAGCATGAAGCGGTGTTGAAAAACATGAAGAGTATGAAAACGTGTGAAATTATGAAGAACTTCAAAAATATGAAAAATATGAAGAGCTTCAAAAAGTGTGAAAAATATGAAGAGCTTCAAAAGGTGTCAAAATGAGATGAACATGAAACGGTCTGAAACATAGGAGGAGCATGAAGCGGTGTTGAAAATCATAAAGAGCCTGAAAATTTGTGAAAAATATGAAGAGCTTCAAAAGGTGTCAAATATATGAGGAGAATGAAACGGACTGTAAAATAGGAGGAGCATGAAATGGTGTTCAAAAACATGAAGAGCCTGAAAAGGTGTGAAAAATAAGAAGAGCTTCAAAAGGTGTCAAAAATATGAGGAGCATGAAAAGTTATGAAAAATAGGAGGAGCATGAAGCGGTGTTCAACAACAGGAAGACCCTGAAAAGTAGTGAAAAATATGAAGAGCTTCAAAAGGTGTCAAAAATATGAGGAGCATGAAACGGTCTGAAAAATAGGAGGACTATGAAACGGTGTTCAAAAATATGAAGAGCCTGAAAAGGTGTGAAAAATATGAAGAGCTTCAAAACGTGTCAAAAATATGAGAAGCATGAAACGGTCTGAAAAATAGGAGGAGCAAGAAAGGGTGTTGAACAACATGAAGAGCCTGAAAACGTGTGAAAAATATGAAGAGCTTCAAAAGATGTGAAAAATATGAAGAGCTTCAAAAGGTGTCAAAAATGAGATGAGCATGAAACCGTCTGAAAAATAGGAGGAGCATGAAGTAGTGATGAAAAACATGAAGAACCTGAAAAGCTGTGAGAAACATGAAGAGCTTCAAAATGTGTCAAATATATGAGGAGCATGAAACGGTCTGAAAAAGAGGAGGAGCAGGAAGCGGTGTTGAGAAACATGAAGAGCCTGAAAATGTGTGAAAAATATGAAGAGCTTCTAAAGGTGTCAAAAATATGAGGAGCATGAAACGGTCTTAAAAATACGAGGAGCATGAAGTGGTATTGAAAAACATGAAGAGCCTGAAAAGGTGTGAAATATATGAAGAGCTTCAAAAGGTGTCAAATATATGAGGAGCATGAATCGGTCTAAAAAATAGGAGGATCATGAAAAGTTGTTGAAAAACATGAAGATCCTGAAAAGATGTGAAAAATATGAAGAGCTTCAAAAGGTGTGAAATATATGAGGTGCAAGAAACGGTCTGAAAAATAGGAGGAGCATGAAGCGGTGTTGAAAATCATGAAGAGCCTGAAAAGGTGTGAAAAATATGAAGAGCTTCAAAAGGTGTCAAAAATATGAGGAGCATGAAACGTTCTGAAAAATAGGAGGAGCATGAAGCAGTGTTGAAAAAAATGAAGAGACTGAAAAGATGTGAAAAATATGAACAGCTTCAAAAGGTGGAAAAATATGAGGAGCATGAAACGATCTAAAAAATAGGAGTACCATGAACCGGTGTTGAAAAACATGAAGAGCCAGAAAAGGTGTGAAAAATATTAAGAGCTTCAAAATGTGTGAAAAATATGAAGAGCTTCAAAAGGTGTCAAAAAAGAGATGAGCATGAAACGGTCTGAAAAATAGGAGGAGAATGAAGTGGTGTTGAAAAAAATGAGAAGCCTGAAAAGGTGTGAAAAATATGAAGAGCTTCAAAAGGTGTCAAAAATGAGATCATCATGAAACGGTCAGAAAAATAGGAGGTGCATGAGGTGGTGTTGAAAAAAAAGAAGAGACTGAAAAGGTGTGAAATATATGAAGAGCTTCAAAAGATGTCAAAATATGAGGAGCATGATACGGACTGAAAAATAGGAGGAGCATGAAGCAGTGTTCAAAACATGAAGAGCCTGAAAAATTGTGAAAAATATGAAAAGCTTCCAAAGGTGTCAAAAATGAGATGAGCATGAAACGGTCTGAAAAATAGGAGGAGCATGAAGTGGTGTTGAAAAAATGAAGAGCCGGAAAAGGTGTGAAAAATATGAAAAGCTTCAAAAGGTGTCAAAAATATGAGGAGCATGAAACGGTCTGAAAAATAGGAGGAGCATGAAGCGGTGTTCAAAAATATGAAGAGCCTGAAAAGGTGTGAAAAATATGAAGAGCTTCAAAAGGTGTCAAAAATATGAGGAGCATGAAACGGTCTGAAAAATAGGAGGAGCATGAAGCGGTGTTGAAAAACATGAAGAGCCTGAAAAGGTGTGAGAAATATGAAGAGCTTCAAAAGGTGTCAAAAATATGAGGAGCATGAAACGGTCTGAAAAAGAGGAGGAGCATGAAGCGGTGTTGAAAAACATGAAGAGCCTGAAAAGGTGTGAAAAATATGAAAAGCTTCAAAAGGTGTGAAATACATTAGGAGCATGAAAGAGCTGAAAATTAGGAGAAGCATGAAGTGGTGTGGAAAAACATCAAGAGCCTGAAAAGGTGTGAAAAATATGAAGAGCTTCAAAAGGTGTGAAAAATATGAAGAGCTTTAAAAGGTGTCAAAAATGAGATGAGCATGAAACGGTCTGAATAATAGGAGGAGCAAGAAGCGGTGTTGAAAAACATAAAGAGCATGAAAACGTATGAAGAATATGAAGAGCTTCAAAAGGTGTGAAAAATATGAAGAGCTTTAAAAGGTGTCAAAAATGAGATGAGCATGAAACGGTCTGAAAAATAGGTGGAGCATGAAGTGGTATTGAAAAACATGAAGAGCCTGAAAAGGTGTGAAAGATATGAAGAGCTTCAAAAGGTCTCAAAAATATGAGGAGCATGAAACCGTCTGAAAAATAGGAACAGCACGAAGCGGTGTTGCAAAACATGAAGAGCCTGAAAAGGTGTCAAAAATATGAAGAGCTTCAAAAGGTGTGAAATACATGAGGAGCATTAAACGCCCTGAAAAATAGGAGGAGCATGCAGAGTTGTTCAAAAACATGAAGAGCCTGAAAAGGTGTCAAAAATATGAAGAGATTCAAAAGGTGTGAAAAATATGAAGAGCTTCAAAATGCTTCAAAAATGAAATGAGCATGAAACGGTCTGAAAAAGCTGAGGAGCATGAAGTGGTGTTGAAACACATGAAGAGCCTGAAAAGGTGTGAAAAATATGAAGAGGTTCAAAGGTGTGAAATACATGAGGATCATGAAATGGTTTGAAAAATACGAGGAGCATGAAGCAGTGTTCAAAAACATGAAGAGTCTGAAAAGGTTTGAAAAATATGAAGAGCTTCAAAATGTGTCAAAAATATGAGGAGCATGAAACCGTCTGAAAAATAGGAGGAGCATGAAGCGGTGTTGAAAAACATGAAGAGCGTGAAAACGAGTGAAAAATATGAAGAGCTTCAAAAGGTATGAAAAATATGAAGAGCTTCAAAAGGTGTCAAAAAAGAGATGAGCATGAAACCGTCTGAAAAATAGGTGGAGCATGAAGCGGTGTTGAAAACCATGAAGAGCCTGAAAAGATGTGAAAAATATGAAGAGCTTCAAAAGGTGTCAAAAATATGAGGAGCATGAAACGGTCTGAAAAATAGGAGGAGCATGAAACCGTGTTCAAAAACATGAAGAGACTGAAAAGGGTGAAAAATATGAAGAGCTTCAAAAGGTGTGAAAAATAGGAGGAGCATGAAGCGGTGTGCAAAAACATGAAAATCCTGAAAAGGTGTGAAAAATATGAAGAGCATCAAAAAGTGTCAAAAATATGAGGAGCATGAAACGGTCTGAAAAATAGGAGGAGCATGAAGCGGTGTTGAAAAACATGAAGAGCCTGAAAAGGTGTTAAAAATATGAAGAGTTTCAAAAGGTGTCAAATATATGAGCAGCAAGAATCGGTCTGAAATATAGGAGGAGCATGAAACGGTGTTGAAAAACATGCAGAGCCTGAAAAGGTGTGAAAAATATGAAGAGCTTCAAATGGTGTCAAATATATGAAGAGCTTCAAAAGGTGTCAAAAATGAGATGAGCATGAAACGGTCTGAAAAATAGGAGGAGCAAGAAGTCGTGTTCCAAAAAATGAAGAGCCTGAGAAGGTTTGAAATATATCAAGAACTTCAAAATGTGTCAAAAATATGAGGAGCATGAAACGGTCTGAAAAATAGGAGGAGCAAGAAACGGTGTTGAAAAACATGCAGAGCCTGAAAAGGTGTGAAAAATATGAAGAACTTCAAAAGGTGTGAAATATATGAGGAGCATGAAACGGTCTTAAAAATAGGAGGAGCATGAAGCGGTTTTCAAAAATATGAAGAGCCTGAAAAGGTGTGGAAAATATGAGGAGCTTCAAAATGTGTCAAAATTGAGATGAGCATGAAACGGTCTGAAAAATAGGAAGACCATGAAGTGGTGTTGAAAAACATGAAGAGCCTGAAAATGTGTGAAATATATGAAGAGCTTCAAAAGATGTCAGAAATGAGAGAAGCATGAAACGGTCTGAAAAATAGATGAGCAAGAAGGGGTGTTGAAAAACATGAAGAGCCTGAAAACGTTTGAGAAATATGAAGAGCTTCAAAAGGTGTGGAAAATATGAAGAGCTTCAAAAGGTGTCAAAAATATGAGGAGCATGAAACGCTCTGAAATATAGGAGGAGCATGAAGTGGTGTTGAAAAACTTGAAGAGCTGAAAAGGTGGAAAAATATGAAGAACTTCAACAGGTGTCAAAAATATGAGGAGCATGAAATGGACTGAAAAATAGGAAGATCATGAAGCGGTGTTGAATAACATGAAGAGCCTGAAAAGGTGTGAAAAATATGAAAAGCTTCAAAAGGTGTGAAATACATGAGGAGCATGAAACGGTCTGAAAAATAGGAGTAGAATGAGACGGTGTTGAAAAACATGAAGAGCCTGAAAAGTTGTGAAAAATATGAAGAGCTTCAAAAGGTGTCAAAATTATGAGGAGCATAAAACGGTCTAAAAAATAGGAGGAGCATGAAACGGTGTTCAAAACATGAAGAGCCTGAGAAGATGTGAAATATATGACGAGCTTCAAAAGGTTTGAAATACATGAGGAGCATTAAACTGTCTGAAAAATAGGAGGAGCATGAAGCTGTGTTCAAAAACATGAAGAGCCTGAAAAGGTGTGAAAATAATGAAGAGCTTCAAAAGATGTGAAATATAGGAGCAGCATGAAGCGGTGTTCAGAAACATAAAAAGCCTGAAAAGGTGTGACAAATATGAAGAGCTTCAAAACGTGTCAAAAATATGTGGAGCATGAAATAGTCTGAAAAATAGGAGGAGCATGAAGCGGTGTTGAAAAACATGAAGAACCTGAAAACTTGTAAAAATATGAAGAGCTTCAAAAGGTGTGAAAAATATGAACCGTTTCAAAAGTGTGAAAAATGAGATGAGCATGAAGCGGTCTTAAAAATAGGAGGAGCATGAAGTGTTGTTGAAAAACATAAAGATCCTGAAAATGTGTGAAATATAAGAAGAACTACAAAAGGTGTCAAAAATGTGAGGAGCATTAAAAGGTCTGAAAAATAGGAGGAGCATGAAACGGTGTTGAAAGACATGAAGAGCCTGAAAAGGTGTGAAAAACATGAAGAGCTTCAAAACGTGTCAAAAATATGTGGAGCATGAAAGGGTCTGAAAATTAGCAGGAGCATGAAGCGGTGTTGAAAAACATGAAGAACCTGAAAACGTGTGAAAAATATGAAAAGCTTCAAATGGTGTGAAAAATATGAACAGCTTCAAAAGGTGTGAAAAATATGAAGAGCTTCAAAAGGTGTCATAAATATGAGGAGCAAGAAATGGTCTGAAAAATAAGAGAAGCATGAAATGGTGTTCAAAATATGAAGAGCCTGAAAAGGTGTGAAAAATATGAAGAGCTTCAAAAGGTGTGAAATACATGAGGAGCATGAAACTCTCTAAAAAATAAGAGGAGCATGAAGCGGTGTTCAAAAACATGAAGAGCCTGAAAAGTTGTGAAAAATATGAAGAGCTTCAAAATGTGTGAAAAAAAAAGAAGAGCTTCAAAAGGTGTCAAAAATATGAGGAGCATGAATCGGTCTGAAAAATAGGAGGAGCATGAAACGGTGTTGAAAACATGAAGAGATGAAAAGGTGTGAAAAATATGAAGAGGTTCTAAAGGTGTCAAAAATATGAGGAGCATGAAACAGTCTTTAAAATAGGATGAGAATGAGACGGTTTTGAAAAAGATGAAGAGCATGAAAAGGTGTGAAAAACATGAAGAGCTTCAAAAGGTGTAAAAAATATGAGAGGCATGAAATGACTGAAAAATAGGAGGAGCATGATGCGGTGGTCAAAAACATGAAGAGCCTGAAAAGGTGTGAAAAATATAAAGAGCTTCAAAAGGTGTCAAAAATATTAGGAGCGTGAAACAGTATGAAACATAGGATGAGCATGAAACTTTTTTGAAAAAGATGAAGAGCATGAAAAGGTGTGAAAAATATGAAGAGCTTCAAAAGATGTTAAAAATATGAGGAGCATGAAACTTTCTGAAAAATTGGAGGAGCATGAAGCGGTGTTGAAAAACATGAAAAGCCTGAAAAGGTGGAAAAATATGAAGAGCTTCAAAAGGTGTCAACAATATGAGGAGCATGAAACGGTCTGAAAATTAGGAAGAGCATGAAACTGTGTTGATAAACATGAAGAGCCTGAAAAGGTGTGAAAAATATGAAGAGCTTCAAAAGGTGTCAAATATATGAGGAGCATGAAACAGTGTGAAAAATAGGATGAGCATGAAACGGTTTTAAAAAGACGAAGAGCCTAAAAGGTGTGACGTATATGAAGAGCTTCAAAAGGTGTGAAATACATGAGGAGGTGGAAACGGTCTGAAAATAGTAGGAGCATGAAGCAGCGTTGAAAAATATGAATAGCCTGAAAACGTGTGAAAAATATGAAGAGCTTCAAAAGGTGTGAAATATATGAAGAGCTACAAAAGGTGTCAAAAATATGAGGAGCATGAACCGGTCTGAAATATAGGAGGAGCATGAAGTGATGTTGAAAAACATGAAGAGCCTGAAAAGGTGTGAAAAATATGAAGAGCTTCAAAAGGTGTCAAAAATATGAGGAGAATGAACCGGTCTGAAAAATAGGAGGAGCATGAAGTGGTGTTGAAAAACATGAAGTGCCTGAAAAGTTGTGAAATATATGAAGAGCTTCAAAAGGTGTGAAAAATATGAGGAGCTTCAAAAGGTGTCAAAAATAGGAGGAGCCTGAAACGGTCTGAAAAATAGGAGGAGCATGATACCGTGTTCAAAAATATGAAGAGCCTGAAAAGGTGTGAAAAATATGAAGATCTTCAAAAGGGGTCAAAAATATGAGGAGCATGAAACGATCTGAAAAATAGGAGGAGCATGAAGTGGTGTTCAAAAACATGAAGAGCTTGAAAAGGTGTGAAAAACATGAAGAGCCTCAAAACGTGTCAAAAATATGAGGAGCATGAAACGGTCTGAAAAATAGGAGGAGCATGAAGCGGTGTTGAAAAACATGAAGAGCCTGAAAACGTGTGAAAAATATGAAGAGCTTCAAAAGGTGTGAAATATATGAAGAGCTTCCAAAGGTGTCAAAAATGAGATGAGCATGAAACGGTCTGAAAAATAGGAGGAGCATGAAGTGGTCGTGGAAATCATGAAGTGCCTGAAAAGGTGTGAAATATATGAAGAGTTTCAAAAGTTGTGAAAAAAATGAGGAGATTCAAAAGGTGTCAAAAATATGAGGAGCATGAAACGGTCTGAAAAATAGGAGGAGCATGAAACGGTGTTCAAAAACATGAAGAGCCTGAAAAGGTGTGAAAAATATGAAGAGCTTGAAAAGGTGTGAAATACATGAGGAGACTGAAGCGGTCTGGAAAATAGGAGGAGCATGAAACGGTGTTGAAAAACATGAAGAGCCTGAAAAGGTGTGAAAAATAGGAGGAGCTTCACAAGGTGTCAAATATTTAAGGAGCATGAAACGGTCTGAAAAATAGGAGGAGCATGAAGCAGTCGTCAAAAACATGAAAAACCTGAAAAGTTTTGTAAAATATGAAGAGCTTCAAAAGGTGTGAAAAATATGAGGAACATGAAACGGTCTGAAAAATAGGAGCAGCATGAAACAGTGTTGAAAAACATGAAGAGCCTGAAAAGGTGTGAAAAACATGAAGAGCCTCAAAACGTGTCAAAAATATGAGGAGCATGAAACGGTCTGAAAAATAGGATGAGCATGAAGCGGTGTTGAAAACTTTAAGAGCCTGAAAAGGTGGGAAATATATAAAGAGCTTGAAAATGTGTCAAAAATATGAGGAGCGTGAAACGGTGTGAAAAATAGGAGAAGCATGAAGTGATGTTGAGAAACCTGAAGAGACTGAAAAGGTGTGAAAAATATGAAGAGCTACAAAAGATGTGAAATATATGAGGAGCATGAAATGATCTGAAAAATAGGAGGAGCATGAAACGGTGTTGTAAAACATGAAGAGCCTGAAAGGTGTGAAAATTATGAAGACGTTCAAAATGTGTCAAAAAAAAGGAGGAGCATGAAATGGTGTTCAAAAACATGAAGAGCCTGAAAAGGTGTGAAAAATATTAAGATCTTCAAAAGGTGTCAAAAATATGAGGAGCATGAAACGGTGTGAAAAATAGGAGGAACATGAAGCACGGTTGAAAAACATGAAGAGCCTGAAAAGGTGTGAAAAATATGAACAGCTTCAAAAGCTGTCAAAAATATGAGGAGCATGAAACAGTCTGAAAAATAGGAGGAGCATGACGTGGTGTTGAAAAACATGAAAAGCCTGAAAAGGTGTGAAAAATATGAAGAGCATTAAAAGGTGTGAAAAATATGAGGAACATGAAACGGACTGAAAAAAAGGAGGAGTATGAAGAGGTGTTGAAAACATGAAAAGCCTGAAAATGTGTGAAAAATATGAAGAGCTTCCAAAGGTGTGAAAAATACGAATAGCTTCGAAATGTGTCAATAATGAGAGCAGCATGAAACGGAGTGAAAAATAGGAGGAGCATGAAGCGGTGTGCAAAAAGATGAAGAGCCTGAAAATCTGTGAAATATATGAAGAGCTTCAAAAGGTGTCAAAAATATGAGGAGAAAGAAACGGTCTGAAAAATAGGAGGAGCATGAAGTGGTGTTGACAAACATGAAGAGCTGAAAAGCTGTGAAAAATATGAAGAGCTTTAAAAGGTCTCAAATATATGAGGATCATGAAATTTTCTGAAAAATAGGAGGAGCATGAAACGTTGTTCAAAAATGAAGAGCCTGAAATGGTGTGAAAAATATAAAGAGATTCAAAACATGTCAAACATTGAGGAGCATGAAACGATCTGAAAAATAGGAAGAGCATGATGCAGTGTTGAAAAACATGAAGAGGCTGAAAACGTGTGAAAAATATGAAGTGCTCCAAAGATGTCAAAAATATGAGGAGCATGAAGCGGTCCGAAAAATAGGATGAGCATGAAGCGGTGTTGACAACATTCAGAGCCTGAAAAGGTGTGAAATATATGAAGAGCTTGAAACGGTGTCAAAAATATGAGGAGCATGAAACGGTGTGAAAAATAGAAGAGGCATGAAGTGATGTTGAGAAACATGAAGAGCCTGAAAAGGTGTGAAAAAAATGAAGAGCTACAAAAGGTGTCAAATACATGTGGAGCATGAAACGATCTGAAAAATAGGAGGAGCATGAAGTGGTGTTGAAAAATATGGAGAGCCTGAAAAGGTGTGAAAATTATGAAGAGCTTCAAAATGTGTCAAAAAAAAGGAGGATAATGAAACAGTGTTCAAATACATTAAGAGCCTGAATAGGTGTGAAAAATATGAAGAGCTTCAAAATGTGTCAAAAAAAAAGGAGGACCATGAAGCGGTGTTTAAAAACAAGTAGTGCCTGAAAAGGTGTGAAATATATGAAGAGCTTCAAAAGGTGTCAAAAATATGAGGAGCATGAAATGATCTGAAAAATAGGAGGAGCATGAAGTAGTGTTGAAAAACATGAAGAGCCTGAAAAAGTGTGAAAAATATGAAGAGCTTTAAAAGGTCTCAAATATATGAGGAGCATGTAACTTTCTGAAAAATAGGAGGAGCATGAAACGGTGTTCAAAACATGAAGAGCCTGAAAAGGTTTGAGAAATATGAAGAGCTTCAAAACTTGTCAAACATTGAGGAGCATGAAACTATCTGAAAAATAGGAAGAGCATGATGCCGTGTTGAAAAACATGAAGAGCCTGAAAAGGTGTGAAATATATGATGAGCTTCAAAAGGTGTCAAAAATATGAGGAGCATGAAACGGTCTGAAAAATAGGAGGACCATGAAGCGGTGTTGAAAAACATGAAGAGCCTTAAAAGTTGTGAAAAATATGAAGAGCTTCAAAAGGTGTGAAAAATATGAAGAGCTTCAAAAGGTGTCAAAAATGAGAGGAGCATGAAACGGTCTGAAAAAACGGAGGAGCATGAAGCGGTGTTGAAAAACATGAAGAGTCTTAAAAGATGTGAAAAATATGAAGAGCTTCAAAATGTGTCAAAAATAGGAGGAGGATGAAACGGTCTGAAAAAACGGAGGAGCATGAAGCTGTGTTGAAAAACATGAAGAGTCTTAAAAGATGTGAAAAATATGAAGAGCTTCAAAATGTGTCAAAAATAGGAGGAGGATGAAACGTTGTTAAAAAAACATGAAGAGCCTGAAAAGATGTGAAATATATGAAGAGCTTCAAAAGGTGTGAAAAATATGAAGAGCTTCAAAAGGTGTGAAATACATGAGGAGCATGAAACTCTCTGAATAATAGGAGGAGCATGAAGTGGTGTTCAAAACATGAAGAGCCTGAAAGGTGTGAAAAATATGAAGAGCTTCAAATCGTGTCAAAAATATGAGGAGCATGAAACGGTCTGAAAAATAGGAGGAGCACGACGTGTTGTTGAAAAACGGGAATAGCCTGAAAAGGTGAGAATATATGAAGAGCTTCAAAAGGTGTGAAAACTATGAGGAGCATGAAACGGTCTGAATAATAGAAGGAGCATGAAACGGTGTTTAAACAAATGAAGAGCCTGAAAAGGTGTGAAAAATATGAAGAGTTTCAAAAGGTTTGAAAAATATGAGGAGCATGAAATGGTCCGAAAAATAGGAGATGCATGAAGTTGTGTTGAAAAACATGAAGAGCCTGAAGAGGTTTGAGAAATATGAAGAGCTTCAAAAGGTGTCAAAAATGAGATGAGCATGAAACGGTCTGAAAAATAGGAGGTACATTAAGCGGTGTTGAAAAACATGAAGAGCCTGAAAAGGTTTGAGAAATATGAAGAGCTTCAAAATGTGTGAAAAACATGTGGAGCATGATATGGTTTGAAAAATAGGATTAGCATGAAGCGGTGTTCAAAAACATGAAGAGCCTGAAAATATGTGAAAAATATGAAAAGCTTCAAAAGGTGTCAAAAATGAGATGAGCATGAAACGGTCTGAAAAATAGAAGGAGCATGAAGTGGTGTTCAAAAACATGAAGAGCCTGTAAAGGTGTGAAAAATATGAAGAGCTTCAAAAGGTGTGAAAAACATGAGGAGTATGATATGGTTTGAAAAATAGGATTAGCATGAAGCGGTGTTCAAAAACATGAAGAGCCTGAAAATATGTGAAAAATATGAAAAGCTTCAAAAGGTGTCAAAAATGAGATGAGCATGAAACGGTCTGAAAAATAGGAAGAGCATGATGCAGTGTTGAAAAACATGAAGAGGCTGAAAACGTGTGAAAAATATGAAGTGCTCCAAAGATGTCAAAAATATGAGGAGCATGAAGCGGTCCGAAAAATAGGATGAGCATGAAGCGGTGTTGACAACATTCAGAGCCTGAAAAGGTGTGAAATATATGAAGAGCTTGAAACGGTGTCAAAAATATGAGGAGCATGAAACGGTGTGAAAAATAGAAGAGGCATGAAGTGATGTTGAGAAACATGAAGAGCCTGAAAAGGTGTGAAAAAAATGAAGAGCTACAAAAGGTGTCAAATACATGTGGAGCATGAAACGATTTGAAAAATAGGAGGAGCATGAAGTGGTGTTGAAAAATATGGAGAGCCTGAAAAGGTGTGAAAATTATGAAGAGCTTCAAAATGTGTCAAAAAAAAGGAGGATAATGAAACAGTGTTCAAATACATTAAGAGCCTGAATAGGTGTGAAAAATATGAAGAGCTTCAAAATGTGTCAAAAAAAAAGGAGGACCATGAAGCGGTGTTTAAAAACAAGTAGTGCCTGAAAAGGTGTGAAATATATGAAGAGCTTCAAAAGGTGTCAAAAATATGAGGAGCATGAAATGATCTGAAAAATAGGAGGAGCATGAAGTAGTGTTGAAAAACTTGAAGAGCCTGAAAAAGTGTGAAAAATATGAAGAGCTTTAAAAGGTCTCAAATATATGAGGAGCATGTAACTTTCTGAAAAATAGGAGGAGCATGAAACGGTGTTCAAAACATGAAGAGCCTGAAAAGGTTTGAGAAATATGAAGAGCTTCAAAACTTGTCAAACATTGAGGAGCATGAAACTATCTGAAAAATAGGAAGAGCATGATGCCGTGTTGAAAAACATGAAGAGCCTGAAAAGGTGTGAAATATATGATGAGCTTCAAAAGGTGTCAAAAATATGAGGAGCATGAAACGGTCTGAAAAATAGGAGGACCATGAAGCGGTGTTGAAAAACATGAAGAGCCTTAAAAGTTGTGAAAAATATGAAGAGCTTCAAAAGGTGTGAAAAATATGAAGAGCTTCAAAAGGTGTCAAAAATGAGAGGAGCATGAAACGGTCTGAAAAAACGGAGGAGCATGAAGCGGTGTTGAAAAACATGAAGAGTCTTAAAAGATGTGAAAAATATGAAGAGCTTCAAAATGTGTCAAAAATAGGAGGAGGATGAAACGGTCTGAAAAAACGGAGGAGCATGAAGCTGTGTTGAAAAACATGAAGAGTCTTAAAAGATGTGAAAAATATGAAGAGCTTCAAAATGTGTCAAAAATAGGAGGAGGATGAAACGTTGTTAAAAAAACATGAAGAGCCTGAAAAGATGTGAAATATATGAAGAGCTTCAAAAGGTGTGAAAAATATGAAGAGCTTCAAAAGGTGTGAAATACATGAGGAGCATGAAACTCTCTGAATAATAGGAGGAGCATGAAGTGGTGTTCAAAACATGAAGAGCCTGAAAGGTGTGAAAAATATGAAGAGCTTCAAAACGTGTCAAAAATATGAGGAGCATGTAACTTTCTGAAAAATAGGAGGAGCATGAAACGGTGTTCAAAACATGAAGAGTCTGAAAAGGTTTGAGAAATATGAAGAGCTTCAAAACTTGTCAAACATTGAGGAGCATGAAACTATCTGAAAAATAGGAAGAGCATGATGCCGTGTTGAAAAACATGAAGAGCCTGAAAAGGTGTGAAATATATGATGAGCTTCAAAAGGTGTCAAAAATATGAGGAGCATGAAACGGTCTGAAAAATAGGAGGACCATGAAGCGGTGTTGAAAAACATGAAGAGCCTTAAAAGTTGTGAAAAATATGAAGAGCTTCAAAAGGTGTGAAAAATATGAAGAGCTTCAAAAGGTGTCAAAAATGAGAGGAGCATGAAACGGTCTGAAAAAACGGAGGAGCATGAAGCAGTGTTGAAAAACATGAAGAGTCTTAAAAGATGTGAAAAATATGAAGAGCTTCAAAATGTGTCAAAAATAGGAGGAGGATGAAACGGTCTGAAAAAACGGAGGAGCATGAAGCTGTGTTGAAAAACATGAAGAGTCTTAAAAGATGTGAAAAATATGAAGAGCTTCAAAATGTGTCAAAAATAGGAGGAGGATGAAACGTTGTTAAAAAAACATGAAGAGCCTGAAAAGATGTGAAATATATGAAGAGCTTCAAAAGGTGTGAAAAATATGAAGAGCTTCAAAAGGTGTGAAATACATGAGGAGCATGAAACTCTCTGAATAATAGGAGGAGCATGAAGTGGTGTTCAAAACATGAAGAGCCTGAAAGGTGTGAAAAATATGAAGAGCTTCAAAACGTGTCAAAAATATGAGGAGCATGAAACGGTCTGAAAAATAGGAGGAGCACGACGTGTTGTTGAAAAACGTGAATAGACTGAAAAGGTGAGAATATATGAAGAGCTTCAAAAGGTGTGAAAACTATGAGGAGCATGAAACGGTCTGAATAATAGAAGGAGCATGAAACGGTGTTTAAACAAATGAAGAGCCTGAAAAGGTATGAAAAATATGAAGAGTTTCAAAAGGTTTGAAAAATATGAGGAGCATGAAATGGTCCGAAAAATAGGAGATGCATGAAGTTGTGTTGAAAAACATGAAGAGCCTGAAGAGGTTTGAGAAATATGAAGAGCTTCAAAAGGTGTCAAAAATGAGATGAGCATGAAACGGTCTGAAAAATAGGAGGTGCATTAAGCGGTGTTGAAAAACATGAAGAGCCTGAAAAGGTTTGAGAAATATGAAGAGCTTCAAAAGGTGTGAAAAACATGAGGAGCATGATATGGTTTGAAAAATAGGATTAGCATGAAGCGGTGTTCAAAAACATGAAGAGCCTGAAAATATGTGAAAAATATGAAAAGCTTCAAAAGGTGTCAAAAATGAGATGAGCATGAAACGGTCTGAAAAATAGAAGGAGCATGAAGTGGTGTTCAAAAACATGAAGAGCCTGTAAATGTGTGAAAAATATGAAGAGCTTCAAAAGGTGTGAAAAACATGAGGAGCATGATATGGTTTGAAAAATAGGATTAGCATGAAGCGGTGTTCAAAAACATGAAGAGCCTGAAAATATGTGAAAAATATGAAAAGCTTCAAAAGGTGTCAAAAATGAGATGAGCATGAAACGGTCTGAAAAATAGGAAGAGCATGATGCAGTGTTGAAAAACATGAAGAGGCTGAAAACGTGTGAAAAATATGAAGTGCTCCAAAGATGTCAAAAATATGAGGAGCATGAAGCGGTCCGAAAAATAGGATGAGCATGAAGCGGTGTTGACAACATTCAGAGCCTGAAAAGGTGTGAAATATATGAAGAGCTTGAAACGGTGTCAAAAATATGAGGAGCATGAAACGGTGTGAAAAATAGAAGAGGCATGAAGTGATGTTGAGAAACATGAAGAGCCTGAAAAGGTGTGAAAAAAATGAAGAGCTACAAAAGGTGTCAAATACATGTGGAGCATGAAACGATCTGAAAAATAGGAGGAGCATGAAGTGGTGTTGAAAAATATGGAGAGCCTGAAAAGGTGTGAAAATTATGAAGAGCTTCAAAATGTGTCAAAAAAAAGGAGGATAATGAAACAGTGTTCAAATACATTAAGAGCCTGAATAGGTGTGAAAAATATGAAGAGCTTCAAAATGTGTCAAAAAAAAAGGAGGACCATGAAGCGGTGTTTAAAAACAAGTAGTGCCTGAAAAGGTGTGAAATATATGAAGAGCTTCAAAAGGTGTCAAAAATATGAGGAGCATGAAATGATCTGAAAAATAGGAGGAGCATGAAGTAGTGTTGAAAAACATGAAGAGCCTGAAAAAGTGTGAAAAATATGAAGAGCTTTAAAAGGTCTCAAATATATGAGGAGCATGTAACTTTCTGAAAAATAGGAGGAGCATGAAACGGTGTTCAAAACATGAAGAGCCTGAAAAGGTTTGAGAAATATGAAGAGCTTCAAAACTTGTCAAACATTGAGGAGCATGAAACTATCTGAAAAATAGGAAGAGCATGATGCCGTGTTGAAAAACATGAAGAGCCTGAAAAGGTGTGAAATATATGATGAGCTTCAAAAGGTGTCAAAAATATGAGGAGCATGAAACGGTCTGAAAAATAGGAGGACCATGAAGCGGTGTTGAAAAACATGAAGAGCCTTAAAAGTTGTGAAAAATATGAAGAGCTTCAAAAGGTGTGAAAAATATGAAGAGCTTCAAAAGGTGTCAAAAATGAGAGGAGCATGAAACGGTCTGAAAAAACGGAGGAGCATGAAGTGGTGTTGAAAAACATGAAGAGTCTTAAAAGATGTGAAAAATATGAAGAGCTTCAAAATGTGTCAAAAAGAGGAGGAGGATGAAACGGTCTGAAAAAACGGAGGAGCATGAAGCTGTGTTGAAAAACATGAAGAGTCTTAAAAGATGTGAAAAATATGAAGAGCTTCAAAATGTGTCAAAAATAGGAGGAGGATGAAACGTTGTTAAAAAAACATGAAGAGCCTGAAAAGATGTGAAATATATGAAGAGCTTCAAAAGGTGTGAAAAATATGAAGAGCTTCAAAAGGTGTGAAATACATGAGCAGCATGAAACTCTCTGAATAATAGGAGGAGCATGAAGTGGTGTTCAAAACATGAAGAGCCTGAAAGGTGTGAAAAATATGAAGAGCTTCAAAACGTGTCAAAAATATGAGGAGCATGAAACGGTCTGAAAAATAGGAGGAGCACGACGTGTTGTTGAAAAACGTGAATAGCCTGAAAAGGTGAGAATATATGAAGAGCTTCAAAAGGTGTGAAAACTATGAGGAGCATGAAACGGTCTGAATAATAGAAGGAGCATGAAACGGTGTTTAAACAAATGAAGAGCCTGAAAAGGTGTGAAAAATATGAAGAGTTTCAAAAGGTTTGAAAAATATGAGGAGCATGAAATGGTCCGAAAAATAGGAGATGCATGAAGTTGTGTTGAAAAACATGAAGAGCCTGAAGAGGTTTGAGAAATATGAAGAGCTTCAAAAGGTGTCAAAAATGAGATGAGCATGAAACGGTCTGAAAAATAGGAGGTGCATTAAGCGGTGTTGAAAAACATGAAGAGCCTGAAAAGGTTTGAGAAATATGAAGAGCTTCAAAAGGTGTGAAAAACATGAGGAGCATGATATGGTTTGAAAAATAGGATTAGCATGAAGCGGTGTTCAAAAACATGAAGAGCCTGAAAATATGTGAAAAATATGAAAAGCTTCAAAAGGTGTCAAAAATGAGATGAGCATGAAACGGTCTGAAAAATAGAAGGAGCATGAAGTGGTGTTCAAAAACATGAAGAGCCTGTAAATGTGTGAAAAATATGAAGAGCTTCAAAAGGTGTGAAAAACATGAGGAGCATGATATGGTTTGAAAAATAGGATTAGCATGAAGCGGTGTTCAAAAACATGAAGAGCCTGAAAATATGTGAAAAATATAAAAAGCTTCAAAAGGTGTCAAAAATGAGATGAGCATGAAACGGTCTGAAAAATAGGAGGTGCATTAAGCGGTGTTGAAAAACATGAAGAGCCTGAAAAGGTTTGAGAAATATGAAGAGCTTCAAAAGGTGTCGAAAGTATGAGGAGCATGAAACAGTCTGAAAAATCGGAGGTGCATGAAGCGGTGTTGTAAAACATGAAGAGCCTGAAAAGGTGTGAGAAATATGAAGAGCTTCAAAAGGTGTCAAATATATGAGTAGCATGAAACGGTCTGCAAAAAAGGAGGAGCATGAAGTGGTGTTGAAAAACATGAAGAGCTTGAAAAGGTGTGAAAAATATGAAAGCTTCAAAAGGTGACAAAAATATGAGGAGCATGAAACGGTCTGAAAAATAGGAGGAACATGAAGTGGTGTTCAAAAACATGAAGAGCCTGAAAAGGTGTGAAAAATATGAAGAGATTCAAAATGTGTCAAAAATATGACGAGCATGAAACCCTCTTAAAAATAGGAGGAGGATGAAGCGGTGTTCAAAAACATGAAGAGCCTGAAAAGGTGTGAAAAATATGAAGAGCTTCAAAATGTGTCCAAAATATGACGAGCATGAAACCCTCTAAAAAATAGGAGGAGGATGAAGCGGTGTTGAAAAACATGAAGAGCCTGAAAATGTGTGCAAAATATGAAGAGCTTCAAAAGGAGTGAAATACATGAGGAGCATGAAAAGATGTTCAAAAACACACAGAGACTTAAAAGGTGCGAAAAGTATGAAGAGCTTCAAAAAGTGTCAAAAATTAGATTAGCATGAAAGGGTCTGAAAAATAGGAGGAGCCTGAACAGGTGTTGAAAATCATGAAGAGGCTGAAAAACTGTGAAAAATATGAAGAGTTTCAAAAATATGAAAATTATGAAGAGCTTCAAAAGGTGTGAAAAATATGAAGAGCTTCAAAAGATGTCAAAAATGAGATGAGCATGAAACGGTCTGAAAAATGGAGGAGCATGAAGTGGTGTTGAAAATCATGAGGAGCCTGAAAAGGTGTGAAATATATGCAGAGCTTCAAAAGGTGTCAAATATATGAGGAGAATGAAACCGTCTGAAAAATACGAGGAGCATGAAGTGTTGTTGAAAAACATGAAGAGCCTGAAAAGGTGTGAAAAATATGAGGAGCTTCAAAAGGTGTCAAAAATATGAGGAGCATGAAACGGTCCGAAAAATAGGAGGATCATGAAGCGGTGTTGAAAAACATGAAGAGCCTGAAAAGGTGTGAAAAATATGAAGAGCTTCAAAAGGTGTCAAAAATATGAGGAGCATGAAACGGTCTGAAAAATAGGACGAGCATAAGCGGTGTTCAAAAACATGAACAGCCTGAAAAGGTGTGAAAAATATGAAGACCTTCAAAAGGTGTGAAAAATATGAAGAGCTTCAAAAGGTGTCAAAAATTAGATTAGCATGAAAGGGTGTGAAAATTAGGAGGAGCATGAAGTGGTGTTGAAAATCATCAAGAGCCTGAAAAGGTGTGAAATATATGAACAGCTTCAAAAGGTGTGAAAATTATGAAGAGCTTCAAAAGGTGTCAAAATTATGAGGAGCATGAAACGGTCTGAACAATAGGAGGAGCATGAAACGGTGTTGAAAAACATGAAGAGCCTGAAAAGGTGTGAAAAATATGAAGAGCTTCAAAACGTGTGAATTATATCAGGAGCATGAAAAGTTCTGAAAATTATGAGGACCATGAAGCGGTGTTCAAAAACATAAAGAGCCTGAAAATGTGTGAAAAATATGAAGAGCTTCAAAAGATGTCACAAATATGAGGAGCATGAAACATTCTGAAAAATAGGAGGAGCATGAAGCGGTGTTGAAAAACATGAAGAGCCTGAAAAGGTGTGAAAAATATATAGAGCTTCAAAAGATGTCAAAAATATGAGGAGCATGAAACTGTCTGAAAAATAGGAGGAGCATGAAGCAGTGTTCAAAAACATGAAGAGCCTGAAAACGTGTGAAAAATATGAAGAGCTTCAAAAGTTTTGAAAAATAAGAAGAGCTTCAAAAGGTGTCAAAAATGAGATCTGCATGAAATGGTCTGAAAAATAGGAGGAGCATGAAGCGTTGTTCAAAAACCTGAAGAGCCTGAAAAGGTGTGAAAAATATGAAGAGCTTCAAAAGGTGTCAAAATCAGGAGGAGCATGAAACGGTCTGCAAACCTGGAGGAGCATGAGGTGGTGTTGAAAAACATGAAGAGCCTGAAAAGGTGTGAAAAATATGAAAAGCTTCAAAAGATGTCAAAAATATGAGGAGCATGAAACGGTCTGAAAAATAGGAGGAGCATGAAGTTGTGTTGAAAAACTTGAAGAGCATGAAAAGGTGTGAAATATATGAAGAGCTTCAAAAGTTGTGAAAAATATGAAGAGCTTCAAAATGTGTGAAATTCATGAGGAGCATGAAACGGTCTGAAAAATAGGAGGAGCATAAAGCTGTGTTCAAAACATGAAGAGCTGAAAAGGTGTGAAAAATATGAAGAGCTTCAAAAGGTTTCAAAACTATGAGGAGCATGAAACGGGCTGAAAAATAGGAGGAGCATGAAGCGTTGTTGAAAAGAAGGAAGAGCTTGAAAAGGTGAGAAAAATATGAAGACCTTCAAAAGCTGTCAAAAATATAGGAGAATGAAACGGTCTGAAAAATAGGAGGAGCATGAAACGGTGTTCAAAACATGAAGAGCTGAAAAGGTGTGAAAAATATGAAGAGCTTCAAAAGGTGTCAAAAATATGAGGAGCATGAAACTCTCTGAAAAATAGGAGGAGCATGAAGCGGTGTTGAAAAACATGAAGAGCCTGAAAAGATGTGAAAAATAGGAAGAGCTTCAAAAGTTGTCAAATATATGAGGAGCATGAAACGGTCTGAAAAATAGGAGGAGCATGAAGCTGTGTTCAAAAACATGAAGAGCCTGAAAAGGTGTGAAATATATGAAGAGCTTCAAAAGGTGTGAAAAATATGAAGAGCTTCAAAAGGTGTCAAAAATATGAGGAGCATGAAACTCTATGAAAAATAGGAGGAGCATGAAGTGGTGTTCAAAACATGAAGAGCCTGAAAAGGTGTGAAAAATATGAAAGCTGCAAAAGGTGTCAAAAATATGAGGAGCATGAAACGATCCGAAAAATATGAGGAGCATGAAGGGCTGTTGAAAATCATAAAGAGCCTGAAAAGTTGTGAAAAATATGAAGAGCTTCAAAAGATGTGAAAAACATGAAGAGCTTCAAAAGGTGTCAAAATGAGATGAGCATGAAACGGTCTGAAAAACAGGAGGAGCATGAGGTCGTGTTGAAAAAAATGAAAAATCTGAAAAGGTGTGAAGTATATGAAGAGCTTCAAAAGGTGTCAAAAATATGAGGAGAATGAAACGGTCTGCAAAATAGGAGGAGCATGAAATGGTGTTCAAACCAATCAAGAGCCTGAAAAGGTGTGAAAAATATGAAGAGCCTGAAAAGGTTTGAGAAATATGAAGAGCTTCAAAAGGTGTCAAAAATGAGATGAGCATGAAACGGTCTGAAAAATAGGAGGTGCATTAAGCGGTGTTGAAAAACATGAAGAACCTGAAAAGGTTTGAGAAATATGAAGAGCTTCAAAAGGTGTCAAAAATATGAGGAGCATGAAACGGTCTGAAAAATCGGAGGTGCATGAAGCGGTGTTGAAAAACATGAAGAGCCTGAAAAGGTTTGAGAAATATGAAGAGCTTCAAAAGGTGTCAAAAATATGAGGAGCATGAAACGGTCTGAAAAATCGGAGGTGCATGAAGCGGTGTTGAAAAACATGAAGAGCCTGAAAAGGTGTGAGAAATATGAAGAGCTTCAAAAGGTGTCAAAAATATGAGTAGCATGAAACGTTCTGCAAAAAAGGAGGAGCATGAAGTGGTGTTGAAAAACATGAAGAGCTTGAAAAGGTGTGAAAAATATGAAAGCTTCAAAAGGTGTCGAAAATATGAGGAGCATGAAACGGTCTCAAAAATAGGAGGAGCATGAAACGGTGTTCAAAAACATGAAGAGCCTGAAAAGGTGTGAAAAATATGAAGAGCTTCAAAATGTGTCAAAAATATGACGAGCATGAAACCCTCTTAAAAATAGGAGGAGGATGAAGCTGTGTTCAAAAACAAGAAGAACCTGAAAATTTGTGCAAAATATGAAGAGCTTCAAAAGGAGTGAAATACATGAGGAGCATGAAAAGGTGTTCAAAAACATGCAGAGACTTAAAAGGTGTGAAAAGTATGAAGAGCTTCAAAAAGTGCCAAAAATTCGATTAGCATGAAAGGGTCTGAAAAACAGGAGGAGCCTGAAGAGTTGTTGAAAAACATGAAGAGCCTGAAACAGTGTGAAAAATATGAAGAGCTTCAAAAATATGAAAATTATGAAGAGCTTCAAAAGGTGTGAAAAATATGAAGAGCTTCAAAATATGTCAAAAATGAGATGAGCATGAAACGGTCTGAAAAATAGGAGGAGCATGAAGTGGTGTTGAAAATTATGAAGAGCCTGAAAATGTGTGAAATATATGTAGAGCTTCAAAAGGTGTCAAAAATATGAGGAGCATGTAACGGTCTGAAAAATACGAGTAGAATGAAGTATTGTTGAAAACCATGAAGAGCCTGAAAAGGTGTGAAATATATGAAGAGCTTCAAAAGGTGTAAAAATATGAAGAGCATGAAATGGTCTGAAAAATAGGAGGATCATGAAGCGGTGTTGAAAAACCGGAAGAGCCTGAAAAGGTGTGAAAAATATGAATAGCTTCTAAAGGTGTCAAAAATGAGATGTGCATGAAACGGACTGAAAAATTGGAGGAGCATGAAGTGGTGTTCAAAAACATGAAGAGCCTGAAAAGGTGTGAAAAATATGAAAAGCTTAAAAAGGTGTCAAAAATATGAGGAGCATGAAACGGTCTGAAATATAGGAGGAGCATGAAGTTGTGTTGAAAAACATGAAGAGCCTGAAAAGGTGTGAAAAATATGAAGAGCTCAAAAGGTGTGACAAACATGAGGAGCATGATATGGTTTGAAAAATAGGATTAGCATGAAGCGGTGTTCAAAAACATGAAGAGCCTGAAAATATGTGAAAAATATGAAAAGCTTCAAAAGGTGTCAAAAATGAGATGAGCATGAAACGGTCTGAAAAATAGGAGGTGCATTAAGCGGTGTTGAAAAACCTGAAGAGCCTGAAAAGTTTTGAGAAATATGAAGAGCTTCAAAAGGTGTCAAAATTATGAGGAGCATGAAACGGTCTGAAAAATCGGAGGTGCATGAAGCGGTGTTGAAAAACATGAAGAGCCTGAAAAGGTGTGAGAAATATGAAGAGCTTCAAAAGGTGTCAAAAATATGAGTAGCATGAAACGGTCTGCAAAAAAGGAGGAGCATGAAGTGGTGTTGAAAAACATGAAGAGCTTGAAAAGGTGTGAAAAATATGAAAGCTTCAAAAGGTGTCGAAAATATGACGAGCATGAAACAGTCTCAAAAATAGGAGGAGCATGAAACGGTGTTCAAAAACATGAAGAGCCTGAAAAGGTGTGAAAAATATGAAGAGCTTCAAAATGTGTCAAAAATATGACGAGCATGAAACCCTCTTAAAAATAGGAGGAGGATGAAGCTGTGTTCAAAAACAAGAAGAACCTGAAAATTTGTGCAAAATATGAAGAGCTTCAAAAGGAGTGAAATACATGAGGAGCATGAAAAGGTGTTCAAAAAAATGCAGAGACTTAAAAGGTGTGAAAAGTATGAAGAGCTTCAAAAAGTGCCAAAAATTCGATTAGCATGAAAGGGTCTGAAAAATAGGAGGAGCCTGAAGAGTTGTTGAAAAACATGAAGAGCCTGAAAAAGTGTGAAAAATATGAACAGCTTCAAAAATATGAAAATTATGAAGAGCTTCAAAAAGTGTGAAAAATAAGAAGAGCTTCAAAATATGTCAAAAATGAGATGAGCATGAAACGGTCTGAAAAATAGGAGGAGCATGAAGTGGTGTTGAAAATCATGAAGAGCCTGAAAATGTGTGAAATATATGCAGAGCTTCAAAAGGTGTTAAAAATATGAGGAGCATGTAACGGTCTGAAAAATACGAGGAGCATGAAGTTGTGTTGAAAACCATGAAGAGCCTGAAAAGGTGTGAAATATATGAAGAGCTTCAAAAGGTGTAAAAATATGAGGAGCATGAAACGGTCTGAAAAATAGGAGGATCATGAAGCGGTGTTGAAAAACCGGAAGAGCCTGAAAAGGTGTGAAAAATATGAATAGCTTCAAAAGGTGTCAAAAATGAGATGTGCATGAATCGGAATGAAAAATTGGAGGAGCATGAAGTGGTGTTGAAAAATATTAAGAGAATGAAAAGGTGTGCAAAATATGAAGAGCTTCAAAATTTGTCAAATATATGAGGAGCATGAAAAGGTCTGAAAAATAGGAGGAGCATGAAACGGTGTTCAAAAACATGAAGAGCTTGAAAAGGTGTAAAAAATATGAAGAGTTTCAAAAGGTGTGAAACACATGAGGAGCATGAAACGTTCTGAAACATAGATGGAGCATGAAGCGGTGTTGAAAAAGATGAAGAGCCTGAAAACGTGTGAAAAATATGAAGAGCTTCAAAAGGTTTGAAAAATATGAAGAGCTTCAAAAGGTGTCAAAAAGGAGATCTGCATGAAACGGTCTGAAAAATAGGAGGAGCATGAAGTGGTGTTGAAAAAAATGAAGAGCCTGAAAAGGTGTGAAAAATATGAAGAGCTTCAAATGGTGTCAAAAATATGAGGAGCATGAAACGGTTTGAAAAATAGGACGAGCATGAAGTGGTGTTCAAAAACATGAAGAGCCTGAAAAGGTGTGCAAAATATGAAGAGCTTCAAAAGGTGTGAAATATATGAGGAGCATGAAACGGTGTTCAAAAACATGCAGAGACTGAAAAGGTGTGAAAAATATGAAGAGCTTCAAAAGATGTCAAAAATGAGATGAGCATGAAACGGTCTGAAAAATAGGAGGAGCATGAAGTGGTGTTGAAAATCATGAAGAGCCTGAAAAGGTGTGAAATATATGCAGAGCTTCAAAAGGTGTCAAAAATATGAGGAGAATGAAACCGTCTGAAAAATACGAGGAGCATGAAGTGTTGTTGAAAAACATGAAGAGCCTGAAAAGGTGTGAAAAATATGAAGAGCTTCAAAGGTGTCAAAAATATGAGGAGCATGATATGGTTTGAAAAATAGGATTAGCGTGATGCGGTGTTCAAAAACATGAAGAGCCTGAAAATATGTGAAAAATATGAAAGGCTTCAAAAGGTGTCAAAAATGAGATGAGCATGAAACGGTCTGAAAAATAGGACGTGCATTAAGCGGTGTTGAAAAACATGAAGAGCCTGAAAAGGTTTGAGAAATATGAAGAGCTTCAAAAGGTGTCAAAAATATGAGGAGCATTAAACTCTCTGAAAAATAGGAGGAGCATGAAGTGGTGTTGAAAAACATGAAGAGCTTGAAAAGGTGTGAAAAATATTAAAGCTTCAAAAGGTGACAAAAATATGAGGAGCATGAAACGGTCTGAAAAATAGGAGGAGCATGAAGTGGTGTTCAAAAACATGAAGAGACTGAAAAGGTGTGAAAAATATGAAGAGCTTCAAAATGTGTCAAAAATATGACGAGCATGAAACCCTCTTAAAAATAGGAGAAGGATGAAGCGGTGTTCAAAAACATGAAGAGCCAGAAAAGGTGTGAAAAATATGAAGAGCTTCAAAATGTGTCAAAAATATGACGAGCATAAAACCCTCTTAAAAATAGGAGGAGGATGCAGCGGTGTTCAAAAACATGAAGAGCCTGAAAATGTGTGAAAAATATGAAGAGCTTCAAAAGGAGTGAAATACATGAGGAGCATGAAAAGGTGTTCAAAAACATGCAGAGACTTAAAAGGTGCGAAAAGTATGAAGAGCTTCAAAAAGTGTCAACAATTAGATTAGCATGAAAGGGTCTGAAAAATAGGAGGAGCCTGAAGAGGTGTTGAAAAACATGAAGAGGCTGAAAAAGTGAGAAAAATATGAAGAGCTTCAAAAATATGAAAATCATGAAGAGCTTCAAAAGGTGTGAAAAATATGAAGAGCTTCAAAAGATGTCAAAAATGAGATGAACATGAAACGGTCTGAAAAATGGAGGAGCATGAAGTGGTGTTGAAAATCATGAAGAGCCTGTAAAGGTGTGAAATATATGCAGAGCTTTAAAAGGTGTCAAAAATATGAGGAGAATGAAACCGTCTGAAAAATACGAGTAGCAAGAAGTGTTGTTGAAAAACATGAAGAGCCTGAAAAGGTGTGAAAAATATGAAGAGCTTCAAAAGGTGTCAAAAATATGAGGAGCATGAAACGGTCCGAAAAATAGGAGGATCATGAAGCGGTGTTGAAAAACATGAAGAGCCTGAAAAGGTGTGAAAAATATGAAGAGCTTCAAAAGGTGTCAAAAATATGAGGAGCATGAAACGGTCTGAAAAATAGGAGGATCATGAAGCGGTGTTCAAAAACATGAACAGCCTGAAAAGGTGTGAAAAATATGAAGACCTTCAAAAGGTGTGAAAAATATGAAGAGCTTCAAAAGGTGTCAAAAATATGAGGAGCATGAAACGGTCCGAAAAATAGGAGGATCATGAAGCGGTGTTGAAAAACATGAAGAGCCTGAAAAGGTGTGAAAAATATGAAGAGCTTCAAAAGGTGTCAAAAATATGAGGAGCATGAAACGGTCCGAAAAATAGGAGGATCATGAAGCGGTGTTCAAAAACATGAACAGCCTGAAAAGGTGTGAAAAATATGAAGACCTTCAAAAGGTGTGAAAAATATGAAGAGCTTCAAAAGGTGTCAAAAATTAGATTAGCATGAAAGGGTGTAAAAAATAGGAGGAGCATGAAGTGGTGTTGAAAAACATCAAGAGCCTGAAAAGGTGTGAAATATATGAACAGCTTCAAAAGGTGTGAAAAATATGAAGAGCTTCAAAAGGTGTCAAAATTATGAGGAGCATGAAATGGTCTGAAAAATAGGAGGAGCATGAAACGTTGTTGAAAAACATGAAGAGCCTGAAAAGGTGTGAAAAATATGAAGAGCTTCAAAAGGTGTGAATTATATGAGGAGCATGAAAAGTTCTGAAAATTAGGAGGACCATGAAGCGGTGTTCAAAAACATAAAGAGCCTGAAAATGTGTGAAAAATATGAAGAGCTTCAAAAGATGTCAAAAATATGAGGAGCATGAAACATTCTGAAAAATAGGAGGAGCATGAAGCGGTGTTCAAAAACATGAAGAGCCTGAAAAGGTGTGAAAAATATATAGAGCTTCAAAAGATGTCAAAAATATGAGGAGCATGAAACGGTCTGAAAAATAGGAGGAGCATGAAGCTGTGTTGAAAAACATGAAGAGCCTGAAAACGTGTGAAAAATATGAAGAGCTTCAAAAGTTTTGAAAAATAAGAAGAGCTTCAAAAGGTGTCAAAAATGAGATCTGCATGAAATGGTCTGAAAAATAGGAGGAGCATGAAGTGGTGTTGAAAAAAATGAAGAGCCTGAAAAGGTGTGAATTATACGAAGAGCTTCAAAAGGTGTCAAAAATATGAGGAGCATGAAACGGTCCGAAAAATAGGAGGAGCATGAAGCGATGTTGAAAAACATGAAGAGCCTGAAAAGGTGTGAAAAATATGAAGAGCTTCAAAAGGTGTCAAAAATATGAGGAGCATGAAACGGCCTGAAAAATAGGAGGAGCATGAAACGGTGTTCAAAAACATGAAGAGCCTGAAAAGTTGTGAAAAATATGAAGAGCTTCTAAAGGTGTGAAATACAAGAGGAGGATGAAACGGGCTGAAAAATAAGAGAAGCATGAAGTGGTGTGGAAAAACATGAAGAGCCTGAAAAGGTGTGAAAAATATGAAGAGCTTCAAAAGGTGTGAAATACATGAGGAGCATGAAACTCTCTGAAAAATAGAAGGAGCATGAAGTGGTGTTCATAAACATGAAGAGCCTGCTAAGGTGTGAAAAATATAAAGAGCTTCAAAAGGTGTGAAAAACATGAGGAGCATGATATGGTTTGAAAAATAGGATTAGCATGAAGCGGTGTTCAAAAACATGAAGAGCCTGAAAATATGTGAAAAATATGAAAGGCTTCAAAAGGTGTCAAAAATGAGATGAGCATGAAACGGTCTGAAAAATAGGAGGTGCATTAAGCGGTGTTGAAAAACATGAAGAGCCTGAAAAGGTTTGAGAAATATGAAGAGCTTCAAAAGGTGTCAAAAATATGAGGAGCATGAAACGGTCTGAAAAATCGGAGGTGCATGAAGCGGTGTTGAAAAACATGAAGAGCCTGAAAAGGTGTGAGAAATATGAAGAGCTTCAAAGGGTGTTAAAAATATGAGTAGCATGAAACGGTCTGCAAAAAAGGAGGAGCATGAAGTGGTGTTGAAAAACATGAAGAGCTTGAAAAGGTGTGAAAAATATGAAAGCTTCAAAAGGTGTCGAAAATATGAGGAGCATGAAACGGTCTCAAAAATAGGAGGAGCATGAAACGGTGTTCAAAAACATGAAGAGCCTGAAAAGGTTTGAAAAATATGAAGAGCTTCAAAATGTGTCAAAAATATGACGAGCATGAAACCCTCTTAAAAATAGGAGGAGGATGAAGCTGTGTTCAAAAACAAGAAGAACCTGAAAATTTGTGCAAAATATGAAGAGCTTCAAAAGGAGTGAAATACATGAGGAGCATGAAAAGGTGTTCAAAAACATGCAGAGACTTAAAAGGTGTGAAAAGTATGAAGAGCTTCAAAAAGTGCCAAAAATTCGATTAGCATGAAAGGGTCTGAAAAATAGGAGGAGCCTGAAGAGTTGTTGAAAAACATGAAGAGCCTGAAAAAGTGTGAAAAATATGAAGAGCTTCAAAAATATGAAAATTATGAAGAGCTTCAAAAGGTGTTAAAAATATGAAGAGCTTCAAAATATGTCAAAAATGAGATGAGCATGAAACGGTCTGAAAAATAGGAGGAGCATGAAGTGGTGTTGAAAATCATGAAGAGCCTGAAAATGTGTGAAATATATGCAGAGCTTCAAAAGGTGTTAAAAATATGAGGAGCATGTAACGGTCAGAAAAATATGAGGAGCATGAAGTTGTGTTGAAAACCATGAAGAGCCTGAAAAGGTGTGAAATATATGAAGAGATTCAAAAGGTGTAAAAATATGAGGAGCATGAAACGGTCTGAAAAATAGGAGGATCATGAAGCGGTGTTGAAAAACCGGAAGAGCCTGAAAAGGTGTGAAAAATATGAATAGCTTCAAAAGGTGTCAAAAATGAGATGTGCATGAATCGGACTGAAAAATTGGAGGAGCATGAAGCGGTGTTGAAAAACATGAAGAGCCTGAAAACGTGTGAAAAATATGAAGAGCTTCAAAAGGTTTGAAAAATATGAAGAGCTTCAAAAGGTGTCAAAAAGGAGATCTGCATGAAACGGTCTGAAAAATAGGAGGAGCATGAAGTGGTGTTGAAAAAAATGAAGAGGCTGAAAAGGTGTGAAAAATATGAAGAGCTTCAAATGGTGTCAAAAATATGAGGAGAATGAAACGGTTTGAAAAATAGGACGAGCATGAAGCGGTGTTCAAAAACATGAAGAGCCTGAAAAGGTGTGAAAATTATGAAGAGCTTCAAAATATGTCAAAAATATGACGAGCATGAAACCCTCTTAAAAATAGGAGGAGGATGAAGCGGTGTTCAAAAACATGAAGAGCCTGAAAAGGTGTGCAAAATATGAAGAGCTTCAAAAGGTGTGAAATATATGAGGAGCATGAAATGGTGTTCAAAAACATGCAGAGACTGAAAAGGTGTGAAAAATATGAAGAGCGTCAAAAGGTGTCAAAATTATGAGGAGCATGAAACGGTCTGAAAAATAGGAGGAGCATGAAACGTTGTTGAAAAACATGAAGAGCCTGAAAAGGTGTGAAAAATATGAAGAGCTTCAAAAGGTGTGAATTATATGAGGAGCATGAAAAGTTCTGAAAATTAGGAGGACCATGAAGCGGTGTTCAAAAACATAAAGAGCCTGAAAATGTGTGAAAAATATGAAGAGCTTCAAAAGATGTCAAAAATATGAGGAGCATGAAACATTCTGAAAAATAGGAGGAGCATGAAGCGGTGTTCAAAAACATGAAGAGCCTGAAAAGGTGTGAAAAATATATAGAGCTTCAAAAGATGTCAAAAATATGAGGAGCATGAAATGGTCTGAAAAATAGGAGGAGCATGAAGCAGTGTTGAAAAACATGAAGAGCCTGAAAACGTGTGAAAAATATGAAGAGCTTCAAAAGTTTTGAAAAATAAGAAGAGCTTCAAAAGGTGTCAAAAATGAGATCTGCATGAAATGGTCTGAAAAATAGGAGGAGCATGAAGTGGTGTTGAAAAAAATGAAGAGCCTGAAAAGGTGTGAATTATACGAAGAGCTTCAAAAGGTGTCAAAAATATGAGGAGCATGAAACGGTCCGAAAAATAGGAGGAGCATGAAGTGGTGTTCAAAAACATGAAGAGCCTGCTAAGGTGTGAAAAATATGAAGAGCTTCAAAAGGTGTGAAAAACATGAGGAGCATGATATGGTTTGAAAAATAGGATTAGCATGAAGCGGTGTTCAAAAACATGAAGAGCCTGAAAATATGTGAAAAATATGAAAAGCTTCAAAAGGTGTCAAAAATGAGATGAGTATGAAACGGTCTGAAAAATAGGAGGTGCATTAAGCGGTGTTGAAAAACATGAAGAGCCTGAAAAGGTTTAAGAAATATGAAGAGCTTCAAAAGGTGTCAAAAATATGAGGAGCATGAAACGGTCTGAAAAATCGGAGGTGCATGAAGCGGTGTTGAAAAACATGAAGAGCCTGAAAAGGTGTGAGAAATATGAAGAGCTTCAAAGGGTGTTAAAAATATGAGTAGCATGAAACGGTCTGCAAAAAAGGAGGAGCATGAAGTGGTGTTGAAAAACATGAAGAGCTTGAAAAGGTGTGAAAAATATGAAAGCTTCAAAAGGTGTCGAAAATATGACGAGCATGAAACGGTCTCAAAAATAGGAGGAGCATGAAACGGTGTTCAAAAACATGAAGAGCCTGAAAAGGTGTGAAAAATATGAAGAGCTTCAAAATGTGTCAAAAATATGACGAGCATGAAACCCTCTTAAAAATAGGAGGAGGATGAAGCTGTGTTCAAAAACAAGAAGAACCTGAAAATTTGTGCAAAATATGAAGAGCTTCTAAAGGAGTGAAATACATGAGGAGCATGAAAAGGTGTTCAAAAACATGCAGAGACTTAAAAGGTGTGAAAAGTATGAAGAGCTTCAAAAAGTGCCAAAAATTCGATTAGCATGAAAGGGTCTGAAAAATAGGAGGAGCCTGAAGAGTTGTTGAAAAACATGAAGAGCCTGAAAAAGTGTGAAAAATATGAAGAGCTTCAAAAATATGAAAATTATGAAGAGCTTCAAAAGGTGTTAAAAATATGAAGAGCTTCAAAATTTGTCAAAAATGAGATGAGCATGAAACGGTCTGAAAAATAGGAGGAGCATGAAGTGGTGTTGAAAATCATGAAGAGCCTGAAAATGTGTGAAATATATGCAGAGCTTCAAAAGGTGTTAAAAATATGAGGAGCATGTAACGGTCAGAAAAATATGAGGAGCATGAAGTTGTGTTGAAAACCATGAAGAGCCTGAAAAGGTGTGAAATATATGAAGAGCTTCAAAAGGTGTAAAAATATGAGGAGCATGAAACGGTCTGAAAAATAGGAGGATCATGAAGCGGTGTTGAAAAACCGGAAGAGCCTGAAAAGGTGTGAAAAATATGAATAGCTTCAAAAGGTGTCAAAAATGAGATGTGCATGAATCGGACTGAAAAATTGGAGGAGCATGAAGCGGTGTTGAAAAACATGAAGAGCCTGAAAACGTGTGAAAAATATGAAGAGCTTCAAAAGGTTTGAAAAATATGAAGAGCTTCAAAAGGTGTCAAAAAGGAGATCTGCATGAAACGGTCTGAAAAATAGGAGGAGCATGAAGTGGTGTTAAAAAAATGAAGAGGCTGAAAAGGTGTGAAAAATATGAAGAGCTTCAAATGGTGTCAAAAATATGAGGAGAATGAAACGGTTTGAAAAATAGGACGAGCATGAAGCGGTGTTCAAAAACATGAAGAGCCTGAAAAGGTGTGAAAATTATGAAGAGCTTCAAAAGGTGTGAAATACATGAGGAGCATGAAACTCTCTGAAAAATAGAAGGAGCATGAAGTGGTGTTCAAAAACATGAAGAGCCTGAAAAGGTGTGAAAAATATGAAGAGCTTCAAAAGGTGTGAAAAACATGAGGAGCATGATATGGTTTGAAAAATAGGATTAGCATGAAGCGGTGTTCAAAAACATGACGAGCCTGAAAATATGTGAAAAATATGAAAAGCTTCAAAAGGTGTCAAAAATGAGATGAGCATGAAACGGTCTGAAAAATAGGAGGTGCATTAAGCGGTGTTGAAAAACATGAAGAGCCTGAAAAGGTTTGAGAAATATGAAGAGCTTCAAAAGGTGTCAAAAATATGAGGAGCATGAAACGGTCTGAAAAATCGGAGGTGCATGAAGCGGTGTTGAAAAACATGAAGAGCCTGAAAAGGTGTGAGAAATATGAAGAGCTTCAAAAGGTGTTAAAAATAAGAGTAGCATGAAACGGTCTGCAAAAAAGGAGGAGCATGAAGTGGTGTTGAAAAACATGAAGAGCTTGAAAAGGTGTGAAAAATATGAAAGCTTCAAAAGGTGTCGAAAATATGAGGAGCATGAAACGGTCTCAAAAATAGGAGGAGCATGAAACGGTGTTCAAAAACATGAAGAGCCTGAAAAGGTGTGAAAAATATGAAGAGCTTCAAAATGTGTCAAAAATATGACGAGCATGAAACCCTCTTAAAAATAGGAGGAGGATGAAGCTGTGTTCAAAAACAAGAAGAACCTGAAAATTTGTGCAAAATATGAAGAGCTTCAAAAGGAGTGAAATACATGAGGAGCATGAAAAGGTGTTCAAAAACATGCAGAGACTGAAAATGTGTGAAAAATAGGAAGAGCTTCAAAAGGAGTGAAATACATGAGGAGCATGAAAAGGTGTTCAAAAACAAGAAGAACCTGAAAATTTGTGCAAAATATGAAGAGCTTCAAAAGGAGTGAAATACATGAGGAGCATGAAAAGGTGTTCAAAAACATGCAGAGATTTAAAAGGTGTGAAAAGTATGAAGAGCTTCAAAAAGTGCCAAAAACTAGATTAGCATGAAAGGGTCTGAAAAATAGGAGGAGCCTGAAGAGTTGTTGAAAAACATGAAGAGCCTGAAAAAGTGTGAAAAATATGAAGAGTTTCAAAAATATGAAAATTATGAAGAGCTTCAAAAAGTGTGAAAAATATGAAGAGCTTCAAAATATGTCAAAAATGAGATGAGCATGAAACGGTCTGAAAAATAGGAGGAGCATGAAGTGGTGTTGAAAATCATGAAGAGCCTGAAAATGTGTGAAATATATGCAGAGCTTCAAAAGGTGTTAAAAAAATGAGGAGCATGTAACGGTCAGAAAAATATGAGGAGCATGAAGTTGTGTTGAAAACCATGAAGAGCCTGAAAAGGTGTGAAATATATGAAGAGCTTCAAAAGGTGTAAAAATATGAGGAGCATGAAACGGTCTGAAAAATAGGAGGATCATGAAGCGGTGTTGAAAAACCGGAAGAGCCTGAAAAGGTGTGAAAAATATGAATAGCTTCAAAAGGTGTCAAAAATGAGATGTGCATGAATCGGACTGAAAAATTGGAGGAGCATGAAGCGGTGTTGAAAAACATGAAGAGCCTGAAAACGTGTGAAAAATATGAAGAGCTTCAAAAGGTTTGAAAAATATGAAGAGCTTCAAAAGGTGTCAAAAAGGAGATCTGTATGAAACGGTCTGAAAAATAGGAGGAGCATGAAGTGGTGTTGAAAAAAATGAAGAGGCTGAAAAGGTGTGAAAAATATGAAGAGCTTCAAATGGTGTCAAAAATATGAGGAGAATGAAACGGTTTGAAAAATAGGACGAGCATGAAGCGGTGTTCAAAAACATGAAGAGCCTGAAAAGGTGTGAAAATTATGAAGAGCTTCAAAATATGTCAAAAATATGACGAGCATGAAACCCTCTTAAAAATAGGAGGAGGATGAAGCGGTGTTCAAAAACATGAAGAGCCTGAAAAGGTGTGCAAAATATGAAGAGCTTCAAAAGGTGTGAAATATATGAGGAGCATGAAATGGTGTTCAAAAACATGCAGAGACTGAAAAGGTGTGAAAAATATGAAGAGCTTCAAAAGATGTCAAAAATGAGATGAGCATGAAACGGTCTGAAAAATAGGAGGAGCATGAAGTGGTGTTCAAAAACATGAAGAGCCTGAAAAGGTGTGAAAAATATGAAGAGCTTCAAAAGGTGTGAAAAACATGAGGAGCATGATATGGTTTGAAAAATAGGATTAGCATGAAGCGGTGTTCAAAAACATGACGAGCCTGAAAATATCTGAAATATATGAAAAGCTTCAAAAGGTGTCAAAAATGAGATGAGCATGAAACGGTCTGAAAAATAGGAGGTGCATTAAGCGGTGTTGAAAAACATGAAGAGCCTGAAAAGGTTTGAGAAATATGAAGAGCTTCAAAAGGTGTCAAAAATATGAGGAGCATGAAACGGTCTGAAAAATCGGAGGTGCATGAAGCGGTGTTGAAAAACATGAAGAGCCTGAAAAGGTGTGAGAAATATGAAGAGCTTCAAAAGGTGTTAAAAATAAGAGTAGCATGAAACGGTCTGCAAAAAAGGAGGAGCATGAAGTGGTGTTGAAAAACATGAAGAGCTTGAAAAGGTGTGAAAAATATGAAAGCTTCAAAAGGTGTCGAAAATATGAGGAGCATGAAACGGTCTCAAAAATAGGAGGAGCATGAAACGGTGTTCAAAAACATGAAGAGCCTGAAAAGGTGTGAAAAATATGAAGAGCTTCAAAATGTGTCAAAAATATGACGAGCATGAAACCCTCTTAAAAATAGGAGGAGGATGAAGCTGTGTTCAAAAACAAGAAGAACCTGAAAATTTGTGCAAAATATGAAGAGCTTCAAAAGGAGTGAAATACATGAGGAGCATGAAAAGGTGTTCAAAAACATGCAGAGACTGAAAATGTGTGAAAAATAGGAAGAGCTTCAAAAGGAGTGAAATACATGAGGAGCATGAAAAGGTGTTCAAAAACAAGAAGAACCTGAAAATTTGTGCAAAATATGAAGAGCTTCAAAAGGAGTGAAATACATGAGGAGCATGAAAAGGTGTTCAAAAACATGCAGAGATTTAAAAGGTGTGAAAAGTATGAAGAGCTTCAAAAAGTGCCAAAAACTAGATTAGCATGAAAGGGTCTGAAAAATAGGAGGAGCCTGAAGAGTTGTTGAAAAACATGAAGAGCCTGAAAAAGTGTGAAAAATATGAAGAGTTTCAAAAATATGAAAATTATGAAGAGCTTCAAAAAGTGTGAAAAATATGAAGAGCTTCAAAATATGTCAAAAATGAGATGAGCATGAAACGGTCTGAAAAATAGGAGGAGCATGAAGTGGTGTTGAAAATCATGAAGAGCCTGAAAATGTGTGAAATATATGCAGAGCTTCAAAAGGTGTCAAAAATATGAGGAGCATGTAACGGTCTGAAAAATACGAGGAGCATGAAGTTGTGTTGAAAACCATGAAGAGCCTGAAAAGGTGTGAAATATATGAAGAGCTTCAAAAGGTGTAAAAATATGAGGAACATGAAACGGTTTGAAAAATAGGAGGATCATGAAGCGGTGTTGAAAACCCGGAAGAGCCTGAAAAGGTGTGAAAAATATGAATAGTTTCAAAAGGTGTCAAAAATGAGATGTGCATGAAACGGACTGAAAAATAGGAGGAGCATGAAGTGGTGTTCAAAATCATGAAGAGCCTGAAAAGGTGTGAAATATATGAAGAGCTTCAAAATTTGTGAAAAATATGAGGAGCATGAAACGGTCTGAAAAATAGGAGGAGCCTGAACCGGGGTTCAAAAACATGAAGAGCCAGAAAAGGTGTGAAAAATATGAAGAGCTTCAAAAGGTGTGAAATACATGAGGAGCATGAAACGGTCTGAAAAATAGGAGGAGCATGAAGTGATGTTCAAAAACATGAAGAGCCTGAAAATGAGTGAGAAATATGAAAAGCTTCAAAAGGTGTCAAAAATATGAGGAGCATGAAACGGTCTGAAAAATAGGAGGAGCATGAAGCGGTGTTGAAAAACATGAAGAGCCTGAAAATGTGTGAAAAATATATAGAGCTTCAAAAGGTGTCAAAAATATGAGGAGCATGAAACGGTCTGAAAAATAGGAGGAGCATGAAGCGGTGTTGAAAAACATAAAGAGCCTGAAAAGGTGTGAAAAATATGAAGAGCTTCAAAAGGTTTGAAAAATATGAAGAGCTTCAAAAGGTGTCAAAAATATGAGGAGCATGAAACGGTTTGAAAAATAGGAGGAGCATGAAGCGGTGTTCAAAAACATGAAGAGCCTGAAAAGGTGTGAAAATTATGAAGAGCTTCAAAAGGTGTGAAATATATGAGGAGCATGAAACGGTGTTCAAAAACATGCAGAGACTGAAAAGGTGTGAAAAATATGAAGAGCTTCAAAAGATGTCAAAAATGAGATGAGCATGAAACGGTCTGAAAAATAGGAGGAGCATGAAGTGGTGTTGAAAATCATGAAGAGCCTGAAAAGGTGTGAAATATATGCAGAGCTTCAAAAGGTGTCAAAAATATGAGGAGAATGAAACCGTCTGAAAAATACGAGGAGCATGAAGTGTTGTTGAAAAACATGAAGAGCCTGAAAAGGTGTGAAAAATATGAAGAGCTTCAAAAGGTGTCAAAAATATGAGGAGCATGAAACGGTCCGAAAAATAGGAGGATCATGAAGCGGTGTTGAAAAACATGAAGAGCCTGAAAAGGTGTGAAAAATATGAAGAGCTTCAAAAGGTGTCAAAAATATGAGGAGCATGAAACGGTCTGAAAAATAGGACGAGCATAAGCGGTGTTCAAAAACATGAACAGCCTGAAAAGGTGTGAAAAATATGAAGACCTTCAAAAGGTGTGAAAAATATGAAGAGCTTCAAAAGGTGTCAAAAATTAGATTAGCATGAAAGGGTGTGAAAAATAGGAGGAGCATGAAGTGGTGTTGAAAAACATCAAGAGCCTGAAAAGGTGTGATATATATGAACAGCTTCAAAAGGTGTGAAAAATATGAAGAGCTTCAAAAGGTGTCAAAATTATGAGGAGCATGAAACGGTCTGAAAAATAGGAGGAGCATGAAACGGTGTTGAAAAACATGAAGAGCCTGAAACGGTGTGAAAAATATGAAGAGCTTCAAAAGGTGTGAATTATATGAGGAGCATGAAAAGTTCTGAAAATGAGGAGGACCATGAAGCGGTGTTCAAAAACATAAAGAGCCTGAAAATGTGTGAAAAATATGAAGAGCTTCAAAAGATATCAAAAATATGAGGAGCATGAAACATTCTGAAAAATAGGAGGAGCATGAAGCGGTGTTCAAAAACATGAAGAGCCTGAAAAGGTGTGAAAAATATATAGAGCTTCAAAAGATGTCAAAAATATGAGGAGCATGAAACGGTCTGAAAAATAGGAGGAGCATGAAGCAGTGTTGAAAAACATGAAGAGCCTGAAAACGTGAGAAAAATATGAAGAGCTTCAAAAGTTTTGAAAAATAAGAAGAGCTTCAAAAGGTGTCAAAAATGAGATCTGCATGAAATGGTCTGAAAAATAGGAGGAGCATGAAGTGGTGTTGAAAAAAATGAAGAGCCTGAAAAGGTGTGAATTATACGAAGAGCTTCAAAATGTGTCAAAAATATGACGAGCATGAAACCCTCTTAAAAATAGGAGGAGGATGAAGCTGTGTTCAAAAACAAGAAGAACCTGAAAATTTGTGCAAAATATGAAGAGCTTCAAAAGGAGTGAAATACATGAGGAGCATGAAAAGGTGTTCAAAAACATGCAGAGACTGAAAATGTGTGAAAAATAGGAAGAGCTTCAAAAGGAGTGAAATACATGAGGAGCATGAAAAGGTGTTCAAAAACAAGAAGAACCTGAAAATTTGTGCAAAATATGAAGAGCTTCAAAAGGAGTGAAATACATGAGGAGCATGAAAAGGTGTTCAAAAACATGCAGAGATTTAAAAGGTGTGAAAAGTATGAAGAGCTTCAAAAAGTGCCAAAAACTAGATTAGCATGAAAGGGTCTGAAAAATAGGAGGAGCCTGAAGAGTTGTTGAAAAACATGAAGAGCCTGAAAAAGTGTGAAAAATATGAAGAGTTTCAAAAATATGAAAATTATGAAGAGCTTCAAAAAGTGTGAAAAATATGAAGAGCTTCAAAATATGTCAAAAATGAGATGAGCATGAAACGGTCTGAAAAATAGGAGGAGCATGAAGTGGTGTTGAAAATCATGAAGAGCCTGAAAATGTGTGAAATATATGCAGAGCTTCAAAAGGTGTCAAAAATATGAGGAGCATGTAACGGTCTGAAAAATACGAGGAGCATGAAGTTGTGTTGAAAACCATGAAGAGCCTGAAAAGGTGTGAAATATATGAAGAGCTTCAAAAGGTGTAAAAATATGAGGAACATGAAACGGTTTGAAAAATAGGAGGATCATGAAGCGGTGTTGAAAACCCGGAAGAGCCTGAAAAGGTGTGAAAAATATGAATAGTTTCAAAAGGTGTCAAAAATGAGATGTGCATGAAACGGACTGAAAAATAGGAGGAGCATGAAGTGGTGTTCAAAATCATGAAGAGCCTGAAAAGGTGTGAAATATATGAAGAGCTTCAAAATTTGTGAAAAATATGAGGAGCATGAAACGGTCTGAAAAATAGGAGGAGCCTGAACCGGGGTTCAAAAACATGAAGAGCCAGAAAAGGTGTGAAAAATATGAAGAGCTTCAAAAGGTGTGAAATACATGAGGAGCATGAAACGGTCTGAAAAATAGGAGGAGCATGAAGTGATGTTCAAAAACATGAAGAGCCTGAAAATGAGTGAGAAATATGAAAAGCTTCAAAAGGTGTCAAAAATATGAGGAGCATGAAACGGTCTGAAAAATAGGAGGAGCATGAAGCGGTGTTGAAAAACATGAAGAGCCTGAAAATGTGTGAAAAATATATAGAGCTTCAAAAGGTGTCAAAAATATGAGGAGCATGAAACGGTCTGAAAAATAGGAGGAGCATGAAGCGGTGTTGAAAAACATAAAGAGCCTGAAAAGGTGTGAAAAATATGAAGAGCTTCAAAAGGTTTGAAAAATATGAAGAGCTTCAAAAGGTGTCAAAAATATGAGGAGCATGAAACGGTTTGAAAAATAGGAGGAGCATGAAGCGGTGTTCAAAAACATGAAGAGCCTGAAAAGGTGTGAAAATTATGAAGAGCTTCAAAAGGTGTGAAATATATGAGGAGCATGAAACGGTGTTCAAAAACATGCAGAGACTGAAAAGGTGTGAAAAATATGAAGAGCTTCAAAAGATGTCAAAAATGAGATGAGCATGAAACGGTCTGAAAAATAGGAGGAGCATGAAGTGGTGTTGAAAATCATGAAGAGCCTGAAAAGGTGTGAAATATATGCAGAGCTTCAAAAGGTGTCAAAAATATGAGGAGAATGAAACCGTCTGAAAAATACGAGGAGCATGAAGTGTTGTTGAAAAACATGAAGAGCCTGAAAAGGTGTGAAAAATATGAAGAGCTTCAAAAGGTGTCAAAAATATGAGGAGCATGAAACGGTCCGAAAAATAGGAGGATCATGAAGCGGTGTTGAAAAACATGAAGAGCCTGAAAAGGTGTGAAAAATATGAAGAGCTTCAAAAGGTGTCAAAAATATGAGGAGCATGAAACGGTCTGAAAAATAGGACGAGCATAAGCGGTGTTCAAAAACATGAACAGCCTGAAAAGGTGTGAAAAATATGAAGACCTTCAAAAGGTGTGAAAAATATGAAGAGCTTCAAAAGGTGTCAAAAATTAGATTAGCATGAAAGGGTGTGAAAAATAGGAGGAGCATGAAGTGGTGTTGAAAAACATCAAGAGCCTGAAAAGGTGTGATATATATGAACAGCTTCAAAAGGTGTGAAAAATATGAAGAGCTTCAAAAGGTGTCAAAATTATGAGGAGCATGAAACGGTCTGAAAAATAGGAGGAGCATGAAACGGTGTTGAAAAACATGAAGAGCCTGAAACGGTGTGAAAAATATGAAGAGCTTCAAAAGGTGTGAATTATATGAGGAGCATGAAAAGTTCTGAAAATGAGGAGGACCATGAAGCGGTGTTCAAAAACATAAAGAGCCTGAAAATGTGTGAAAAATATGAAGAGCTTCAAAAGATATCAAAAATATGAGGAGCATGAAACATTCTGAAAAATAGGAGGAGCATGAAGCGGTGTTCAAAAACATGAAGAGCCTGAAAAGGTGTGAAAAATATATAGAGCTTCAAAAGATGTCAAAAATATGAGGAGCATGAAACGGTCTGAAAAATAGGAGGAGCATGAAGCAGTGTTGAAAAACATGAAGAGCCTGAAAACGTGAGAAAAATATGAAGAGCTTCAAAAGTTTTGAAAAATAAGAAGAGCTTCAAAAGGTGTCAAAAATGAGATCTGCATGAAATGGTCTGAAAAATAGGAGGAGCATGAAGTGGTGTTGAAAAAAATGAAGAGCCTGAAAAGGTGTGAATTATACGAAGAGCTTCAAAAGGTGTCAAAAATATGAGGAGCATGAAACGGTCCGAAAAATAGGAGGAGCATGAAGCGGTGTTGAAAAACATGAAGAGCCTGAAAAGGTGTGAAAAATATGAAGAGCTTCAAAAGGTGTCAAAAATATGAGGAGCATGAAACGGCCTGAAAAATAGGAGGAGCATGAAACGGTGTTCAAAAACATGAAGAGCCTGAAAAGGTGTGAAAAATATGAAGAGCTTCAAAATGTGTCAAAAATATGACGAGCATGAAACCCTCTTAAAAATAGGAGGAGGATGAAGCTGTGTTCAAAAACAAGAAGAACCTGAAAATTTGTGCAAAATATGAAGAGCTTCTAAAGGAGTGAAATACATGAGGAGCATGAAAAGGTGTTCAAAAACATGCAGAGACTTAAAAGGTGTGAAAAGTATGAAGAGCTTCAAAAAGTGCCAAAAATTCGATTAGCATGAAAGGGTCTGAAAAATAGGAGGAGCCTGAAGAGTTGTTGAAAAACATGAAGAGCCTGAAAAAGTGTGAAAAATATGAAGAGCTTCAAAAATATGAAAATTATGAAGAGCTTCAAAAGGTGTGAAAAATATGAAGAGCTTCAAAATTTGTCAAAAATGAGATGAGCATGAAACGGTCTGAAAAATAGGAGGAGCATGAAGTGGTGTTGAAAATCATGAAGAGCCTGAAAATGTGTGAAATATATGCAGAGCTTCAAAAGGTGTTAAAAATATGAGGAACATGTAACGGTCAGAAAAATATGAGGAGCATGAAGTTGTGTTGAAAACCATGAAGAGCCTGAAAAGGTGTGAAATATATGAAGAGCTTCAAAAGGTGTAAAAATATGAGGAGCATGAAACGGTCTGAAAAATAGGAGGATCATGAAGCGGTGTTAAAAAAATGAAGAGGCTGAAAAGGTGTGAAAAATATGAAGAGCTTCAAATGGTGTCAAAAATATGAGGAGAATGAAACGGTTTGAAAAATAGGACGAGCATGAAGCGGTGTTCAAAAACATGAAGAGCCTGAAAAGGTGTGAAAATTATGAAGAGCTTCAAAAGGTGTAAAAATATGAGGAGCATGAAACGGTCTGAAAAATAGGAGGAGCATGAAGTGGTGTTAAAAAAATGAAGAGGCTGAAAAGGTGTGAAAATTATGAAGAGCTTCAAAATATGTCAAAAATATGACGAGCATGAAACCCTCTTAAAAATAGGAGGAGGATGAAGCGGTGTTAAAAAACATGAAGAGCCTGAAAAGGTGTGCAAAATATGAAGAGCTTCAAAAGGTGTGAAATATATGAGGAGCATGAAATGGTGTTCAAAAACATGCAGAGACTGAAAAGGTGTGAAAAATATGAAGAGCTTCAAAAGATGTCAAAAATGAGATGAGCATGAAACGGTCTGAAAAATAGGAGGAGCATGAAGTGGTGTGGAAAAACATGAAGAGCCTGAAAAGGTGTGAAAAATATGAAGAGCTTCAAAAGGTGTGAAATACATGAGGAGCATGAAACTCTCTGAAAAATAGAAGGAGCATGAAGTGGTGTTCAAAAACATGAAGAGCCTGAAAAGGTGTGAAAAATATGAAGAGCTTCAAAAGGTGTGAAAAACATGAGGAGCATGATATGGTTTGAAAAATAGGATTAGCATGAAGCGGTGTTCAAAAACATGACGAGCCTGAAAATATGTGAAAAATATGAAAAGCTTCAAAAGGTGTCAAAAATGAGATGAGCATGAAACGGTCTGAAAAATAGGAGGTGCATTAAGCGGTGTTGAAAAACATGAAGAGCCTGAAAAGGTTTGAGAAATATGAAGAGCTTCAAAAGGTGTCAAAAATATGAGGAGCATGAAACGGTCTGAAAAATCGGAGGTGCATGAAGCGGTGTTGAAAAACATGAAGAGCCTGAAAAGGTGTGAGAAATATGAAGAGCTTCAAAAGGTGTTAAAAATAAGAGTAGCATGAAACGGTCTGCAAAAAAGGAGGAGCATGAAGTGGTGTTGAAAAACATGAAGAGCTTGAAAAGGTGTGAAAAATATGAAAGCTTCAAAAGGTGTCGAAAATATGAGGAGCATGAAACGGTCTCAAAAATAGGAGGAGCATGAAACGGTGTTCAAAAACATGAAGAGCCTGAAAAGGTGTGAAAAATATGAAGAGCTTCAAAATGTGTCAAAAATATGACGAGCATGAAACCCTCTTAAAAATAGGAGGAGGATGAAGCTGTGTTCAAAAACAAGAAGAACCTGAAAATTTGTGCAAAATATGAAGAGCTTCAAAAGGAGTGAAATACATGAGGAGCATGAAAAGGTGTTCAAAAACATGCAGAGACTGAAAATGTGTGAAAAATAGGAAGAGCTTCAAAAGGAGTGAAATACATGAGGAGCATGAAAAGGTGTTCAAAAACAAGAAGAACCTGAAAATTTGTGCAAAATATGAAGAGCTTCAAAAGGAGTGAAATACATGAGGAGCATGAAAAGGTGTTCAAAAACATGCAGAGATTTAAAAGGTGTGAAAAGTATGAAGAGCTTCAAAAAGTGCCAAAAACTAGATTAGCATGAAAGGGTCTGAAAAATAGGAGGAGCCTGAAGAGTTGTTGAAAAACATGAAGAGCCTGAAAAAGTGTGAAAAATATGAAGAGTTTCAAAAATATGAAAATTATGAAGAGCTTCAAAAAGTGTGAAAAATATGAAGAGCTTCAAAATATGTCAAAAATGAGATGAGCATGAAACGGTCTGAAAAATAGGAGGAGCATGAAGTGGTGTTGAAAATCATGAAGAGCCTGAAAATGTGTGAAATATATGCAGAGCTTCAAAAGGTGTTAAAAATATGAGGAGCATGTAACGGTCAGAAAAATATGAGGAGCATGAAGTTGTGTTGAAAACCATGAAGAGCCTGAAAAGGTGTGAAATATATGAAGAGCTTCAAAAGGTGTAAAAATATGAGGAGCATGAAACGGTCTGAAAAATAGGAGGATCATGAAGCGGTGTTGAAAAACCGGAAGAGCCTGAAAAGGTGTGAAAAATATGAATAGCTTCAAAAGGTGTCAAAAATGAGATGTGCATGAATCGGACTGAAAAATTGGAGGAGCATGAAGCGGTGTTGAAAAACATGAAGAGCCTGAAAACGTGTGAAAAATATGAAGAGCTTCAAAAGGTTTGAAAAATATGAAGAGCTTCAAAAGGTGTCAAAAAGGAGATCTGTATGAAACGGTCTGAAAAATAGGAGGAGCATGAAGTGGTGTTGAAAAAAATGAAGAGGCTGAAAAGGTGTGAAAAATATGAAGAGCTTCAAATGGTGTCAAAAATATGAGGAGAATGAAACGGTTTGAAAAATAGGACGAGCATGAAGCGGTGTTCAAAAACATGAAGAGCCTGAAAAGGTGTGAAAATTATGAAGAGCTTCAAAATATGTCAAAAATATGACGAGCATGAAACCCTCTTAAAAATAGGAGGAGGATGAAGCGGTGTTCAAAAACATGAAGAGCCTGAAAAGGTGTGCAAAATATGAAGAGCTTCAAAAGGTGTGAAATATATGAGGAGCATGAAATGGTGTTCAAAAACATGCAGAGACTGAAAAGGTGTGAAAAATATGAAGAGCTTCAAAAGATGTCAAAAATGAGATGAGCATGAAACGGTCTGAAAAATAGGAGGAGCATGAAGTGGTGTGGAAAAACATGAAGAGCCTGAAAAGGTGTGAAAAATATGAAGAGCTTCAAAAGGTGTGAAAAACATGAGGAGCATGATATGGTTTGAAAAATAGGATTAGCATGAAGCGGTGTTCAAAAACATGACGAGCCTGAAAATATCTGAAATATATGAAAAGCTTCAAAAGGTGTCAAAAATGAGATGAGCATGAAACGGTCTGAAAAATAGGAGGTGCATTAAGCGGTGTTGAAAAACATGAAGAGCCTGAAAAGGTTTGAGAAATATGAAGAGCTTCAAAAGGTGTCAAAAATATGAGGAGCATGAAACGGTCTGAAAAATCGGAGGTGCATGAAGCGGTGTTGAAAAACATGAAGAGCCTGAAAAGGTGTGAGAAATATGAAGAGCTTCAAAAGGTGTTAAAAATAAGAGTAGCATGAAACGGTCTGCAAAAAAGGAGGAGCATGAAGTGGTGTTGAAAAACATGAAGAGCTTGAAAAGGTGTGAAAAATATGAAAGCTTCAAAAGGTGTCGAAAATATGAGGAGCATGAAACGGTCTCAAAAATAGGAGGAGCATGAAACGGTGTTCAAAAACATGAAGAGCCTGAAAAGGTGTGAAAAATATGAAGAGCTTCAAAATGTGTCAAAAATATGACGAGCATGAAACCCTCTTAAAAATAGGAGGAGGATGAAGCTGTGTTCAAAAACAAGAAGAACCTGAAAATTTGTGCAAAATATGAAGAGCTTCAAAAGGAGTGAAATACATGAGGAGCATGAAAAGGTGTTCAAAAACATGCAGAGACTGAAAATGTGTGAAAAATAGGAAGAGCTTCAAAAGGAGTGAAATACATGAGGAGCATGAAAAGGTGTTCAAAAACAAGAAGAACCTGAAAATTTGTGCAAAATATGAAGAGCTTCAAAAGGAGTGAAATACATGAGGAGCATGAAAAGGTGTTCAAAAACATGCAGAGATTTAAAAGGTGTGAAAAGTATGAAGAGCTTCAAAAAGTGCCAAAAACTAGATTAGCATGAAAGGGTCTGAAAAATAGGAGGAGCCTGAAGAGTTGTTGAAAAACATGAAGAGCCTGAAAAAGTGTGAAAAATATGAAGAGTTTCAAAAATATGAAAATTATGAAGAGCTTCAAAAAGTGTGAAAAATATGAAGAGCTTCAAAATATGTCAAAAATGAGATGAGCATGAAACGGTCTGAAAAATAGGAGGAGCATGAAGTGGTGTTGAAAATCATGAAGAGCCTGAAAAGGTGTGAAATATATGAAGAGCTTCAAAAGGTGTAAAAATATGAGGAGCATGAAACGGTCTGAAAAATAGGAGGATCATGAAGCGGTGTTGAAAAACCGGAAGAGCCTGAAAAGGTGTGAAAAATATGAATAGCTTCAAAAGGTGTCAAAAATGAGATGTGCATGAATCGGACTGAAAAATTGGAGGAGCATGAAGCGGTGTTGAAAAACATGAAGAGCCTGAAAACGTGTGAAAAATATGAAGAGCTTCAAAAGGTTTGAAAAATATGAAGAGCTTCAAAAGGTGTCAAAAAGGAGATCTGTATGAAACGGTCTGAAAAATAGGAGGAGCATGAAGTGGTGTTGAAAAAAATGAAGAGGCTGAAAAGGTGTGAAAAATATGAAGAGCTTCAAATGGTGTCAAAAATATGAGGAGAATGAAACGGTTTGAAAAATAGGACGAGCATGAAGCGGTGTTCAAAAACATGAAGAGCCTGAAAAGGTGTGAAAATTATGAAGAGCTTCAAAATATGTCAAAAATATGACGAGCATGAAACCCTCTTAAAAATAGGAGGAGGATGAAGCGGTGTTCAAAAACATGAAGAGCCTGAAAAGGTGTGCAAAATATGAAGAGCTTCAAAAGGTGTGAAATATATGAGGAGCATGAAATGGTGTTCAAAAACATGCAGAGACTGAAAAGGTGTGAAAAATATGAAGAGCTTCAAAAGATGTCAAAAATGAGATGAGCATGAAACGGTCTGAAAAATAGGAGGAGCATGAAGTGGTGTTCAAAAACATGAAGAGCCTGAAAAGGTGTGAAAAATATGAAGAGCTTCAAAAGGTGTGAAAAACATGAGGAGCATGATATGGTTTGAAAAATAGGATTAGCATGAAGCGGTGTTCAAAAACATGACGAGCCTGAAAATATCTGAAATATATGAAAAGCTTCAAAAGGTGTCAAAAATGAGATGAGCATGAAACGGTCTGAAAAATAGGAGGTGCATTAAGCGGTGTTGAAAAACATGAAGAGCCTGAAAAGGTTTGAGAAATATGAAGAGCTTCAAAAGGTGTCAAAAATATGAGGAGCATGAAACGGTCTGAAAAATCGGAGGTGCATGAAGCGGTGTTGAAAAACATGAAGAGCCTGAAAAGGTGTGAGAAATATGAAGAGCTTCAAAAGGTGTTAAAAATATGAGTAGCATGAAACGGTCTGCAAAAAAGGAGGAGCATGAAGTGGTGTTGAAAAACATGAAGAGCTTGAAAAGGTGTGAAAAATATGAAAGCTTCAAAAGGTGTCGAAAATATGAGGAGCATGAAACGGTCTCAAAAATAGGAGGAGCATGAAACGGTGTTCAAAAACATGAAGAGCCTGAAAAGGTGTGAAAAATATGAAGAGCTTCAAAATGTGTCAAAAATATGACGAGCATGAAACCCTCTTAAAAATAGGAGGAGGATGAAGCTGTGTTCAAAAACAAGAAGAACCTGAAAATTTGTGCAAAATATGAAGAGCTTCAAAAGGAGTGAAATACATGAGGAGCATGAAAAGGTGTTCAAAAACATGCAGAGATTTAAAAGGTGTGAAAAGTATGAAGAGCTTCAAAAAGTGCCAAAAACTAGATTAGCATGAAAGGGTCTGAAAAATAGGAGGAGCCTGAAGAGTTGTTGAAAAACATGAAGAGCCTGAAAAAGTGTGAAAAATATGAAGAGTTTCAAAAATATGAAAATTATGAAGAGCTTCAAAAAGTGTGAAAAATATGAAGAGCTTCAAAATATGTCAAAAATGAGATGAGCATGAAACGGTCTGAAAAATAGGAGGAGCATGAAGTGGTGTTGAAAATCATGAAGAGCCTGAAAATGTGTGAAATATATGCAGAGCTTCAAAAGGTGTCAAAAATATGAGGAGCATGTAACGGTCTGAAAAATACGAGGAGCATGAAGTTGTGTTGAAAACCATGAAGAGCCTGAAAAGGTGTGAAATATATGAAGAGCTTCAAAAGGTGTAAAAATATGAGGAGCATGAAACGGTCTGAAAAATAGGAGGATCATGAAGCGGTGTTGAAAACCCGGAAGAGCCTGAAAAGGTGTGAAAAATATGAATAGTTTCAAAAGGTGTCAAAAATGAGATGTGCATGAAACGGACTGAAAAATAGGAGGAGCATGAAGTGGTGTTCAAAATCATGAAGAGCCTGAAAAGGTGTGAAATATATGAAGAGCTTCAAAATTTGTGAAAAATATGAGGAGCATGAAACGGTCTGAAAAATAGGAGGAGCCTGAACCGGGGTTCAAAAACATGAAGAGCCAGAAAAGGTGTGAAAAATATGAAGAGCTTCAAAAGGTGTGAAATACATGAGGAGCATGAAACGGTCTGAAAAATAGGAGGAGCATGAAGTGATGTTCAAAAACATGAAGAGCCTGAAAATGAGTGAGAAATATGAAAAGCTTCAAAAGGTGTCAAAAATATGAGGAGCATGAAACGGTCTGAAAAATAGGAGGAGCATGAAGCGGTGTTGAAAAACATGAAGAGCCTGAAAAGGTGTGAAAAATATGAAGAGCTTCAAAAGGTGTCAAAAATATGAGGAGCATGAAACGGCCTGAAAAATAGGAGGAGCATGAAGCGGTGTTGAAAAACATGAAGAGCCTGAAAAGGTGTGAAAAATATGAAGAGCTTCAAAAGGTTTGAAAAATATGAAGAGCTTCAAAAGGTGTCAAAAATATGAGGAGCATGAAACGGTTTGAAAAATAGGAGGAGCATGAAGCGGTGTTCAAAAACATGAAGAGCCTGAAAAGGTGTGAAAATTATGAAGAGCTTCAAAATATGTCAAAAATATGACGAGCATGAAACCCTCTTAAAAATAGGAGGAGAATGAAGCGGTGTTCAAAAACATGAAGAGCCTGAAAAGGTGTGCAAAATATGAAGAGCTTCAAAAGGTGTGAAATATATGAGGAGCATGAAACGGTGTTCAAAAACATGCAGAGCCTGAAAAGGTGTGAAAAATATGAAGAGCTTCAAAAGATGTCAAAAATGAGATGAGCATGAAACGGTCTGAAAAATAGGAGGAGCATGAAGTGGTGTTGAAAATCATGAAGAGCCTGAAAAGGTGTGAAATATATGCAGAGCTTCAAAAGGTGTCAAAAATATGAGGAGAATGAAACCGTCTGAAAAATACGAGGAGCATGAAGTGTTGTTGAAAAACATGAAGAGCCTGAAAAGGTGTGAAAAATATGAAGAGCTTCAAAAGGTGTCAAAAATATGAGGAGCATGAAACGGTCCGAAAAATAGGAGGATCATGAAGCGGTGTTGAAAAACATGAAGAGCCTGAAAAGGTGTGAAAAATATGAAGAGCTTCAAAAGGTGTCAAAAATATGAGGAGCATGAAACGGTCTGAAAAATAGGACGAGAATAAGCGGTGTTCAAAAACATGAACAGCCTGAAAAGGTGTGAAAAATATGAAGACCTTCAAAAGGTGTGAAAAATATGAAGAGCTTCAAAAGGTGTCAAAAATTAGATTAGCATGAAAGGGTGTGAAAAATAGGAGGAGCATGAAGTGGTGTTGAAAAACATCAAGAGCCTGAAAAGGTGTGATATATATGAACAGCTTCAAAAGGTGTGAAAAATATGAAGAGCTTCAAAAGGTGTCAAAATTATGAGGAGCATGAAACGGTCTGAAAAATAGGAGGAGCATGAAACGGTGTTGAAAAACATGAAGAGCCTGAAACGGTGTGAAAAATATGAAGAGCTTCAAAAGGTGTGAATTATATGAGGAGCATGAAAAGTTCTGAAAATGAGGAGGACCATGAAGCGGTGTTCAAAAACATAAAGAGCCTGAAAATGTGTGAAAAATATGAAGAGCTTCAAAAGATATCAAAAATATGAGGAGCATGAAACATTCTGAAAAATAGGAGGAGCATGAAGCGGTGTTCAAAAACATGAAGAGCCTGAAAAGGTGTGAAAAATATATAGAGCTTCAAAAGATGTCAAAAATATGAGGAGCATGAAACGGTCTGAAAAATAGGAGGAGCATGAAGCAGTGTTGAAAAACATGAAGAGCCTGAAAACGTGAGAAAAATATGAAGAGCTTCAAAAGTTTTGAAAAATAAGAAGAGCTTCAAAAGGTGTCAAAAATGAGATCTGCATGAAATGGTCTGAAAAATAGGAGGAGCATGAAGTGGTGTTGAAAAAAATGAAGAGCCTGAAAAGGTGTGAATTATACGAAGAGCTTCAAAAGGTGTCAAAAATATGAGGAGCATGAAACGGTCCGAAAAATAGGAGGAGCATGAAGCGGTGTTGAAAAACATGAAGAGCCTGAAAAGGTGTGAAAAATATGAAGAGCTTCAAAAGGTGTCAAAAATATGAGGAGCATGAAACGGCCTGAAAAATAGGAGGAGCATGAAACGGTGTTCAAAAACATGAAGAGCCTGAAAAGGTGTGAAACATATGAAGAGCTTCAAAAGGTGTGAAATACATGAGGAGCATGAAACTCTCTGAAAAAGAGAAGGAGCATGAAGTGGTGTTCAAAAACATGAAGAGCCTGAAAAGGTGTGAAAAATATGAAGAGCTTCAAAAGGTGTCAAAAATATGAGGAGCATGAAACGGTCTGAAAAATCGGAGGTGCATGAAGCGGTGTTGAAAAACATGAAGAGCCTGAAAAGGTGTGAGAAATATGAAGAGCTTCAAAGGGTGTTAAAAATATGAGTAGCATGAAACGGTCTGCAAAAAAGGAGGAGCATGAAGTGGTGTTGAAAAACATGAAGAGCTTGAAAAGGTGTGAAAAATATGAAAGCTTCAAAAGGTGTCGAAAATATGAGGAGCATGAAACGGTCTCAAAAATAGGAGGAGCATGAAACGGTGTTCAAAAACATGAAGAGCCTGAAAAGGTGTGAAAAATATGAAGAGCTTCAAAATGTGTCAAAAATATGACGAGCATGAAACCCTCTTAAAAATAGGAGGAGGATGAAGCTGTGTTCAAATACAAGAAGAACCTGAAAATTTGTGCAAAATATGAAGAGCTTCAGAAGGAGTGAAATACATGAGGAGCATGAAAAGGTGTTCAAAAACATGCAGAGACTTAAAAGGTGTGAAAAGTATGAAGAGCTTCAAAATGTGCCAAAAATTCGATTAGCATGAAAGGGTCTGAAAAATAGGAGGAGCCTGAAGAGTTGTTGAAAAACATGAAGAGCCTGAAAAAGTGTGAAAAATATGAAGAGCTTCAAAAATATGAAAATTATGAAGAGCTTCAAAAAGTGCCAAAAATTCGATTAGCATGAAAGGGTCTGAAAAATAGGAGGAGCCTGAAGAGTTGTTGAAAAACATGAAGAGCCTGAAAAAGTGTGAAAAATATGAAGAGCTTCAAAAATATGAAAATTATGAAGAGCTTCAAAAAGTGTGAAAAATATGAAGAGTTTCAAAATATGTCAAAAATGAGATGAGCATGAAACGGTCTGAAAAATAGGAGGAGCATGAAGTGGTGTTGAAAATCATGAAGAGCCTGAAAATGTGTGAAATATATGCAGAGCTTCAAAAGGTGTCAAAAATATGAGGAGCATGTAACGGTCTGAAAAATAGGAGGAGCATGAAGTGGTGTTGAAAAACATGAAGAGCCTGAAAAGGTGTGAAAAATATGAAGAGCTTCAAAAAGTGTCAAAAATTAGATTAGCATGAAAGGGTCTGAAAAATAGGAGGAGCCTGAAGTGATGTTGAAAAACATGAAGAGCCTGAAAAGGTGTGAAAAATATGCAGAGCTTCAAAAGGTGTCAAAAATATGAGGAGCATGAAACGGTCTGAAAAATAGGAGGAGCATGAAGTGGTGTTCAAAAACATGAAGAGCCTTAAAAGGTGTGAAAAATCTGAAGAGCTTTAAAGGTGTGAAAATTATGAGGAGCATGAAACCGTCTGAAAAATAGGAGGAGCATGACACGGTGTTGAAAAACATGAAGAGCCTTAAACTGTGAGACAAATATGAAGAGCTTTAAAGGTGTGAAAAATATGTGGAGCATGAAACGGTCTGATAAATAGGAGGAGCATGACACGGTGTTGAAAAATATGAAGAGCATGAAACTGTGTGAAAAATATGAAGAGCTTCAAAAGGAGTCAAAAATATGAGTAGCATGAAAAGATCTGAAAAATAGGAGGAACATGAAGCGGTGTTGACAAACAGGAAGAGCCTGAAAAGGTGTGAAAAATATGAAGAGCTTCAAAAGGTGTCAAAAACATGAGGAGCATGAAATGATCTGAAAAAATGAGGAACAGGAAACATTCTGAAAAACAGGAGGAGCATGAATCGGTGTTCAAAAACATGAAGAGTCTGAAAGGTATGAAATATACGAAGAGCTTCAAAAGGTGTCAAAAATATGAGGAGCATGAAACGGTCTGAAAAATAGGAGGAGCATGAAGCGGTGTTCAAAAACATGAAGAGCCTGAAAAGGTGTGCAAAATTTGAAGAGCTTCAAAAGGTGTGAAATACATGAGGAGCATGAAACTGTCTGAAAAATAGAAACAGCATGAAACGGTGTTGAAAAACATGAAGAGCCTGAAAACGTGTGAAAAACATGAAGAGCCTGAAAAGGTGTGAAAAATATGAAGAGTTTCAAAAGGTGTGAAAAATATGAAGAGCTTCAAAAGGTGTCAAAAATGAGATCAACAAGAAACCGTCTGAAAAATAGGAGGAGCATGAAGCGGTGTTGAAAAATATGAAGAGCCTGAAAAGGTGTGAAAAATATGAAGAGCTTATAAATGTGTCAAATATATGAGGAGCATGAATCGGTCTGAAAAATAGGAGGAGCATGAAGTGGTGTTGAAAAACATGAAGAGCCTGAAAAGGTGTGTAAAATATGAAGAGCTTCAAAAAGTGTCAAAAATATGAGGAGCATGAAACTGTCTGAAAAATAGGAGGAGCATGAAACGGTGATCAAAAACATGAAGAGCCTGAAAAGGTTTGAAAAATATGAAGAGCTTCAAAAGATGTGAAATACATGAGGAGCATGAAACGGGCTGAAAAATAGGAGAAGCATGAAGTGGTGTGGAAAAACATGAACAGCCTGAAAAGGTGTGAAAAATATGAAGAGCTTCAAAAGGTGTGAAATACAAGAGGAGCATGAAACTCTTTGAAAAATAGGAGGAGCATGAAGCTGTTTTCAAAATCATGAAGAGCCTGAAAAGTTGTCAAAAATATGAAAAGCTTCAAAAGGTGTCAAATATGAGATGAGCATGAAACGGTCTGAAAAATAGGAAGATCATGAAAAGGTGTTGAAAAATATGAAGTCACTAAAAGTTGTGAAAAATAGAAAGAGCTTCAAAAGGTGTCAAAAATATGAGGAGCATCAAACGGTCTGAAAAATAAGAGGAGAATGAATCGGTGTTGAAAAACATGAAGAGACTGAAAAGGTGTGAAAAATAGGAAGAGCTTTAAAAGGTGTGAAAAATATGAGGTGCATGAAACGGTCTGAAAAATAGGAGGAGCATGATGCGGTGTTGAAAAATATGAAGAGCCTGAAAAGGTGTGAAAAATATGAAGAGCTTCAAAAGGTGTCAAAAATATGAGGAGCATGAAACGGTCTGAAAAATAGGAGGAGCATGATGCGTTGTTGAAAAACATGAAGAGCATGAAAAGGTGTGAAAATATGAAGATCTTCTAAAGGTGTCAAAAATATGAGGAGCATGAAACGGTCTTAAAAATTGGAGGAGCATGAAGCGGGGTTGAAAATCATGAAGGGCCTGAAAAGGTGTGAAAAATATGAAGAGTTTCAAAAGGTGTGAAATATATGAAGAGCTTCAAAAGGTGTCAATAATGAGATCAACATGAAACCGTCTGAATAATAGGAGGAGCATGCAGCGGTGTTGAAAAATATGAAGAGCCTGAAAAGGTGTGAAAATATGAAGAGCTTCTAAATGTGTCAAATATATGAGGAGCATGAAACGGTCTGAAAAATAGGAGGAGCATGAAACGGTGATCAAAACATGAAGAGCCTGAAAAGGTGTGAAAAATATGAAGAGCTTCAAAAGTTGTGAAATACATGAGGAGGATGAAACGGTCTGAAAATTAGGAGGAGCATGAAGCGGTGTTCAAAAAAAAAAAGAGCCTGAAAAGGTGTTAAATATATGAAGAGCTTCAAAAGGTGTAAAAAATATGAGGAGCATGAAACTGTCTGAAATAGAGAAGCAGGATGAAACGGTGTTGAAAAACATGAAGGCCCTCTAAAGGTGTGAAAAATATGAAGAGCTTCAAAACGTGTCAAATATATGAAGAGCATGAAACCGTCTGAAAAATAGGAGGATCATGAAGCAGTGTTCAAAAACATGAAGAGCCTGAAAATGTGTGAAAAATATTCAGAGCTTCAAAATGTGTCAAATATATGAGGAGCATGAAACGGTCTGAAAAATAGGAGGAGCATGAAACGGTGATCAAAAACATGAAGAGCCTGAAAAGGTGTGAAAAATATGAAGAGCTTCAAAAGTTGTGAAATACATGAGGAGCATGAAACTCTCTGAAAAATAGGAGGAGCATGAAGCGGTGTTCAAAAACATGAAGAGCCAAAAAAGTAGTGAAAATTATGAGAAGCTTCAAAAGGTGTCAAAAATGAGATGAGCATGAAACGGTCTGAAAAATAGGAGGAACATGAAACGGTGTTCAAAAACATGAAGGGCCTGAATAGGTGTAAAAAATATGAAGAGCTTCAAAAGGTGTCAAAAATATGACGAGCATGAAACGGTCTGAAAAAAAGGAGGAGCATGAAGCTGTGTTCAAAAACATGAAGAGCCTGAAAAGGTGTGAAAAATATGAAGAGCTTCAAAATGTGTCAAAAATATGAAGAGCATGAAACGGTCTGAAAAATAGGAGAATCATGAAGCGGTGTTCAAAAACATGAACAGCCTGAAAAGGTGTGAAAAATATGAAGAGCTTCAAAAGTTGTGAAATACATGAGGAGCATGAAACTCTCTGAAAAATAGGAGGAGCATGAAGCGGTGATCAAAAACATGAAGAGCCTAAAAAGTAGTGAAAATTATGAAAAGCTTCAAAAGGTGTCAAAAATGAGATGAGCATGAAACGGTCTGAAAAATAGGAGGATCATGAAACGGTGTTCAAAAACATGAAGAGCCTGAATAGGTGTGAAAAATATGAAGAGCTTCAAAAGGTGTCAAAAATATGACGAGCATGAAACGGTCTGAAAAATAGGAGGAGCATGAAGCTGTGTTCAGAAACATGAAGAGCCTGAAAACGTGTGAAAAATATGAAGAGCTTCAAAAGGTGTGAATAATATGAGGAGCATGAAACGGTCTGAAATATAGAAGCAGCATGAAACGGTGTTGAAAAACACAAAGAGCTTGAAAAGGTGTGAAAAATATGAAGAGCTTCAAAAGGTGTGAAAAATATGAGGAGCATGAAACGGTCTGAAAAATAGAAGCAGCATGAAACTGTGTTGAAAAACATGAAGAGCATGAAAAGGTGTGAAAAATATGAAGAGCTTCAAAAGGTGTGAAATACATGAGGAGCATGAAACGTCTGAAAAATAGAAGCAGCATGAAACTGTGTTGAAAAACATGAAGAGCATGAAAAGGTGTAAAAAATATGAAGAGCATGAAATGATCTGAAACATAAGAGGATCATGAAGCGTTGTTCAAAAACATGAAGCGCCTGAAAAGGTGAAAAAAATATGACGAGCTTCAAAATGTGTGAAATACATGAGGAGCATTAAACGGCCTGAAATATAGGAGGAACATGAACCGGTGTTCAAATACAAGAAGAGCCTGAAAAGTTGTGAAAAATATGAAGAGCTTCAAAAGGTGTGAAAATATGAAGAGCTTCAAAACGTTTCAAAACTGAGATGAGCATGAAACGGTCTGAAAAATAGGAGGAGCATAAAGTGGTGTTGAAAAATGAAGAGCCTGAAAAGGTGTGAAAAATATGAATACCTTCTAAATGTGTCAAAAATATGAGGAGCATGAAACGGTCTGAGAAATTGGAGGAGCATGAAATGGTGTTGAAAAACTAGAAGAGCATGAAAAGGTGTGAAAAATATGAAGAGCTTCTAAAAGTATCAAAAATATGAGGTGCATGAAACAGTCTGAAAAATAGGAGGAGCATTATGTTGTGTTGAAAAACATTAAGAGCCTGAAAAGTGTGAAAAATATGAAGAGCTTCAAAAGGTGTCAAAAATATGAGGGGCATGAAACGGTCTGAAAAATACGAGGAGCATGAAGTGGTGTTAAAAACATGAAGAGCCTGAAAAGGTGTGATAAATATGAAGAGCTTAAAAAGGTGTGAAAAATATGAGGAGCATGAAACGGTCTGAAAAACAGAAGCAGCATGAAACGGTGATGAAAAACATGAGAGCCTGAAAAGGTGTGAAAAATATGAAGAGCTTCAAAAGGTGTGAAAAACATGAAGAGCTTCAAAAGGTGTGAAAAACATGAGGAGCATGAAACGGTCTTAAAAACAGAAGCAGCATGAAGCAGTGTTGAAAAACATGAAGAGCCTGAAAACGTGTGAAAAATATGAAGAGCTTCAAAAGGTGTGAAAAATATGAAGAGCTTCAAAAGGTGTCAAAAATATGAGGAGCATGAAACGGTCTGAAAAATAGAAGCAGCATGAAGCGGTGTTGAAAAACATGAAGAACCTGAAAAGGTGTGAGAAATATGAAGAGCTTCAATAGGTGTCAAAAATATGAGGAGCATGAAACGGTCTTAAAAATACTAGGAGAATGAAGTTGTGTTGCAAAACATGAAGAGCCTGAAAAGGTGTGAAAAACATGAAGAGCATGAAAAGGTGTGAAAAATATGAAGAGCTTCATAAGGTGTGAAATACATGAGGAGCATGAAACTCTCTGAAAAATAGGAGGAGCATGAAGTGGTGTTGTAAAACTTGAAGAGCCTGAAAAGGTGTGAAAAATATGAAGAGCTTCAAAAGGTGTCAAAAATATGAGGAGGATGAAACGGTCTGAAAAATAGGTGGAGCATGAAGCCGTGTTGAAAAACCTGAAGAGCCTGAAAAGGTGTGAAAAATATGAAGAGCTTCAAAAGGTGTCAAAAATATGAGGAGCATGAAACGGTCTGAAAAATAGGTGGAGCATGAAGCGGTGTTCAAAAACATGAAGAGCCTGAAAACGTGTGAAAAATATGAAGAGCTTCAAAAGGTGTCAAATACATGAGGATCTTAAACGGTCTGAAATAAGGGGGAGCATGAAGCGGTGTTCAAAATAGGAAGAGCCTGAAAAGTTGTGAAAAATATGAAGAGCTTCAAAAGGTGTGAAAATTATGAGGAGCATGAAACGGTCTGAAAAATAGGAGGAGCATGAAGCTGTGTTCAAACTCACGAAGAGCCTGAAAAGGTGTGAAAAATATGAAGAGCTTTAAAAGGTGTCAAGAATATGAGGAGCATGAAACGGTCTGAAAAATAGGAGGAGAATGAATCGGTGTTGAAAAACATAAGGAGCATGAAAAGGTGTGAAAAATATGAAGAGCTTTAAAAGGTGAGAAAAATATGAGGTGCATGAAACGGTCTGAAAAATAGGAGGAGCATGATGCGGTGTTGAAAAATATGAAGAGCCTGAAAAGGTGTGAAAAATATGAAGAGCTTCAAAAGGTGTCAAAAATATGAGGAGCATGAAACGGTCTGAAAATTAGGAGGAGCATGAAGCGTTGTTGAAAAACATGAAGAGCATGAAAAGGTGTGAAAATATGAAGATCTTCTAAAGGTGTCAAAAATATGAGGAGCATGAAACGGTCTTAAAAATTGGAGGAGCATGAAGCGGTGTTGAAAATCATGAAGGGCCTGAAAAGGTGTGAAAAATATGAAGAGTTTCAAAAGGTGTGAAAAATATGAAGAGCTTCAAAAGGTGTCAAAAATGAGATCAACATGAAACCGTCTGAATAATAGGAGGAGCATGCAGCGGTCTTGAAAAATATGAAGAGCCTGAAAAGGTGTGAAAATATGAAGAGCTTCTAAATGTGTCAAATATATGAGGAGCATGAAACGGTCTGAAAAATAGGAGAAGCATGAAACAGTGATCAAAAACATGAAGAGCCTGAAAAGGTGTGAAAAATATGAAGAGCTTCAAAAGTTGTGAAATACATGAGGAGCATGAAACTCTCTGAAAAATAGGAGGAGCATGAAGCGGTGTTCAAAAACATGAAGAGCCAAAAAAGTAGTGAAAATTATGAGAAGCTTCAAAAGGTGTCAAAAATGAGATGAGCATGAAACGGTCTGAAAAATAGGAGGATCATGAAACGGTGTTCAAAAACATGAAGAGCCTGAATAGGTGTGAAAAATATGAAGAGCTTCAAAAGGTGTCAAAAATATGACGAGCATGAAACGGTCTGAAAAATAGGAGGAGCATGAAGCTGTGTTCAAAAACATGAAGAGCCTGAAAAGGTGTGAAAAATATGAAGAGCTTCAAAATGTGTCATAAATGAGAAGAACATGAAACGGTCTGAAAATTAGGAGGAGCATGAAGTGGTTTTGAAAATCATGAAGAGCCTGAAAAGGTGTGAAATATATGAAGAGCTTCAAAATGGGTCAAAATTATGAAGAGCATGAAACGGTCTGAAAAATAGGAGGATCATGAAGTGGTGTTCAAAAACATGAAGACCCTGAAAAGTTGTGAAAAATATGAAGAGCATGAAAAAGTGTGAAAATATGAAGAGCTTCAAAAGGTGTGAAAAATATGAGGAGTATGAAACGGTCTGAAAAATAGGAGGAGCATGAAACGGTGATCAAAAACATGAAGAGCCTGAAAAGGTGTGAAAAATATGAAGAGCTTCAAAGCTGTGAAATACATGAGGAGCATGAAACGGTCTGAAAAATAGGAGAAGCATGAAGTTGTCTGGAAAAACATGAACATCCTGAAAAGGTGTGAAAAATATGAAGAGCTTCAAAAGGTGTGAAATACATGAGGAGCATGAAACTCTGTGAAAAATAGGAGAGGCATGAAGTGGTGTTCAAAAACATGAAGAGACTGAAAAGATGTGAAAAATATGAAGAGTTTCAAAAGGTGAGAAAAATATGAAGAGCTTCCAAAGGTGTCAAAAATGAGATCAACATGAAACCGTCTGAAAAATAGGAGGAGCATGAAGCGGTGATGAAAAAAATGAAGAGCCTGAAAAGGTGTGCAAATATGAAGAGCTTCTAAATGTGTCAAATATATGAGGAGCATGAAACGGTCTGAAAAATAGGAGGAGCATGAAGTGGTGTTGAAAAAAATGAAGAGCCTGAAAAGGTGTGAAAAATATGAAGAGCTTCAAAAAGTGTCAAAAATATGAGGAGCATGAAACCGTCTGAAAAATAGGAGGAGCATGAAACGGTGATCAAAAACATGAAGAGCCTGAAAAGGTTTGAAAAATATGAAGAGCTTCAAAAGGTGTGAAATATATGAGGAGCATGAAACGGGCTGAAAAATAAGAGAAGCATGAAGTGGTGTGGAAAAACATGAAGAGCCTGAAAAGGTGTGAAAAATATGAAGAGCTTCAAAAGGTGTGAAATACATGAGGAGCATGAAACGGTCTGAAAATTAGGACAAGCATGAAGTGGTGTGGAAAAACATGAAGAGCCTGAAAAGCTGTGAAAAATATGAAGAGCTTCAAAATGTGTCAAAAATATGAAGAGCATGAAACGGTCTGAAAAATAGGAGAATCATGAAGCGGTGTTAAAAAACATGAACAGCCTGAAAAGGTGTGAAAAACATGAAGAGCTTCAAAAGTTGTGAAATACATGAGGAGCATGAAACTCTCTGAAAAATAGGAGGAGCATGAAGCTGTGTTCAAAAACATGAAGAGCCTGAAAAGATGTGAATAATATGTAGAGCTTCAAAAGGTGGGAAAATATGAAGAGCTTCAAAAGCTGTCAAAATAAGATGATCATGAAACGGTCTGAAAATTAGGAGGAGCATGAAGTGGTGTTGAAAAAAAAGAAGAGCCTGAAAAGGTGTGAAATATATGAAGAGCTTCAAAAGGCGTGAAAATATGAAGAGCTTCAAAAGCTGTCAAAATGAGATGAGAATGAAACGGTTTGAAAATTAGGAGCAGCATGAAACGGTGTTCAAACAAATGAAGAGCCTCAAAATGTGTGAAAAATAAGAAGAGCTTCAAAAGGTGTGAAATATATTTGGAGCATGAAACTGTGTGTAAAATAGGAGGAGCATGAAGTGGTGTTCAAAAACATGAAGAGCCTGAAAAGGTGTGAAAAATATGAAGAGCTTCAAAAGGTGTGAAATACATGAGAGGAATGAAACTGTCTGAAAAATAGGAGGAGCATGAAGCGGTTGTGAAAAACATGAAGAGCCTGAAAAGTTGTGAAAAATATAAAGAGCTTCTAAAGGTGTCAAAAATATGAGGACAATGAAACGCTCTGGAAAAGAGGAGGAGCATGAAGTGGTGTTGAAAAAGATGAAGAGCCTGAAAAGGTGTGAAAAATTTGAAGAGCTTCAAAACGTGTCAAAATTATGAGGAGCATGAAACGGTCTGAAAAATAGGAGGAGCATGAAGTGGTGTTGAAAAACATGAAGAGCCTGAAATGATGTGAAATATATGAAGAGGTTCAAAAGGTGCGAAAAATATGAGGAGGTTCAAAAAGGGTCAAAAATATGAGGAGCATGAAACGGTCAGAAAAATACGAGGAGCATGAAAAGGTGTTCAAAAACATGAAGAGCCTGAAAAGGTGTGAAAAATATGAAGAGCTTCAAAAGGTATTAAATACATGAATAGCATGAAACGGTCTGAAAAATAGGAGGAGCATGAAGCGGTGTTCAAAAACATGAAGAGCCTGAAAAGGTGTGAAAAATATGAAGAGATTCAAAATGTGTCAAAAATATGAGGAGCATGAAATGGTCTGAAAAATAGGAGGAGCATGAAACGGTGTTCAAAAACATGAAGAACCTGAAAAGGTGTGAAAAATATGAAGAGTTTCTAAAGGTGTCAAAAATATGAGGAGCATGAAACGGTCTGAAAAATAGGAAGACCATGAAACGGTGTTCAAAAACATGAAGAGCCTGAAAGATGGGAAAATTCTGAAGAGATTCAAAAGCTGTGAAATACATGTGGAGCATAAAACGTTCTCAAAAATAGGAGGAGCATGAAGCGGTGTTCGAAATCATGAAGAGCCTGAAAAGGTGAGAAAAATATGAAGAGCCTCAAAACGTGTCAAAAATAGGAAGAGCATTAAACGGTCTGAAAAAATAGGAGGAGCATGAAGCGGTGTTGAAAAACATGAAGAGCCTGAAATGGTGTGAAAAATATGAAGAGCTTCAACAGGTGTGTAAAAGATGTGGAGCATGAAACGGTCGGAAAAATAGGAGGAGCATGAAATGGTGTTCAAAACATGAAGAGCCTGAAAAGGTGTGAAAAATATGAAGAGCTTCAAAGGTATCAAAAATATGAGGAGCATGAAACGGTCTGAAAAATAGGAAGAGCATGAAGTGGTTGTGAAAAACATGAAGAGCCTGAAAAGGTGTGCGAAATACGAAGAGGTTCAAAAGGTGTGAAATACATGAGGAGCATGAAACGGTCTGAAAAATAGGAGGAGCATGATGCGGTGTTCAAAAACATGAAGAGCCTGAAAAAGTGTGAAAAATATGAAGAGCTTCAAAAAGTGTGAAAAATATGAGGAGCATAAGCGATCTGAAAAATAGGTGGAGCAGGAAGCGGTGTTCAAAAACATGAAGAGCCTGACAGGTTTGAAAAGTATGAAGAGCTTCAAAAAGTGTGAAAAATATGAAGAGCTTCAAAAAGTGTGAAAAATATGAGGAGCATGAAATGGTCTGAAAAACAGGAGAAGAATGAAGAGGTGTTTAAAAACATGAAGAGCCTGAAAAGGTGTGAAATATATGACGAACTTCAAAAGGTTTCAAAAATATGAGGAGCATGAAACGGTCTGAAACATAGGAGGAGCATGAAGCAGTGTTCAAAAACATGAAGAGCATGAAAAGGTGTGAAGAAAATGAAGAGTTTCAAAAGTTGACATAATATGAGGAGAATGAAACGGTCTGAAAAATAGGAGGAGCATGAAAAGGTGTTGAAAAACATGAAGAGGGTGAAAATACGTGTAAAATATGAAGAGCTTCAAAAGGTGTGAAAAATATGAAGAGCTTCAAAAGGTGTGAAAAATATGAAGAGCTTCAAAAGGTGTCAAATATATGAGGAGCATGAAACGGTCAAAAAAATAGGAGGAGTATGAAGCGATGTTGGAAAACATGAAGAGTCTGAAAAGGTGTGAAATATATGAAGAGCTTCAAAAGGTGTGAAATATAGGAGGAGCATGAAGCGGTGTTCAAAAACATGAAGAGCCTGAAAAGGTGTGAAATATATGAAGAGCTTCAAAAGGTGTCAAAAATAAGAGGAGCATGAAGCGGTGTTCAGAAACATGAAGAGCTTGAAAAGGTGTGAAATATATGAAGAGCTTCAAAAAGTGTGACATATAGGAGGAGCATGAAGCGGTGTTCAGAAACATGAAGAGCCTTAAAAGGTGTGAAATATATGAAGAGCTTCAAAAGTTGTCAAATATGAGTAGCATAAAACGGTTTCAAAATATGACGACCATGAAGCGGTGTTGAAAAACATGTAGAGCCTGAAAAGGTGTGAAATACATGAAGAGCTTCAAAAGGTGTCAAAATATGAGTAGCATAAAACGGTCTCAAAAATATGGGGAGCATGAAGCGGTGTTGAAAATCATGAAGAGCCTGAAAAGGTGTGAATAATATGACGAGATTCAAAAGGTGTCAAACATATGAGGAGCATGAAAGTGTGTTGAAAAACATGAAGAGCCTGAAAAGGTGTGAAAAATATGAGGAGCTTCAAAATTTGTCAAAAATATGAGGAGCATGAAACGGTCTGAAAAATAGGAGGAGCATGAAATGGTGTTCAAAACATGAAGAGCTTGAAAAGGTGTGAAAAATATTAAGAGCTTCAAAAGTATCAAAAATATGAGGAGCATGAAACGGCCTGAAAAATAGGAAGAGCATGAAGCGGTGTTGAATAACATGAAGATCTTGAAAAGGTGTGAACAATATTAGGAGCATGAAACGGTCTCAAAAATATGAGGAGCATGAAGCAGTGTTGAAAATCATGAAGAGCCTGAAAAGGTGTGAAAAATATGAAGAGATTCAAAAGGTGTCAAACATATGAGGACCATGAAACTGTGTTGAAAAACAAGAAGAGCATGAAAAGGTGTGAAAAATATGAGGAGCATGAAAAGGTCTGAAAAATAGGAGGAGCATGAAATGTTGTTGAAAAACATGAAGAGCAAGAAAAGGTGTGAAAAATATGAAGAGCTTCAAAAGGTGTCAATAATAAGAGGTGCATGAAACAGTCTGAAAAATAGGAGGAGCATGAAACGATCTGAAAAATAGGAGGAGCATGAAGCGGTGTTGAAAAATATGAAGAGCCTGAAAAGGTGTGACAAATATAAAGAGTTTCAAAAAGTGTCAATGATATGAGGAGCATGATACGGTCTGAAAAATAGGAGCAGCATGAAACGGTGTTGAAAAACATGAAGAGCATGAAAAGGTGTGAAAAAAGGAAGAGCTTTAAAAGGTGTCAAATATATGAGGAGCATGAAACGGTCTGAAAAATAGAAGTAGCATGAAGCGGTGACAAAAAAATGAAGAGCCTGAAAAGGTGTGAAAAATATGAAGAGCTTCAAAAGGTGTGAAAAATATGAGGAGCATGAAACGGTCTGAAAAATAGGAGAAGCATAAAGCGGTGTTCAAAAACATGAAGAGCATGAAAAGGTGTGAAAAATATGAAGAGCTTCAAAAGGTGTCAAAAATATGAGGAGCATGAAACGGTCTGAAAAATAGGCGGAGCCTGAAACTGTGTTGAAAACATGAAAGGCCTGAAAAGTTGTGAAAAATATGAAGAGCTTCAAAAGGTGTGAAAAATATGAAGAGTTTCAAAGGTTTGAAATACATGAGGATCATGAAAAGGTTTGAAAAATAGGAGGAGCATGAAGCGGTGTTCAAAAACTTGAAGAGCCTGAAAAGGCTTGAAAAATATGAAGAGCTTCAAAAGGTGTGAAATAAATGAGGAGCATGAAACGGTCTGAAAAATAGGAGGAGCATGAAGCGGTGTTCAAAAACATGAAGAGCCTGAAAAGGCTTGAAAAATATGAAGAGCTTCAAAAGGTGTGAAATAAATGAGGAGCATGAAACGGTCTCAAAAATAGTAGGACCATGAAGCGGTGTTCAAAAACATGGAGAGCCTGAAAAGTTTTGAAAAATATGAAGAACTTCAAAAGGTGTCAAAAATATGAGGAGCATGAAACGGTCTGAAAAATAGGAGCAGCATGAAATGGTGTTGAAAAACATGAAGATCCTGAAAAGCTGTGAAAAATATGAAGAGCTTCAAAAGGTGTGAAATATATGAGGAGCATGAAACGGTCTGAAAAATCGGAGGACCATGAAGCTGTGCTCAAAAACATGAAGATCCAGAAAAGGTGTGAAAAACATGAAGAGCTTCAAAAAGTGTCAAAATGAGATGAGCATGAAACGGTCTGAAAAATAAGAGGAGCATGAAGTGGTGTTGAAAATAATGAAAAGCCTGAAAAGGTGTGAAATATATGAAGAGCTTCAAAAGGTGTCAAAATATGAGGAGAATGAAACGGACTGTAAAATAGGAGGAGCATGAAAAGTTCTGAAAAATAGGAGGAGCATGAAGCGGTGTTCAAAAACAGGAAGACCCTGAAAAGTAGTGAAAAATATGAAGAGCTTCAAAAGGTGTCAAAAATATGAGGAGCATGAAACGGTCTGAAAAATAGGAGGACTATGAAACGGTGTTCAAAAACATGAAGAGCCTGAAAAGGTGTGAAAAATATGAAGAGCTTCAAAACGTGTCAAATATATGAGGAGCATGAAACGGTCTGAAAAATAGGAGGAGCAAGAAAGGGTGTTGAACAACATGAAGAGCCTGAAAAGGTGTGAAAAATATGAAGAGCTTCAAAACGTGTCAAAAATATGAGGAGCATGAAACGGTCTGAAAAATAGGAGGAGCAAGAAAGGGTGTTGAACAACATGAAGAGCCTGAAAAGTTGTGAAAAATATGAAGAGCTTCAAAAGATGTGAAAAATATGAAGAGCTTCAAAAGGTGTCAAAAATGAGATGAGCATGAAACCGTCTGAAAAATAGGAGGAGCATGAAGAAGTGTTGAAAAACATGAAGAACCTGAAAAGCTGTGAGAAACATGAAGAGCTTCAAAATGTGTCAAATATATGAGGAGCATGAAACGGTCTGAAAAAGAGGAGGAGCAGGAAGCGGTGTTGAGAAACATGAAGAGCCTGAAAATGTGTGAAAAATATGAAGAGCTTCAAAAGGTGTCAAAAATATGAGGAGCATGAAACGGTCTTAAAAATAGGAGGAGCATGAAGCGGTGTTGAAAAACATGAAGAGCCTGAAAAGGTGTGAGAAATATGAAGAGCTTCAAAAGGTATCAAAAATATGAGGAGCATGAAACGGTCTGAAAAAGAGGAGGAGCATGAAGCGGTGTTGAAAAACATGAAGAGCCTGAAAAGGTGTGAAATATATGAAAAGCTTCCAAAGTTGTGAAATACATGAGGAGCATGAAAGAGCTGAAAATTAGGAGAAGCATGAAGTGGTGTGGAAAAACATCAGGAGCCTGAAAAGGTGTGAAAAATATGAAGAGCTTCAAAAGGTGTGAAAAATATGAAGAGCTTTAAAAGGTGTCAAAAATGAGATGAGCATGAAACGGTCTGAAAAATAGGAGGAGCAAGAAGCGGTGTTGAAAAACATAAAGAGCATGAAAACGTATGAAGAATATGAAGAGCTTCAAAAGGTGTGAAAAATATGAAGAGCTTTAAAAGGTGTCAAAAATGAGATGAGCATGAAACGGTCTGAAAAATAGGTGGAGCATGAAGTGGTATTGAAAAACATGAAGAGCCTGAAAAGGTGTGAAAAATATGAAGAGCTTCAAAAGGTCTCAATAATATGAGGAGCATGAAACGGTCTGAAAAATAGGAAAGGCATGAAGCGGTGTTGCAAAACATGAAGAGCCTGAAAAGGTGTCAAAAATATGAAGAGCTTCAAAAGGTGTGAAATACATGAGGAGCATTAAACGCCCTGAAAAATAGGAGGAGCATGCAGAGGTGTTCAAAAACATGAAGAGCCTGAAAAGGTGTCAAAAATATGAAGAGATTCAAAAGGTGTGAAAAATATGAAGAGCTTCAAAATGTATCAAAAATGAAATGAGCATGAAACGGTCTGAAAAAGCTGAGGAGCATGAAGTGGTGTTGAAACACAGGAAGAGCCTGAAAAGGTGTGAAAAATATGAAGAGGTTCAAAGGTGTGAAATACATGAGGATCATGAAATGGTTTGAAAAATACGAGGAGCATGAAGCAGTGTTCAAAAACATGAAGAGCCTGAAAAGGTTTGAAAAATATGAAGAGCTTCAAAAGGTGTCAAAAATATGAGGAGCATGAAACCGTTTGAAAAATAGGAGGAGCATGAAGCGGTGTTGAAAAACATGAAGAGCGTGAAAACGAGTGAAAAATATGAAGAGCTTCAAAAGGTGTCAAAAAAGAGATGAGCATGAAACCGTCTGAAAAATAGGAGGAGCATGAAGCGGTGTTGAAAAACATGAAGAGCATGAAAACGAGTGAAAAATATGAAGAGCTTCAAAAGGTATGAAAAATATGAAGAGCTTCAAAAGGTGTCAAAAATGAGAGGAGTATGAAGCAGTCTGAAAAATAGGAGGAGCATGAAGCGGTGTTCAAAAACATGAAGAGCCTGAAAAGGTGTGACAAATATGAAGAGCTTCAAAAGGTGTCAAAAATATGAGTAGCATGAAACGGTTTGAAAAATAGGAGGAGCATGAAGCGGTGTTCAAAAACAGGAAAAGCCTGAAAAGTTGTGAAAAATATGAAGAGCTTCAAAAGTTGTCAAAAATATGAGGAGCATGAAAAGGTCAGAAAAATAGGAGGATCATGAAGCGGTGTTCAAAAACATGAAGAGCCTGAAAAGGTGTGCAAAATATGAAGAGCTTCAAAAGGTGTCAAAAATATGAGGAGCATGAAACGGTCTGCAAAAAAGGAGGAGCATGAAGTGGTGTTGAAAAACTTCAAGAGCCTGACAAGATGTGAAAAATATGAAAAGCTTCAAAAGTTGTCAAAAATATGAGGAGCATGAAACGGTCTGAAAAATAGGAGGAGCATGAAGCGGTGTTCAAAAACATGAAGAGCCTGAAAAGGTGTGAAAAATATGAAGAGCTTCAAAAGGTGTCAAAAATATGAGGAGCATGAAACGGTCTGAAAAACAGGAGGATCATGAAGTGGTGTTGAAAAACATGAAGAGTCTGAAAACGTGTGAAATTATGAAGAACTTCAAAAATATGCAAAATATGAAGAGCTTCAAAAGGTGTGAAAAATATGAAGAGCTTCAAAAGGTGTCAAAATGAGATGAACATGAAACGGTCTGAAAAATAGGAGGAGCATGAAGCGGTGTTGAAAATCATAAAGAGCCTGAAAATTTGTGAAAAATATGAAGAGCTTCAGAAGATGTGAAAAACATGAAGAGCTTCAAAAGGTGTTAAAATGAGATGAGCATGAAACGGTCTGAAAAATAAGAGGAGCATGAAGTGGTGTTGAAAATAATGAAAAGCCTGAAAAGGTGTGAAATATATGAAGAGCTTCAAAAGGTGTCAAAAATATGAGGAGAATGAAACGGTCTGTAAAATAGGAGGAGCATGAAATGGTGTTCAAAAACATGAAGAGCCTGAAAAGGTGTGAAAAATATGAAGAGCTTCAAAACGTGTCAAAAATATGAGGAGCATGAAAAGTTCTGAAAAATAGGAGGAGCATGAAGCGGTGTTCAAAACAGGAAGACCCTGAAAAGTAGTGAAAAATATGAAGAGCTTCAAAAGGTGTCAAAAATATGAGGAGCATGAAACGGTCTGAAAAATAGGAGGACTATGAAACGGTGTTCAAAAACATGAAGAGCCTGAAAAGGTGTGAAAAATATGAAGAGCTTCAAAACGTGTCAAAAATATGAGGAGCATGAAATGGTCTGAAAAATAGGAGGAGCAAGAAAGGGTGTTGAACAACATGAAGAGCCTGAAAACGTGTGAAAAATATGAAGAGCTTCAAAAGATGTGAAAAATATGAAGAGCTTCAAAAGGTGTCAAAAATGAGATGAGCATGAAACCGTCTGTAAAATAGGAGGAGCATGAAGTAGTGTTGAAAAACATGAAGAACCTGAAAAGCTGTGAGAAACATGAAGAGCTTCAAAATGTGTCAAAAATATGAGGAGCATGAAACGGTCTGAAAAAGAGGAGGAGCAGGAAGCGGTGTTGAGAAACATGAAGAGCCTGAAAATGTGTGAAAAATATGAAGAGCTTCTAAAGGTGTGAAATATATGAGGTGCAAGAAACGGTCTGAAAAATATGAGGAGCATAAAGCGGTGTTGAAAAACATGAAGAGCCTGAAAAGGTGTGAAAAATATGAAGAGCTTCAAAAGGTGTCAAAATTATAAGGAGCATGAAACGTTCTGAAAAATAGGAGGAGAATGAAGCAGTGTTGAAAAAAATGAATAGCCTGAAAAGGTGTGAAAAATATGAACAGCTTCAAAAGTTGTCAAAAATATGAGGAGCATGAAACGGTCTAAAAAATAGGAGTACCATGAACCGGTGTTGAAAAACATGAAGAGCCATAAAATGTGTGAAAAATATTAAGAGCTTCAAAATGTGTGAAAAATATGAAGAGCTTCAAAAGGTGTCAAAAAAGAGATGAGCATGAAACGGTCTGAAAAATAGGAGGAGAATGAAGTGGTGTTGAAAAAAATGAGGAGCCTGAAAAGGTGTGAAAAATATGAAGAGCTTCAAAAGGTGTCAAAATATGAGGAGCATGATACGGTCTGAAAAATAGGAGGAGCATGAAGCGGTGTTCAAAACATGAAGAGCCTGAAAAATTGTGAAAAATATGAAAAGCTTCCAAAGGTGTCAAAAATGAGATGAGCATGAAACGGTCTGAAAAATAGGAGGAGCATGAAGCGGTGTTGAAAAAATGAAGAGCCTGAAAAGGTGTGAAAAATATGAAGAGCATCAAAAGTTGTCAAAAATATGAGGAGTATGAAACGGTCTGAAAAATAGGAGGACCATGAAGCGGTGTTGCAAAACATGAGGAGCCTGAAAAGGTGTGAAAAATATGAAGAGCTTCAAAAGGTGAGAAAAATATGAGGTGCATGAAACGGTCTGAAAAATAGGAGGAGCATGAAGCGGTGTAGAAAAACATGAAGAGCCTGAAAAGGTGTGAAAAATAAGAAGAGCTTCAAAAGGTGTGAAATACATGAGGAGCATGAAACGTGTTGAAAAATAGGAGAAGCATGAAGTGGTGTGGAAAAACATCAAGAGCCTGAAAAGGTGTGAAAAATATGAAGGGCTTCAAAAGGTGTGAAATACATGAGGAGCAAGAAACGGTCTGAAAAATAGGATGAAGAGGAAGAGGTGTTCAAAAATATGAAGAGCCTGAAAAGGTGTGAAAAATATGAAGAGCTTCAAAAGGTGTGAAAAATATGAGGAGCATGATACGGTCTGAAAAATAGGAGGAGCATGAAGCTGTGTTGAAAACATGAAGAGCCTGAAAAGTTGTGAAAAATATGAAAAGATTCCAAAGGTGTCAAAAATGAGATGAGCATGAAACGGTCTGAAAAATCGGAGGAGCATGAAGCGGTGTTGAAAAAATGAAGAGCCTGAAAAGGTGTGAAAAATATGAAGAGCATCAAAAGTTGTCAAAAATATGACGAGTATGAAATGGTCTGAAAAATAGGAGGAGCATGAAGCGGTGTTGCAAAACATGAGGAGCCTGAAAAGGTGTGAAAAATATGAAGAGCTTCAAAAGGTGAAAAAAATATGAGGTGTATGAAACGGTCTGAAAAATAGGAGGATCATGAAGCGGTGTTCAAAAACATGAAGAGCCTGAAAAGGTGTGAAATATATGAAGAGATTCAAAAGGTGTCAAAAATATGAGGAGCATGAAACGGTCTGAAAAATAGGAGGAAAATGAAGCGGTGTTGAAAAACATGAAGAGCTTGAAAAGGTTTGAAAAATATGAAGAGCTTCAAAAGGTGTCAAAATTTTGAAGAGCTTCAAAGGTGTCAAAAATATGAGGAGCATGGAACGGTGTTCAAAAACATGGAAAGCAAGAAAAGGTTGAAAAATATGAAGAGCTTCAAAAAGTGTCAAAAATATGAGGAGCATGAAACGGTCTGAAAAATAGGAGGAAAATGAAGCTCTGTTTAAAAACATGAAGAGCTTGAAAAGGTTTGAAAAATATGGAGAGCTTCAAAAGGTGTCAAAAATATGAGGAGCATGAAACGGTATGAAAAATAGGAGGAGCATGAACCGGTGTTGAAAAACAAGAAGAGACTGAAAAGGTGTGAAAAATATGAAGAGTTTGAAAATGTGTCAAAAATATGAGGAGCAGGAAACGGTCTAAAAAATAGGAGCATGAAGTGGTGTTGAAAAACATGAAGAGCCTGAAAAGCTGTGAAAAATATGAAGAGCATCAAAAACTGTCAAAATATGAGGAGCATGAAACGGTATTCAAGACATGAAACGCCTGAAAAGGTGTGAAATATATGAACAGCTTCAAAAGGTATCAAAAATAGGAGGAGCATGAAACGGTCTGAAAAATTGGAGGAGCAAGAAGCAGTGTTGAAAAACATGAAGGGGTGGAAAAGGTGTGAAATATATGAAGAGCTTCAAAAGGTGTCAAAAATATGAGGAGCATGAAACGGTTTGAAAAATAGGAGGAGCATGAAGCGGTGTTGAAAAACATGAAGAGCCTGAAAAGGGGTGAAAAATATGAAGAGCTTCAAAAGGAGTCAAAAATAGAGGGGGCATGAAACTATCTGAAAAATAGGAGGAGCATGAAGCGGTGTTGAAAAATATGAAGAACCTGAAGAGGTTTGAAAAATATGAAGAGCTTCAAAAGGTGTCAAAAATAAGAGGAGCATTAAACGGTCTGAAAAATAGGAGGAGCATGAAGTGGTGTTGAAAAACATAAAGAGCCTGAAAAGGTTTGCAAAATATGAAGAGCTTCAAAAGGTGTCAAAAATATGAGGAGCATGGAACGGTCTGAAAAAAAGGAAGAGCAGGAAGCGGTGCGGAAAAACATGAAGAGCCTGAAAAGGTGTGAAAAATATGAAGACCTTCAAAAGGTGTTAAAAAGAGGAGGCACATGAAACTGTCTGAAAAATACGAGGAGCATGAAGCGGTGTTGAAAAACAAGAAGAGCCTGAAAAGGTGTGAAAAATATGAAGAGTTTGAAAATGTGTCAAAAATATGAGGAGCAGGAAACGGTCTGAAAAATAGGAGCATGAAGTGGTGTTGAAAAACATGAAGAGCCTGAAAAGCTGTGAAAAATATGAAGAGCATCAAAAACTGTCAAAATATGACGAGCATGAAACGGTTTTCAAAGACATGAAACGCCTGAAAAGGTGTGAAATATATGAACAGCTTCAAAAGGTATCAAAAATAGGAGGAGCATGAAACGGTCTGAAAAATTGGAGGAGCAAGAAGCAGTGTTGAAAAACATGAAGAGGTGGAAAAGGTGTGAAATATATGAAGAGCTTCAAAAGGTGTCAAAAATATGAGGAGCATGAAACGTTTTGCAAAATAGGAGGAGCATGAAGCGGTGTTGAAAAACATGAAGAGCCTGAAACGGTTTGAAAAATATGAAGAGCTTAAAAAGGTGTCAAAAATAAAGGGGGCATGAAACTATCTGAAAAATAGAAGGAGCATGAAGCGGTGTGGAAAAACATGAAGAGCCTGAAAACGTTTGAAAAATATGAAGAGCTTCAAAAGGTGTGGAAAATATGAAGAGCTTCAAAATGTGTCAAAAGTGAGATGAGCATGAAACGGTCTGAAAAATAGGAGGAGCATGAAGTGGTGTTGAAAAACATGAAGAGCCTGAAAATGTGTGAAATATATGAAGAGCTTCAAAAGATGTCAGAAATGAGAGAAGCATGAAACGGTCTGAAAAATAAATGAGCAAGAAGGGGTGTTGAAAAACATGAAGAGCCTGAAAACGTTTGAGAAATATGAAGAGCTTCAAAAGGTGTGTAAAATATGAAGAGCTTCAAAAGGTATGAAATATAGGAGCAGCATGAAGTGGTGTTCAAAAACATAAAAAGCCTGTAAAGGTGTGAAAAATATGAAGAGCTTCAAAACGTGTCAAATATATGTGGAGCATGAAACGGTGTGAAAAATAGGAGGAGCATGAAGCGGTGTTGAAAAACATGAAGAACCTGAAAACTTGTGAAAAATATGAAGAGCTTCAAAAGGTGTCAAAATATGAGGAGCATGAAACGATCTGAAAAATAGGAGGAGCATGAAGCGGTGTTGAAAAATATGAAGTGCCTGAAAAGGTGTGAAAAATATGAAGAGCTTCAAAAGGTGTCAAAAATATGAGGAGCATGAAAGGCTCTGAAATATAGGAGGAGCATGAAGTGGTGTTGAAAAACTTGAAGAGCTGAAAAGGTGGAAAAATATGAAGAACTTCAACAGGTGTCAAAAATATGAGGAGCATGAAATGGACTGAAAAATAGGAAGATCATGAAGCGGTGTTGAATAACATGAAGAGCCTGAAAAGGTGTGAAAAATATGAAAAGCTTCAAAAGGTGTGAAATACATGAGGAGCATGAAACGGTCTGAAAAATAGGAGTAGAATGAGACGGTGTTGAAAAACATGAAGAGCCTGAAAAGTTGTGAAAAATATGAAGAGCTTCAAAAGGTGTCAAAATTATGAGGAGTATAAAACGGTCTAAAAAATAGGAGGAGCATGAAACGGTGTTCAAAACATGAAGAGCCTGAGAAGATGTGAAATATATGACGAGCTTCAAAAGGTTTGAAATACATGAGGAGCATTAAACTGTCTGAAAAATAGGAGGAGCATGAAGCTGTGTTCAAAAACATGAAGAGCCTGAAAAGGTGTGAAAATAATGAAGAGCTTCAAAAGATGTGAAATATAGGAGCAGCATGAAGCGGTGTTCAGAAACATAAAAAGCCTGAAAAGGTGTGACAAATATGAAGAGCTTCAAAACGTGTCAAAAATATGTGGAGCATGAAATAGTCTGAAAAATAGGAGGAGCATGAAGCGGTGTTGAAAAACATGAAGAACCTGAAAACTTGTAAAAATATGAAGAGCTTCAAAAGGTGTGAAAAATATGAACCGTTTCAAAAGTGTGAAAAATGAGATGAGCATGAAGCGGTCTTAAAAATAGGAGGAGCATGAAGTGTTGTTGAAAAACATAAAGATCCTGAAAATGTGTGAAATATATGAAGAACTACAAAAGGTGTCAAAAATGTGAGGAGCATTAAAAGGTCTGAAAAATAGGAGGAGCATGAAACGGTGTTGAAAGATATGAAGAGCCTGAAAAGGTGTGAAAAACATGAAGAGCTTCAAAACGTGTCAAAAATATGTGGAGCATGAAAGGGTCTGAAAATTAGCAGGAGCATGAAGCGGTGTTGAAAAACATGAAGAACCTGAAAACGTGTGAAAAATATGAAAAGCTTCAAATGGTGTGAAAAATATGAACAGCTTCAAAAGGTGTGAAAAATATGAAGAGCTTCAAAAGGTGTCATAAATATGAGGAGCAAGAAATGGTCTGAAAAATAAGAGAAGCATGAAATGGTGTTCAAAATATGAAGAGCCTGAAAAGGTGTGAAAAATATGAAGAGCTTCAAAAGGTGTGAAATACATGAGGAGCATGAAACTCTCTAAAAAATAAGAGGAGCATGAAGCGGTGTTCAAAAACATGAAGAGCCTGAAAAGTTGTGAAAAATATGAAGAGCTTCAAAATGTGTGAAAAAAAAAGAAGAGCTTCAAAAGGTGTCAAAAATATGAGGAGCATGAATCGGTCTGAAAAATAGGAGGAGCATGAAACGGTGTTGAAAACATGAAGAGATGAAAAGGTGTGAAAAATATGAAGAGGTTCTAAAGGTGTCAAAAATATGAGGAGCATGAAACAGTCTTTAAAATAGGATGAGAATGAGACGGTTTTGAAAAAGATGAAGAGCATGAAAAGGTGTGAAAAACATGAAGAGCTTCTAAAGGTGTCAAAAATATGAGGATCATGAAATGGTGTGAAAAACAGGAGGAGCATGAAGTGGTGTTGAGAAACATGAAGAGGCTGAAAAGGTGTGAAAAATATGAATAGCTTCAAAAGTTTTCAAATATATGAGGAGCATGAAACTATCTTTAAAATAGGAGGAGCATGAAACGGTGTTGAGAAAAATGAAGAGCCTGAAAAGGTGTGAAAAATATGAAGACCTTCAAAAGGTGTCAAAAAGAGGAGGCAAATGAAACTGTCTGAAAATTAGGAGGAGCATGAAGCGGTGTGGAAAAACATGAAGAGCCTGAAAAAGTTTGAAAAATATGAAGAGCTTCAAAAGGTGTTCAAAAATATGAAGAGCTACAAAAGGTGTCAAAAATAATGAGGAGAATGAAACGGTCTGAATAATAGGAGGAGCATAAAGTGGTGTTCAAAATCATGAAGAGCCTTAAAAGGTGTGAAATATATGAAGAGCTTCAAAAGGTGTGAAAAAAATGAAGAGCTTCAAAATCTGTCAAAAATATGAGGAGCATGAAACGATCTGAAAAATAGGAGGAGCAAGAAGCGGTGTTGAAAAAAATGAAGAGCCTGAAAACGTTTGAAAAATATGAAGAGTTTCAAAAGGTGTGAAAAAAATGAAGAGCTTCAAAATCTGTCAAAAATATGAGGAGCATGAAACGATTTGAAAAATAGGAGCAGCATGAAACGGTGTTCAAAGACATGAAGAGCCTGAAAAGGTGTGAAAAATATGAAGAGCTTCAAAACGTGAAAAATATGAGGAGCATGAAACGATCTGAAAAATAGGATGAGCAAGAAGGGGTGTTGAAAAACATGAAGAGCCTGAAAACGTTTGACAAATATGAAGAGATTCAAAAGGTGTGAAAAATATGAAGAGCTTCAAAAGGTGTCAAAAATTAGATGAGCATGATACAGTCCAAAAAATAGGAGGAGCCTGAAATCGTGTTCAAAAACATGAAGAGCCTAAAAAGGTGTGAAAAATATAAAGAGCTTCAAAAGGTGTGAAATACATGAGGAGCATGAAACGGTCTGAAAAATAGGAGGAGCATGAAGTGGTGATGAAAAACATGAAGAGCCTGAAAAGGTGTGAAAAATATGAAGAGCTTCAAAAGGTATGAAATATAGGAGCAGCATGAAGTGGTGTTCAAAAACATAAAAAACCTGTAAAGGTGTGAAAAATATGAAGAGCTTCAAAACGTGTCAAATATATGTGGAGCATGAAACGGTGTGAAAAATAGGAGGAGCATGATGCGGTGTTGAAAAACATGAAGAACCTGAAAACTTGTGAAAAATATGAAGAGCTTCAAAAGGTGTCAATATATGAGGAGCATGAAACGATCTGAAAAATAGGAGGAGCATGAAGCGGTGTTGAAAAATATGAAGTGCCTGAAAAGGTGTGAAAAATATGAAGAGCTTCAAAAGGTGTCAAAAATATGAGGAGCATGAAACGCTCTGAAATATAGGAGGAGCATGAAGTGGTGTTGAAAAACTTGAAGAGCTGAAAAGGTGGAAAAATATGAAGAACTTCAACAGGTGTCAAAAATATGAGGAGCATGAAATGGACTGAAAAATAGGAAGATCATGAAGCGGTGTTGAATAACATGAAGAGCCTGAAAAGGTGTGAAAAATATGAAAAGCTTCAAAAGGTGTGAAATACATGAGGAGCATGAAACGGTCTGAAAAATAAGAGTAGAATGAGACGGTGTTGAAAAACATGAAGAGCCTGAAAAGTTGTGAAAAATATGAAGAGCTTCAAAAGGTGTCAAAATTATGAGGAGCATAAAACGGTCTAAAAAATAGGAGGAGCATGAAACGGTGTTCAAAACATGAAGAGCCTGAGAAGATGTGAAATATATGACGAGCTTCAAAAGGTTTGAAATACATGAGGAGCATTAAACTGTCTGAAAAATAGGAGGAGCATGAAGCTGTGTTCAAAAACATGAAGAGCCTGAAAAGGTGTGAAAATAATGAAGAGCTTCAAAAGATGTGAAATATAGGAGCAGCATGAAGCGGTGTTCAGAAACATAAAAAGCCTGAAAAGGTGTGACAAATATGAAGAGCTTCAAAACGTGTCAAAAATATGTGGAGCATGAAATAGTCTGAAAAATAGGAGGAGCATGAAGCGGTGTTGAAAAACATGAAGAACCTGAAAACTTGTAAAAATATGAAGAGCTTCAAAAGGTGTGAAAAATATGAACCGTTTCAAAAGTGTGAAAAATGAGATGAGCATGAAGCGGTCTTAAAAGTAGGAGGAGCATGAAGTGTTGTTGAATAACATAAAGATCCTGAAACAGTGTGAAATATATGAAGAACTACAAAAGGTGTCAAAAATGTGAGGAGCATTAAAAGGTCTGAAAAATAGGAGGAGCATGAAACGGTGTTGAAAGACATGAAGAGCCTGGAAAGGTGTGAAAAACATGAAGAGCTTCAAAACGTGTCAAAAATATGTGGAGCATGAAAGGGTCTGAAAATTAGCAGGAGCATGAAGCGGTGTTGAAAAACATGAAGAACCTGAAAACGTGTGAAAAATATGAAAAGCTTCAAATGGTGTGAAAAATATGAACAGCTTCAAAAGGTGTGAAAAATATGAAGAGCTTCAAAAGGTGTCATAAATATGAGGAGCAAGAAATGGTCTGAAAAATAAGAGAAGCATGAAATGGTGTTCAAAATATGAAGAGCCTGAAAAGGTGTGAAAAATATGAAGAGCTTCAAAAGGTGTGAAATACATGAGGATCATGAAACTCTCTAAAAAATAAGAGGAGCATGAAGCGGTGTTCAAAAACATGAAGAGCCTGAAAAGTTGTGAAAAATATGAAGAGCTTCAAAATGTGTGAAAAAAAAAGAAGAGCTTCAAAAGGTGTCAAAAATATGAGGAGCATGAATCGGTCTGAAAAATAGGAGGAGCATGAAACGGTGTTGAAAACATGAAGAGATGAAAAGGTGTGAAAAATATGAAGAGGTTCTAAAGGTGTCAAAAATATGAGGAGCATGAAACAGTCTTTAAATTAGGATGAGAATGAGACGGTTTTGAAAAAGATGAAGAGCATGAAAAGGTGTGAAAAACATGAAGAGCTTCAAAAGGTGTAAAAAATATGAGAGGCATGAAACGACTGAAAAATAGGAGGAGCATGATGCGGTGGTCAAAAACATGAAGAGTCTGAAAAGGTGTGAAAAATATAAAGAGCTTCAAAAGGTGTCAAAAATATTAGGAGCGTGAAACAGTATGAAACATAGGATGAGCATGAAACTCTTTTGAAAAAGATGAAGAGCATGAAAAGGTGTGAAAAATATGAAGAGCTTCAAAAGATGTTAAAAATATGAGGAACATGAAACTTTCTGAAAAATTGGAGGAGCATGAAGCGGTGTTGAAAAACATGAAAAGACTGAAAAGGTGGAAAAATATGAAGAGCTTCAAAAGGTGTCAACAATATGAGGAGCATGAAACGGTCTGAAAATTAGGAAGAGCATGAAACTGTGTTGATAAACATGAAGAGCCTGAAAAGGTGTGAAAAATATGAAGAGCTTCAAAAGGTGTCAAATATATGAGGAGCATGAAACAGTGTGAAAAATAGGATGAGCATGAAACGGTTTTAAAAAGACGAAGAGCCTAAAAGGTGTGACATATATGAAGAGCTTCAAAAGGTGTGAAATACATGAGGAGGTGGAAACAGTCTGAAAATAGTAGGAGCATGAAGCGGCGTTGAAAAACATGAATAGCCTGAAAACGTGTGAAAAATATGAAGAGCTTCAAAAGGTGTGAAATATATGAAGAGCTACAAAAGGTGTCAAAAATATGAGGAGCATGAACCGGTCTGAAATATAGGAGGAGCATGAAGTGATGTTGAAAAACATGAAGAGCCTGAAAAGGTGTGAAAAATATGAAGAGCTTCAAAAGGTGTCAAAAATATGAGGAGAATGAACCGGTCTGAAAAATAGGAGGAGCATGAAGTGGTGTTGAAAAACATGAAGTGCCTGAAAAGTTGTGAAATATATGAAGAGCTTCAAAAGGTGTGAAAAATATGAGGAGCTTCAAAAGGTGTCAAAAATATGAGGAGCCTGAAACGGTCTGAAAAATAGGAGGAGCATGATACGGTGTTCAAAAATATGAAGAGCCTGAAAAGGTGTGAAAAACATGAAGATCTTCAAAAGGGGTCAAAAATATGAGGAGCATGAAACGATCTGAAAAATAGGAGGAGCATGAAGTGGTGTTCAAAAACATGAAGAGCTTGAAAAGGTGTGAAAAACATGAAGAGCCTCAAAACGTGTCAAAAATATGAGGAGCATGAAAAGGTCTGAAAAATAGGAGGAGCATGAAGCGGTGTTGAAAAACATGAAGAGCCTGAAAACGTGTGAAAAATATGAAGAGCTTCAAAAGGTGTGAAATATATGAAGAGCTTCCAAAGGTGTCAAAAATGAGATGAGCATGAAACGGTCTGAAAAATAGGAGGAGCATGAAGTGGTCGTGGAAATCATGAAGTGCCTGAAAAGGTGTGAAATATATGAAGAGTTTCAAAAGTTGTGAAAAAATGAGGAGGTTCAAAAGGTGTCAAAAATATGAGGAGCATGAAACGGTCTGAAAAATAGGAGGAGCATGAAACGGTGTTCAAAAACATGAAGAGCCTGAAAAGGTGTGAAAAATATGAAGAGCTTGAAAAGGTGTGAAATACATGAGGAGACTGAAGCGGTCTGAAAAATAGGAGGAGCATGAAACGGTGTTGAAAAACATGAAGAGCCTGAAAAGGTGTGAAAAATAGGAGGAGCTTCACAAGGTGTCAAATATATAAGGAGCATGAAACGGTCTGAAAAATAAGAGGAGCATGAAGCAGTCGTCAAAAACATGAAGAACCTGAAAAGTTTTGTAAAATATGAAGAGCTTCAAAAGGTGTGAAAAATATGAGGAACATGAAACGGTCTGAAAAATAGGAGCAGCATGAAAGAGTGTTGAAAAACATGAAGAGCCTGAAAAGGTGTGAAAAACATGAAGAGCCTGAAAAGGTGTGAAAAATATGAACAGCTTCAAAAGCTGTCAAAAATATGAGGAGCATGAAACAGTCTGAAAAATAGGAGGAGCATGAAGCGGTGTTGAAAAACATGAAAAGCCTGAAAAGGTGTGAAAAATATGAAGAGCATTAAAAGGTGTGAAAAATATGAGGAACATGAAACGGACTGAAAAAAAGGAGGAAAGGAGGAGTATGAAGAGGTGTTGAAAACATGAAAAGCCTGAAAATGTGTGAAAAATATGAAGAGCTTCCAAAGGTGTGAAAAATACGAATAGCTTCGAAATGTGTCAATAATGAGAGCAGCATGAAACGGTGTGAAAAATAGGAGGAGCATGAAGCGGTGTGCAAAAAGATGAAGAGCCTGAAAATCTGTGAAATATGTGAAGAGCTTCAAAAGGTGTCAAAAATATGAGGAGAAAGAAACGGTCTGAAAAATAGGAGGAGCATGAAGTGGTGTTAACAAACATGAAGAGCTGAAAAGCTGTGAAAAATATGAAGAGCTTTAAAAGGTCTCAAATATATGAGGATCATGAAATTTTCTGAAAAATAGGAGGAGCATGAAACGTTGTTCAAAACATGAAGAGCCTGAAATGGTGTGAAAAATATAAAGAGATTCAAAACATGTCAAACATTGAGGAGCATGAAACGATCTGAAAAATAGGAAGAGCATGATGCAGTGTTGAAAAACATGAAGAGGCTGAAAACGTGTGAAAAATATGAAGTGCTCCAAAGATGTCAAAAATATGAGGAGCATGAAGCGGTCCGAAAAATAGGATGAGCATGAAGCGGTGTTGACAACATTCAGAGCCTGAAAAGGTGTGAAATATATGAAGAGCTTGAAACGGTGTCAAAAATATGAGGAGCATGAAACGGTGTGAAAAATAGAAGAGGCATGAAGTGATGTTGAGAAACATGAAGAGCCTGAAAAGTTGTGAAAAAAATGAAGAGCTACAAAAGGTGTCAAATACATGTGGAGCATGAAACGATCTGAAAAATAGGAGGAGCATGAAGTGGTGTTGAAAAATATGGAGGGCCTGAAAAGGTGTGAAAATTATGAAGAGCTTCAAAATGTGTCAAAAAAAAAGGAGGACCATGAAGCGGTGTTTAAAAACAAGTAGTGCCTGAAAAGGTGTGAAATATATGAAGAGCTTCAAAAGGTGTCAATAATATGAGGAGCATGAAATGATCTGAAAAATAGGAGGAGCATGAAGTATTGTTGAAAAACATGAAGAGCCTGAAAAAGTGTGAAAAATATGAAGAGCTTTAAAAGGTCTCAAATATATGAGGAGCATGTAACTTTCTGAAAAATAGGAGGAGCATGAAACGGTGTTCAAAACATGAAGAGCCTGAAAAGGTGTGAAAAATATGAAGAGCTTCAAAACTTGTCAAATATTGAGGAGCATGAAACTATCTGAAAAATAGGAAGAGCATGATGCCATGTTGAAAAACATGAAGAGCCCGAAAAGGTGTGAAATATATGATGAGCTTCAAAAGGTGTCAAAAATATGAGGAGCATGAAACGGTCTAAAAATAGGAGGACCATGAAGCGGTGTTGAAAAACATGAAGAGCCTGAAAAGTTGTGAAAAATATGAAGAGCTTCAAAAGGTGTGAAAAATATGAAGAGCTTCAAAAGGTGTCAAAAATGAGAGGAGCATAAAACGGTCTGAAAAAACGGAGGAGCATGAAGCGGTGTTGAAAAACATGAAGAGTCTTAAAAGATGTGAAAAATATGAAGAGCTTCAAAATGTGTCAAAAATAGGAGGAGGATGAAACGGTCTGAAAAAACGGAGGAGCATGAAGCTGTGTTGAAAAACATGAAGAGTCTTAAAAGATGTGAAAAATATGAAGAGCTTCAAAATGTGTCAAAAATAGGAGGAGGATGAAACGTTGTTAAAAAAACATGAAGAGCCTGAAAAGATGTGAAATATATGAAGAGCTTCAAAAGGTGTGAAAAATATGAAGAGCTTCAAAAGGTGTGAAATACATGAGGAGCATGAAACTCTCTGAATAATAGGAGGAGCATGAAGTGGTGTTCAAAACATGAAGAGCCTGAAAGGTGTGAAAAATATGAAGAGCTTCAAAACGTGTCAAAAATATGAGCAGCATGAAACGGTCTGAAAAATAGGAGGAGCACGACGTGTTGTTGAAAAACGTGAATAGCCTGAAAAGGTGAGAATATATGAAGAGCTTCAAAAGTTGTGAAAACTATGAGGAGCATGAAACGGTCTGAATAATAGAAGGAGCATGAAACGGTGTTTAAACAAATGAAGAGCCTGAAAAGGTGTGAAAAATATGAAGAGTTTCAAAAGGTTTGAAAAATATGAGGAGCATGAAATGGTCCGAAAAATAGGAGATGCATGAAGTTGTGTTGAAAAACATGAAGAGCCTGAAAAGGTGTGAAAAATATGAAGAGCTTCAAAAGGTGTCAAAAATTAGATGAGCATGAAACGGTCTGAAAAATCGGAGGAGCATGAAGCGGTCTTGAAAATCTTGAAGAGCCTGAAAAGGTGTGAAAAACATGAAGTGGTTCAAAAATATGAAAAATAGGAAGAGCTTCAAAAGGTGTGAAAAATGCGAAGTGCTTCAAAAGATGTCAAAAGTGAGATGAGCATGAAACGGTCTGAAAAATCAGAGGAGCATGAAGAGGTGTTGAAAATCTTGAAGAGCCTGAAAAGGTGTGAAAAATATGAAGAGCTTCAAGAGGTGTCAAATATATGAGGATCACGAAACGGTCTGAATAATAGGAGGAGCAAGAAACGGTGTTCAAAACATGAAGAGCCTGAAAAGGTGTGAAAAATGTGAAGAGCTTAAAAGGTGTAAAAATATGAAGAGCTTCAAAAGGTGTCAAAATAGATGAGCATGAAACGGTCTGAAAAATAGGAGGAGCATGAAGTGGTGTTGAAAAAATGAAGAGCCTGAAAAGGTGTGAAATATATGAAGAGCTTTAAAATGTGTCAAATTTATGAGGAGAATTAAATGGTCTGAAAAATAGGAGGAGCTGAAGCGGTGTGGAAAAACATGAAGAGCCTGAAAAAGTGTGAAAAATATGAAAAGTTTCTAAAGGTGTCAAAAATATGAGGAACATGAAACGTCTGAAAAATAGGAGGAGCATGAAGTGGTGTTGAAAAACATGAAGAGCTTGAAAAAGTGTGAAAAATATGAAGAGCTTCAAAAGGTGTCAAAATATGAGGAGCATGAAACCGTCTGAAAAATAGGAGGAGCATGAAACGGTGTTCAAAAATATGAAGAGCCTGAAAAGGTGTGGAAAATATGAAGAGCTTCAAAAGGTGTGAAATACATGAGGAGAATGAAACTCTCTGAAAAATAGAAGGTGCATGAAGTGGTGTTCAAAAACATGAAGAGTCTGAAAAGGTTTGAAAAATATGAAGAGCTTCAAAATGTGTGAAAATTATGAGGAGCATGATATGGTTTCAAAAATAGGATTACCATGAAGCGGTGTTCAAAACATGAAGAGCCTGAAAAGTTTTGAAAAATATGAAAAGCTTCAAAAGGTGTCAAAAATGAGATGAGCATGAAACGTTCTGAAAAATAGGAGGTGCATGAAGCGGTGTTGAAAAACATGAAGAGCCTGAAAAGGTGTGAGAAATATGAAGAGCTTCAAAAGGTGTCAAAAGTATGAGGAGCATGAAACCGTCTGAAAAATCGGAGGAGCATGAAGCGTTGTTGAAAAACATGAAGAGCCTGAAAAGGTGTGAGAAATATGAAGAGCTTCAAAAGGTGTCAAAAATATGACTAGCATGAAACGGTCTGAAAAACAGGAGGAGCATGAAGCGGTGTTCAAAAACATGACGAGCCTGAAAAGGTGTGAAAAATATGAAGAGCCTCAAAAGGTGTAAAAAATGAGATGTGCATGAAACGATCTGAAAAATAGGAGGAGCATGAAGTGGTTGTGAAAAACATGAAGAGCCTGAAAAGGTGTGCAAAATATGAAGAGCTTCAAAAGGTGTGAAATACATGAGGAGCATGAAACGGTCTGAATAATAGGAGGAGCATGAAGCGGTGTTCAAAAACATGAAGAGCCTGAAAAGGTTTGAAAAATATGAAGAGCTACAAAAGGTGTCAAAAATATGAGGAGCATTAAACGGTCTGAAAAATAGGAGTAGCATGAAGCGGTGTTCAAAAACAGGAAGAGCCTGAAAATTTGTTAAAAAAATGAAGAGCTTCAAAAGGTGTCAAAAATATGAGGAGCATGAAACGGTCTGAAAAATAGGAGGATTATGAAACGGTGTTCAAAAATATGAAGAGCCTGAAAAGGTGTGAAAAATATGAAGAGCATCAAAAGATGTGAAAAATATGAAGAGCTTCAAAAGGTGTAAAAAATATGAGGAGCATGAAACGGTCTGAAAAATAGGAAGAGCATGAAACGGTGTTCAAACAAATCAAGAGCCTGAAAAGTTGTGAAAAATATGAAGAGCTTCAAAAGGTTTGAAAAACATGAGGAGCATGAAACGGTCCGAAAAATAGGAGATGCATGAAGTTGTGTTGAAAAACATGAAGAGCTTGAAGAGGTTTGAGAAATATGAAGAGCTTCAAAAGGTGTCAAAAATGAGATGAGCATGAAAAGGTCTGAAAAATAGGAGGTGCATTAAGCGGTGTTGAAAAACATGAAGAGCCTGAAAAGGTTTAAGAAATATGAAGAGCTTAAAAAGGTGTGAAAAACATGAGGAGAATGATATGGTTTGAAAAATAGGATTAGCATGAAGCGGTGTTCAAAAACATGAAGAGCCTGAAAATATGTGAAAAATATGAAAAGCTTCAAAAGGTGTCAAAAATGAGATGAGCATGAAACGGTCTGAAAAATAGAAGGAGCATGAAGTGGTGTTCAAAAACATGAAGAGCCTGAAAAGGTGTGAAAAATATGAAGAGTTCAAAAGGTGTGAAAAACATGAGGAGCATGATATGGTTTGAAAAATAGGATTAGCATGAAGCGGTGTTCAAAAACATGAAGAGCCTGAAAATATGTGAAAAATATGAAAAGCTTCAAAAGGTGTCAAAAATGAGATGAGCATGAAACGGTCTGAAAAATAGGAGGTGCATTAAGCGGTGTTGAAAAACATGAAGAGCCTGAAAAGGTTTGAGAAATATGAAGAGCTTCAAAAGGTGTCGAAAATATGAGGAGCATGAAACGGTCTGAAAAATCGGAGGTGCATGAAGCGGTGTTGTAAAACATGAAGAGCCTGAAAAGGTGTGAGAAATATGAAGAGCTTCAAAAGGTTTCAAATATATGAGTAGCATGAAACGGTCTGCAAAAAAGGAGGAGCATGAAGTGGTGTTGAAAAACATGAAGAGTTTGAAAAGGTGTGAAAAATATGAAAGCTTCAAAAGGTGACAAAAATATGAGGAGCATGAAACGGTCTGAAAAATAGGAGGAACATGAAGTGGTGTTCAAAAACATGAAGAGCCTGAAAAGGTGTGAAAAATATGAAGAGCTTCAAAATGTGTCCAAAATATGACGAGCATGAAACCCTCTAAAAAATAGGAGGAGGATGAAGCGGTGTTCAAAAACATGAAGAGCCTGAAAATGTGTGCAAAATATGAAGAGCTTCAAAAGGAGTGAAATACATGAGGAGCATGAAAAGGTGTTCAAAAATATACAGAGACTTAAAAGGTTTGAAAAGTATGAAGAGCTTCAAAAAGTGTCAAAAATTAGATTAGCATGAAAGGGTCTGAAAAATAGGAGGAGCCTGAACAGGTGTTGAAAAACATGAAGAGGCTGAAAAAGTGTGAAAAATATGAAGAGCTTCAAAAATATGAAAATTATGAAGAGCTTCAAAAGGTGTGAAAAATATGAAGAGCTTCAAAAGATGTCAAAAATGAGATGAGCATGAAACGGTCTGAAAAATGGAGGAGCATGAAGTGGTGTTGAAAATCATGAAGAGCCTGAAAAGGTGTGAAATATATGCAGAGCTTCAAAAGGTGTCAAAAATATGAGGAGAATGAAACCGTCTGAAAAATACGAGGAGCATGAAGTGTTGTTGAAAAACATGAAGAGCCTGAAAAGGTGTGAAAAATATGAGGAGCTTCAAAAGGTGTCAAAAATATGAGGAGCATGAAACGGTCCGAAAAATAGGAGGATCATGAAGCGGTGTTGAAAAACATGAAGAGCCTGAAAAGGTGTGAAAAATATGAAGAGCTTCAAAATGTGTCAAAAATATGAGGAGCATGAAACGGTCTGAAAAATAGGACGAGCATAAGCGGTGTTCAAAAACATGAACAGCCTGAAAAGGTGTGAAAAATATGAAGACCTTCAAAAGGTGTGAAAAATATGAAGAGCTTCAAAAGGTGTCAAAAATTAGATTAGCATGAAAGGGTGTGAAAATTAGGAGGAGCATGAAGTGGTGTTGAAAATCATCAAGAGCCTGAAAAGGTGTGAAAAATATGAAGAGCTTCAAAAGATGTCAAAAATATGAGTAGCATGAAACATTCTGAAAAATAGGAGGAGCATGAAGCGGTGTTGAAAAACATGAAGAGCCTGAAAAGGTGTGAAAAATATATAGAGCTTCAAAAGATGTCAAAAATATGAGGAGCATGAAACTGTCTGAAAAATAGGAGGAGCATGAAGCAGTGTTCAAAAACATGAAGAGCCTGAAAACGTGTGAAAAATATGAAGAGCTTCAAAAGTTTTGAAAAATAAGAAGAGCTTCAAACGGTGTCAAAAATGAGATCTGCATGAAATGGTCTGAAAAATAGGAGGAGCATGAAGCGGTGTTCAAAAACATGAAGAGCCTGAAAAGGTGTGAAAAATATGAAGAGCTTCAAAAGGTGTCAAAATTAGGAGGAGCATGAAACGGTCTGCAAACCTGGAGGAGCATGAGGTGGTGTTGAAAAACATGAAGAGCCTGAAAAGGTGTGAAAAATATGAAAAGCTTCAAAAGGTGTGAAAAATATGAAGAGCTTCAAAAGGTGTGAAAAATATGAAGAGCTTCAAAAGGTGTCAAAAATATAAGGAGCATGAAACTCTATGAAAAATAGGAGGAGCATGAAGTGGTGTTCAAAACATGAAGAGCCTGAAAAGGTGTTAAAAATATGAAAGCTGCAAAAGGTGTCAAAAATATGAGGAGCATGAAACGATCCGAAAAATATGAGGAGCATGAAGGGCTGTTGAAAATCATAAAGAGCCTGAAAAGTTGTGAAAAATATGAAGAGCTTGAAAAGATGTGAAAAACATGAAGAGCTTCAAAAGGTGTCAAAATGAGATGAGCATGAAACGGTCTGAAAAACAGGAGGAGCATGAAGTCGTGTTGAAAAAAATGAAAAATCTGAAAAGGTGTGAAATATATGAAGAGCTTCAAAAGGTGTCAAAAATATGAGGAGAATGAAACGGTCTGCAAAATAGGAGGAGCATGAAATGGTGTTCAAAAACATGAAGAACCTGAAAAGTTGTGAAAAATATGAAGAGCTTCAAAAGGTGTCAAAAATATGAGAAGCATGAAAAGTTCTGAAAATTAGGAGGAGCATGAAGCAGTGTTGAAAAACATGAAGAGCCTGAAAATGTGTGAAAAATTTGAAGAGCTTCAAAAGGTGTCAAAAATATGAGGAGCATGAAACGGTCTGAAAAATAGGAGGATTATGAAACGGTGTTCAAAAATACGAAGAGCCTGAAAAGGTGTGAAAAATATGAAGAGCATCAAAAGATGTGAAAAATATGACGAGCTTCAAAAGGTGTAAAAAATATGAGGAGCATGACACGGTCTGAAAAATAGGAAGAGCATGAAACGGTGTTCAAACAAATCAAGAGCCTGAAAAGGTGTGAAAAATATGAAGAGCCTGAAAAGGTTTGAGAAATATGAAGAGCTTCAAAAGGTGTCAAAAATGAGATGAGCATGAAACGGTCTGAAAAATAGGAGGTGCATTAAGCGGTGTTGAAAAACATGTAGAACCTGAAAAGGTTTGAGAAATATGAAGAGCTTCAAAAGGTGTCAAAAATATGAGGAGCATGAAACGGTCTGAAAAATCGGAGGTGCATGAAGCGGTGTTGAAAAACATGAAGAGCCTGAAAAGGTGTGAGAAATATGAAGAGCTTCAAAAGGTGTCAAAAATATGAGTAGCATGAAACGGTCTGCAAAAAAGGAGGAGCATGAAGTGGTGTTGAAAAACATGAAGAGCTTGAAAAGGTGTGAAAAATATGAAAGCTTCAAAAGGTGTCGAAAATATGAGGAGCATGAAACGGTCTCAAAAATAGGAGGAGCATGAAACGGTGTTCAAAAACATGAAGAGCCTGAAAAGGTGTGAAAAATATGAAGAGCTTCAAAATGTGTCAAAAATATGACGAGCATGAAACCCTCTTAAAAATAGGAGGAGGATGAAGCTGTGTTCAAAAACAAGAAGAACCTGAAAATTTGTGCAAAATATGAAGAGCTTCAAAAGGAGTGAAATACATGAGGAGCATGAAAAGGTGTTCAAAAACATGCAGAGACTTAAAAGGTGTGAAAAGTATGAAGAGCTTCAAAAAGTGCCAAAAATTCGATTAGCATGAAAGGGTCAGAAAAATAGGAGGAGCCTGAAGAGTTGTTGAAAAACATGAAGAGCCTGAAAAAGTGTGAAAAATATGAAGAGCTTCAAAAATATGAAAATTATGAAGAGCTTCAAAAGGTGTGAAAAATATGAAGAGCTTCAAAATATGTCAATTATGAGATGAGCATGAAACGGTCTGAAAAATATAAGGAGCATGAAGTGGTGTTCAAAAACATGAAGAGCCTGAAAAGGTGTAAAAAATATGAAGAGCTTCAAAAGGTGTTAAAAATATGAGGTGCATGTAACGGTCTGAAAAATACGAGGAGCATGAAGTGGTGTTGAAAACCATGAAGAGCCTGAAAAGGTGTGAAATATATGAAGAGCTTCAAAAGGTGTAAAAATATGAGGAGCATGAAACGGTCTGAAAAATAGGAGGATCATGAAGCGGTGTTGAAAAACCGGAAGAGCCTGAAAAGGTGTGAAAAATATGAATAGCTTCAAAAGGTATCAAAAATGAGATGTGCATGAATCGGAATGAAAAATTGGAGGAGCATGAAGTGGTGTTGAAAAATATTAAGAGAATGAAAAGGTGTGCAAAATATGAAGAGCTTCAAAATTTGTCAAATATATGAGGAGCATGAAAAGGTCTGAAAAATAGGAGGAGCATGAAACGGTGTTCAAAAACATGAAGAGCTTGAAAAGGTGTAAAAAATATGAAGAGTTTCAAAAGGTGTGAAATACATGAGGAGCATGAAACGTTCTGAAACATAGGAGGAGCATGAAGCAGTGTTGAAAAACATGAAGAGCCTGAAAATGTGTGAAAAATATGAAGAGCTTCAAAAGGTTTGAAAAATATGAAGAGCTTCAAAAGGTGTCAAAAAGGAGATCTGCATGAAACGGTCTGAAAAATATGAGGAGCATGAAGTGGTGTTGAAAAAAATGAAGAGCCTGAAAAGGTGTGAAAAATATGAAGAGCTTCAAATGGTGTCAAAAATATGAGGAGCATGAAACGGTTTGAAAAATAGGACGAGCATGAAGCGGTGTTCAAAAACATGAAGAGCCTGAAAAGCTGTGCAAAATATGAAGAGCTTCAAAAGGTGTGAAATATATGAGGAGCATGAAACGGTGTTCAAAAACATGCAGAGACTGAAAAGGAGTGAAAAATATGAAGAGCTTCAAAAGATGTCAAAAATGAGATGAGCATGAAACGGTCTGAAAAATAGGAGGAGCATGAAGTGGTGTTGAAAATCATGAAGAGCCTGAAAAGGTGTGAAATATATGCAGAGCTTCAAAAGGTGTCAAAAATATGAGGAGAATGAAACCGTCTGAAGAATACGAGGAGCATGAAGTTTTGTTGAAAAACATGAAGAGCCTGAAAAGGTGTGAAAAATATGAAGAGCTTCAAAAGGTGTCAAAAATATGAGGAGCATGATATGGTTTGAAAAATAGGATTAGCATGAAGCGGTTTTCAAAAACATGAAGAGCCTGAAAATATGTGAAAAATATGAAAAGCTTCAAAAGGTGTGAAAAATGAGATGAGCATGAAACGGTCTGAAAAATAGGAGGTGCATTAAGCGGTGTTGAAAAACATGAAGAGCCTGAAAAGGTTTGAGAAATATGAAGAGCTTCAAAAGGTGTCAAAAATATGAGGAGCATTAAACTCTCTGAAAAATAGGAGGAGCATGAAGTGGTGTTGAAAAACATGAAGAGCTTGAAAAGGTGTGACACATATGAAAGCTTCAAAAGGTGACAAAAATATGAGGAGCATGAAACGGTCTGAAAAATAGGAGGAGCATGAAGTGGTGTTCAAAAACATGAAGAGACTGAAAAGGTGTGAAAAATATGAAGAGCTTCAAAATGTGTCAAAAATATGACGAGCATGAAACCCTCTTAAAAATAGGAGGAGGATGAAGCGGTGTTCAAAAACATGAAGAGCCTGAAAAGGTGTGAAAAATATGAAGAGCTTCAAAATGTGTCAAAAATATGACGAGCATAAAACCCTCTTAAAAATAGGAGGAGGATGCAGCGGTGTTCAAAAACATGAAGAGCCTGAAAATGTGTGCAAAATATGAAGAGCTTCAAAAGGAGTGAAATACATGAGGAGCATGAAAAGGTGTTCAAAAACATGCAGAGACTTAAGGTGCGAAAAGTATGAAGAGCTTCAAAAAGTGTCAAAAATTAGATTAGCATGAAAGGGTCTGAAAAATAGGAGGAGCCTGAAGAGGTGTTGAAAAACATGAAGAGGCTGAAAAAGTGTGAAAAATATGAAGAGCTTCAAAAATATGAAAATCATGAAGAGCTTCAAAAGATGTCAAAAATGAGGTGAACATGAAACGGTCTGAAAAATAGGAGGAGCATGAAGTGGTGTTGAAAAAAATGAAGAGCATGAAAAGGTGTGAATTATACGAAGAGCTTCAAAAGGTGTCAAAAATATAAGGAGCATGAAACGGTCCGAAAAATAGGAGGAGCATGAAGCGATGTTGAAAAACATGAAGAGCCTGAAAAGGTGTGAAAAATATGAAGAGCTTCAAAAGGTGTCAAAAATATGAGGAGCATGAAACGGCCTGAAAAATAGGAGGAGCATGAAACGGTGTTCAAAGACATGAATAGCCTGAAAAGTTGTGAAAAATATGAAGAGCTTCTAAAGGTGTGAAATACATGAGGAGGATGAAACGGGCTGAAAAATAAGAGAAGCATGAAGTGGTGTGGAAAAACATGAAGAGCCTGAAAAGGTGTGAAAAATATGAAGAGCTTCAAAAGGTGTGAAATACATGAGGAGCATGAAACTCTCTGAAAAATAGAAGGAGCATGAAGTGGTGTTCAAAAACATGAAGAGCCTGAAAAGGTGTGAAAAATATGAAGAGCTTCAAAAGGTGTGAAAAACATGAGGAGCATGATATGGTTTGAAAAATAGGATTAGCATGAAGCGGTGTTCAAAAACATGAAGAGCCTGAAAATATGTGAAAAATATGAAAAGCTTCAAAAGGTGTGAAAAATGAGATGAGCATGAAACGGTCTGAAAAATAGGAGGTGCATTAAGCGGTGTTGAAAAACATGAAGAGCCTGAAAAGGTTTGAGAAATATGAAGAGCTTCAAAAGGTGTCAAAAATATGAGGAGCATGAAACGGTCTGAAAAATCGGAGGTGCATGAAGCGGTGTTGAAAAACATGAAGAGCCTGAAAAGGTGTGAGAAATATGAAGAGCTTCAAAGGGTGTTAAAAATATGAGTAGCATGAAACGGTCTGCAAAAAAGGAGGAGCATGAAGTGGTGTTGAAAAACATGAAGAGCTTGAAAAGGTGTGAAAAATATGAAAGCTTCAAAAGGTGTCGAAAATATGACGAGCATGAAACGGTCTCAAAAATAGGAGGAGCATGAAACGGTGTTCAAAAACATGAAGAGCCTGAAAAGGTGTGCAAAATATGAAGAGCTTCAAAAGCAGTGAAATACATGAGGAGCATGAAAAGGTGTTCAAAAACATGCAGAGACTTAAAAGGTGCGAAAAGTATGAAGAGCTTCAAAAAGTGTCAAAAATTAGATTAGCATGAAAGGGTCTGAAAAATAGGAGGAGCCTGAAGAGGTGTTGAAAAACATGAAGAGGCTGAAAAAGTGTGAAAAATATGAAGAGCTTCAAAAATATGAAAATCATGAAGAGCTTCAAAAGATGTTAAAAATGAGATGAACATGAAACGGTCTGCAAAATAGGAGTAGCATGAAGTGGTGTTGAAAATCATGAAGAGCCTGAAAAGGTGTGAAATATATGCAGAGCTTTAAAAGGTGTCAAAAATGAGGAGAATGAAACCGTCTGAAAAATACGAGTAGCATGAAGTGTTGTTGAAAAACATGAAGAGCCTGAAAAGGTGTGAAAAATATGAAGAGCTTCAAAAGGTGTCAAAAATATGAGGAGCATGAAACGGTCCGAAAAATAGGAGGATCATGAAGCGGTGTTGAAAAACATGAAGAGCCTGAAAAGGTGTGAAAAATATGAAGAGCTTCAAAAGGTGTCAAAAATATGAGGAGCATGAAAAGGTGTTCAAAAACATGCAGAGACTTAAAAGGTGTGAAAAGTATGAAGAGCTTCAAAAAGTGCCAAAAATTCGATTAGCATGAAAGGGTCTGAAAAATAGGAGGAGCCTGAAGAGTTGTTGAAAAACATGAAGAGCCTGAAAAGGTGTGAAAAATATGAAGACCTTCAAAAGGTGTGAAAAATATGAAGAGCTTCAAAAGGTGTCAAAAATTAGATTAGCATGAAAGGGTGTAAAAAATAGGAGGAGCATGAAGTGGTGTTGAAAAACATCAAGAGCCTGAAAAGGTGTGAAATATATGAACAGCTTCAAAAGGTGTGAAAAATATGAAGAGCTTCAAAATGTGTCAAAATTATGAGGAGCATGAAACGGTCTGAAAAATAGGAGGAGCATGAAACGGTGTTGAAAAACATGAAGAGCCTGAAAAGGTGTGAAAAATATGAAGAGCTTCAAAAGGTGTGAATTATATGAGGAGCATGAAAAGTTCTGAAAATTAGGAGGACCATGAAGCGGTGTTCAAAAACATAAAGAGCCTGAAAATGTGTGAAAAATATGAAGAGCTTCAAAAGATGTCAAAAATATGAGGAGCATGAAACATTCTGAAAAATAGGAGGAGCATGAAGCGGTGTTCAAAAACATGAAGAGCCTGAAAAGGTGTGAAAAATATATAGAGCTTCAAAAGATGTCAAAAATATGAGGAGCATGAAACGGTCTGAAAAATAGGAGGAGCATGAAGCAGTGTTGAAAAACATGAAGAGCCTGAAAACGTGTGAAAAATATGAAGAGCTTCAAAAGTTTTGAAAAATAAGAAGAGCTTCAAAAGGTGTCAAAAATGAGATCTGCATGAAATGGTCTGAAAAATAGGAGGAGCATGAAGTGGTGTTGAAAAAAATGAAGAGCCTGAAAAGGTGTGAATTATACGAAGAGCTTCAAAAGATGTCAAAAATATGAGGAGCATGAAACGGTCCGAAAAATAGGAGGAGCATGAAGCGATGTTGAAAAACATGAAGAGCCTGAAAAGGTGTGAAAAATATGAAGAGCTTCAAAAGGTGTCAAAAATATGAGGAGCATGAAACGGCCTGAAAAATAGGAGGAGCATGAAACGGTGTTCAAAAACATGAATAGCCTGAAAAGTTGTGAAAAATATGAAGAGCTTCTAAAGGTGTGAAATACATGAGGAGGATGAAACGGGCTGAAAAATAAGAGAAGCATGAAGTGGTGTGGAAAAACATGAAGAGCCTGAAAAGGTGTGAAAAATATGAAGAGCTTCAAAAGGTGTGAAATACATGAGGAGCATGAAACTCTCTGAAAAATAGAAGGAGCATGAAGTGGTGTTCAAAAACATGAAGAGCCTGAAAAGGTGTGAAAAATATGAAGAGCTTCAAAAGGTGTGAAAAACATGAGGAGCATGATATGGTTTGAAAAATAGGATTAGCATGAAGCGGTGTTCAAAAACATGAAGAGCCTGAAAATATGTGAAAAATATGAAAAGCTTCAAAAGGTGTCAAAAATGAGATGAGCATGAAACGGTCTGAAAAATAGGAGGTGCATTAAGCGGTGTTGAAAAACATGAAGAGCCTGAAAAGGTTTGAGAAATATGAAGAGCTTCAAAAGGTGTCAAAAATATGAGGAGCATGAAACGATCTGAAAAATCGGAGGTGCATGAAGCGGTGTTGAAAAACATGAAGAGCCTGAAAAGGTGTGAGAAATATGAAGAGCTTCAAAGGGTGTTAAAAATATGAGTAGCATGAAACGGTCTGCAAAAAAGGAGGAGCATGAAGTGGTGTTGAAAAACATGAAGAGCTTGAAAAGGTGTGAAAAATATGAAAGCTTCAAAAGGTGTCGAAAATATGACGAGCATGAAACGGTCTCAAAAATAGGAGGAGCATGAAACGGTGTTCAAAAACATGAAGAGCCTGAAAAGGTGTGAAAAATATGAAGAGCTTCAAAATGTGTCAAAAATATGACGAGCATGAAACCCTCTTAAAAATAGGAGGAGGATGAAGCTGTGTTCAAAAACAAGAAGAACCTGAAAATTTGTGCAAAATATGAAGAGCTTCAAAAGGAGTGAAATACATGAGGAGCATGAAAAGGTGTTCAAAAACATGCAGAGACTTAAAAGGTGTGAAAAGTATGAAGAGCTTCAAAAAGTGCCAAAAATTCGATTAGCATGAAAGGGTCTGAAAAATAGGAGGAGCCTGAAGAGTTGTTGAAAAACATGAAGAGCCTGAAAAAGTGTGAAAAATATGAAGAGCTTCAAAAGGTGTCAAAAATATGAGGAGCATGAAACGGTCTGAAAAATAGCACGAGCATAAGCGGTGTTCAAAAACATGAACAGCCTGAAAAGGTGTGAAAAATATGAAGACCTTCAAAAGGTGTGAAAAATATGAAGAGCTTCAAAAGGTGTCAAAAATTAGATTAGCATGAAAGGATGTGAAAAATAGGAGGAGCATGAAGTGGTGTTGAAAAACATCAAGAGCCTGAAAAGGTGTGAAATATATGAACAGCTTCAAAAGGTGTGAAAAATATGAAGAGCTTCAAAAGGTTTCAAAATTATGAGGAGCATGAAACGGTCTGAAAAATAGGAGGAGCATGAAACGGTGTTGAAAAACATGAAGAGCCTGAAACGGTGTGAAAAATATGAAGAGCTTCAAAAGGTGTGAATTATATGAGGAGCATGAAAAGTTCTGAAAATTAGGAGGACCATGAAGCGGTGTTCAAAAACATAAAGAGCCTGAAAATGTGTGAAAAATATGAAGAGCTTCAAAAGATGTCAAAAATATGAGGAGCATGAAACATTCTGAAAAATAGGAGGAGCATGAAGCGGTGTTCAAAAACATGAAGAGCCTGAAAAGGTGTGAAAAATATATAGAGCTTCAAAAGATGTCAAAAATATGAGGAGCATGAAACGGTCTGAAAAGTAGGAGGAGCATGAAGCAGTGTTGAAAAACATGAAGAGCCTGAAAACGTGTGAAAAATATGAAGAGCTTCAAAAGTTTTGAAAAATAAGAAGAGCTTCAAAAGGTGTCAAAAATGAGATCTGCATGAAATGGTCTGAAAAATAGGAGGAGCATGAAGTGGTGTTGAAAAAAATGAAGAGCCTGAAAAGGTGTGAATTATACGAAGAGCTTCAAAAGGTGTCAAAAATATGAGGAGCATGAAACGGTCCGAAAAATAGGAGGAGCATGAAGCGGTGTTGAAAAACATGAAGAGCCTGAAAAGGTGTGAAAAATATGAAGAGCTTCAAAAGGTGTCAAAAATATGAGGAGCATGAAACGGCCTGAAAAATAGGAGGAGCATGAAACGGTGTTCAAAAACATGAAGAGCCTGAAAAGGTGTGAAAAATATGAAGAGCTTCTAAAGGTGTGAAATACATGAGGAGGATGAAACGGGCTGAAAAATAAGAGAAGCATGAAGTGGTGTGGAAAAACATGAAGAGCCTGAAAAGGTGTGAAAAATATGAAGAGCTTCAAAAGGTGTGAAATACATGAGGAGCATGAAACTCTCTGAAAAATAGAAGGAGCATGAAGTGGTGTTCAAAAACATGAAGAGCCTGAAAAGGTGTGAAAAATATGAAGAGCTTCAAAAGGTGTGAAAAACATGAGGAGCATGATATGGTTTGAAAAATAGGATTAGCATGAAGCGGTGTTCAAAAACATGAAGAGCCTGAAAATATGTGAAAAATATGAAAAGCTTCAAAAGGTGTCAAAAATGAGATGAGCATGAAACGGTCTGAAAAATAGGAGTTGCATTAAGCGGTGTTGAAAAACATGAAGAGCCTGAAAAGGTTTAAGAAATATGAAGAGCTTCAAAAGGTGTCAAAAATATGAGGAGCATGAAACGGTCTGAAAAATCGGAGGTGCATGAAGCGGTGTTGAAAAACATGAAGAGCCTGAAAAGGTGTGAGAAATATGAAGAGCTTCAAAGGGTGTTAAAAATATGAGTAGCATGAAACGGTCTGCAAAAAAGGAGGAGCATGAAGTGGTGTTGAAAAACATGAAGAGCTTGAAAAGGTGTGAAAAATATGAAAGCTTCAAAAGGTGTCGAAAATATGACGAGCATGAAACGGTCTCAAAAATAAGAGGAGCATGAAACGGTGTTCAAAAACATGAAGAGCCTGAAAAGGTGTGAAAAATATGAAGAGCTTCAAAATGTGTCAAAAATATGACGAGCATGAAACCCTCTTAAAAATAGGAGGAGGATGAAGCTGTGTTCAAAAACAAGAAGAACCTGAAAATTTGTGCAAAATATGAAGAGCTTCAAAAGGAGTGAAATACATGAGGAGCATGAAAAGGTGTTCAAAAACATGCAGAGACTTAAAAGGTGTGAAAAGTATGAAGAGCTTCAAAAAGTGCCAAAAATTCGATTAGCATGAAAGGGTCTGAAAAATAGGAGGAGCCTGAAGAGTTGATGAAAAACATGAGGAGCCTGAAAAAGTGTGAAAAATATGAAGAGCTTCAAAAATATGAAAATTATGAAGAGCTTCAAAAAGTGTGAAAAATATGAAGAGCTTCAAAATATGTCAAAAATGAGATGAGCATGAAACGGTCTGAAAAATAGGAGGAGCATGAAGTGGTGTTGAAAATCATGAAGAGCCTGAAAATGTGTGAAATATATGCAGAGCTTCAAAAGGTGTCAAAAATATGAGGAGCATGTAACGGTCTGAAAAATACGAGGAGCATGAAGTTGTGTTGAAAACCATGAAGAGCCTGAAAAGGTGTGAAATATATGAAGAGCTTCAAAAGGTGTAAAAATATGAGGAGCATGAAACGGTCTGAAAAATAGGAGGATCATGAAGCGGTGTTGAAAACCCGGAAGAGCCTGAAAAGGTGTGAAAAATATGAATAGTTTCAAAAGGTGTCAAAAATGAGATGTGCATGAAACGGACTGAAAAATTGGAGGAGCATGAAGTGGTGTTGAAAAATATTAAGAGAATGAAAAGGTGTGCAAAATATGAAGAGCTTCAAAATTTGTCAAAAATATGAGGAGCATGAAAAGGTCTGAAATATAGGAGGAGCATGAAACGGTGTTCAAAAACATGAAGAGCTTGAAAAGGTGTAAAAAATATGAAGAGTTTCAAAAGGAGTGAAATACATGAGGAGCATGAAACGTTCTGAAACATAGGAGGACCATGAAGCGGTGTTGAAAAACATGAAGAGCCTGAAAAGGTGTGAAAAATATGAAGAGCTTCAAAATGTGTCAAAAATATGACGAGCATGAAACCCTCTTAAAAATAGGAGGAGGATGAAGCGGTGTTCAAAAACATGAAGAGCCTGAAAAGGTGTGAAATATATGAAGAGCTTCAAAATGTGTCAAAAATATGACGAGCATGAAACCCTCTAAAAATAGGAGGAGGATGAAGCGGTGTTCAAAAACATGAAGAGCCTGAAAATGTGTGCAAAATATGAAGAGCTTCAAAAGGAGTGAAATACATGAGGAGCATGAAAAGGTTTTCAAAAACATGCAGAGACTTAAAAGGTGCGAAAAGTATGAAGAGCTTCAAAAAGTGTCAAAAATTAGATTAGCATGAAAGGGTCTGAAAAATAGGAGGAGCCTGAAGAGGTGTTGAAAAACATGAAGAGGCTGAAAAAGTGTGAAAAATATGAAGAGCTTCAAAAATATGAAAATTATGAAGAGCTTCAAAAGGTGTGAAAAATATGAAGAGCTTCAAAAGATGTCAAAAATGAGATCAGCATGAAACGGTCTGAAAAATAGGAGGAGCATGAAGTGGTGTTGAAAATCATGAAGAGCCTGAAAAGGTGTGAAATATATGCAGAGCTTCAAAAGGTGTCAAAAATATGAGGAGAATGAAACCGTCTGAAAAATACGAGGAGCATGAAGTGTTGTTGAAAACCATGAAGAGCCTGAAAAGGTGTGAAAAATATGAAGAGCTTCAAAAGGTGTCAAAAATATGAGGAGCATGAAACGGTCCGAAAAATAGGAGGATCATGAAGCGGTGTTGAAAAACATGAAGAGCCTGAAAAGGTGTGAAAAATATGAAGAGCTTCAAAAGGTGTGAATTATATGAGGAGCATGAAAAGTTCTGAAAATTAAGAGGACCATGAAGCGGTGTTCAAAAACATAAAGAGCCTGAAAATGTGTGAAAAATATGAAGAGCTTCAAAAGTTTTGAAATATAAGAAGAGCTTCAAAAGGTGTCAAAAATGAGATCTGCATGAAACGGTCCGAAAAATAGGAGGATCATGAAGCGGTGTTGAAAAACATGAAGAGCCTGAAAAGGTGTGAAAAATATGAAGAGCTTCAAAAGGTGTCAAAAATATGAGGAGCATGAAACGGCCTGAAAAATAGGAGGATCGTGAAACGGTGATCAAAAACATGAAGAGCCTCAAAAGGTGTGAAAAATATGAGGAGCATGAAACGGTCTGAAAAAGATGAGGAACATGAAGCGGTGTTGAAAAACATGAAGAACCTGAAAAGCTGTTAAAAATATGAAGAGCTTCAAAAGGTGTCAAAAATATGAGGAAGACGATACGGTCTGAAAAATAGGAGGAGCATGAAGTGGTGTGGAAAAGCATGAAGGGCCTGAAAAGGTGTGAAAAATATGAAGAGCTTCAAAATGTGTGAAATACATAAGGAGCATGAAACTCTCTGAAAAATAGGAGGAGCCGGAAATGGTGTTCAAAAACATGAATAGACTGAAAACGTGTGAAAAATATGAAGAGCTTCAAAAGGTTTGAAAAATATGAGGAGCATGATACGGTCTGAAAAATAGGAGGAGGATGAAGCTGTGTTAAAAAACATGAAGAGCCTGAAAAGTTGTGAAAAATATGAAGAGCTTCAAAATGTGTGAAAAATATGAGGAGCATGATACGGTCTGAAAAATAGGAGGAGCATGAAGCAGTGTTCAAAAACATGAAGAGCCTGAATAGGTGTGTAAAGAAATGCAAATCTTCAAAAGGTGTCAAAAATGAGAGGAGCATGAAACGGTCTGAAAATAGGAGGAGCATGAAGCTGTGTTCAAAAATATGAAGAGCCTGAAAAGGTGTGAAAAATATGAAGAGCTTCAAAAGTTGACAAAAATATGAGGAGCATGAAACGGTCTGAAAAATAGGAGGAGCATGAAGCTGTGTTCAAAAACATGAAGATCTTAAAAGGGTGTGAAAAATATGAAGAGCTTCAAAAGGTGTGAAAAATATGAGGAGCATGAAACGGTCTGAAAAATAGAAGCAGCATGAAACGGTTTTGAAAAACATGAAGAGCCTGAAAACTTGTGAAAAATATGAAGAGCTTTAAAAGGTGTGAAAAATATGAAGAGCTTCAAAGGTGACACAAATGAGATGAGCATGAAACGGTCTGAATAATATGAGGAGCATGAAGTGGTGGAGAAAACAATAAAGAGCCTGAAAAGGTGTGAAAAATATGAAGAGCTTCAAAATCTTTCAATAATATGAAGAGCATGAAACGGTCTGAAAATCAGGAAGATCATGAAGCGGTTTTCAAAAACATGAAGAGCTTCAAAAGGTATGAAAAATATGAGAGCTTCAAAAGGTGTCAAAAATGAGGAGCATGAAACGGTCTGAAAAATAGGAGGAACATGAAGCGGTGTTCAAACACATGAAGAGCCTGAAAATGTGTGAAAATTATGAAGATCTTCAAAAGGTGTCAAAATTATGAGGAACATGAAACGGTTTGAAAAATAGGAGGAGCATGAAACGGTGTTGAAAAACATGAAGAGCCTGAAAAGGTGTGAAAAATATGAAGAGCTTCAAAATCTTTGAAAAATATGAAGAGCTTTCAAAGGTGTGAAATACATGAGGAGCATGAAACTCTCTGAAAAATAGGAGGAGCCTGAAATGGTGTTCAAAAACATGAATAGACTGAAAACGTGTGAAAAATATGAAGAGCTTCAAAAGGTGTGAAAAATATGAGGAGCATGATACGGTCTGAAAAATAGGAGGAGCATGAAGCGGTGATGAAAATCATGAAGAGCCTGAAAAGGTGAGAAAAATATGAAGAGCTTCAAAATGTGTGAAAAATATGAGGAGCTTCAAAAGGTGTAAAAAATATGAAGAGCTTCAAAAGTGTCAAAAATTAGATGAGCATGAAAAGGTCTAAAAAATAGGAGGAGCAACAAGTACTGTTGAAAAAAATGAAGAGCCTGAAAAGGTGTGAAAAATATGAAGAGCTTCAAAATGTGTGAAAAATATGAGGAGCATGATACGGTCTGAAAAATAGGAGGAGCATGAAGCAGTGTTCAAAAACATGAAGAGCCTGAATAGGTGTGTAAAGAAATGCAAATCTTCAAATGGTGTCAAAAATGAGAGGAGCATGAAACGGTCTGAAAATAGGAGGAGCATGAAGCTGTGTTCAAAAATATGAAGAGCCAGAAAAGGTGTGAAAAATATGAAGAGCTTCAAAAGTTGTCAAAAATATGAGGAGCATGAAACGGTCTGAAAAATAGGTGGAGCATGAAGCTGTGTTCAAAAACATGAAGATCTTAAAAGGGTGTGAAAAATATGAAGAGCTTCAAAAGGTGTGAAAAATATGAGGAGCATGAAACGGTCTGAAAAATAGAAGCAGCATGAAACGGTTTTGAAAAACATGAAGAGCCTGAAAAGTTGTGAAAAATATCAAAAGCTTCAAAAGGTGTCAAAAATGAGATGAGCATGAAACGGTCTGAAAAATAGGAGGAGCATGAAGCGATGTTCAAAAACATGAAGAGCCTGAAACGTTGTGAAAAATATGAAAGGCTTCAAAAGGTGTGAAAAATATGAGGAGCATGAAACGGTGTGAAAAATATGAGGAGCATGAAACGGTCTGAAAAATCGGAGGAGCATGAAGCGGTGTTGAAAAATATGAAGAGCCTGAAAATGTGTGAAAAATAAGAAGAGCTTTAAAAGGTGTCAAAAATGAGATGAGCATGAAACGGTCTGAAAAATAGGACGTGCATGAAGCGGTGTTGAAAAACATGAAGAGCCTGAAAAGTTGTGAAATATATGAAGAGCTTCAAAGGTGTCAAAAATATGAGAAGCATGAAACGGTCTGAAAAATAGGAGAAGCATGAAGCGGTGTTGAAAAACATGAAGAGCCTGAAAAGGTGTGGAAAATATGAAGAGCTTCAAAAGCTGTGAAATACATGAGGAGCATGAAACTCTGAAAAATAGGAGGAGCATGAAGCGGTGTTCAAAAACATGAAGAGCCTGAAAAGTTGTGAAAAATATGAAAAGCTTCAAAAGGTGTCAAAAATGAGATGAGCATTAAAAGGTCTGAAAAATAGGAATAACATGAAACGATGTTGAAAATCATGAAGAGCCTGAAAAACTGTGAAAAATATAAAGAGCTTCAAAAGGTGTCAAAAATATGAGGAGCATGAAACGGTCTGAAAAATAGGAGGAGCATGAAGCTGTGTTCCAAAACATGAAGATCCTGAAAAGGTGTGAAAAATATGAAGAGCTTCAAAAGTTGTGAAAAATATGAGGAGCATGAAACGGACTGAAAAATTGAAGCAGCATGAAACGGTGTTGAAAAATATGAAGAGCATGAAAACGTGTGAAAAATATGAAGAGCTTCAAAAGGTGTGAAAAAAATAAAGAGCTTCAAAGGTGACAAAAATGAGATGAGCATGATACGGTCTGAAAAATAGGAGGAGCGTGAAGTGGTGGTGAAAAACATGAAGAGCCTGAAAAGGTGTGAAAAATATGAAGAGCTTCAAAATGTTTCACAAATATGAAGAGCATGAAACGGTCTGAAAAACAAGAGGATCATGAAGCGGTGTTCAAAAACATGAAGAGCCTGACAAGGTGTGAAAAATATGAAGAGCTTCAAAAGGTGTCAAAAATATGAGGAGCATGAAACGGTCTGAAAAATAGGAGGAGCATGAAACGGTGATCAAAAACATGAAGAGCCTGAAAATGTGTGAAAAATATGAAGAGCTTCTAAAGGTGTCAAAAATATGAGGAGCATAAACGGTCTGAAAAATAGGAGTAGCATGAAGCGGTGTTCAAAAACATGAAGAGCCTGAAAAGGTGTGAAAAATATGAAGAGCTCAAAAAGTATCAAAAATATGAGGATCATGAAACGGTGTGAAAAATTGGAGGAGCATGAAGCAGAGTTCGAAAACATGAAGAGCCTGAAAAGGTTTGAAAAATACGAAGAGCTCAAAAAGTGTCAAAAAATGAGGAGCATGAAACGATCTGAAAAATACGAGGAGCATGAAGCAGTGTTCAAAAACATGAAGAGCTTCAAAAAGTATGAAAAATATGAGAGCTTCAAAAGGTGTCAAAAATATGAGGAGCATGAAACGGTCTGAAAAATAGGAGGAACATGAAGCGGTGTTCAAACACATGAAGAGCCTGAAAATGTGTGAAAATTATGAAGATCTTCAAAAGGTGTCAAAATTATGAGGAACATGAAACGGTTAGAAAAATAGGAGGAGCATGAAACGGTGTTGAAAAACATGAAGAGCCTGAAAAGGTGTAAAAAATATGAAGAGCTTCAAAATCTTTGAAAAATATGAAGAGCTTTCAAAGGTGTGAAATACATGAGGAGCATGAAACTCTCTGAAAAATAGGAGGAGCCTGAAATGGTGTTCAAAAACATGAATAGACTGAAAACGTGTGAAAAATATGAAGAGCTTCAAAAGGTGTCAAAAATATGAGGAGCATGAAACGGTCTGAGAAATATGAGCAGCATGAAGCGGTGTTGAAAAATATGAAGAGCCTTAAAAGGCATGAAAAAAATGAAGAGCTTCAAAAGGTGTCAAAAATATGAGGAGCATGAAACGGTCTGAAAAATATGAGCAGCATGAAGCGGTGTTGAAAAACATGAAGAGCCTGAAAAGGTGTGAAAAATATGAAGAGCTTCAAAAGGTGTGAAATACATGAGGAGCATAAAACTCTCTGAAAAAGAGAAGGAGCATGAAGTGGTGTTCAAAAACAGGAAGAGCCTGAAAAGGTGTGAAATATATGAAGAGCTTCAAAAGGTGTGAAAAATATGAGGAGCATGATATGGTTTGAAAAATAGGATTAGCGTGAAGCGGTGTTCAAAAACATGAAGAGCCTGAAAACTTGTGAAAAATATGAAAAACTTCAAAAGGTGTCAAAAATGAGATGAGCATGAAACGGTCTGAAAAATAGGACGTGCATGAAGCGGTGTTGAAAAACATGAAGAGCCTGAAAAGTAGTGAAAAATATGAAGAGCTTCAAAAGGTGTCAAAAATATGAGGAGCATGAAACGGTCTGAAAAATAGGAGGAGCATGAAGCGATGGTCAAAAACATGAAGAGCCTGAAAATGTGTGAAAAATATGAAGAGCTTCAAAAGGTGTGAAATACATGAGGAGCATGAAACTCTCTGAAAAATAGGAGGAGCATGAAGCGATGTTCAAAAACATGAAGAGCCTGAAAATGTGTGAAAAATATGAAGAGCTTCAAAAGGTGTCAAAAATATGAGGAGAATGAAACGGTCTGAAAAATAGGAGGAGCATGAAGCTGTGTCGAAAAACATGAACAGCCTGAAAATGTGTGAAAAATATGAAGAGCTTCAAAAGGTGTCAAAAATATGAGGAGAATGAAACGGTCTGAAAAATAGGAGGAGCATGAAGCTGTGTCGAAAAACATGAAGAGCCTGAAAAGGTGTGAAAAATATGAAGAGCTTCAAAAGGTGTCAAAAATATGAGGAGCATGAAACCTTCTGAAAAATAGGACGAGCATGAAGCAGTGATAAAAAACATGAAGTGTCTGAAAAGGTGTGAAAAATATGAAGAGTTCCTAAAGGTGTCAAAAATATGCGAAGCACCAAACGGTCTCAAAAATAGGAGGAGCATGAAGTGGTGTTGAAAAATATGAAGAGCCTGAAAATGAGTGAAAAATATGAAGAGCTTCAAAAAGTGTCAAAAATATGAGGAGCATGATACGGTTTGAAAAATAGGAGGAGCATGAAGCGGTGTTGAAAAACATGAAGAGTGTGAAAACGTGTGAAAATATGAAGAGCTTCAAAAATATTAAAAATATGAAGAGCTTCAAAAGTTTTGAAAAATATGAAGAGATTAAAAAGGTGTCAAAAATGAGATGAGCATGAAACGGTCTGAAAAATAGGAGGAGCATGAGCGGTGTTGAAAATCATGAAGAGCCTGAAAAGGTGTGAAAAATATGAAGAGCTTCAAAAGGTGTGAAATAAATGAGGAGCATGAAACTCTCTGAAAAATAGGAGGAGCATGAAGCGATGTTCAAAAACATGAAGAGCCTGAAAATGTGTGAAAAATATGAAGAGCTTCAAAAGGTGTCAAAATTGAGATGAGCATGAAACGGTCTGAAAAATAGGAAGAGCATGAAGCGGTGTTGAAAAAATGAAGAGCCTGAAAAGGTGTGAAAAATATGAAGATCATCAAAAGGTATCAAAAATATGAGGAGCATGAAACGGTCTGCAACAAAGGAGGAGCCTGAAGCGGTGTTGAAAAACTTGAAGAGCCTGAAAAGGTGTGAAAAATATGAAAAGCTTCAAAAGATGTCAAAAATATGAGGAGCATGAAACGGTTTGAAATATAGGAGGAGCATGAAGTGGTGTTAAAAAACATGAAGTGACTGTAAAGGTGTGAAAAATATGAAGAGCTTCAAAACGTGTGTAATACATGAGGAGCATGAAACTCTCTGAAAAATAGAAGGAGCATGAAGGAGTGTTCAAGAACATGAAGAGCCTGAAAAGGTGTGAAAAATATGAAGAGCTTAAAAAGGTGTGAAATATATGAGGAGCATGATATGGTTTGAAAAATGGGATTAGCATGAAGCGGTGTTCAAAAACATGAAGAGACTGAAAAGGTGTGAAAAATATGAAGAGCTTCAAAAGGTGTGAAATATGAGGAGCATGAAACGGTCTGAAAAATAGGAGGAGCATGAAGCGGTGTTCAAAAACATGAAGAGCCTTTAAAGGTGTGAAAAATATGAAGAGTTTAAAATGGTGTGAAAAATATGAGGAGCATGATATGGTTTGAAAAATAGGATTAGCATGAAGCGGTGTTCAAAATCATGAAGAGCCTGAAAAGGTGTGAAAAATATGAAAAGCTTCAAAAGGTGTCAAAAATGAGATGAGCATGAAACGGTCTGAAAAATAGGAGGTGCATGAAGCGTTGTTGAAAAACATGAAGAGCCTGAAAATGTGTGAGAAATATGAAGAGGTTAAAAAGGTGTCAAAAATATGAGGAGCATGAAACGGTCTTAAAAATACAAGGAGCATGAAGCGGTGTTGAAAAACATGAATAGCCTGAAAATGTGTGAAATATATGAAGAGCCTAAAAATGTGTCAAGTATATGAGGAGCATGAAACGGTCTGAAAAATAGGAGGATCATGCAACGGTGTTCAAAAACATGAAGAGCCAGAAAAGGTGTGAAAAATATGAAGAGCTTCAAAAGGTGTGAAAAATATGAGGAATATGAAATGGTCTGAAAAATAGGAGGAGCATGAAGTTGTGTTCAAAAACATGAAGTGCCAGAAAAGGTGTGAAAATAATGAAGACCTTTAAAAGGTGTCAAAAATTATGAGGAGCATGAAACGGTCTGAAAAATATGAGGAGCATGAAACGGTCTTAAAAATACAAGGAGCATGAAGCGGTGTTGAAAAACATGAATAGCCTGAAAATGTGTGAAATATATGAAGAGCTTAAAAATGTGTCAAGTATATGAGGAGCATGAAACTGTCTGAAAAATAGGAGGAGCATGAAGCTGTGTTCAAAAACATGAAGAGCCTGAAAATGTGTGAAATATATAAAGAGCTTCAAAAAGTGTCAAAAATATGAGGAGCATGAAACGGTCTGAATAGTAGGAGGAGAATGTAACGGTGATCAAAAACATGAAGAGCCTGAAAAGGTGTGAAATATATAAAGAGCTTCAAAAAGTGTCAAAAATATGAGGAGCATGAAACGGTCTGAATAATAGGAGGAGAATGTAACGGTGATCAAAAACATGAAGAGCCTGAAAAGGTGTGAAAAATATGAAGAGCTTCAAAAGGTGTAAAATATGAGGAGCATGAAACGGTCTGAAAAATAGGAGGAGCATGAAGCGGTGTAGAAAAACATGAGGAGCCTGAAAAGGTGTGAAAAATATGAAGAGCTTCAAAAAGTGTGAAAAATATGAGGAGCATGAAACGGTCTGAAAAATAGGAGGAGCATGAAGCGGTGTTCAAAAACTTGAAGAGCCTGAAACGTTGTGAAAAATATGAAAAGCTTCAAAAGGTTTAAAAAATGAGATGACCATGAAATGGTCTGAAAAATAGGAGGAGCATGAAGTGGTGTTGAAAAAATGAAGAGCCTGAAAAGGTGTGAAAAATATGAAGATCATCAAAAGGTATCAAAAATATGAGGAGCATGAAACGGTCTGCATAAAGGAGGAGCATGAAGCGGTGTTGAAAAACTTGAAGAGCCTGAAAAGGTGTGAAAAATATGAAGAGCTTAAAAAGGTGTGAAAAATATGAGGAGCATGATAAGGTTTGAAAAATGGGATTAGCATGAAACGGTGTATAAAAACATGAAGAGACCTGAAAAAGTGTGAAAAATACGAAGAGCTTCAAAAGGTGTCAAAAATATGAGGAGCATGAAATGGTCTGAAAAATAGGAGGAGCATGAAACGGTGATCAAAAACATGAAGAGCTTGTAAATGTGTGAAAAAAATGAAGAGCTTCAAAAGGTGTGAAATAAATGAGGAGCATGAAACAGGCTGAAAAATAGGAGAAGCATGAAGTGGTGTAGAAAAACATGAAGAGCCTGAAAAGGTGTGAAAAATATGAAGAGCTTCAAAAGGTGTGAAAAATATGAGGAGCATGAAACGGTCTGAAAAATAGGAGAAGCATGAAGTGGTGTAGAAAAACATGAAGAGCCTGAAAAGGTGTGAAAAATATGAAGAGCTTCAAAAGGTGTGAAAAATATGAGGAGCATGTAACGGTCTGAAAAATAGAAGCAGCATGAAACGGTGTTGAAAAACATGAAGAGCCTGAAATGGTGTGAAAAATATGAAGAGCTTCAAAAGGTGTGAAAAATATGAAGAGCTTCAAAAGGTGTCAAAAATTTGATGAGCATGAAACGGTCTGAAAAATAGGAGGTGCATGAAGCGTTGTTGAAAAACATGAAGAGCCTGAGAAGGTGTGAAAAATATGAAAAGATTCAAAAGGTGTCAAAAATGAGATGAGCATGAAACGGTCTGACCAATAGGAGGTGCATGAAGCGTTGTTGAAAAACATGAAGAGCCTGAAAAGGTGTGAGAAATATGAAGAGCTTAAAAAGGTGTGAAAAATATGAAGAGCTTAAAAAGGTGTCAAAAATATGAGGAGCATGAAACGGTCTTAAAAATACAAGGAGCACGAAGCGGTGTTGAAAAACATGAATAGTCTGAAAATGTGTGAAATATATGAAGAGCTTAAAAATGTGTCAAGTATATGAGGAGCATGAAACGGTCTGAAAAATAAGAGGATCATGCAACAGTGTTGAAAAACATGAAGAGCCTGAAAAGGTGTGAAAAATATGAAGAGCTTCCAAAGTTGTCAAAAATATGAGGAGCATGAAACGGTCTGAAAAATAGGAGGAGAATGTAACGGTGATCAAAAAAATGAAGAGCCTGAAAAGGTGTGAAAAATATGAAGAGCTTCAAAAGGTGTAAAATATGAGGAGCATGAAACGGTCTGAAAAATAGGAGGAGCATGAAGCGGTGTTCAAAAACATGAAGAGCCTGAAAAGGTGTGAAAAATATGAAGAGCTTCAAAAGGTGTGAAAAATATGAGGAATATGAAATGGTCTGAAAAATATGAGGAGCATGAAACGGTCTGCAAACCTGGAGGAGCTTGAAGTGGTGTTGAAAAACATGAAGAGCCTGAAAAGGTGTGAAAAATCTGAAAAGCTTCAAAAGGAGTCAAAAATGAGATGAGCATGAAACGGTCTGAAAAATAGGAGGAGCATGAAGTGGTGTTGAAAAAATGAAGAGCCTGAAAAGGTGTAAAAAATATGAAGATCATCAAAAGGTATCAAAAATAGGAGGAGCATGAAACGGTCTGAATAATAGGAGGAGAATGTAACGGTGATCAAAAACATGAAGAGCCTGAAAAGGTGTGAAAAATATGAAGAGCTTCAAAAAGTGTCAAAAATATGAGGAGCATGAAACGGTCTGAATAGTAGGAGGAGAATGTAACGGTGATCAAAAACATGAAGAGCCAGAAAAGGTGTGAAATATATAAAGACTTCAAAAAGTGTCAAAAATATGAGGAGCATGAAACGGTCTGAATAATAGGAGGAGAATGTAACGGTGATCAAAAACATGAAGAGCCTGAAAAGGTGTGAAAAATATGAAGAGCTTCAAAAGGTGTAAAATATGAGGAGCATGAAACGGTCTGAAAAATAGGAGGAGCATGAAGCGGTGTTCAAAAACATGAAGAGCCTGAAAAGGTGTGAAAAATATGAAGAGCTTCAAAAGGTGTGAAATATATGAGGAGCATGAAACGGTCTGCAAACCTGGAGGAGCTTGAAGTGGTGTTGAAAAACATGAAGAGCCTGAAAAGGTGTGAAAAATATGAAGAGCTTCAAAAGGTGTGAAATACATGAGGAGCATGAAACGTGATGAAAAATAGGAGAAGCATGAAGTGGTGTAGAAAAACATGAAGAGCCTGAAAAGGTGTGAAAAATATGAAGAGCTTCAAAAGGTGTCAAAAATTTGATGAGCATGAAACGGTCTGAAAAATAGGAGGAGCATGAAGCGGTGTTGAAAAACATGAAGAGCCTGAAAAAGTGTGAAAAATATGAAGAGCTTAAAAGGTGTGAAAAATATGAGGAGCATGATATGGTTTGAAAAATAGGATTAGAATGAAGCGGTGTTCAAAAACATGAAGAGCCTGAGTAGGTGTGAAAAATATGAAAAGATTCAAAAGGTGTCAAAAATGAGATGAGCATGAAACGGTCTGACGAATAGGAGGTGCATGAAGCGTTGTTGAAAAACATGAAGAGCCTGAAAAGGTGTGAGAAATATGAAGAGCTTAAAAAGGTGTGAAAATTATGAAGAGCTTAAAAAGGTGTCTAAAATATGAGGAGCATGAAACGGTCTTAAAAATACAAGGAGCATGAGCGGTGTTGAAAAACATGAATAGCCTGAAAATGTGTGAAATATATGAAGAGCTTAAAAATGTGTCAAGTATATGAGGAGCATGAAACGGTCTGAAAAATAGGAGGATCATGCAACAGTGTTGAAAAACATGAAGAGCCTGAAAATGTGTGAAAAATATGAAGAGCTTCCAAAGTTGTCAAAAATATGAGGAGCATGAAATCGTCTGAAAAATAGGAGGAGCATGAAGCTGTGTTCAAAAACATGAAGAGCCTGCAAATGTGTGAAATATATAAAGAGCTTCAAAAAGTGTCAAAAATATGAGGAGCATGAAACGGTCTGAATAATAGGAGGAGAATGTAACGGTGATCAAAAACATGAAGAGCCTGAAAAGGTGTGAAATATATAAAGAGCTTCAAAAAGTGTCAAAAATATGAGGAGCATGAAACGGTGTGAATAATAGGAGGAGAATGTAACGGTGATCAAAAACATGAAGAGCCTGAAAAGGTGTGAAAAATATGAAGAGCTTCAAAAGGTGTGAAATATGAGGAGCATGAAACGGTTTGAAAAATAGGAGGAGCATGAAGCGGTTTTCAAAAACATGAAGAGCCTGAAAAGTTGTGAAATATATGAAAAGCTTCAAAAGGTTTCAAAAATGAGATGAGCATGAAACGGTCTGAAAAATAGGAGGAGCATGAAGCGGTGTTGAAAAAATGAAGAGCGTGAAAAGGTGTGAAAAATATGAAGAGCATCAAAAGGTATCAAAAATATGAGGAGCATGAAACGGTCTGTAAAAAAGGAGGAGCATGAAGTGGTGTTGAAAAACTTAAAGAGCCTGAAAAGGTGTGAAAAATATGAAGAGCTTCAAAAGGTGTGAAAAATATGAGGAGCATGAAACGGGCTGAAAAATAGGAGAAGCATGAAGTGGTGTAGAAAAACATGAAGAGCCTGAAAAGGTGTGAGAAATATGAAGAGCTTCAAAAGGTGTGAAAAATACGAGGAGCATGAAACGGTCTGAAAAATAGGAGGAGCATGAAACGCTGTTCAAAACCATGAAGAGACTGAAAAGCTGTGAAATCCATGAAGAGCTTCAAAAGTTGTCAAAAATATGAGGAGCATGAAACGGTCAGACAAATAGGAGGAGCATGAAACGGTGTTCAAAAACATAAAGAGCCTGAAAAGGTGTGAAATATATGAAGAGCTTAAAAAGTTATCAAAAATATGAGGAAAATGAAACTGTCTGAAAAATAGGAGGAGCATGAAGTTTTGTTCAAAACATGAAGAGCCTGAAAAGGTGTGAAAAATATGAAGAGTTTCAAAAAGTGTCAAAAATATGAGGAGCATGAAACGGTCTGAAAAATAGGAGGAGCATGAAGCGGAGTTGAAAAACATGAAGAGCCTGACAAGGTGTGAAATATATGAGGAGCTTCAAAAGGTGTCAAAAATATGAGGAGCAGGAAAAGTTCTGAAAAATAGGAGGAGCATGACCTGGTGTTGAAATACATGAAGAGTCTGAAAAGATGTGAAAAATATGAAGAGCTTCAAAAGGTGTAAAAAATATGAAGAGCTTCAAAAAGTGCCAAACATATGAGGAGCATGAAACTTTCTGAAAAATAGGAGGAGCATGAAGCGTTGTTGAACACATGAAGAGCCTGAAAAGGAATGAAAATATGAAGAGCTTCAAAAGGTGTCAAAAATATGAGGAGCATGAAACGGTCAGAAAAATAGGAGTAACATAAAACGGTGTTCAAAAACATGAAGAGCCTGAATAGGTGTGAAAAATATGAGGAGTTCCATAAGGTGTCAAAAATAGGAGGAGCATGAAATGGTGTTCAAAAACATGAAGAGCCTGAAAAGGTGTGAAAAATATGAATAGCTTCAAAGGTGTGAAAATATGAGGAGTATCAAACGGTCAGAAAAATAGCAGGAGCATGAAGCGGCGTTAAACAACATGAAGAGCCTGAAAAGGTGTGAAAAATATGAAGAGGTTCAAAAAGTTTGAAAAATATGAAGAGCTTCAAAATGTGTCAAAAATATGAGGAGTATGAAGTGGTGTTGAAAAACATGAAGAGCATGAAAAGGTGTGAAAAATATGAAGAGCCTGAAAAGGTGTGAAAGATATGAAGAGCTTCAAAAGGTGGCAAAAATATGAAGAGTTTCAAAATATGTCAAAAATATGAGGAGCATGAAACGGTGTTCAAAAACATGAAGAGCCTGAAAAGGTGTGAAAAATATGAAGAGCTTCAAAAGGCGTCAAAAATATGAGGAGCATGAAACGGTCTGAAACCTAGGAGAAGCATGAAACCGTGTTCAACAACATGAAGAGCCTGAAAAGGTGTGAAAAATATGAAGAGCTTCAAAAGGTGTCAAAAATATGAGAAGCTTGAAACGGTTTGAAAAATAGGAGGAGCATGAAACTGTGTTGAAAAACATGAAGAGCCTGAAAAGCTGTGAAAAATATGAAGAGCTTCAAAAGGTGTGAAAAATATGAAGATCTTCAAAAGGTGTCAAAAATATGAGGAGCATGAAACGTTCTGAAAAATAGGAGGAGCATGAAACGGTGTTGAAAATCATTAAGAGTCTGAAAAGGTGTGAAAAATATGAAGAGTTTCAAAAAGTGTCAACAATATGAGGAACATGAAACGGTCTGAAAAATAGGAGGAGCATGAAACTTTGTTCATAAACATGAAGAGCCTGAAAAGGTGTGAAAAATACGAAGAGCTTAAAAAGGCGTGGAAAATATGAAGATTATGAAAAGGTGTGAAATATAGGAGAAGCATGAAGCGGTGTTCCAAAACAAGAAGAGCCTGAAAAAGTGTGAAATATATGAAGAGCTTCAAAAGTCGTGAAAAATATGAGGAGCATGAAAAGTGCTGAAAAATAGGCGGAGCATGAAACTGTGCTGAAAACATGAAAGGTCTGAAAAGTTGTGAAAAATATGAAGAGCTTCAAAAGGTATCAAAAATATGAGGAGCATGAAACGGTCTGAAAAATAGGAGGAGCATGAAACGGTGTTGAAAACCTGAAGCGCCTGAAAAGATGTGAAAAATATGAAGAGATTCAAAACATGTCAAAATATGAGGAGCATGAAACGGTCTGAAAAATAGGAGGAGCATGAAACGGTGTTGAAAAACATGAAGAGCCTGAAAAGGTGTGAAAAATATGAAGAGCTTCAAAAGGTGTGAAAAATATGAAGAGCTTCAAAAGGTGTCAAAAATATGCGGAGCATGAAACAGTCTGAAAAATAGGAGAATCATGTAACGGTATTCAAAAACATGAAGAGCCTGAATAGGTGTGAAATACATGAAGAGCTTCAAAAGGTGTCAAAAATATGAGGAGCATGAAACTTCTAAAAAATAGGAGGAGCATGAAACGGTGTACAAAAATATGAAGAGCCTGAAAAGGTGTGAAAAATATGAAGAGCTTCAAAAGGTGTCAAATATATGAGGAGCATGAAATAGTCTGAAAAATAGAAAGAGCATGAAACGGTGTTGAAAATCTTGAAGAGCCTGAAAAAGTGTGAATTATATGAAGAGCTTCAAAACGTGTCAAAAATCCGAGGAGCATGATACGGTCTGAAAAATAGGAGGAGCATGAAGCGGTGTTGAAAGACATGAAGAGCCTGAAAAGGTTTGAAAAATATGAAGAGCTTCAAAAGGTGTGAAATACATGAGGAGCATGAAACTCTCTGAAAAATAGAAGGAGCATGAAGCGGTGTTCAAAAACATGAAGAGCCTGAAAAAGTGTGAAAAATATGAAGAGCTTCAAAAGGTGTGAAAAATATGAAGAGCTTCAAAAAGTGTCAAAAATATGAGGAGCATGAAACGGTCTGAATAATAGGAGGAGAATGTAACGGTGATCAAAAACATGAAGAGCCTGAAAAGGTGTGAAATATATAAAGAGCCTCAAAATGTGTCAAAAATATGAGGAGCATGAAACGGTGTGAATAATAGGAGGAGAATGTAACGGTGATCAAAAACATGAAGAGCCTGAAAAGGTGTGAAAAATATGAAGAGCTTCAAAAGGTGTGAAATATGAGGAGCATGAAACGGTCTGAAAAATAGGAGGAGCATGAAGCGGTGTTCAAAAACATGAAGAGCCTGAAAAGTTGTGAAATATATGAAAAGCTTCAAAAGGTTTCAAAAATGAGATGGGCATGAAACGGTCTGAAAAATAGGAGGAGCATGAAGCGGTGTTGAAAAAATGAAGAGCGTGAAAAGGTGTGAAAAATATGAAGAGCATCAAAAGGTATCAAAAATATGAGGAGCATGAAACGGTCTGCAAAAAAGGAGGAGCATGAAGTGGTGTTGAAAAACTTGAAGAGCCTGAAAAGGTGTGAAAAATATGAAGAGCTTCAAAAGGTGTGAAAAATATGAGGAGCATGAAACGGTCTGAAAAATAGAAGCAGCATTAAATGGTGTTGAAAAACATGAAGAGCCTGAAAAGGTGTGAAAAATATGAAGAGCTTCCAAAGGTGTGAAATACATGAGGAGCATGAAACGGGCTGAAAAATAGGAGAAGCATGAAGTGGTGTAGAAAAACATGAAGAGCCTGAAAAGGTGTGAGAAATATGAAGAGCTTCAAAAGGTGTGAAAAATACGAGGAGCATGAAACGGTCTGAAAAATAGGAGGAGCATGAAACGCTGTTCAAAACCATGAAGAGACTGAAAAGCTGTGAAATCCATGAAGAGCTTCAAAAATTGTCAAAAATATGAGGAGCATGAAACGGTCAGACAAATAGGAGGAGCATGAAACGGTGTTCAAAAACATAAAGAGCCTGAAAAGGTGTGAAATATATGAAGAGCTTAAAAAGTTGTCAAAAATATGAGGAAAATGAAACTGTCTGAAAAATAGGAGGAGCATGAAGTATTGTTCAAAACATGAAGAGCCTGAAAAGGTGTGAAAAATATGAAGAGTTTCAAAAAGTGTCAAAAATATGAGGAGCATGAAACGGTCTGAAAAATAGGAGGAGCATGAAGCGGAGTTGAAAAACATGAAGAGCCTGACAAGGTGTGAAATATATGAGGAGCTTCAAAAGGTGTCAAAAATATGAGGAGCAGGAAAAGTTCTGAAAAATAGGAGGAGCATGACCTGGTGTTGAAATACATGAAGAGTCTGAAAAGATGTGAAAAATATGAAGAGCTTCAAAAGGTGTAAAAAATATGAAGAGCTTCAAAAAGTGTCACACATATGAGGAGCATGAAACTTTCTGAAAAATAGGAGGAGCATGAAGCGTTGTTGAACACATGAAGAGCCTGAAAAGGAATGAAAATATGAGGAGCTTCAAAAGGTGTCAAAACTATGAGGAGCATGAAACGGTCGGAAAAATAGGAGTAACATAAAACGGTGTTCAAAAACATGAAGAGCCTGAATAGGTGTGAAAAATATGAGGAGTTCCATAAGGTGTCAAAAATAGGAGGAGCATGAAATGGTGTTCAAAAACATGAAGAGCCTGAAAAGGTGTGAAAAATATGAATAGCTTCAAAGGTGTGAAAATATGAGGAGTATCAAACGGTCAGAAAAATAGCAGGAGCATGAAGCGGCGTTAAACAACATGAAGAGCCTGAAAAGGTGTGAAAAATATGAAGAGGTTCAAAAAGTTTGAAAAATATGAAGAGCTTCAAAATGTGTCAAAAATATGAGGAGTATGAAGTGGTGTTGAAAAACATGAAGAGCATGAAAAGGTGTGAAAAATATGAAGAGCCTGAAAAGGTGTGGAAGATATGAAGAGCTTCAAAAGGTGGCAAAAATATGAAGAGTTTCAAAATATGTCAAAAATATGAGGAGCATGAAACGGTGTTCAAAAACATGAAGAGCATGAAAAGGTGTGAAAAATATGAAGAGCTTCAAAAGGCGTCAAAAATATGAGGAGCATGAAACGGTCTGAAACATAGGAGAAGCATGAAACCGTGTTCAACAACATGAAGAGCCTGAAAAGGTGTGAAAAATATGAATAGCTTCAAAAGGTGTCAAAAATATGAGAAGCTTGAAACGGTTTGAAAAATAGGAGGAGCATGAAACTGTGTTGAAAAACATGAAGAGCCTGAAAAGCTGTGAAAAATATGAAGAGCTTCAAAAGGTGTGAAAAATATGAAGATCTTCAAAAGGTGTCAAAAATATGAGGAGCATGAAACGTTCTGAAAAATAGGAGGAGCATGAAATGGTGTTGAAAATCATTAAGAGTCTGAAAAGGTGTGAAAAATATGAAGAGTTTCAAAAAGTGTCAACAATATGAGGAACATGAAACGGTCTGAAAAATAGGAGGAGCATGAAACTTTGTTCATAAACATGAAGAGCCTGAAAAGGTGTGAAAAATACGAAGAGCTTAAAAAGGCGTGGAAAATATGAAGATTATGAAAAGGTGTGAAATATAGGAGAAGCATGAAGCGGTGTTCCAAAACAAGAAGAGCCTGAAAAAGTGTGAAATATATGAAGAGCTTCAAAAGTCGTGAAAAATATGAGGAGCATGAAAAGTGCTGAAAAATAGGCGGAGCATGAAACTGTGCGGAAAACATGAAAGGTCTGAAAAGTTGTGAAAAATATGAAGAGCTTCAAAAGGTATCAAAAATATGAGGAGCATGAAACGGTCTGAAAAATATGAGGAGCATGAAGCTGTGTTGAAAAATTGAAGAGCCTGAAAAGATGTGAAAAATATGAAGAGATTCAAAACATGTCAAAATATGAGGAGCATGAAACGGTCTGAAAAATAGGAGGAGCATGAAACGGTGTTGAAAACCTGAAGCGCCTGAAAAGATGTGAAAAATATGAAGAGATTCAAAACATGTCAAAATATGAGGAGCATGAAACGGTCTGAAAAATAGGAGGAGCATGAAACGGTGTTGAAAAACATGAAGAGCCTGAAAAGGTGTGAAAAATATGAAGAGCTTCAAAAGGTGTGAAAAATATGAAGAGCTTCAAAAGGTGTCAAAAATATGCGGAGCATGAAACAGTCTGAAAAATAGGAGAATCATGTAACGGTATTCAAAAACATGAAGAGCCTTAATAGGTGTGAAATACATGAAGAGCTTCAAAAGGTGTCAAAAATATGAGGAGCATGAAACTTCTAAAAAATAGGAGGAGCATGAAACGGTGTACAAAAACATGAAGAGCCTGAAAAGGTGTGAAAAATATGAAGAGCTTCAAAAGGTGTCAAATATATGAGGAGCATGAAATAGTCTGAAAAATAGGAAGAGCATGAAACGGTGTTGAAAATCTTGAAGAGCCTGAAAAAGTGTGAATTATATGAAGAGCTTCAAAACGTGTCAAAAATACGAGGAGCATGATACGGTCTGAAAAATAGGAGGAGCATGAAGCGGTGTTGAAAGACATGAAGAGCCTGAAAAGGTTTGAAAAATATGAAGAGCTTCAAAAGGTGTGAAATATATGAGGAGCATGAAACTCTCTGAAAAATAGAAGGAGCATGAAGCGGTGTTCAAAAACATGAAGAGCCTGAAAAAGTGTGAAAAATATGAAGAGCTTCAAAAGGTGTGAAAAATATGAAGAGCTTCAAAAAGTGTCAAAAATATGAGGAGCATGAAACGTTCTGAAAATAAGAGGAGCACGAAACGAGGTTCAAAAATATTAAGAGCCTGAAAAGGTGAGAAAAATATGAAGAGCTTCAGAAGCTGTGAAAAATATGAGGAGCATGAAGCGGTGTTCAAAAACTTGAATACTGAAAAGGTGTGAAAAATATGAAGACCTTCAAAAGGTGTCAAAAGATGAGGAGCATGAAACGGTCTGAAAAATAGGAGGAGCATGAAGCGGCGTTGAAAACATGAAGAGCGTGAAAAGGTGTCAAAAATATGAAGAGCTTCAAAATGTGTCAAAAATATGAGGAGCATGAAACGGTCTGAAAATTATGAGGAGCATGAGGCACTGTTGAAAAACATGAAGAGCCTGAAAAGGTGTGAAAAATATAAAGAGTTTCAAAACGAGTCAAAAATATGAGGAGCATGAAACGGTCTGAAAAATAGGAGGAGCATGAAGTGGTGTTGGAAAACATGAAGAGCCTGAAAAGGTGTGAAAAATATGAAGAGCTTCAAAAGGTGTGAAAACTATGAAGAGCTTCAAAAGGTGTCAAAAATATGAGGAGCATGAAACGGTCTGAAAAATAGGAGGAGCATGAAACGGTGTTCAAAAACATAAAGAGCCTGAAAAGGTGTGAAATATATGAAGAGCTTCAAAAGGTGTCAAAAATATGAGGAGCATGAAACGGTCTGAAAAATAGGAGGAGCATGAAACCATGTTCAAAAACATAAAGAGCCTGAAAATGTGTGAAAAATATGAAGAGCTTCAAAAAGTGTCAGAAATATGAAGAGCAGGGAACGGTCTGAAAAATAGGGGGAGTATGAAGCAGTGTTCAAAAACATGAACAGCCCGAAAAGGTGTGTAAAATATGAAGAGCCCTAAAGGTGTCAAAATTATGAGGAGCATGACACGGTCTGAAAAATAGGAGGATCATGAAATGGTGTTCAAAAACATGAAGAACCTGAAAATTTGTGAAAAATATGAAGAGCTTCAAAAGGTCTGAAAAATATCAGGAGCATGAAACGGTGTTCAAAAAATTGAAGATACTGAAAATTTGTGAAAAATATGAAGAGGTTCAAAAGGTGTCAAAAATATGAGGTGCATGAAACGGTCTGAAAAATAGGAGAAGCATGAAACCATGTTCAAAAACATGAAGAGCCTGAAAATGTGTGAAAAATATGAAAAGCATCAAAAGGTTTGAAAAAAATGAGGAGCATGAAACGGTGTTCAAAACCATGAAGAGACTGAAAATGTGAGAAATGTATGAAGAGCTTCAAAAGGTGTCAAAAATATGAGGAGCTTGAAACGGTCTCAAATATAGGAGGAGAATGAAACGGTGTTGACAAACATGTAGATCCTGAAAAGGTGTGAACAATATGCAGAGCCTAAAAAGGAGTGAAAAATATGAGGAGCATGAAACGGTCTGAAAAATAGGAGGAGCATGAAACGCTGTTCAAAACCATGAAGAGACTGAAAAGCTGTGAAATACATGAAGAGCTTCAAAAGGTGTCAAAAATATGAGGAGCATGAAACGGTCAGACAAATAGGAGGAGCATGAAACGGTGTTCAAAAACATAAAGAGCCTGAAAAGGTGTGAAATATATGAAGAGCTTAAAAAGGTGTCAAAAATATGAGGAAAATGAAACTGTCTGAAAAATAGGAGGAGCATGAAGTTTTGTTCAAAACATGAAGAGCCTGAAAAGGTGTGAAAAATATGAAGAGTTTCAAAAAGTGTCAAAAATATGAGGAGCATGAAATGGTCTGAAAAATAGGAGGAGCATGAAGCAGAGTTGAAAAACATGAAGAGCCTGACAAGGTGTGAAATATATGAGGAGCTTCAAAAGGTGTCAAAAATATGAGGAGCAGGAAAAGTTCTGAAAAATAGGAGGAGCATGACCTGGTGTTGAAATACATGAAGAGTCTGAAAAGATGTGAAAAATATGAAGAGCTTCAAAAGGTGTAAAAAATATGAAGAGCTTCAAAAAGTGTCAAACATATGAGGAGCATGAAACTTTCTGAAAAATAGGAGGAGCATGAAGCGTTGTTGAACACATGAAGAGGCTGAAAAGGAATGAAAATATGAAGAGCTTCAAAAGGTGTCAAAAATATGAGGAGCATGAAACGGTCAGAAAAATAGGAGTAACATAAAACGGTGTTCAAAAACATGAAGAGCCTGAATAGGTGTGAAAAATATGAGGAGTTCCATAAGGTGTCAAAAATAGGAGGAGCATGAAATGGTGTTCAAAAACATGAAGAGCCTGAAAAGGTGTGAAAAATATGAATAGCTTCAAAGGTGTGAAAATATGAGGAGTATCAAACGGTCAGAAAAATAGCAGGAGCATGAAGCGGCGTTAAACAACATGAAGAGCCTGAAAAGGTGTGAAAAATATGAAGAGGTTCAAAAAGTTTGAAAAATATGAAGAGCTTCAAAATGTGTCAAAAATATGAGGAGTATGAAGTGGTGTTGAAAAACATGAAGAGCATGAAAAGGTGTGAAAAATATGAAGAGCCTGAAAAGGTGTGGAAGATATGAAGAGCTTCAAAAGGTGGCAAAAATATGAAGAGTTTCAAAATATGTCAAAAATATGAGGAGCATGAAACGGTGTTCAAAAACATGAAGAGCCTGAAAAGGTGTGAAAAATATGAAGAGCTTCAAAAGGCGTCAAAAATATGAGGAGCATGAAACGGTCTGAAACATAGGAGAAGCATGAAACCGTGTTCAACAACATGAAGAGCCTGAAAAGGCGTGAAAAATATGAAGAGCTTCAAAAGGTGTCAAAAATATGAGAAGCTTGAAACGGTTTGAAAAATAGGAGGAGCATGAAACTGTGTTGAAAAACATGAAGAGCCTGAAAAGCTGTGAAAAATATGAAGAGCTTCAAAAGGTGTGAAAAATATGAAGATCTTCAAAAGGTGTCAAAAATATGAGGAGCATGAAACGTTCTGAAAAATAGGAGGAGCATGAAACGGTGTTGAAAATCATTAAGAGTCTGAAAAGGTGTGAAAAATATGAAGAGTTTCAAAAAGTGTCAACAATATGAGGAACATGAAACGGTCTGAAAAATAGGAGGAGCATGAAACTTTGTTCATAAACATGAAGAGCCTGAAAAGGTGTGAAAAATACGAAGAGCTTAAAAAGGCGTGGAAAATATGAAGATTATGAAAAGGTGTTAAATATAGGAGAAGCATGAAGCGGTGTTCCAAAACAAGAAGAGCCTGAAAAAGTGTGAAATATATGAAGAGCTTCAAAAGGTGTGAAAAATATGAAGAGCTTCAAAAGGTGTCAAAAATATGCGGAGCATGAAACAGTCTGAAAAATAGGAGAATCATGTAACGGTATTCAAAAACATGAAGAGCCTGAATAGGTGTGAAATACATGAAGAGCTTCAAAAGGTGTCAAAAATATGAGGAGCATGAAACTTCTAAAAAATAGGAGGAGCATGAAACGGTGTACAAAAATATGAAGAGCCTGAAAAGGTGTGAAAAATATGAAGAGCTTCAAAAGGTGTCAAAAATATGCGGAGCATGAAACAGTCTGAAAAATAGGAGAATCATGTAACGGTATTCAAAAACATGAAGAGCCTGAATAGGTGTGAAATACATGAAGAGCTTCAAAAGGTGTCAAAAATATGAGGAGCATGAAGTGGTGTTGAAAAAGATGAAGAGCATTAAAAGTTGTGGAAAATATGAAGAGCTTCAAAAAGTGTCAAAAATATGAGGAGCACGAAATGGACTGAAAAATAGGAGGAGCATGAAACGGTGTTGAAACCCTGAAGCGCCTGAGAAGGTGTGAAAAATATGAAGAGTTTCAAAACATGTCAAAAATAAGAGGAGGATGAATCTGTGAAAAACAGGAGAAGCATGAAACCGTGTTCAAAAACATGAAGAGCCTGAAAAGGTGTGAAAAAAATGAAGAGCATCAATAGGTGTCAAAAATATGAGGAGCATGAAATGGTCTGAAAAATAGGAGGAGCATGAAGCGGTGTTCAAAAACATGAAGAGCCTGAAAAGGTGTGAAATATATGAAGAGCTTCAAAAGGTGTCAAAAATATGAACAGCTTCAAAATGTGTGAAATTTATGAGGAGAATGAAACTTCTAAAAAATAGGAGGAGCATGAAACGGTGTACAAAAACATGAAGAGCCTGAAAAGGTGTGAAAAATATGAAGAGCTTCAAAAGGTGTCAAATATATGAGGAGCATGAAATAGTCTGAAAAATAGGAAGAGCATGAAACGGTGTTGAAAATCTTGAAGAGCCTGAAAAAGTGTGAATTATATGAAGAGCTTCAAAACGTGTCAAAAATACGAGGAGCATGATACGGTCTGAAAAATAAGAGGAGCATGAAGCGGTGTTGAAAGACATGAAGAGCCTGAAAAGGTTTGAAAAATATGAAGAGCTTCAAAAGGTGTGAAATACATGAGGAGCATGAAACTCTCTGAAAAATAGAAGGAGCATGAAGCGGTGTTCAAAAACATGAAGAGCCTGAAAAAGTGTGAAAAATATGAAGAGCTTCAAAAGGTGTGAAAAATATGAAGAGCTTCAAAAAGTGTCAAAAATATGAGGAGCATGAAACGTTCTGAAAATAAGAGGAGCACGAAACGATGTTCAAAAATATTAAGAGCCTGAAAAGGTGAGAAAAATATGAAGAGCTTCAGAAGCTGTGAAAAATATGAGGAGCATGAAGCGGTGTTCAAAAACTTGAATACTGAAAAGGTGTGAAAAATATGAAGACCTTCAAAAGGTGTCAAAAGATGAGGAGCATGAAACGATCTGAAAATTAGGAGGAGCATGAAGAGGTGTTGAAAAACATGAAGAGGCTGAAAAGGTGTTAAAAATATGAAGAGCTTCAAAAGGTGTGAAAAATATGAAGGGCATGAAACGCTCTGAAAAATAGGAGGAGCATGAAGCGGCGTTGAAAACATGAAGAGCGTGAAAAGGTGTCAAAAATATGAAGAGCTTCAAAATGTGTCAAAAATATGAGGAGCATGAAACGGTCTGAAAATTACGAGGAGCATGAGGCACTGTTGAAAAACATGAAGAGCCTGAAAAGGTGTGAAAAATATAAAGAGTTTCAAAACAAGTCAAAAATATGAGGAGCATGAAACGGTCTGAAAAATAGGAGGAGCATGAAGTGGTGTTGGAAAACATGAAGAGCCTGAAAAGGTGTGAAAAATATGAAGAGCTTCAAAAGGTGTGAAAACTATGAAGAGCTTCAAAAGGTGTCAAAAATATGAGGAGCATGAAACGGTCTGAAAAATAGGAGAAGCATGAAACCATGTTCAAAAACATGAAGAGCCTGAAAATGTGTGAAAAATATGAAGAGCTTCAAAAAGTGTCAGAAATATGAAGAGCAGGGAACGGTCTGAAAAATAGGGGGAGTATGAAGCAGTGTTCAAAAACATGAACAGCCCGAAAAGGTGTGTAAAATATGAAGAGCCCTAAAGGTGTCAAAATTATGAGGAGCATGACACGGTCTGAAAAATAGGAGGATCATGAAATGGTGTTCAAAAACATGAAGAACCTGAAAATTTGTGAAAAATATGAAGAGCTTCAAAAGGTCTGAAAAATATCAGGAGCATGAAACGGTGTTCAAAAAATTGAAGATACTGAAAATTTGTGAAAAATATGAAGAGCTTCAAAAGGTGTCAAAAATATGAGGTGCATGAAACGGTCTGAAAAAGAGGAGAAGCATGAAACCATGTTCAAAAACATGAAGAGCCTGAAAATGTGTGAAAAATATGAAAAGCATCAAAAGGTTTGAAAAAAATGAGGAGCATGAAACGGTGTTCAAAACCATGAAGAGACTGAAAATGTGAGAAATGTATGAAGAGCTTCAAAAGGTGTCAAAAATATGAGAAGCTTGAAACGGTCTCAAATATTGGAGGAGAATGAAACGGTGTTGACAAACATGTAGATCCTGAAAAGGTGTGAACAATATGCAGAGCCTAAAAAGGAGTGAAAAATATGAGGAGCATGAAACGGTCTGAAAAATAGGAGGAGCATGAAACGCTGTTCAAAACCATGAAGAGACTGAAAAGCTGTGAAATACATGAAGAGCTTCAAAAGGTGTCAAAAATATGAGGAGCATGAAACGGTCAGACAAATAGGAGGAGCATGAAACGGTGTTCAAAAACATAAAGAGCCTGAAAAGGTGTGAAATATATGAAGAGCTTAAAAAGGTGTCAAAAATATGAGGAAAATGAAACTGTCTGAAAAATAGGAGGAGCATGAAGTTTTGTTCAAAACATGAAGAGCCTGAAAAGGTGTGAAAAATATGAAGAGTTTCAAAAAGTGTCAAAAATATGAGGAGCATGAAACGGTCTGAAAAATAGGAGGAGCATGAAGCGGAGTTGAAAAACATGAAGAGCCTGACAAGGTGTGAAATATATGAGGAGCTTCAAAAGGTGTCAAAAATATGAGGAGCAGGAAAAGTTCTGAAAAATAGGAGGAGCATGACCTGGTGTTGAAATACATGAAGAGTCTGAAAAGATGTGAAAAATATGAAGAGCTTCAAAAGGTGTAAAAAATATGAAGAGCTTCAAAAAGTGCCAAACATATGAGGAGCATGAAACTTTCTGAAAAATAGGAGGAGCATGAAGCGTTGTTGAACACATGAAGAGCCTGAAAAGGAATGAAAATATGAAGAGCTTCAAAAGGTGTCAAAAATATGAGGAGCATGAAACGGTCAGAAAAATAGGAGTAACATAAAACGGTGTTCAAAAACATGAAGAGCCTGAATAGGTGTGAAAAATATGAGGAGTTCCATAAGGTGTCAAAAATAGGAGGAGCATGAAATGGTGTTCAAAAACATGAAGAGCCTGAAAAGGTGTGAAAAATATGAATAGCTTCAAAGGTGTGAAAATATGAGGAGTATCAAACGGTCAGAAAAATAGCAGGAGCATGAAGCGGCGTTAAACAACATGAAGAGCCTGAAAAGGTGTGAAAAATATGAAGAGGTTCAAAAAGTTTGAAAAATATGAAGAGCTTCAAAATGTGTCAAAAATATGAGGAGTATGAAGTGGTGTTGAAAAACATGAAGAGCATGAAAAGGTGTGAAAAATATGAAGAGCCTGAAAAGGTGTGGAAGATATGAAGAGCTTCAAAAGGTGGCAAAAATATGAAGAGTTTCAAAATATGTCAAAAATATGAGGAGCATGAAACGGTGTTCAAAAACATGAAGAGCCTGAAAAGGTGTGAAAAATATGAAGAGCTTCAAAAGGCGTCAAAAATATGAGGAGCATGAAACGGTCTGAAACATAGGAGAAGCATGAAACCGTGTTCAACAACATGAAGAGCCTGAAAAGGCGTGAAAAATATGAAGAGCTTCAAAAGGTGTCAAAAATATGAGAAGCTTGAAACGGTTTGAAAAATAGGAGGAGCATGAAACTGTGTTGAAAAACATGAAGAGCCTGAAAAGCTGTGAAAAATATGAAGAGCTTCAAAAGGTGTGAAAAATATGAAGATCTTCAAAAGGTGTCAAAAATATGAGGAGCATGAAACGTTCTGAAAAATAGGAGGAGCATGAAACGGTGTTGAAAATCATTAAGAGTCTGAAAAGGTGTGAAAAATATGAAGAGTTTCAAAAAGTGTCAACAATATGAGGAACATGAAACGGTCTGAAAAATAGGAGGAGCATGAAACTTTGTTCATAAACATGAAGAGCCTGAAAAGGTGTGAAAAATACGAAGAGCTTAAAAAGGCGTGGAAAATATGAAGATTATGAAAAGGTGTTAAATATAGGAGAAGCATGAAGCGGTGTTCCAAAACAAGAAGAGCCTGAAAAAGTGTGAAATATATGAAGAGCTTCAAAAGGTGTGAAAAATATGAAGAGCTTCAAAAGGTGTCAAAAATATGCGGAGCATGAAACAGTCTGAAAAATAGGAGAATCATGTAACGGTATTCAAAAACATGAAGAGCCTGAATAGGTGTGAAATACATGAAGAGCTTCAAAAGGTGTCAAAAATATGAGGAGCATGAAACTTCTAAAAAATAGGAGGAGCATGAAACGGTGTACAAAAATATGAAGAGCCTGAAAAGGTGTGAAAAATATGAAGAGCTTCAAAAGGTGTCAAAAATATGCGGAGCATGAAACAGTCTGAAAAATAGGAGAATCATGTAACGGTATTCAAAACATGAAGAGCCTGAATAGGTGTGAAATACATGAAGAGCTTCAAAAGGTGTCAAAAATATGAGGAGCATGAAGTGGTGTTGAAAAAGATGAAGAGCATTAAAAGTTGTGGAAAATATGAAGAGCTTCAAAAAGTGTCAAAAATATGAGGAGCACGAAATGGACTGAAAAATAGGAGGAGCATGAAACGGTGTTGAAACCCTGAAGCGCCTGAGAAGGTGTGAAAAATATGAAGAGTTTCAAAACATGTCAAAAATAAGAGGAGGATGAATCTGTGAAAAACAGGAGAAGCATGAAACCGTGTTCAAAAACATGAAGAGCCTGAAAAGGTGTGAAAAAAATGAAGAGCATCAATAGGTGTCAAAAATATGAGGAGCATGAAATGGTCTGAAAAATAGGAGGAGCATGAAGCGGTGTTCAAAAACATGAAGAGCCTGAAAAGGTGTGAAATATATGAAGAGCTTCAAAAGGTGTCAAAAATATGAACAGCTTCAAAATGTGTGAAATTTATGAGGAGAATGAAACTTCTAAAAAATAGGAGGAGCATGAAACGGTGTACAAAAACATGAAGAGCCTGAAAAGGTGTGAAAAATATGAAGAGCTTCAAAAGGTGTCAAATATATGAGGAGCATGAAATAGTCTGAAAAATAGGAAGAGCATGAAACGGTGTTGAAAATCTTGAAGAGCCTGAAAAAGTGTGAATTATATGAAGAGCTTCAAAACGTGTCAAAAATACGAGGAGCATGATACGGTCTGAAAAATAAGAGGAGCATGAAGCGGTGTTGAAAGACATGAAGAGCCTGAAAAGGTTTGAAAAATATGAAGAGCTTCAAAAGGTGTGAAATACATGAGGAGCATGAAACTCTCTGAAAAATAGAAGGAGCATGAAGCGGTGTTCAAAAACATGAAGAGCCTGAAAAAGTGTGAAAAATATGAAGAGCTTCAAAAGGTGTGAAAAATATGAAGAGCTTCAAAAAGTGTCAAAAATATGAGGAGCATGAAACGTTCTGAAAATAAGAGGAGCACGAAACGATGTTCAAAAATATTAAGAGCCTGAAAAGGTGAGAAAAATATGAAGAGCTTCAGAAGCTGTGAAAAATATGAGGAGCATGAAGCGGTGTTCAAAAACTTGAATACTGAAAAGGTGTGAAAAATATGAAGACCTTCAAAAGGTGTCAAAAGATGAGGAGCATGAAACGATCTGAAAATTAGGAGGAGCATGAAGAGGTGTTGAAAAACATGAAGAGGCTGAAAAGGTGTTAAAAATATGAAGAGCTTCAAAAGGTGTGAAAAATATGAAGGGCATGAAACGCTCTGAAAAATAGGAGGAGCATGAAGCGGCGTTGAAAACATGAAGAGCGTGAAAAGGTGTCAAAAATATGAAGAGCTTCAAAATGTGTCAAAAATATGAGGAGCATGAAACGGTCTGAAAATTACGAGGAGCATGAGGCACTGTTGAAAAACATGAAGAGCCTGAAAAGGTGTGAAAAATATAAAGAGTTTCAAAACAAGTCAAAAATATGAGGAGCATGAAACGGTCTGAAAAATAGGAGGAGCATGAAGTGGTGTTGGAAAACATGAAGAGCCTGAAAAGGTGTGAAAAATATGAAGAGCTTCAAAAGGTGTGAAAACTATGAAGAGCTTCAAAAGGTGTCAAAAATATGAGGAGCATGAAACGGTCTGAAAAATAGGAGAAGCATGAAACCATGTTCAAAAACATGAAGAGCCTGAAAATGTGTGAAAAATATGAAGAGCTTCAAAAAGTGTCAGAAATATGAAGAGCAGGGAACGGTCTGAAAAATAGGGGGAGTATGAAGCAGTGTTCAAAAACATGAACAGCCCGAAAAGGTGTGTAAAATATGAAGAGCCCTAAAGGTGTCAAAATTATGAGGAGCATGACACGGTCTGAAAAATAGGAGGATCATGAAATGGTGTTCAAAAACATGAAGAACCTGAAAATTTGTGAAAAATATGAAGAGCTTCAAAAGGTCTGAAAAATATCAGGAGCATGAAACGGTGTTCAAAAAATTGAAGATACTGAAAATTTGTGAAAAATATGAAGAGCTTCAAAAGGTGTCAAAAATATGAGGTGCATGAAACGGTCTGAAAAAGAGGAGAAGCATGAAACCATGTTCAAAAACATGAAGAGCCTGAAAATGTGTGAAAAATATGAAAAGCATCAAAAGGTTTGAAAAAAATGAGGAGCATGAAACGGTGTTCAAAACCATGAAGAGACTGAAAATGTGAGAAATGTATGAAGAGCTTCAAAAGGTGTCAAAAATATGAGAAGCTTGAAACGGTCTCAAATATTGGAGGAGAATGAAACGGTGTTGACAAACATGTAGATCCTGAAAAGGTGTGAACAATATGCAGAGCCTAAAAAGGAGTGAAAAATATGAGGAGCATGAAACGGTCTGAAAAATAGGAGGAGCATGAAACGCTGTTCAAAACCATGAAGAGACTGAAAAGCTGTGAAATACATGAAGAGCTTCAAAAGGTGTCAAAAATATGAGGAGCATGAAACGGTCAGACAAATAGGAGGAGCATGAAACGGTGTTCAAAAACATAAAGAGCCTGAAAAGGTGTGAAATATATGAAGAGCTTAAAAAGGTGTCAAAAATATGAGGAAAATGAAACTGTCTGAAAAATAGGAGGAGCATGAAGTTTTGTTCAAAACATGAAGAGCCTGAAAAGGTGTGAAAAATATGAAGAGTTTCAAAAAGTGTCAAAAATATGAGGAGCATGAAACGGTCTGAAAAATAGGAGGAGCATGAAGCGGAGTTGAAAAACATGAAGAGCCTGACAAGGTGTGAAATATATGAGGAGCTTCAAAAGGTGTCAAAAATATGAGGAGCAGGAAAAGTTCTGAAAAATAGGAGGAGCATGACCTGGTGTTGAAATACATGAAGAGTCTGAAAAGATGTGAAAAATATGAAGAGCTTCAAAAGGTGTAAAAAATATGAAGAGCTTCAAAAAGTGCCAAACATATGAGGAGCATGAAACTTTCTGAAAAATAGGAGGAGCATGAAGCGTTGTTGAACACATGAAGAGCCTGAAAAGGAATGAAAATATGAAGAGCTTCAAAAGGTGTCAAAAATATGAGGAGCATGAAACGGTCAGAAAAATAGGAGTAACATAAAACGGTGTTCAAAAACATGAAGAGCCTGAATAGGTGTGAAAAATATGAGGAGTTCCATAAGGTGTCAAAAAAAGGAGGAGCATGAAATGGTGTTCAAAAACATGAAGAGCCTGAAAAGGTGTGAAAAATATGAATAGCTTCAAAGGTGTGAAAATATGAGGAGTATCAAACGGTCAGAAAAATAGCAGGAGCATGAAGCGGCGTTAAACAACATGAAGAGCCTGAAAAGGTGTGAAAAATATGAAGAGGTTCAAAAAGTTTGAAAAAAAATGAAGAGCTTCAAAATGTGTCAAAAATATGAGGAGTATGAAGTGGTGTTGAAAAACATGAAGAGCATGAAAAGGTGTGAAAAATATGAAGAGCCTGAAAAGGTGTGAAAGATATGAAGAGCTTCAAAAGGTGGCAAAAATATGAAGAGTTTCAAAATATGTCAAAAATATGAGGAGCATGAAACGGTGTTCAAAAACATGAAGAGCCTGAAAAGGTGTGAAAAATATGAAGAGCTTCAAAAGGTGTCAAAAATATGAGGAGCATGAAACGGTCTGAAACATAGGAGAAGCATGAAACCGTGTTCAACAACATGAAGAGCCTGAAAAGGTGTGAAAAATATGAAGAGCTTCAAAAGGTGTCAAAAATATGAGAAGCTTGAAACGGTTTGAAAAATAGGAGGAGCATGAAACGGTGTTGAAAATCTTGAAGAGCCTGAAAAAGTGTGAATTATATGAAGAGCTTCAAATCGTGTCAAAATTACGAGGAGCATGATACGGTCTGAAAAATAGGAGGAGCATGAAGCGGTGTTGAAAGACATGAAGAGACTGAAAAGGTGTGAAAAATATGAAGAGCTTCAAAAGGTGTCAAAAATATGTGGAGCATGAAACGGTCTGAAAAATAGGAGGAGTATGAAGCGGTGTTGAAAATCATGAAGATCCTAAATGGTGTGAAAAACATGAAGAGCTTCAAAAAGTGTCAAAAATATGAGGAGCATGAAACAGTCTGAAAAATAGGAGAATCATGTAACGGTGTTGAAAAACATGAAGAGCATGAAAAGGTGTGAAAAATATGAAGAGCTCAAAAAGAGTCAAAAATATGATGAGCATGAAACGATCTGAAAAATAGAAGGAGCATGAAACGGTGATCAAAAACATGAAGAGCCTGAAAACGTGTGAAAAATATGAAGAGCTTCAAAATGTGTCAAAAATATGAGGAGTATGAAGTGGTGTTGAAAAACATGAAGAGCATGAAAAGGTGTGAAAAATATGAAGAGCCTGAAAAGGTGTGAAAGATATGAAGAGCTTCAAAAGGTGGCAAAAATATGAAGAGTTTCAAAATATGTCAAAAATATGAGGAGCATGAAACGGTGTTCAAAAACATGAAGAGCCTGAAAAGGTGTGAAAAATATGAAGAGCTTCAAAAGGTGTCAAAAATATGAGGAGCATGAAACGGTCTGAAACATAGGAGAAGCATGAAACCGTGTTCAACAACATGAAGAGCCTGAAAAGGTGTGAAAAATATGAAGAGCTTCAAAAGGTGTCAAAAATATGAGAAGCTTGAAACGGTTTGAAAAATAGGAGGAGCATGAAACGGTGTTGAAAATCTTGAAGAGCCTGAAAAAGTGTGAATTATATGAAGAGCTTCAAATCGTGTCAAAAATACGAGGAGCATGATACGGTCTGAAAAATAGGAGGAGCATGAAGCGGTGTTGAAAGACATGAAGAGACTGAAAAGGTGTGAAAAATATGAAGAGCTTCAAAAGGTGTCAAAAATATGTGGAGCATGAAACGGTCTGAAAAATAGGAGGAATATGAAGCGGTGTTGAAAATCATGAAGATCCTAAATGGTGTGAAAAACATGAAGAGCTTCAAAAAGTGTCAAAAATATGAGGAGCATGAAACAGTCTGAAAAATAGGAGAATCATGTAACGGTGTTGAAAAACATGAAGAGCATGAAAAGGTGTGAAAAATATGATGAGCTTCAAAAGGTGTCAAAAATATGAGAAGCTTGAAACGGTTGGAACAATAGGAGGAGCATGAAACTGTGTTGAAAAACATGAAGAGCCTGAAAAGGTGGCAAAAATATGAAGAGCTTCAAAAGGTGTGAAAAATAAGAGGAGCATGAAACAGTCTGAAAAATAGGAGGAGCATGAAACGATGTTCAAAAACATGAAGAGCCTGAAAAGGTGTGAAAAATATGAAGACCTTCAAAAGGTGTCAAAAATATGAGGAGCATGAAAAGGTCTGAAAAATAGGCGGAGCCTGAAACTGTGTTGAAAACATGAAAGGCCTGAAAAGTTGTGAAAAATATGAAGAGCTTCAAAAGGTGTGAAAAATATGAAGAGTTTCAAACGTCTGAAATACATGAGGATCATGAAAAGGTTTGAAAAATAGGAGGAGCATGAAGCGGTGTTCAAAAACATGATGAGCCTGAAAAAGCTTGAAAAATATGAAGAGCTTCAAAAGGTGTGAAATAAATGAGGAGCATGAAACGGTCTGAAAAATAGGAGGAGCATGAAGCGGTGTTGAAAAACATGAAGAGCCTGAAAACGTGTGAAAAATATAAAGAGTTTCAAAAGGTATGAAAAATATGAAGAGCTTCAAATGGTGTCAAAAAAGAGATGTGCATGAAACCGTCTGAAAAAAAGGGGGAGCATGAAGTAGTGTTGAAAAACATGAAGAGCCTGAAAAGGTGTGAAAAATATGAAGAGCTTCAAAAGGTTTCAAAAATATGAGGAGCATGAAACGGTCTGAAAAATAGGAGGAACATGAAACCATGTTCAAAAACATGAACAGCCTGAAAAGGTGTGAAAAATATGAAGAGCTTCAAAAGGTGTAAAAAATAGGAGGAGCATGAAGCGGTGTTGAAAAACATGAAGAGCCTGAAAAGGTGTGAAAAATATGAAGAGCTTCAAAACAGGTCAAACATATGAGCAGCAAGAATCGGTCTGAAATATGCAGGAGCATGAAACGGTGTTCAAAAACATGAAAAGCCTGAAAAGATGTGAAAATATGAAGAGCTTCAAAAGGTGTGAAAAATATGAAGACCTTCAAAAGGTGTCAAAAATGAGATGATCATTAAACGGTCTGAAAAAGGGGAGGAGCATGAAGCGGTGTTGAAAATCATGAACAACCTGAAAACGTGTGAGAAATATGAAGAGCCCCAAAAGTTGTCAAAAATATGAAGAGCTTCAAAAGGTGTCAAAAATGAGAGGAGCATGAAGCGGTCTGAAAATTAGGAACAGCTTGAAACGGTGTTCAGAAACATGAAGAGCCTGAAAAGGTGTGAACAATGTGAAGAGCTTCCAAAGGTGTAAAATACATCAGGAGCATGAAACGGTCTGAAAATAGGAGGAGCATGATGCGGTGTTTAAAAATATGAGGTGCCTGAAAATGTGTGAAAAATATGAAGAGCTTCAAAAGGTGTCAAAAATATGAGGAGCATGAAACGGTCTGAAAAATAGGAGGAGCATGAAGCGGTGTTCAAAAACATGAAGAGCCTGAAAAGGTGTGAAATATATGAAGAGCTTCAAAAGGTGTCAAAAATATGAGGAGCATGAAACGGTCTGAAAAATAGGAGGAGCATGAAACGGTGTTGACAACATGAAGAGCCTGAAAAGGTGTGAAAAATTTGAAGAGCTTCAAAAGGTGTGAAAAATAGGCGGAGCATGTACCAGTGTTCAAAACTTGAAGAGACTGAAAAGGTGTGAAAAATATGAAGACCTTAAAAAGGTGTCAAAAATATGAGGAGCATGACACGGTCTGAAATATAGGAGGAGCATGAAGCCTTGTTCAAAAACATGAGGAGCCTGAAAAGGTGTGAAAATATGAAGGGATTCAAAAGGTGTGAAAACGTGAAGAGATTCAAAAGGTGTGAAATATATGAGGAGCATGAAACGGTCTGAAAAATATGAGGAGAACGAAACATTCAGAAAAATTGGAGGAGTATGAAGCGGTGTTCAAAACATGAAATCCTGAAAAGGTGTGAAAAATATGAAGAGCTTCAAAAGCTGTGAAAAATATGAAGAGCTTCAAAAGGTGTGAAAAATATGAAGAGTTTCAAAAGATGTCAAAAATGAGATGAGCATGAAACGGTCTGAAAAAAAGGGGGAGCATGAATTTGTGTTGAAAAACATGAATAGCCTGAAAATGTGTGAAATATTTGAAGAGCTCTAAACGCTGTCAAAAATATGAGGAGCATGAAATGGTCTGAAATATAGGAGGAGCATGAAACGGTGTTCAAAAACATGAAGAGCCTGAAAAGTTGTGAAAAATATGAAGAGCTTCAAAAGGTGTGAAAAATATGAAGAGCTTCAAAAGGTGTGAAAAATATGAGGAGCTTCAAAAGGTGTCAAAAATATGAGGAGCATGAAACGGTCTGAAAAATAGGAGGAGCATGAAGTGGTGTTCAAAAAAATGACGAGCCTGAATAGGTGTGAAATATATGAAGAGCTTTAAAAGGTGTCAAAATTTGAGGAGCATGAAACGGTCTGAAAAATAGGAGGAGCATGAAGCGGTGATGAAAAACATGAAGAGCCTGAAAAAGTGTGAGAAATATGAAGAGCTTCAAAAGATGTCAAAAATATGAAGAGCTTCAAAAGGTGTCAAAAATGAGATGAGCATGAAGCCATCTGAAAAATATTTGGAGGATGAAGTGGTGTTGAAAAACATGAAGAGCCTGAAAAGGAGTGAAATTTATGAAGAGCTTCAAAAGGTGTCAAAAATATGAGGAGCATGGAACGGTCTGAAAATAGGATGAGCATGATGCGCTGTTCAAAAACATGTGGAGCCTGAAAAGGAGTGAAAAATATGAAGAGCTTCAAAAGGTTTCAAAAATATGAGGAGCATGAAATGACCTGAAAAATAGGAGGAGCATGAAGCAGTGTTCAAAAACATGAAGAACCTGAAAAGGTGTGAAAAATATGAAGAGCTTCAAAAGGTGTGAAAGATATGAGGAGCATGAAACGGTCTGAAAAATATAAGCAGCATGAAACGGTGTTGAAAAACATGAAGAGACTGAAAAGGTGTGAAAAATATGAAGAGCTTCAAAAGGTGTGAAATACATGAGGGGCCTGAAACTCTCTGTAAAATAGGAGGAGCATGAAGTGGTGTTCAAAAACATGAAGAGCCTGCAAAGTTGTGAAAAATATTAAGAGCTTCAATAGGTGTGAAAAATATGAGGAGCAGGGTACGGTCTGAAAAATAGGAGGAGCATGAAGCGGTGTTCAAAAACATGAAGAGCCTGAAAAGGTGTGAAAAATATGAAGAGCTTCAAAAGGTGTTAAAAATATGAGGAGGATGAAACGGTTTGAAAAATAGGAGGAGCATGAAGAGATGTTGCAAAACATGAAGAGCCTGAAAAGGTGTGAAAAATATGAAGAGCTTCAAAAGGTGTCAAAAATGAGATGAGCATGAAATGGTCTGAAAAATGGAGGAGCATGAAGTGGTGTAGCAAAACATGAAGAGCATGAAAAGGTGTGAAAAATAAGAAGAGCTTCTAAAGGTGTCAAATATGAGATGAGCATGAAACAGTCTGAAAAATAGGAGGAGCATGAAGTGTTGTTCAAAATCATGAAGAGCCTGAAAAGGTGTGAAATATATGAAGAGCTTCAAAATGTGTGAAAAATATGAAGAGCTTCAAAACGTGTCAAAAATATCAGGAGCATGAAACGGTCTGGAAAATAGGATGAGCATGAAGCGGTGGTGAAAAACATGAAGAGCCTGAAAACGTGTGAAAAATATGAAGAGCTTCAAAAGGTGTGAAAAATATGAAGAGCTTCAAAAGATATCAAAAACGAGATGACCATGAAACGGTCTGAAAAATAGGAGAAGCAAGAAGTGGTGTTGAAAAACATGAAGAGCCTGAAAAGGTGCGAAAAATATGAAGAGCTTCAAAACGTGTGAAAAATATGAAGAGCTTCAAAAGGTGTCAAAAATATGAGGTGCATTAATCGGTCTGAAAAATAGGAGAAGCAAGAAGTGGTGTTGAAAAACATGAAGAGCCTGAAAAGGTGTGAAAAATATGAAGAGCTTCAAAACGTGTGAAAAATATGCGGAACATGAAACTGTCTGAAAAAGAGGAGGAGCATGAAGCGGTGTTCAAACACATGAAGAGCCTGAAAAGGTGTGAAAAATATGAAGAGTTGAAAAGGTGTAAAAAATATGAAGAGCATGAAACGGTCTGAAAAAGAAGAGGAGCATGAAGCGGAGTTCAAACACATGAAGAGCCTGAAAAGGTGTGAAAAATATGAAGAGCTTCAAAAGGTGTCAAAAATATGAGGAGCATGAAACGGTCTGAAAAATAGAAGCAGCATGAAATGGTGTTGAAAAACGTGAAGAGCCTGAAAAGGTGTGAAAAATATGAAGAGCCTTAAAAGGTGTGAAATACATGAGGAGCATGAAACTCTCTGTAAAATAGGAGGAGCATAAAGTGGTGTTCAAAAATATGAATAGCCTGAAAAGGTGTGAAAAATATGAAGAGCTTCAATAGGTGTGAAAAATATGAGGAGCAGGATACGGTCTGAAAAATAGGAGGAGCATGAAGCCGTGTTCAAAAACATGAAGAGCCTGAAAAGGTGTGAAAAATATGAAGAGCATCAAAAGGTGTCAAAAATATGAGGAGCATGAAACGGTCTAAAAAAGAGGAGGAGCATGAAGCGGTGTTCAAAAACATGAAGAGCCTGAAAAGGTGTGAAAAATATGAAGAGCTTCAAAAGGTGTCAAAAATATGAGGAGCATGAAACGGTCTAAAAAATAGGAGGAGCATGAAGCGTTGTTCAAAAACATGAAGAGCCTGAAAAGGAGTGAAAAATATGAAGAGCTTCAAAAGGTGTCAAAAATATGAGGAGCATGAAACGGTCTGAAAAATAGGAGGTGCATGAAGCGGTGTTGAAAAACATGAAGAGCCTGAAAAGTTGTGAAAAATATGAAGAGCTTTAAAAGGTGTCAAAAATATGAGGAGCATGAGACGGTCTGAAAAACAGGAGGAGCATGAAGCGGTGTTCAAAAACATGAAGAGCCTGAAAAGGTGTGAAAAATATGAAGAGCTTCAAAAGGTGTCAAAATGAGATGAGCATGAAACGGTCTGAAAAATAGGAGGAGCATGAAGTGATATTGAAATAAATGAAAAGGCTGAAAAGGTGTGAAAAATATGTAGAGCTTCAAAACCTGTCAAATATATGAGGAGCATGAAATGGTCTTAAAAATAGGAGAAGCAAGAAAGGGTGTTGAACAACATGAAGAGCCTGAAAACGTGTGAAAAATATGAAGAGCTTCGAAAGATGTGAAAAATATGAAGAGCTTTAATAGGTGTCAAAATGAGAAGAGCATGAAACGATCTGAAAAATAGTAGGAGCATAAAGTGGTGTTGAAAAAAATGAAGAGCCTGAAAAGGTGTGAAATATCTGAGGAACTTCAAAAGGTGTCAAAAATATGAGGAGAATGAAATGGTCTGAAAAATAGGCGGAGCATGAAGCGTTGTTGAAAAACATGAACAGCCTGAAAAGTGTGAAAAATATGAAGAGCTACAAAAGGTGTCAAAAATATGAGGAGCATGAAACGGTCTGAAAAATAGGAGGATCATGAAACGGTGTTGAAAAACATGAAGAGCCTGAAAATGTGTGAAATATATAAAGAGCTTCAAAAAGTGTCAAAAATATGAGGAGCATGAAACGGTCTGAAAAATAGGAGGAGCATGAAGTGGTGTTGAAAAAAATGAAGAGCCTGAAAAGGTGTGAAATATCTGAAGAGCTTGAAAAGGTGTCAAAAATATGAGGAGAATGAAATGGTCTGAAAAATAGGCGGAGCATGAAGCGTTGTTGAAAAACATGAAGAGCCTGAAAAGTGTGAAAAATATGAAGAGCTTCAAAAGGTGTCAAAAATATGAGGAGCATGAAACGGTCTGAAAAATAGGAGGATCATGAAACGGTGTTGAAAAACATGAAGAGCCTGAAAATGTGTGAAAAATATGAAGAGTTTCTAAAGGTGTTAAAAATATGAGGAGCATGAAACGGTCTGAAAATTAGGAGGAGCATGAACTGGTGTTGAAAAACATGAAGAGGCTAAAAAGGTGTGAAAAATATGAAGAGCTTCAAAAGGTGTGAAAAATATGAGGAGCATGATACGGTCTGAAAAATAGGAGGAGCATGAAGCGGTGTTCAAAAAAATGAAGAGCCTAAAAAGGTGTGAAAAATATGAAGAGCTTCAAAAGGTTTCAAAAATATGAGGAGCATGAAACGGTCTTAAAAATACGAGGAGGATGAAGCGGTGTTCAAAAACTTGAAGAGCCTGAAAAGGTGTGAAAAATATGAAGAGCTTCAAAAGGGTTCAAAAATATGAGGAGCATGAAACGGTCTTAAAAATACGAGGAGGATGAAGCGGTGTTCAAAAACTTGAAGAGCCTGAAAAGGTGTGAAAAATATGAAGAGCTTCAAAAGGTTTCAAAAATATGAGGAGCATGAAACGGTATGAAAAATGGGAGGATTATGAAACGGTGTTCAAAAACATGAAGAGCCTGAAAAGGTGTGAAAAATATGAAGAGACTCAAAAAGTGTCAAAAATATGAGGAGTATGAAACGCTATGATAAATAGCAGGAGCATGAAGCGGTGTTGAGAAACATGAAGAGCCTGAAAAGGTGTGAAAAATATGAAGAGCTTCAAAAGGTGTGAAAAATATGAGGTGCATGAAACGGTCTGAAAAATAGGAGGAGCATGAAACGGTGATCCAAAACATGGAGAGCCGGAAAAGGTGGGAAAAATATGAAGAGCTTCAAAAGGTGTGAAATACATGAGGAGAATGAAACGGTCTACAAAAAAGGAGGAGCATGAAGTGGTGTGGAAAAACATGAAGAGCCTGAAAAGGTGTGAAAAATATGAAAAGCTTCAAAAGGTGTCAAAAATGAGATCAGCATGAAACGGTCTGAAAATTAGGAGCATGAAGCGTTGTTGAAAAACATGAAAAGCCTGAAATTGTGTGAGAAATATGAAGAGCTTCAAAAGGTGTCAAAAATATGAGGAGTATGAAACGGTCTGCAAAAAAGGAGGAGCATGAATTGGTGTTGAAAAGCATAAAGAGCCTGAAAAGGTGTGAAAAATATGAAGAGCTTCAAAAGGTATCAAAAATATGAGGAGTATGAAACGGTCTGAAAAATAGCAGGAGCATGAAGTGGCGTTCAAAAACATTAAGAACCTGAAAAGGTGTGAAAAATACGAAGTGCTTCTAAAGTTGTCAAATATATGAGGAGCATGAAACGGTCTGAAAAATAGCAGGAGCATGAGACGGTGTTCAAAAACATGAAGAGCCTGAAAATGTGTGAAAATTATGAAGAGCTTCAAAATGTGTCAAAATTATGAGGAGCATGAAACGGTATGAAAAATAGGAGGAGCATGAATCGGTGTTCGAAAACAAGAAGAGCCTGAAAAGGTGTGAAAAATATGAAGAGCTTCAAAAGGTGTCAAAAATATGAGGAGCATGAAACGGTCTGAAAAATAGGAGGACCAAGAAGGCGTGTTGAAAAACATGAAGAGCCTGAAAACGCGTGAAAAATATGAAGAGCTTCAAAAGATGTGGAAAAATATGAAGAGCTTCAAAAGGTTTCAAATATTAGATGAACATGATACGGTCTGAAAAATAGGAGGAGCATGAAGCGGTGTTGAAATACATGAAGAACCAGAAAAGTTGTGAGAAATATGAAGAGCTTCATATGGTGTCAAAATTATGAGGAGCAAAAATGGTCTGAAAAAGAGGAGGAGCATGAAGCGGTGTTGAAAAAATATTAGGAGCATGAAAAGCTGTGAAAAATATGAAGACCTTCACAAGGTGTCAAAAATATGAGGAGCATGAAACGGTCTGAAATATAGGAGGAGCATGAAGCGGTATTGAAAAAATGGAAGAGCCTGAAAAGGTGTGAAAAATATGAAGAGCTTCACAAGGTGTCAAATATATCAGGAGCATGAAACGGTCTGAAAAATAGGAGGAGCATGAAGCGGTGTTCCAAAACATGAAGAGCCTGAAAAGGTGTGAAAAATATGAAGAGCTTAAAAAGGTGTGAAAAATATGAAGAGCTTCAAAAGGTGTCAAATGTATGAGGCACATGAAACGGTCTGAAAAATAGGAGGAGCATGAAATGGTGTTCAAAAACATGAAGAGCCTGAAAATGTGTGAAAAATATGAAGAGCTTCAAAAGGTGTGAAATACATGGGGAGGATTAAACTGTCTGAAAAAGAGGAGGAGCATGAAGCGGTGTTGAAAAACATGAAGAGCCTGAAAAGGTGTGAAAAGTATGAAGAGCTTCAAAACGTGTGAAAATTATGAGGAGCATGAAACGGTCTGAAACAGGAGGAGCATGAAGCGGTGTTGAAAAACATGAAGAGCATGAAAAGTGTGAAAAATATGAAGAGCTTCTAAGGGTGTCAAAAATATGAGGAGCATGAAACGGTCTGAAAAATAGGGGGACCAAGAAGGCGTGTTGAAAAACATGAAGAGCCTGAAAACGCGTGAAAAATATGAAGAGCTTCAAAAGATGTGGAAAAATATGAAGAGCTTCAAAAGGTCTCAAAAATTAGATGAGCATGATACGGTCTGAAAAATAGGAGGAGCATGAAGCGGTGTTGAAATACATGAAGAACCAGAAAAGTTGTGAGAAATATGAAGAGCTTCATATGGTGTCAAAATTATGAGGAGCAAAAATGGTCTGAAAAAGAGGAGGAGCATGAAGCGGTGTTGAAAAAACATGAAGAGCATGAAAAGCTGTGAAAAATATGAAGACCTTCACAAGGTGTCAAAAATATGAGGAGCATGAAACGGTCTGAAAAATAGCAGGAGCATGAAGCGGTGTTGAAAAAATGGAAGAGCCTGAAAAGGTGTGAAAAATATGAAGAGCTTCACAAGGTGTCAAATATATGAGGAGCATGAAACGGTCTGAAAAATCGGAGGAGCATGAAACGGTGTTCCAAAACATGAAGAGCCTGAAAAGGTGTGAAAAATATGAGGAGCTTCAAAAGGTGTGAAATACATGAGGAGCATTAAACGGTCTGAAAAATAGGAGGAGCATGAAGCGGTGTTCTAAAACATGAAGAGCCTGAAAAGTTGTGAAAAATATGAAGAGCTTCAACAGGTGCGAAAAATATGAGGAGCATGAAACGTTCTGAAAAATAGGAGGAGCATGAAGCAGTGTTCAAAAACATGAAGAGCCTGAAAAGGTGTGAAAAATATGAAAACCTTCAAAAGGTGTCAAAAATGAGATGAGCATGAAACGGTCTGAAAAATAGGAGGAGCATGAAGCGGTGTTGAAAAACATGAAGAGCCTGAAAAGGTGTGAGAAATATGAAGAGCTTCAAAAGGTGTCAAAAATATGAGGAGCATGAAACGGTCTGAAAAATTTCAGGAGCATGAAGCGGTTTTGAAAAACATGAAGGGTCTGAAAACGTGTGAAAATATGAAGAGCTTCAAAAATGTGAAAAATATGAAGAGCTTCAAAATGTGTCAAAATGAGATAAGCATGAAACGGTCTGAAAAATAGGAGGAGAATGAAGTGGTGTTGAAAAAAATGAAAAGCCTGAAAAGGTGTGAAATACATGAAGAGCTTCAAAAGATGTCAAAAATATGAGGAGAATGAAACGGTCTGCAAAATAGGAGGAGCATGAAATGGTGTTCAAAAACATGAAGAGCCTGAAAATGTGTGAAAAATATGAAGAGCTTCAAAAGGTGTGAAATACATGGGGAGGATTAAATGGTCTGAAAAATAGGAGGAGCATGAAGCGGTGTTCAAAAACATGAAGAGCCTGAAAAAGTGTGAAAAATATGAAGAGCTTCAAAAGGTGTGAAAAATATGAAGAGCTTCAAAAGGTGTCAAAAATTAGATGAGAATGAAACGGTCTGAAAAAAAAGAGGGGCATGAAGTGTTGTTGAAAAAAATGAAGAGCCTGAAAAGTTGTGAAAAATATGAAAAGCTACAAAAGGTGTCAAAAATATGAGGAGCATGAAACGGTCTGAAAAATAGGAGGAGCATGAAGCTGTGTTCAAAAACATGAAGAGCCTGAAAAGGCGTGAAAAATATGAGGAGCTTCAAAAGGTGTGAAATACATGAGGAGCATTAAACGGTCTGAAAAATAGGAGGAGCATGGAGCGGTGTTCAAAAACATGAAGAGCCTGAAAAGGTGTGAAAAATATGAAGAGCTTCAAAAGGTGTCAAAAATATGAGGAGTATGAAACGGTTGAAAAATAGGAGGAGCATGAAGCGGTGTTCAAAAACATGAAGAGCCTGAAAAGGTGAGAAAAATATGAAGAGCTTCAAAAGGTGTCAAAAATATGAGGAGCATGAAACGGTCTGAAAAATAGGAGGATTATGAAGCGGTGTTGAGAAACATGAAGAGCCTGAAAATGTGTGAGAAATATGAAGAGCTTCAAAAGGTGTGAAAAATATGAGGGGCATGAAACGGTCTGAAAAATTGGAGGATCATGAAGCGATGTTGAAAAACATGAAGAGCCTGAAAACGTGTGAAAATTATGAAGAGCTTCAAAAGGTGTGAAAAATATGAAGAGCTTCAAAAGGTGTCAAAAATGAGATGAGAATGGAACGGTCTGAAAAATAGGAGGAGCATGAAGCGGTGTTGAAAATCATGAAGAGCCGGAAAAGTTGTGAAAAATATGAAGAGCTTCAAAAGGTGTCAAAAATATGAGGAGCATGAAACGGTCTGAAAAATAGGAGGAACATGAAACGGTGTTCAAAAACATGAAGAGCCTGAAAAGGTGTGGAAAAATATGATAAGCTTCAAAAGGTTTCAAAAATATGAGGAGCATGAAACGGTCTGAAAAATAGGAGGAGCATGAAACAGTGATGAAAAACATGACGAGCCTGAAAAGGTGTGAAAAATATGAAGAGCTTCAAAAGGTGTGAAATACATGAGGAGCATGAAACTCTCTGAAAAATAGAAGGAGCATGAAGTGGTGTTGAAAAATATGAAGAGCCTGAAAAGGTGTGAAAAATATGAAGAGCTTCAAAAAGTGTCAAAAATGAGATGAGCATGAAACGGTCTGAAAAATAGGAGGAGCATGAAGCGGTGTTCAAAAATATGAAGAGCCTGAAAACGTGTGAAAATATGAAGAGCTTCAAAAATGTGAAAAATATGAAGAGCTTCAAAATGTGTCAAAATGAGATAAGCATGAAACGGTCTGAAAAATAGGAGGAGAATGAAGTGGTGTTGAAAAAAATGAAAAGCCTGAAAAGGTGTGAAATACATGAAGAGCTTCAAAAGATGTCAAAAATATGAGGAGAATGAAACGGTCTGAAAAATAGGAGGAGCATGAAACAGTGATGAAAAACATGACGAGCCTGAAAAGGTGTGAAAAATATGATAAGCTTCAAAAGGTTTCAAAAATATGAGGAGCATGAAACGGTCTGAAAAATAGGAGGAGCATGAAACAGTGATGAAAAACATGACGAGCCTGAAAAGGTGTGAAAAATATGAAGAGCTTCAAAAGGTGTGAAATACATGAGGAGCATGAAACTCTCTGAAAAATAGAAGGAGCATGAAGTGGTGTTGAAAAATATGAAGAGCCTGAAAAGGTGTGAAAAATATGAAGAGCTTCAAAAAGTGTCAAAAATGAGATGAGCATGAAACGGTCTGAAAAATAGGAGGAGCATGAAGCGGTGTTCAAAAATATGAAGAGCCTGAAAACGTGTGAAAATATGAAGAGCTTCAAAAATGTGAAAAATATGAAGAGCTTCAAAATGTGTCAAAATGAGATAAGCATGAAACGGTCTGAAAAATAGGAGGAGAATGAAGTGGTGTTGAAAAAAATGAAAAGCCTGAAAAGGTGTGAAATACATGAAGAGCTTCAAAAGATGTCAAAAATATGAGGAGAATGAAACGGTCTGCAAAATAGGAGGAGCATGAAATGGTGTTCAAAAACATGAAGAGCCTGAAAATGTGTGAAAAATATGAAGAGCTTCAAAAGGTGTGAAATACATGGGGAGGATTAAATGGTCTGAAAAATAGGAGGAGCATGAAGCGGTGTTCAAAAACATGAAGAGCCTGAAAAAGTGTGAAAAATATGAAGAGCTTCAAAAGGTGTGAAAAATATGAAGAGCTTCAAAAGGTGTCAAAAATTAGATGAGAATGAAACGGTCTGAAAAAAAAGAGGGGCATGAAGTGTTGTTGAAAAAAATGAAGAGCCTGAAAAGTTGTGAAAAATATGAAAAGCTACAAAAGGTGTCAAAAATATGAGGAGCATGAAACGGTCTGAAAAATAGGAGGAGCATGAAGCTGTGTTCAAAAACATGAAGAGCCTGAAAAGGCGTGAAAAATATGAGGAGCTTCAAAAGGTGTGAAATACATGAGGAGCATTAAACGGTCTGAAAAATAGGAGGAGCATGGAGCGGTGTTCAAAAACATGAAGAGCCTGAAAAGGTGTGAAAAATATGAAGAGCTTCAAAAGGTGTCAAAAATATGAGGAGTATGAAACGGTTGAAAAATAGGAGGAGCATGAAGCGGTGTTCAAAAACATGAAGAGCCTGAAAAGGTGAGAAAAATATGAAGAGCTTCAAAAGGTGTCAAAAATATGAGGAGCATGAAACGGTCTGAAAAATAGGAGGAGCATGAAGCGGTGTTCAAAAACATGAAGAGCCTGAAAATGTGTGAGAAATATGAAGAGCTTCAAAAGGTGTGAAAAATATGAGGGGCATGAAACGGTCTGAAAAATTGGAGGATCATGAAGCGATGTTGAAAAACATGAAGAGCCTGAAAACGTGTGAAAATTATGAAGAGCTTCAAAAGGTGTGAAAAATATGAAGAGCTTCAAAAGGTGTCAAAAATGAGATGAGAATGGAACGGTCTGAAAAATAGGAGGAGCATGAAGCGGTGTTGAAAATCATGAAGAGCCGGAAAAGTTGTGAAAAATATGAAGAGCTTCAAAAGGTGTCAAAAATATGAGGAGCATGAAACGGTCTGAAAAATAGGAGGAACATGAAACGGTGTTCAAAAACATGAAGAGCCTGAAAAGGTGTGGAAAAATATGATAAGCTTCAAAAGGTTTCAAAAATATGAAGAGCATGAAACGGTCTGAAAAATAGGAGGAGCATGAAACAGTGATGAAAAACATGACGAGCCTGAAAAGGTGTGAAAAATATGAAGAGCTTCAAAAGGTGTGAAATACATGAGGAGCATGAAACTCTCTGAAAAATAGAAGGAGCATGAAGTGGTGTTGAAAAATATGAAGAGCCTGAAAAGGTGTGAAAAATATGAAGAGCTTCAAAAAGTGTCAAAAATGAGATGAGCATGAAACGGTCTGAAAAATAGGAGGAGCATGAAGCGGTGTTCAAAAATATGAAGAGCCTGAAAAGGTGTGAGAAATATGAAGAGCTTCAAAAGGTGTCAAAAATATGAGGAGCATGAAACGGTCTGCAGAAAAGGAGGAGCATGAAGCGGTGTTCAAAAACCTGAAGAGCCTGAATAGGTGTGGAAAATATGAAGAGCTTCAAAAGGTGTTCAAAAATATGAGGAGCATGAAACGATCTGAAAAATAGGAGGAGCAAGAAGGGGTGTTGCAAAATATGAAGAGCCTGAAAATGCGTGAAAAGTACGAAGAGCTTCAAAACATGTGGAAAAATATGAAGAGCTTCAAAAGGTGTCAAAAATGAGATGAGAATGGAACGGTCTGAAAAATAGGAGGAGCATAAAGCGGTGTTCAAAACCATGAAGAGCCTGAAAAGGAGTGAATAATATGAAGAGCTTCAAAATGTGTCATAAATATGAGGAGCATGAAACCGTCTCAAAATTAGGAGGAGCAAGAAGCGGTGTTCAAAAATATGGAGAGCCTGAAAAGGTGTGAGAAATATGAAGAGCCTCAAAAGGTGTCTAAAATATGAAGAGCATGAAACGTTCTGAAAAATAGGAGGAGCATGAAACGGTGTTCAAAAACATGAAGTGCCTGAAAAGGAGTGAAAAATATGAACAGCTTCAAAAGATGTCAAAAATATGAGGAGCATGAAACGGTCTGAAAATAGGAGGAGCATGAAGCGGTGTTGAAAAACATGAAGAGCCTGAAAAGGTGTGAAAAATATGAAGAGCTTCAAAAGTTGTCAAAAATATGAGGACCATGAAACGTTCTGAAAATAGGAGGAGCATGAAGCGGTGTTGAAAAACATGAAGAGCCTGAAAAGGTGTGAAAAATATGAAGAGCTTCAAAAGATTTGAAAAATATGAGTAGCATGAACAGGTCTGAAAAATGGGAGGAGCATGAAGGTGTGCTCCAAAACATGAAGAGCCTGAAATGGTGTGAAAAATATGAAGAGCTTCAAAAGGTGTGAAAAATACGAAGAGCTTCAAAAGGTGTGAAAAATGAGAGGAGCATGAAAGGTTATGAAAAATAGAAGGAGCATGAAGCGGTGTTCTAAAACATCAAGAGGCTGAAAAGGTGTGGAAAATAGGAAGAGCTTCAAAAGGTGTCAAAAATATGAGGAGCATGAAACGGTCTGAAAAATACGAGGAGCATGAAACGGTGTTGAAAAACTTGAAGAACCTGAAAAGGTTTGAAAAATATGAAGAGCTTCAAAAGGTGTCAAAAATATGAGGAGCATCACACGGTCTGAAAAATAGGAGAAGCATGAAGCGGTGTTCAAAAACATGAAGAGCCTGGAATGGTGCGAAAAATATGAAGAGCTTCAAAAGATTTGAAAAATATGAGGAGCATGAAAAGTTCTGAAAAATAGGAGGAGCATGAAGGGGTGTTTAAAAACATGAAGATCCTGAAAAGGTGTGAAAAATATGAAGAGATTCAAAAGGTGTGAAAAATATCAAGAGCTTCAAGAGGTGTCAAAAACGAGATGAGCATGAAACGGTCTGAAAAATAGGAGGAACATGAAGTGGTGTTGAAAAACATGAAGAGACTGAAAAGGTGTGAAAAATATGAAGTGCTTCAAATGGTGTGAAATACATGAGGAGCATGAAACGGTCTGAAAAATAGGAGGAGCATGAAACATTGTGAAAAACATGAAGAGCCTGAAAAGGTGTGAAAAATATGACGAGCTTCAAAAGGTGTCAAAAATATGAGGAGCATGAAACGGTCTGAAAAATAGGAGGAGCATTAAGCGGTGTTGAAAAACATGAAGAACCTGAAAAGCTGTGAAAAATATGAAAAGCTTCAAAAGGTGTGAAAAATATGAGGAGCAGGAAACGGTCTTAAAAATAGGAGGAGCATGAAACGGTTTTGAAAAACATGAAGAGCTTCAAAAGGTGTCCAAATATGAGGAGCATGAAACGGTCTGAAAAGTAGGAGGAGCATGAATCGGTGTTAAAGAACATGAAGAGCCTGAAAAGGTGTGAAATATATGAAGAGCTTCAAAAGGTGTCAAAAATATGAGGAGCATGAAACGATCTGAAAAATAGGAGGAGAATGAAGTGGTTTTCAAAAACATGAAGAGCCTGAAAAGGTGTGAAAAATATGGAGAGCTTCAAAAGGTGTCAAAATATGAGCAGCATGAAACGGTCTGAAAAACAGGAGGAGCATGAAACAGTGTTCAAAAGCAAGAAGAACCAGGAAAGGTGTGTAAAATATGAAGAGCTTCAAAAGGTGTCAAAAATATGAGGAGCATGAAACGGTCTAAAAAATAAGAGGAGCATGAAGTGGTGTTGCAAAAGAAGAAGACCCTGAAAAGGTGTGAAAAATATGAAGCGCTTCAAAAGTTGTCAAAAATAAGAGAAGCATGAAACGGTCTGAAAAATAGGAGGAGCATGAAACAGTGTTGAAAAACATGAAGAGCCAGAAAAGGTGTGAAAAATATGAAGTGCTTCCAAAGGTGTGAAAAATATGAAGAGCTTCAAAAGGTGTCAAAAAAATGACGAGCATGAAATGGTATGAAAAATAGAAGGAGCATGTAACGGTGTTCAAAAACATGAAGAGCCTGAAAAGGTGTGAAAAATATGAAAAGCTTCAAAAGGGATCAAAATTATGAGGGGCATGAAACGGTGTGAAAATGAGGAGGAGCTTGAAACAGTGTTCAAAAACATGAAGAGCCTGAAAAGGTGTGAAAAATATGAAGAGCCTCAAAAGGTGTCAAAAATATGAGCATCATGAAACGGTCTGAAAAACAGGAGGAGCATGAAGCGGTGTTGAAAAACATGAAGAGCCTGAAACGGTGTGAAATATATGAAGAGCTTCAAAAGGTGTCAAAAATATGAGGAGCAGGAAACGGTTTGAAAAATAGGAGGATCATGTAGCGGTGTTGAAAAACATGAAGAGCCTGAAAAGGTGTGAAAAACATGAAGAGCTTCAAAAGGTGTCAAATGTGAGATGAGCATGAAACCTTCTGAAAATTAGGAGGAGCATGAAGCGCTGTTCAAAAACATGAAAAGCCTGAAAAGGTGTGAAAAATATGAAGAGCTTCAAAAGGTGTGAAATACATGAGGAGGATTAAACGGTCTGACAAATAGGAGAAGCATGAAGTTTTGTTCAAAAACATGAAGAGCCTGAAAAGTTGTGAAATATAAGAAGAGCTTCAAAAGGTGTGAAAAATATGAAGAGCTTCAAAAGGTGTCAAAAATATGAGGAGCATGATACGTTCTGAAAAATAGGAGGAGCGTGAAGTGCTTGTGAAAAACATGAAGAGCCTGAAAAGGTGTGCAAAATATGAAGAGCTTCACAAGGTGTCAAAAATATGAGGAGCATGAAACGGTCTTAAAAATAGGAGAAAGATGAAGCGGTGTTCAAAAACATGAAGAACATGATAAGGTGTGAAAAATAAGAAGAGCTTTAAAAGGTGTGAAAATTATGAGGAGAATGAAACGGTCTGAAAAATAGGAGGAGCATGAAGCGGTGTTCAAAAACCTGAAGAGCCAGAAAAGGTGTGAAAAATATGAAGAGCTTCAAAAGGTGTGAAATACATGAGGAGCATGAAACGGTTTGAAAAATAGGAGGAGCATGAAGCGGTGTTCAAAAACATGAAGAGCCTGAAAAGGTGTGCAAAATATGAAGAGCTTCAAAAGGTGTGAAATACAAGAGGAGCATGAAACGGTCTGAAAAATAGGAGGAGCAAGAAGCAGTGTTCAACAACATGAAGAGCCTGAAAAAGTCTGAAAAATATGAGGAGCTTCAAAAGGTTTCAAAAATATTAAGAGCATGAAACGGTCTGAAAAAAAGGAGGAGCATGAAGCGGTGTTCAAAAACATGAAGAGCCTGAAAAGGTGTGAAAAATATGAAGAGCTTCAAAAGGTGTGAAATACATGAGGAGTATGAAAAGGTCTGAAAAATAGGAGGAGCATGAAGCGGTGTTCAAAAACTTGAAGAGCCTGAAAACGTGTTAAAAATATGAAGAGCTTCAAAAGGTTTGAAAAATATGAAGAGCTTGAAAAGGTGTGAAGAATATGAAGAGCTTCAAAAGCTGTGAAAACTATAAGGAGCATGAAACGATCTGAAAAATAGGAGGAGTAAGAAGCATTGTTGAAATACATGAAGAGCCTGAAAACGTGTGAAGAATATGAAGAGCTCCAAAGGTGTGAAAAAAATGAAGAGTTTCAGAAGGTGTCAAAAATGAGATGAGCATGAAACGGTCTCAAAAATAGGAGCATGAAGTGCTGTTCAGAAACATGGAGAGCCTAAAAAGGTGTGAAAAATATGAAGAGCTTCAAAAGGTGTGAAATACATGAGTTGCATGTAACGTTCTGAAAAATAGGAGGAGCATGAGGCGGTGTTGAAAAACATGAAGAGCTTGAAAAGGTGTGAAAAATATGAAGAGCTTCAAAGGTGTCAAAAATATGAGGAGCTTGAAACGGTCTGAAAATAGAAGGAGCATGAAGCTGTGTTCAAACACATGAAGAGCCTGAAAAGGTTTGAAAAACATGAAGAGCTTCAAAACGTGTGAAATACATGCGGAGCATGAAAAGGTCTGAAAAATAGGAGGAGCATGAAGAGGTGTTCAAAAACATGAAGAGGCTGATAAGGTGTGAAAAACATGAAGAGCTTCAAAAAGTTTGAAAATTAGAGGAGCATGAAGCGGTGTTCAAAAACATGAAGAGCCTGAAAAAGTGTGAAAAATATGAAGAGCTTATGAAATTGTCAAAAATATGAGGAGCATGAAACGGTCTGAAAAATAGGAGGAGCATGAAACGGTGATCAAAAACATGAAGAGCCTGAAAACGTGTTAAAAATATGAAGAGCTTCAAACGGTGTGAAAAATATGAGGAGCATGAAACAGACTGAAAAAGATGAGGAGCATGAAGTGGTGTTCAAAAACATGTGCAGCCTGAAAAGCTGTGAAAAATATGAAGAGCTTCAAAAGGTGTGAAAAATAGGAGGAGCATGAGGCGTTGTTCAGAAACATGAAAAGCCTGAAAAAGTGTGAAAAATATGAAGAGCTTCAAAAGGTGTAAAAAATACGAGGAGCATGAAACGGTCTGAAAAATAGGAGAAGTAAGAAGCGTTATTGAAATACATGAAGAGCCTGAAAACGTGTGAAGAATATGAAGAGCTCAAAAGGTGTGAAAAAAATGAAGAGCTTCAGAAGGTGTCAAAAATGAGATGAGCATGAAACGGCCTCAAAAATAGGAGGAAAAGGAAGTGGTGTTCAGAAACATGGAGAGACTGAAAAGGTGTGAAAAATATGAAGAGCTTCAAAAGGTGTGAAAGACATGAGGAGGATGAAACGGTCTGAAAAATAGGAGGAGCATGAAGAGGTGTTCAAAAACCTGAAGAGCCTGAAAAGGTGTGAAAAATATGAAGAGCTTCAAAAGGTGTGAAAAACAGGAGGAACATGAAGCGGTGTTCAAAAATATGAAGAGCCTGAAAAGGTGTGAAAAATATGAAGTGCTTCAAAAGGTGTCAACAATATGAGGAGCATGAAACGGTCTGAAAAATAGGAGGAACAAGAAGCGGTGTTGAAAAACAAGAAGAGACGGAAAAGGTGTGAAAAATATGAAGAGCTTCAAAACGTGTCAAAAATATGAGGAGCACGAAACGGTCTGAAAAATAGGAGGAGCATGAAGCGGTGTTGAAAAACATGAAGAGCCTGAAAACGTGTGAAAAATATGAAGAGCTTCAAAAGGTATAAAAATATGAAGAGCTTCAAAAGTTGTCAAAAAAGAGATGAGCATGAAACGGTCTGAAAAATAGGAGCAGCATGAAGCGGTGTTGAAGAACATGAAGAGTCTGAAAAGGTGTGAAAAATATGAAGAGCTTCAAAAGGTGTCAAAAATATGAGGAGCATGAAACGGTCTGAAATATAGGAGGATCATCAAGCGGTGTTGAAAAACATGAAGAGCCTAAAAATGTGTGAAAAACGAGAAGAGCTTCAAAAGATGTCAAAAATATGAGGAGCATGAAACGGTCTGAAAAATATGAGGAGCATGAAGCGGTGTTAAAAAACATGAAGAGCCTGAAAAGAAGTGAAAAATATGAAGAGCTTCAAAAGGTGTGAAAAATATGAAGACCTTCAAAAGGTGTCAAAAATGAGATGAGCATGAAACGCTCGGAAAAATAAGAGGAGCATGAAGCGGTGTTGAAAAACATGAAGAGCCTGAAAACCTGTGAAAAATAGGAAGAGCTTCAAAAGGTGTGAAAAATATGAAGAGCTTCAATAAATGTCAAAAATATGAGGAGCATGAAATGGTCTCAAATATAGGAGAATCATGCAGCGGTGTTGAAAACTATAAACACCTGAAAAAGTGTGAAAAATATGAAGAGCTTCAAAAGGTGTCAAAAATATGAGTATCATGAAATGGTCTGAAAAACAGGAGCAGCATGAAACAGTGTTCAAAAACATGAAGACATTGAAAAGGTGTGAAAAATATGAAGAGGTTCAAAAGGTGTGAAATACATGAGGATCATGAAACGGTCTGAAAAATATGAGGAGCATGAAGCGGTGTTCAAAAACATGAGGAGCCTGAAAAGGTGAGAAAAATATGAAGAGCTTCAAAAGGTGTGAGAAATGTGAGGAGCATGAAGCGGTGTTCAAATACATGAAAAGCCTGAAAAGGTGTGAAAAATATGAAGAGCTTCAAAAGGTTTCAAAAATATGAGGAGCTTGAAATGGTCTGAAAAATAGGACGAGCATGAAACGGTGTTCAAAAACATGAATAGCATGAAAAGGTGTGAAAATTATGAAGAGCTTCAAAAGGTGTGAAAAACATGAGGAGAATGAAACGGTCTGAAAAATAGGAGGAGCATGAAGGAGTGTTCAAAACATGAAGAGCCTGAAAAAGTGTGAAAAATATGAAGATCTTCAAAAGTTTGAAAAATATGAAGACCCTGAAAAGGTGTCAAAAATGAGATGAGCATGAAACAGTCTGAAAAGTAGGAGGAGCATGAAGTGTTGTTCAAAAACGTGAAGAGCCTGAAAAGGTGTGAAAATTATGAAGAGCTTCAAAAAGTATGAAATACCTGAGGAGCATGAAACGGTCTGAAAAATAGGAGGAGCATGAAGCGGTGTTCAAAAAAATGAAGAGCCTGAAAAAGTGTGAAAAATATGAAGAGCTTATAAAATTGTCAAAAATATGAGGAGCATGAAGAGATGTTCAAAAACATGAAGAGGCTGATAAGGTGTGAAAAACATGAAGAGCTTCAAAAGGTTTGAAAAATAGGAGGAGCATGAAGCGGTGCTAAAAAACATGAAGAGCCTGAAAAAGTGTGAAAAATATGAAGAGCTTATAAAATTGTCAAAAATATGAGGAGCATGAAACCGTCTGAAAATTAGGAGCAGCCTGAAACCGTCTGACAAATAGGAGGATCATGAAGCGGTGTTCAAAGACATGAAGGGCCTGAAAACGTGTGAAAAATATGAAGAGCTTCAAAAGGAGTCAAAAATATGCGGAGCCTGAAATGATCTGAAAAATAGGAGGAGCATGAAGCGGAGTTGAAAAACATGAAGAGCCGGAAAAGGTGTTAAAAATGTGAAGGACTTCAAAAGGTGTCAAAAATATGAGGAGCATGAAACGCTCTGAAATATAGGAGGATCATGAAGCGGTGTTGAAAAACATGAAGAGCCTGAAAAGGTGTGATAAATGTGAAGAGCTTCAAAAGGTGTCAAAAATATGAGGAGTATGAAACGGTCTGAAAAATAGGAGGAGCATGAAACGGTGATCAAAAACATGAAGAATCTGAAAACGTGTGAAAAATATGAAGAGCTTCAAACGGTGTGAAAATTATCAGGAGCATGAAACGGTCTGAGAAAGATGAGGAGCATGAAGTGGTCTTCAAAAACATGTACAGCCTGAAAAGGTGTGAAAAATATGCAGAGCTTCAATAGGTGTGAAAAACAGGAGGAACATGAACCGGCGTTCAAAAATATGAAGAGCCTGAAAAGATGTGAAAAATATGAAGAGCTTCAAAAGGTTTCAAAAATATGAGGAGCTTGAAATGGTCTGAAAAATAGGACGAGCATGAAACGGTGTTCAAAAACATGAAGAGCATGAAAAGGTGTGAAAATTATGAAGAGCTTCAAAAGGTGTGAAAAACATGAGGAGAATGAAACGGTCTGAAAAATAGGAGGAGCATGAAGCAGTGTTCAAAACATGAAGAGCCTGAAAAAGTGTGAAAAATATGAAGATCTTCAAAAGTTTGAAAAATATGAAGACCCTGAAAAGGTGTCAAAAATGAGATGAGCATGAAACAGTCTGAAAAGTAGGAGGAGCATGAAGTGTTGTTCAAAAAGGTGAAGAGCCTGAAAAGGTGTGAAAAATATGAAGAGCTTGAAAAGGTGTGAAATACCTGAGGAGCATGAAACGGTCTGAAAAATAGGAGGAGCATGAAGTATTGTTCAAAACATGAAGAGCCTGAAAAAGTGTGAAAAATATGAAGAGCTTCAAAAAATGTCAAAAATATGAGGAGCATGAAATGGTCTCAAATATAGGAGAATCATGCAGCGGTGTTTAAAACTATAAACAGCCTGAAAAAGTGTGAAAAACATGAAGAGCTTCAAAAGGTTTGAAAAATAGGAGGAGCATGAAGCGGTGCTCAAAAACATGAAGAGCCTGAAAAAGTGTGAAAAATATGAAGAGCTTATAAAATTGTCAAAAATATGAGGAGCATGAAGAGATGTTCAAAAACATGAAGAGGCTGATAAGGTGTGAAAAACATGAAGAGCTTCAAAAGGTTTGAAAAATAGGGGGAGCATGAACCGGTGCTCAAAAACATGAAGAGCCTGAAAAAGTGTGAAAAATATGAAGAGCTTATAAAATTGTCAAAAATATGAGGAGCATGAAGAGATGTTCAAAAACATGAAGAGGCTGATAAGGTGTGAAAAACATGAAGAGCTTCAAAAGGTTTGAAAAATAGGAGGAGCATGAAGCGGTGTTCAAAAACATGAAGGGCCTGAAAACGTGTGAAAAATATGAAGAGCTTCAAAAGGAGTCAAAAATATGCGGAGCCTGAAACGATGTGAAAAATAGGAGGAGCATGAAGCGGTGTTGAAAAACATGAAGAGCCGGAAAAGGTGTGAAAAATAAGAGGAGCATGAAACGCTCTGAAATATAGGTAGATCATGAAGCGGTGTTGAAAAACATGAAGAGCCTGAAAAGGTGTGATAAATGTGAAGAGCTTCAAAAGGTGTCAAAAATATGAGGAGCATGAAACGGTCTGAAAAATAGGAGGAGCATGAAACGGTGATTAAAATCATGAAGCATCTGAAAACGTGTGAAAAATATGAAGAGCTTCAAACGGTGTGAAAAATATCAGGAGCATGAAACGGTCTGAAAAAGATGAGGAGCATGAAGTGGTCTTCAAAAACATGTACAGCCTGAAAAGGTGTGAAAAATATGAAGAGCTTCAAAAGGTGTCAAAAACAGGAGGAACATGAAGCGGTGTTCAAAAATATGAAGAGCCTGAAAAGGTGTGAAAAATATGAAGTGCTTCAGAAGGTGTCAACAATATGAGGAGCATGAAACGGTCTGAAAAATAGGAGGAGCAAGAAGCAGTGTTGAAAAACAAGAAGAGACGGAAAAGGTGTGAAAAATATGAAGAGCTTCAAAACGTGTCAAAAATATGAGGAGCATGAAACGGTCTGAAAAATAGGAGGAGCATGAAGCGGTGTTGAAAAACATGAAGAGCCTGAAAACGTGTGAAAAATATGAAGAGCTTCAAAAGGTATGAAAATATGAAGAGCTTCAAAAGTTGTCAAAAAAAAGATGAGCATGAAACGGTCTGAAAAATAGGAGGAGCATGAAACGGTGATCAAAAACATGAATAATCTGAAAACGTGTGAAAAATATGAAGAGCTTCAAACGGTGTGAAAAATATCAGGAGCATGAAACGGTCTGAAAAAGATGAGGAGCATGAAGTGGTCTTCAAAAACATGTACAGCCTGAAAAGGTGTGAAAAATATGAAGAGCTTCAAAAGGTGTAAAAAATATGAAGAGCATGAAATGATCTGAAAAATAAGAGGATCATGAAGCGTTGTTCAAAAACATGAAGCGCCTGAAAAGGTGTAAAAAATATGACGAGCTTCAAAATGTGTGAAATACATGAGGAGCATTAAACGGCATGAAATATAGGAGGAACATGAACCGGTGTTCAAATACAAGAAGAGCCTGAAAAGTTGTGAAAAATATGAAGAGCTTCAAAAGGTGTGAAAATATGAAGAGCTTCAAAACGTTTCAAAACTGAGATGAGCATGAAACGGTCTGAAAAATAGGAGGAGCATGAAGTGGTGTTGAAAAATGAAGAGCCTGAAAAGGTGTGAAAAATATGAATACCTTCTAAATGTGTCAAAAATATGAGTAGCATGAAACGGTCTGAGAAATTGGAGGAGCATGAAATGGTGTTGAAAAACTAGAAGAGCATGAAAAGGTGTGAAAAATATGAAGAGCTTCTAAAAGTATCAAAAATATGAGGTGCATGAAACAGTCTGAAAAATAGGAGGAGCATTATGTTGTGTTGAAAAACATTAAGAGCCTGAAAAGTGTGAAAAATATGAAGAGCTTCAAAAGGTGTCAAAAATATGAGGGGCATGAAACGGTCTGAAAAATACGAGGAGCATGAAGTGGTGTTAAAAACATGAAGAGCCTGAAAAGGTGTGATAAATATGAAGAGCTTCAAAAGGTGTGAAAAATATGAGGAGCATGAAACGGTCTGAAAAACAGAAGCAGCATGAAACGGTGATGAAAAATATGAGAGCCTGAAAAGGTGTGAAAAATATGAAGAGCTTCAAAAGGTGTGAAAAACATGAAGAGCTTCAAAAGGTGTGAAAAACATGAGGAGCATGAAACGGTCTTAAAAACAGAAGCAGCATGAAGCAGTGTTGAAAAACATGAAGAGCCTGAAAACGTGTGAAAAATATGAAGAGCTTCAAAAGGTGTGAAAAATATGAAGAGCTTCAAAAGATGTGAAAAATATGAGGAGCATGAAACGGTCTGAAAAATAGAAGCAGCATGAAGCGGTGTTGAAAAACATGAAGAACCTGAAAAGGTGTGAGAAATATGAAGAGCTTCAATAGGTGTCAAAAATATGAGGGGCATGAAACGGTCTTAAAAATACTAGGAGAATGAAGTTGTGTTGCAAAACATGAAGAGCCTGAAAAGGTGTGAAAAACATGAAGAGCCTGAAAAGGTGTGAAAAATATGAAGAGCTTCATAAGGTGTGAAATACATGAGGAGCATGAAACTCTCTGAAAAATAGGAGGAGCATGAAGTGGTGTTGTAAAACCTGAAGAGCCTGAAAAGGTGTGAAAAATATGAAGAGCTTCAAAAGGTGTCAAAAATATGAGGAGCATGAAACGGTCTGAAAAATAGGTGGAGCATGAAGCGGTGTTCAAAAACATGAAGAGCCTGAAAACGTGTGAAAAATATGAAGAGCTTCAAAAGGTGTCAAATACATGAGGATCTTAAACGGTCTGAAAAAAGGGGGAGCATGAAGCGGTGTTCAAAATAGGAAGAGCCTGAAAAGTTGTGAAAAATATGAAGAGCTTCAAAAGGTGTGAAAATTATGAGGAGCATGAAACGGTCTGAAAAATAGGAGGAGCATGAAGCTGTGTTCAAAATCACGAAGAGCCTGAAAAGGTGTGAAAAATATGAAGAGCTTTAAAAGGTGTCAATTTTATGAGGAGCATGAAACGGTCTGAATAATAGGAGGAGACTGAATCGGTGTTGAAAAACATAAGGAGCATGAAAAGGTGTGAAAAATATGAAGAGCTTTAAAAGGTGTGAAAAATATGAGGTGCATGAAACGGTCTGAAAAATAGGAGGAGCATGATGCGGTGTTGAAAAATATGAAGAGCCTGAAAAGGTGTGAAAAATATGAAGAGCTTCAAAAGGTGTCAAAAATATGAGGAGCATGAAACGGTCTGAAAATTAGGAGGAGCATGAAGCGTTGTTGAAAAACATGAAGGGCCTGAAAAGGTGTGAAAAATATGAAGAGTTTCAAAAGGTGTGAAAATATGAAGAGCTTCAAAAGGTGTCAAAAATGAGATCAACATGAAACCGTCTGAATAATAGGAGGAGCATGCAGCGGTGTTGAAAAATATGAAGATCCTGAAAAGGTGTGAAAATATGAAGAGCTTCTAAATGTGTCAAATATATGAGGAGCATGAAACGGTCTGAAAAATAGGAGGATCATGAAACGGTGATGAAAAATATGAGAGCCTGAAAAGGTTTGAAAAATATGAAGAGCTTCAAAAGGTGTGAAAAACATGAAGAGCTTCAAAAGGTGTGAAAAACATGAGGAGCATGAAACGGTCTTAAAAACAGAAGCAGCATGAAGCAGTGTTGAAAAACATGAAGAGCCTGAAAACGTGTGAAAAATATGAAGAGCTTCAAAAGGTGTGAAAAATATGAAGAGCTTCAAAAGATATGAAAAATATGAGGAGCATGAAACGGTCTGAAAAATAGAAGCAGCATGAAGCGGTGTTGAAAAACATGAAGAACCTGAAAAGGTGTGAGAAATATGAAGAGCTTCAATAGGTGTCAAAAATATGAGGAGCATGAAACGGTCTTAAAAATACTAGGAGAATGAAGATGTGTTGCAAAACATGAAGAGCCTGAAAAGGTGTGAAAAACATGAAGAGCCTGAAAAGGTGTGAAAAATATGAAGAGCTTCATAAGGTGTGAAATACATGAGGAGCATGAAACTCTCTGAAAAATAGGAGGAGCATGAAGTGGTGTTGTAAAACTTGAGGAGCCTGAAAAGGTGTGAAAAATATGAAGAGCTTCAAAAGGTGTCAAAAATATGAGGAGGATGAAACGGTCTGAAAAATAGGTGGAGCATGAAGCCGTGTTGAAAAACCTGAAGAGCCTGAAAAGGTGTGAAAAATATGAAGAGCTTCAAAAGGTGTCAAAAATATGAGGAGCATGAAACGGTCTGAAAAATAGGTGGAGCATGAAGCGGTGTTCAAAAACATGAAGAGCCTGAAAACGTGTGAAAAATATGAAGAGCTTGAAAAGGTGTCAAATACATGAGGATCTTAAACGGTCTGAAAAAAGGGGGAGCATGAAGCGGTGTTCAAAATAGGAAGAGCCTGAAAAGTTGTGAAAAATATGAAGAGCTTCAAAAGGTGTGAAAATTATGAGGAGCATGAAACGGTCTGAAAAATAGGAGGAGAATGAATCGGTGTTGAAAAACATAAGGAGCATGAAAAGGTGTGAAAAATATGAAGAGCTTTAAAAGGTGTGAAAAATATGAGGTGCATGAAACGCTCTGAAAAATAGGAGGAGCATGATGCGGTGTTGAAAAATATGAAGAGCCTGAAAAGGTGTGAAAAATATGAAGAGCTTCAAAAGGTGTCAAAAATATGAGGAGCATGAAACGGTCTGAAAATTAGGAGGAGCATGAAGCGTTGTTGAAAAACATGAAGAGCATGAAAAGGTGTGAAAATATGAAGATCTTCTAAAGGTGTCAAAAATATGAGGAGCATGAAACGGTCTTAAAAATTGGAGGAGCATGAAGCGGTGTTGAAAATCATGAAGGGCCTGAAAAGGTGTGAAAAATATGAAGAGTTTCAAAAGGTGTGAAAATATGAAGAGCTTCAAAAGGTGTCAAAAATGAGATCAACATGAAACCGTCTGAATAATAGGAGGAGCATGCAGCGGTGTTGAAAAATATGAAGATCCTGAAAAGGTGTGAAAATATGAAGAGCTTCTAAATGTGTCAAATATATGAGGAGCATGAAACGGTCTGAAAAATAGGAGGATCATGAAACGGTGTTCAAAAACATGAAGAGCCTGAATAGGTGTGAAAAATATGAAGAGCTTCAAAAGGTGTCAAAAATATGACGAGCATGAAACGGTCTGAAAAATAGGAGGAGCATGAAGCTGTGTTCAAAAACATGAAGAGCCTGAAAAGGTGTGAAAAATATGAAGAGCTTCAAAATGTGTCATAAATGAGAAGAACATAAAACGGTCTGAAAATTAGGAGGAGCATGAAGTGGTTTTGAAAAACATGAAGAGCCTGAAAAGGTGTGAAATATATGAAGAGCTTCAAAATGGGTCAAAATTATGAAGAGCATGAAATGGTGTGAAAAATAGGAGGATCATGAAGTGGTGTTCAAAAATATGAAGACCCTGAAAAGTTGTGAAAGATATGAAGAGCTTCAAAAGGTGTGAAAAATATGAGGAGCATGAAACGGTCTGAAAAATAGGAGGAGCATGAAACGGTGATCAAAAACATGAAGAGCCTGAAAAGGTGTGAAAAATATGAAGAGCTTCAAAGGTGTGAAATACATGAGGAGCATGAAACGGTCTGAAAAATAGGAGAAGCATGAAGTTGTCTGGAAAAACATGAACATCCTGAAAAGGTGTGAAAAATATGAAGAGCTTCAAAAGGTGTCAAAAATGAGATGAGAATGAAACGGTCTGAAAAATAGGAAGATCATGAAACGGTGTTGAAAAACATAAAGAGCCTAAAAGGTGTGAAAAATATGAAGAGCTTCAAAAGGTGTCAAAAAATATGAGGAGCATCAAATGGTCTGAAAAATAGGAGGAGCATGAAGCGGTCGTCAAAAACATGAAGAGCCTAAAAAGGTGTGAAAAATATGAAGAGCTTCAAAATGTGTGAAATACAAGAGGAGCATGAAACGGTCTGAAAATTAGGCGAAGCATGAAGTGGTGTGGAAAACCATGAAGAGCCTGAAAAGGTGTGAAAAATATGAAGAGCTTCAAAATGTGTCAAAAATATGAAGAGAATGAAAGGGTCTGAAAAATAGGAGAATCATGAAGCGGTGTTCAAAAACATGAAGAGCCTGAAAAGGTGTGAAAAATATGAAGAGCTTCATAAGGTGTGAAATACATGCGGAGCATGAAACTCTCTGAAAAATACGAGGAGCATGAAGTGGTGTTCAAAAACATGAAGAGCCTGAAAAGGTGTGAAAAATATGAAGAAATTCAAAAGGTGTCAAAAATATGCGGAGCATGAAACGGTCTGCAAAAAAGGAGGAGCATGAAGCGGTGTTGAAAAACCTGAAGAGCCTGAAAAGGTGTGAAAAATATGAAGAGCTTCAAAAGGTGTCAAAAATATGAGGAGGATGAAACGGTCTGAAAAATAGGTGGAGCATGAAGCAGTGTTGAAAAACCTGAAGAGCCTGAAAAGGTGTGAAAAATATGAAGAGCTTCAAAAGGTGTCAAAAATATGACGAGCATGAAACGGTCTGAAAAATAGGAGGAGCATGAAGCGGTGTTCAAAAACATGCACAGCCTGAAAACGTGTGAAAAATATGAGGAGCTTCAAAAGCTGTCAAATACATGAGGAGCATTTAACGGTCTGAAAAATAGGAGGAGCATGAAGCGGTGTTCAAAATATGAAGAGCCTGAAAAGTTGTGAAAAATATGAAGAGCTTCAAAAGGTGTGAAAAATATGAGGAGCATGAAACGGTCTGAAAAATAGGAGGAGCATGAAGCGGTGTTCAAAATCATGAAGAGCCTGAAAAGGTGTGAAAAATATGAAGAGCTTTAAAACTTGTCAAGAATATGAGGAGCATGAAACGGTCTGAAAAATAGGAGGAGAATGAATCGGTGTTGAAAAACATAAGGAGCCTGAAAAGGTGTGAAAAATATGAAGAGCTTTAAAAGGTGTGAAAAATATGAGGTGCATGAAACGGTCTGAAAAATAGGAAGAGCATGATGCGGTGTTGAAAAATATGAAGAGCCTGAAAAGGTGTGAAAAATATGAAGAGCTTCAAAAGGTGTCAAAAATATGAGGAGCATGAAACGGTCTGAAAAATAGGAGGAGCATGAAGCGTTGTTGAAAAACATGAAGAGCCTGATAAGGTGTGAAAAATATGAAGATCTTCTAAAGGTGTCAAAAATATGAGGAGCATGAAACCGTCTTAAAAATAGGAGGAGCATGAAGTGGTGATGAAAATCATGAAGGGCCTGAAAAGCTGTGAAAAATATGAAGAGTTTCAAAAGGTGTGAAAAATATGAAGAGCTTCAAAAGGTGTCAAAAATGAGATCAACATGAAACCGTCTGAAAAATAGGAGGAGCATGAAGCGGTGATGAAAAATATGAAGAGCCTGAAAAGGTGTGCAAATATGAAGAGCTTCTAAATGTGTCAAATATATGAGGATCATGAAACGGTCTGAAAAATAGGAGGAGCATGAAGTGGTGTTGAAAAAAATGAAGAGCCTGAAAAGGTGTGAAAAATATGAAGATCTTCAAAAAGTGTCAAAAATATGAGGAGCATGAAACCGTCTGAAAAATAGGAGGAGCATGAAACGGTGATCAAAAACATGAAGAGCCTGAAAAGGTTTGAAAAATATGAAGAGCTTCAAAAGGTGTGAAATATATGAGGAGCATGAAACGGGCTGAAAAATAAGAGAAGCATGAAGTGGTGTGGAAAACATGAAGAGCCTGAAAAGGTGTGAAAAATATGAAGAGCTTCAAAAGGTGTGAAATACATGAGGAGCATGAAACGGTCTGAAAATTAGGAGAAGCATGAAGTGGTGTGGAAAAACATGAAGAGCCTGGAAAGGTGTGAAAAATATGAAGAGCTTCAAAAGGTGTGAAATACATGAGGAGCATGAAACTCTCTGAAAAATAGGAGGAGCATGAAGCAGTGTTCAAATATATGAAGAGCCTGAAAAGGTGTGAAAAATATAAAGAGCTTCAAAATGTGTGAAATACATGAGGACCATGAAACAGTCTGAAAAATATGAGAAGCATGAAGTGGTGTTCAAAAACATGAAGAGCCTGAAAAGGTGTGAAATATATGAAGAGCTTCAAAATGTTTCAAAAATATGAGGAGCATGATACGGTCTGAAAAATAGGAGGAGCATGAAGCACTGTTCAGAAACATGAAGAGCCTGACAAGTTGTGAAAAATATAAAGAGCTTCAAAAGGTGTGAAATACATTACGACCATGAAACAGTCTGAAAAATAGGAGGAGCATGAAATGTTGTTGAAAAACTTGAAGAGCCTGAAAACGTGTGAAAAAATATGAAGAGTTTCCAAAGGTGTCAAAAATGAGATGAGCATGAAACAGTCTGAAAAATAGGATGAGCATGAAGCGGTGTTGAAAATCATGAAGAGCCTGAAAAGATGTGAATAATATGTAGAGCTTCAAAAGGTGTGAAAATATGAAGAGCTTCAAAAGCTGTCAAAATAAGATGATCATGAAACGGTCTGAAAATTAGGAGGAGCATGAAGTGGTGTTGAAAAAAAAGAAGAGCCTGAAAAGGTGTGAAATATATGAAGAGCTTCAAAAGGCGTGAAAATATGAAGAGCTTCAAAAGCTGTCAAAATGAGATGAGAATGAAACGGTCTGAAAATTAGGAGCAGCATGAAACGGTGTTCAAACAAATGAAGAGCCTCAAAATGTGTGAAAAATAAGAAGAGCTTCAAAAGGTGTGAAATACATTTGGAGCATGAAACTGTGTGTAAAATAGGAGGAGCATGAAGTGGTGTTCAAAAACATGAAGAGCCTGAAAAGGTGTGAAAAATATGAAGAGCTTCAAAAGGTGTGAAATACATGAGAGGAATGAAACTGTCTGAAAAATAGGAGGAGCATGAAGCGGTTGTGAAAAACATGAAGAGCCTGAAAAGTTGTGAAAAATATAAAGAGCTTCTAAAGGTGTCAAAAATATGAGGACAATGAAACGCTCTGGAAAAGAGGAGGAGCATGAAGTGGTGTTGAAAAAGATGAAGAGCCTGAAAAGGTGTGAAAAATTTGAAGAGCTTCAAAACGTGTCAAAATTATGAGGAGCATGAAACGGTCTGAAAAATAGGAGGAGCAGGAAGTGGTGTTGAAAAACATGAAGAGCCTGACATGATGTGAAATATATGAAGAGGTTCAAAAGGTGCGAAAAATATGAGGAGGTTCAAAAAGGGTCAAAAATATGAGGAGCAGGAAACGGTCAGAAAAATACGAGGAGCATGAAAAGGTGTTCAAAAACATGAAGAGCCTGAAAAGGTGTGAAAAATATGAAGAGCTTCAAAAGGTATTAAATACATGAATAGCATGAAACGGTCTGAAAAATAGGAGAAGCATGAAGCGGTGTTCAAAAACATGAAGAGCCTGAAAAGGTGTGAAAAATATGAAGAGATTCAAAATGTGTCAAAAATATGAGGAGCATGAAATGGTCTGAAAAATAGGAGGAGCATGAAACGGTGTTCAAAAACATGAAGAACCTGAAAAGGTGTGAAAAATATGAAGAGTTTCTAAAGGTGTCACAAATATGAGGAGCATGAAACGGTCTGAAAAATAGGAAGACCATGAAACGGTGTTCAAAAACATGAAGAGCCTGAAAGGTGGGAAAATTCTGAAGAGATTCAAAAGCTGTGAAATACATGTGGAGCATAAAACGGTCTCAAAAATAGGAGGAGCATGAAGCGGTGTTCGAAAACATGAAGAGCATGAAAAGGTGAGAAAAATATGAAGAGCCTCAAAACGTGTCAAAAATAGGAAGAGCATTAAACGGTCTGAAAAAATAGGAGGAGCATGAAGCGGTGTTGAAAAACATGAAGAGCCTGAAATGATGTGAAAAATATGAAGAGCTTCAACAGGTGTGTAAAAGATGAGGAGCATGAAACGGTCGGAAAAATAGGAGGAGCATGAAATGGTGTTCAAAACATGAAGAGCCTGAAAAGGTGTGAAAAATATGAAGAGCTTCAAAGGTATCAAAAATATGAGGAGCATGAAACGGTCTGAAAAATAGGAAGAGCATGAAGTGGTTGTGAAAAACATGAAGAGACTGAAAAGGTGTGCGAAATACGAAGAGGTTCAAAAGGTGTGAAATACATGAGGAGCATGAAACGGTCTGAAAAATAGGAGGAGCATGAAGCGGTGTTCGAAAACATGAAGAGCCTGAAAAAGTGTGAAAAATATGAAGAGCTTCAAAAAGTGTGAAAAATATGAGGAGCATAAGCGATCTGAAAAATAGGTGGAGCAGGAAGCGGTGTTCAAAAACATGAAGAGCCTGACAGGTGTGAAAAGTATGAAGAGCTTCAAAAAGTGTGAAAAATATGAAGAGCTTCAAAAAGTGTGAAAAATATGAGGAGCATGAAATGGTCTGAAAAACAGGAGAAGAATGAAGAGGTGTTTAAAAACATGAAGAGCCTGAAAAGGTGTGAAATATATGACGAACTTCAAAAGGTTTCAAAAATATGAGGAGCATGAAACGGTCTGAAACATAGGAGGAGCATGAAGCAGTGTTCAAAAACATGAAGAGCATGAAAAGGTGTGAAGAAAATGAAGAGTTTCAAAAGTTGACATAAATATGAGGAGAATGAAACAGTCTGAAAAATATGAGGAGCATGAAACGGTGTTGAAAAAGATGAAGAGCCTGAAAAGGTGTGAAAAATATGAAGAGCTTCAAAAAGTGTCAAAAATATGAAGAGAATGAAACAGTCCGAAAAATAGGAGGACCATGAAAAGGTGTTGAAAAACATGAAGAGGGTGAAAATATGTGTAAAATATGAAGAGCTTCAAAAGGTGTGAAAAATATGAAGAGCTTCAAAAGGTGTGAAAAATATGAAGAGCTTCAAAAGGTGTCAAATATATGAGGAGCATGAAACGGTCAAAAAATAGGAGGAGTATGAAGCGATGTTGAAAAACATGAAGAGTCTGAAAAGGTGTGAAATATATGAAGAGCTTCAAAAGGTGTGAAATATAGGAGGAGCATGAAGCGGTGTTCAAAAACATGAAGAGCCTGAAAAGGTGTGAAATATATGAAGAGCTTCAAAAGGTGTCAAAAATAAGAGGAGCATGAAGCGGTGTTCAGAAACATGAAGAGCTTGAAAAGGTGTGAAATATATGAAGAGCTTCAAAAAGTGTGAAATATAGGAGGAGCATGAAGCGGTGTTCAGAAACATGAAGAGCCTTAAAAGGTGTGAAATATATGAAGAGCTTCAAAAGTTGTCAAATATGAGTAGCATAAAACGGTCTCAAAATATGACGAGCATGAAGCGGTGTTGAAAAACATGTAGAGCCTGAAAAGGTGTGAAATACATGAAGAGCTTCAAAAGGTGTCAAAATATGAGTAGCATAAAACGGTCTCAAAAATATGGGGAGCATGAAGCGGTGTTGAAAATCATGAAGAGCCTGAAAAGGTGTGAATAATATGAAGAGATTCAAAAGGTGTCAAACATATGAGGAGCATGAAAGTGTGTTGAAAAACATGAAGAGCCTGAAAAGGTGTGAAAAATATGAGGAGCTTCAAAAGTTGTCAAAAATATGAGGAGCATGAAACGGTCTGAAAATTAGGAGGAGCATGAAATGGTGTTCAAAACATGAAGAGCTTGAAAAGGTGTGAAAAATATTAAGAGCTTCAAAAGTATCAAAAATATGAGGAGCATGAAACGGCCTGAAAAATAGGAAGAGCATGAAGCGGTGTTGAATAACATGAAGATCTTGAAAAGGTGTGAACAATATTAGGAGCATGAAACGGTCTCAAAAATATGAGGAGCATGAAGCAGTGTTGAAAATCATGAAGAGCCTGAAAAGGTGTGAAAAATATGAAGAGATTCGAAAGGTGTCAAACATATGAGGACCATGAAACTGTGTTGAAAAACAAGAAGAGCATGAAAAGGTGTGAAAAATATGAGGAGCATGAAAAGGTCTGAAAAATAGGAGGAGCATGAAATGTTGTTGAAAAACATGAAGAGCAAGAAAAGGTGTGAAAAATATGAAGAGTTTCAAAGGTTTGAAATACATGAGGATCATGAAAAGGTTTGAAAAATAGGAGGAGCATGAAGCGGTGTTCAAAAATATGAAGAGCCTGAAAAGGCTTGAAAAATATGAAGAGCTTCAAAAGGTGTGAAATAAATGAGGAGCATGAAATGGTCTGAAAAATAGGAGGAGCATGAAGCGGTGTTCAAAAACATGAAGAGCCTGAAAAGGCTTGAAAAATATGAAGAGCTTCAAAAGGTGTGAAATAAATGAGGAGCATGAAACGGTCTCCAAAATAGTAGGAGCATGAAGCGGTGTTCAAAAACATGGAGAGCCTGAAAAGTTTTGAAAAATATGAAGAACTTCAAAAGGTGTCAAAAATATGAGGAGCATGAAACGGTCTGAAAAATAGGAGCAGCATGAAATGGTGTTGAAAAACATGAAGATCCTGAAAAGCTGTGAAAAATATGAAGAGCTTCAAAAGGTGTGAAATATATGAGGAGCATGAAACGGTCTGAAAAATCGGAGGAGCATGAAGCTGTGCTCAAAAAAATGAAGATCCAGAAAAGGTGTGAAAAATATGAAGAGCTTCGAAAGGTGTGACAAATATGAGGAGCATGAAACGGTCTGAAAATTTGGAGGAGTATGAAACGTGCTGAAAAATAGGAGGAGCATGAAACTGTCAGAAAAATAGGAGGATCATGAAGCCGTGTTGAAAAACATGAAGAGCGTGAAAGGTTGTGAAAAATAGGAGGAGATTCAAAATGTGAGAGAAATATGAGGAGCATGAAACGGTCTGAAAATAGGAGGAGCATGAAGAGGTGTTCAAAAACATGAAGAGCCTGAAAAGGTGTGAGAAATATGAAGAGCTTCAAAAGGTGTCAAAAATGAGAAGAGCATAAAGGGGTCTGAAAAATAGGAGGAGCATGACGTGGTGTTGAAAAAAATGAAGAGCCTGAAAAGGTGTGAAATATATGAGGGCTTCAAAAGGTCTCAAAAATATGGGGAGAATGAAACGGTCTGAAAAATAGGAGGAGCATGAAACGGTGTTCAAAAACATGAAGAGCCTGTAAAGGTGTGAAAAATATGAAGAGCTTCAAAAGGTGTGAAATACATGAGAAGCATGAAACTCTCTGAAAAATAAAAGGAGCAAGAAGGGGTGTTCAAAAACATGAAGAGGTTGAAAAGGTGTGAAAAACATGAAGAGCTTAAAAAGGTGTGGAAAATATGAGGAGCATGAAACGGTCTGAAAAAAAAGGAGGAGCATGAAACGGTGATCAAAAACATGAAGAGCATGAAAAGGTGTGAAAAATATGAAGAGCTTCAAAAGGTGTGCAATACATGAGGAACATGAAACGGTCTGAAATTTAGGAGAAGCATTAAGTGGTGTGGAAAAACATGAAGAGCCTGAAAAGGTGTGAAAAATATGAAGAGCTTCAAAAGTTGTGAAAAATATGAGGAGCATGAAACGGTCTGAAAAATAGAAGCGGCATGAAATGGTGTTGAAAAATATGAAGAGCGTAAAAAGGTGTGAAAAATACGAGGAGCATGATACTGCCTGAAAAATATGAGGAGCATGAAGTGGTGTGGAAGAAATGAAGAGCCTGAAAAGGTGCGAAATATATTAAGAGCATCAATAGGTGTCAAAAATATGAGGAGCATGAAACGGTCTGCAAAAAGGAGGAGCATGAAGTGGTGTTGATAAACTTGAAGAGCCTGAAAAGGTGTTAAAAATATGAAAAGCTACAAAAGGTGGGAAAAATATGAGGAGCATGAAACGGTCTGAAAAATAGGAGGAGCATGAAGCGGTGTTCAAAAACATGAAGAGCCTGAAAAGGTGTGAGAAATATGAAGAGCTTCAAAAGGTGTCAAAAATATGAGGAGCATGAAACGATCTGAAAAATAGAAGGAGCATGAAGCGGTGTTGAAAAACATGAAGAGCCTGAAAAGATGTGAGAAATATGAAAAGCTTCAAAAGGTGTGAAATACATGAGGAGCATGAAAGAGCTGAAAATTAGGAGAAGCATGAAGTGGTGTGGAAAAACATGAAGAGCCTGAAAAGGTGTGAAAAATATGAAGAGCTTCAAAAGGTGTGAAATACATGAGGAGCATGAAACTCTCTGAAAAATATAAGGAGCATGAAGTGGTGTTCAAAAACATGAAGAGCCTGAAAAGGTGTAAAAAATATGAAGAGCTTCAAAAGGTGTGAAAAATATGAGGAGCATGTTATGGTTTGAAAAATAGGATTAGCATGAAGAGGTGTTCAAAAACATGAAGAGCCTGAAAAGTTGTGAAAACTATGAAAAGCTTCAAAAGGTGTCAAAAATGAGATGAGCATGAAACTGTCTGAAATATAGGAGGAGTATGAAGCGGTGTTCAAAACATGAAGAGCCCGAAAAGGTGTGAAAAATATGAAGAGCTTCAAAAGGTGTCAAATATATGAGGAGCATGAAACGGTCTGAAAAAGAGGAGGAGCATGAAGCGGTGTTGAAAAACATGAAGAGCCTGAAAAGGTGTGAAAAATATGAAAAGATTCAAAAGGTGTGAAATACATGAGGAGCATGAAAGAGCTGAAAATTAGGAGAAGCATGAAGTGGTGTGGAAAAACATGAAGAGCCTGAAAAGGTGTGAAAAATATGAAGAGCTTCAAAAGGTGTGAAATACATGAGGAGCATGAAACTCTCTGAAAAATAGGAGGAGCATGAAGCGGTGTTCAAAAATATGAAGAGCCTGAAAAGGTGTGAACAATATGAAGAGCTTCAAAAATATGAAAAATATGAAGAGCTTCAAAAGGTGTGAAAAATATGAAGAGCTTCAAAAGCTGTGAAATATATGAGGAGCATGAAACGGTCTGAAAAATAGCAGGATCATGAAGCGGTGTTGAAAAACATGAAGAGTCTGAAAACGTGTGAAAATATGAAGAGCTTCAAAAATATGAAAAATATGAAGAGCTTCAAAAGATGTGAAAAATATGAAGAGCTTCAGAAGGTGTCAAAAATATGAGGAGCATGAAACGATCTGAAAAATAGAAGGAGCATGAAGCGGTGTTGAAAAACATGAAGAGCCTGAAAAGGTGTGAGAAATATGAAAAGCTTCAAAAGGTGTGAAATACATGAGGAGCATGAAAGAGCTGAAAATTAGGAGAAGCATGAAGTGGTGTGGAAAAACATGAAGAGCCTGAAAAGGTGTGAAAAATATGAAGAGCTTCAAAAGGTGTGAAATACATGAGGAGCATGAAACTCTCTGAAAAATATAAGGAGCATGAAGTGGTGTTCAAAAACATGAAGAGCCTGAAAAGGTGTAAAAAATATGAAGAGCTTCAAAAGGTGTGAAAAATATGAGGAGCATGTTATGGTTTGAAAAATAGGATTAGCATGAAGAGGTGTTCAAAAACATGAAGAGCCTGAAAAGTTGTGAAAACTATGAAAAGCTTCAAAAGGTGTCAAAAATGAGATGATCATGAAACTGTCTGAAATATAGGAGGAGTATGAAGCGGTGTTCAAAACATGAAGAGCCCGAAAAGGTGTGAAAAATATGAAGAGCTTCAAAAGGTGTCAAATATATGAGGAGCATGAAACGGTCTGAAAAAGAGGAGGAGCATGAAGCGGTGTTGAAAAACATGAAGAGCCTGAAAATGTGTGAAAAATATGAAAAGATTCAAAAGGTGTGAAATACATGAGGAGCATGAAAGAGCTGAAAATTAGGAGAAGCATGAAGTGGTGTGGAAAAACATGAAGAGCCTGAAAAGGTGTGAAAAATATGAAGAGCTTCAAAAGGTGTGAAATACATGAGGAGCATGAAACTCTCTGAAAAATAGGAGGAGCATGAAGCGGTGTTCAAAAATATGAAGAGCCTGAAAAGGTGTGAACAATATGAAGAGCTTCAAAAATATGAAAAATATGAAGAGCTTCAAAAGGTGTGAAAAATATGAAGAGCTTCAAAAGCTGTGAAATATATGAGGAGCATGAAACGGTCTGAAAAATAGCAGGATCATGAAGCGGTGTTGAAAAACATGAAGAGTCTGAAAACGTGTGAAAATATGAAGAGCTTCAAAAATATGAAAAATATGAAGAGCTTCAAAAGATGTGAAAAATATGAAGAGCTTCAGAAGGTGTCAAAAATATGAGGAGCAAGAAACGGTCTGCAAAATAGGAGGAGCATGAAATGATGTTCAAAAACATGAAGAGCCTGAAATCGTGTGAAAAATATGAAGAGCTTCAAAAGGTGTGAAAAATATGAGGAGCATGAAACGGTCTAAAAAAAAGGAGGAGCATGAAGCGGTGTTCAAAAATATGAAGAGCCTGAAAAGGTGTGAAAAATATGAAGAGCTTCAAAAGGTGTCAAAAATATGAGGAGCATGAAACGGTCTGAAAAATAGGAGGAGCATGAAGCGGTGTTGAAAAACAGGAAGAGCCTGAAAAGGTGTGAGAAATATGAAGAGCTTCAAAATGTGTCAAAAATATGAGGAGCATGAAACGGTCTGAAAAAGAGGAAGAGCATGAAGCGGTGTTGAAAAACATGAAGAGCCTGAAAACGTGTGAAAAATATGAAAAGCTTCAAAAGGTGTGAAATACACGAGGAGCATGAAAGAGCTGAAAATTTGGAGAAGCATGAAGTGGTGTGGAAAAACATGAAGAGCCTGAAAAGGTGTGAAAAATATGAAGAGCTTCTGAAGGTGTGAAATACATGAGGAGCATGAAACTCTCTGAAAAATATAAGGAGCATGAAGTGGTGTTCAAAAACATGAAGAGCCTGAAAAGGTGTAAAAAATATGAATAGCTTCAAAAGGTGTGAAAAATATGAGGAGCATGTTATGGCTTGAAAAATAGGATTAGCATGAAGAGGTGTTCAAAAACATGAAGAGCCTGAAAAGTTGTGAAAAATATGAAAAGCTTCAAAAGGTGTCAAAAATGAGATGAGCATGAAACTGTCTGAAATATAGGAGGAGTATGAAGCGGTGTTCAAAACATGAAGAGCCCGAAAAGGTGTGAAAAATATGAAGAGCTTCAAAAGCTGTCAAAAATATGAGGAGCATGAAACGGGCTGAAAAAGAGGAGGAGCATGAAGCGGCGTTGAAAAACATGAAGAGCCTGAAAAGGTGTGAAAAATATGAAAAGCTTCAAAGGTGTGAAATACATGAGGAGCATGAAAGAGCTGAAAATTAGGAGAAGCATGAAGTGGTGTTGAAAAACATGAAGAGCCTGAAAAGGTGTGAAAAATATGAAGAGCTTCAGAAGGTGTGAAATACATGAGGAGCATGAAACTCTCTGAAAAATAGGAGGAGCATGAAGCGGTGTTCAAAAATATGAAGAGCCTGAAAAGGTGTGAAAAATATGAAGAGCTTCAAAAATATGAAAAATATGAAGAGCCTCAAAAGGTGTGAAAAATATGAAGAGCTTCAAAAGGTGTGAAATATATGAGGAGCATGAAACGGTCTGAAAATAGCAGGATCATGAAGCGGTGTTGAAAAACATGAAGAGTCTGAAAACGTGTGAAAATATGAAGAGCTTCAAAAGGTGTGAAAAATATGAGGAGCATGAAACGGTCTAAAAAATAGGAGGAGCATGAAGCGGTGTTCAAAAATATGAAGAGCCTGAAAAGGTGTGAAAAATATGAAGAGCTTCAAAAGGTGTCAAAAATATGAGGAGCATGAAACGGTCTGAAAAATAGGAGGAGCATGAAGCGGTGTTGAAAAACATGAAGAGCCTGAAAAGATGTGAGAAATATGAAGAGCTTCAAAAGGTGTCAAAAATATGAGGAGCATGAAACGGTCTGAAAAAGAGGAGGAGCATGAAACGGTGTTGAAAAACATGAAGAGCCTGAAAAGGTGTGAAAAATATGAAAAGCTTCAAAAGGTGTGAAATACATGAGGAGCATGAAAGAGCTGAAAATTAGGAGAAGCATGAAGTGGTGTGGAAAAACATGAAGAGCCTGAAAAGGTGTGAAAAATATGAAGAGTTTCAAAAGGTGTCAAAAATATGAATAGCATGAAAAGGTCTGCAAAAAAGGAGCATGAAGTGGTGTTGAAAAACATGAAGAGCCTGAAAAGGTGTGAAAAATATGAACAGTTTCAAAAGGTGTCAAAAATATGAGGAGCATGAAACGGTCTGAAAAATAGGAGGAACATGAAGAAGTGTTCAAAAACATGAAGAGCCTGAAAAGGTGTGAAAAATATGAAGAGCTTCAAAAGGTGTGAAATATATGAGGAGCATGAAACTCTCTGAAAAATAGAAGGAGCATGATGTGGTGTTCAAAAACATGAAGAGCCTGAAAACGTGTGAAAAATACGAAGAGCTTCAGAGGTGTGAAAAATATGAGGAGAATGATACGGTTTGAAAAATAGGAGGAGCATGAAGCGGTGTTGAAAAACATGAAGAGTCTGAAAACGTGTGAAATTATGAAGAACTTCAAAAATATGAAAAATATGAAGAGCTTCAAAAGGTGTGAACAATATGAAGAGCTTCAAAAGGTGTCAAAATGAGATGAACATGAAACGGTCTGAAACATAGGAGGAGCATGAAGCGGTGTTGAAAATCATAAAGAGCCTGAAAATTTGTGAAAAATATGAAGAGCTTCAGAATATGTGAAAAACATGAAGAGCTTCAAAAAGTGTCAAAATGAGATGAGCATGAAACGGTCTGAAAAAGAAGAGGAGCATGAAGTGGTGTTGAAAATAATGAAAAGCCTGAAAAGGTGTGAAAAATATGAAGAGCTTCAAAAGGTGTCAAAAATATGAGGAGAATGAAACGGACTGTAAAATAGGAGGAGCATGAAATGGTGTTCAAAAACATGAAGAGCCTGAAAAGGTGTGAAAAATAAGAAGAGCTTCAAAAGGTGTCAAAAATATGAGAAGCATGAAAAGTTCTGAAAAATAGGAGGAGCATGAAGCGGTGTTCAAAAACAGGAAGACCCTGAAAAGTAGTGAAAAATATGAAGAGCTTCAAAAGGTGTCAAAAATATGAGGAGCACGAAACGGTCTGAAAAATAGGAGGACTATGAAACGGTGTTCAAAAACATGAAGAGCCTGAAAAGGTGTGGAAAATATGAAGAGCTTCAAAACGTGTCAAAAATATGAGGAGCATGAAACGGTCTGAAAAATAGGAGGAGCAAGAAAGGGTGTTGAACAACATGAAGAGCCTGAAAACGTGTGAAAAATATGAAGAGCTTCAAAAGATGTGAAAAATATGAAGAGCTTCAAAAGGTGTCAAAAATGAGATGAGCATGAAACCGTCTGAAAAATAGGAGGAGCATGAAGTAGTGTTGAAAAACATGAAGAACCTGAAAAGCTGTGAGAAACATGAAGAGCTTCAAAATGTGTCAAATATATGAGGAGCATGAAACGGTCTGAAAAAGAGGAGGAGCAGGAAGCGGTGTTGAGAAACATGAAGAGCCTGAAAATGTGTGAAAAATATGAAGAGCTTCTAAAGGTGTCAAAAATATGAGGAGCATGAAACGGTCTTAAAAATACGAGGAGCATGAAGTGGTGTTGAAAAACATGAACAGCCTGAAATGGTGTGAAATATATGAAGAGCTTTTAAAGGTGTCAAAAATATGAGGAGCATGAATCGGTCTAAAAAATAGGAGGATCATGAAAAGTTGTTGAAAAACATGAAGATCCTGAAAAGATGTGAAAATTATGAAGAGCTTCAAAAGGTGTGAAATATATGAAGAGCTTCAAAAGGTGTCAAAAATGAGATGAGCATGAAATGGTCTGAAAAATAGGAGGAGCATGAAGCAGTGTTGAAAAAAATGAAGAGACTGAAAAGATGTGAAAAATATGAACAGCTTCAAAAGGTGGAAAAATATGAGGAGCATGAAACGGTCTAAAAAATAGGAGTACCATGAACCGGTGTTGAAAAACATGAAGAGCCAGAAAAGGTGTGAAAAATATTAAGAGCTTCAAAATGTGTGAAAAATATGAAGAGCTTCAAAAGGTGTCAAAAAAGAGATGAGCATGAAACGGTCTGAAAATTAGGAGGAGAATGAAGTGGTGCTGAAAAAAATGAGGAGCCTGAAAAGGTGTGAAAAATATGAAGAGCTTCAAAAGGTGTCAAAAATGAGATCATCATGAAACGGTCTGAAAAATAGGAGGTGCATGAGGTGGTGTTGAAAAAAAAGAAGAGACTGAAAAGGTGTGAAATATATGAAGAGCTTCAAAAGATGTCAAAATATGAGCAGCATGATACGGTCTGAAAAATAGGAGGAGCATGAAGCGGTGTTCAAAACATGAAGAGCCTGAAAAATTGTGAAAAATATGAAAAGCTTCCAAAGGTGTCAAAAATGAGATGAGCATGAAACGGTCTGAAAAATAGGAGGAGCATGAAGCGGTGTTGAAAAAATGAAGAGCCGGAAAAGGTGTGAAAAATATGAAGAGCATCAAAAGGTGTCAAAAATATGAGGAGTATGAAACGGTCTGAAAAATAGGAGGAGCATGAAGCGGTGTTGCAAAACATGAGGAGCCTGAAAAGGTGTGAAAAATATGAAGAGCTTCAAAAGGTGAGAAAAATAGGAGGTGCATGAAACGGTCTGAAAAAGAGGAGGAGCATGAAGCGGCGTTGAAAAACATGAAGAGCCTGAAAAGGTGTGAAAAATATGAAGAGCTTCATAAGGTGTGAAATACATGAGGAGCATGAAACTCTCTGAAAAATAGGAGGAGCATGAAGTGGTGTTCAAAAATATGAAGAGCCTGAAAAGGTGTGAAAAATATGAAGAGCTTCAAAAATATGAAAAATATGAAGAGCCTCAAAAGGTGTGAAAAATATGAAGAGCCTCAAAAGGTGTGAAAAATATGAAGAGCTTTAAAAGGTGTCAAAAATGAGATGAGCATGAAACGGTCTGAAAAATAGGAGGAGCAAGAAGCGGTGTTGAAAAACATAAAGAGCATGAAAACGTATGAAGAATATGAAGAGCTTCAAAAGGTGTGAAAAATATGAAGAGCTTTAAAAGGTGTCAAAAATGAGATGAGCATGAAACGGTCTGAAAAATAGGTGGAGCATGAAGTGGTATTGAAAAACATGAAGAGCCTGAAAAGGTGTGAATGATATGAAGAGCTTCAAAAGGTCTCAAAAATATGAGGAGCATGAAACGGTCTGAAAAATAGGAACAGCATGAAGCGGTGTTGCAAAACATGAAGAGCCTGAAAAGGTGTCAAAAATATGAAGAGCTTCAAAAGGTGTGAAATACATGAGGAGCATTAAACGCCCTGAAAAATAGGAGGAGCATGCAGAGGTGTTCAAAAACATGAAGAGCCTGAAAAGGTGTCAAAAATATGAAGAGATTCAAAAGGTGTGAAAAATATGAAGAGCTTCAAAATGTTTCAAAAATGAAATGAGCATGAAACGGTCTGAAAAAGCTGAGGAGCATGAAGTGGTGTTGAAACACATGAAGAGCCTGAAAAGGTGTGAAAAATATGAAGAGGTTCAAAGGTGTGAAATACATAAGGATCATGAAATGGTTTGAAAAATACGAGGAGCATGAAGCAGTGTTCAAAAACATGAAGAGCCTGAAAAGGTTTGAAAAATATGAAGAGCTTCAAGAGGTGTCAAAAATATGAGGAGCATGAAACCGTCTGAAAAATAGGAGGAGCATGAAGCGGTGTTGAAAAACATGAAGAGCGTGAAAACGAGTGAAAAATATGAAGAGCTTCAAAAGGTATGAAAAATATGAAGAGCTTCAAAAGGTGTCAAAAAAGAGATGAGCATGAAATCGTCTGAAAAATAGGTGGAGCATGAAGCGGTGTTGAAAAACATGAAGAGCCTGAAAAGATGTGAAAAATATGAAGAGCTTCAAAAGGTGTCAAAAATATGAGGAGCATGAAACGGTCTGAAAAATAGGAGGAGCATGAAACCGTGTTCAAAAACATGAAGAGACTGAAAAGGGTGAAAAATATGAAGAGCTTCAAAAGGTGTGAAAAATAGGAGGAGCATGAAGCGGTGTGCAAAAACATGAAAAGCCTGAAAAGGTGTGAAAAATATGAAGAGCATCAAAAGGTGTCAAAAATATGAGGAGCATGAAACGGTCTGAAAAATAGGAGGAGCATGAAGCGGTGTTGAAAAACATGAAGAGCCTGAAAAGGTGTTAAAAATATGAAGAGTTTCAAAAGGTGTCAAATATATGAGCAGCAAGATTCGGTCTGAAATATAGGAGTAGCATGAAACGGTGTTCAAATACATGCAGAGCCTGAAAAGTTGTGAAAAATATGAAGAGCTTCAAATGGTGTCAAATATATGAAGAGCTTCAAAAGGTGTCAAAAATGAGATGAGCATGAAACGGTCTGAAAAATAGGAGGAGCAAGAAGTCGTGTTCCAAAAAATGAAGAGCCTGAGAAGGTGTGAAATATATCAAGAACTTCAAAATGTGTCAAAAATATGAGGAGCATGAAATGGTCTGAAAAATAGGAGGAGCATGAAACGGTGTTGAAAACATGCAGAGCCTGAAAAGGTGTGAAAAATATGAAGAACTTCAAAAGGTGTGAAATATATGAGGAGCATGAAACGGTCTTAAAAATAGGAGGAGCATGAAGCGGTTTTCAAAAATATGAAGAGCCTGAAAAGGTGTGAAAAATATGAGGAGCTTCAAAAGGTATGAAATACATGAGGAGTATGAAACTGTCTTGAAAATAGGAGGAGCATGAAGCGGTGCTAAAAAACATGAAGAGGCTTAAAAGGTGTGAAAAATATGAAGAGCTTCAAAAGGTGTGAAAAATATGAGGAGCATGAAACGGTCTGAAAAATAGGAGGAGCATGAAGCCGTGTTGAAAAACATGAAGAGCCTGAAAAAGTGTGAAATATATGAAGAGGTTCAAAAGGTGTAAAAAATATGAGGAGATTCAAAAGGTATCAAAAATATGAGGAGCATGAAACGGTCTGAAAAAGAGGAGGAGCATGAATCGGTGTTGAAAATCATGAAGAGCCTGAAAACGTGTGAGAAATATGAAGAGCTTCAAAAGGTGTCAAAAATATGAAGAGCTTCAAAAGGTTTCAAAAATGAGAGGAGTATGAAGCAGTCTGAAAAATAAGAGGAGCATGAAGCGGTGTTCAAAAACATGAAGAGCCTGAAAAGGTGTGAAAAATATGAAGAGCTTCAAAAGGTGTCAAAAATGAGATGAGCATGAAACGGTCTGAAAAATAGGAGGAGCATGAAGTGGTGTTGAAAAAAAAGAAGAGACGGAAAAGGTGTGAAATATATGAAGGGCTTCAAAAGGTGTCAAAAATATGAGGAGAATGAAACGGTCTGAAAATAGGAGGAGCATGAAGCGGTGTTCAAAAACATGAAGAGCCTGAAAAGGTGTGAAAAATATGAAGAGCTTCAAAAGGTGTCAAAAATATGAGGAGCATGAAACGGTTTGAAAAATAGGAGGAGCATGAAGCGGTGTTCAAAAACAGGAAAAGCCTGAAAAGTTGTGAAAAATATGAAGAGCTTCAAAAGTTGTCAAAAATATGAGGAGCATGAAAAGGTCAGAAAAATAGGAGGATCATGAAGCGGTGTTCAAAAACATGAAGAGCCTGAAAAGGTGTGCAAAATATGAAGAGCTTCAAAAGGTGTCAAAAATATGAGGAGCATGAAACGGTCTGCAAAAAAGGAGGAGCATGAAGTGGTGTTGAAAAAATTCAAGAGCCTGACAAGGTGTGAAAAATATGAAAAGCTTCAAAAGTTGTCAAAAATATGAGGAGCATGAAACGGTCTGAAAAATAGGAGGAGCATGAAGTGGTGTTCAAAAACATGAAGAGCCTGAAAAGGTGTGAAAAATATGAAGAGCTTCAAAAGGTGTCAAAAATATGAGGAGCATGAAACGGTCTGAAAAATAGGAGGAGCATGAAGTGGTGTTGAAAAACATGAAGAGTCTGAAAACGTGTGAAATTATGAAGAACTTCAAAAATATGCAAAATATGAAGAGCTTCAAAAGGTGTGAAAAATATGAAGAGCTTCAAAAGGTGTCAAAATGAGATGAACATGAAACGGTCTGAAAAATAGGAGGAGCATGAAGCGGTGTTGAAAATCATAAAGAGCCTGAAAATTTGTGAAAAATATGAAGAGCTTCAGAAGATGTGAAAAACATGAAGAACTTCAAAAGGTATCAAAATGAGATGAGCATGAAACGGTCTGAAAAATAAGAGGAGCATGAAGTGGTGTTGAAAATAATGAAAAGCCTGAAAAGGTGTGAAATATATGAAGAGCTTCAAAAGGTGTCAAAAATATGAGGAGAATGAAACGGTCTGTAAAATAGGAGGAGCATGAAATGGTGTTCAAAAACATGAAGAGCCTGAAAAGGTGTGAAAAATATGAAGAGCTTCAAAAGGTGTCAAAAATATGAGGAGCATGAAACGGTCTGAAAAATAGGAGGAGCATGAAACCGTGTTCAAAAACATGAAGAGACTGAAAAGGGTGAAAAATATGAAGAGCTTCAAAAGGTGTGAAAAATAGGAGGAGCATGAAGCGGTGTGCAAAAACATGAAAAGCCTGAAAAGGTGTGAAAAATATGAAGAGCATCAAAAGGTGTCAAAAATATGAGGAGCATGAAACGGTCTGAAAAATAGGAGGAGCATGAAGCGGTGTTGAAAAACATGAAGAGCCTGAAAAGGTGTTAAAAATATGAAGAGTTTCAAAAGGTGTAAAATATATGAGCAGCAAGAATCGGTCTGAAATATAGGAGTAGCATGAAACGGTGTTCAAATACATGCAGAGCCTGAAAAGTTGTGAAAAATATGAAGAGCTTCAAATGGTGTCAAATATATGAAGAGCTTCAAAAGGTGTCAAAAATGAGATGAGCATGAAACGGTCTGAAAAATCGGAGGAGCAAGAAGTCGTGTTCCAAAAAATGAAGAGCCTGAGAAGGTGTGAAATATATCAAGAACTTCAAAATGTGTCAAAAATATGAGGAGCATGAAACGGTCTGAAAAATACGAGGAGCATGAAACGGTGTTGAAAAACATGCAGAGCCTGAAAAGGTGTGAAAAATATGAAGAACTTCAAAAGGTGTGAAATATATGAGGAGCATGAAACGGTCTTAAAAATAGGAGGAGCATGAAGCGGTTTTCAAAAATATGAAGAGCCTGAAAAGGTGTGAAAAATATGAGGAGCTTCAAAAGGTATGAAATACATGAGGAGTATGAAACTGTCTTGAAAATAGGAGGAGCATGAAGCGGTGCTAAAAAACATGAAGAGGCTTAAAAGGTGTGAAAAATATGAAGAGCTTCAAAAGGTGTGAAAAATATGAGGAGCATGAAACGGTCTGAAAAATAGGAGGAGCATGAAGCCGTGTTGAAAAACATGAAGAGCCTGAAAAAGTGTGAAATATATGAAGAGGTTCAAAAGGTGTAAAAAATATGAGGAGATTCAAAAGGTATCAAAAATATGAGGAGCATGAAACGGTCTGAAAAAGAGGAGGAGCATGAATCGGTGTTGAAAATCATGAAGAGCCTGAAAACGTGTGAGAAATATGAAGAGCTTCAAAAGGTGTCAAAAATATGAAGAGCTTCAAAAGGTTTCAAAAATGAGAGGAGTATGAAGCAGTCTGAAAAATAAGAGGAGCATGAAGCGGTGTTCAAAAACATGAAGAGCCTGAAAAGGTGTGAAAAATATGAAGAGCTTCAAAAGGTGTCAAAAATGAGATGAGCATGAAACGGTCTGAAAAATAGGAGGAGCATGAAGTGGTGTTGAAAAAAAAGAAGAGACGGAAAAGGTGTGAAATATATGAAGGGCTTCAAAAAGTGTCAAAAATATGAGGAGAATGAAACGGTCTGAAAATAGGAGGAGCATGAAGCGGTGTTCAAAAACATGAAGAGCCTGAAAAGGTGTGAAAAATATGAAGAGCTTCAAAAGGTGTCAAAAATATGAGGAGCATGAAACGGTTTGAAAAATAGGAGGAGCATGAAGCGGTGTTCAAAAACAGGAAAAGCCTGAAAAGTTGTGAAAAATATGAAGAGCTTCAAAAGTTGTCAAAAATATGAGGAGCATGAAAAGGTCAGAAAAATAGGAGGATCATGAAGCGGTGTTCAAAAACATGAAGAGCCTGAAAAGGTGTGCAAAATATGAAGAGCTTCAAAAGGTGTCAAAAATATGAGGAGCATGAAACGGTCTGCAAAAAAGGAGGAGCATGAAGTGGTGTTGAAAAAATTCAAGAGCCTGACAAGGTGTGAAAAATATGAAAAGCTTCAAAAGTTGTCAAAAATATGAGGAGCATGAAACGGTCTGAAAAATAGGAGGAGCATGAAGCGGTGTTCAAAAACATGAAGAGCCTGAAAAGGTGTGAAAAAGATGAAGAGCTTCAAAAGGTGTCAAAAATATGAGGAGCATGAAACGGTCGGAAAAATAGGAGGAGCATGAAGTGGTGTTGAAAAACATGAAGAGTCTGAAAACGTGTGAAATTATGAAGAACTTCAAAAATATGCAAAATATGAAGAGCTTCAAAAGGTGTGAAAAATATGAAGAGCTTCAAAAGGTGTCAAAATGAGATGAACATGAAACGGTCTGAAAAATAGGAGGAGCATGAAGCGGTGTTGAAAATCATAAAGAGCCTGAAAATTTGTGAAAAATATGAAGAGCTTCAGAAGATGTGAAAAACATGAAGAACTTCAAAAGGTGTCAAAATGAGATGAGCATGAAACGGTCTGAAAAATAAGAGGAGCATGAAGTGGTGTTGAAAATAATGAAAAGCCTGAAAAGGTGTGAAATATATGAAGAGCTTCAAAAGGTGTCAAAAATATGAGGAGAATGAAACGGTCTGTAAAATAGGAGGAGCATGAAATGGTGTTCAAAAACATGAAGAGCCTGAAAAGGTGTGAAAAATATGAAGAGCTTCAAAAGGTGTCAAAAATATGAGGAGCATGAAAAGTTCTGAAAAATAGGAGGAGCATGAAGCGGTGTTCAAAACAGGAAGACCCTGAAAAGTAGTGAAAAATATGAAGAGCTTCAAAAGGTGTCAAAAATATGAGGAGCATGAAACGGTCTGAAAAATAGGAGGACTATGAAACGGTGTTCAAAAACATGTAGAGCCTGAAAAGGTGTGAAAAATATGAAGAGCTTCAAAACGTGTCAAAAATATGAGGAGCATGAAATGGTCTGAAAAATAGGAGGAGCAAGAAAGGGTGTTGAACAACATGAAGAGCCTGAAAACGTGTGAAAAATATGAAGAGCTTCAAAAGATGTGAAAAATATGAAGAGCTTCAAAAGGTGTCAAAAATGAGATGAGCATGAAACCGTCTGAAAAATAGGAGGAGCATGAAGTAGTGTTGAAAAACATGAAGAACCTGAAAAGCTGTGAGAAACATGAAGAGCTTCAAAATGTGTCAAAAATATGAGGAGCATGAAACGGTCTGAAAAAGAGGAGGAGCAGGAAGCGGTGTTGAGAAACATGAAGAGCCTGAAAATGTGTGAAAAATATGAAGAGCTTCTAAAGGTGTGAAATATATGAGGTGCAAGAAACGGTCTGAAAAATAGGAGGAGCATGAAGCAGTGTTGAAAAACATGAAGAGCCTGAAAAGGTGTGAAAAATATGAAGAGCTTCAAAAGGTGTCAAAATTATAAGGAGCATGAAACGTTCTGAAAAATAGGAGGAGCATGAAGCAGTGTTGAAAAAAATGAAGAACCTGAAAAGGTGTGAAAAATATGAACAGCTTCAAAAGTTGCCAAAAATATGAGGAGCATGAAACGGTCTAAAAAATAGGAGTACCATGAACCGGTGTTGAAAAACATGAAGAGCCAGAAAAGGTGTGTAAAATATTAAGAGCTTCAAAATGTGTGAAAAATATGAAGAGCTTCAAAAGGTGTCAAAAAAGAGATGAGCATGAAACGGTCTGAAAAATAGGAGGAGAATGAAGTGGTGCTGAAAAAAATGAGGAGCCTGAAAAGGTGTGAAAAATATGAAGAGCTTCAAAAGGTGTCAAAAATGAGATGATCATGAAACGGTCTGAAAAATAGGAGGTGCATGAGGTGGTGTTGAAGAAAAAGAAGAGACTGAAAAGGTGTGAAATATATGAAGAGCTTCAAAAGGTGTCAAAATATGAGGAGCATGATACGGTCTGAAAAATAGGAGGAGCATGAAGCGGTGTTCAAAACATGAAGAGCCTGAAAAATTGTGAAAAATATGAAAAGCTTCCAAAGGTGTCAAAAATGAGATGAGCATGAAACGGTCTGAAAAATAGGAGGAGCATGAAGCGGTGTTGAAAAAATGAAGAGCCTGAAAAGGTGTGAAAAATATGAAGAGCATCAAAAGTTGTCAAAAATATGAGGAGTATGAAACGGTCTGAAAAATAGGAGGACCATGAAGCGGTGTTGCAAAACATGAGGAGCCTGAAAAGGTGTGAAAAATATGAAGAGCTTCAAAAGGTGAGAAAAATATGAGGTGCATGAAACGGTCTGAAAAATAGGAGGAGCATGAAGCGGTGTTGAAAAACATGAAGAGCCTGAAAAGGTGTGAAAAATATGAAGAGCTTCAAAAGGTGTGAAATACATGAGGAGCAAGAAACGGTCTGAAAAATAGGAGGAAGAGGAAGAGGTGTTCAAAAATATGAAGAGCCTGAAAAGGTGTGAAAAATATGAAGAGCTTCAAAAGGTGAGAAAAATATGAGGTGCATGAAACGGTCTGAAAAATAGGAGAAGCATGAAGTGGTGTGGAAAAACATCAAGAGCCTGAAAAGGTGTGAAAAATATGAAGGGCTTCAAAAGGTGTGAAATACATGAGGAGCAAGAAACGGTCTGAAAAATAGGAGGAAGAGGAAGAGTTGTTCAAAAATATGAAGAGCCTGAAAAGGTGTGAAAAATATGAAGAGCTTCAAAAGGTGTCAAAAATATGAGGAGCATGAAACGTTGTGAAAAATAGGAGCAGCATGAAACGGTGTTCAAAACCATGAAGACATTGAAAAGGTGTGAAAAATATGAAGAGGTGCAAAAGGTTTGAAATATATGAGGAGCATGAAACGGTCTGAAAAATATGAGGAGCATGAAGCGGTGTTCAAAAACATGAAGAGACTGAAAAGGTGAGAAAAATATGAAGAGCTTCAAAAGGTGTGAAATACATGAGGAGCATTAAACGCCCTGAAAAATAGGAGGAGCATGCAGAGGTGTTCAAAAACATGAAGAGACTGAAAAGGTGTCAAAAATATGAAGAGATTCAAAAGGTGTGAAAAATATGAAGAGCTTCAAAATGTTTCAAAAATGAAATGAGCATGAAACGGTCTGAAAAAGCTGAGGAGCATGAAGTGGTGTTGAAACACATGAAGAGCCTGAAAAGGTGTGAAAAATATGAAGAGGTTCAAAGGTGTGAAATACATGAGGATCATGAAATGGTTTGAAAAATACGAGGAGCATGAAGCAGTGTTCAAAAACATGAAGAGCCTGAAAAGGTTTGAAAAATATGAAGAGCTTCAAAAGGTATCAAAAATATGAGGAGCATGAAACGGTCTGAAAAAGAGGAGGAGCACGAACCGGTGTTGAAAATCATGAAGAGCCTGAAAACGTGTGAGAAATATGAAGAGCTTCAAAAGGTGTCAAAAATATGAAGAGCTTAAAAAGGTGTCAAAAATGAGAGGAGTATGAAGCAGTCTGAAAAATAGGAGGAGCATGAAGCGGTGTTCAAAAACATGAAGAGCTTGAAAAGGTGTGAAAAATATGAAGAGCTTCAAAAGGTGTCAAAAATGAGATGAGCATGAAACGGTCTGAAAAATAGGAGGAGCATGAAGTGGTGTTGAAAAAAAAGAAGAGACGGAAAAGGTGTGAAATATATGAAGGGCTTCAAAAGGTGTCAAAAATATGAGGAGAATGAAACGGTCTGAAAATAGGAGGAGCATGAAGCGGTGTTCAAAAACATGAAGAGCCTGAAAAGGTGTGAAAAATATGAAGAGCTTCAAAAGGTGTCAAAAATATGAGGAGCATGAAACGTTTTGAAAAATAGGAGGAGCATGAAGCGGTGTTCAAAAACAGGAAAAGCCTGAAAAGTTGTGAAAAATATGAAGAGCTTCAAAAGTTGTCAAAAATATGAGGAGCATGAAAAGGTCAGAAAAATAGGAGGATCATGAAGCGGTGTTCAAAAACATGAAGAGCCTGAAAAGGTGTGCAAAATATGAAGAGCTTCAAAAGGTGTCAAAAATATGAGGAGCATGAAACGGTCTGCAACAAAGGAGGAGCATGAAGTGGTGTTGAAAAAATTCAAGAGCCTGACAAGGTGTGAAAAATATGAAAAGCTTCAAAAGTTGTCAAAAATATGAGGAGCATGAAACGGTCTGAAAAATAGGAGGAGCATGAAGCGGTGTTCAAAAACATGAAGAGCCTGAAAAGGTGTGAAAAATATGAAGAGCTTCAAAAGGTGTCAAAAATATGAGGAGCATGAAACGGTCTGAAAAATAGGAGGAGCATGAAGTGGTGTTGAAAAACATGAAGAGTCTGAAAACGTGTGAAATTATGAAGAACTTCAAAAATATGCAAAATATGAAGAGCTTCAAAAGGTGTGAAAAATATGAAGAGCTTCAAAAGGTGTCAAAATGAGATGAACATGAAACGGTCTGAAAAATAGGAGGAGCATGAAGCGGTGTTGAAAATCATAAAGAGCCTGAAAATTTGTGAAAAATATGAAGAGCTTCAGAAGATGTGAAAAACATGAAGAGCTTCAAAAGGTGTCAAAATGAGATGAGCATGAAACGGTCTGAAAAATAAGAGGAGCATGAAGTGGTGTTGAAAATAATGAAAAGCCTGAAAAGGTGTGAAAAATATGAAGAGCTTCAAAAGGTGTCAAAATTATGAGGAGAATGAAACGGTCTGTAAAATAGGAGGAGCATGAAATGGTGTTCAAAAACATGAAGAGCCTGAAAAGGTGTGAAAAATATGAAGAGCTTCAAAAGGTGTCAATAATATGAGGAGCATGAAAAGTTCTGAAAAATAGGAGGAGCATGAAGCGGTGTTCAAAACAGGAAGACCCTGAAAAGTAGTGAAAAATATGAAGAGCTTCAAAAGGTGTCAAAAATATGAGGAGCATGAAACGGTCTGAAAAATAGGAGGACTATGAAACGGTGTTCAAAAACATGAAGAGCCTGAAAAGGTGTGAAAAATATGAAGAGCTTCAAAAGGTGTCAAAATTATGAGGAGAATGAAACGGTCTGTAAAATAGGAGGAGCATGAAATGGTGTTCAAAAACATGAAGAGCCTGAAAAGGTGTGAAAAATATGAAGAGCTTCAAAAGGTGTCAAAAATATGAGGAGCATGAAAAGTTCTGAAAAATAGGAGGAGCATGAAGCGGTGTTCAAAACAGGAAGACCCTGAAAAGTAGTGAAAAATATGAAGAGCTTCAAAAGGTGTCAAAAATATGAGGAGCATGAAATGGTCTGAAAAATAGGAGGAGCAAGAAAGGGTGTTGAACAACATGAAGAGCTGAAAACGTGTGAAAAATATGAAGAGCTTCAAAAGATGTGAAAAATATGAAGAGCTTCAAAAGGTGTCAAAAATGAGATGAGCATGAAACCGTCTGAAAAATAGGAGGAGCATGAAATAGTGTTGAAAAACATGAAGAACCTGAAAAACTGTGAGAAACATGAAGAGCTTCAAAATGTGTCAAAAATATGAGGAGCATGAAACGGTCTGAAAAAGAGGAGGAGCAGGAAGCGGTGTTGAGAAACATGAAGAGCCTGAAAATGTGTGAAAAATATGAAGAGCTTCTAAAGGTGTGAAATATATGAGGTGCAAGAAACGGTCTGAAAAATAGGAGGAGCATGAAGCAGTGTTGAAAAACATGAAGAGCCTGAAAAGGTGTGAAAAATATGAAGAGCTTCAAAAGGTGTCAAAATTATAAGGAGCATGAAACGTTCTGAAAAATAGGAGGAGCATGAAGCAGTGTTGAAAAAAATGAAGAGCCTGAAAAGGTGTGAAAAATATGAACAGCTTCAAAATTTGTCAAAAATATGAGAAGCATGAAACGGTCTAAAAAATAGGAGTACCATGAACCGGTGTTGAAAAACATGAAGAGCCAGAAAAGGTGTGAAAAATATTAAGAGCTTCAAAATGTGTGAAAAATATGAAGAGCTTCAAAAGGTGTCAAAAAAGAGATGAGCATGAAACGGTCTGAAAAATAGGAGGAGAATGAAGTGGTGTTGAAAAAAATGAGGAGCCTGAAAAGGTGTGAAAAATATGAAGAGCTTCAAAAGGTGTCAAAAATGAGATGATCATGAAACGGTCTGAAAAATAGGAGGTGCATGAGGTGGTGTTGAAGAAAAAGAAGAGACTGAAAAGGTGTGAAATATATGAAGAGCTTCAAAAGGTGTCAAAATATGAGGAGCATGATACGGTCTGAAAAATAGGAGGAGCATGAAGCGGTGTTCAAAACATGAAGAGCCTGAAAAATTGTGAAAAATATGAAAAGCTTCCAAAGGTGTTAAAAATGAGATGAGCATGAAACGCTCTGAAAAATAGGAGGAGCATGAAGCGGTGTTGAAAAAATGAAGAGCCTGAAAAGGTGTGAAAAATATGAAGAGCATCAAAAGTTGTCAAAAATATGAGGAGTATGAAACGGTCTGAAAAATAGGAGGACCATGAAGCGGTGTTGCAAAACATGAGGAGCCTGAAAAGGTGTGAAAAATATGAAGAGCTTCAAAAGGTGAGAAAAATATGAGGTGCATGAAACGGTCTGAAAAATAGGAGGAGCATGAAGCGGTGTTGAAAAACATGAAGAGCCTGAAAAGGTGTGAAAAATATGAAGAGCTTCAAAAGGTGTGAAATACATGAGGAGCATGAAACGTGTTGAAAAATAGGAGAAGCATGAAGTGGTGTGGAAAAACATCAAGAGCCTGAAAAGGTGTGAAAAATATGAAGGGCTTCAAAAGGTGTGAAATACATGAGGAGCAAGAAACGGTCTGAAAAATAGGAGGAAGAGGAAGAGGTGTTCAAAAATATGAAGAGCCTGAAAAGGTGTGAAAAATATGAAGAGCTTCAAAAGGTGTCATAAATATGAGGAGCATGAAACGTTGTGAAAAATAGGAGCAGCATGAAACGGTGTTCAAAAACATGAAGACATTGAAAAGGTGTGAAAAATATGAAGAGGTGCAAAAGGTTTGAAATATATGAGGAGCATGAAACGGTCTGAAAAATATGAGGAGCATGAAGCGGTGTTCAAAAACATGAAGAGCCTGAAAAGGTGAGAAAAATATGAAGAGCTTCAAAAGGTGTGAAATACATGAGGAGCATTAAACGCCCTGAAAAATAGGAGGAGCATGCAGAGGTGTTCAAAAACATGAAGAGCCTGAAAAGGTGTCAAAAATATGAAGAGATTCAAAAGGTGTGAAAAATATGAAGAGCTTCAAAATGTTTCAAAAATGAAATGAGCATGAAACGGTCTGAAAAAGCTGAGGAGCATGAAGTGGTGTTGAAACACATGAAGAGCCTGAAAAGGTGTGAAAAATATGAAGAGGTTCAAAGGTGTGAAATACATGAGGATCATGAAATGGTTTGAAAAATACGAGGAGCATGAAGCAGTGTTCAAAAACATGAAGAGCCTGAAAAGGTTTGAAAAATATGAAGAGCTTCAAAAGGTGTCAAAAATATGAGGAGCATGAAACCGTCTGAAAAATAGGAGGAGCATGAAGCGGTGTTGAAAAACATGAAGAGCGTGAAAACGAGTGAAAAATATGAAGAGCTTCAAAAGGTATGAAAAATATGAAGAGCTTCAAAAGGTGTCAAAAAAGAGATGAGCATGAAACGGTCTGAAAAATAGGAGGAGCATGAAGTGGTGTTGAAAAACATGAAGAGTCTGAAAACGTGTGAAATTATGAAGAACTTCAAAAATATGCAAAATATGAAGAGCTTCAAAAGGTGTGAAAAATATGAAGAGCTTCAAAAGGTGTCAAAATGAGATGAACATGAAACGGTCTGAAAAATAGGAGGAGCATGAAGCGGTGTTGAAAATCATAAAGAGCCTGAAAATTTGTGAAAAATATGAAGAGCTTCAGAAGATGTGAAAAACATGAAGAGCTTCAAAAGGTGTCAAAATGAGATGAGCATGAAACGGTCTGAAAAATAAGAGGAGCATGAAGTGGTGTTGAAAATAATGAAAAGCCTGAAAAGGTGTGAAATATATGAAGAGCTTCAAAAGGTGTCAAAATTATGAGGAGAATGAAACGGTCTGTAAAATAGGAGGAGCATGAAATGGTGTTCAAAAACATGAAGAGGCTGAAAAGGTGTGAAAAATATGAAGAGCTTCAAAAGGTGTCAAAAATATGAGGAGCATGAAAAGTTCTGAAAAATAGGAGGAGCATGAAGCGGTGTTCAAAACAGGAAGACCCTGAAAAGTAGTGAAAAATATGAAGAGCTTCAAAAGGTGTCAAAAATATGAGGAGCATGAAACGGTCTGAAAAATAGGAGGACTATGAAACGGTGTTCAAAAACATGAAGAGCCTGAAAAGGTGTGAAAAATATGAAGAGCTTCAAAACGTGTCAAAAATATGAGGAGCATGAAATGGTCTGAAAAATAGGAGGAGCAAGAAAGGGTGTTGAACAACATGAAGAGCTGAAAACGTGTGAAAAATATGAAGAGCTTCAAAAGATGTGAAAAATATGAAGAGCTTCAAAAGGTGTCAAAAATGAGATGAGCATGAAACCGTCTGAAAAATAGGAGGAGCATGAAGTAGTGTTGAAAAACATGAAGAACCTGAAAAGCTGTGAGAAACATGAAGAGCTTCAAAATGTGACAAAAATATGAGGAACATGAAACGGTCTGAAAAAGAGGAGGAGCAGGAAGCGGTGTTGAGAAACATGAAGAGCCTGAAAATGTGTGAAAAATATGAAGAGCTTCTAAAGGTGTGAAATATATGAGGTGCAAGAAACGGTCTGAAAAATAGGAGGAGCATGAAGCAGTGTTGAAAAACATGAAGAGCCTGAAAAGGTGTGAAAAATATGAAGAGCTTCAAAAGGTGTCAAAATTATAAGGAGCATGAAACGTTCTGAAAAATAGGAGGAGCATGAAGCAGTGTTGAAAAAAATGAAGAGCCTGAAAAGGTGTGAAAAATATAAACAGCTTCAAAAGTTGTCAAAAATATGAGAAGCATGAAACGGTCTAAAAAATAGGAGTACCATGAACCGGTGTTGAAAAACATGAAGAGCCAGAAAAGGTGTGAAAAATATTAAGAGCTTCAAAATGTGTGAAAAATATGAAGAGCTTCAAAAGGTGTCAAAAAAGAGATGAGCATGAAACGGTCTGAAAAATAGGAGGAGAATGAAGTGGTGTTGAAAAAAATGAGGAGCCTGAAAAGGTGTGAAAAATATGAAGAGCTTCAAAAGGTGTCAAAAATGAGATGATCATGAAACGGTCTGAAAAATAGGAGGTGCATGAGGTGGTGTTGAAGAAAAAGAAGAGACTGAAAAGGTGTGAAATATATGAAGAGCTTCAAAAGGTGTCAAAATATGAGGAGCATGATACGGTCTGAAAAATAGGAGGAGCATGAAGCGGTGTTCAAAACATGAAGAGCCTGAAAAATTGTGAAAAATATGAAAAGCTTCCAAAGGTGTTAAAAATGAGATGAGCATGAAACGCTCTGAAAAATAGGAGGAGCATGAAGCGGTGTTGAAAAAATGAAGAGCCTGAAAAGGTGTGAAAAATATGAAGAGCATCAAAAGTTGTCAAAAATATGAGGAGTATGAAACGGTCTGAAAAATAGGAGGACCATGAAGCGGTGTTGCAAAACATGAGGAGCCTGAAAAGGTGTGAAAAATATGAAGAGCTTCAAAAGGTGAGAAAAATATGAGGTGCATGAAACGGTCTGAAAAATAGGAGGAGCATGAAGCGGTGTTGAAAAACATGAAGAGCCTGAAAAGGTGTGAAAAATATGAAGAGCTTCAAAAGGTGTGAAATACATGAGGAGCATGAAACGTGTTGAAAAATAGGAGAAGCATGAAGTGGTGTGGAAAAACATCAAGAGCCTGAAAAGGTTTGAAAAATATGAAGGGCTTCAAAAGGTGTGAAATACATGAGGAGCAAGAAACGGTCTGAAAAATAGGAAGAAGAGGAAGAGGTGTTCAAAAATATGAAGAGCCTGAAAAGGTGTGAAAAATATGAAGAGCTTCAAAAGGTGTCATAAATATGAGGAGCATGAAACGTTGTGAAAAATAGGAGCAGCATGAAACGGTGTTCAAAAACATGAAGACATTGAAAAGGTGTGAAAAATATGAAGAGGTGCAAAAGGTTTGAAATATATGAGGAGCATGAAACGGTCTGAAAAATATGAGGAGCATGAAGCGGTGTTCAAAAACATGAAGAGCCTGAAAAGGTGAGAAAAATATGAAGAGCTTCAAAAGGTGTGAAATACATGAGGAGCATTAAACGCCCTGAAAAATAGGAGGAGCATGCAGAGGTGTTCAAAAACATGAAGAGCCTGAAAAGGTGTCAAAAATATGAAGAGATTCAAAAGGTGTGAAAAATATGAAGAGCTTCAAAATGTTTCAAAAATGAAATGAGCATGAAACGGTCTGAAAAAGCTGAGGAGCATGAAGTGGTGTTGAAACACATGAAGAGCCTGAAAAGGTGTGAAAAATATGAAGAGGATCAAAGGTGTGAAATACATGAGGATCATGAAATGGTTTGAAAAATACGAGGAGCATGAAGCAGTGTTCAAAAACATGAAGAGCCTGAAAAGGTTTGAAAAATATGAAGAGCTTCAAAAGGTGTCAAAAATATGAGGAGCATGAAACCGTCTGAAAAATAGGAGGAGCATGAAGCGGTGTTGAAAAACATGAAGAGCGTGAAAACGAGTGAAAAATATGAAGAGCTTCAAAAGGTATGAAAAATATGAAGAGCTTCAAAAGGTGTCAAAAAAGAGATGAGCATGAAACGGTCTGAAAAATAGGAGGAGAATGAAGTGGTGTTGAAAAAAATGAGGAGCCTGAAAAGGTGTGAAAAATATGAAGAGCTTCAAAAGGTGTCAAAAATGAGATGATCATGAAACGGTCTGAAAAATAGGAGGTGCATGAGGTGGTGTTGAAGAAAAAGAAGAGACTGAAAAGGTGTGAAATATATGAAGAGCTTCAAAAGGTGTCAAAATATGAGGAGCATGATACGGTCTGAAAAATAGGAGGAGCATGAAGCGGTGTTCAAAACATGAAGAGCCTGAAAAATTGTGAAAAATATGAAAAGCTTCCAAAGGTGTTAAAAATGAGATGAGCATGAAACGCTCTGAAAAATAGGAGGAGCATGAAGCGGTGTTGAAAAAATGAAGAGCCTGAAAAGGTGTGAAAAATATGAAGAGCATCAAAAGTTGTCAAAAATATGAGGAGTATGAAACGGTCTGAAAAATAGGAGGACCATGAAGCGGTGTTGCAAAACATGAGGAGCCTGAAAAGGTGTGAAAAATATGAAGAGCTTCAAAAAGTGAGAAAAATATGAGGTGCATGAAACGGTGTGAAAAATAGGAAGAGCATGAAGCGGTGTTGAAAAACATGAAGAGCCTGAAAAGGTGTGAAAAATATGAAGAGCTTCAAAAGGTGAGAAAAATATGAGGTGCATGAAACGGTCTGAAAAATAGGAGAAGCATGAAGTGGTGTGGAAAAACATCAAGAGCCTGAAAAGGTGTGAAAAATATGAAGGGCTTCAAAAGGTGTGAAATACATGAGGAGCAAGAAACGGTCTGAAAAATAGGAGGAAGAGGAAGAGGTGTTCAAAAATATGAAGAGCCTGAAAAGGTGTGAAAAATATGAAGAGCTTCAAAAGGTGTCAAAAATATGAGGAGCATGAAACGTTGTGAAAAATAGGAGCAGCATGAAACGGTGTTCAAAAACATGAAGACATTGAAAAGGTGTGAAAAATATGAAGAGGTGCAAAAGGTTTGAAATATATGAGGAGCATGAAACGGTCTGAAAAATATGAGGAGCATGAAGCGGTGTTCAAAAACATGAAGAGCCTGAAAAGGTGAGAAAAATATGAAGAGCTTCAAAAGGTGTGAAATACATGAGGAGCATTAAACGCCCTGAAAAATAGGAGGAGCATGCAGAGGTGTTCAAAAACATGAAGAGCCTGAAAAGGTGTCAAAAATATGAAGAGATTCAAAAGGTGTGAAAAATATGAAGAGCTTCAAAATGTTTCAAAAATGAAATGAGCATGAAACGGTCTGAAAAAGCTGAGGAGCATGAAGTGGTGTTGAAACACATGAAGAGCCTGAAAAGGTGTGAAAAATATGAAGAGGTTCAAAGGTGTGAAATACATGAGGATCATGAAATGGTTTGAAAAATACGAGGAGCATGAAGCAGTGTTCAAAAACATGAAGAGCCTGAAAAGGTTTGAAAAATATGAAGAGCTTCAAAAGGTGTCAAAAATATGAGGAGCATGAAACCGTCTGAAAAATAGGAGGAGCATGAAGCGGTGTTGAAAAACATGAAGAGCGTGAAAACGAGTGAAAAATATGAAGAGCCTCAAAAGGTATGAAAAATATGAAGAGCTTCAAAAGGTGTCAAAAAAGAGATGAGCATGAAACCGTCTGAAAAATAGGTGGAGCATGAAGCGGTGTTGAAAAACATGAAGAGCCTGAAAAGATGTGAAAAATATGAAGAGCTTCAAAAGGTGTCAAAAATATGAGGAGCATGAAACGGTCTGAAAAATAGGAGGAGCTTGAAACCGTGTTAAAAACATGAAGAGACTGAAAAGGGTGAAAAATATGAAGAGCTTCAAAAGGTGTGAAAAATAGGATGAGCATGAAACGGTTTTAAAAAGACGAAGAGCCTAAAAGGTGTGACATATATGAAGAGCTTCAAAAGGTGTGAAATACATGAGGAGGTGGAAACGGTCTGAAAATAGTAGGAGCATGAATCGGCGTTGAAAAACATGAATAGCCTGAAAACGTGTGAAAAATATGAAGAGCTTCAAAAGGTGTGAAATATATGAAGAGCTACAAAAGGTGTCAAAAATATGAGGAGCATGACCCGGTCTGAAATATAGGAGGAGCATGAAGTGATGTTGAAAAACATGAAGTGCCTGAAAAGTTGTGAAATATATGAAGAGCTTCAAAAGGTGTGAAAAATATGAGGAGCTTCAAAAGGTGTCAAAAATATGAGGAGCCTGAAACGGTCTGAAAAATAGGAGGAGCATGATACGGTGTTCAAAAATATGAAGAGCCTGAAAAGGTGTGAAAAACATGAAGATCTTCAAAAGGGGTCAAAAATATGAGGAGCATGAAACGAACTGAAAAATAGGAGGAGCATGAAGTGGTGTTCAAAAACATGAAGAGCTTGAAAAGGTGTGAAAAACATGAAGAGCCTCAAAACGTGTCAAAAATATGAGGAGCATGAAACGGTCTGAAAAATAGGAGGAGCATGAAGCGGTGTTGAAAAACATGAAGAGCCTGAAAACGTGTGAAAAATATGAAGAGCTTCAAAAGGTGTGAAATATATGAAGAGCTTCCAAAGTTGTGAAAAAATGAGGAGGTTCAAAAGGTGTCAAAAATATGAGGAGCATGAAACGGTCTGAAAAATAGGAGGAGCATGAAACGGTGTTCAAAAACATGAAGAGCCTGAAAAGGTGTGAAAAATATGAAGAGCTTGAAAAGGTGTGAAATACATGAGGAGACTGAAGCGGTCTGAAAAATAGGAGGAGCATGAAACGGTGTTGAAATACATGAAGAGCCTGAAAAGGTGTGAAAAATAGGAGGAGCTTCACAAGGTGTCAAATATATAAGGAGCATGAAACGGTCTGAAAAATAGGAGGAGCATGAAGCAGTCGTCAAAAACATGAAGAACCTGAAAAGTTTTGTAAAATATGAAGAGCTTCAAAAGGTGTGAAAAATATGAGGAACATGAAACGGTCTGAAAAATAGGAGCAGCATGAAACAGTGTTGAAAAACATGAAGAGCCTGAAAAGGTGTGAAAAACATGAAGAGCCTCAAAACGTGTCAAAAATATGAGGAGCATGAAACGGTCTGAAAAATAGGATGAGCATGAAGCGGTGTTGAAAACTTTAAGAGCCTGAAAAGGTGGGAAATATATGAAGAGTTTCCAAAGTTGTGAAAAAATGAGGAGGTTCAAAAGGTGTCAAAAATATGAGGAGCATGAAACGGTGTGAAAAATAGGAGAAGCATGAAGTGATATTGAGAAACCTGAAGAGACTGAAAAGGTGTGAAAAATATGAAGAGCTACAAAAGATGTGAAATATATGAGGAGCATGAAATGATCTGAAAAATAGGAGAAGCATGAAGTGATGTTGAGAAACCTGAAGAGACTGATAAGGTGTGAAAAATATGAAGAGCATTAAAAGGTGTGAAAAATATGAGGAACATGAAAAGGACTGAAAAAAAGGAGGAGTATGAAGAGGTGTTGAAAACATGAAAGGCCTGAAAATGTGTGAAAAATATGAAGAGCTTCCAAAGGTGTGAAAAATATGAATAGCTTCGAAATGTGTCAATAATGAGAGCAGCATGAAACGGTGTGAAAAATAGGAGGAGCATGAAGCGGTGTGCAAAAAGATGAAGAGCCTGAAAATCTGTGAAATATATGAAGAGCTTCAAAAGGTGTCAAAAATATGAGGAGAAAGAAACGGTCTGAAAAATAGGAGGAGCATGAAGTGGTGTTGACAAACATGAAGAGCTGAAAAGCTGTGAAAAATATGAAGAGCTTTAAAAGGTCTCAAATATATGAGGATCATGAAATTTTCTGAAAAATAGGAGGAGCATGAAACGTTGTTCAAAACATGAAGAGCCTGAAATGGTGTGAAAAATATAAAGAGATTCAAAACATGTCAAACATTGAGGAGCATGAAACGATCTGAAAAATAGGAAGAGCATGATGCAGTGTTGAAAAACATGAAGAGGCTGAAAACGTGTGAAAAATATGAAGTGCTCCAAAGATGTCAAAAATATGAGGAGCATGAAGCGGTCCGAAAAATAGGATGAGCATGAAGCGGTGTTGACAACATTCAGAGCCTGAAAAGGTGTGAAATATATGAAGAGCTTGAAACGGTGTCAAAAATATGAGGAGCATGAAACGTTCTGAAAAATAGGAGGACCATGAAGCGGTGTTGAAAAACATGAAGAGCCTTAAAAGTGGTGAAAAATATGAAGAGCTTCAAAAGGTGTGAAAAATATGAAGAGCTTCAAAAGGTGTCAAAAATGAGAGGAGCATGAAACGGTCTGAAAAAACGGAGGAGCATGAAGCGGTGTTGAAAAACATGAAGAGTCTTAAAAGATGTGAAAAATATGAAGAGCTTCAAAATGTGTCAAAAATAGGAGGAGGATGAAACGTTGTTAAATAAACATGAAGAGCCTGAAAAGATGTGAAATATATGAAGAGCTTCAAAAGGTGTGAAAAATATGAAGAGCTTCAAAAGGTGTGAAATACATGAGGAGCATGAAACTCTCTGAATAATAGGAGGAGCATGAAGTGGTGTTCAAAACATGAAGAGCCTGAAAAGATGTGAAAAATATGAAGAGCTTCAAAACGTGTCAAAAATATGAGGAACATGAAACGGTCTGAAAAATAGGAGGAACACGACGTGTTGTTGAAAAACGTGAATAGCCTGAAAAGGTGAGAATATATGAAGAGCTTCAAAAGGTGTGAAAACTATGAGGAGCATGAAACGGTCTGAATAATAGAAGGAGCATGAAACGGTGTTTAAACAAATGAAGAGCCTGAAAAGGTGTGAAAAATATGAAGAGTTTCAAAAGGTTTGAAAAATATGAGGAGCATGAAATGGTCCGAAAAATAGGAGATGCATGAAGTTGTGTTGAAAAATATGAAGAGCCTGAAAAGGTGTGAAAAATATGAAGAGCTTCAAAAGGTGTCAAAAATTAGATGAGCATGAAACGGTCTGAAAAATCGGAGGAGCATGAAGCGGTGTTGAAAATCTTGAAGAGCCTGAAAAGGTGTGAAAAACATGAAGTGGTTCAAAAATATGAAAAATAGGAAGAGCTTCAAAAGGTGTGAAAAATACGAAGTGCTTCAAAAGATGTCAAAAATGAGATGAGCATGAAACGGTCTGAAAAATCGGAGGAGCATGAAGCGGTGTTGAAAATCTTGAAGAGCCTGAAAAGGTTTGAAAAATATGAAGAGCTTCAAGAGGTGTCAAATATATCAGGATCATGAAACGGTCTGAATAATAAGAGGAGCAAGAAACGGTGTTCAAAACATGAAGAGCCTGAAAAGGTGTGAAAAATGTGAAGAGCTTAAAAGGTGTAAAAATATGAAGAGCTTCAAAAGGTGTCAAAATAGATGAGCATGAAACGGTCTGAAAAATAGGAGGAGCATGAAGTGGTGTTGAAAAAATGAAGAGCCTGAAAAAGTGTGAAAAATATGAAAAGTTTCTAAAGGTGTCAAAAATATGAGGAACATGAAACGTCTGAAAAATAGGAGGAGCATGAAGTGGTGTTGAAAAACATGAAGAGCTTGAAAAAGTGTGAAAAATATGAAGAGCTTCAAAAGGTGTCAAAATATGAGGAGCATGAAACCGTCTGAAAAATAGGAGGAGCATGAAACGGTGTTCAAAAACATGAAGAGCCTGAAAAGGTGTGCAAAATATGAAGAGCTTCAAAAGGTGTGAAATACATGAGGAGAATGAAACTCTCTGAAAAATAGAAGGAGAATGAAGTGGTGTTCAAAAACATGAAGAGTCTGAAAAGGTTTGAAAAATATGAAGAGCTTCAATATGTGTGAAAAATATGAGGAGCATGTTATGGTTTCAAAAATAGGATTACCATGAAGCGGTGTTCAAAACATGAAAAGCCTGAAAAGTTTTGAAAAATATGAAAAGCTTCAAAAGGTGTCAAAAATGAGATGAGCATGAAACGTTCTGAAAAATAGGAGGTGCATGAAGCGGTGTTGAAAAACATGAAGAGCCTGAAAAGGTGTGAAAAATATGAAGAGCTTCAAAAGGTGTCAAAAGTATGAGGAGCATGAAACCGTCTGAAAAATCGGAGGAGCATGAAGCGTTGTTGAAAAACATGAAGAGACTGAAAAGGTGTGAGAAATATGAAGAGCTTCAAAAGGTGTCAAAAATATGACTAGCATGAAATGGTCTGAAAAACAGGAGGAGCATGAAGCGGTGTTCAAAAACATGACGAGCCTGAAAAGGTGTGAAAAATATGAAGAGCCTCAAAAAATGTCAAATATATGAGGAGCATGAAACGGTCTGAAAAATAGGAGGATCATGAAGTGGTGTTCAAAAACATGAAGAGCCTGAAAAGGTGTGAAAAATATGAAGAGCCTCAAAAGGTGTAAAAAATGAGATGTGCATGAAACGATCGGAAAAATAGGAGGAGCATGAAGTGGTTGTGAAAAACATGAAGAGCCTGAAAAGGTGTGCAAAATATGAAGAGCTTCAAAAGGTGTGAAATACATGAGGAGCATGAAACGGTCTGAAAAATAGGAGGAGCATGAAGTGGTGTTCAAAAACATGAAGAGCCTGAAAAGGTGTGAAAAATATGAAGAGCCTCAAAACGTGTCAAAAATATGAGGAGTATGAAACGGTCTGAAAAATAGCAGGAGCAAGAAGCGGTGTTGAAAAACATGAAGAGGCTGAAAACGTGTGAAAAATATGAAGAGCTTCAAAAACGTGAAAAATAAGAAGATCTTCAAAAGGTGTGAAAAATATGAAGAGCTTCAAAAGGTGTCAAAAATGAGATGAGCATGAAACCGTCTGAAAAATAGGAGGAGCAAGAAAGGTTGTTGAAAAACATGCAGAGCCTGAAAAAGTGTGAAAAATATGAACAGCTTCAAAAGATGTGAAAAATATGAAGGGATTCAAAAGGTGTCAAAAATGAGATGAGCATGAAACCGTCTGAAAAATAGGAGGAGCATGAAGCGGTGTTGAAAAACATGAAGAGCCTGAAAACGTGTGAAAAATATGAAGAGCTTCAAAAGTTTTGAAAAATAAGAAGAGCTTCAAAAGGTGTCAAAAATGAGATCTGCATGAAATGGTCTGAAAAATAGGAGGAGCATGAAGTGGTGTTGAAAAAAATGAAGAGCCTGAAAAGGTGTGAATTATACGAAGAGCCTCAAAAGGTGTCAAAAATATGTGGAGCATGAAACGGTCCGAAAAATCGGAGGAGCATGAAGCGGTGTTGAAAAACATGAAGAGCCTGAAAAGGTGTGAAAAATATGAAGAGCTTCAAAATGTGTGAAATACATGAGGAGCATGAAACTCTCTGAAAAATAGAAGGAGCATGAAGTGGTGTTCAAAAACAAGAAGAGCCTGAAAAGGTGTGAAAAATATGAAGAGCTTCAAAAGATGTGAAAAACATGAGGAGCATGATATGGTTTGAAAAATAGGATTAGCATGAAGCGGTGTTCAAAAACATGAAGAGCCTGAAAATATGTGAAAAATATGAAAAGCTTCAAAAGGTGTCAAAAATGAGATGAGCATGAAACGTTCTGAAAAATAGGAGGTGCATGAAGCGGTGTTGAAAAACATGAAGAGCCTGAAAAGGTGTGAAAAATATGAAGAGCTTCAAAAGGTGTCAAAAATATGAGGAGCATGAAACCGTCTGAAAAATTGGAGGAGCATGAAGCGTTGTTGAAAAACATGAAGAGCCTGAAAAGGTGTGAGAAATATGAAGACCTCAAAAGGTGTCAAAAATATGACTAGCATGAAACGGTCTGAAAAACAGGAGGAGCATGAAGCGGTGTGGAAAAACATGAAGAGCCTGAAAACGTGTGAAAAATATGAAGAGCTTCAAAAGGTGTCAAAAATATGAGGAGCATGAAACGGTCTGAAAAATAGGAGGAGCATGAAACGGTATTCAAAAACATGACGAGCCTGAAAAGGTGTGAAAAGTATGAAGAGCCTCAAAGAATGTCAAATATATGAGGAGCATGAAACGGTCTGAAAAATAGGAAGATCATGAAGTGGTGTTCAAAAACATGAAGAGCCTGAAAAGGTGTGAAAAATATAAAGAGCCTCAAAAGGTGTAAAAAATGAGATGTGCATGAAACAATCTGAAAAATAGGAGGAGGATGAAGCGGTGTTCAAAAACATGAAGAGCCTGAAAATGTGTGCAAAATATGAAGAGCTTCAAAAGGAGTGAAATACATGAGGAGCATGAAAAGTTGTTCAAAAACATGCAGAGACTTAAAAGGTGCAAAAAGTATGAAGAGCTTCAAAAAGTGTCAAAAATTAGATTAGCATGAAAGGGTCTGAAAAATAGGAGGAGCCTGAAGAGGTGTTGAAAAACATGAAGAGGCTGAAAAAGTGTGAAAAATATGAAGAGCTTCAAAAATATGAAAATTATGAAGAGCTTCAAAAAGTGTGAAAAATATGAAGAGCTTCAAAAGATGTCAAAAATGAGATGAGCATGAAACGGTCTGAAAAATGGAGGAGCATGAAGTGGTGTTGAAAATCATGAAGAGCCTGAAAAGGTGTGAAATATATGCAGAGCTTCAAAAGGTGTCAAAAATATGAGGAGAATGAAACCGTCTGAAAAATACGAGGAGCATGAAGTGTTGTTGAGAAACATGAAGAGCCTTAAAAGGTGTGAAAAATATGAAGAGCTTCAAAAGGTGTCAAAAATATGAGGAGCATGAAACGGTCCGAAAAATAGGAGGATCATGAAGCGGTGTTGAAAAACATGAAGAGCCTGAAAAGGTGTGAAAAATATGAAGAGCTTCAAGGTGTCAAAAATATGAGGAGCATGAAACGGTCTGAAAAGTAGGACGAGCATAAGTGGTGTTCAAAAACATGAACAGCCTGAAAAGGTGTGAAAAATATGAACACCTCCAAAGGTGTGAAAAATATGAAGAGCTTCAAAAGGTGTCAAAAATTAGATTAGCATGAAAGGGTGTGAAAATTAGGAGGAGCATGAAGTGGTGTTGAAAAACATCAACAGCCTGAAAAGGTGTGAAATATATGAACAGCTTCAAAAGGTGTGAAAATGATGAAGAGCTTCAAAAGGTGTCAAAATTATGAGGAGCATGAAACGGTCTGAAAAATAGGAGGAGCATGAAACGATGTTGAAAAACATGAAGAGCCTGAAAAGGTGTGAAAAATATGAAGGGATTCAAAAGGTGTGAAAAATATGAAGAGCCTCAAAGAATGTAAAATATATGAGGAGCATGAAACGGTCTGAAAAATAGGAAGATCATGAAGTGGTGTTCAAAAACATGAAGAGCTGAAAAGGTGTGAAAAATATGAAGAGCTTCAAAAGGTGTCAAAACTATGAGGAGCATGAAACGGGCTGAAAAATAGGAGGAGCATGAAGCGGTGTTGAAAAGAATGAAGAGCTTGAAAAGGTGAGAAAAATATGAAGACCTTCAAAAGCTGTCAAAAATATAGGAGAATGAAACGGTCTGAAAAATAGGAGGAGCATGAAACGGTGTTCAAAACATGAAGAGCTGAAAAGGTGTGAAAAATATGAAGAGCTTCAAAAGGTGTCAAAAATATGAGGAGCATGAAACTCTCTGAAAAATAGGAGGAGCATGAAGCAGTGTTGAAAAACATGAGAGCCTGAAAAGATGTGAAAACTATGAAGAGCTTCAAAAGTTGTCAAATATATGAGGAACATGAAACGGTCTGCAAAATAGGAGGAGCATGAAGCTGTGTTCAAAAAAATGAAGAGCCTGAAAAGGTGTGAAATATATGAAGAGCTTCAAAAGGTGTGAAAAATATGAAGAGCTTCAAAAGGTGTCAAAAATATGAGGAGAATGAAAGTCTATGAAAAATAGGAGGAGCATGAAGTGGTGTTCAAAACATGAAGAGCCTGAAAAGGTGTGAAAAATATGAAAGCTGAAAAAGGTGTCAAAAATATGAGGAGCATGAAACGATCTGAAAAATATGAGGAGCATGAAGGGCTGTTGAAAATCATAAAGAGCCTGAAAAGTTGTGAAAAATATGAAGAGCTTCAAAAGATGTGAAAAACATGAAGCGCTTCAAAAGGTGTCAAAATGAGATGAGCATGAAACGGTCTGAAAAACAGGAGGAGCATGAAGTCGTGTTGAAAAAAATGAAAAATCTGAAAAGGTGTGAAATATATTAAGAGCTTCAAAAGGTGTCAAAAATATGAGGAGAATGAAACGGTCTGCAAAATAGGAGGAGCATGAAATGGTGTTCAAAAACATGAAGAGCCTGAAAAGTTGTGAAAAATATGAAGAGCTTCAAAAGGTGTCGAAAATATGAGGAGCATGAAACGGTCTGAAAAATCGGAGGTGCATGAAGCGGTGTTGTAAAACATGAAGAGCCTGAAAAGGTGTGAGAAATATGAAGAGCTTCAAAAGGTGTCAAATATATGAGTAGCATGAAACGGTCTGCAAAAAAGGAGGAGCATGAAGTGGTGTTGAAAAACATGAAGCTTGAAAAGGTGTGAAAAATATGAAAGCTTCAAAAGGTGACAAAAATATGAGGAGCATGAAACGGTCTGAAAAATAGGAGGAACATAAAGTGGTGTTCAAAAACATGAAGAGCCTGAAAAGGTGTGAAAAATATGAAGAGCTTCAAAATGTGTCAAAAATATGACGAGCATGAAACCCTCTTAAAAATAGGAGGAGGATGAAGCGGTGTTCAAAAACATGAAGAGCCTGAAAAGGTGTGAAAAATATGAAGAGCTTCAAAATGTCCAAAATATGACGAGCATGAAACCCTCTAAAAAATAGGAGGAGGATGAAGCGGTGTTCAAAAACATGAAGAGCCTGAAAATGTCTGCAAAATATGAAGAGCTTCAAAAGGAGTGAAATACATGAGGAGCATGAAAAGGTGTTCAAAAACATACAGAGACTTAAAAGGTGCGAATAGTATGAAGAGCTTCAAAAAGTGTCAAAAATTAGATTAGCATGAAAGGGTCTGAAAAATAGGAGGAGCCTGAACAGGTGTTGAAAAACATGAAGAGGCTGAAAAAGTGTGAAAAATATGAAGAGCTTCAAAAATATGAAAATTATGAAGAGCTTCAAAAGGTGTGAAAAATATGAAGAGCTTCAAAAGATGTCAAAAATGAGATGAGCATGAAACGGTCTGAAAAATGGAGGAGCATGAAGTGGTGTTGAAAATCATGAAGAGCCTGAAAAGGTGTGAAATATATGCAGAGCTTCAAAAGGTGTCAAAAATATGAGGAGAATGAAACCGTCTGAAAAATACGAGGAGCATGAAGTGTTGTTGAAAAACATGAAGAGCCTGAAAAGGTGTGAAAAATATGAAGAGCTTCAAAAGGTGTCAAAAATATGAGGAGCATGAAACGGTCTGAAAAATAGGACGAGCATAAGCGGTGTTCAAAAACATGAACAGCCTGAAAAGGTGTGAAAAATATGAAGACCTTCAAAAGGTGTGAAAAATATGAAGAGATTCAAAAGGTGTCAAAAATTAGATTAGCATGAAAGGGTGTGAAAATTAGGAGGAGCATGAAGTGGTGTTGAAAATCATCAAGAGCCTGAAAAGGTGTGAAATATATGAACAGCTTCAAAAGGTGTGAAAATTATGAAGAGCTTCAAAAGGTGTCAAAATTATGAGGAGCATGAAACGGTCTGAAAAATAGGAGGAGCATGAAACGGTGTTGAAAAACATGAAGAGCCTGAAAAGGTGTGAAAAATATGAAGAGCTTCAAAAGGTGTGAATTATATCAGGAGCATGAAAAGTTCTGAAAATTATGAGGACCATGAAGCGGTGTTCAAAAACATAAAGAGCCTGAAAATGTGTGAAAAATATGAAGAGCTTCAAAAGATGTCAAAAATATGAGGAGCATGAAACATTCTGAAAAATAGGAGGAGCATGAAGCGGTGTTGAAAAACATGAAGAGCCTGAAAAGGTGTGAAAAATATATAGAGCTTCAAAAGATGTCAAAAATATGAGGAGCATGAAACTGTCTGAAAAATAGGAGGAGCATGAAGCAGTGTTCAAAAACATAAAGAGCCTGAAAACGTGTGAAAAATATGAAGAGCTTCAAAAGTTTTGAAAAATAAGAAGAGCTTCAAAAGGTGTCAAAAATGAGATCTGCATGAAATGGTCTGAAATATAGGAGGAGCATGAAGCGGTTTTCAAAAACATGAAGAGCCTGAAAAGGTGTGAAAAATATGAAGAGCTTCAAAAGGTGTCAAAAATATGACGAGCATGAAACCCTCTTAAAAATAGGAGGAGGATGAAGCGGTGTTGAAAACCCGGAAGAGCCTGAAAAGGTGTGAAATATATGAAGAGCTTCAAAAGGTGTAAAAATATGAGGAGCATGAAACGGTCTGAAAAATAGGAGGATCATGAAGCGGTGTTGAAAACCCGGAAGAGCCTGAAAAGGTGTGAAAAATATGAATAGTTTCAAAAGGTGTCAAAAATGAGATGTGCATGAAACGGACTGAAAAATTGGAGGAGCATGAAGTGGTGTTGAAAAATATTAAGAGAATGAAAGGTGTGCAAAATATGAAGAGCTTCAAAATTTGTCAAAAATATGAGGAGCATGAAAAGGTCTGAAAAATAGGAGGAGCATGAAACGGTGTTCAAAAACATGAAGAGCTTGAAAAGGTGTAAAAAATATGAAGAGTTTCAAAAGGTGTGAAATACATGAGGAGCATGAAACGTTCTGAAACATAGGAGGACCATGAAGCGGTGTTGAAAAACATGAAGAGCCTGAAAAGGTGTGAAAAAAATGAAGAGCTTCAAAAGGTGTCAAAAATATGAGGAGCATGAAACAGTCTGAAAAATAGGAGGAGCATGAAGTGGTGTTCAAAATCATGAAGAGCCTGAAAAGGTGTGAAATATATGAAGAGCTTCAAAAGGTGTGAAAAATATGAGGAGCATGAAACGTCCTGACAAATAGGAGGAGCCTGAACCGGGGTTCAAAAACATGAAGAGCCTGAAAAGGTGTGAAAAATATGAAGAGCTTCAAAAGGTGTGAAATACATGAGGAGCATGAAACGGTCTGAAAAATAGGAGGAGCATGAAGTGATGTTCAAAAACATGAAGAGCCTGAAAATGAGTGAGAAATATGAAAAGCTTCAAAAGGTGTCAAAAATATGAGGAGCATGAAACGGTCTGAAAAATAGGAGGAGCATGAAGCGGTGTTGAAAAACATGAAGAGCCTGAAAATGTGTGAAAAATATATAGAGCTTCAAAAGGTGTCAAAAATATGAGGAGCATGAAACGGTCTGAAAAATAGGAGGAGCATGAAGCGGTGTTGAAAAACATGAAGAGCCTGAAAAGGTGTGAAAATTATGAAGAGCTTCAAAATATGTCAAAAATATGGCGAGCATGAAACCCTCTTACAAATAGGAGGAGGATGAAGCGGTGTTCAAAAACATGAAGAGCCTGAAAAGGTGAGCAAAATATGAAGAGCTTCAAAGGGTGTGAAATATATGAGGAGCATGAAACGGTGTTCAAAAACGTGCAGAGACTGAAAACGTGTGAAAAATATGAAGAGCTTCAAAAAGTGTCAAAAATTAGATTAGCATGAAAGTGTCTGAAAAATAGGAGGAGCCTGAAGTGGTGTTGAAAAACATGAAGAGCCTGAAAAGGTGTGAAAAATATGCAGAGCTTCAAAAAGTGTCAAAAATATGAGGAGCATGTAACGGTCTGAAAAATACGAGAAGCATGAGGTTGTGTTGAAAACCATGAAGAGCCTGAAAAGGTGTGAAAAATATGAAGAGCTTCAAAATGTGTCAAAAATATGAGGTGCATGAAATGGTTTGAAGAATAGGATTAGCATGAAGCGGTGTTCAAAACCATGAAGAGCCTGAAAATATGTGAAAAATATGAAAAGCTTCAAAAGGTGTCAAAAATGAGATGAGCATGAAACGGTCTGAAAAATAGGAGGTGCATTAAGCGGTGTTGAAAAACATGAAGAGCCTGAAAAGGTTTGAGAAATATGAAGAGCTTCAAAAGGTGTCAAAAATATGAGGAGCATGAAACGGTCTGAAAAATCGGAGGTGCATGAAGTGGTGTTGAAAAACATGAAGAGCCTGAAAAGGTGTGAGAAATATGAAGAGCTTCAAAAGGTGTCAAATATATGAGTAGCATGAAACTGTCTGCAAAAAAGGAGGAGCATGAAGTGGTGTTGAAAAACATGAAGAGCCTGAAAAGGTGTGAAAAATATGAAAGCTTCAAAAGGTGACAAAAATATGAGGAGCATGAAACGGTCTGAAAAATAGGAGGAGCATGAAGTGGTGTTCAAAAACATGAAGAGCCTGAAAAGGTGTGAAATATATGAAGAGCTTCAAAATGTGTCAAAAATATGACGAGCATGAAACCCTCTAAAAAATAGGAGGAGGATGAAGCGGTGTTCAAAAACATGAAGAGCCTGAAAATGTGTGCAAAATATGAAGAGCTTCAAAAGGAGTGAAATACATGAGGATCATGAAAAGGTGTTCAAAAACATGCAGAGACTTAAAATGTGCGAAAAGTATGAAGAGCTTCAAAAAGTGTCAAAAATTAGATTAGCATGAAAGGGTCTGAAAAATAGGAGGAGCCTGAAGAGGTGTAGAAAAACATGAAGAGGCTGAAAAAGTGTGAAAAATATGAAGAGCTTCAAAAGATGTCAAAAATGAGATGAGCATGAAACGGTCTGAAAAATAGGAGGAGCATGAAGTGGTATTGAAAATCATGAAGAGCCTGAAAAGGTGTGAAATATATGCAGAGCTTCAAAAGGTGTCAAAAATATGAGGAGAATGAAACCGTCTGAAATATACGAGGAGCATGAAGTGTTGTTGAAAAACATGAAGAGCCTGAAAATGTGTGAAAAATATGAAGAGCTTCAAAAGGTGTCAAAAATATGAGGAGCATGAAACGGTCCGAAAAATAGGAGGATCATGAAGCGGTGTTGAAAAACATGAAGAGCCTGAAAAGGTGTGAAAAATATGAAGAGCTTCAAAAGGTGTGAATTATATGAGGAGCATGAAAAGTTCTGAAAATTAGGAGGACCATGAAGCGGTGTTCAAAAACATAAAGAGCCTGAAAATGTGTGAAAAATATGAAGAGCTTCAAAATTTTGAAAAATAAGAAGAGCTTCAAAAGGTGTCAAAAATGAGATCTGCATGAAACGGTCCGAAAAATAGGAGGATCATGAAGCGGTGTTGAAAAACATGAAGAGCCTGAAAATGTGTGAAAAATATGAAGAGCTTCAAAAGGTGTCAAAAATATGAGAAGCATGAAACGGCCTGAAAAATAGGAGGATCGTGAAACGGTGATCAAAAACATGAAGAGCCTCAAAAGGTGTGAAAAATATGAGGAGCATGAAACGGTCTGAAAAAGATGAGGAACATGAAGCGGTGTTGAAAAACATGAAGAACCTGAAAAGCTGTTAAAAATATGAAGAGCTTCAAAATGTGTCAAAAATATGAGGAACACGATACGGTCTGAAAAATAGGAGGAGCATGAAGTGGTGTGGAAAAGCATGAAGGGCCTGAAAAGGTGTGAAAAATATGAAGAGCTTCAAAATGTGTGAAATACATAAGGAGCATGAAACTCTCTGAAAAATAGGAGGAGCCTGAAATGGTGTTCAAAAACATGAATAGACTGAAAACGTCTGAAAAATATGAAGAGCTTCAAAAGGTTTGAAAAATATGAGGAGCATGATACGGTCTGAAAAATAGGAGGAGCATGAAGCTGTGTTCAAAAACATGAAGAGACTGAAAAGTTGTGAAAAATATGAAAAGCTTCAAAAGGTGTCAAAAATGAGATGAGCATGAAACGGTCTGAAAAATAGGAGGAGCATGAAGCGAAGTTCAAAAACATGAAGAGCTTAAAAAGTTGTGAAAAATATGAAAGGCTTCAAAAGGTGTGAAAAATATTAGGAGCATGAAACGGTCTGAAAAATCGGAGGAGCAGGAAGCGGTGTTGAAAAACATGAAGAGCCTTAAAAGGTGTGAAAAATATGAAGAGCTTCAAAAGGTGTCAAAAATATGAGGAGCATGAAACGGTCTGAAAAATATGAGCAGCATGAAGCGGTGTTGAAAAACATGAAGAGCCTGAAAATGTGTGAAAAATATGAAGAGCTTCAAAAGGTGTCAAAAATATGAGGAGCATGAAACGGTCTGAAAAATTGGAGGAGCATGAAGCGGTGTTGAAAAACATGAAGAGCCTTAAAAGGTGTGAAAAATATGAAGAGCTTCAAAAGGTGTCAAAAATATGAGGAGCATGAAACGGTCTGAAAAATATGAGCAGCATGAAGCGGTGTTGAAAAACATGAAGAGCCTGAAAAGGTGTGAAAAATATGAAGAGCTTCAAAAGGTGTCAAATACATGAGGAGCATAAAACTCTCTGAAAAAGAGAAGGAGCATGAAGTGGTGTTCAAAAACATGAAGAGCCTGAAAAGGTGTGAAATATATGAAGAGCTTCAATAGGTGTGAAAAATATGAGGAGCATGATATGGTTTGAAAAAAAGGATTAGCATGAAGGGGTGTTCAAAAACATGAAGAGCCTGAAAAGTTGTGAAAAATATGCAAAGCTTCAAAAGGTGTCAAAAATGAGATGAGCATGAAACGGTCTGAAAAATAGGACGTGCATGAAGCTGTGTTGAAAAACATGAAGAGCCTGAAAAGTTGTGAAAAATATGAAGAGCTTCAAAAGGTGTCAAAAATATGAGGAGCATGAAACGGTCTGAAAAATAGGAGGAGCATGAAGCGGTGTTGAAAAACATGAAGAGCCTGAAAAGGTGTGAAAAATATGAAGAGCTTCAAAAGGTGTCAAAAATATGAGGAGGATGAAACGGTCTGCAAAATCGGAGGAGCATGAAGCGTTGTTGAAAAACATGAAGAGCCTAAAAAGCTGTGAGAAATATGAAGAGCTTCAAAAGGTGTTAAAAATATGAGTAGCATGAAACGGTCTGCAAAAAAGGAGGAGCATGAAGTGGTGTTGAAAAAGATGAAGAGCCTGGAAAGGTGTTAAAAATATGAAAGCTTCAAAAGGTGTCAAAATTATGAGGAGCATGAAACGGTCTGAAAAATAGGAGGAGCATGAAGCGCTGTTGAAAATCATAAAGAGCCTGAAAACGTGTGAAAAATATGAAGACCTTCAAAATTTGTCAAAAATATGAAGAGCTTCAAAAGGTGTTAAAATGAGATGAGCATGAAACGATCTGAAAAATAGGAGGAGCATGAAGAGGTGTTGAAAAAATGAAGAGTCTGGAAAGGTGTGAAAAATATGAAGACCTTCAAAATTTGTCAAAAATATGAAGAGCTTCAAAAGGTGTCAAAATGAGATGAGCAGGAAACGGCCTGAAAAATAGGAGGAGCATGAAGTCGTGTTGAAAAAAAGGAAAAGTCTGAAAAAGTGTGAAATATATGAAGAGCTTCAAAAGGTGTCAAAAATATGAGGAGAATGAAACGGTCTGAAAAATAGGAGGAGCATGAAGCGGTGTTGAAAATCATGAAGAGCCTGAAAACGTGTGAAAAATATGAAGACCTTCAAAATTTGTCAAAAATATGAATAGCTTCAAAAGGTGTTAAAATGAGATGAGCATGAAATGATCTGAAAAATAGGAGGAGCATGAAGTGGTGTTGAAAAAATGAAGAGCCTGGAAAGGTGTGAAATATCTGAAGAGCTTCAAAAGGTGTCAAAAATATGAGGAGCATGAAACGGTCGGCAAAATACGACGAGCATGAAGCGGTGTTGAAAAACATGAAGAGCCTGAAAAGGTGTGAAAAATATGAAGAGCTTCAAAAGGTGTCAAAAATATGAGGAGCATGAAACAATCTGAAAAATAGGAGGAGCATGAAGCGTTGTTCAAAAACATGAAGAGCCTGAAAAGGTGTGAAATATATGAAGAGCTTCAAAAGGTGTCAAAAATATGAGGAGCATGAAACGGTCTGAAAAATAGGAGGAACAAGAAGAGGTGTTCAAAAACATGAAAAGCCTGAAAAAGTGTGAAAAATATGAAGAGCTTCAAAAGGTGTCAAAAATATGAGGAGAATGAAACGGTCTGAAAATTAGGAGGAGCATGAAGCGGTGTTGAATAACATAAAGAGCCTGAAACTGTGTGAAATATATGAAGAGCCTCAAAGGTGTCAAAAATATGAGGAGCAAGAAACGGTCTGAAAAATAGAAGGAGCTTGAAGTGGTGTTGAAAAACATGAAGAGCCTGAAAAAGTGTGAAATATATGAAGAGCCTCAAAGGTGTCAAAAATATGAGGAGCAAGAAACGGTCTGAAAAATAGAAGGAGCTTGAAGTGGTGTTGAAAAACATGAAGAGCCTGAAAAGGTGTGAAAAATATGAAGAGCTTCAAAAAGGTGTCAAATACATAGAGGGTGAAACGGTCTGAAAAATATGAGGAGAAAGAAACTGTTTTCCAAAACATGAAGAGCCTCAAAAGGTGTGAAAAATATGAAGAGCTTCAAAAAGGTGTCAAATATATATAGGGTGTAACGGTCTGAAAAATATGAGGAGCAAGAAACTGTTTTCAAAAACATGAAGAGCCTCAAAAGGTGTGAACAATGTGAATAGCTTCAAACTGTGTCAAAAATATGAGGAGCATGAAACGGTCTGAAACATAGGAGGAGCATGAAGTGTTGTTGAAAAACATGAAGAGCCTGAAAAAGGTGTGAAACATATGAGGAGCATGATACGGTCTGAAAAATAGGAGGAGCATGAAGCGGTGTTGAAAAATATGAAGAGCCTGAAAACGTATGAAAAATATGAAGAGCTTCAAAAGGTGTCAAAAATATAAGGAGCATGAAACGGTCTGAAATATAGCAGGAGCATGAAAAGTTGTTAAAAAAAATATGAAGAGCTTCAAAATGTGTGAAACATATGAGGAGCATGAAATGGTCTGAAAAATAGGAGGAGCATGAAGCGTTGTTGAAAAACATGAAGAGCCTGAAAAGGTGTGAAAAATATGAAGAGCTTCAAAAGGTGTCAAAATCATGAGGAGCATGAAAAGGTCTGAAATATAGGAGGAGCATGAAGCAGTGTTCAAAAACATGAAGAGCCTGGAGAAGTGTGAAAAATATGAAGAGCTTCAAAAAGTGTCAAAAATATGAGGAGCATGAAATGGTCTGAAAAATAGGAGAAGCATGAAGTGCTGTTGAAAAACATGAAGAGCCTGAAAAGGTGTGAAAAATATGAAGAGCTTCAAAAAGGTGTCAAATATATAGAGGGTGAAACTGTCTGAAAAATATGAGGAGCAAGAAACTGTTTTCAAAAACATGAAGAGCCTCAAAAGGTGTGAAAAATATGAAGAGCTTCAAACTATGTCAAAAATATGAGGAGCATGAAACGGTCTGAAACATAGGAGGAGCATGAAGTGTTGTTGAAAAACATGAAGAGCCTGAAAAAGGTGTGAAACATATGAGGAGCATGATACGGTCTGATAAATAGGAGGAGCATGAAGCGGTGTTAAAAAATATGAAGAGCATGAAAACGTGTGAAAAATATGAAGAGCTTCAAAAGGTGTCAAAAATATAAGGAGCATGAAACGGTCTGAAATATAGCAGGAGCATGAAAAGTTGTTAAAAAACATGAAGAGCCTGAAAAGGTGTGAAAAATATGAAAAGCTTCAAATGGTGTCAAAAATATGAGGAGAATGAAACGGTCTGATAATTAGGAGGAGCATGAAGTGGTGTTGAAAAACATGAAGATCTTGAAAAAGTTGTGAAACATATGAGTAGAATAAAACGGTCTGAAAAATAGAAGGAGCATGAAGTGGTGTAGAAAAACATGAAGACCCTGAAAAGGTGTGAAAAATATGAAGAGCTACAAAAAGTGTCAAAAATATGAGGAGCTTGAAACGGTCTGAAATATAGGAGGAGCGTGAAAAGGTGTTAAAAAAATATGAAGAGCTTCAAAAGGTGTGAAACATATGAGGAGCATGAAACGGTCTGAAAAATAGGAGGAGCATGAAGCGTTGTTGAAAAACATGAAGAGCCTGAAAAGGTGTGAAAAATATGAAGTGCTTCAAAAGGTGTCAAAAACATGAGGAGCATGAAAAGGTCTGAAAAATAGGAGAAGCATGAAACGGTCTGAAAAATAGGAGGAGCATGAAGCGGTTTGAAAAACATGAAGAGCCTGAAAAAGTGTGAAAAATATGAAGAGCTTCAAAAGGTGTCAAAAATATGAGGAGAATGAAACGGTCTGAAAATTAGGAGGAGCATGAAGCGGTGTTGAAAAACATAAAGAGCCTAAAACAGTGTGAAATATATGAAGAGCCTCAAAGGTGTCAAAAATATGAGGAGCAAGAAACGGTCTGAAAAATAGAAGGAGCTTGAAGTGGTGTTGAAAAACATGAAGAGCCTGAAAAGGTGTCAAAAATATGAAGAGCTTCAAAAAGTGTCAAAAATATGAGGAGCTTGAAACGGTCTGAAATATAGGAGGAGCATGAAAAGGTGTTAAAAAAAATATGAAGAGCTTCAAAATGTGTGAAACATATGAGGAGCATGAAATGGTCTGAAAAATAGGAGGAGCATGAAGCGTTGTTGAAAAACATGAAGAGCCTGAAAAGGTGTGAAAAATATGAAGAGCTTCAAAAGGTGTCAAAATCATGAGGAGCATGAAAAGGTCTCAAATATAGGAGGAGCATGAAGCAGTGTTCAAAAACATGAAGAGCCTGGAGAAGTGTGAAAAATATGAAGAGCTTCAAAAAGTGTCAAAAATATGAGGAGCATGAAATGGTCTGAAAAATAGGAGAAGCATGAAGTGGTGTTGAAAAATATGAAGAGCCTGAAAAGATGTGAAAAATATGAAGAGCTTCAAAGGTGTCAAAACTATGAGGAGCATGAAACGGTCTGAAAAAGAGGAGGAGCAGCAAGCGATGTTGAAAAACATGAAGAGCCTGAAAAGGTGTGAAAAATATGAAGAGCTTCAAAAGGTGTCAAAAATATAAGGAGCATGAAACGGTCTGAAAAATAGGAGGAGCATGAAGCGTTGTTGAAAAACATGAAGAGCCTGAAAAGGTGTGAAAAATATGAAGTGCTTCAAAAGGTGTCAAAAACATGAGGAGCATGAAAAGGTCTGAAAAATAGGAGAAGCATGAAACGGTCTGAAAAATAGGAGGAGCATGAAGCGGTTTGAAAAACATGAAGAGCCTGAAAAAGTGTGAAAAATATGAAGAGCTTCAAAAGGTGTCAAAAATATGAGGAGAATGAAACGGTCTGAAAATTAGGAGGAGCATGAAGCGGTGTTGAAAAACATAAAGAGCCTGAAACAGTGTGAAATATATGAAGAGCCTCAAAGGTGTCAAAAATATGAGGAGCAAGAAACGGTCTGAAAAATAGAAGGAGCTTGAAGTGGTGTTGAAAAACATGAAGAGCCTGAAAAGGTGTCAAAAATATGAAGAGCTTCAAAAAGTGTCAAAAATATGAGGAGCTTGAAACGGTCTGAAATATAGGAGGAGCATGAAAAGGTGTTAAAAAAAATATGAAGAGCTTCAAAATGTGTGAAACATATGAGGAGCATGAAATGGTCTGAAAAATAGGAGGAGCATGAAGCGTTGTTGAAAAACATGAAGAGCCTGAAAAGGTGTGAAAAATATGAAGAGCTTCAAAAGGTGTCAAAATCATGAGGAGCATGAAAAGGTCTCAAATATAGGAGGAGCATGAAGCAGTGTTCAAAAACATGAAGAGCCTGGAGAAGTGTGAAAAATATGAAGAGCTTCAAAAAGTGTCAAAAATATGAGGAGCATGAAATGGTCTGAAAAATAGGAGAAGCATGAAGTGCTGTTGAAAAACATGAAGAGCCTGAAAAGGTGTGAAAAATATGAAGAGCTTCAAAAAGGTGTCAAATATATAGAGGGTGAAACTGTCTGAAAAATATGAGGAGCAAGAAACTGTTTTCAAAAACATGAAGAGCCTCAAAAGGTGTGAAAAATATGAAGAGCTTCAAACTATGTCAAAAATATGAGGAGCATGAAACGGTCTGAAACATAGGAGGAGCATGAAGTGTTGTTGAAAAACATGAAGAGCCTGAAAAAGGTGTGAAACATATGAGGAGCATGATACGGTCTGATAAATAGGAGGAGCATGAAGCGGTGTTAAAAAATATGAAGAGCATGAAAACGTGTGAAAAATATGAAGAGCTTCAAAAGGTGTCAAAAATATAAGGAGCATGAAACGGTCTGAAATATAGCAGGAGCATGAAAAGTTGTTAAAAAACATGAAGAGCCTGAAAAGGTGTGAAAAATATGAAAAGCTTCAAATGGTGTCAAAAATATGAGGAGAATGAAACGGTCTGATAATTAGGAGGAGCATGAAGTGGTGTTGAAAAACATGAAGATCTTGAAAAAGTTGTGAAACATATGAGTAGAATAAAACGGTCTGAAAAATAGGAGGAGCATGAAGTGGTGTAGAAAAACATGAAGACCCTGAAAAGGTGTGAAAAATATGAAGAGCTACAAAAAGTGTCAAAAATATGAGGAGCTTGAAACGGTCTGAAATATAGGAGGAGCGTGAAAAGGTGTTAAAAAAATATGAAGAGCTTCAAAAGGTGTGAAACATATGAGGAGCATGAAACGGTCTGAAAAATAGGAGGAGCATGAAGCGTTGTTGAAAAACATGAAGAGCCTGAAAAGGTGTGAAAAATATGAAGTGCTTCAAAAGGTGTCAAAAACATGAGGAGCATGAAAAGGTCTGAAAAATAGGAGAAGCATGAAACGGTCTGAAAAATAGGAGGAGCATGAAGCGGTTTGAAAAACATGAAGAGCCTGAAAAAGTGTGAAAAATATGAAGAGCTTCAAAAGGTGTCAAAAATATGAGGAGAATGAAACGGTCTGAAAATTAGGAGGAGCATGAAGCGGTGTTGAAAAACATAAAGAGCCTGAAACAGTGTGAAATATATGAAGAGCCTCAAAGGTGTCAAAAATATGAGGAGCAAGAAACGGTCTGAAAAATAGAAGGAGCTTGAAGTGGTGTTGAAAAACATGAAGAGCCTGAAAAGGTGTCAAAAATATGAAGAGCTTCAAAAAGTGTCAAAAATATGAGGAGCTTGAAACGGTCTGAAATATAGGAGGAGCATGAAAAGGTGTTAAAAAAAATATGAAGAGCTTCAAAATGTGTGAAACATATGAGGAGCATGAAATGGTCTGAAAAATAGGAGGAGCATGAAGCGTTGTTGAAAAACATGAAGAGCCTGAAAAGGTGTGAAAAATATGAAGAGCTTCAAAAGGTGTCAAAATCATGAGGAGCATGAAAAGGTCTCAAATATAGGAGGAGCATGAAGCAGTGTTCAAAAACATGAAGAGCCTGGAGAAGTGTGAAAAATATGAAGAGCTTCAAAAAGTGTCAAAAATATGAGGAGCATGAAATGGTCTGAAAAATAGGAGAAGCATGAAGTGGTGTTGAAAAATATGAAGAGCCTGAAAAGATGTGAAAAATATGAAGAGCTTCAAAGGTGTCAAAACTATGAGGAGCATGAAACGGTCTGAAAAAGAGGAGGAGCAGCAAGCGATGTTGAAAAACATGAAGAGCCTGAAAAGGTGTGAAAAATATGAAGAGCTTCAAAAGGTGTCAAAAATATGAGGAGCATGAAACGGTCTGAAAAATAGGAGGAGCATGAAGCGTTGTTGAAAAACATGAAGAGCCTGAAAAGGTGTGAAAAATATGAAGTGCTTCAAAAGGTGTCAAAAACATGAGGAGCATGAAAAGGTCTGAAAAATAGGAGAAGCATGAAACGGTCTGAAAAATAGGAGGAGCATGAAGCGGTTTGAAAAACATGAAGAGCCTGAAAAAGTGTGAAAAATATGAAGAGCTTCAAAAGGTGTCAAAAATATGAGGAGAATGAAACGGTCTGAAAATTAGGAGGAGCATGAAGCGGTGTTGAAAAACATAAAGAGCCTGAAACAGTGTGAAATATATGAAGAGCCTCAAAGGTGTCAAAAATATGAGGAGCAAGAAACGGTCTGAAAAATAGAAGGAGCTTGAAGTGGTGTTGAAAAACATGAAGAGCCTGAAAAGGTGTCAAAAATATGAAGAGCTTCAAAAAGTGTCAAAAATATGAGGAGCTTGAAACGGTCTGAAATATAGGAGGAGCATGAAAAGGTGTTAAAAAAAATATGAAGAGCTTCAAAATGTGTGAAACATATGAGGAGCATGAAATGGTCTGAAAAATAGGAGGAGCATGAAGCGTTGTTGAAAAACATGAAGAGCCTGGAGAAGTGTGAAAAATATGAAGAGCTTCAAAAAGTGTCAAAAATATGAGGAGCATGAAAAGGTCTGAAATATAGGAGGAGCATGAAGCAGTGTTCAAAAACATGAAGAGCCTGGAGAAGTGTGAAAAATATGAAGAGCTTCAAAAGGTGTCAAAATCATGAGGAGCATGAAAAGGTCTGAAATATAGGAGGAGCATGAAGCAGTGTTCAAAAACATGAAGAGCCTGGAGAAGTGTGAAAAATATGAAGAGCTTCAAAAAGTGTCAAAAATATGAGGAGCATGAAATGGTCTGAAAAATAGGAGAAGCATGAAGTGCTGTTGAAAAACATGAAGAGCCTGAAAAGGTGTGAAAAATATGAAGAGCTTCAAAAAGGTGTCAAATATATAGAGGGTGAAACTGTCTGAAAAATATGAGGAGCAAGAAACTGTTTTCAAAAACATGAAGAGCCTCAAAAGGTGTGAAAAATATGAAGAGCTTCAAACTATGTCAAAAATATGAGGAGCATGAAACGGTCTGAAACATAGGAGGAGCATGAAGTGTTGTTGAAAAACATGAAGAGCCTGAAAAAGGTGTGAAACATATGAGGAGCATGATACGGTCTGATAAATAGGAGGAGCATGAAGCGGTGTTAAAAAATATGAAGAGCATGAAAACGTGTGAAAAATATGAAGAGCTTCAAAAGGTGTCAAAAATATAAGGAGCATGAAACGGTCTGAAATATAGCAGGAGCATGAAAAGTTGTTAAAAAACATGAAGAGCCTGAAAAGGTGTGAAAAATATGAAAAGCTTCAAATGGTGTCAAAAATATGAGGAGAATGAAACGGTCTGATAATTAGGAGGAGCATGAAGTGGTGTTGAAAAACATGAAGATCTTGAAAAAGTTGTGAAACATATGAGTAGAATAAAACGGTCTGAAAAATAGGAGGAGCATGAAGTGGTGTAGAAAAACATGAAGACCCTGAAAAGGTGTGAAAAATATGAAGAGCTACAAAAAGTGTCAAAAATATGAGGAGCTTGAAACGGTCTGAAATATAGGAGGAGCGTGAAAAGGTGTTAAAAAAATATGAAGAGCTTCAAAAGGTGTGAAACATATGAGGAGCATGAAACGGTCTGAAAAATAGGAGGAGCATGAAGCGTTGTTGAAAAACATGAAGAGCCTGAAAAGGTGTGAAAAATATGAAGTGCTTCAAAAGGTGTCAAAAACATGAGGAGCATGAAAAGGTCTGAAAAATAGGAGAAGCATGAAACGGTCTGAAAAATAGGAGGAGCATGAAGCGGTTTGAAAAACATGAAGAGCCTGAAAAAGTGTGAAAAATATGAAGAGCTACAAAAGGTGTCAAAAATATGAGGAGAATGAAACGGTCTGAAAATTAGGAGGAGCATGAAGCGGTGTTGAAAATCATAAAGAGCCTGAAACAGTGTGAAATATATGAAGAGCCTCAAAGGTGTCAAAAATATGAGGAGCAAGAAACGGTCTGAAAAATAGAAGGAGCTTTAAGTGGTGTTGAAAAACATGAAGAGCCTGAAAAGGTGTCAAAAATATGAAGAGCTTCAAAAAGTGTCAAAAATATGAGGAGCTTGAAACGGTCTGAAATATAGGAGGAGCATGAAAAGGTGTTAAAAAACATATGAAGAGCTTCAAAATGTGTGAAACATATGAGGAGCATGAAATGGTCTGAAAAATAGGAGGAGCATGAAGCGTTGTTGAAAAACATGAAGAGCCTGAAAAGGTGTGAAAAATATGAAGAGCTTCAAAAGGTGTCAAAACCATGAGGAGCATGAAAAGGTCTCAAATATAGGAGGAGCATGAAGCAGTGTTCAAAAACATGAAGAGCCTGGAGAAGTGTGAAAAATATGAAGAGCTTCAAAAAGTGTCAAAAATATGAGGAGCATGAAATGGTCTGAAAAATAGGAGAAGCATGAAGTGGTGTTGAAAAATATGAAGAGCCTGAAAAGATGTGAAAAATATGAAGAGCTTCAATGGTGTCAAAACTATGAGGAGCATGAAACGGTCTGAAAAAGAGGAGGAGCAGCAAGCGATGTTGAAAAACATGAAGAGCCTGAAAAGGTGTGAAAAATATGAAGAGCTTCAAAAGGTGTCAAAAATATGAGGAGCATGAAACGGTCTGAAAAATAGGAGGAGCATGAAGCGTTGTTGAAAAACATGAAGAGCCTGAAAAGGTGTGAAAAATATGAAGTGCTTCAAAAGGTGTCAAAAACATGAGGAGCATGAAAAGGTCTGAAAAATAGGAGAAGCATGAAACGGTCTGAAAAATAGGAGGAGCATGAAGCGGTTTGAAAAACATGAAGAGCCTGAAAAAGTGTGAAAAATATGAAGAGCTTCAAAAGGTGTCAAAAATATGAGGAGAATGAAACGGTCTGAAAATTAGGAGGAGCATGAAGCGGTGTTGAAAAACATAAAGAGCCTGAAACAGTGTGAAATATATGAAGAGCCTCAAAGGTGTCAAAAATATGAGGAGCAAGAAACGGTCTGAAAAATAGAAGGAGCTTGAAGTGGTGTTGAAAAACATGAAGAGCCTGAAAAGGTGTCAAAAATATGAAGAGCTTCAAAAAGTGTCAAAAATATGAGGAGCTTGAAACGGTCTGAAATATAGGAGGAGCATGAAAAGGTGTTAAAAAAAATATGAAGAGCTTCAAAATGTGTGAAACATATGAGGAGCATGAAATGGTCTGAAAAATAGGAGGAGCATGAAGCGTTGTTGAAAAACATGAAGAGCCTGAAAAGGTGTGAAAAATATGAAGAGCTTCAAAAGGTGTCAAAATCATGAGGAGCATGAAAAGGTCTGAAATATAGGAGGAGCATGAAGCAGTGTTCAAAAACATGAAGAGCCTGGAGAAGTGTGAAAAATATGAAGAGCTTCAAAAAGTGTCAAAAATATGAGGAGCATGAAATGGTCTGAAAAATAGGAGAAGCATGAAGTGCTGTTGAAAAACATGAAGAGCCTGAAAAGGTGTGAAAAATATGAAGAGCTTCAAAAAGGTGTCAAATATATAGAGGGTGAAACTGTCTGAAAAATATGAGGAGCAAGAAACTGTTTTCAAAAACATGAAGAGCCTCAAAAGGTGTGAAAAATATGAAGAGCTTCAAACTATGTCAAAAATATGAGGAGCATGAAACGGTCTGAAACATAGGAGGAGCATGAAGTGTTGTTGAAAAACATGAAGAGCCTGAAAAAGGTGTGAAACATATGAGGAGCATGATACGGTCTGATAAATAGGAGGAGCATGAAGCGGTGTTAAAAAATATGAAGAGCATGAAAACGTGTGAAAAATATGAAGAGCTTCAAAAGGTGTCAAAAATATAAGGAGCATGAAACGGTCTGAAATATAGCAGGAGCATGAAAAGTTGTTAAAAAACATGAAGAGCCTGAAAAGGTGTGAAAAATATGAAAAGCTTCAAATGGTGTCAAAAATATGAGGAGAATGAAACGGTCTGGTAATTAGGAGGAGCATGAAGTGGTGTTGAAAAACATGAAGATCTTGAAAAAGTTGTGAAACATATGAGTAGAATAAAACGGTCTGAAAAATAGGAGGAGCATGAAGTGGTGTAGAAAAACATGAAGAGCCTGAAAAGGTGTGAAAAATATGAAGAGCTACAAAAAGTGTCAAAAATATGAGGAGCTTGAAACGGTCTGAAATATAGGAGGAGCGTGAAAAGGTGTTAAAAAAATATGAAGAGCTTCAAAAGGTGTGAAACATATGAGGAGCATGAAACGGTCTGAAAAATAGGAGGAGCATGAAGCGTTGTTGAAAAACATGAAGAGCCTGAAAAGGTGTGAAAAATATGAAGAGCTTCAAAAAGGTGTCAAATATATAGAGGGTGAAACGGTCTGAAAAATATGAGGAGCAAGAAACTGTTTTCAAAAACATGAAGAGCCTCAAAAGGTGTGAAAAATATGAAGAGCTTCAAAAAGGTGTCAAATATATAGAGGGTGAAACGGTCTGAAAAATATGAGGAGCAAGAAACTGTTTTCAAAAACATGAAGAGCCTCAAAAGGTGTGAAAAATATGAAGAGCTTCAAAAAGGTGTCAAATATATAGAGGGTGAAACGGTCTGAAAAATATGAGGAGCAAGAAACTGTTTTCAAAAACATGAAGAGCTCAAAAGGTGTGAACAATGTGAAGAGCTTCAAACTGTGTCAAAAATATGAGGAGCATGAAACGGTCTGAAACATAGGAGGAGCATGAAGTGTTGTTGAAAAACATGAAGAGCCTTAAAAAGTTGTGAAACATATGAGGAGCATGATACGGTCTGAAAAATAGGAGGAGCATGAAGCGGTGTTGAAAAATATGAAGAGCCTGAAAACGTATGAAAAATATGAAGAGCTTCAAAAGGTGTCAAAAATATAAGGAGCATGAAACGGTCTGAAATATAGCAGGAGCATGAAAAGGTGTTAAAAAACATGAAGAGCCTGAAAAGGTGTGAAAAAGATGAACAGCTTCAAATGGTGTCAAAAATATGAGGAGCATGAAACGGTCTGAAACATAGGAGGAGCATGAAGTGGTGTTGAAAAACATGAAGATCTTGAAAAAGTTGTGAAACATATGAGTAGAATAAAACGGTCTGAAAAATAGGAGGAGCATGAAGTGGTGTAGAAAAACATGAAGAGCCTGAAAAGGTGTGAAAAATATGAAGAGCTACAAAAAGTGTCAAAAATATGAGGAGCTTGAAACGGTCTGAAATATAGGAGGAGCGTGAAAAGGTGTTAAAAAAATATGAAGAGCTTCAAAAGGTGTGAAACATATGAGGAGCATGAAACGGTCTGAAAAATAGGAGGAGCATGAAGCGTTGTTGAAAAACATGAAGAGCCTGAAAAGGTGTGAAAAATATGAAGAGCTTCAAAAAGGTGTCAAATATATAGAGGGTGAAACGGTCTGAAAAATATGAGGAGCAAGAAACTGTTTTCAAAAACATGAAGAGCCTCAAAAGGTGTGAAAAATATGAAGAGCTTCAAAAAGGTGTCAAATATATAGAGGGTGAAACGGTCTGAAAAATATGAGGAGCAAGAAACTGTTTTCAAAAACATGAAGAGCCTCAAAAGGTGTGAACAATGTGAAGAGCTTCAAACTGTGTCAAAAATATGAGGAGCATGAAACGGTCTGAAACATAGGAGGAGCATGAAGTGTTGTTGAAAAATATGAAGAGCCTTAAAAAGTTGTGAAACATATGAGGAGCATGATACGGTCTGAAAAATAGGAGGAGCATGAAGCGGTGTTGAAAAATATGAAGAGCCTGAAAACGTATGAAAAATATAAAGAGCTTCAAAAGGTGTCAAAAATATAAGGAGCATGAAACGGTCTGAAATATAGCAGGAGCATGAAAAGGTGTTAAAAAACATGAAGAGCCTGAAAAGGTGTGAAAAAGATGAACAGCTTCAAATGGTGTCAAAAATATGAGGAGAATGAAACGGTCTGAAAATTAGGAGGAGCATGAAGTGGTGTTGAAAGACATGAAGAGCTTGAAAAAGGTGTGAAACATATGAGTAGAATAAAACGGTCTGAAAAATAGGAGGAGCATGAAGTGGTGTAGAAAAACATGAAGACCCTGAAAAGGTGTGAAAAATATGAAGAGCTGCAAAAAGTGTCAAAAATATGAGGAGCTTGAAACGGTCTTAAATATAGGAGTAACGTGAAATGGTGTTAAAAAAAATATGAAGAGCTTCAAAAGGTGTGAAACATATGAGGAGCATGAAACAGTCTGAAAAATAGGAGGAGCATGAAGCGTTGTTGAAAAACATGAAGAGCCTGAAAAGGTGTGAAAAATATGAAGTGCTTCAAAAGGTGTCAAAAACATGAGGAGCATGAAAAGGTCTGAAAAATAGGAGGAGCATGAATCGGTGTTCAAAAAAATGAAGAGCCTGGAGAAGTGTGAAAAATATGAAGAGCTTCAAAAAGTGTCAAAAATATAAGGAGCATTAAACGGTCTGAAAAATAGGAGAAGCATGAAGTGGTGTTGAAAAATATGAAGAGCCTGGAGAAGTGTGAAAAATATGAAGAGCTTCAAAAGGTGTCAAAAATATGAGGAGAATGAAACGGTCTGAAAATTAGGAGGAGCATGAAGCGGTGTTGAAAACATAAAGAGCCTGAAACAGTGTGAAATATATGAAGAGCCTCAAAGGTGTCAAAAATATGAGGAGCAAGAAACGGTCTGAAAAATAGAAGGAGCTTGAAGTGGTGTTGAAAAACATGAAGAGACTGAAAACGTGTGAAAAATATGCAGAGCTTCAAAAAGGTGTCAAATATATAGAGGGTGAAACGGTCTGAAAAATATGAGGAGCAAGAAACTGTTTTCAAAAACATGAAGAGCCTGAAAATTTGTGAAAAATGTGAAGAGCTTCAAACTGTGTCAAAAATATGAGGAGCATGAAACGGTCTGAAACATAGGATGAGCATGAAGTATTGTTGAAAAAGATGAAGAGCCTGAAAAATGTGTGAAACATATGAGGAGCATGATACGGTCTGAAAAATAGGAGCATGAAGTGGTGTTGAAAAATATGAAGAGCCTGAAAAGGTGTGAAAAATATGAAGAGCTTCAAAAGGTGTCAAAAATATAAGGAGCATGAAACGGTCTGAAATATAGCAGGAGCATGAAAAGGTGTTAAAAAACATGAAGAGCCTGAAAAGGTGTGAAAAAGATGAACAGCTTCAAATGGTGTCAAAAATATGAGGAGAATGAAACGGTCTGAAAATTAGGAGGAGCATGAAGCGGTGTTGAAAAACATGAAGACCCTGAAAATGTGTGAAATATATGAAGAGCCTCAAAGGTGTCAAAAATATGAGGAGCAAGAAACGGTCTGAAAAATAGGAGGAGCTTGAAGCGGTGTTGAAAAATATGAAGAGCCTGAAAAGGTGTGAAATATATGCAGAGCTTCAAAAGGTGTCAAAAATATAAGGAGCATGAAATGGTATGAAATATAGGAGGAGCATGAAACGGTGTTCATACACTTGAAGAGCCTGGAAAGGTGTGAAAAAAATGAAGAGCTTCAAAAAGGTATCAAAAATATGAGGAGGGAGAAAGGGTCTGAAAAACAAGAGGAGCAAGAAACTGTTTTCAAAAACATGAAGAGCCTCAACAGTTGTGAAAAATATGAAGAGCTTCAAACTGTGTCAAATATATGAGAAACATGAAAAGGTCTGAAAAATAGAAGGAGCTTGAAGTGGTGTTGAAAAAGATGAAGAGCCTGAAATAGTGTGAAATATAGGAAGAGCCTCAAAGGTGTCAAAAATATGAGGAGCAAGAAACGGTCTGAAAAATAGAAGGAGCTTGAAGTGGTGTTGAAAAACAAGAAGAGCCTGAAAAGGTGTGAAAAATATTAAGAGCTTCAAAGAGGGGTCAAATATATAGAGGGTGAAACGGTCTGAAAAATATGAGGAGCAAGAAACTGTTTTGAAAAACATGAAGAGCCTCAAAAGGTGTGAAAAATATGAAGAGCTTCAAAAAGGTGTCAAATATATAGAGGGTGAAACGGTCTGAAAAAAATGAGGAGCAAGAAACTGTTTTCAAAAACATGAAGAGCCTCAAAAGATGTGAAAAATGTGAAGAGCTTGAAACTGTGTCAAAAATATGAGGAGCATGAAACGGTCTGAAACATAGGAGGAGCATGAAGTGTTGTTGAAAAACATGAAGAGCCTGAAAAAGGTGTGAAACATATGAGGAGCATGATACGGTCTGAAAAATAGGAGGAGCATGAAGCGGTGTTGAAAAATATGAAGAGCCTGAAAACGTGTGAAAAATATGAAGAGCTTCAAAAGGTGTCAAAAACATAAGGAGCATGAAACGGTCTGAAATACAGGAGGAGCATGAAAAGGTGTTAAAAAACATGAAGAGCCTGAAAAGGTGTGAAAAATATGAAGAGCTTCAAATGGTGTCAAAAATATGAGGAGCATGAAACGGTCTGATAATTAGGAGGAGCATGAAGTGGTGTTGAAAAACATGAAGAGCTTGAAAAAGGTGTGAAACATATGAGTAGAATAAAACGGTCCGAAAAATAGGAGGAGCATGAAGTGGTGTAGAAAAACATGAAGACCCTGAAAAGGTGTGAAAAATATGAAGAGCTACAAAAAGTGTCAAAAATATGAGGAGCTTGAAACGGTCTGAAATATAGGAGGAGCGTGAAAAGTTGTTAAAAAAAATATGAAGAGCTTCAAAAGGTGTGAAACATATGAGGAGCATGAAACGGGCTGAAAAATAGGAGAAGCATGAAGGGGTGTGGAAAAACATGAAGAGCCTGAAAAGGGTTGAAAAATATGAAGAGCTTCAAAAGGTGTGAAATACATGAGGAGCATGAAACTCTCTGAAAAATAGAAATAGCATGAAGCGTTGTTGAAAAACATGAAGAGCCTGAAAACGTGTGAAAATATGAAGAGCTTCAAAAATATGAAAAATATGAAGAGCTTCAAAAGGTGTGAAAAATTTGAAGAGCTTCAAAAGGTGTCAAAATGAGATGAGCATGAAACGGTCTGAAAAATAGGAGGAGCATGAAGCGGTGTTGAAAATCATAAAGAGCCTGAAAAGTTGTGAAAAATATGAAGAGCTTCAAAAGACGTGAAAAATTTGAAGAGCTCCAAAAGGTGTCAAAATGAGATGAGCATGAAACGGTCTGAAAAATAGGAGGAGCATGAAGTGGTGTTGAAAAAAATGAAGAGCCTGAAAAGGTGTGAAAAACATGAAGAGCTTAAAAAGGTGTCAAGAATATGAGGAGCATGAAACGGTCTGAAAAATAGGAGGAGCATGAAGTGGTGCTGAAAAACATGAATAGCCTGAAAAGGTGTGAAAAATATGAAGAGCCTGAAAAGGTGTGAAAAATATGAAGAGCTTCAAAAGGTGTGAAATATATGAGGAGCATGAAACGGGCTGAAAAATAGGAGAAGCATGAAGGGGTGTGGAAAAACATGAAGAGCCTGAAAAGGTTTGAAAAATATGAAGAGCTTCTAAAGGTGTGAAATACATGAGGAGCATGAAACTCTCTGAAAAATAGAAATAGCATGAAGCGGTGTTGAAAAACATGAAGAGCGTGAAAACGTGTGAAAAATATGAAGAGCCTGAAAAGGTGGAAAGTATATGAAGAGCTTCAAAAGCTGTCAAAAATTTTAGGAGCATGAAACGGTATGAAAAATAGGAGGAGTGTGAAGCGGTGTTCAAAAACATGAAGAGTTTAAAAGGTGTGAAAAATATGAAGAGCTTCAAAAGTTGTGAAAAATATGAAAAGCATAAAACGGTCTGAAAAATAGGAGGAGCATGAAACGGTCTGAAAAATAGGAGGAGCATGAAGCGGTGTTGAAAAACATGAAGAGTCTGAAAAGGTGTGAAAAATATGAAGAGCTTCAGAAGGTGTCAAAAATTTGAGGAGCATGAAAAGTTCTGAAGAATAGGAAAAGCATGATGCAGTGTTGAAAAACATGAAGAGCCTGAAAAGGTGTGAAAAATATGAAGCACTTCAAAAGATGTCCAAATTATGAGGAGCATGAAACAGTTGAAAAATAGGAGGAGCATGAAGCAGTGTTCAAAAACATGAAGAACCGGAAAAGGTGTGAAAAATATGAAGAGCTTCTAAAGGTGTGAAAATTATGAGGAGCATGAAACGGTCTGAAAAATAGGAGGAGCATGAAGCGGTGTTCAAAAACATGAAGAGCCTGAAAAGGTGTGAAAAATATGAAAAGCTTCAAAAGGTTGGAAATACATGAGGAGCATGAAACGGTCTGAAAAATAGGAGGAGCATGAATCGGTCTGAAAAATGGGAGGAGCATGAAGCGGTGTTGAAAAACATGAAGTTCCTGAAAAGCTGTGAAAATAAGACAAGCTTCAAAAGGTGTCAAAAATATGAGGAGCATGAAACGGTATGAAAAATACGAGGAGCATGAAGCGGTGTTGAAAGACATGAAGACCCTGAAAAGGTGTGAAAAATATGAAGAGCTTCTAAATGTGTCAAAATATGAGGAGCATGAAACTGTCTGAAATATATCAGGAGCATGAAAAGGTGTTGAAAAACATGAAGAGCATCAAAAGCTGTGAAGAATATGAAGAGCTTCAAAACGTGTCAAAAATATGAGGAGCATGAATCGGTCTGAAAAATAGAAGGAGCATGAAGTGGTGTTGAAAAACATGAAGATCTGAAAAGGAGTGAAAAATATGAAGAGCTTCATAAGGTGTCAAAAATATGAGGAGCATGAAACGGTCTGAAAAATAGGAGGAGCAAGAAACGGGTTTAACAAACATGAAGAGTGGGAAAAGGTGTGAAAAATATGAAGAGCTTCAAAAGGTTTCAAAAATATGAGGAGCATGAAACAGGCTGTAAAATAGGAGGAGCATGAAGCGGTGTCGAAAAACATGAAGAGCATGAAGAGTTGTGAAAAATAGGAAGAACTTCAAAAGGTGTCAAAAATATGAGGAGCATGAACGGTATGAAAAATAGGAGGATCATGAAGCCGTGTTGAAAAACATGAAGAGCCTGAAAACGTGTGAAAATTATGAAGAGCTTCAAAAGGTGTGAAATATATGAAGAGCTTCAAAAGGTGTCAAAAATGAGATGAGCATGAAATGGTCTGAAAGATAGGAGGAGCATGAAGCGGTGTTGAAAAACATGAAGAGCCTGAAAAGGTGTGAAAAATATGAAGAGCTTCAAATGGTGTGAAATACATGAGGAGCTTGAAACGGTCTGAAAAACAGGAGGAGCATGAAATCTTGTTGAAAAACATGAAGAGCCTGAAAACGTGTGAAAATTATGAAGAGCTTCAAAAGGTGTGAAATATATGAAGAGCTTCAAAAGGTGTCAAAAATGAGATGAGCATGAAATGGTTTGAAAGATAGGAGGAGCATGAAGTGGTGTTGAAAAACATGAAGAGCCTGAAAAGGTGTGAAAAATATGAAGAGCTTTAAAAGGTGTGAAAAATATGACGAGCATGAAACGGTCTGAAAAATAGGAGGAGCATGAAGCGGTGTTCAAAAACATGAAGAGCCTGACAAGTTGTGAAAAGTATGAACAGCTTCAAAATGTGTCAAATATATGAGGGGAAAGAAATGGTCTGAAAAAAAGGAAGAGCATGAAGTGATGTTCAAAAACATGAAGAGCCTGAAAAGGTGTGAAAAATATGAAGAGCTTCAAAAGCTGTCAAATATATGAGGAGCACGAAACGGTCTGAAAAAAAGCAGGAGCATGAAGCGTTGTTGAAAATCTTGAAGAGCTTGAAAAGTTGTGAAAAATATGAAGAGCTTCAAAAGGTTTCAAATATATGAGGATCATGAAACGCTCTGAAAAATAGGAGGAGCATGAAACGGTCTGAAAAATAAGAGGAGCATGAAATGGTGTTGAAAAACAGGAAGAACCTGAAAATGTGAGAAAAATATGAAGAGCTTCAAAAGGTTTCAAAAATATGAGGAGCAAGAAACTTTCTGAAAAATAGAAGGAGCATGAACCGGTGTTGAAAAACATGAAGAGCCTGAAAAGGTGTGAAAAATATGAAGAGCTTCAAAACGTGTCAAAAATATGAGGAGCATGAAACGGTCGGAAAAATAGGAGGAGCAAGAAGCGGTGTTGAAAAACATGAAGAGCCTGAAAATGTGTGAAAAATATGAAGAGCTTCAAAAGGTGTGAAAAATATGAAGAGCTTCAAAAGGTGTCAAATTGAGATGAGCATGAAACGGTCTGAAAAATAGGAGGAGCATTAAGCTGTGTTGAAAATCATAACGAGCCTGAAAAGGTGTGAAAAATATGAAGAGCTTCAAAAATGTGAAAAATATGAAGAGCTTCAAAAGGTGTCAAAAATGAGATGAGCATGAAACGGTCTGAAAAATAGGAGGAGCATTAAGCTGTGTTGAAAATCATAATGAGCCTGAAAAGGTGTGAAAAATATGAAGAGCTTCAAAAGGTGTGCAAAATATGAAGAGATTCAAAACCTGTCAAAAATATGAGGAGCCTGAAACAGTCTCAAAAATAGGAAGAGTATGAAACGGTCTGAAAAATAGGAGGATCATGAAGCGATGTTGAAAATCGTGAAGAGCCTGAAAAGGTGTGAAAAATGTGAAGAGCTTCAACAGGTGTCAAAAACATGAGGAGAATGAAACGATCTGAAAAATAGGAGGAGCATGAAGCTGTGTTCAAAAACATGAAGAGCCAGAAAAGGTGTGAAAAATAAGAAGAGCTTCAAAAAGTGTCAAAAATATGAGGAGCAAGAAACGGTCTGAAAAATAGGAGGAACATGAAGTGGAGCTGAAAAACATGAAGAGACTGAAAAGGTGTGCAAAATATGAAGAGCTTCAATAGGTGTAAAAAATGAGATGAGCATGAAACGGTCTGAAAAATAGGAGGAGCATGAACTGGTGCTGAAAAACATGAAGAGCCTGAAAAGGTGTGAAATATATGAAGAGCTTCAAAAGGTGTCAAAAATATGAGGAGCATGAAACGGTCTGAAAAATAGGAGGAGCATGAAGCGGTGTTGAAAAACATGAAGAGCATGAAAAGCTGTGAAGAATATGAAGAGCTTCAAAACCTGTCAAAAATATGAGGAGCATGAATCGGTCTGAAAAATAGGAGGAGCAAGAAACGGTTTTAACAAACATGAAGAGCGGGAAAAGGTGTGAAAAATATGAAGAGCTTCAAAAGGTTTGAAAAATATGAAGAACATGGAACGGTCTGAAAAATAGGAGGAGGATAAAGCGGTGTTCAAAAACATGAAGAGCCTGAAAAGGTGTGACAAATATGAAGAGCTTCAAAAGGTGTCAAAAATATGAGGAGCATGAAACAGTCTCAAAAATAGGAGGAGCATGAAGCAGTGTTCAAAAACATGAAGAGCCTGAAAAGGTGTGACAAATATGAAGAGCTTCAAAAGGTGTCAAAAATATGAGGAGCATGAAACGGTCTCAAAAATAGGAGGAGCATGAAGCGGTGTTCAAAAATATGGAGAGCCTGAAAAGGTATGAAAAATATGAAGAGCTTCAAAAGGTGTGAAATATATGAAGAGCTTCAAAAGGTGTCAAAAATATGAGGAGCCTGAAACAGGCTGTAAAATAGGAGGAGCATGAAGCGGTGTCGAAAAACATGAAGAGCATGAAGAGTTGTGAAAAATAGGAAGAACTTCAAAAGGTGTCAAAAATATGAGGAGCATGAACGGTATGAAAAATAGGAGGATCATGAAGCCGTGTTGAAAAACATGAAGAGCCTGAAAACGTGTGAAAATTATGAAGAGCTTCAAAAGCTGTGAAATATATGAAGAGCTTCAAAAGGTGTCAAAAATGAGATGAGCATGAAATGGTCTGAAAGATAGGAGGGGCATGAAGCGGTGTTGAAAAACATGAAGAGTCTGAAAAGGTGTGAAAAATATGAAGAGCTTCAAATGGTGTGAAATACATGAGGACCTTGAAATGGTCTGAGAAACCGGAGGAGCATGAAATCTTGTTGAAAAACATGAAGAGCCTGAAAACGTGTGAAAATTATGAAGAGCTTCAAAAGGTGTGAAATATATGAAGAGCTTCAAAAGGTGTCAAAAATGAGATGAGCATGAAATGGTCTGAAAGATAGGAGGGGCATGAAGCGGTGTTCAAAAATATGAAGAGCCTGGAATGGTGTGAAAAATATGAGAGCCCCAAAACGTGTCAAAAGTATGAGGAGCATGAAACGGTGTGAAAAACATGAAGAGCCTGAAAAGGTGTGAGAAATAGAACGGCTTCAAAAGGTGTGAAAAATATGAGGAGCCTGAAACGGTCTGAAAAATAGGAGGAGCATGAAGTGGTGTTGAAAAACATGAAGAGCCTGAAAAGGTGTAAGAAATAGAACGGCTTCAAAAGGTGTGAAAAATATGAGGAGCATGAAACGGTCTGAAAAATAGGAAGAGCATGAAGCGGTGTTTAAAAACATGAAGAGCCTGAAAAGGTGTGAAAAATATGAAGAGCTTCAAAAGGTTTGAAAAATATGAAGAGCATGGAACGGTCTGAAAAATAGGAGGAGGATAAAGAGGTGTTCAAAAAAATGAAGAGCCTGAAAAGGGGTGACAAATATGAAGAGCTTCAAAAGGTGTCAAAAATATGAGGAGCATGAAACGGTATGAAAAATAGGAGGATCATGAAACGGTGTGAAAAACATGAAGAGCCTGAAAAGGTGTGAGAAATAGAACGGCTTCAAAAGGTGTGAAAAATATGAGGAGCCTGAAACGGTCTGAAAAATAGGAGGAGCATGAAGTGGTGTTGAAAAACATGAAGAGCCTGAAAAGGTGTGAGAAATAGAACGGCATCAAAAGGTGGGAAAAATATGAGGAGCATGAAACGGTCTGAAAAATAGGAAGAGCATGAAGCGGTGTTCAAAAACATGAAGAGCCTGAAAAGGTGTGAAAAATATGAAGAGCTTCAAAAGGTGTCAATAATAAGACGTGCATGACACAGTCTGAAAAATAGGAGGAGCATGAAACGGTCTGAAATATAGGAGGAGCATGAAGCGGTGTTCAAAAACATGAAGAGCCTGAAAAGGTGTGCAAAATATGAAGAGCTTCAAAAGGTGTCAAGAATATGTGGAGCATGAAACGGTCTGAAAAATAGGAGGAGCATGAACTGGTGCTGAAAAACATGAAAGCCTGAAAAGGTTTGAAAAATATGAAGAGCTTCAAAAGGTGTGAAAAATATGAGGAGCATGAAACGGGCTGAAAAATAAGAGGAGCATGAAGCGGTGTAGAAAACCATGAAGAGCCTGAAAAAGTGTGAAAAATATGAAGAGCTTCAAAAGTAGGCAAAATTATGAAGAGTAAGAAAAGGTCAAAAAAATAGGAGGAGCATGAAACTGTGTTCAAAAACATGAAGAGTCTGAAAAGGTGTGAAATATATGAAGAGTTTCAAAAGGTGTCAAAAATATGAAGAGCATGAAACGGTCTGAAAAATAGGAGGAGCATGAAGCGGCGTTGAAAAACATGAAGAGCCTGAAAAGGTGTGAAAAATATGAAGAGCTTCAAAAGGTGTCAAAAATATGAAGAGCATGATATGGTCTGAAAAATATGAGGAGCATGAAACGGTGTTCAAAAACATGAACAGCCTGAAAAGGTGTGAAATATATGAAGAGCTTCAAAAGGTGTCAAAAATATGAAGAGCATGAAACTGTCTGAAAAATAGGAGGAGCATGAAATGGTCTGATAAATAGGAGGAGCATGAAACGGTGTTGAAAAACATGAAGAGCCTGAAAAGGTGTGAAATATATGAAGAACTTAAAAGGAGTCAAAAATATGAGATGCATGAAACGGTCTGAAAAATAGAAGGAACATGAAGCGGTGTTGAAAAACGTGAAGAGCCTGAAAAGGTGTGAAAAATATGAAGAGCTTTAAAAGGTGTGAAAAATATGAGGAGCATGAAACGGTCTGAAAAATAGGAGGAGCATAAAGCGGTGTTGAAAAACATGAAGAGCCTGAAAAGGTGTGGAAAATATGAAGAGCTTTAAAAGGTGCCAAAATTATGAAGAGCATGAAACCGTCTTAAAATTAGGAGGAGAATGAAGCGGTATAGAAAAACATGAAGAGCCAGAAACGGTGTGGAATATATGAAGCTTCAAAAGGTGTCAAATATGAAGTGCATGAAACGGTCTTAAAAATACGAGGAGCAAGAAGCGGTGTTGAAAAACATGAAGAGCCTGAAAACGTGTGAAAAATATGAAGAGCTTCAAAAGGTGTCAAAATATGAGGAGCAGTAAACGGTTTGAAAAATAGGAGGAGCATGAAACAGTGTTGAAAAACATGAAGATCATGGAAAGGTGTGTATAATATAAAGAGCGTCAAAAGGTGTAAAAAATATGAGGAGCACGAAACGGTCTGAAAAATAGGAGGAGCCTGCAAAGGTGTTGAAAATCATGAAGAGCCTGAAAAGGTGTGAAGAATAAGAAGAGCTGCAAAAGGCGTCAAATTTATGAGGAGCATGAAACGGTCTGAAAATTAGAAGAAGCATGAAACGGTGTTGAAAAATATGAAGACCATGAAAGGGTGGGAAAAACATGAAGAGCTTAAAAAGGTGTCAAAAATATGAGGAGCATGAAACGGACAAAAAATAGGAGGAGCACGAGACTTTGATGATAAACCTGAAGAGCATGAAAAGGTGTTAAAAATATGAAGAGCTTAAAAAGGTGTCAAAAATATGAGGAGCAAGAAACGGTGTTGAAACACATGAAGAGCCTGAAAAGGTGTGAAAAATATGCAAAGCTTCAAAAGGTGTCAAAAATTAGATGAGCATGAAACGGTCTGAAAAATTGGAGGATCAAGAAGTAGCGTTGAAAAAAATGAAGAGCCTGAAAAGGTGTGAAAAATATGAAGAGCTTCAAAAGGTGTCAAAAATATGAGGACCATAAAACGATCTGAAAAATAGGAGGAGTATGAAGCGGTGATGAAAAACATGAAGGGCATGAAAACGTGTGAAAAATATGAAGAGCTTCAAAAGGTGTCAAAAATATGAGGACAATAAAACGATCTGAAAAATATGAGGAGCCTGAAACGGTCTGAAAAATAGGAGGAGCATGAAACGGTGTTCAAAAACATGAAGAGCCTGAAAAGTTTTGAAAAATATGCAAAGCTTCAAAAGGTGTCAAAAATTAGATGAGCATGAAATGGTCTGAAAAATTGGAGGATCAAGAAGTAGCGTTGAAAAAAATGAAGAGCCTGAAAAGGTGTGAAAAATATGAAGAGCTTCAAAAGGTGTCAAAAATATGAGGAGCATGAAACGGTCTGAAAAATAGGAGGAGTATGAAGCGGTGATGAAAAACATGAAGGGCATGAAAACGTGTGAAAAATATGAAGAGCTTCAAAAGGTGTGAAAAATATGAAGAGCTTCAAAAGGTGTCAAAAATATGAGGAGCATGAAACGGTCTGAAAAATAGGAGGAGCACGAAGCGGTGATGAAAAACATGAAGGGCATGAAAACGTGTGAAAAATATTAAGAGCCTGAAAAGGTGTGAAAAATATGAAGAGCTTCAAAAGGTGTGAAAAATATGAAGAGCTTCAAAAGGTGTCAAAAATATGAGGAGCATGAAACGGTCTGAAAAATAGGAGGAGCATGAAGCGGTGTTGAAAACAAGAAGAGTCTGAAGAAGTGTGAAGTATATGAAGAGCTTCAAAAGGTGTCAAAAATATGAGGAGCATGAAACGGTCTGAAAAATAGGAGGAGCATGAAGTGTTGGTGAAAAACATGAAGAGCCTGAAGAAGTGTGAAGTATATGAAGAGATTCAAAACGTGTCAAAAATATGAGGAGCATGAAACGGTCTGAAAAATAGGAGGAGCATGAAGCGGTGTTGAAAAACAAGAAGAGTCTGAAAAGGTGTGAAAAATATGAAGAGCTTCAAAAGGTGTGAAAAATATGAAGAGCTTCAAAATGTGTCAAAAATGAGATGAGCATGAAATGGTCTGAATATTAGGAGGAACATGAATTGGTGTTGAAAAACATGAAGAGACTGAAAAGCTGTGAAAAATATGAAGAGCTTCAAAAGGTGAGAATTATATGAAGAGCTTCAAAAGAAGTCAAAAATGAGATGAGCATGATATTGTCTGAAAGATAGGAGGAGCATGAAGCGGTGTTGAAAAACATGAAGAGCCTGAAAAGGTGTGAGAAATATGGAGATCTTCAAAAGGTGTCAAAAATATGAGGAGCATGAAACGGTCTGAAAATAAGGAGGATCATGAAGTGATGTTGAAAAATATGAAGAGCCAAAAAAGGTGTGAAAAATATGAAGAGCTTCAAAAGGTGTCAAAAATATGAGGAGCATGAAAAGTTCTGAAAAATAGGAGGAGAATGAAGCGGTGTTGAAAAACATGAAGAGCCTGAAAATGTGTGAAAAATTTGAAGAGCTTCAAAAGGTGTCAAAAATATGAGGAGCATGAAACGGTCTGAAAAATAGGAGAAGCAAGAAACGGTTTTAACAAACATGAAGAGCGTGAAAAGGTGTGAAATATATGAAGAGCTTCAAAAGGTGTCAAAAATATGAGGAGCATGAAACGGTCTGAAAAATAGGAGGAGCATGAAACGGTGTTCAAAAACACGAAGAGCCTGAAATGGTGTGAAAAATATGAGGAACTTCAAAAGGTGTCAAAAATATGAGGAGCATGAAACGCTCTGAAAAATAGGAGGAGCATGAAGTGGTGTTGAAAAACATGAAGAGCCTGAAAAGGTGTGAAATATATGAAGAGCTTCAAAAGGTGTCAAAAATATGAGGGACATGAAACGGTCTGAAAAATAGGAGGTGCATGAAGCGGTGTTGAAAACATGAAGAGACTGAAAACGTGTGAAAAATATGAACAGCTTCAAAAGGTGTGAAAAATATGAAGAGATTCAAAAGGTGTGATAAATATGAAGAGCTTCAAACGGTGTCAAAAATGAGATGAGCAAGAAATGGCCTAAAAAATAGGAGGAGCATGAAGTGTTGGTGAAAAACATGAAGAGCCTGAAGAAGTGTGAAGTATATGAAGAGATTCAAAACGTGTCAAAAATATGAGAAGCATGAAACGGTCTGAAAAATAGGAGGAGCATGAAGCGGTGTTGAAAAACAAGAAGAGTCTGAAAAGGTGTGAAAAATATGAAGAGCTTCAAAAGGTGTGAAAAATATGAAGAGCTTCAAAATGTGTCAAAAATGAGATGAGCATGAAACGGTCTGAATATTAGGAGGAACATGAATTGGTGTTGAAAAACATGAAGAGACTGAAAAGCTGTGAAAAATATGAAGAGCTTCAAAAGGTGAGAATTATATGAAGAGCTTCAAAAGAAGTCAAAAATGAGATGAGCATGATATTGTCTGAAAGATAGGAGGAGCATGAAGCGGTGTTGAAAAACATGAAGAGCCTGAAAAGGTGTGAGAAATATGGAGATCTTCAAAAGGTGTCAAAAATATGAGGAGCATGAAACGGTCTGAAAATAAGGAGGATCATGAATTGATGTTGAAAAATATGAAGAGCCAAAAAAGGTGTGAAAAATATGAAGAGCTTCAAAAGGTGTCAAAAATATGAGGAGCATGAAAAGTTCTGAAAAATAGGAGGAGAATGAAGCGGTGTTGAAAAACATGAAGAGCCTGAAAATGTGTGAAAAATTTGAAGAGCTTCAAAAGGTGTCAAAAATATGAGGAGCATGAAACGGTCTGAAAAATAGGAGGAGCATGAAACGGTGTTGAAAAACATGAAGATCTGAAAAGGAGTGAAAAATTTGAAGAGCTTCATAAGGTGTCAAAAATATGAGGAGCATGAAACGGTCTGAAAAATAGGAGGAACAAGAAACGGTTTTTACAAACATGAAGAGCGGGAAAAGGTGTGAAAAATATGAAGAGCTTCAAAAGGTGTCAAAAATATGAGGAGCATAAAACAGGCTGTAAAATAGGAGGAGCATGAAGCGGTGTCGAAAAACATGAAGAGCATGAAGAGTTGTGAAAAATAGGAAGAACTTCAAAAGGTATCAAAAATATGAGGAGCATGAACGGTATGAAAAATAGGAGGATCATGAAGCCGTGTTGAAAAACATGAAGAGCCTGAAAACGTGTGAAAATTATGAAGAGCTTCAAAAGGTGTGAAATATATGAAGAGCTTCAAAAGGTGTCAAAAATGAGATGAGTATGAAATGGTCTGAAAGATAGGAGGGGCATGAAGCGGTGTTGAAAAACATGAAGAGCCTGAAAAGTTGTGAAAATTATGAAGAGCTTCAAATGGTGTGAAATACATGAGGACCATGAAACGGTATGAAAAACAGGAGGAGCATGAAATCTTGTTGAACAACATGAAGAGCCTGAAAAAGTGTGAAAATTATGAAGAGCTTCAAAAGGTGTTAAATATATGAAGAGCTTCAAGAGGTGTCAAAAATGAGATGAGCATGAAATGTTCTGAAAGATAGGAGGGGCATGAAGCGGTGTTGAAAAACATGAAGAGCCTGAAAATGTGTGAGAAATATGAAGATCTTCAAAATGTGTCAAAAACATGAGGAGCATGAAACGGTCTGAAAAATAGGAGGAGCAAGAAGTGATGTTTAAAAACATGAAGAGCCAGAAAAGGTGTGAAAAATATGAAGAGCATCAAAAGATGTGAAATATATGAGGAGCATGAACCGGTCTGAAAAATAGGAGGAGCATGAAGCGGTTTTGAAAAGCATGAAGAGTCTGAAAAGGTGTGAAAAATATGAAGAGCTTCATAAGGTGTCAAAAATATTAGGAGCATGAAACTGTCTGAAAAATAGGAGGAGCATGAAGTGGTGTTGAAAAACGTGAAGAGCCTAAAAAGGTGTGAAAAATATGAAGAGCTTCAAAAGGTGTGAAAAATATGAAGAGCTTCAAACGGTGTCAAAAAAGAGATGAGCATGAAATGGCCTAAAAAATATGAGGAGCATGAAGGGTTGGTGAAAAACATGAAGAGCCTGAAAAAGTGTGAAGTATATGAAGAGATTCAAAAGGTGTCAAAAATATGAGGAGCATGAAACGGTCTGAAAAATAGAAGGAGAATTAAGCGTTCTTGAAAAACATGAAGAGCCTGAAAAGGTGTGCAAAATATGAAGAGCTTCAAAAGGTGTGAAAAATATGAGGAGCATGAGACGGTCTGAAAAATAGGAGGAGCATGAAGCGGTGTTGAAAAACAAGAAGAGTCTGAAAAGGTGTGAAAAATATGAAGAGCTTCAAAAGGTGTGAAAAATATGAAGAGCTTCAAAATGTGTCAAAAATGAGATGAGCATGAAACGGTCTGAATATTAGGAGGAACATGAATTGGTGTTGAAAAACATGAAGAGACTGAAAAGGTGTGAAAAATATGAAGAGCTTCAAAAGGTGTCAAATATATGAAGAGCTTCAAAAGAAGTCAAAAATGAGATGAGCATGATATTGTCTGAAAGATAGGAGGAGCATGAAGCGGTGTTGAAAAACATGAAGAGCCTGAAAAGGTGTGAGAAATATGGAGATCTTCAAAAGGTGTCAAAAATATGAGGAGCATGAAACGGTCTGAAAAATAGGAGGATCATGAAGTGATGTTGAAAAACATGAAGAGCCAAAAAAGGTGTGAAAAATATGAAGAGCTTCAAAAGATGTCAAAAATATGAGAAGCAGAAAAAGGTCTGAAAAATAGGAGGAGCATGAAGCGGTGTTGAAAAACATGAAGAGCCTGAAAATGTGTCAAAAATTTGAAGAGCTTCAAAAGGTGTCAAAAATATGAGGAGGTTGAATCGGTCTGAAAAATAGGATGAGCATGAAGTGGTGTTGAAAAACATGAAGAGTCTGAAAAGGTGTGAAAAATATGAAGAGCTTCATAAGGTGTCAAAAATATGAGGAGCAAGAAAAGGTTTGGAAAATAGAAGAAGCAAGAAACGGTTTAAACAAACATGAAGAGCGTGAAAAGGTGTGAAATATATGAAGAGCTTCAAAAGGTGTCAAAAATATGAGGAGCATGAAACAGGCTGAAAAATAGGAGGAGCATGAAGCGGTGTCGAAAAACATGAAGAGCATGAAGAGTTGTGAAAAATATGAAGAACTTCAAAAGGTGTCAAAAATATGAGGAGCATGAACGGTATGAAAAATAGGAGGATCATGAAGCCGTGTTGAAAACCATGAAGAGCCTGAAAAGGTGTGAAAAATAAGAAGAGCTTCAAAATGTTTCAAAATTATGAGGAGAATGAACGGTCTGAAAAATAGGAGGAGCATGAAGTGATGTTTAAAAACCTGAAGAGCCTGAAAAGGTGTGAAAAATATGAAGAGTATCAAAAGATGTGAAAAATATGAGGAGCATGAACCGGTCTGAAAAATAGGAGGAGAATGAAGTGGTTTTGTAAAGCATGAAGAGTCTGAAAAGGTGTGAAAAATATGAAGAGCGTCATAAGGTGTCAAAAATATTAGGAGCATGAAACTGTCTGAAAAATACGAGGAGCATGAAGTGGTGTTGTAAAACGTGAAGAGCCTAAAAAGGTGTGAAAAATATGACGAGCTTCAAAAGGTGTGAAAAATATGAGGAGCATGAAACGGTCTGAAAAATAGGAGGTGCATGAAGCGGTGTCGAAAAACATGAAGAGCCTGAGAACGTGTGAAAAATATGAAGAGCTTCTAAAGGTGTGAAAAATATGAATAGCTTCAAAAGGTGTCAAAAATGAGATGAGCATGAAACGGCCTGAAAAATAGGAGGAGCATGAAGTGGTGTTGAAAAACATGATGAGCCTGAAAAAGTGTGAAATATATGAAGAGCTTCAAAAGGTGTGAAAAATATGAGGAGCATGAAACGGTCTGAAAAATAGGAGGAGCATGAAGCGGTGTTGAAAAACATGAGGAGCCTGAAAAGGTGTGAAAAATATGAAGAGCTTCAAAAGGTGTCAAAAATATGATGAGCATGAACGGTATGAAAAATAGGAGGATCATGAAGTCGTTTTGAAAAACATGAAGAGCCTGAAAACGTGTGAAAATTATGAAGAGCTTCAAAAGGTGTGAAATATATGAAGAGCTTCAAAAGTTGTGAAAAATATGAAGAGCTTCAAAAGGTGTGAAATACATGAGGAGCATGAAACGGGTTGAAAAATAGGAGAAGCATGAAGTGGTGTGGAAAAATATGAAGAGCGTGAAAAGGTGTGAAAAATATGAAGCGCTTCAAAAGGTGTGAAATACATGAGGAGCATGAAACGGGCTGAAAAATAGGAGAAGCATGAAGTGGTGTGGAAATATATGAAGAGCGTGAAAAGGTGTGAAAAATATGAAGAGCCTCAAAAGGTGTGAAAAATATGAGAAACATGACATGATCTGAAATATTGGAGGAGCATGAAGCGGTGTTGAAGAACATGAAGAGCCTGAAAAGGTGTGAAAAATATGAAGAGCTTCAAAAGTTGTCAAAAATATGAGGAGCAAGAATCGGTCTGAAAAATAGGAGGAGCATGAAGTGGTGTTGAAAAATATGAAGAGCCTGAAAAGGTGTGAAATATGTAAAGAGCTTCAAAAGGTGTCAAAAATATGAGGAGCATGAAACGGTCTGAAAAATAGGAGGAGCATGAAGCTGTGTTGAAAAACATGAAGAGCCTGAAAAGGTGTGAACAATATTAAGAGCTTCAAAAGGTGTCAAAAATATGTGGAGCAAGTAACGGTTTGAAAAATAGGAGGAGCATGAAGCGGTGTTCAAAAACATGAAGATCCTGAAAAAGTGTGAAAAATACGAAGAGCTTCAAAAGGTGTGAAATACATGAGGAGCTAGAAACCGTCTGAAAAATAGGAAGAGCATGAAGCGATGTTCAAAAACATGAAGAGCCTGAAATGGTGTGAAAAATATCAAGAGTTTCAAAAGGTGTGAAAAATATGATGAGCATGAAATGGTCTGAAAAATAGGAGGAGCAAGAAGCGGTGTTCAAAAACATGAAGAGCCTGAAAAGGTGTGAAAAAGATGAAGAGCTTCAAAAGCTGTCAAAAATTTGAGGAGCATGAAATGGTCTTAAAAATAGGAGGAGAATGAAGCGGTGTTTAAAAACATGAAGAGCCTGAAAAGGTGTTGAAAAATATGAAGAGACTCAAAACTTGTCAAAAATATGAGGAGCATGAAACGGTCTGAAAAATAGGAGGAGCATGAAAAGATGTTGAAAAACCTGAAGAGCCTGAAAACGTGTGAAAATATGAAGATCTTCAAAAGGTGTGAAAAATATGAAGAGCTTCAAAAGGTGTCAAAAATGAGATGAGCATGAAACTGTCTGAAAAATGGGAGGAGCATGAAGTGGTGTTCAAAAAAATGAAGAGCCTAAAAAGGTGTGAAAAATATGCAGACGTTCAAAAGAAATCTAAAATATGAGGAGCATGAAACGGTCTGAAAAGTAGGAGGAGCATGAAGCGGTATTCAAAAACATGAAGAGCCTGAAAAGGTGTGAAAAAAGTTAAGAGCTTCAAAAGGTGTCAAAAAAATGAGTAGCATGAAACGGTCTGAAAAATAGGAGGAGCATGAAGCGGTGTTGAAAAACATGAAGAGCCTGAAAAGGTGTGAAAAATATTAAGAGCTTGAAAAGGTGTGAAAAATATGAAGAACTTCAAAAGGTGTGAAACATATGAAGAGCTTCAAAACGTGTGAAATACATGAGGAGCATGAAACTCTCTGAAAAATAGAAGGAGCATGAAGTGGTGTTCAAAAACATGAAGAGCCTGAAAAGGTGTGAAAAATATGAAAAGCTTCAAAAGGTGTCAAAAATATGAGGAGCATGAAACGGGCTGAAAAATAGGAGAAGCATGAAGTGGTGTTGAAAAACATGAAGATCCTGAAAAGGTGTGAAAAATATGAAGAGCTTCAAAAGTGTGAAATACATGACGAGCATGAAATGGCCTGAAAAATACGAGGAACATGAAACGGTGTTCAAAAACATGAAGAGCCTGAACAGGTGTGAACAATATGAAGAGCTTCAAAAGGTGTCAAAAATATGAGGAGCATGAAAACGTATGAAAAATAGGAGGATCATGAAATGGTGTTGAAAAACATTAAGAGCCTGAAAGGGTGTGAAATATATGAAGAGCTTCAAAAGGCGTCAAAAATATGAGAAGCATGAAACTGTCTGAATAATAGGAGGAGCATGAAGCGGTGCTCAAAAACATGAAGAGTCTGAAAAGTTGTGAAAATATGAAGAGCTTCAAAAGGTATGAAAAATATGAGGAGCAGGATACAGTTTTAAAAATAGGAGGAGCATGAAGCGGTGTTGAAAAACATGAAGAGCCTCAAAACGTGTGAAAATATGAAGAGCTTCAAAAATATGAAAAATATGAAGAGCTTCAAAGGGTGAGAAAAATATGAAGAGCTTCAAAAGGTGTCAAAAATATGAGGAGCATGAAACGGTCTGAAAAATAGGCGGAGCATGAAGCGATGTTGAAAAACATGAAGAGCCTGAAAAGGTGTGAAAAATATGAAGAGCTTCAAAAGGTATGAAAAATATGAGGAGCATGATACAGTTTTAAAAATAGGAGGAGCATGAAGCGGTGTTGAAAAACATGAAGAGCCTGAAAACGTGTGAAAATATGAAGAGCTTCAAAAATATGAAAAATATGAAGAGCTTCAAAGGGTGAGAAAAATATGAAGAGCTTCAAAAGGTGTCAAAAATATGAGGAGCATGAAACGTTCTGAAAAATAGGAGGAGCATGAAACGGTGTTGAAATACATGAAGAGCCTGAAAATGTGTGAAAAACATGAAGAGCTTAAAAAGGTGTCAAAAATATGAGGAGCATGAAACGGTCTGAAAAAGAAGAGGAGCATGAAGCGGTGTTGAAAAACATGAAGAGCCTGAAAAGGTGTGAAAAATATGAAGAGCTTCTAAAGGTGTCAAAAATATGAGGAGCATGAAACGGTCTTAAAAATACGAGGAGCATGCAGTGGTGTTGAAAAACATGAAGAGCCTGAAAAGTTGTGAAAAATATGCATAGCTTCAAAAGGTGTCAAAAATTAGATGAGCATGAAACGGTCTGAAAAATTGGAGGAGCAAGAAGTACTGTTTAAAAAAATGAAGAGCCTGAAAGGGTGTGAAAAATATGAAAAGCTTCAAAAGGTGTCAAAAATATGAGGACCTTGAAACGGTCTGAAAAATAGGAGGAGCATGAAGCGGTGTTGAAAAATATGAAGAGCCTGAAAAGGTGTGAAAAATATGAAGAACTTCTAAAGGTGTCAAAAATGTGAGGAGCAAGTAACGGTCTGAAATATAGGAGAAGCATGAAGCGGTGTTGAAAAACATGAAGAGCCTGAAAAGGTGTGAAAAATATGAAGAGCTTGAAAAGGTGTGAAATATATGAAGAGCTTCAAAAGGTGTCAAAATTGAGATGAGCATGAAACTGTCTGAAAAATAGGAGGAGCATGAAACGGTGATCAAAAACATGAAGAGCCTGAAAAGGTGTGAAAAATATGAAGAGCTTCAAAAGGTGTGAAATACATGAGGAGTTTGAAACGGGCTGTAATATAGGAGAAGCATGAAGTGGTGTGGAAAAATTTGAAGAGCCTGAAAAGGTGTGAAAAATTTGAAGAGCCTGAAAAGGTGTGAAAATTTTGAAGAGCCTGAAAAGGTGTGAAAAATTTGAAGAGCCTGAAAAGGTGTGAAAAATTTGAAGAGCCTGAAAAGGTGTGAAAAATTTGAAGAGCCTGAAAAGGTGTGAAAAACATGAAGAGCTTCAAATGGTGTGAAATACATGAGGAGCATGAAACGGTCTGAAAAATAGGAGGAGCAAGAAGGTGTGCTCAAAAACATGAAGAGCCTGAAAAAGTGTGAAAAATATGAAGAGCTTCAAAAATATGAAAAATATGAAGAGCTTCAAAAGGTGTGAAAAATATGAGGAGCATGAAACGGTCTGAAAAATATGAGGAGCATGAAGCGCTGTTCAAAAACTTGAAGAGCCTAAAAGGTGTGAAAAATATGAAGAGATTCAAAAGGTGTCAAAAATATGAGGAGCATGAAACGGCCTCAAAAATAGGAGGAGCATGAATCGGTGATGAAAAACATGGAGAGCCTGAAAAGGTGTGAAAAATATGAAGAGCTTCAAAAGGTTTCAAAATGTGTGGAGCATGAAACGGTCTGAAAAATAGGAGGAGCATGAAGCGGTGTTGAAAAACATGAAGAGCCTGAAAAGGTGTGAAAAATATGAAGAGCTTGAAAAGGTGTGAAAAATATGAAGAATTCAAAAGGTGTGAAACATATGAAGAGCTTCAAAACGTGTGAAATACATGAGGAGCATGAAACTCTCTGAAAAATAGAAGGAGCATGAAGTGGTGTTCAAAAACATGAAGAGCCTGAAAAGGTGTGAAAAATATGAAAAGCTTCAAAAGGTGTCAAAAATATGAGGAGCATGAAACGGGCTGAAAAATAGGAGAAGCATGAAGTGGTGTTGAAAAACATGAAGATCCTGAAAAGGTGTGAAAAATATGAAGAGCTTCAAAAGTGTGAAATACATGACGAGCATGAAATGGCCTGAAAAATACGAGGAACATGAAACGGTGTTCAAAAACATGAAGAGCCTGAAAAGGTGTGAACAATATGAAGAGCTTCAAAAGGTGTCAAAAATATGAGGAGCATGAAAACGTATGAAAAATTGGAGGAGCATGAAGTGGTGTTGAAAAACATTAAGAGCCTGAAAGGGTGTGAAAAATATGAAGAGCTTCAAAAGGTGTCAAAAATATGAGAAGCATGAAACTGTCTGAATAATAGGAGGAGCATGAAGTGGTGTTCAAAAACATGAAGAGTCTGAAAAGGTGTGAAAAATATGAACCGCTTCAAAAGGTGTCAAAAATATGAGGAGCATGAAACGGTCTGAAAAATGGGAGGAGCATGAAATGGTGATCAAAAACATGAAGAGCCTGAAAAGGTGTGAAAAATGTGAAGAGCTTCAAAAGGTGTGAAAGACATGAGGAGCATGAAACGGGCTGAAAAATAGGAGAAGAATGAAGTGGTGTTGAAAAACATGAAGAGCCTGAAAAAGTGTGAAAAATATGAAAAGCTTCAAAAGGTGTGAAATACATGAGGAGCATGAAACTCTCTGAAAAATAGAAGGAGCATGAAGTGGTGTTCAAAAACATGAAGAGCCTGAAAAGGTGTGAAAAATATGAAGAGCTTTAAAAGGTATGAAAAATATGAGGAGCATGATAAAGTTTTAAAAATAGGAGGAGCATGAAGCGGTGTTGAAAAACATGAAGAGCCTGAAAACGTGTGAAAATATGAAGAGCTTCAAAAATATGAAAAATATGAAGAGCTTCAAAGGGTGAGAAAAATATGAAGAGCTTCAAAATGTGTCAAAAATATGAGGAGCATGAAACGTTCTGAAAAATAGGAGGAGCATGAAGCGGTGTTGAAATACATGAAGAGCCTGAAAATGTGTGAAAAACATGAAGAGCTTAAAAAGGTGTCAAAAATATGAGGAGCATGAAACGGCCTCAAAAATAGGAGGAGCATGAATCGGTGATGAAAAACATGGAGAGCCTGAAAAGGTGTGAAAAATATGAAGAGCTTCAAAAGGTTTCAAAATGTGTGGAGCATGAAACGGTCTGAAAAATAGGAGGAGCATGAAGCGGTGTTGAAAAACATGAAGAGCCTGAAAAGGTGTGAAAAATATGAAGAGCTTGAAAAGGTGTGAAAAATATGAAGAATTCAAAAGGTGTGAAACATATGAAGAGCTTCAAAACGTGTGAAATACATGAGGAGCATGAAACTCTCTGAAAAATAGAAGGAGCATGAAGTGGTGTTCAAAAACATGAAGAGCCTGAAAAGGTGTGAAAAATATGAAAAGCTTCAAAAGGTGTCAAAAATATGAGGAGCATGAAACGGGCTGAAAAATAGGAGAAGCATGAAGTGGTGTTGAAAAACATGAAGATCCTGAAAAGGTGTGAAAAATATGAAGAGCTTCAAAAGTGTGAAATACATGACGAGCATGAAATGGCCTGAAAAATACGAGGAACATGAAACGGTGTTCAAAAACATGAAGAGCCTGAAAAGGTGTGAACAATATGAAGAGCTTCAAAAGGTGTCAAAAATATGAGGAGCATGAAAACGTATGAAAAATTGGAGGAGCATGAAGTGGTGTTGAAAAACATTAAGAGCCTGAAAGGGTGTGAAAAATATGAAGAGCTTCAAAAGGTGTCAAAAATATGAGAAGCATGAAACTGTCTGAAAAATGGGAGGAGCATGAAATGGTGATCAAAAACATGAAGAGCCTGAAAAGGTGTGAAAAATGTGAACCGCTTCAAAAGGTGTCAAAAATATGAGGAGCATGAAACGGTCTGAAAAATGGGAGGAGCATGAAATGGTGATCAAAAACATGAAGAGCCTGAAAAGGTGTGAAAAATGTGAAGAGCTTCAAAAGGTGTGAAAGACATGAGGAGCATGAAACGGGCTGAAAAATAGGAGAAGAATGAAGTGGTGTTGAAAAACATGAAGAGCCTGAAGAAGTGTGAAAAATATGAAAAGCTTCAAAAGGTGTGAAATACATGAGGAGCATGAAACTCTCTGAAAAATAGAAGGAGCATGAAGTGGTGTTCAAAAACATGAAGAGCCTGAAAAGGTGTGAAAAATATGAAGAGCTTCAAAAGGTATGAAAAATATGAGGAGCATGATAAAGTTTTAAAAATAGGAGGAGCATGAAGCGGTGTTGAAAAACATGAAGAGCCTGAAAACGTGTGAAAATATGAAGAGCTTCAAAAATATGAAAAATATGAAGAGCTTCAAAGGGTGAGAAAAATATGAAGAGCTTCAAAATGTGTCAAAAATATGAGGAGCATGAAACGTTCTGAAAAATAGGAGGAGCATGAAGCGGTGTTGAAATACATGAAGAGCCTGAAAATGTGTGAAAAACATGAAGAGCTTAAAAAGGTGTCAAAAATATGAGAAGCATGAAACGGTCTGAAAAAGAAGAGGAGCATGAAGCGGTGTTGAAAAACATGAAGAGCCTGAAAAGGTGTGAAAAATATGAAGAGCTTCTAAAGGTGTCAAAAATATGAGGAGCATGAAACGGTCTTAAAAATACGAGGAGCATGCTTGGTGTTGAAAAACATGAAGAGCCTGAAAAGTTGTGAAAAATATGCATAGCTTCAAAAGGTGTCAAAAATTAGATGAGCATGAAACGGTCTGAAAAATTGGAGGAGCAAGAAGTTCTGTTTAAAAAAATGAAGAGCCTGAAAGGGTGTGAAAAATATGAAAAGCTTCAAAAGGTGTCAAAAATATGAGGACCTTGAAACGGTCTGAAAAATAGGAGGAGCATGAAGCGGTGCTGAAAAATATGAAGAGCCTGAAAAGGTGTGAAAAATATGAAGAACTTCTAAAGGTGTCAAAAATATGAGGAGCAAGTAACGGTCTGAAAAATAGGAGAAGCATGAAGCGGTGTTGAAAAACATGAAGAGCCTGAAAAGGTGTGAAAAATATGAAGAGCTTGAAAAGGTGTGAAATATATGAAGAGCTTCAAAAGGTGTCAAAATTGAGATGAGCATGAAACTGTCTGAAAAATAGGAGGAGCATGAAATGGTGATCAAAAACATGAAGAGCCTGAAAAGGTGTGAAAAATATGAAGAGCTTCAAAAGGTGTGAAATACATGAGGAGTTTGAAACGGGCTGAAATATAGGAGAAGCATGAAGTGGTGTGGAAAAATTTGAAGAGCCTGAAAAGGTGTGAAAAATTTGAAGAGCCTGAAAAGGTGTGAAAAATATGAAGAGCCTGAAAAGGTGTGAAAAATTTGAAGAGGCTGAAAAGGTGTGAAACATTTGAAGAGCCTGAAAAGGTGTGAAAAATTTGAAGAGCCTGAAAAGGTGTGAAAAATTTGAAGAGGCTGAAAAGGTGTGAAAAATATGCAGAGCTTCAAATCGTGTGAAATACAAGAGGAGCATGAAACTCTCTGAAAAATAGGAGGAGCATGAAGTGGTGTTCAAAAACATGAAGAGCCTGAAAAGGTGTGAAAAATATGAAAAGCTTCAAAAGGTGTCAAAAATATGAGGAGCATGAAACGGGCTGAAAAATAGGAGAAGCATGAAGTGGTGTTGAAAAACATGAAGATCCTGAAAAGGTGTGAAAAATATGAAGAGCTTCAAAAGTGTGAAATACATGACTAGCATGAAATGGCCTGAAAAATACGAGGAACATGAAACGGTGTTCAAAAACATGAAGAGCCTGAAAAGGTGTGAACAATATGAAGAGCTTCAAAAGGTGTCAAAAATATGAGGAGCATGAAAACGTATGAAAAATTGGAGGAGCATGAAGTGGTGTTGAAAAACATTAAGAGCCTGAAAGGGTGTGAAAAATATGAAGAGCTTCAAAAGGTGTCAAAAATATGAGAAGCATGAAACTGTCTGAATAATAGGAGGAGCATGAAGTGGTGTTCAAAAACATGAAGAGTCTGAAAAGGTGTGAAAAATATGAACCGCTTCAAAAGGTGTCAAAAATATGAGGAGCATGAAACGGTCTGAAAAATGGGAGGAGCATGAAATGGTGATCAAAAACATGAAGAGCCTGAAAAGGTGTGAAAAATGTGAAGAGCTTCAAAAGGTGTGAAAGACATGAGGAGCATGAAACGGGCTGAAAAATAGGAGAAGAATGAAGTGGTGTTGAAAAACATGAAGAGCCTGAAAAAGTGTGAAAAATATGAAAAGCTTCAAAAGGTGTGAAATACATGAGGAGCATGAAACTCTCTGAAAAATAGAAGGAGCATGAAGTGGTGTTCAAAAACATGAAGAGCCTGAAAAGGTGTGAAAAATATGAAGAGCTTCAAAAGGTATGAAAAATATGAGGAGCATGATAAAGTTTTAAAAATAGGAGGAGCATGAAGCGGTGTTGAAAAACATGAAGAGCCTGAAAACGTGTGAAAATATGAAGAGCTTCAAAAATATGAAAAATATGAAGAGCTTCAAAGGGTGAGAAAAATATGAAGAGCTTCAAAATGTGTCAAAAATATGAGGAGCATGAAACGTTCTGAAAAATAGGAGGAGCATGAAGCGGTGTTGAAATACATGAAGAGCCTGAAAATGTGTGAAAAACATGAAGAGCTTAAAAAGGTGTCAAAAATATGAGGAGCATGAAACGGCCTCAAAAATAGGAGGAGCATGAATCGGTGATGAAAAACATGGAGAGCCTGAAAAGGTGTGAAAAATATGAAGAGCTTCAAAAGGTTTCAAAATGTGTGGAGCATGAAACGGTCTGAAAAATAGGAGGAGCATGAAGCGGTGTTGAAAAACATGAAGAGCCTGAAAAGGTGTGAAAAATATGAAGAGCTTGAAAAGGTGTGAAAAATATGAAGAATTCAAAAGGTGTGAAACATATGAAGAGCTTCAAAACGTGTGAAATACATGAGGAGCATGAAACTCTCTGAAAAATAGAAGGAGCATGAAGTGGTGTTCAAAAACATGAAGAGCCTGAAAAGGTGTGAAAAATATGAAAAGCTTCAAAAGGTGTCAAAAATATGAGGAGCATGAAACGGGCTGAAAAATAGGAGAAGCATGAAGTGGTGTTGAAAAACATGAAGATCCTGAAAAGGTGTGAAAAATATGAAGAGCTTCAAAAGTGTGAAATACATGACGAGCATGAAATGGCCTGAAAAATACGAGGAACATGAAACGGTGTTCAAAAACATGAAGAGCCTGAAAAGGTGTGAAAAATATGAAGAGCTTCAAAAGGTGTCAAAAATATGAGGAGCATGAAAACGTATGAAAAATTGGAGGAGCATGAAGTGGTGTTGAAAAACATTAAGAGCCTGAAAGGGTGTGAAAAATATGAAGAGCTTCAAAAGGTGTCAAAAATATGAGAAGCATGAAACTGTCTGAAAAATGGGAGGAGCATGAAATGGTGATCAAAAACATGAAGAGCCTGAAAAGGTGTGAAAAATGTGAACCGCTTCAAAAGGTGTCAAAAATATGAGGAGCATGAAACGGTCTGAAAAATGGGAGGAGCATGAAATGGTGATCAAAAACATGAAGAGCCTGAAAAGGTGTGAAAAATGTGAAGAGCTTCAAAAGGTGTGAAAGACATGAGGAGCATGAAACGGGCTGAAAAATAGGAGAAGAATGAAGTGGTGTTGAAAAACATGAAGAGCCTGAAAAAGTGTGAAAAATATGAAAAGCTTCAAAAGGTGTGAAATACATGAGGAGCATGAAACTCTCTGAAAAATAGAAGGAGCATGAAGTGGTGTTCAAAAACATGAAGAGCCTGAAAAGGTGTGAAAAATATGAAGAGCTTCAAAAGGTATGAAAAATATGAGGAGCATGATAAAGTTTTAAAAATAGGAGGAGCATGAAGCGGTGTTGAAAAACATGAAGAGCCTGAAAACGTGTGAAAATATGAAGAGCTTCAAAAATATGAAAAATATGAAGAGCTTCAAAGGGTGAGAAAAATATGAAGAGCTTCAAAATGTGTCAAAAATATGAGGAGCATGAAACGTTCTGAAAAATAGGAGGAGCATGAAGCGGTGTTGAAATACATGAAGAGCCTGAAAATGTGTGAAAAACATGAAGAGCTTAAAAAGGTGTCAAAAATATGAGAAGCATGAAACGGTCTGAAAAAGAAGAGGAGCATGAAGCGGTGTTGAAAAACATGAAGAGCCTGAAAAGGTGTGAAAAATATGAAGAGCTTCTAAAGGTGTCAAAAATATGAGGAGCATGAAACGGTCTTAAAAATACGAGGAGCATGCTTGGTGTTGAAAAACATGAAGAGCCTGAAAAGTTGTGAAAAATATGCATAGCTTCAAAAGGTGTCAAAAATTAGATGAGCATGAAACGGTCTGAAAAATTGGAGGAGCAAGAAGTTCTGTTTAAAAAAATGAAGAGCCTGAAAGGGTGTGAAAAATATGAAAAGCTTCAAAAGGTGTCAAAAATATGAGGACCTTGAAACGGTCTGAAAAATAGGAGGAGCATGAAGCGGTGCTGAAAAATATGAAGAGCCTGAAAAGGTGTGAAAAATATGAAGAACTTCTAAAGGTGTCAAAAATATGAGGAGCAAGTAACGGTCTGAAAAATAGGAGAAGCATGAAGCGGTGTTGAAAAACATGAAGAGCCTGAAAAGGTGTGAAAAATATGAAGAGCTTGAAAAGGTGTGAAATATATGAAGAGCTTCAAAAGGTGTCAAAATTGAGATGAGCATGAAACTGTCTGAAAAATAGGAGGAGCATGAAATGGTGATCAAAAACATGAAGAGCCTGAAAAGGTGTGAAAAATATGAAGAGCTTCAAAAGGTGTGAAATACATGAGGAGTTTGAAACGGGCTGAAATATAGGAGAAGCATGAAGTGGTGTGGAAAAATTTGAAGAGCCTGAAAAGGTGTGAAAAATTTGAAGAGCCTGAAAAGGTGTGAAAAATATGAAGAGCCTGAAAAGGTGTGAAAAATTTGAAGAGGCTGAAAAGGTGTGAAACATTTGAAGAGCCTGAAAAGGTGTGAAAAATTTGAAGAGCCTGAAAAGGTGTGAAAAATTTGAAGAGGCTGAAAAGGTGTGAAAAATATGCAGAGCTTCAAATCGTGTGAAATACAAGAGGAGCATGAAACTCTCTGAAAAATAGGAGGAGCATGAAGTGGTGTTCAAAAACATGAAGAGCCTGAAAAGGTGTGAAAAATATGAAAAGCTTCAAAAGGTGTCAAAAATATGAGGAGCATGAAACGGGCTGAAAAATAGGAGAAGCATGAAGTGGTGTTGAAAAACATGAAGATCCTGAAAAGGTGTGAAAAATATGAAGAGCTTCAAAAGTGTGAAATACATGACTAGCATGAAATGGCCTGAAAAATACGAGGAACATGAAACGGTGTTCAAAAACATGAAGAGCCTGAAAAGGTGTGAACAATATGAAGAGCTTCAAAAGGTGTCAAAAATATGAGGAGCATGAAAACGTATGAAAAATTGGAGGAGCATGAAGTGGTGTTGAAAAACATTAAGAGCCTGAAAGGGTGTGAAAAATATGAAGAGCTTCAAAAGGTGTCAAAAATATGAGAAGCATGAAACTGTCTGAAAAATGGGAGGAGCATGAAATGGTGATCAAAAACATGAAGAGCCTGAAAAGGTGTGAAAAATGTGAACCGCTTCAAAAGGTGTCAAAAATATGAGGAGCATGAAACGGTCTGAAAAATGGGAGGAGCATGAAATGGTGATCAAAAACATGAAGAGCCTGAAAAGGTGTGAAAAATGTGAAGAGCTTCAAAAGGTGTGAAAGACATGAGGAGCATGAAACGGGCTGAAAAATAGGAGAAGAATGAAGTGGTGTTGAAAAACATGAAGAGCCTGAAAAAGTGTGAAAAATATGAAAAGCTTCAAAAGGTGTGAAATACATGAGGAGCATGAAACTCTCTGAAAAATAGAAGGAGCATGAAGTGGTGTTCAAAAACATGAAGAGCCTGAAAAGGTGTGAAAAATATGAAGAGCTTCAAAAGGTATGAAAAATATGAGGAGCATGATAAAGTTTTAAAAATAGGAGGAGCATGAAGCGGTGTTGAAAAACATGAAGAGCCTGAAAACGTGTGAAAATATGAAGAGCTTCAAAAATATGAAAAATATGAAGAGCTTCAAAGGGTGAGAAAAATATGAAGAGCTTCAAAATGTGTCAAAAATATGAGGAGCATGAAACGTTCTGAAAAATAGGAGGAGCATGAAGCGGTGTTGAAATACATGAAGAGCCTGAAAATGTGTGAAAAACATGAAGAGCTTAAAAAGGTGTCAAAAATATGAGAAGCATGAAACGGTCTGAAAAAGAAGAGGAGCATGCTTGGTGTTGAAAAACATGAAGAGCCTGAAAAGGTGTGAAAAATATGAAGAGCTTCTAAAGGTGTCAAAAATATGAGGAGCATGAAACGGTCTTAAAAATACGAGGAGCATGCTTGGTGTTGAAAAACATGAAGAGCCTGAAAAGTTGTGAAAAATATGCATAGCTTCAAAAGGTGTCAAAAATTAGATGAGCATGAAACGGTCTGAAAAATTGGAGGAGCAAGAAGTTCTGTTTAAAAAAATGAAGAGCCTGAAAGGGTGTGAAAAATATGAAAAGCTTCAAAAGGTGTCAAAAATATGAGGACCTTGAAACGGTCTGAAAAATAGGAGGAGCATGAAGCGGTGCTGAAAAATATGAAGAGCCTGAAAAGGTGTGAAAAATATGAAGAACTTCTAAAGGTGTCAAAAATATGAGGAGCAAGTAACGGTCTGAAAAATAGGAGAAGCATGAAGCGGTGTTGAAAAACATGAAGAGCCTGAAAAGGTGTGAAAAATATGAAGAGCTTGAAAAGGTGTGAAATATATGAAGAGCTTCAAAAGGTGTCAAAATTGAGATGAGCATGAAACTGTCTGAAAAATAGGAGGAGCATGAAATGGTGATCAAAAACATGAAGAGCCTGAAAAGGTGTGAAAAATATGAAGAGCTTCAAAAGGTGTGAAATACATGAGGAGTTTGAAACGGGCTGAAATATAGGAGAAGCATGAAGTGGTGTGGAAAAATTTGAAGAGCCTGAAAAGGTGTGAAAAATTTGAAGAGCCTGAAAAGGTGTGAAAAATATGAAGAGCCTGAAAAGGTGTGAAAAATTTGAAGAGGCTGAAAAGGTGTGAAACATTTGAAGAGCCTGAAAAGGTGTGAAAAATTTGAAGAGCCTGAAAAGGTGTGAAAAATTTGAAGAGGCTGAAAAGGTGTGAAAAATATGCAGAGCTTCAAATCGTGTGAAATACAAGAGGAGCATGAAACTCTCTGAAAAATAGGAGGAGCATGAAGCGGTTTTCAAAAACATGAAGAGCTTAAAAAGTTGTGAAAAATATGAAAAGCTTCAAGAGGTGTCAAAAATGAGATGAGCATGAAACGGTCTGAACAATAGGAGGATCATGAAACGGTGTTGAAAAACATGAAAAGCCTGAAAAGTTGTGAAAAATATAAAGAGCTTCAAAATGTGTCAAAATATGAGGAGCATGAAACGGTGTGAAAAATAGGAGGAGCATGAAGATGTGTTCAAAAACATGAAGAGCCTGAAAAGGTGTGAAAAATATGAAGAGCTTCAAAAGGTGTGAAAAATATGAGGACCATGAAACGGTCTGAAAAATAGAAGCAGCATGAAACGGTGTTGAAAAACATGAAGAGCCTGAAAGGTGTGAAAAATATGAAGAGCTTCAAAACGTGTGAAATACATGAGGAGCACGAAACGGTCTGAAAATTAGGGGAAGCATGAAGTGGTGTGGAAAAACATGAAGAGCCTGAAAAGGTGTGAAAAAAATGAAGAGCTTCAAAAGTTGTCAAAAATATGAAGAGCATGAAATGGTTTGAAAAATAGGAGGATCATGAAGCGGTGATCAAAAACATGAAGATCCTGAAAAGGTGTGAAAAGTATGAACAGCTTCAAAAGGTGTCAAAAAAGAGATGAGCATGAAACGGTCTGAAAAATAGGAGGAGCATGAATCAGTGTTGAAAAACATGAAGAGCCTGAAAAGGTGTGAGAAATATGAAGAGCTTCAAAAATGTGAAAAATATGAAGAGCTTCAAAAGTTGTCAAAAATTAGATGAGCATGAAACGGTCTGAAAAATAGGAGGTGCATGAAGTGGTGTTCAAAAACATGAAGAGCCTGAAATGGTGTGAAATATATGAACACCTTCAAAACGTGTGAAAAATATGAGGAGCTTCAAAAAGTGTCAAAATTATGAGGAGCATGAAACGGTCTGAAAAATAGGAGGAGCATGAAGCGGTGTTGAAAAGTACGAGGAGCATGAAGAGGTGTTGAAAAAAATGAAGAGCCTGAAAAGGTGTGAAAAATATGAAGAGCTTCAAAAGTTGTCAAAAATTAGATGAGCATGAAACGGTCTGAAAAATAGGAGGAGCATGAAGTGGTGTTGAAAAACATGAAGAGCCTGAAATGGTGTGAAATATATGAACACCTTCAAAACGTGTGAAAAATATGAGGAGCTTCAAAAAGTGTCAAAATTATGAGGAGCATGAAACGGTCTGAAAAATAGGAGGAGCATGAAGCGGTGTTGAAAAATACGAGGAGCATGAAGAGGTGTTGAAAAAAATGAAGAGCCTGAAAAGTTGTGAAAAATATGAAGAGCTTCTAAACGTGTCAAAAATATGAGGAGCATGTAATGGTCTGAAAAATCGGAGGAGCATGAAGTGGTGTTCAAAAACATGAAGAGCCTGAAAAGGTGAGAAAAATACGAAGAGCTTCTAAAGGTGTGAAAAATATGAAGAGCTTCAAAAAGGATGAAAAATATGAGGAGCATGAAACTGTCAGAAAAATAGGAGGATCATGAAGCGGTGTTGAAAAACATGAAGAGCCTGAAAAGGTGAGAAAAATAAGAAGAGCTTCTAAAGGTGTGAAAAATATGAGGAGCATGAAACGGTCTCAAAATAGGAGGAGCATGAAACGGTCTGAAAAATAGGAGGAGCATGAAGCGGTGATGAAAAAAAAGAAGAGCATGAAATGGTTTGAAGAATATGAGGAGCTTCAAAAGGTATCAAAAATAGGAGTAGCATGAAGCCGTGTTGAAAAACATGAAGAGCCTGAAAAGGTGTGAAAAATATGAAGAGCTTCAAAAGGTATCAAAAATAGGAGTAGCATGAAGAGGTGTTCAAAAATATGAAGAGCCTGAAAAGGTGTGAAAAATATGAAGAGCATGAAACGATCTGAAAAATAGGTGGAGCATGAAGCGGTGTTTAGAAGCATGAAGAGCCTGAAAACTGTGAAAAATATGAAGAGCTTCAAAAAGTGTGAAAAATATGAAGAGTTTCAAAAGGTGTGAAAAATATGAGGAGCATGAAATTGTCTGAAAAATAGGAGGAGCATGAAGCGGTGTTGAAATACATGAAGAGCCTGTAAAGGTTTGAAAAATATGAAGAGCTTCAAAAGGTGTGAAAAATATGAAGAGCTTCAAAATTTGTCAAAAATAAGAGGAGAAAGACATGGTCTGAAAAATAGGAGGAGCATGAAGCGGTGTTGAAATACATGAAGAGCCTGTAAAGGTTTGAAAAATATGAAGAGCTTCAAAAGGTGTGAAAAATATGAAGAGCTTCAAAATGTGTCAAAAATAGGAGGAGCATGACACGGTCTGAAAAATAGGAGGAGCATGAAGCGGTGTTGAAAAACATGAAGAGCCTGAAAAGGTGTAAAAAAAATGAAGAGCCTAAAAAGGTGTCAAAAATATGAGGAATATGAAACGGACTTAAAAATAGGAGGATCATGAAGAGGTGTTGAAAAACATGAAGTTCCTGAAAAGGTGTGAAATATATGAAGAGCTTCAAAAGTTGTGAAATATATGAGGAGCATGAAACGGTCTGAAAAATAGGAGGAGCATGAAACGGTGTTCAAAAACATGAGGAGCTTCAAAAGGTGTGAAAAATATGAACAGCTTCAAAAGGTGTCAAAAATGAGATGAGTAAAAAACGGTCTGAAAAATGGGAGGAGCATGAAGTTGTGTTGAAAATAATGAAGAGCCTGAAAAGGTGTGAAAAATATGAGGAGCATGATACGGTCTGAAAAATAGGAGGAGCATGAAGTGGTTGTGAAAAAACATGAAGAGCCGGAAAACGTGTGCAAAATATGACGAGCTTCAAAAGGTGTGAAATACATGAGAAGCTTGAAACGGTCTGAAAAATAGGAGGAGCATGAAGCGATGTTGAAAAACATGAAGAGCCTTAAAATGTCTGAAAAATATGAAGAGCTTCAAAAAGTGTGAAAAATATGAGGATCATGAAACGGTCTGAAAAATAGGAGGAGCATGAAGCGGGGTTGAAAAACATGAAGAGCCTGAAAAGGTGTGACAAATATGAAGAGCTTCAAAAGGTGTGAAATACATGAGGAGCATGAAACGATCTGAAAAATAGGAGGAGCATGAAGCGGTGTTCAAAAACATGCAGAGTCTGAAAAGGTGTGAAAATTATGAAGAGCTTCAAAAGGTTTGAAAAATATGAAGAGCTTCAAAAGGTGTCAAAAATGAGATGAGCATGAAACGGTCTGAAAAATAGGAGGAGCATGAAGCAGTGATAAAAAACATGAAGAGCCTGAAAAGATGTGAGAAATATGAAGAGCTTCAAAAGATGTCAAAAATATGAGGAGCATGAAACGGTCTGAAAAATAGGAGGAGCATGAAATGGTGTTCAAACACATGAAGAGCCTGAAAAGGTGTGAAAAATATGAAGAGCTTCAAAAGGTGTGAAATACATGAGGAGCATTAAACGGTTTAAAAATTAGGAGGAGCATAAAGCGGTGTTCAAAAACATGAAGAGCCTGAAAAGGTGTTAAAAATATGAATAGCTTCAAAAGGTGTGAAAAATATGAGAAGCATGAAACGGTCTGAAGAATAGGAGGAGCATGAAGCGGTGTTGAAAGACATGAGGAGCCTGAAAAGTTGTGACAAATATGAAGAGCTTCAAAAGGTGTGAAATACATGAGGAGCATGAAACGGTCTGAAAATAGGAGGAGCATGAAGCGGTGTTCAAAAACATGCTGAGACTGAAATCTTGTGAAAAATATGAAGAGCTTCAAAAGGTGTGAAAAATATGAAGAGCTTCAGAAGGTGTCAAAAATGAGATGAACATGAAACGGTCTGAAAAATAGGAGGAGCATGATGTAGTGTTGCAAAAAATGAAGAGGCTGAACAGGTGTGAAATATATGAACAGCTTCAAAAGGTGTGAAAAATATGAGGAGCATGAAACGGTCTGAAAAATATGAGGAGCATGAACCGGTGTCGAAAAACATGAAGAGCCTGAAAAGGTGTGAAAAATATGAAGAGCTCCAAAAGGTGTGAAAAATATGAGGAGCATGATACGGTCTGAAAAATAGGAGGAGCATGAACCAGTGTTCAAAAACATGAAGAGCCTGAAAAGGTGTGAAATATATGAACAGCTTCAAAAGGTGTGAAAAATATGAGGAGCATGAAACGGTCTGAAAAATAGGAGGAGCATGAAGCGGTGTTGAAAAACATGAGGAGCCTGAAAAGGTGTGACAAATATGAAGAGCTTCAAAAGGTGTGAAATACATGAGGAGCATGAAACGGTCTCAAAAATAGGAGGAGCATGAAGCGGTGTTCAAAAACATGCAGAGTCTGAAAAGGGGTGAAAAATATGAAGAGCTTCAAAAGGTTTGATAAATATGAAGAGCTTCAAAAGGTGTGAAAAATATGAAAAGCTTCAAAAGGTGTCAGAAATATGAGGAGCATGAAACGGTCTGAAAAGTAGGAGGAGCATGAAGCGGTGTTCAAAAACATGAAGAGCCTGAAAAGGTGGGAAAAATATGAAGAGCTTCAAAAGGTGTCAAAAATATCAGGAGCATGAAACGGTCTGCAAAATAGGAGGAGCATGAAGTGGTGTTGAAAAACATGAAGAGCCTGAAAACGTGTGAAAAAAATGAAGAGCTTCAAAAGGTGTGAAAAATATGAAGAGCTTCAAAAGGTGTCAAAAATGAGATGAGTGTAAAACGGTCTGAAATGTGGGAGGAGCATGAAGTGGTGTTGAAAATAATGAAGAGCCTGAAAAGGTGTGAAATATATGAAGAGCTTCAAAAGGTGTGAAAATAAAGAGGAGCATGATACGGTCTGAAAAATAGGAGGAGCATGAATTGGTTGTGAAAAAACATGAAGAGCCTGAGAACGCCTGCAAAATATGAAGAGCTTCAAAAGGTGTGAAATACATGAGGAGCATGAAACGGTCTGAAAAATAGGAGGAGCATGAAACGGTGTTGAAAAACATGAAGAGACTGACGAGGTGTCAGAAATATGAAGAACTTCAAAAGGTGTCAAAGATATGAGGAGCATGAAACGGTCTGAAAAATCGGAGGAGCAACAAGGGGTGTTGAAATACATGAAGAGCCTGAAAATGTGTGAAAAATATAAAGAGCTTCAAAAGATGTGAAAAATATGAAGAGCTTCAAAAGGTGTCAAAAATATGAGGAGCATGAAACTGTCTGAAAAATAGGAGGAGCATGAAGCGGTGTTGAAAAACATGAATAGCCTGAAAATGTGTGAGAAATATGAAGAGCTTCAACAGGTGTCAAAAATATGATTAGCATGAAACGGTCTGAAAAATAGGAGGAGCATGAAGCGGTGTTGAAAAACATGAATAGCCTGAAAATGTGTGAAATATATGAAGAGCTTAAAAATGTGTCAAATATATGAGGAGCATGAAACGGTCTGAAAAATAGGAGGATGATGAAACGGTGTTGAAAAACAATAAGAGCCTGAAAAGGTGTGAAAAATATGAAGAGCTTCAAAAGGTGTCAAAATTTGAGGAGCATGAAAAGGTCTGAAAAATAGGAGGAGAATGAAGCTGTTTTCAAAATCATGAAGAGCCTATAAATGTGTGAAAAATATGAAGAGCTTCAAAAGGTGTAAAAATTTGAAGAGCAGGAAACGGTCTGAAAAACAGGAGGAGAATGAAGTGGTGTCCAAAAACATGAAGAGCCTGAAAAGGTGTGAAAAATATGAAGAGCTTCAAAATGTGTCAAAAATATGAGGAGCATGAAATGGTCTGAAAAATAGGAGGAGCATGAGGCGGTGTTCAAAAACATGAAGAGCCTGAAAAGGTGTGAAAAATATGAAGAGCTTCAAAAGGTGTCAAAAATATGAGGAGCATGAAACGGTCTGAAAAATAGGAGGAGCATGAAACGGTGATCAAATACATGAAGAGCCTGAAAAAGTGTGAAAAATATGAAGAGCTTCAAAAGGTGTGAAATTCATGAGGAGCATGAAATGAGCTGAAAAATAGGAGAAGCATGAAGTGGTGTGGAAAACATGAAGAGCCTGTAAAGGTGTGAAAAATATGAAGAGCTTCAAAAGGTGTGTAATACATGAGGAGCATGAAACTCTCTGAAAAATAGAACGAGCATGAAGTAGTGTTCAAAAACATGAAGAGCCTGAAAAGGTGTGAAAAATATGAAGAACTTAAAAAGGTGTGAAAAATATGAGGAACATGATATGGTTTGAAAAATAGGATTAGCATGAAGCGGTGTTCAAAAACATGAAGAGACTGAAAAGGTGTGAAAAATATGAAAAGCTTCAAAAGGTGTCAAAAATGAGATGAGCATGAAACGTTCTGAAAAATAGGAGGTGCATGAAGCGTTGTTGAAAACCATGAAGAGCCTGAAAAGGTGTGAGAAATATGAAGAGCTTCAAAATGTGTCAAAAATATGAGGAGCATGAAACGGTCTTAAAAATAGGAGGAGCATGAAGCGGTGTTCAAAAACATGAAGAGCCTGAAAAGGTGTGAAAAATATGAAGAGCTTCAAAAAGTGTCAAAAATGAGATGAGCATGAAACGGTCTGAAAAATTGGAGGTGCATGAAGAGTTGTTGAAAAACATGAAGAGCCAGAAAATGTGTGAAAAATATGAAGAGCTTCAAAAGGTGTCAAAAATATGAGGAGCATGAAACGGTCTTAAAAATACAAGGAGCATGAAGCGGTGTTGAAAAACATGAATAGCCTGAAAATGTGTGAAATATATGAAGAGCTTAAAAATGTGTCAAGTATATGAGGAGCATGAAACGGTCTGAAAAATAGGAGGATCATGCAACGGTGTTGAAAAACATGAAGAGTCTGAAAAGGTGTGAAAAATATGAAGAGCTTCCAAAGCTGTCAAAAATATGAGGAGCATGAAACGGTCTGAAAAATAGGAGGAGCATGAAGCTGTGTTCAAAAACATGAAGAGCCTGAAAAGGTGGGAAAAATATGAAGAGCTTCAAAAGGTGTCAAAAATATGAGGATCATGAAACGGTCTGCAAAATAGGAGGAGCATGAAGTGGTGTTGAAAAACATGAAGAGCCTGAAAACGTGTGAAAAAAATGAAGAGCTTCAAAAGGTGTGAAAAATATGAAGAGCTTCAAAAGGTGTCAAAAATGAGATGAGTGTAAAACGGTCTGAAATGTGGGAGGAGCATGAAGTGGTGTTGAAAATAATGAAGAGCCTGAAAAGGTGTGAAATATATGAAGAGCTTCAAAAGGTGTGAAAATAAAGAGGAGCATGATATGGTCTGAAAAATAGGAGGAGCATGAATTGGTTGTGAAAAAACATGAAGAGCCTGAGAACGCGTGCAAAATATGAAGAGCTTCAAAAGGTGTGAAATACATGAGGAGCATGAAACGGTCTGAAAAATAGGAGGAGCAAGAAACGGTGTTGAAAAACATGAAGAGACTGACGAGGTGTCAGAAATATGAAGAACTTCAAAAGGTGTCAAAGATATGAGGAGCATGAAACGGTCTGAAAAATCGGAGGAGCAACAAGGGGTGTTGAAATACATGAAGAGCCTGAAAATGTGTGAAAAATATAAAGAGCTTCAAAAGATGTGAAAAATATGAAGAGCTTCAAAAGGTGTCAAAAATATGAGGAGCATGAAACTGTCTGAAAAATAGGAGGAGCATGAAGCGGTGTTGAAAAACATGAATAGCCTGAAAATGTGTGAGAAATATGAAGAGCTTCAACAGGTGTCAAAAATATGATTAGCATGAAACGGTCTGAAAAATAGGAGGAGCATGAAGCGGTGTTGAAAAACATGAATAGCCTGAAAATGTGTGAAATATATGAAGAGCTTAAAAATGTGTCAAATATATGAGGAGCATGAAACGGTCTGAAAAATAGGAGGATGATGAAACGGTGTTGAAAAACAATAAGAGCCTGAAAAGGTGTGAAAAATATGAAGAGCTTCAAAAGGTGTCAAAATTTGAAGAGCAGGAAACGGTCTGAAAAACAGGAGGAGAATGAAGTGGTGTCCAAAAACATGAAGAGCCTGAAAAGGTATGAAAAATATGAAGAGCTTCAAAATGTGTCAAAAATATGAGGAGCATGAAATGGTCTGAAAAATAGGAGGAGCATGAGGCGGTGTTCAAAAACATGAAGAGCCTGAAAAGGTGTGAAAAATATGAAGAGCTTCAAAAGGTGTCAAAGATATGAGGAGCATGAAACGGTCTGAAAAATAGGAGGAGCATGAAACGGTGATCAAATACATGAAGAGCCTGAAAAAGTGTGAAAAATATGAAGAGCTTCAAAAGGTGTGAAATTCATGAGGAGCATGAAATGAGCTGAAAAATAGGAGAAGCATGAAGTGGTGTGGAAAAACATGAAGAGCCTGTAAAGGTGTGAAAAATATGAAGAGCTTCAAAAGGTGTGTAATACATGAGGAGCATGAAACTCTCTGAAAAATAGAACGAGCATGAAGTAGTGTTCAAAAACATGAAGAGCCTGAAAAGGTGTGAAAAATATGAAGAGCTTAAAAAGGTGTGAAAAATATGAGGAGCATGATATGGTTTGAAAAATAGGATTAGCATGAAGCGGTGTTCAAAAACATGAAGAGCCTGAAAAGGTGTGAAAAATATGAAAAGCTTCAAAAGGTGTCAAAAATGAGATGAGCATGAAACGTTCTGAAAAATAGGAGGTGCATGAAGCGTTGTTGAAAACCATGAAGAGCCTGAAAAGGTGTGAGAAATATGAAGAGCTTCAAAATGTGTCAAAAATATGAGGAGCATGAAACGGTCTTAAAAATAGGAGGAGCATGAAGCGGTGTTCAAAAACATGAAGAGCCTGAAAAGGTGTGAAAAATATGAAGAGCTTCAAAAAGTGTCAAAAATGAGATGAGCATGAAACGGTCTGAAAAATTGGAGGTGCATGAAGAGTTGTTGAAAAACATGAAGAGCCAGAAAATGTGTGAAAAATATGAAGAGCTTCAAAAGGTGTCAAAAATATGAGGAGCATGAAACGGTCTTAAAAATACAAGGAGCATGAAGCGGTGTTGAAAAACATGAATAGCCTGAAAATGTGTGAAATATATGAAGAGCTTAAAAATGTGTCAAGTATATGAGGAGCATGAAACGGTCTGAAAAATAGGAGGATCATGCAACGGTGTTGAAAAACATGAAGAGTCTGAAAAGGTGTGAAAAATATGAAGAGCTTCAAAAGGTGTCAAAAATATGAGGAGCATGAAACGGTCTGCAAAATAGGAGGAGCATGAAGTGGTGTTGAAAAACATGAAGAGCCTGAAAACGTGTGAAAAAAATGAAGAGCTTCAAAAGGTGTGAAAAATATGAAGAGCTTCAAAAGGTGTCAAAAATGAGATGAGTGTAAAACGGTCTGAAATGTGGGAGGAGCATGAAGTGGTGTTGAAAATAATGAAGAGCCTGAAAAGGTGTGAAATATATGAAGAGCTTCAAAAGGTGTGAAAATAAAGAGGAGCATGATACGGTCTGAAAAATAGGAGGAGCATGAATTGGTTGTGAAAAAACATGAAGAGCCTGAGAACGCGTGCAAAATATGAAGAGCTTCAAAAGGTGTGAAATACATGAGGAGCATGAAACGGTCTGAAAAATAGGAGGAGCAAGAAACGGTGTTGAAAAACATGAAGAGACTGACGAGGTGTCAGAAATATGAAGAACTTCAAAAGGTGTCAAAGATATGAGGAGCATGAAACGGTCTGAAAAATCGGAGGAGCAACAAGGGGTGTTGAAATACATGAAGAGCCTGAAAATGTGTGAAAAATATAAAGAGCTTCAAAAGATGTGAAAAATATGAAGAGCTTCAAAAGGTGTCAAAAATATGAGGAGCATGAAACTGTCTGAAAAATAGGAGGAGCATGAAGCGGTGTTGAAAAACATGAATAGCCTGAAAATGTGTGAGAAATATGAAGAGCTTCAACAGGTGTCAAAAATATGATTAGCATGAAACGGTCTGAAAAATAGGAGGAGCATGAAGCGGTGTTGAAAAACATGAATAGCCTGAAAATGTGTGAAATATATGAAGAGCTTAAAAATGTGTCAAATATATGAGGAGCATGAAACGGTCTGAAAAATAGGAGGATGATGAAACGGTGTTGAAAAACAATAAGAGCCTGAAAAGGTGTGAAAAATATGAAGAGCTTCAAAAGGTGTCAAAATTTGAGGAGCATGAAAAGGTCTGAAAAATAGGAGGAGAATGAAGCTGTTTTCAAAATCATGAAGAGCCTATAAATGTGTGAAAAATATGAAGAGCTTCAAAAGGTGTAAAAATTTGAAGAGCAGGAAACGGTCTGAAAAACAGGAGGAGAATGAAGTGGTGTCCAAAAACATGAAGAGCCTGAAAAGGTGTGAAAAATATGAAGAGCTTCAAAATGTGTCAAAAATATGAGGAGCATGAAATGGTCTGAAAAATAGGAGGAGCATGAGGCGGTGTTCAAAAACATGAAGAGCCTGAAAAGGTGTGAAAAATATGAAGAGCTTCAAAAGGTGTCAAAGATATGAGGAGCATGAAACGGTCTGAAAAATAGGAGGAGCATGAAACGGTGATCAAATACATGAAGAGCCTGAAAAGGTGTGAAAAATATGAAGAGCTTCAAAAGGTGTGAAATTCATGAGGAGCATGAAATGAGCTGAAAAATAGGAGAAGCATGAAGTGGTGTGGAAAAACATGAAGAGCCTGTAAAGGTGTGAAAAATATGAAGAGCTTCAAAAGGTGTGTAATACATGAGGAGCATGAAACTCTCTGAAAAATAGAAGGAGCATGAAGTAGTGTTCAAAAACATGAAGAGCCTGAAAAGGTGTGAAAAATATGAAAAGCTTCAAAAGGTGTCAAAAATGAGATGAGCATGAAACGTTCTGAAAAATAGGAGGTGCATGAAGCGTTGTTGAAAACCATGAAGAGCCTGAAAAGGTGTGAGAAATATGAAGAGCTTCAAAATGTGTCAAAAATATGAGGAGCATGAAACGGTCTTAAAAATAGGAGGAGCATGAAGCGGTGTTCAAAAACATGAAGAGCCTGAAAAGGTGTGAAAAATATGAAGAGCTTCAAAAAGTGTCAAAAATGAGATGAGCATGAAACGGTCTGAAAAATTGGAGGTGCATGAAGAGTTGTTGAAAAACATGAAGAGCCAGAAAATGTGTGAAAAATATGAAGAGCTTCAAAAGGTGTCAAAAATATGAGGAGCATGAAACGGTCTTAAAAATACAAGGAGCATGAAGCGGTGTTGAAAAACATGAATAGCCTGAAAATGTGTGAAAAATATGAAGAGCTTCCAAAGCTGTCAAAAATATGAGGAGCATGAAACGGTCTGAAAAATAGGAGGAGCATGAAGCGGTGTTCAAAAACATGAAGAGCCTGAAAAGGTGTGAAAAATATGAAGAGCTTCAAAAGGTGTGAAATATATGAAGAGCTTCAAAAGGTATCAAAAATGAGATGAGCATGAAACGGTCTGAAAAATAGGAGGAGCATGAAGCGGTGTTCAAACATGAAGAGCCTGAAAAGGTGTGAAAAATATGAAGAGCTTCAAACGGTGTCAAAAATATGAGGAGCATGAAACGGTCTGAAAAATAGGAGGAGCAAGAAGCCGTGTTCAAAAACATGAAGAGCCTGAAAAGGTCTGAAAAATATGAAGAGCTTGAAAAGGTGTGAAATATATGAAGAGCTTCAAAAGGTGTCAAAAATGAGATGAGCATGAAACGGTGTGAAAAATAGGAGGAGCATGAAGCGGTTTTGAAAAAAATGAAGAGGCTGAAAAGGTGTGAAATATATGAAGAGCTTCAAGAGGTGTCAAAAATATGAAGAGCAGGAAATGGTCTGAAAAATAGGAGGAGCATGAAGCGGTGTTGAAAAACATGAAGAGTCTGAAAAGGTGTGAAAGATATGAAGTGTTTCTAAAGATGTCAAAAATATGAGGAGTATGAAACGGTCTGAAAAATAGGAGGAGCAAGCAACGGTGATCAAAAACATGGAGAGCCTTAAAAGGTGTGAAAAATATGACGAGCTTCAAAAGGTGTGAAAAACATGAGGAGCATGAAACGGGCTGAAAAATAGGAGAAGCATGAAGTGGTGTTGAAAAACATGAAGAGCCTGAAAAAGTGTGAAAAATATAAAGAGCTTCAGAAGGTGTGAAAAATATTAAGAGCTTCAACAGGTGTCAAAAATTAGATGAGCATGAAACGGTCTGAAAAATTGGAGGTGCATGAAGCGTTGTTGAAAACCATGAAGAGCCTGAAAAGGTGTGAGAAATATGAAGAGCTTCAAAATGTGTCAAAAATATGAGGAGCATGAAACGGTCTTAAAAATAGGAGGAGCATGAAGCGGTGTTCAAAAACATGAAGAGCCTGAAAAGGTGTGAAAAATATGAAGAGCTTCAAAAAGTGTCAAAAATGAGATGAGCATGAAACGGTCTGAAAAATTGGAGGTGCATGAAGAGTTGTTGAAAAACATGAAGAGCCAGAAAATGTGTGAAAAATATGAAGAGCTTCAAAAGGTGTCAAAAATATGAGGAGCATGAAACGGTCTTAAAAATACAAGGAGCATGAAGCGGTGTTGAAAAACATGAATAGCCTGAAAATGTGTGAAATATATGAAGAGCTTAAAAATGTGTCAAGTATATGAGGAGCATGAAACGGTCTGAAAAATAGGAGGATCATGCAACGGTGTTGAAAAACATGAAGAGTCTGAAAAGGTGTGAAAAATATGAAGAGCTTCCAAAGCTGTCAAAAATATGAGGAGCATGAAACGGTCTGAAAAATAGGAGGAGCATGAAGCTGTGTTCAAAAACATGAAGAGCCTGAAAAGGTGGGAAAAATATGAAGAGCTTCAAAAGGTGTCAAAAATATGAGGAGCATGAAACGGTCTGCAAAATAGGAGGAGCATGAAGTGGTGTTGAAAAACATGAAGAGCCTGAAAACGTGTGAAAAAAATGAAGAGCTTCAAAAGGTGTGAAAAATATGAAGAGCTTCAAAAGGTGTCAAAAATGAGATGAGTGTAAAACGGTCTGAAATGTGGGAGGAGCATGAAGTGGTGTTGAAAATAATGAAGAGCCTGAAAAGGTGTGAAATATATGAAGAGCTTCAAAAGGTGTGAAAATAAAGAGGAGCATGATACGGTCTGAAAAATAGGAGGAGCATGAATTGGTTGTGAAAAAACATGAAGAGCCTGAGAACGCGTGCAAAATATGAAGAGCTTCAAAAGGTGTGAAATACATGAGGAGCATGAAACGGTCTGAAAAATAGGAGGAGCAAGAAACGGTGTTGAAAAACATGAAGAGACTGACGAGGTGTCAGAAATATGAAGAACTTCAAAAGGTGTCAAAGATATGAGGAGCATGAAACGGTCTGAAAAATCGGAGGAGCAACAAGGGGTGTTGAAATACATGAAGAGCCTGAAAATGTGTGAAAAATATAAAGAGCTTCAAAAGATGTGAAAAATATGAAGAGCTGCAAAAGGTGTCAAAAATATGAGGAGCATGAAACTGTCTGAAAAATAGGAGGAGCATGAAGCGGTGTTGAAAAACATGAATAGCCTGAAAATGTGTGAGAAATATGAAGAGCTTCAACAGGTGTCAAAAATATGATTAGCATGAAACGGTCTGAAAAATAGGAGGAGCATGAAGCGGTGTTGAAAAACATGAATAGCCTGAAAATGTGTGAAATATATGAAGAGCTTAAAAATGTGTCAAATATATGAGGAGCATGAAACGGTCTGAAAAATAGGAGGATGATGAAACGGTGTTGAAAAACAATAAGAGCCTGAAAAGGTGTGAAAAATATGAAGAGCTTCAAAAGGTGTCAAAATTTGAAGAGCAGGAAACGGTCTGAAAAACAGGAGGAGAATGAAGTGGTGTCCAAAAACATGAAGAGCCTGAAAAGGTGTGAAAAATATGAAGAGCTTCAAAATGTGTCAAAAATATGAGGAGCATGAAATGGTCTGAAAAATAGGAGGAGCATGAGGCGGTGTTCAAAAACATGAAGAGCCTGAAAAGGTGTGAAAAATATGAAGAGCTTCAAAAGGTGTCAAAGATATGAGGAGCATGAAACGGTCTGAAAAATAGGAGGAGCATGAAACGGTGATCAAATACATGAAGAGCCTGAAAAAGTGTGAAAAATATGAAGAGCTTCAAAAGGTGTGAAATTCATGAGGAGCATGAAATGAGCTGAAAAATAGGAGAAGCATGAAGTGGTGTGGAAAAACATGAAGAGCCTGTAAAGGTGTGAAAAATATGAAGAGCTTCAAAAGGTGTGTAATACATGAGGAGCATGAAACTCTCTGAAAAATAGAACGAGCATGAAGTAGTGTTCAAAAACATGAAGAGCCTGAAAAGGTGTGAAAAATATGAAGAGCTTAAAAAGGTGTGAAAAATATGAGGAGCATGATATGGTTTGAAAAATAGGATTAGCATGAAGCGGTGTTCAAAAACATGAAGAGCCTGAAAAGGTGTGAAAAATATGAAAAGCTTCAAAAGGTGTCAAAAATGAGATGAGCATGAAACGTTCTGAAAAATAGGAGGTGCATGAAGCGTTGTTGAAAACCATGAAGAGCCTGAAAAGGTGTGAGAAATATGAAGAGCTTCAAAATGTGTCAAAAATATGAGGAGCATGAAACGGTCTTAAAAATAGGAGGAGCATGAAGCGGTGTTCAAAAACATGAAGAGCCTGAAAAGGTGTGAAAAATATGAAGAGCTTCAAAAAGTGTCAAAAATGAGATGAGCATGAAACGGTCTGAAAAATTGGAGGTGCATGAAGAGTTGTTGAAAAACATGAAGAGCCAGAAAATGTGTGAAAAATATGAAGAGCTTCAAAAGGTGTCAAAAATATGAGGAGCATGAAACGGTCTTAAAAATACAAGGAGCATGAAGCGGTGTTGAAAAACATGAATAGCCTGAAAATGTGTGAAATATATGAAGAGCTTAAAAATGTGTCAAGTATATGAGGAGCATGAAACGGTCTGAAAAATAGGAGGATCATGCAACGGTGTTGAAAAACATGAAGAGTCTGAAAAGGTGTGAAAAATATGAAGAGCTTCCAAAGCTGTCAAAAATATGAGGAGCATGAAACGGTCTGAAAAATAGGAGGAGCATGAAGCTGTGTTCAAAAACATGAAGAGCCTGAAAAGGTGGGAAAAATATGAAGAGCTTCAAAAGGTGTCAAAAATATGAGGAGCATGAAACGGTCTGCAAAATAGGAGGAGCATGAAGTGGTGTTGAAAAACATGAAGAGCCTGAAAACGTGTGAAAAAAATGAAGAGCTTCAAAAGGTGTGAAAAATATGAAGAGCTTCAAAAGGTGTCAAAAATGAGATGAGTGTAAAACGGTCTGAAATGTGGGAGGAGCATGAAGTGGTGTTGAAAATAATGAAGAGCCTGAAAAGGTGTGAAATATATGAAGAGCTTCAAAAGGTGTGAAAATAAAGAGGAGCATGATACGGTCTGAAAAATAGGAGGAGCATGAATTGGTTGTGAAAAAACATGAAGAGCCTGAGAACGCGTGCAAAATATGAAGAGCTTCAAAAGGTGTGAAATACATGAGGAGCATGAAACGGTCTGAAAAATAGGAGGAGCAAGAAACGGTGTTGAAAAACATGAAGAGACTGACGAGGTGTCAGAAATATGAAGAACTTCAAAAGGTGTCAAAGATATGAGGAGCATGAAACGGTCTGAAAAATCGGAGGAGCAACAAGGGGTGTTGAAATACATGAAGAGCCTGAAAATGTGTGAAAAATATAAAGAGCTTCAAAAGATGTGAAAAATATGAAGAGCTTCAAAAGGTGTCAAAAATATGAGGAGCATGAAACTGTCTGAAAAATAGGAGGAGCATGAAGCGGTGTTGAAAAACATGAATAGCCTGAAAATGTGTGAGAAATATGAAGAGCTTCAACAGGTGTCAAAAATATGATTAGCATGAAACGGTCTGAAAAATAGGAGGAGCATGAAGCGGTGTTGAAAAACATGAATAGCCTGAAAATGCGTGAAATATATGAAGAGCTTAAAAATGTGTCAAATATATGAGGAGCATGAAACGGTCTGAAAAATAGGAGGATGATGAAACGGTGTTGAAAAACAATAAGAGCCTGAAAAGGTGTGAAAAATATGAAGAGCTTCAAAAGGTGTCAAAATTTGAGGAGCATGAAAAGGTCTGAAAAATAGGAGGAGAATGAAGCTGTTTTCAAAATCATGAAGAGCCTATAAATGTGTGAAAAATATGAAGAGCTTCAAAAGGTGTAAAAATTTGAAGAGCAGGAAACGGTCTGAAAAACAGGAGGAGAATGAAGTGGTGTCCAAAAACATGAAGAGCCTGAAAAGGTGTGAAAAATATGAAGAGCTTCAAAATGTGTCAAAAATATGAGGAGCATGAAATGGTCTGAAAAATAGGAGGAGCATGAGGCGGTGTTCAAAAACATGAAGAGCCTGAAAAGGTGTGAAAAATATGAAGAGCTTCAAAAGGTGTCAAAGATATGAGGAGCATGAAACGGTCTGAAAAATAGGAGGAGCATGAAACGGTGATCAAATACATGAAGAGCCTGAAAAGGTGTGAAAAATATGAAGAGCTTCAAAAGGTGTGAAATTCATGAGGAGCATGAAATGAGCTGAAAAATAGGAGAAGCATGAAGTGGTGTGGAAAAACATGAAGAGCCTGTAAAGGTGTGAAAAATATGAAGAGCTTCAAAAGGTGTGTAATACATGAGGACCATGAAACTCTCTGAAAAATAGAAGGAGCATGAAGTAGTGTTCAAAAACATGAAGAGCCTGAAAAGGTGTGAAAAATATGAAAAGCTTCAAAAGGTGTCAAAAATGAGATGAGCATGAAACGTTCTGAAAAATAGGAGGTGCATGAAGCGTTGTTGAAAACCATGAAGAGCCTGAAAAGGTGTGAGAAATATGAAGAGCTTCAAAATGTGTCAAAAATATGAGGAGCATGAAACGGTCTTAAAAATAGGAGGAGCATGAAGCGGTGTTCAAAAACATGAAGAGCCTGAAAAGGTGTGAAAAATATGAAGAGCTTCAAAAAGTGTCAAAAATGAGATGAGCATGAAACGGTCTGAAAAATTGGAGGTGCATGAAGAGTTGTTGAAAAACATGAAGAGCCAGAAAATGTGTGAAAAATATGAAGAGCTTCAAAAGGTGTCAAAAATATGAGGAGCATGAAACGGTCTTAAAAATACAAGGAGCATGAAGCGGTGTTGAAAAACATGAATAGCCTGAAAATGTGTGAAATATATGAAGAGCTTAAAAATGTGTCAAGTATATGAGGAGCATGAAACGGTCTGAAAAAGAGGAGGATCATGCAACGGTGTTGAAAAACATGAAGAGTCTGAAAAGGTGTGAAAAATATGAAGAGCTTCCAAAGCTGTCAAAAATATTAGGAGCATGAAACGGTCTGAAAAATAGGAGGAGCATGAAGCGGTGTTCAAAAACATGAAGAGCCTGAAAAGGTGTGAAAAATATGAAGAGCTTCAAAAGGTGTGAAATATATGAAGAGCTTCAAAAGGTATCAAAAATGAGATGAGCATGAAACGGTCTGAAAAATAGGAGGAGCATGAAGCGGTGTTCAAACATGAAGAGCCTGAAAAGGTGTGAAAAATATGAAGAGCTTCAAACGGTGTCAAAAATATGAGGAGCATGAAACGGTCTGAAAAATAGGAGGAGCAAGAAGCCGTGTTCAAAAACATGAAGAGCCTGAAAAGGTCTGAAAAATATGAAGAGCTTGAAAAGGTGTGAAATATATGAAGAGCTTCAAAAGGTGTCAAAAATGAGATGAGCATGAAACGGTGTGAAAAATAGGAGGAGCATGAAGCGGTTTTGAAAAAAATGAAGAGGCTGAAAAGGTGTGAAATATATGAAGAGCTTCAAGAGGTGTCAAAAATATGAAGAGCAGGAAATGGTCTGAAAAATAGGAGGAGCATGAAGCGGTGTTGAAAAACATGAAGAGTCTGAAAAGGTGTGAAAGATATGAAGTGTTTCTAAAGATGTCAAAAATATGAGGAGTATGAAACGGTCTGAAAAATAGGAGGAGCAAGCAACGGTGATCAAAAACATGGAGAGCCTTAAAAGGTGTGAAAAATATGACGAGCTTCAAAAGGTGTGAAAAACATGAGGAGCATGAAACGGGCTGAAAAATAGGAGAAGCATGAAGTGGTGTTGAAAAACATGAAGAGCCTGAAAAGGAGTGAAAAATATCAAGAGCTTCAAAAGGTGTCAAACATATGAAGTGCAGGAAATGGTCTGAAAAATAGGAGGAGCATGAAGCGGTGTTGAAAAACATGAAGAGTCTGAAAAGGTGTGAAAGATATGAAGTGTTTCTAAAGATGTCAAAAATATGAGGAGCATGAAACGGTCTGAAAAATAGGAGGAGCAAGCAACGGTGATCAAAAACATGGAGAGCCTTAAAAGGTGTGAGAAATATGACGAGCTTCAAAAGGTGTGAAAAACATGAGGAGCATGAAACGGGCTGAAAAATAGGAGAAGCATGAAGTGGTGTTGAAAAACATGAAGAGCCTGAAAAAGTGTGAAAAATATAAAGAGCTTCAGAAGGTGTGAAAAATATTAAGAGCTTCAACAGGTGTCAAAAATTAGATGAGCATGAAACGGTCTGAAAAATTGGAGGAGCAAGAAGTAGTGTTGAAAAAAATGAAGAGCCTGAAAAGGTGTGAAAAATATGAAAAGCTTCAAAAGATGTCAAAAATATGAGGAGCATGAAACGGTCTGAAAAATAGGAGGAGCATGAAGCGGTGTTGAAAAATATGAAGAGCCTGGAAAGGTGTGCAAAATATGAAGAGCTTCAAAAGGTGTGAAATATATGAAGAGCTTCAAAAGGTGTCGAAAATGACATGAGCATGAAACGGTCTGAAAAATAGGAGGAGCATGAAACGGTGATCAAAAACATGAAGAGCCTGAAAAGGTGTGAAAAATATGAAGAGCCTCAAAAAGTGTGAAATACATGAGGAGCATGAAACGGGCTGAAAAATAGGAGAAGCATGAAGGGGTGTGGAAAAACATGAAGAGCCTGAAAAGTTGTGAAACATATGAAGAGCTTCAAAAGGTGTCAAAATTATGAGGAGCATGAAACGGCCTGAAAAATTGGAGGAGCATGAAGCGGTGTTCAAAAATATGAAGAGCCTGAAAAGGTGTGAAAAATATTCAGAGCTTCAAAAGGTGTCACAATTATGAGGAGCATGAAACGGCCTGAAAAATTGGAGGAGCATGAAGCGGTGTTCAAAAATATGAAGAGCCTGAAAAGGTGTGAAAAATATTCAGAGCTTCAAAATGTGTCAAATATATGAGGAGCATGAAACGGCCTGAAAAATAGGAGGAGCATGAAACGGTGATTAAAAACATGAAGAGCCTGAAAAGGTCTGAAAAATATGAAGAGCTTCAAAAGGTGTGAAATACATGAGGAGCATGAAACAGGCCGAAAAATAGGTGAAGCATGAAGTGGTGTGGAAAAATATGAAGAGCCTAAAATGTTGTGAGAAATATGAAGAGCTTCAAAAGATGTGAAATACATGAGGAGCAAGAAACTCTCTGAAAAATAGGAGGAGCATGAAGCGATGTCAAAAACATGAAGAGCCTAAAAAGTTGTGAGAAATATGAAGAGCTTCAAAAGGTGTCAAAAATGAGATGAGCATGAAACGGTCTGAAAAATAGGAGGAGCAAGAAGCGGTGTTGAAAAACATGAAGAGCCTAAAAAGTTGTGAAAAATATGAAAAGCTTCAAAAGGGGTCAAAAATGAGATGAGCATGAAACGGTCCGAAAAATAGGATGATCATGTAACGGTGTTGAAAAACATGAAGAGCCAGAAAAGGTTGAAAAATATGAAAAGCTTCAAAAGGGGTCAAAAATGAGATGAGCATGAAACGGACTGAAAAATAGGAGGATCATGAAACGATATTGAAAAACATGAAGAGCCTGAAAAGGTCTGAAAAATAATAGGAGCTTCAAAAGGTGTGAAAAATATGAGGAGCATGAATCGGTCTGAAAAATAGGAGTAGCATGTAGGTGTGTTCAAAAACATGAAGAGCCTGAAAACGTGTGAAAAATATTAAGAGCTTCAAAAGGTGTCAAAAATATGAGGAGCATGAAACGGTCTGAAAAATAGGAGGAGCATGAAGCGTTGTTGAAAAAAGTGAAGAGCCTGAAAATGTGTGAAAAATATTAAGAGCTTCAAAAGGTGTGAAAAATATGAAGAACTTCAAAAGGTATCAAAAATCGAAGAGCAGGAAATGGTCTGAAAAATAGGAGGAGCATGAAGTGGTGTTAAAAACATGAAGAGCCTGAAAAGGTGTGAAATATAGGAAGAGCTTCAAAAGGTGTCAAAAGTATGAGGAGAATGAAACGGTCTAAAAATAGGAGGAGAATGAAGTGGTGTTGAAAAACATGAAGAGCTTGAAAAGTGTGAAAAATATGAAGAGCTTCTAAAGGTGTCAAAAATATGAGGAGCATGAAAAGGTCTGAAAAATAGGAGAAGCATGAAGTGGTGTTGAAAAAAAAAAGAGCTTGAAAAGTGTGAAAAATATGAAGAGCATCAAAAGGTGTCAAAAATATGAGGAGCATGAAACGGTCTGAAAAATAGGAGGTTCATGAAGCGGTGTTGAAAAACATGAAGAGCCTGAAAACGTGTGAAAAAATATGAAGAGCTTCAAAAGGTGTGAAAAATATGAAGAGCTTCAAAAGGTGTCAAAAATTTGAGGAGCAAGAGACCGTCTGAAAAACAGGAGGAGCATGAAGCGGTGTTGAAAAACATGAAGAGCATGAAAAGATGCCCAAAACATGAAGAGCTTCAAATGGTGTTAAAAATATGAGGAGCATAAAACGTTCTGAAGTATAGGAGGAGCATGAAGCGGTGTTGAATAACATGAAGAGCATGAAAAGGTGCCAAAAATATGAAGAGCTTCAAAAGGTATCAAAAATGGGAGCAGCATGAAACGGTCGGAAAAATAGGAGGAGCATGAAGCGATGTTGAAAAACATGAAGAGCCTGAAAAGGTGTGAAATACTTGAAGAGCTTCAAAAGGTGTCAAAAATAGGAGGAGTCTGAAACGGTCTGAAATCTAGGAGGAGCATGAAGTGGTACTGAAAAACATGAAGAACCTGTAAAGATGTGAAAAATATGAAGAGCTTCAAAAGGTGTCAAAAATGTGAGGAGCATGAAACGTTCTGAAAAATAGGAGGAGCATGAAGCGGTGTCAAAAATATGAAGAGCCTCAAAAGTTGTGAAAAATATGAAGAGCTTCAAAAAGTGTCAAAAATACGAGGATCATGAAACGGTCTGAAAAATAGGAGAAGCATGAAGTGTTGTTGAAAAACATGAAGAGCCTGAAAACGTGTGAAAAAAATGAAGAGCTTCAAAAGGTGTGAAAAATATGAAGAGCTTCAAAAGGTGTCAAAAATGAGATGAGTGTAAAACGGTCTGAAATGTGGGAGGAGCATGAAGTGGTGTTGAAAATAATGAAGAGCCTGAAAAGGTGTGAAATATATGAAGAGCTTCAAAAGGTGTGAAAATAAAGAGGAGCATGATACGGTCTGAAAAATAGGAGGAGCATGAATTGGTTGTGAAAAAACATGAAGAGCCTAGAACGCGTGCAAAATATGAAGAGCTTCAAAAGGTGTGAAATACATGAGGAGCATGAAACGGTCTGAAAAATAGGAGGAGCAAGAAACGGTGTTGAAAAACATGAAGAGACTGACGAGGTGTCAGAAATATGAAGAACTTCAAAAGGTGTCAAAGATATGAGGAGCATGAAACGGTCTGAAAAATCGGAGGAGCAACAAGGGGTGTTGAAATACATGAAGAGCCTGAAAATGTGTGAAAAATATAAAGAGCTTCAAAAGATGTGAAAAATATGAAGAGCTTCAAAAGGTGTCAAAAATATGAGGAGCATGAAACTGTCTGAAAAATAGGAGGAGCATGAAGCGGTGTTGAAAAACATGAATAGCCTGAAAATGTGTGAGAAATATGAAGAGCTTCAACAGGTGTCAAAAATATGATTAGCATGAAACGGACTGAAAAATAGGAGGAGCATGAAGCGGTGTTGAAAAACATGAATAGCCTGAAAATGTGTGAAATATATGAAGAGCTTAAAAATGTGTCAAATATATGAGGGGCATGAAACGGTCTGAAAAATAGGAGGATGATGAAACGGTGTTGAAAAACAATAAGAGCCTGAAAAGGTGTGAAAAATATGAAGAGCTTCAAAAGGTGTCAAAATTTGAGGAGCATGAAAAGGTCTGAAAAATAGGAGGAGAATGAAGTTGTTTTCAAAATCATGAAGAGCCTATAAATGTGTGAAAAATATGAAGAGCTTCAAAAGGTGTAAAAATTTGAAGAGCAGGAAACGGTCTGAAAAACAGGAGGAGAATGAAGTGGTGTCCAAAAACATGAAGAGCCTGAAAAGGTGTGAAAAATATGAAGAGCTTCAAAATGTGTCAAAAATATGAGGAGCATGAAATGGTCTGAAAAATAGGAGGAGCATGAGGCGGTGTTCAAAAACATGAAGAGCCTGAAAAGGTGTGAAAAATATGAAGAGCTTCAAAAGGTGTCAAAGATATGAGGAGCATGAAACGGTCTGAAAAATAGGAGGAGCATGAAACGGTGATCAAATACATGAAGAGCCTGAAAAAGTGTGAAAAATATGAAGAGCTTCAAAAGGTGTGAAATTCATGAGGAGCATGAAATGAGCTGAAAAATAGGAGAAGCATGAAGTGGTGTGGAAAACATGAAGAGCCTGTAAAGGTGTGAAAAATATGAAGAGCTTCAAAAGGTGTGTAATACATGAGGAGCATGAAACTCTCTGAAAAATAGAAGGAGCATGAAGTAGTGTTCAAAAACATGAAGAGCCTGAAAAGGTGTGAAAAATATGAAGAGCTTAAAAAGGTGTGAAAAATATGAGGAACATGATATGGTTTGAAAAATAGGATTAGCATGAAGCGGTGTTCAAAAACATGAAGAGCCTGAAAAGGTGTGAAAAATATGAAAAGCTTCAAAAGGTGTCAAAAATGAGATGAGCATGAAACGTTCTGAAAAATAGGAGGTGCATGAAGCATTGTTGAAAACCATGAAGAGCCCGAAAAGGTGTGAGAAATATGAAGAGCTTCAAAATGTGTCAAAAATATGAGGAGCATGAAACGGTCTTAAAAATAGGAGGAGCATGAAGCGGTGTTCAAAAACATGAAGAGCCTGAAAAGGTGTGAAAAATATGAAGAGCTTCAAAAAGTGTCAAAAATGAGATGAGCATGAAAAGGTCTGAAAAATTGGAGGTGCATGAAGAGTTGTTGAAAAACATGAAGAGCCAGAAAATGTGTGAAAAATATGAAGAGCTTCAAAAGGTGTCAAAAATATGAGGAGCATGAAACGGTCTTAAAAATACAAGGAGCATGAAGCGGTGTTGAAAAACATGAATAGCCTGAAAATGTGTGAAATATATGAAGAGCTTAAAAATGTGTCAAGTATATGAGGAGCATGAAACGGTCTGAAAAATAGGAGGATCATGCAACGGTGTTGAAAAACATGAAGAGTCTGAAAAGGTGTGAAAAATATGAAGAGCTTCCAAAGCTGTCAAAAATATGAGGAGCATGAAACGGTCTGAAAAATAGGAGGAGCATGAAGCTGTGTTCAAAAACATGAAGAGCCTGAAAAGGTGGGAAAAATATGAAGAGCTTCAAAAGGTGTCAAAAATATGAGGAGCATGAAACGGTCTGCAAAATAGGAGGAGCATGAAGTGGTGTTGAAAAACATGAAGAGCCTGAAAACGTGTGAAAAAAATGAAGAGCTTCAAAAGGTGTGAAAAATATGAAGAGCTTCAAAAGGTGTCAAAAATGAGATGAGTGTAAAACGGTCTGAAATGTGGGAGGAGCATGAAGTGGTGTTGAAAATAATGAAGAGCCTGAAAAGGTGTGAAATATATGAAGAGCTTCAAAAGGTGTGAAAATAAAGAGGAGCATGATACGGTCTGAAAAATAGGAGGAGCATGAATTGGTTGTGAAAAAACATGAAGAGCCTGAGAACGCGTGCAAAATATGAAGAGCTTCAAAAGGTGTGAAATACATGAGGAGCATGAAACGGTCTGAAAAATAGGAGGAGCAAGAAACGGTGTTGAAAAACATGAAGAGACTGACGAGGTGTCAGAAATATGAAGAACTTCAAAAGGTGTCAAAGATATGAGGAGCATGAAACGGTCTGAAAAATCGGAGGAGCAACAAGGGGTGTTGAAATACATGAAGAGCCTGAAAATGTGTGAAAAATATAAAGAGCTTCAAAAGATGTGAAAAATATGAAGAGCTTCAAAAGGTGTCAAAAATATGAGGAGCATGAAACTGTCTGAAAAATAGGAGGAGCATGAAGCGGTGTTGAAAAACATGAATAGCCTGAAAATGTGTGAGAAATATGAAGAGCTTCAACAGGTGTCAAAAATATGATTAGCATGAAACGGTCTGAAAAATAGGAGGAGCATGAAGCGGTGTTGAAAAACATGAATAGCCTGAAAATGTGTGAAATATATGAAGAGCTTAAAAATGTGTCAAATATATGAGGAGCATGAAACGGTCTGAAAAATAGGAGGATGATGAAACGGTGTTGAAAAACAATAAGAGCCTGAAAAGGTGTGAAAAATATGAAGAGCTTCAAAAGGTGTCAAAATTTGAGGAGCATGAAAAGGTCTGAAAAATAGGAGGAGAATGAAGCTGTTTTCAAAATCATGAAGAGCCTATAAATGTGTGAAAAATATGAAGAGCTTCAAAAGGTGTAAAAATTTGAAGAGCAGGAAACGGTCTGAAAAACAGGAGGAGAATGAAGTGGTGTCCAAAAACATGAAGAGCCTGAAAAGGTGTGAAAAATATGAAGAGCTTCAAAATGTGTCAAAAATATGAGGAGCATGAAATGGTCTGAAAAATAGGAGGAGCATGAGGCAGTGTTCAAAAACATGAAGAGCCTGAAAAGGTGTGAAAAATATGAAGAGCTTCAAAAGGTCTCAAAAATATGAGGAGCATGAAACGGTCTGAAAAATAGGAGGAGCATGAAACGGTGATCAAATACATGAAGAGCCTGAAAAAGTGTGAAAAATATGAAGAGCTTCAAAAGGTGTGAAATTCATGAGGAGCATGAAATGAGCTGAAATATAGGAGAAGCATGAAGTGGTGTGGAAAAACATGAAGAGCCTGTAAAGGTGTGAAAAATATGAAGAGCTTCAAAAGGTGTGTAATACATGAGGAGCATGAAACTCTCTGAAAAATAGAAGGAGCATGAAGTAGTGTTCAAAAACATGAAGAGCCTGAAGAGGTGTGAAAAATATGAAGAGCTTAAAAAGGTGTGAAAAATATGAGGAGCATGATATGGATGAAAAATAGGATTAGCATGAAGCGGTGTTCAAAAACATGAAGAGCCTGAAAAGGTGTGAAAAATATGAAAAGCTTCAAAAGGTGTCAAAAATGAGATGAGCATGAAACGTTCTGAAAAATAGGAGGTGCATGAAGCGTTGTTGAAAACCATGAAGACCCTGAAAAGGTGTGAGAAATATGAAGAGCTTCAAAATGTGTCAAAAATATGAGGAGCATGAAACGGTCTTAAAAATAGGAGGAGCATGAAGCGGTGTTCAAAAACATGAAGAGCCTGAAAAGGTGTGAAAAATATGAAGAGCTTCAAAAAGTGTCAAAAATGAGATGAGCATGAAACGGTCTGAAAAATTGGAGGTGCATGAAGAGTTGTTGAAAAACATGAAGAGCCAGAAAATGTGTGAAAAATATGAAGAGCTTCAAAAGGTGTCAAAAATATGAGGAGCATGAAACGGTCTTAAAAATACAAGGAGCATGAAGCGGTGTTGAAAAACATGAATAGCCTGAAAATGTGTGAAATATATGAAGAGCTTAAAAATGTGTCAAGTATATGAGGAGCATGAAACGGTCTGAAAAATAGGAGGATCATGCAACGGTGTTGAAAAACATGAAGAGTCTGAAAAGGTGTGAAAAATATGAAGAGCTTCCAAAGCTGTCAAAAATATGAGGAGCATGAAACGGTCTGAAAAATAGGAGGAGCATGAAGCGGTGTTCAAAAACATGAAGAGCCTGAAAAGGTGTGAAAAATATGAAGAGCTTCAAAAGGTGTGAAATATATGAAGAGCTTCAAAAGGTGTCAAAAATGAGATGAGCATGAAACGGTCTGAAAAATAGGAGGAGCATGAAGCGGTGTTCAAACATGAAGAGCCTGAAAAGGTGTGAAAAATATGAAGAGCTTCAAACGGTGTCAAAAATATGAGGAGCATGAAACGGTCTGAAAAATAGGAGGAGCAAGAAGCCGTGTTCAAAAACATGAAGAGCCTGAAAAGGTCTGAAAAATATGAAGAGCTTGAAAAGGTGTGAAATATATGAAGAGCTTCAAAAGGTGTCAAAAATGAGATGAGCATGAAACGGTGTGAAAAATAGGAGGAGCATGAAGCGGTTTTGAAAAAAATGAAGAGGCTGAAAAGGTGTGAAATATATGAAGAGCTTCAAGAGGTGTCAAAAATATGAAGAGCAGGAAATGGTCTGAAAAATAGGAGGAGCATGAAGCGGTGTTGAAAAACATGAAGAGTCTGAAAAGGTGTGAAAGATATGAAGTGTTTCTAAAGATGTCAAAAATATGAGGAGTATGAAACGGTCTGAAAAATAGGAGGAGCAAGCAACGGTGATCAAAAACATGGAGAGCCTTAAAAGGTGTGAAAAATATGACGAGCTTCAAAAGGTGTGAAAAACATGAGGAGCATGAAACGGGCTGAAAAATAGGAGAAGCATGAAGTGGTGTTGAAAAACATGAAGAGCCTGAAAAGGAGTGAAAAATATGAAGAGCTTCAAAAGGTGTCAAACATATGAAGAGCAGGAAATGGTCTGAAAAATAGGAGGAGCATGAAGCGGTGTTGAAAAACATGAAGAGTCTGAAAAGGTGTGAAAGATATGAAGTGTTTCTAAAGATGTCAAAAATATGAGGAGCATGAAACGGTCTGAAAAATAGGAGGAGCAAGCAACGGTGATCAAAAACATGGAGAGCCTTAAAAGGTGTGAGAAATATGACGAGCTTCAAAAGGTGTGAAAAACATGAGGAGCATGAAACGGGCTGAAAAATAGGAGAAGCATGAAGTGGTGTTGAAAAACATGAAGAGCCTGAAAAAGTGTGAAAAATATAAAGAGCTTCAGAAGGTGTGAAAAATATTAAGAGCTTCAACAGGTGTCAAAAATTAGATGAGCATGAAACGGTCTGAAAAATTGGAGGAGCAAGAAGTAGTGTTGAAAAAAATGAAGAGCCTGAAAAGGTGTGAAAAATATGAAAAGCTTCAAAAGATGTCAAAAATATGAGGAGCATGAAACGGTCTGAAAAATAGGAGGAGCATGAAGCGGTGTTGAAAAATATGAAGAGCCTGGAAAGGTGTGCAAAATATGAAGAGCTTCAAAAGGTGTGAAATATATGAAGAGCTTCAAAAGGTGTCGAAAATGACATGAGCATGAAACGGTCTGAAAAATAGGAGGAGCATGAAACGGTGATCAAAAACATGAAGAGCCTGAAAAGGTGTGAAAACTATGAAGAGCTTCAAAAAGTGTGAAATACATGAGGAGCATGAAACGGGCTGAAAAATAGGAGAAGCATGAAGGGGTGTGGAAAAACATGAAGAGCCTGAAAAGTTGTGAAACATATGAAGAGCTTCAAAAGGTGTCAAAATTATGAGGAGCATGAAACGGCCTGAAAATTGGAGGAGCATGAAGCGGTGTTCAAAAATATGATGAGCCTGAAAAGGTGTGAAAAATATTCAGAGCTTCAAAATGTGTCAAATATATGAGGAGCATGAAACGGCCTGAAAAATAGGAGGAGCATGAAACGGTGATTAAAAACATGAAGAGCCTGAAAAGGTCTGAAAAATATGAAGAGCTTCAAAAGGTGTGAAATACATGAGGAGCATGAAACAGGCCGAAAAATAGGTGAAGCATGAAGTGGTGTGGAAAAACATGAAGAGCCTAAAATGTTGTGAGAAATATGAAGAGCTTCAAAAGATGTGAAATACATGAGGAGCAAGAAACTCTCTGAAAAATAGGAGGAGCATGAAGCGATGTCAAAAACATGAAGAGCCTAAAAAGTTGTGAGAAATATGAAGAGCTTCAAAAGGTGTCAAAAATGAGATGAGCATGAAACGGTCTGAAAAATAGGAGGAGCAAGAAGCGGTGTTGAAAAACATGAAGAGCCTAAAAAGTTGTGAAAAATATGAAAAGCTTCAAAAGGGGTCAAAAATGAGATGAGCATGAAACGGTCCGAAAAATAGGATGATCATGTAACGGTGTTGAAAAACATGAAGAGCCAGAAAAGGTTGAAAAATATGAAAAGCTTCAAAAGGGGTCAAAAATGAGATGAGCATGAAACGGACTGAAAAATAGGAGGATCATGAAACGATATTGAAAAACATGAAGAGCCTGAAAAGGTCTGAAAAATAATAGGAGCTTCAAAAGGTGTGAAAAATATGAGGAGCATGAATCGGTCTGAAAAATAGGAGTAGCATGTAGGTGTGTTCAAAAACATGAAGAGCCTGAAAACGTGTGAAAAATATTAAGAGCTTCAAAAGGTGTCAAAAATATGAGGAGCATGAAACGGTCTGAAAAATAGGAGGAGCATGAAGCGTTGTTGAAAAAAGTGAAGAGCCTGAAAATGTGTGAAAAATATTAAGAGCTTCAAAAGGTGTGAAAAATATGAAGAACTTCAAAAGGTATCAAAAATCGAAGAGCAGGAAATGGTCTGAAAAATAGGAGGAGCATGAAGTGGTGTTAAAAACATGAAGAGCCTGAAAAGGTGTGAAATATAGGAAGAGCTTCAAAAGGTGTCAAAAGTATGAGGAGAATGAAACGGTCTAAAAATAGGAGGAGAATGAAGTGGTGTTGAAAAACATGAAGAGCTTGAAAAGTGTGAAAAATATGAAGAGCTTCTAAAGGTGTCAAAAATATGAGGAGCATGAAAAGGTCTGAAAAATAGGAGAAGCATGAAGTGGTGTTGAAAAAAAAAAGAGCTTGAAAAGTGTGAAAAATATGAAGAGCATCAAAAGGTGTCAAAAATATGAGGAGCATGAAACGGTCTGAAAAATAGGAGGTTCATGAAGCGGTGTTGAAAAACATGAAGAGCCTGAAAACGTGTGAAAAAATATGAAGAGCTTCAAAAGGTGTGAAAAATATGAAGAGCTTCAAAAGGTGTCAAAAATTTGAGGAGCAAGAGACCGTCTGAAAAACAGGAGGAGCATGAAGCGGTGTTGAAAAACATGAAGAGCATGAAAAGATGCCCAAAACATGAACAGCTTCAAATGGTGTTAAAAATATGAGGAGCATAAAACGTTCTGAAGTATAGGAGGAGCATGAAGCGGTGTTGAAAAACATGAAGAGCATGAAAAGGTGCGAAAAATATGAAGAGCTTCAAAAGGTATCAAAAATGGGAGCAGCATGAAATGGTCGGAAAAATAGGAGGAGCATGAAGCGATGTTGAAAAACATGAAGAGCCTGAAAAGGTGTGAAATACTTGAAGAGCTTCAAAAGGTGTCAAAAATAAGAGGAGTCTGAAACGGTCTGAAATCTAGGAGGAGCATGAAGTGGTACTGAAAAACATGAAGAACCTGTAAAGATGTGAAAAATATGAAGAGCTTCAAAAGGTGTCAAAAATGTGAGGAGCATGAAACGGTCAGAAAAATAGGAGGAGCATGAAGCGGTGTCAAAAATATGAAGAGCCTCAAAACTTGTGAAAAATATGAAGAGCTTCAAAAAGTGTCAAAAATACGAGGATCATGAAACGGTCTGAAAAATAGGAGAAGCATGAAGTGTTGTTGAAAAACATGAAGAGCCTGAAAAGGTGTGAAATATATGAAGAGCTTCAAAAGGTGTCAAAAATATGAGGAGCATGAAACGGTGTGAAAATAGGAGGAGGATGAAACGGTCTGAAAAATAATAGGAGCATGAATCGATGTTGAAAACATGAAGAGCATGAAGAGGTGTGAAAAATATGAAGAGCTTCAAAAGGTGTCAAAAATATTAGGAGCAAGAAACGGTCTGAAAAATAGGAGGAGCATGAAGCGGTGTTGAAAAACATGAAGAGCCTGAAAATGTGTGAAAAATATGAAGGGCTTTAAAAGGTGTCAAAAATATGAGGCGCCTGTAACGGTCTGAAAAATAGGAGGAGCATGAAGCGGTGTTGAAAAACATGAAGAGCTTGAAATGGGGTGAAATATATGAAGAGCTTCAAAAGGTGTCAAAAATAGGAGGAGTATGAAACGGTCTGAAATCTAGGAGGAGCATGAAGTGTTATTGAAAAACATGAAGATCATGAAAAGGTGTGAAATATGAAGAGCTTCAAAAGGTGTCAAAAATGTGAGGAGCATGAAACGGTCTGAAAAATAGGAGGAGCATGAAGCCATGTTCAAAAACATGAAGAGCCTGAAAAGGTGTGAAAAATATGAAGAGCTTCAAAAGGTGTCAAATTATGAGAATGAAACGGTGTGAAAAATAGGAGGAGCATGAAACGGGTTGAAAAATAGGAGGAGCATGAAGCGGAGTCCATAAAAATGAAGAGCCTGAAAATGTGGAAAGTATATGAAGAGCTTCAAAAGCTGTCAAAAATTTGAGGAGCATGAAACGGTATGAAAAATAGGAGGAGTGTGAAGCGGTGTTCAAAAACATGAAGAGTTTAAAAGGTGTGAAAAATATGAAGAGCTTCAAAAGTTGTGAAAAATATGAAAAGCATAAAACGGTCTGAAAAATAGGAGGAGCATGAAACGGTCTGAAAAATAGGAGGAGCATGAAGCGGTGTTGAAAAACATGAAGAGTCTGAAAAGTTGTGAAAAATATGAAGAGCTTCAAAAGGTGTCAAAAATTTGAGGAGCATGAAAAGTTCTGAAGAATAGGAAGAGCATGATGCAGTGTTGAAAAACATGAAGAGCCTGAAAAGGTTTTAAAAATATGAAGCACTTCAAAAGATGTCAAAATTATGAGGAGCATGAAACAGTTGAAAAATAGGAGGAGCATGAAGCAGTGTTCAAAAACATGAAGAACCGGAAAAGGTGTGAAAAATATGAAGAGCTTCAAAAGGTGTGAAAATTATGAGGAGCATGAAACGGTCTGAAAAATAGGAGGAGCATGAAGGGGTGTTCAAAAACATGAAGAGCCTGAAAAGGTGTGAAAAATATGAAGAGCTTCAAAAGGTTGGAAATACATGAGGAGCATGAAACGGTCTGAAAAATAGGAGGAGCATGAATCCGTCTGAAAAATGGGAGGAGCATGAAGCGGTGTTGAAAAACATGAAGTTCCTGAAAAGCTGCGAAAATAAGACAAGCTTCAAAAGGTGTCAAAAATATGAGGAGCATGAAACGGTCTGAAAAATAGGAGGAGCATGAAACGGTCTGAAAAATGGGAGGAGCATGAAGCGGTGTTGAAAAACATGAAGTTCCTGAAAAGCTGTGAAAATAAGACAAGCTTCAAAAGGTGTGAAAAATATGAGAAGCATGAAACGGTCTGAAAAATAGGAGGTGCATGAAGCGGTGTCGAAAAACATGAAGAGCCTGAGAACGTGTGAAAAATATGAAGAGCTTCTAAAGGTGTGAAAAATATGAAGAGCTTCAAAAGGTGTCAAAAATGAGATGAGCATGAAACGGCCTGAAAAATAGGAGGAGCATGAAGTGGTGTTGAAAAACATGATGAGCCTGAAAAAGTGTGAAATATATGAAGAGCTTCAAAAGGTGTCAAAAATATGAGGAGCATGAAACGGTCTGAAAAATAGGAGGAGCATGAAGCGGTGTTGAAAAATATGAAGAGCCTGAAAAGGTGTGAAAAATATGAAGAGCTTCAAAAGTTGTCAAAAATATGATGAGCATGAACGGTCCGGAAAATAGCAGGAGCATGAAGCGGTCTTGAAAATCATGAAGAGCCTGAAAATGTCTGAAAAATAAGAAGAGCTTCAAAATGTTTCAAAATTATGAGGAGAATGAACGGTCTGAAAAATAGGAGGAGCATGAAGCGGTGTTGAAAAACATGAAGAGCCTGAAAAGGTGTGAAATATATGAAGAGCTTCAAAAGGTGTCAAAAATTTGAGGAGCATGAAACGGTCTGAAAAATAGGAGAAGTATGAAGTGGTGTTGAAAAACATGAAGAGCCTGAAAAGGAGTGAAAAATATGAAGAGCTTCAAAAGGTGTCAAAAATATGAGGAGCATGAAACGGTGTGAAAATAGGAGGAGGATGAAACGGTCTGAAAAATAATAGGAGCATGAATCGATGTTGAAAACATGAAGAGCATGAAGCGGTGTCAAAAATATGAAGAGCCTCAAAAGTTGTGAAAAATATGAAGAGCTTCAAAAAGTGTCAAAAATACGAGGATCATGAAACGGTCTGAAAAATAGGAGAAGCATGAAGTGTTGTTGAAAAACATGAAGAGCCTGAAAAGGTGTGAAATATATGAAGAGCTTCAAAAGGTGTCAAAAATATGAGGAGCATGAAACGGTGTGAAAATAGGAGGAGGATGAAACGGTCTGAAAAATAATAGGAGCATGAATCGATGTTGAAAACATGAAGAGCATGAAGAGGTGTGAAAAATATGAAGAGCTTCAAAAGGTGTCAAAAATATTAGGAGCAAGAAACGGTCTGAAAAATAGGAGGAGCATGAAGCGGTGTTGAAAAACATGAAGAGCCTGAAAATGTGTGAAAAATATGAAGGGCTTTAAAAGGTGTCAAAAATATGAGGCGCCTGTAACGGTCTGAAAAATAGGAGGAGCATGAAGCGGTGTTGAAAAACATGAAGAGCTTGAAATGGGGTGAAATATATGAAGAGCTTCAAAAGGTGTCAAAAATAGGAGGAGTATGAAACGGTCTGAAATCTGGGAGGAGCATGAAGTGTTATTGAAAAACATGAAGATCATGAAAAGGTGTGAAATATGAAGAGCTTCAAAAGGTGTCAAAAATGTGAGGAGCATGAAACGGTCTGAAAAATAGGAGGAGCATGAAGCCATGTTCAAAAACATGAAGAGCCTGAAAAGGTGTGAAAAATATGAAGAGCTTCAAAAGGTGTCAAATTATGAGGAGAATGAAACGGTGTGAAAGATAGGAGGAGCATGAAACGGGTTGAAAAATAGGAGGAGCATGAAGCGGAGTCCACAAAAATGAAGAGCCTGAAAATGTGGAAAGTATATGAAGAGCTTCAAAAGCTGTCAAAAATTTGAGGAGCATGAAACGGTATGAAAAATAGGAGGAGTGTGAAGCGGTGTTCAAAAACATGAAGAGTTTAAAAGGTGTGAAAAATATGAAGAGCTTCAAAAGTTGTGAAAAATATGAAAAGCATAAAACGGTCTGAAAAATAGGAGGAGCATGAAACGGTCTGAAAAATAGGAGGAGCATGAAGCGGTGTTGAAAAACATGAAGAGTCTGAAAAGTTGTGAAAAATATGAAGAGCTTCAAAAGGTGTCAAAAATTTGAGGAGCATGAAAAGTTCTGAAGAATAGGAAGAGCATGATGCAGTGTTGAAAAACATGAAGAGCCTGAAAAGGTGTGAAAAATATGAAGCACTTCAAAAGATGTCAAAATTATGAGGAGCATGAAACAGTTGAAAAATAGGAGGAGCATGAAGCAGTGTTCAAAAACATGAAGAACCGGAAAAGGTGTGAAAAATATGAAGAGCTTCAAAAGGTGTGAAAATTATGAGGAGCATGAAACGGTCTGAAAAATAGGAGGAGCATGAAGGGGTGTTCAAAAACATGAAGAGCCTGAAAAGGTGTGAAAAATATGAAGAGCTTCAAAAGGTTGGAAATACATGAGGAGCATGAAACGGTCTGAAAAATAGGAGGAGCATGAATCCGTCTGAAAAATGGGAGGAGCATGAAGCGGTGTTGAAAAACATGAAGTTCCTGAAAAGCTGCGAAAATAAGACAAGCTTCAAAAGGTGTCAAAAATATGAGGAGCATGAAACGGTCTGAAAAATAGGAGGAGCATGAAACGGTCTGAAAAATGGGAGGAGCATGAAGCGGTGTTGAAAAACATGAAGTTCCTGAAAAGCTGTGAAAATAAGACAAGCTTTAAAAGGTGTGAAAAATATGAGGAGCATGAAACGGTCTGAAAAATAGGAGGTGCATGAAGCGGTGTCGAAAAACATGAAGAGCCTGAGAACGTGTGAAAAATATGAAGAGCTTCTAAAGGTGTGAAAAATATGAAGAGCTTCAAAAGGTGTCAAAAATGAGATGAGCATGAAACGGCCTGAAAAATAGGAGGAGCATGAAGTGGTGTTGAAAAACATGATGAGCCTGAAAAAGTGTGAAATATATGAAGAGCTTCAAAAGGTGTCAAAAATATGAGGAGCATGAAACGGTCTGAAAAATAGGAGGAGCATGAAGCGGTGTTGAAAAACATGAAGAGCCTGAAAAGGTGTGAAAAATATGAAGAGCTTCAAAAGTTGTCAAAAATATGATGAGCATGAACGGTCCGGAAAATAGCAGGAGCATGAAGCGGTCTTGAAAACCATGAAGAGCCTGAAAAGGTGTGAAAAATAAGAAGAGCTTCAAAATGTTTCAAAATTATGAGGAGAATGAACGGTCTGAAAAATAGGAGGAGCATGAAGCGGTGTTGAAAAACATGAAGAGCCTGAAAAGGTGTGAAATATATGAAGAACTTCAAAAGGTGTGAAGTACATGAGGAGCATTAAACGCTCTGAAAAATAGAAGCATGAAGTTTTGTTCAAAAACATGAAGAGCCTGAAAAGGTGTGAAATATATGAAGATCTTCAAAAGGTGTGAAAAATATGAGGGGCATGAAACGGTCTGAAAAATAGGAGGTGCATGAAGCGGTGTTGAAAACATGAAGAGCCTGAAAACCTGTGAAAAATATGAACAGCTTCAAAAGGTGTGAAAATATGAAGAGCTTCAAAAGGTGTGAAAAATATGAAGAGCTTCAAACGGTGTCAAAAATGAGATGAGCATGAAATGGCCTAAAAAATAGGAGGAGCATGAAGTGTTGGTGAAAAACATGAAGAGCGTGAAAAGGTGTGAAAAATATGAAGAGCCTCAAAAGGTGTGAAAAATATGAGAAACATGACATGATCTGAAATATTGGAGGAGCATGAAGCGGTGTTGAAGAACATGAAGAGCCTGAAAAGGTGTGAAAAATATGAAGAGCTTCAAAAGTTGTCAAAAATATGAGGAGCAAGAAACGGTCTGAAAAATAGGAGGAGCATGAAGTGGTGTTGAAAAATATGAAGAGCCTGAAAAGGTGTGAAATATGTAAAGAGCTTCAAAAGGTGTCAAAATATGAGGAGCATGAAACGGTCTGAAAAATAGGAGGAGCATGAAGCTGTGTTGAAAAACATGAAGAGCCTGAAAAGGTGTGAACAATATTAAGAGCTTCAAAAGGTGTCAAAAATATGTGGAGCAAGTAACGGTTTGAAAAATAGGAGGAGCATGAAGCGGTGTTCAAAAACATGAAGATTCTGAAAAGGTGTGAAAAATACGAAGAGCTTCAAAAGGTGTGAAATACATGAGGAGCATGAAACCGTCTGAAAAATAGGAAGAGCATGAAGCGATGTTCAAAAACATGAAGAGCCTGAAATGGTGTGAAAAATATCAAGAGTTTCAAAAGGTGTGAAAAATATGATGAGCATGAAATGGTCTGAAAAATAGGAGGAGCAAGAAGCGGTGTTCAAAAACATGAAGAGCCTGAAAAGGTGTGAAAAAGATGAAGAGCTTCAAAAGCTGTCAAAAATATGAGGAGCATGAAATGGTCTGAAAAATAGGAGGAGAATGAAGCGGTGTTTAAAAACATGAAGAGCCTGAAAAGGTGTTGAAAAATATGAAGAGACTCAAAACTTGTCAAAAATATGAGGAGCATGAAACGGTCTGAAAAATAGGAGGAGCATGAAAAGATGTTGAAAAACATGAAGAGCCTGAAAACGTGTGAAAATATGAAGATCTTCAAAAGGTGTGAAAAATATGAAGAGTTTCAAAAGGTGTGAAAAATATGAAGAGCTTCAAAATGTGTCAAAAAGAGATGAGCATGAAACGGTCTGAAAAATAGGAGGAACATGAAGTGGTTTTGAAAAACCTGAAGAGCCTGAAAAGGTGTGAGAAATATGAAGAGCTTCAAAAGGTGTCAAAAATATGAGGAGCATGAAACGGTCTGAAAAATAAGAGGAGCATGAAGCGGTGTTCAAAAACATGAAGAGTCTGAAAAGGTGTGGAATATATGAAGACCTTCAAAAGGTGTCAAAGGTATGAGGAGAATGAAACGGTCTGAAAAATACGAGGAGCATGAAACGGTGTTCAAAAACATGAAGAGCCTGAAAAGATGTGAAAAATATGAAGAGCTTCAAAAGGTGTCAAAAATATGAGGAGCATGAAACGGTCTGAAAAATAGAAGCAGCATGAAGCGCTGTTGAAATAGATAAAGAGCCTGAAAACGTGTGAAAAATATGAAGAGATTCAAAAGGTGTGAAAAATATGAAGAGCTTCAAAAGGTGTGAAAAGAATGAAGAGCTTCAAAAGGTGTCAAATTATGAGGAACATGAAATGGTCTGAAAAATTGGAGGAGCATGAAGCCGTGTTCAAAAACATGAACAGCTTGAAAATGTGTGAAAAATATGAAGAGCCTGAAAAGTTATGAAAAATACGAAGAGCTTCAAAAGGTGTCAAATATATGAGGAGCATGAAACGGTCTGAAAAATAGGAGGATCATAAAGCGGTGTTGAAAAACATGAAGAGCCTGAAAATGGTGTGAAAAATATCAAGAGCTTCAAAAGGTGTCAAAAATGAGATGAGCATGAAACGGTCTGAAAAATAGGAGGAGCATGAAACGGTGTTCAAGAACATGAAGAGCCTGAAAAGGTGTGAAAAATATGAAGAGCCTCAAAAAATGTCAAAAATATGAGGAATATGAAACGGTCTGAAAAATAGGAGGATCATAAAGCGGTGTTGAAAAACATGAAGAGCCTGAAAATGGTGTGAAAAATATGAAGAGCTTCAAAAGGAGTCAAAAATGAAATGTGCATGAAACGGTCTGAAAAATATGAGGAGCATGAAGTGGTTGTGAAAAACATGAAAAGCCTGAAAATGTGTGCAAAATACGAAGAGCTTCAAAAGGTGTGAAATACATGAGGAGCATGAAATGGTCTGAGAAATAGGAGGAGCATGAAGCGGTGTTCAAAAACATGTAGAGACTGAAAAGGTGTGAAAAATATGAAGAGCTTCAAAAGGAGTGAAAAATAGGAGGAGCATGAAACGGTCTGAAAAATAGGAGGAGCATGAAACGGTGTTCAAAAACATGAAGAGCTTGAAAAGGTGTGAAAAATATGAAGAGCTTCAAAAGGTGTCAAAAATATGAGGAGCATGAAACGGTCTGAAAAATAGGAGGAGCATGAAGCGGTGTTGAAAAAAATGAAGAGCCTGAAAATGTGTGAAATATATGAAGAGCTTCAAAAGGTGTGAAATACATGAGGAGCATGAAACGGGCTGAAAAATAGGAGGAGCATGAAGCGGTGTGGCAAAACATGAAGAGCCTGAAAAGGTGTGAAAGATATGAAGAGTTTCTAAAGGTGTCAAAAATATGAGGAGCATGAAAACGTCTGAAAAATAGGAGGAGCATGAAGTTGTGTTGAAAAACATTAAGAGCCTGAAAGGGTGTGAAAAATATGAAGAGCTTCAAAAGGTGTCAAAAATATGAGGAGCATGAAACGGTCTGAAAAATAGGCGGAGCATGAAGCGGTGTTCAAAAACATGAAGAGCGTGAAAAGGTGTGAAAAATATGAAGAGCTTCAAAAGTTGTCAAACATAAGAGGAGCATGAAACGGTCTGAAAAATAGGAGGAGCATGAAACGGTGTTCAAAAACATGAAGAGCCTGAAAATGGTGTGAAAAATATCAAAGGCTTCAAAAAGTGTCAAAAATGAGATGTGCATGAAACGGTCAGAAAAATAGGAGGAGCATGAAACGGTGTTCAAAAACATGAAGAGCCTGAAAAGGTGTGAAAAATAAGAAGTACTTCAAAAGGTGTCAAATATATGAGGAGCATGAAACGGTCTGAAAAATAGGAGGATCATAAAGCGGTGTTGAAAAACATGAAGAGCCTGAAAATGGTGTGAAAAATATCAAAGGCTTCAAAAAGTGTCAAAAATGAGATGTGCATGAAACGGTCAGAAAAATAGGAGGAGCATGAAACGGTGTTCAAAAACATGAAGAGCCTGAAAAGGTGTGAAAAATATGAAGAGCCTCAAAAAATGTCAAAAATATGAGGAATATGAAACGGTCTGAAAAATAGGAGGATCATAAAGCGGTGTTGAAAAACATGAAGAGCCTGAAAATGGTGTGAAAAATATGAAGAGCTTCAAAAGGAGTCAAAATGAAATGTGCATGAAACGATCTGAAAAATATGAGGAGCATGAAGTGGTTGTGAAAAACATGAAAAGCCTGAAAATGTGTACAAAATACTAAGAGCTTCAAAAGGTGTGAAATACATGAGGAGCATGAAATGGTCTGAGAAATAGGAGGAGCATGAAGCGGTGTTCAAAAACATGTAGAGACTGAAAAGGTGTGAAAAATGTGAAGAGCTTCAAAAGGAGTGAAAAATAGGAGGAGCACGAAACGGTCTGAAAAATAGGAGGAGCATGAAACGGTGTTCAAATACATGAAAAGCCTGAAATGGTGTGAAAAATATGAAGAGCTTCAAATATATGAAAAATATGAAGAGCTTCAAAAGGTGTGAAAAATATGAAGAGCTTCAAAAGGTGTCAAAAATATGAGAAACATGAAACGGTCTGAAAAATTGGAGGAGCATGAAGCGGTGTTCAAAAACATGAAGAGCCTGAAAAGGTGTGAAAAATATGAAGAGCTTCAAAAGGTGTCAAAAATATGAGGAGCATGAAATGGTCTAAAAAATCGGAGGAGCATGAAATGGTGTTCAAATACATGAAGAGACTGAAAAGGTGTGAAAAACATGAAGAGCTTCAAATGGTGTGAAATACATGAGGAGCATGAAACGGTCTGAAAAATAGGAGGAGCAAGAAGGTGTGCTCAAAAACATGAAGAGCCTGAAAAAGTGTGAAAAATATGAAGAGCTTCAAAAATATGAAAAATATGAAGAGCTTCAAAAGGTGTGAAAAATATGAGGAGCATGAAACGGTCTGAAAAATATGAGGAGCATGAAGCGCTGTTCAAAAACATGAAGAGCCTAAAAGGTGTGAAAAATATGAAGAGCTTCAAAAGGTGTCAAAAATATGAGGAGCATGAAAACGTATGAAAAATAGGAGGAGCATGAAGTGGTGTTGAAAAACATTAAGAGCCTGAAAGGGTGTGAAAAATATGAAGAGCTTCAAAAGGTGTCAAAAATATGAGAAGCATGAAACTGTCTGAATAATAGGAGGAGCATGAAGCGGTGTTCAAAAACATGAAGAGTTTGAAAAGGTGTGAAAAATATGAAGAGCTTCAAAATGTGTCAAAAATATGAGGAGCATGAAACGGTCTGAAAAATGGGAGGAGCATGAAATGGTGATCAAAAACATGAAGAGCCTGGAAAGGTGTGAAAAATGTGAAGAGCTTCAAAAGGTGTGAAAGACATGAGGAGCATGAAACGGGCTGAAAAATAGGAGAAGAATGAAGTGGTGTTGAAAAACATGAAGAGCCTGAAAAAGTGTGAAAAATATGAAAAGCTTCAAAAGGTGTGAAATACATGAGGAGCATGAAACTCTCTGAAAAATAAAAGGAGCATGAAGTGGTGTTCAAAAACATGAAAAGCCTGAAAAGTTGTGAAAATATGAAGAGCTTCAAAAATATGAAAAATATGAAGAGCTTCAAAGGGTGAGAAAAATATGAAGAGCTTCAAAAGGTGTCAAAAATATGAGGAGCATGAAACGTTCTGAAAAATAGGAGGAGCATGAAGCGGTGTTGAAATACATGAAGAGCCTGAAAATGTGTGAAAAACATGAAGAGCTTAAAAAGGTGTCAAAGATATGAGGAGCCTGAAACGGTCTGAAAAAGAAGAGGAGCATGAAGCGGTGTTGAAAAACATGAAGAGCCTGAAAAGGTGTGAAAAATATGAAGAGCTTCTAAAGGTGTCAAAAGTATGAGGAGCATGAAACGGTCTGAAAATCGGAGGAGCATGAAGTGGTGTTCAAAAACATGAAGAGCCTGAAAAGGTGAGAAAAATACGAAGAGCTTCTAAAGGTGTGAAAAATATGAAGAGCTTCAAAAAGGATGAAAAATATGAGGAGCATGAAACTGTCAGAAAAATAGGAGGATCATGAAGCGGTGTTGAAAAACATGAAGAGCCTGAAAAGGTGAGAAAAATACGAAGAGCTTCTAAAGGTGTGAAAAATATGAGGAGCATGAAACGGTCTCAAAATAGGAGGAGCATGAAACGGTCTGAAAAATAGGAGGAGCATGAAGCGGTGATGAAAAAATAGAAGAGCATGAAATGGTTTGAAGAATATAAGGAGCTTCAAAAGGTATCAAAAATAGTAGTAGCATGAAACGGTGTTGAAAAACTTGAAGAGCCTGAAAATGTGTAAAATATGAACAGGTTAAAAGGTGTCAAAATATGAGGAGCATGAAACGGTCTGAAAAATAAGAGGAGCATGAAGCGGTGATGAAAAAAAAGAAGAGCATGAAATGGTTTGAAGAATATGACGAGCTTCAAAAGGTATCAAAAATAGGAGTAGCATGAAGCCGTGTTGAAAAACATGAAGAGCCTGAAAAGGTGTGAAAAATATGAAGAGCTTCAAAAGGTATCAAAAATAGGAGTAGCATGAAGAGGTGTTCAAAAATATGAAGAGCCTGAAAAGGTGTGAAAAATATGAAGAGCATGAAACGGTCTGAAAAATAGGTGGAGCATGAAGCGGTGTTCAGAAGCATGAAGAGCCTGAAAACTGTGAAAAATATGAAGAGCTTCAAAAAGTGTGAAAAATATGAAGAGTTTCAAAAGGTGTGAAAAATATGAGGAGCATGAAACGGTCTGAAAAATAGGAGGAGCATGAAACAGTGTGTAAAAAATGAAGAGCATGAATAGGTGTGAAAATTATGAAGAGCTTTAAAAGGTTTGAAAAATATGACGAGCATGAAATTGTCTGAAAAATTGGAGGAGCATGAAGCGGTGTTGAAATACATGAAGAGCCTGTAAAGGTTTGAAAAATATGAAGAGCTTCAAAAGGTGTGAAAAATATGAAGAGCTTCAAAATGTGTCAAAAATAGGAGGAGCATGACACGGTCTGAAAAATAGGAGGAGCATGAAGCGGTGTTGAAAAACATGAAGAGCCTGAAAAGGTGTAAAAAACATGAAGAGCCTAAAAAGGTGTCAAAAATATGAGGAATATGAAACGGTCTTAAAAATAGGAGGATCATGAAGAGGTGTTGAAAAACATGAAGTTCCTGAAAAGGTGTGAAATATATGAAGAGCTTCAAAAGTTGTGAAATATATGAGGAGCATGAAACGGTCTGAAAAGTAGGAGGAGCATGAAACGGTGTTCAAAAACATGAAGAGCTTCAAAAGGTGTGAAAAATATGAACAGCTTCAAAAGGTGTCAAAAATGAGATGAGTAAAAAACGGTCTGAAAAATGGGAGGAGCATGAAGTTGTGTTGAAAATAATGAAGAGCCTGAAAAGGTGTGAAAAATATGAGGAGCATGATACGGTCTGAAAAATAGGAGGAGCATGAAGTGGTTGTGAAAAAACATGAAGAGCCTGAAAAAGTGTGCAAAATATGACGAGCTTCAAAAGGTGTGAAATACATGAGAAGCTTGAAACGGTCTGAAAAATAGGAAGAGCATGAAGTGGTGTTGAAAAAATGAAGAGCCTGAAAAGGTGTGAAAAATATGAAGATCATCAAAATGTATCAAAAATATGAGGAGCATGAAACGGTCTGCAAAAAAGGAGGAGCATGAAATGGTGTTGAAAAACTTGAAGAGCCTGAAAAAGTGTGAAAAATATGAAAAACTTCAAAAGATGTCAAAAATATGAGGAGCATGAAACGGTCTGAAAAATAGGAGGAGCATGAAGCGGTGTTCAAAAACATGAAGAGCCTGAAAAGGTGTGAAAAATATGAAGAGCTTCAAAAGGTGTGAAATACATGAGGAGCATGAAACGGGCTGAAAAATAGGAGAAGCATGAAGTGGTGTAGAAAAACATGAAGAGCCTGAAAAGGTGTGAAAAATATGAAGAGCTTCAAAAGGTGTGAAAAATATGAGGAGCATGAAACGGTCTGAAAAATAGAAGCAGCATGAAACGGTGTTGAAAAACATGAAGAGCCTGAAAAGGTGTGAAAAATATGAAGAGCTTCAAAAGGTGTGAAATAAATGAGGAGCATGAAACGGGCTGAAAAATAGGAGAAGCATGAAGTGGTGTAGAAAAACATGAAGAGCCTGAAAAGGTGTGAAAAATATGAAGAGCTTCAAAAGGTGTGAAAAATATGAGGAGCATGAAACGGTCTGAAAAATAGAAGAAGCATGAAACGGTGTTGAAAATCATGAAGAGCCTGAAATGGTGTGAAAAATATGAAGAGCTTCAAAAGGTGTGAAAAATATGAAGAGCTTCAAAAGGTGTCAAAATTATGAGGAGCATGAAACGATCTGAAAAATAGGAGGAGCGTGAAGTGGCATTGAAAAACATTAAGAGACTGAAAAAGTGTGAAAAATATGAAGAGCTTCAAAAGGTGTCAAAAATATGAGGAGCATGAAACGGTCTGAAATATAGGAGTAGCATGAATTGGTGTTCAAAAACATGAAGAGCCTGTTAAGCTGTGAAAAATATGAAGAGCTTCAAAAGGTGTCAAAAATATGAGGAGCATGAAACGGTGTTCAAAAACATGAAAAGCATGAAGAGGTGTGAAAAAAATGATTAGCTTCAAAAGGTGTGAAAAATATGTGGAGCATGAAACGATCTGAAAATTAGGAGGAGAATGAATTGGTGTTGAAAAACATGAAGAGCCTGAAAAGGTGTGAAAAATATGAAGAGCTTCAAAAGGTGTCAAAGATATGAGGATCATGAACCGGTCTGAAAAATAGGAGGAGCATGAAGCGTTGTTTAAAAACGTGAAGAGCCTGAAAAAGTGTGAAAAATATGAAGAGCTTCAAAAGGTGTCAAAAATATGAGGAGCATGAAACGGTCTGAAAAATAGGAGTAGCATGAATTGGTGTTCAAAAACATGAAGAGCCTGTTAAGCTGTGAAAAATATGAAGAGCTTCAAAAGGTGTCAAAAATATGAGGAGCTTGAAACGATCTGAATAATCGGAGGAGCAGGAAACGGTTTTCAAAAACATGAAGAGCATGAAAAGGTGTGAAAAATATGAAGAGCTTCAAAAGGTGTCAAAAATATGAGGATCATGAAACGGTCTGAAAATTAGGAGGAGCATGAAGCGGTGTTGAAAAACATGAGGAGCCTGAAAAGTTGTGACAAATATGAAGAGCTTCAAAAGGTGTGAAATACATGAGGAGCATGAAACGGTCTGAAAATAGGAGGAGCATGAAGCGGTGTTCAAAAACATGCTGAGACTGAAATCTTGTGAAAAATATGAAGAGCTTCAAAAGGTGTGAAAAATATGAAGAGCTTCAGAAGATGTCAAAAATGAGATGAGCATGAAACGGTCTGAAAAATAGGAAGAGCATGAAGTGGTGTTGAAAAAATGAAGAGCCTGAAAAGGTGTGAAAAATATGAAGATCATCAAAATGTATCAAAAATATGAGGAGCATGAAACGGTCTGCAAAAAAGGAGGAGCATGAAGTGGTGTTGAAAAACTTGAAGAGCCTGAAAAAGTGTGAAAAATATGAAAAACTTCAAAAGATGTCAAAAATATGAGGAGCATGAAACGGTCTGAAAAATAGGAGGAGCATGAAGCGGTGTTCAAAAACATGAAGAGCCTGAAAAGGTGTGAAAAATATGAAGAGCTTCAAAAGGTGTGAAATACATGAGGAGCATGAAACGGGCTGAAAAATAGGAGAAGCATGAAGTGGTGTAGAAAAACATGAAGAGCCTGAAAAGGTGTGAAAAATATGAAGAGCTTCAAAAGGTGTGAAAAATATGAGGAGCATGAAACGGTCTGAAAAATAGAAGCAGCATGAAACGGTGTTGAAAAACATGAAGAGCCTGAAAAGGTGTGAAAAATATGAAGAGCTTCAAAAGGTGTGAAATAAATGAGGAGCATGAAACGGGCTGAAAAATAGGAGAAGCATGAAGTGGTGTAGAAAAACATGAAGAGCCTGAAAAGGTGTGAAAAATATGAAGAGCTTCAAAAGGTGTGAAAAATATGAGGAGCATGAAACGGTCTGAAAAATAGAAGAAGCATGAAACGGTGTTGAAAATCATGAAGAGCCTGAAATGGTGTGAAAAATATGAAGAGCTTCAAAAGGTGTGAAAAATATGAAGAGCTTCAAAAGGTGTCAAAATTATGAGGAGCATGAAACGATCTGAAAAATAGGAGGAGCGTGAAGTGGCATTGAAAAACATTAAGAGACTGAAAAAGTGTGAAAAATATGAAGAGCTTCAAAAGGTGTCAAAAATATGAGGAGCATGAAACGGTCTGAAATATAGGAGTAGCATGAATTGGTGTTCAAAAACATGAAGAGCCTGTTAAGCTGTGAAAAATATGAAGAGCTTCAAAAGGTGTCAAAAATATGAGGAGCATGAAACGGTGTTCAAAAACATGAAAAGCATGAAGAGGTGTGAAAAAAATGATTAGCTTCAAAAGGTGTGAAAAATATGTGGAGCATGAAACGATCTGAAAATTAGGAGGAGAATGAATTGGTGTTGAAAAACATGAAGAGCCTGAAAAGGTGTGAAAAATATGAAGAGCTTCAAAAGGTGTCAAAGATATGAGGATCATGAACCGGTCTGAAAATTAGGAGGAGCATGAAGCGTTGTTTAAAAACGTGAAGAGCCTGAAAAAGTGTGAAAAATATGAAGAGCTTCAAAAGGTGTCAAAAATATGAGGAGCATGAAACGGTCTGAAAAATAGGAGTAGCATGAATTGGTGTTCAAAAACATGAAGAGCCTGTTAAGCTGTGAAAAATATGAAGAGCTTCAAAAGGTGTCAAAAATATGAGGAGCTTGAAACGATCTGAATAATCGGAGGAGCAGGAAACGGTTTTCAAAAACATGAAGAGCATGAAAAGGTGTGAAAAATATGAAGAGCTTCAAAAGGTGTCAAAAATATGAGGATCATGAAACGGTCTGAAAATTAGGAGGAGCATGAAGCGTTGTTTAAAAACTTGAAGAGCCTGAAAAAGTTTGAAAAATATGAAGAGCTTCAAAAGGTGTCAAAAATATGAGAAGCATGAAACGGTGTTCAAAAACATGAAGAGCCTGAAAAGGTGTGAAAAATATGAAGAGCTTCAAAAGGTGTCAAAAATATGAGGACCATGAAACGGTCTGAAAAATAGGAGGAGCATGAAGTGGTGTTGAAAAACATGAAGAGTCTGAAAAGGTGTGAAATATATGAAGAGCTTCAAAAGGTGTAAAAAATATGAGGAGTTTGAAACGGTCTGAAAAATATGAGGATCTGGTTTCCTCATTGTGTATGCCCAGAAGTGGAATTGCTGGGTCATATGGCAGTTCTATTTCCAGTTTTTTAAGAAATCTCTTCACCGTTTTCCATAGCGGCTGTACTAGTGTGCATTCCCACCAACAGTATAAGAGGGTTCCCTTTTCTCCACTCCCTCTCCAGCATTTATTGCTTGTAGACTTTTGGATAGCAGCCATCCTGACTGGCATGTAATGGTACCTCATTGTGGTTTTGATTTGCATTTCTCTAATAATGAGTGATGTTGAGCATCTTTTCATGTGTTTGTTATCCATCTGTATGTCTTCTTTGGAGAAATGTCTGTTTAGTTCTTTGGCTCATTTTTTATTGGGTCATTTATTTTTCTGGAATTGAGCTGCAGGATTTGCTTGTATATTTTTGAGATTAATCCTTTGTCTGTTTCTTCATTTGCTATTATTTTCTCCCAATCTGAGGGCTGTCTTTTCACCTTACTTATAGTTTCCTTTGTAGTGCAAAAGCTTTTAAGTTTCATTAGGTCCCATTTGTTTAGTTTTGCTTTTATTTCCAATATTGTGGGAGGTGGGTCATAGAGGATCTTGCTTTGATTTATGTCGGAGAGTGTTTTGCCTATCTTCTCCTCTAGGAGTTTTATAGTTTCTGGTCTTACATTTAGATCTTTAATCCATTTTGAGTTTATTTTTGTGTATGGTGTTAGAAAGTGTTCTATTTTCATTCTTTTACAAGTGGTTGACCAGTTTTCCCAGCACCACTTGTTAAAGAGGTTGTCTTTTTTCCATTGTATATCCTTGCCTCCTTTGTCAAAGATAAGGTGTCCATAGGTTCGTCTGAAAGAGACACGTGCACCCCAATGTTCATCGCAGCACTGTTTATAATAGCCAGGACATGGAAGCAACCTAGATGCCCGTAGGCAGATGAATGGATAAGAAAGCTGTGGTACATATACACCATGGAATATTACTCAGCCATTAAAAAGAATTCATTTGAATCAGTCCTAATGAGATGGATGAAGCTGGAGCCCATTTTACAGAGTGAAGTAAGCCAGAAAGATAAAGAACATTACAGCATACTGACACATTTATATGGAATTTAGAAAGGTGACAATGATAACCCTATATGCAGAACAGAAAAAGAGACACAGAAATACAGAACAGACTTTTAAACTTTGTGGGAGAATGTGAGGGTGGGATATTTCAAAAGAACAGCATGTATGCTATCTATGGTGAAACAAATCACCAGCCCAGGTAGGATGCACGAGACAAGTGCTCCGGCTTTGTGCACTGGGAAGACCCAGAGGAATCGGGTGGAGAGGGAGGTGGGAGGGGGAATCGGGACTGGGAATACATGTAAATCCATGGCTGATTCATATCAAAGTATGACAAAACCCACTGGAAAAAAAAATAAAAATAATAAAAAAAAATAAAAAAAAATAACAATAAAAAAAAAAATAAGAGGAGCATGAAACGGTGTTCAAAAACATGAAGAGCCTGAAAAGGTGTGAAAAATATGAAGAGCTTCATAACGTGTCAAAAATATGAGGAGCATGAAACAATCTGAAAAATAGGAGGAGCATTAAGCAGTGTTCAAAAACATGAAGAGCCTGAAAAGGTGTGAAAAATATGAAGAGCTTCAAAACGTGTCAAAAATATGAGGAGCATGAATCGCTCTGAAAAATAGGAGGAGCATGAAGCAGTATTCAAAAACATGAAGAGACTGAAATGTGCGAAAAATATGAAGAGCTTCAAAACGTGACAAAATATGAGGAGCATGAAACGGTCTGAAATATAGGAGGTGCATGAAGTGGTGTTGAAAAACATGAAGAGCCTGAAAAGGTTTGAAAAATATGAAGAGCTTCAAAGGTGTCAAAATTATGAGGAGCATGAAACGGTCTGAAATATAGGAGGTGCATGAAGAGGTGTTGAAAAACATGAAGAGCCTGAAAAGGTGTGAAAAATATGAAGAACGTCAAAAGGTGTAAAAAAAATATGAAGAGCCTGAAACGGTCTGAAAAATAGGAGAAGCATGAAGCGGTGTTTAAAAACATGAAGAGCCTGAAAAGGTGTGAAATATATGAAGAGCTTCAAAAGGTTTGAACTACATGAGGAGCATTAAACGGTCTGAAAAATAGCAGGAGCATTAAGTGGTGTTGAAAAAACTGAAGAGCCTGAAAAGATGTGAAAAATATGAAGAACGTCAAAAGGTGTAAAAAAAATATGAAGAGCCTGAAACGGTCTGAAAAATAGGAGAAGCATGAAGCGGTGTTTAAAAACATGAAGAGCCTGAAAAGGTGTGAAATATATGAAGAGCTTCAAAAGGTGTGAAAAATATGGAGAGCTTCAAAAGGTGTCAAAAATATGAAGAGCATGAAACGGTCTGAAAAATAGGGGGAGCATGAAATGGTGTTCAAAAACATGAAGAGCCTGAAAAGGTGTGAAATATATGAAGAGCCTGAAAAGGTGTGAAAAATATGAAGACCTTCAAAAGGTGTCAAAAAAGAGATGAGCATGAAACGGTCGGAAAAATAGGAGGAGCATGAAGCGGTGTTGTAAAACATGAAGAGCCTGAAAACCTGTGAAAAACAGGAAGAGCTTCAAAAGGTGTGAAAAATATGAAGAGCTTCAAAAAATGTCAAAAATATGAGGAGCATGAAATGGTCTCAAATATAGGAGAATCATGCAGCGGTGTTGAAAACTATAAACAGCCTGAAAAGGTGTGAAAAACATGAAGAGCTTCAAAAGGTTTGAAAAATAGGAGGAGCATGAAGCGGTGCTCAAAAACATGAAGAGCCTGAAAAAGTGTGAAAAATATGAAGAGCTTATAAAATTGTCAAAAATATGAGGAGCATGAAACGGTCTGAAAAATACGAGCAGCCTGAAGCGTCTGAAAAATAGGAGGAGCATGAAGCGGTGTTCAAAAACATGAAGGGCCTGAAAATGTGTGAAAAATATGAAGAGCTTCAAAAGGAGTCAAAAATATGCGGAGCCTGAAACGATCTGAAAAATAGGAGGAGCATGAAGCGGTGTTAAAAAACATGAAGAGCCTAAAATATGTGAAAATTATGAAGAGCTTATAAAATGGTCAAAAATATGAGGAGCATGAAACGGTCTGAAAAATAGGAGGAGCATGAAACGGTGATCAAAAACATGAAGAGCCTGAAAAAGTGTGAAAAATATGAAGAGCTTCAAACGGTGTGAAAAATATGAGGAGCATGAAACAGACTGAAAAAGATGAGGAGCATGAAGTCGTGTTCAAAATCATGTGCAGCCTGAAAAGCTGTGAAAAATATGAAGAGCTTCAAAAGGTGTGAAAAATATGAGAAGCATGATACGGTCTGAAAAATAGCAGGAGCATGAAGTGGTGTTCAGAAACATGGAGAGCCTAAAAAGGTGTGAAAAATATGAAGAGCTTCAAAAAGTGTCAAAAATATGAGGAGCTTGAAACGGTCTGAAAAATAGGAGGAGCATGAAGCAGTGTTCACAAACATGAAGAGCCTGAAAAGGTGTGAAAAATATGAAGAGCTTCAAAACGTGTGAAATACATGAGGAGCATGAAAAGGTCTGAAAAATAGGAGGAGCATGAAATGGTGTTCAAAAACATGAAGAGAATGAAAAGGTGTGAAATTTATGAAGAGCTTCAAAAGTTGTCAAAAATATGAGGAGCATGAAACGGTCTGAAAAATAGGAGGAGCATGAAGCAGTGTTCAAAACATGAAGAGCCTGAAAAAGTGTGAAAAATATGAAGATCTTCAAAAGTTTGAAAAATATGAAGACCCTGAAAAGGTGTCAAAAATGAGATGAGCATGAAACAGTCTGAAAAGTAGGAAGAGTATGAAGTGTTTTTCAAAAACGTGAAGAGCCTGAAAAGTTGTGAAAAATATGAAGAGCTTGAAAAGGTGTGAAATACCTGAGGAGCATGAAACGGTCTGAAAAATAGGAGGAGCATGAAGCGGTGTTCAAAAACGTGAAGAGCCTGAAAAGGTGTGAAAAATATGAAGAGTTTCAAAAGGTGTGAAATACCTGAGGAGCATGAAACGATCTGAAAAATAGTAGGAGCATGAAGCGGTGTTCAAAACATGAAGCGCCTGAAAAAGTGTGAAAAATATGAACAGCTTCAAAAGGTTTGAAAAATAAAAGGAGCATGAAGCGGTGTTCAAAAACATGAAGAGCCTGAAAAAGTGTGAAAAATATGAAGAGCTTATAAAATTGTCAAAAATATGAGGAGCATGAAACGGTCTGAAAAATACGAGCAGCCTGAAACTGTCTGAAAAATAGGAGGAGCATGAAGCGGTGTTCAAAAACGTGAAGAGCCTGAAAAGGTGTGAAAAATATGAAGAGTTTCAAAAGGTGTGAAATACCTGAGGAGCATGAAACGATCTGAAAAATAGGAGGAGCATGATGCGGTGTTCAAAACATGAAGAGCCTGAAAAAGTGTGAAAAATATGAACAGCTTCAAAAGTTTTGAAAAATAAGAGGAGCATGAAGCGGTGTTCAAAAACATGAAGAGCCTGAAAAAGTGTGAAAAATATGAAGAGCTTATAAAATTGTCAAAAATATGAGGAGCATGAAACGGTCTGAAAAATACGAGCAGCCTGAAACCGTCTGAAAAATAGGAGGAGCATGAAGCGGTGTTCAAAAACATGAAGGGCCTGAAAACGGGTGAAAAATATGAAGAGCTTCAAAAGGAGTCAAAAATATGCGGAGCCTGAAACGATCTGAAAAATAGGAGGAGCATGAAGCGGAGTTGAAAAACATGAAGAGCCGGAAAAGGTGTGAAAAATGTGAAGAGCTTCAAAAGGTGTCAAAAATATGAGGAGCATGAAACGCTCTGAAATATAGGAGGATCATGAAGCGGTGTTGAAAAACATGAAGAGCCTGAAAAGGTGTGATAAACGTGAAGAGCTTCAAAAGGTGTCAAAAATATGAGGAGCATGAAACGGTCTGAAAAATAGTAGGAGCATGAAACGGTGATCAAAAACATGAAGAATTTGAAAACGTGTGAAAAATATGAAGAGCTTCAAACGGTGTGAAAAATATCAGGAGCATGAAACGGTCTGAAAAAGATGAGGAGCATGAAGTGGTCTTCAAAAACATGTACAGCCTGAAAAGGTGTGAAAAATATGAAGAGCTTCAAAAGGTGTGAAAAACAGGAGGAACATGCAGTGGTGTTCAAAAATATGAAGAGCCTGAAAAGGTGTGAAAAATATGTAGTGCTTCAAAAGGTGTCAACAATATGAGGAGCATGAAACGGTCTGAAAAATAGGAGGAGCAAGAAGCGGTGTTGAAAAACAAGAAGAGACGGAAAAGGTGTGAAAAATATGAAGAGCTTCAAAAGGTTTCAAAAATATGAGGAGCTTGAAATGGTCTGAAAAATAGGACGAGCATGAAACGGTGTTCAAAAACATGAAGAGCATGAAAAGGTGTGAAAATTATGAAGAGCTTCAAAAGGTGTGAAAAACAGGAGGAGAATGAAACGGTCTGAAAAATAGGAGGAGCATGAAGCAGTGTTCAAAACATGAAGAGCCTGAAAAAGTGTGAAAAATATGAAGATCATCAAAAGTTTGAAAAATATGAAGACCCTGAAAAGGTGTCAAAAATGAGATGAGCATGAAACAGTCTGAAAAGTAGGAGGAGCATGAAGTGTTGTTCAAAAACGTGAAGAGCCTGAAAAGGTGTGAAAAATATGAAGAGCTTGAAAAGTTGTGAAATACCTGAGGAGCATGAAACGGTCTGAAAAATAGGAGGAGCATGAAGCGGTGTTCAAAACATGAAGAGCCTGAAAAAGTGTGAAAAATATGAAGAGCTTATAAAATTGTCAAAAATATGTGGAGCATGAAACGGTCTGAAAAATACGAGCAGCCTGAAACCGTCTGAAAAATAGGAGGAGCATGAAGCGGTGTTCAAAAACATGAAGGGCCTGAAAATGTGTGAAAAATATGAAGAGCTTATAAAATTGTCAAAAATATGAGGAGCATGAAACGGTCTGAAAAATACGAGCAGCCTGAAACCGTCTGAAAAATAGAAGGAGCATGAAGCGGTGTTCAAAACATGAAGAGCCTGAAAAAGTGTGAAAAATATGAAGAGCTTATAAAATTGTCAAAAATATGAGGAGCATGAAACGGTCTGAAAAATACGAGCAGCCTGAAACCGTCTGAAAAATAGGAGGAGCATGAAGCGGTGTTCAAAACATGAAGAGCCTGAAAAAGTGTGAAAAATATGAAGAGCTTATAAAATTGTCAAAAATATGAGGAGCATGAAACGGTCTGAAAAATACAGCAGCCTGAAACGGTCTGAAAAATAGGAGGAGCATGAAGCGGTGTTCAAAAACATGAAGGGCCTGAAACCGGGTGAAAAATATGAAGAGCTTCAAAAGGAGTCAAAAATATGCGGAGCCTGAAACGATCTGAAAAATAGGAGGAGCATGAAGCGGAGTTGAAAAACATGAAGAGCCGTAAAAGGTGTGAAAAATGTGAAGAGCTTCAAAAGGTGTCAAAAATATGAGGAGCATGAAACGCTCTGAAATATAGGAGGATCATGAAGCGGTGTTGAAAAACATGAAGAGCCTGAAAAGGTGTGATAAATGTGAAGAGCTTCAAAAGGTGTCAAAAATATGAGGAGTATGAAAAGGTCTGAAAAATAGGAGGAGTATGAAACGGTGATCAAAAACATGAAGAATCTGAAAACGTGTGAAAAATATGAAGAGCTTCAAACGGTGTGAAAAATATCAGGAGCATGAAACGCTCTGAAAAAGATGAGGAGCATGAAGTGGTCTTCAGAAACATGTACAGCCTGAAAAGGTGTGAAAAATATGAAGAGCTTCAAAAGGTGTGAAAAACAGGAGGAACATGAAGCGGCGTTCAAAATTATGAAGAGCCTGAAAAGGTGTGAAAAATATGAAGTGCTTCAAAAGGTGTCAACAATATGAGGAGCATGAAACGGTCTGAAAAATAGGAGGAGCAAGAAGCGGTGTTGAAAAACAAGAAGAGACGGAAAAGGTGAAAAATATGAAGAGCTTCAAAAGGTTTCAAAAATATGAGGAGCTTGAAATGGTCTGAAAAATAGGACGAGCATGAAACGGTGTTCAAAAACATGAAGAGCATGAAAAGGTGTGAAAATTATGAAGAGCTTCAAAAGGTGTGAAATATATGTGGAGAATGAAACGGTCTGAAAAATAGGAGGAGCATGAAGCAGTGTTCAAAACATGAAGAGCCTGAAAATGTGTGAAAAATATAAAAAGCTTCAAAGGTTTGAAATACATGAGGAGCATGAAACAGTCTGAAAAATAGGAAAAGCATGAAGTGGTGTGGAAAAAAATGAAGAGCCTGAAAAGATGTGAAAAATATGAAGAGCTTCAAAAGGTGTGAAATATATGTGGAGCATGAATCTCTCTGAAAAATAGGAGGAGCATGAAGTGGTGTTGAAAAACATGAAGAGCCTGAAAAGATGTGAAAAATATGAAGAGCTCCAAAAGGTGTGAAAAATATGAGAAGCATGATACGATCTGAAAAATAGGAGGAGCATGAAGTGGTGTTCAGAAACATGGAGAGCCTAAAAAGGTGTGAAAAATATGAAGAGCTTCAAAAGGTGTCAAAAATATGAGGAGCTTGAAACTGTCTGAAAAATAGGAGGAGCATGAAGCAGTGTTCAAAAACATGAAGAGCCTGAAAAGGTGTGAAAAATATGAAGAGCTTCAAAACGTGTGAAATACATGAGGAGCATGAAAAGGTCTGAAAAATAGGAGGAGCATGAAATGGTGTTCAAAAACATGAAGAGCATGAAAAGGTGTGAAAATTATGAAGAGCTTGAAAAGGTATGAAATACCTGAGGAGCATGAAACGGTCTGAAAAATAGGAGGAGCATGAAGTGGTGTTCAAAACATGAAGAGCCTGAAAAAGTGTGAAAAATATGAAGAGCTTCAAAAGGTTTGAAAAATAGGAGGAGGATGAAGCGGTGTTCAAAAATATGAAGAGCCTGAAAAAGGGTGATAAATATGAAGAGCTTATAAAATTGTCAAAAATATGAGGAGCATGGAGAGATGTTCAAAAACATGAAGAGGATGTTAAGGCGTGAAAAACATTAAGAGCTTCAAAAGGTTTGAAAAATAGGAGGAGCATGAAGCGGTGTTCAAAAACATGAAGAGCCTGAAAATGTGTGAAAAATATGAATAGCTTATAAAATTGTCAAAAATATGAGGAGCATGAAACGGTCTGAAATATAAGAGGATCATGAAGCGGTGTTGAAAAACATGAAGAGTCTGAAAACGTGTGAAAAATAGGAGGAGCATGAAGCGGTGTTCAAAAACATGAAGGGCCTGAAAACGTGTGAAAAATATGAAGAGCTTCAAAAGGAGTCAAAAATATGCGAAGCCTGAAACGATCTGAAAAATAGGAGGAGCATGAAGCAGTGTTGAAAAACATGAAGAGCCGGAAAAGGTGTGAAAAATGTGAAGAGCTTCAAAAGGTGTCAAAAATATGAGGAGCATGAAACGGTCTGAAATATAAGAGGATCATGAAGCGGTGTTGAAACACATGAAGAGCCGGAAAAGGTGTGAAAAATGTGAAGAGCTTCAAAAGGTGTCAAAAATATGAGGAGCATGAAACGGTCTGAAATATAAGAGGATCATGAAGCGGTGTTGAAAAACATGAAGAGTCTGAAAACGTGTGAAAAATATGAAGAGCTTCAAACGGTGTGAAAAATATCAGGAGCATGAAACGGTCTGAAAAAGATGAGGAGCATGAAGTGGTCTTCAAAAAGATGTACAGCCTGAAAAGGTGTGAAAAATATGAAGAGCTTCAAAAGATGTGAAAAATATGAAGAGCTTCAAAAGGTGTCAAAAATGAGATGAGCATGAAACGGTCTGAAAAATAGGAGAAGAATGAAACGGTGTTGAAAAATTGAAGAGCCTGAAAAGCTGTGAAAAATATGAAGAGCTTCAAAAGGTGTGAAAAATATGAAGAGCTTCAAAACGTGTGAAATACATGAGGAGCATGAAAAGGTCTGAAAAATAGGAGTAGCATGAAGAGGTGTTCAAAAACATGAAGAGGCTGATAAGGTGTGAAAAACATGAAGAGCTTCAAAAAGTTTGAAAAATAGGAGGAGCATGAAGCGGTGTTCAAAAACATGAGGAGCCTGAAAGGTGAGAAAAATATGAAGAGCTTCAAAAGGTGTGAGAAATGTGAGGAGCATGAAGCGGTGTTCAAATACATGAAGAGCCTGAAAAAGTGTGAAAAATATGAAGAGTTTATAAAATTGTCAAAAATATCAGGAGCATGAAACGGTCTGAAAAATACGAGCAGCCTGAAACCGTCTGAAAAATAGGAGGAGCATGAAGCGGTGTTCAAAAACATGAAGGGCCTGAAAACGTGTGAAAAATATGAAGAGCTTCAAAAGGAGTCAAAAATATGCGGAGCCTGAAACGATCTGAAAAATACGAGGAGCATGAAGCGGAGTTGAAAAACATGAAGAGCCGGAAAAGGTGTGAAAAATGTGAAGAGCTTCAAAAGGTGTCAAAAATATGAGGAGCATGAAACGCTCTGAAATATAGGAGGATCATGAAGCGGGGTTGAAAAACATGAAGAGCCTGAAAAGGTGTGATAAATGTGAAGACCTTCAAAAGGTGTCAAAAATATGAGGAGCATGAAACGGTCTGAAAAATAGGAGGAGCATGAAACGGTGATCAAAAACATGAAGAATCTGAAAACGTGTGAAAAATATGAAGAGCTTCAAACGGTGTGAAAAATATCAGGAGCATGAAACGGTCTGAAAAAGATGAGGAGCATGAAGTGGTCTTCAGAAACATGTACAGCCTGAAAAGGTGTGAAAAATATGAAGAGCTTCAAAAGGTGTGAAAAACAGGAGGAACATGAAGCAGCGTTCAAAAATATGAAGAGCCTGAAAAGGTGTCAAAAATATGAAGTGCTTCAAAAGGTGTCAACAATATGAGGAGCATGAAACAGTCTGAAAAATAGGAGGAGCAAGAAGCGGTGTTGAAAAACAAGAAGAGACGGAAAAGGTGTGAAAAATATGAAGAGCTTCAAAAGGTTTCAAAAATATGAGGAGCTTGAAATGATCTGAAAAATAGGACGAGCATGAAACGGTGTTCAAAAACATGAAGAGCATGAAAAGGTGTGAAAATTATGAAGAGCTTCAAAAGGTGTGAAAAACATGAGGAGAATGAAACGGTCTGAAAAATAGGAGGAGCATGAAGCAGTGTTCAAAACATGAAGAGCCTGAAAAAGTGTGAAAAATATGAAGATCTTCAAAATTTGCAAAATATGAAGACCCTGAAAAGGTGTCAAAAATGAGATGAGCATGAAACAGTCTGAAAATTAGGAGGAGCATGAAGTGTTGTTCAAAAACGTGAAGAGCCTGAAAAGGTGTGAAAAATATGAAGAGCTTGAAAAGGTGTGAAATACCTGAGGAGCATGAAACGGTCTGAAAAATAGGAGGAGCATGAAGCGGTGTTCAAAACATGAAGAGCCTGAAAAAGTGTGAAAAATATGAAGAGCTTCAAAAGGTTTGAAAAATAGGAGGAGCATGAAGCGGTGTTCAAAATCATGAAGAGCCTGAAAAAGTGTGAAAAATATGAAGAGCTTATAAAATTGTCAAAAATAAGAGGAGCATGAAGAGATGTTCAAAAACATGAAGAGGCTGATAAGGTGTGAAAAACATGAAGAGCTTCAAAAGGTTTGAAAAATAGGAGGAGCATGAAGCGGTGCTCAAAAACATGAAGAGCCTGAAAAAGTGTGAAAAATATGAAGAGCTTATAAAATTGTCAAAAATATGAGGAGCATGAAACGGTCTGAAAAATACGAGCAGCCTGAAACCGTCTGAAAAATAGGAGGAGCATGAAGCGGTGTTCAAAAACATGAAGGGCCTGAAAACGTGTGAAAAATATGAAGAGCTTAAAAAGGAGTCAAATATATGCGGAGCCTGAAACGATCTGAAAAATAGGAGGAGCATGAAGCGGTGTTGAAAAACATGAAGAGCCGGAAAAGCTGTGAAAAATGTGAAGAGCTTCAAAAGGTGTCAAAAATATGAGGAGCATGAAACGCTCTGAAATATAGGTGGATCAAGAAGTGGTGTTGAAAAACATGAAGAGCCTGAAAAGGTGTGATAAATGTGAAGAGCTTCAAAAGGTGTCAAAAATATGAGGAGCATGAAACGGTCTGAAAAATAGGAGGAGCATGAAACGGTGATCAAAAACATGAAGAATCTGAAAACGTGTGAAAAATATGAAGAGCTTCAAACGGTGTGAAAAATATGAGGTGCATGAAATGGTCTAAGAAAGATGAGGAGCATTAAGTGGTCTTCAAAAACATGTACAGCCTGAAAAGGTGTGAAAAATTTGGAGAGCTTCAAAAGGTGTGAAAAACAGGAGGAACATGAAGTGGTGTTCAAAAATATGAAGAGCCTGAAAAGGTGTGAAAACTATGAAGTGCTTCAAAAGGTGTCAACAATATGAGGAGCATGAAACGGTCTGAAAAATAGGAGGAGCAAGAAGCGGTGTTGAAAAACAAGAAGAGACGGAAAAGGTGTGAAAATATGAAGAGCTTCAAAACGTGTCAAAAATATGAGGAGCGTGAAACGGTCTGAAAAATAGGAGGAGCATGAAGCGGTGTTGAAAAACATGAAGAGCCTGAAAACGTGTGAAAAATATGAAGAGCTTCAAAAGGTATGAAAATATGAAGAGCTTCAAAAGTTGTCAAAAAAGAGATGAGCATGAAACGGTCTGAAAAATAGGAGCAGCATGAAGCGGTGTTGAAAAACATGAAGAGTCTGAAAAGGTGTGAAAAATATGAAGAGCTTCAAAAGGTGTCAAAAATATGAGGAGCATGAAACGGTCTGAAATATAGGAAGATCATCAAGCGGTGTTGAAAAACATGAAGAGCCTGAAAATGTGTGAAAAACGTGAAGAGCTTCAAAAGATGTCAAAAATATGAGGAGCATGAAACGGTCTGAAAAATATGAGGAGCATGAAGCGGTGTTAAAAAACATGAAGAGCCTGAAAAGAAGTGCAAAATATGAAGAGCTTCAAAAGGTGTGAAAAATATGAAGACCTTCAAAAGGTGTCAAAAAAGAAATGAGCATGAAACGGTCGGAAAAATAGGAGGAGCATGAAGCGGTGTTGTAAAACATGAAGAGCCTGAAAACCTGTGAAAAACAGGAAGAGCTTCAAAAGGTGTGAAAAATATGAAGAGCTTCAAAAAATGTCAAAAATATGAGGAGCATGAAATGGTCTCAAATATAGGAGAATCATGCAGCGGTGTTGAAAACTATAAACAGCCTGAAAAAGTGTGAAAAACATGAAGAGCTTCAAAAGGTTTGAAAAATAGGAGGAGCATGAAGCGGTGCTCAAAAACATGAAGAGCCTGAAAAAGTGTGAAAAATATGAAGAGCTTATAAAATTGTCAAAAATATGAGGAGCATGAAACGGTCTGAAAAATACGAGCAGCCTGAAGCGTCTGAAAAATAGGAGGAGCATGAAGCGGTGTTCAAAAACATGAAGGGCCTGAAAATGTGTGAAAAATATGAAGAGCTTCAAAAGGAGTCAAAAATATGCGGAGCCTGAAACGATCTGAAAAATAGAAGGAGCATGAAGCGGAGTTGAAAAACATGAAGAGCCGGAAAAGGTGTGAAAAATATGAAGAGCTTCAAAAGGTGTCAAAAATATGAGGAGCATGAAACGGTCTGAAAAATAGGAGGAGCATGAAACGGTGATCAAAAACATGAAGAATCTGAAAACGTGTGAAAAATATGAAGAGCTTCAAACGGTGTGAAAAATATGAGGTGCATGAAATGGTCTGAAAAAGATGAGGAGCATGAAGTGGTCTTCAAAAACATGTACAGCCTGAAAAGGTGTGAAAAATATGGAGAGCTTCAAAAGGTGTGAAAAACAGGAGGAACATGAAGTGGTGTTCAAAAATATGAAGAGCCTGAAAAGGTGTGAAAACTATGAAGTGCTTCAAAAGGTGTCAACAATATGAGGAGCATGAAACGGTCTGAAAAATAGGAGGAGCAAGAAGCGGTGTTGAAAAACAAGAAGAGACGGAAAAGGTGTGAAAATATGAAGAGCTTCAAAACGTGTCAAAAATATGAGGAGCGTGAAACGGTCTGAAAAATAGGAGGAGCATGAAGCGGTGTTGAAAAACATGAAGAGCCTGAAAACGTGTGGAAAATATGAAGAGCTTCAAAAGGTATGAAAATATGAAGAGCTTCAAAAGTTGTCAAAAAAGAGATGAGCATGAAACGGTCTGAAAAATAGGAGCAGCATGAAGCGGTGTTGAAAAACATGAAGAGTCTGAAAAGGTGTGAAAAATATGAAGAGCTTCAAAAGGTGTCAAAAATATGAGGAGCATGAAACGGTCTGAAATATAGGAAGATCATCAAGCGGTGTTGAAAAACATGAAGAGCCTGAAAATGTGTGAAAAACGTGAAGAGCTTCAAAAGATGTCAAAAATATGAGGAGCATGAAACGGTCTGAAAAATATGAGGAGCATGAAGCGGTGTTAAAAAACATGAAGAGCCTAAAAAGAAGTGCAAAATATGAAGAGCTTCAAAAGGTGTGAAAAATATGAAGACCTTCAAAAGGTGTCAAAAAAGAAATGAGCATGAAACGGTCGGAAAAATAGGAGGAGCATGAAGCGGTGTTGTAAAACATGAAGAGCCTGAAAACCTGTGAAAAACAGGAAGAGCTTCAAAAGGTGTGAAAAATATGAAGAGCTTCAAAAAATGTCAAAAATATGAGGAGCATGAAATGGTCTCAAATATAGGAGAATCATGCAGCGGTGTTGAAAACTATAAACAGCCTGAAAAAGTGTGAAAAACATGAAGAGCTTCAAAAGGTTTGAAAAATAGGAGGAGCATGAAGCGGTGCTCAAAAACATGAAGAGCCTGAAAAAGTGTGAAAAATATGAAGAGCTTATAAAATTGTCAAAAATATGAGGAGCATGAAACGGTCTGAAAAATACGAGCAGCCTGAAGCGTCTGAAAAATAGGAGGAGCATGAAGCGGTGTTCAAAAACATGAAGGGCCTGAAAATGTGTGAAAAATATGAAGAGCTTCAAAAGGAGTCAAAAATATGCGGAGCCTGAAACGATCTGAAAAATAGAAGGAGCATGAAGCGGAGTTGAAAAACATGAAGAGCCGGAAAAGGTGTGAAAAATGTGAAGAGCTTCAAAAGGTGTCAAATATATGAGGAGCATGAAACGCTCTGAAACATAGAAGGATCATGAAGCGGTGTTGAAAAACATGAGGAGCCTGAAAAGGTGTGATAAATGTGAAGAGCTTCAAAAGGTGTCAAAAATATGAGGAGCATGAAACGGTCTGAAAAATAGGAGGAGCATGAAACGGTGATCAAAAACATGAAGAATCTGAAAACGTGTGAAAAATATGAAGAGCTTCAAACGGTGTGAAATATATCAGGAGCATGAAACGCTCTGAAAAAGATGAGGAGCATGAAGTGGTCTTCAAAAACATGTACAGCCTGAAAAGATGTGAAAAATATGAAGAGCTTCAAAAGGTGTGAAAAAGAGGAGGAACATGAAGCGGCGTTCAAAAATATGAAGAGCCTGAAGAGGTGTGAAAAATATGAAGTGCTTCAAAAGGTGTCAACAATATGAGGAGCATGAAACGGTCTGAAAAATAGGAGGAGCAAGAAGCGGTGTTGAAAAACAAGAAGAGACGGAAAAGGTGTGAAAAATATGAAGAGCTTCAAAAGGTTTCAAAAATATGAGGAGCTTGAAATGGTCTGAAAAATAGGACGAGCATGAAACGGTGTTCAAAAACATGAAGAGCATGAAAAGGTGTGAAAATTATGAAGAGCTTCAAAAGGTGTGAAAAACATGAGGAGAATGAAACGGTCTGAAAAATAGGAGGAGCATGAAGCAGTGTTCAAAACATGAAGAGCCTGAAAAAGTGTGAAAAATATGAAGATCTTCAAAACTTTGAAAAATATGAAGACCCTGAAAAAGTGTCAAAAATGAGATGAGCATGAAACAGTCTGAAAAGTAGGAGGAGCATGAAGTGTTGTTCAAAAACGTGAAGAGCTTGAAAAGGTGTGAAAAATATGAAGAGCTTGAAAAGGTGTGAAATACCTGAGGAGCATGAAACGGTCTGAAAAATAGGAGGAGCATGAAGCGGTGTTCAAAACATGAAGAGCCTGAAAAAGTGTGAAAAATATGAACAGCTTCAAAAGGTTTGAAAAATAGGAGGAGCATGAAGCGGTGCTCAAAAACATGAAGAGCCTGAAAAAGTGTGAAAAATATGAAGAGCTTATAAAATTGTCAAAAATATGAGGAGCATGAAGAGATGTTCAAAAACATGAAGAGGCTGATAAGGTGTGAAAAACATGAAGAGCTTCAAAAGGTTTGAAAAATAGGAGGAGCATGAAGCGGTTCTCAAAAACATGAAGAGCCTGAAAAAGTGTGAAAAATATGAAGAGCTTATAAAATTGTCAAAAATATGAGGAGCATGAAGAGATGTTCAAAAACATGAAGAGGTTGATAAGGTGTGAAAAACATGAAGAGCTTCAAAAGGTTTGAAAAATAGGAGGAGCATGAAGCGGTGTTCAAAAACATGAAGGGCCTGAAAACGTTTGAAAAATATGAAGAGCTTCAAAAGGAGTCAAAAATATGCGGAGCCTGAAACGATCTGAAAAATAGGAGGAGCATGAAGCGGTGTTGAAAAACATGAAGAGCCGGAAAAGGTGTGAAAAATGTGAAGAGCTTCAAAAGGTGTCAAAAATATGAGGAGCATGAAATGCTCTGAAATATAGGTGGATCATGAAGCGGTGTTGAAAAACATGAAGAGCCGGAAAAGGTGTGAAAAATGTGAAGAGTTTCAAAAGGTGTCAAAAATATAAGGAGCATGAAACGGTCTGAAAAATAGGAGGAGCATGAAACGGTGATCAAAAACATGAAGAATCTGAAAACGTGTGAAAAATATCATGAGCTTCAAACGGTGTGAAAAATATCAGGAGCATGAAACGGTCTAAAAAAGATGAGGAGCATGAAGTGGTCTTCAAAAACATGTACAGCCTGAAAAGGTGTGAAAAATATGAAGAGCTTCAAAAGGTGTGAAAAACAGGAGGAACATGAAGCGGTGTTCAAAAATATGAAGAACCTGAAAAGGTGTGAAAAATATGAAGTGCTTGAAAAGGTGTCAACAATATGAGGAGCATGATACGGTCTGAAAAATAGGATGAGCAAGAAGCGGTGTTGAAAAACAAGAAGAGACGGAAAAGGTGTGAAAAATATGAAGAGCTTCAAAAGGTTTCAAAAATATGAGGAGCATGAAACGGTCTGAAAAATAGGAGGAGCATGAAGCGGTGTTGAAAAACATGAAGAGCCTGAAAAAGTGTGGAAAATATGAAGAGCTTCAAAAGGTATGAAAATATGAAGAGCTTCAAAAGTTGTCAAAAAAGAGATGAGCATGAAACGGTCTGAAAAATAGGAGCAGCATGAAGCGGTGTTGAAAAACATGAAGAGTCTAAAAAGGTGTGAAAAATATGAAGAGCTTCAAAAGGTGTCAAAAATATGAGGAGCATGAAACGGTCTGAAAAATAGGAGGAGCATGAAGCGGTGTTGAAAAACATGAAGAGCCTGAAAACGTGTGAAAAATATGAAGAGCTTCAAAAGGTATGAAAATACGAAGAACTTCAAAAGTTGTCAAAAAAGAGATGAGCATGAAACGGTCTGAAAAATAGGAGCAGCATGAAGCGGTGTTGAAAAACATGAAAAGTCTGAAAAGGTGTGAAAAATATGAAGAGCTTCAAAAAGTGTCAAAAATATGAGGAGCATGAAACGGTCTGAAAAATAGGAGGAGCATGAAGCGGTGTTGAAAAACATGAAGAGCCTGAAAACGTGTGAAAAATATGAAGAGCTTCAAAAGGTATGAAAATATGAAGAACTTCAAAAGTTGTCAAAAAAGAGATGAGCATGAAACGGTCTGAAAAATAGGAGCAGCATGAAGCGGTGTTGAAAAACATGAAGAGCCTGAAAATGTGTGAAAAACGTGAAGAGCTTCAAAAGATGTCAAAAATATGAGGAGCATGAAACGGTCTGAAAAATATGAGGAGCATGAAGCGGTGTTAAAAAACATGAAAAGCCTGAAAAGAAGTGAAAAATGTGAAGAGCTTCAAAAGGTGTGAAAAATATGAAGTCCTTCAAAAGGTGTCAAAAATATGAAGAGCTTCAAAAGATGTCAAAAATATGAGGAGCATGAAACGGTCTGAAAAATATGAGGAGCATGAAGCGGTGTTGAAAAACATGAAGAGCCTGAAAAGCTGTGAAAAATAGGAAGAGCTTCAAAAGGTGTGAAAAATATGAAGAGCTTCAAAAAATGTCAAAAATATGAGGAGCATGAAATGGTCTCAAATATAGGAGAATCATGCAGCGGTGTTGAAAACTATAAACAGCCTGAAAATGTGTGAAAAATATGAAGAGCTTCAAAAGGTGTCAAAAATATGAGTATCATGAAATGGTCTGAAAAACAGGAGCAGCATGAAACAGTGTTCAAAAACATGAAGACATTGAAAAGGTGTGAAAAATATGAAGAGTTTCAAAAGGTGTGAAATACATGAGAAGCATGAAAGGGTGTGAAAAATGGAGGAGCAAGAAGCGGTGTTGAAAAACATGAAGAGCCTGAAAAGGTGTGATAAATGTGAAGAGCTTCAAAAGGTGTCAAAAATATGAGGAGCATGAAACGGTGATCAAAAACATGAAGAATCTGAAAACGTGTGAATAATATGAAGAGCTTCAAACGGTGTGAAAAATATCAGGAGCATGAAACGGTCTGAAAAAGATGAGGAGCATGAAGTGGTCTTCAAAAACATGTACAGCCTGAAAAGATGTGAAAAATATGAAGAGCTTCAAAAGGTGTGAAATACATGAGTATCATGAAACGGTATAAAAAATAGGAGGAGCATGAAGCTGTGTTCAAAAACATGAGAGCCTGAAAAGGTGTGAAAATATGAAGAGCTTTAAAAGGTGTGAAAAATACGAGGAGCATGAAACGGTGTTCAAAAACATGAAGAGCCTAAAATGGTGTGAAAATTATGAAGAGCCTCAAAACGTGTCAAAAATATGAGGAGCATGAAACGGTCTGAAAAATAGGAGGAGCATGAAGCGATGTTGAAAAACTTGAAGAGCCTGAAAACGTGTAAAATATGAAGAGCTTCAAAAGGTGTGAAAAATATGAAGAGCTTCAAAAGGTGTCAAAAATGAGATGAGCATGAAACGGTCTGAAAAATAGGAGGAGCAAAAAGCGGTGTTGAAAAACATGAAGAGTCTGAAAAGGTGTGAGAAATATGAAGAGCTTCAAAAGGTGTGAAAAATATGAAGAGCTTCAAAAGGAGTGAAGAATATGAAGAGCTTCAAAAGGTGTCAAAAATGAGATGAGCATGAAACGGTCTGAAAAGTAGGAGGAGCATGAAGCGGTGTTGAAAAACATGAAGAGCCTGAAAAGGTGTGAAAAATATGAAGAGCTTCAAAAGGTGTGAAAAATATGAGAAGCATGAAACGATATGAAAAATAGGAGGAGCATGACGCGGTGTTCAGAAACATGAAGAGCCTGAAAAGGTGTGAAAAATATGAAGAGCTTCAAAAGGTGTCAAAATATGAGGAGCATGAACGGTCTGAAAAATAGGAGGAGCATGAAACGGTGTTCAAAAACATGAAGAGCCTGAAAAATGGGAAAAATATGAAGAGCTTCAAAACGTGTCAAAAATATGAGTAGCATGAAACGGTCTGAAAAATGGGAGGAGCATGAAACCTTGTTCAAAAACATGAAGAGCCTGAAAAGATGTGAAAAATATGAAGAGTTTCAAAAGGTGTGAAATACATGAGAAGCATGAAAGGGTGTGAAAAATGGAGGAGCAAGAAGCGGTGTTGAAAAACATGAAGAGCCTGAAAAGGTGTGAAAAATATGAAGAGCTTCAAAAGGTGTGAAAAATATGAGGAGCATGAAGCGGTGTTCAAAACCCTGAAGAGCCTGAAAAGGTGTGAAAAATAGGAAGAGCTTCAAATGTTGTGAAAAATATGAAGAGCTTCAAAAGGTGTAAAAATAAGATGAGCATGATACGGTCTGAAAAATAGGAGGGGCATTAAGTGGTGTTGAAAAACATGAAGAGCCTGAAAAGGTGTGAAAAATATGAAGAGCTTCAAAAGGTGTGAAATACATGAGTATCATGAAACGGTATAAAAAATAGGAGGAGCATGAAGCTGTGTTCAAAAACATGAGAGCCTGAAAAGGTGTGAAAATATGAAGAGCTTTAAAAGGTGTGAAAAATACGAGGAGCATGAAACGGTGTTCAAAAACATGAAGAGCCTAAAATGGTGTGAAAATTATGAAGAGCCTCAAAACGTGTCAAAAATATGAGGAGCATGAAACGGTCTGAAAAATAGGAGGAGCATGAAGCGATGTTGAAAAACTTGAAGAGCCTGAAAACGTGTAAAATATGAAGAGCTTCAAAAGGTGTGAAAAATATGAAGAGCTTCAAAAGGTGTCAAAAATGAGATGAGCATGAAACGGTCTGAAAAATAGGAGGAGCAAAAAGCGGTGTTGAAAAACATGAAGAGTCTGAAAAGGTGTGAGAAATATGAAGAGCTTCAAAAGGTGTGAAAAATATGAAGAGCTTCAAAAGGAGTGAAGAATATGAAGAGCTTCAAAAGGTGTCAAAAATGAGATGAGCATGAAACGGTCTGAAAAATAGGAGGAGCATGAAGCGGTGTTGAAAAACATGAAGAGCCTGAAAAGGTGTGAAAAACATGAAGAGCTTCAAAAGGTGTCAAAAATATGAGGAGCATGAAACGGTCTGAAAAATAGGAGGAGCATGAAGCGGTGTTGAAAAACATGAAGAGCCTGAAAACGTGTGAAAAATATGAAGAGCTTCAAAAGGTATGAAAATACGAAGAACTTCAAAAGTTGTCAAAAAAGAGATGAGCATGAAACGGTCTGAAAAATAGGAGCAGCATGAAGCGGTGTTGAAAAACATGAAGAGTCTGAAAACGTGTGAAAAATATGAAGAGCTTCAAAAGGTGTCAAAAATATGAGGAGCATGAAACGGTCTGAAAAATAGGAGGAGCATGAAGCGGTGTTGAAAAACATGAAGAGCCTGAAAACGTGTGAAAAATATGAAGAGCTTCAAAAGGTATGAAAATATGAAGAGCTTCAAAAGTTGTCAAAAAAGAGATGAGCATGAAACGGTCTGAAAAATAGGAGCAGCATGAAGCGGTGTTGAAAAACATGAAGAGCCTGAAAATGTGTGAAAAACGTGAAGAGCTTCAAAAGATGTCAAAAATATGAGGAGCATGAAACGGTCTGAAAAATATGAGGAGCATGAAGCGGTGTTAAAAAACATGAAAAGCCTGAAAAGAAGTGAAAAATGTGAAGAGCTTCAAAAGGTGTGAAAAATATGAAGTCCTTCAAAAGGTGTCAAAAATATGAAGAGCTTCAAAAGATGTCAAAAATATGAGGAGCATGAAACGGTCTGAAAAATATGAGGAGCATGAAGCGGTGTTGAAAAACATGAAGAGCCTGAAAAGCTGTGAAAAATAGGAAGAGCTTCAAAAGGTGTGAAAAATATGAAGAGCTTCAAAAAATGTCAAAAATATGAGGAGCATGAAATGGTCTCAAATATAGGAGAATCATGCAGCGGTGTTGAAAACTATAAACAGCCTGAAAATGTGTGAAAAATATGAAGAGCTTCAAAAGGTGTCAAAAATATGAGTATCATGAAATGGTCTGAAAAACAGGAGCAGCATGAAACAGTGTTCAAAACCATGAAGACATTGAAAAGGTGTGAAAAATATGAAGAGTTTCAAAAGGTGTGAAATACATGAGAAGCATGAAAGGGTGTGAAAAATGGAGGAGCAAGAAGCGGTGTTGAAAAACATGAAGAGCCTGAAAAGGTGTGATAAATGTGAAGAGCTTCAAAAGGTGTCAAAAATATGAGGAGCATGAAACGGTGATCAAAAACATGAAGAATCTGAAAACGTGTGAATAATATGAAGAGCTTCAAACGGTGTGAAAAATATCAGGAGCATGAAACGGTCTGAAAAAGATGAGGAGCATGAAGTGGTCTTCAAAAACATGTACAGCCTGAAAAGGTGTGAAAAATATGAAGAGCTTCAAAAGGTGTGAAATACATGAGTATCATGAAACGGTATAAAAAATAGGAGGAGCATGAAGCTGTGTTCAAAAACATGAGAGCCTGAAAAGGTGTGAAAATATGAAGAGCTTTAAAAGGTGTGAAAAATACGAGGAGCATGAAACGGTGTTCAAAAACATGAAGAGCCTAAAATGGTGTGAAAATTATGAAGAGCCTCAAAACGTGTCAAAAATATGAGGAGCATGAAACGGTCTGAAAAATAGGAGGAGCATGAAGTGGTGTTGAAAAACTTGAAGAGCCTGAAAAGGTGTGAAATATGAAGAGCTTCAAAAGGTGTGAAAAATATGAAGAGCTTCAAAAGGTGTCAAAAATGAGATGAGCATGAAACGGTCTGAAAAATAGGAGGAGCAAAAAGCGGTGTTGAAAAACATGAAGAGTCTGAAAAGGTGTGAGAAATATGAAGAGCTTCAAAAGGTGTGAAAAATATGAAGAGCTTCAAAAGGAGTGAAGAATATGAAGAGCTTCAAAAGGTGTCAAAAATGAGATGAGCATGAAACGGTCTGAAAAGTAGGAGGAGCATGAAGCGGTGTTGAAAAACATGAAGAGCCTGAAAAGGTGTGAAAAATATGAAGAGCTTCAAAAGGTGTGAAAAATATGAGAAGCATGAAACGATATGAAAAATAGGAGGAGCATGACGCGGTGTTCAGAAACATGAAGAGCCTGAAAAGGTGTGAAAAATATGAAGAGCTTCAAAAGGTGTCAAAATATGAGGAGCATGAACGGTCTGAAAAATAGGAGGAGCATGAAACGGTGTTCAAAAACATGAAGAGCCTGAAAAATGGGAAAAATATGAAGAGCTTCAAAACGTGTCAAAAATATGAGTAGCATGAAACGGTCTGAAAAATGGGAGGAGCATGAAACCTTGTTCAAAAACATGAAGAGCCTGAAAAGATGTGAAAAATATGAAGAGTTTCAAAAGGTGTGAAATACATGAGAAGCATGAAAGGGTGTGAAAAATGGAGGAGCAAGAAGCGGTGTTGAAAAACATGAAGAGCCTGAAAAGGTGTGAAAAATATGAAGAGCTTCAAAAGGTGTGAAAAATATGAGGAGCATGAAGCGGTGTTCAAAACCCTGAAGAGCCTGAAAAGGTGTGAAAAATAGGAAGAGTTTCAAAAGTTGTGAAAAATATGAAGAGCTTCAAAAGGTGTAAAAATAAGATGAGCATGATACGGTCTGAAAAATAGGAGGGGCATTAAGTGGTGTTGAAAAACATGAAGAGCCTGAAAAGGTGTGAAAAATATGAAGAGCTTCAAAAGGTGTGAAATACTTGAGGAGCATGAAACGGTCTGAATAATAGGAAGATCATGAAGCGTTGTTGAAAAACATGAACAGCCTGAAAAGGTGTGAAATATATGAAGAGATTCAAAAGATTTAAAATATATGAGGAGCATAAAACGGTCTGAAAAATAGAGGCAGCATAAAACGGTGTTCAAAAACATGAAGAGCGTGAAAAGGTGTGAAAAATAGGAAGAGCTAAAAAAGGTGTGAAATGTATGAGGAGCATGAAATGGTATGAAAATTAGGAGGAGCATGAAGCTGTGTTCAAAAACATGAAGAGCCTGAAAAGGTGTGAAAAACATGAAGAGCTTCAAAAGTTTGAAAAATAGGAGGAGCATGAAGCGGTGTTCAAAAACATGAAGAGCCTGAAAAAGTGTGAAAAATATGAAGAGCTGATAAAATTGTCAAAATTATGAGGAGCATGAAACGCTCTGAAATATAGGAGGATCATGAAGCGGTGTTGAAAAACATGAAGAGCCTGAAAAGGTGTGATAAATGTGAAGAGCTTCAAAAGGTGTCAAAAATATGAGGAGCATGAAACGGTGATCAAAAACATGAAGAATCTGAAAACGTGTGAATAATATGAAGAGCTTCAAACGGTGTGAAAAATATCAGGAGCATGAAACGGTCTGAAAAAGATGAGGAGCATGAAGTGGTCTTCAAAAACATGTACAGCCTGAAAAGGTGTGAAAAATATGAAGACCTTCAAAAGGTGTGAAATACATGAGTATCATGAAACGGTATAAAAAATAGGAGGAGCATGAAGCTGTGTTCAAAAACATGAGAGCCTGAAAAGGTGTGAAAATATGAAGAGCTTTAAAAGGTGTGAAAAATACGAGGAGCATGAAACGGTGTTCAAAAACATGAAGAGCCTAAAATGGTGTGAAAATTATGAAGAGCCTCAAAACGTGTCAAAAATATGAGGAGTATGAAACGGTCTGAAAAATAGGAGGAGCATGAAGCGATGTTGAAAAACTTGAAGAGCCAGAAAACGTGTAAAATATGAAGAGCTTCAAAAGGTGTGAAAAATATGAAGAGCTTCAAAAGGTGTCAAAAATGAGATGAGCATGAAACGGTCTGAAAAATAGGAGGAGAATGAAACGATGTTGAAAAACTTGAAGACCCTGAAAAGCTGTGAAAAATATGAAGAGCTTCAAAAGGTGTGAAAAATATGAAGAGCTTCCAAAGGTGTCAAAAAATGAGGAGCATTAAAAGGTCAGAAAAAGAGGAGGAGCATGAGTGGAGTTGAAAAACATGAAGAGACTGAAAAGGTGTGAAAAATATGAAGAGCTTCAAAAGCTGTCAAAAATATGAGGAGCTTGAAACGGTCTGAAAAATAGGAGGAGCATGAAGCAGTGTTCAAAAACATGAAGAGTCTGAAAAGGTGTGAAAAATATGTAGAGCTTCAAAACGTGTGAAATTCATGAGGAGCATGAAAAGGTCTGAAAAATAGGAGTAGCATGAAGAGGTGTTCAAAAATATGAAGAGGCTGATAAGGTGTGAAAAACATGAAGAGCTTCAAAAAGTTTGAAAAATAGGAGGAGCATGAAGCGGTGTTAAAAAACATGAAGAGCCTAAAAAAGTGTGAAAAATATGAAGAGCTTATAAAATGGTCAAAAATATGAGGAGCATGAAACGGTCTGAAAAATACGAGGAGCATGAAACGGTGATCAAAAATATGAATAGCCTGAAAACGTGTGAAAAGTATGAAGAGCTTCCAACGGTGTGAAAAATATGAGGAGCATGAAGCGGTGTTCAAAAATATGAAGAGCCTGAAAAGGTGTGAAAAATATGAAGTGCTTCAAAAGGTGTCAACAATATGAGGAGCATGAAACGGTCTGAAAAATAGGAGGAGCAAGAAGCGGTGTTGAAAAACATGAAGAGCCTGAAAACGTGTGAAAAATCTGAAGAGCTTCAAAAGGTATGAAAATATGAAGAGCTTCAAAAGTTGTCAAAAAAGAGATGAGCATGAAACGGTCTGAAAAATAGGAGCAGCATGAAGCGGTGTTGAAAAACATGAAGAGTCTGAAAAGGTGTGAAAAATATGAAGAGCTTCAAAAGGTGTCAAAAATATGAGGAGCATGAAACGGTCTGAAAAATAGGAGGAGCATGAAGCGGTGTTGAAAAACATGAAGAGCCTGAAAACGTGTGAAAAATATGAAGAGCTTCAAAAAGTATGAAAATATGAAGAGCTTCAAAAGTTGTCAAAAAAGAGATGAGCATGAAACGGTCTGAAAAATAGGAGCAGCATGAAGCGGTGTTGAAAAACATGACGAGCCTGAAAATGTGTGAAAAACGTGAAGAGCTTCAAAAGATGTCAAAAATATGAGGAGCATGAAACGGTCTGAAAAATATGAGGAGCATGAAGCGGTGTTAAAAAACATGAAGAGCCTGAAAAGAAGTGAAAAATGTGAAGAGCTTCAAAAGGTGTGAAAAATATGAAGTCCTTCAAAAGGTGTCAAAAATATGAAGAGCTTCACAAGAAGTCAAAAATATGAGGAGCATGAAACTGTCTGAAAAATATGAGGAGCATGAAGCGGTGTTGAAAAACATGAAGAGCCTGAAAAGCTGTGAAAAATAGGAAGAGCTTTTAAGGAGTGAAAAATATGAGGAACATGAAAAGATCTGAAAAATAGGAGTAGCATGAAGAGGTGTTCAAAAACATGGAGAGGCTGATAAGGTGTGAAAAACATGAAGAGCTTCAAAAAGTTTGAAAAATAGGAGGAGCATGAAGCGGTGTTAAAATACATGAAGAGCCTAAAAAAGTGTGAAAAATATGAAGAGCTTATAAAATGGTCAAAAATATGAGGAGCATGAAACGGTCTGAAAAATAGGAGGAGCATGAAACGGTGATCAAAAACATGAAGAGCCTGAAAACGTGTGAAAAATATGAAGAGCTTCAAACGGTGTGAAAAATATGAGGAGCATGAAACAGACTGAAAAAGATGAGGAGCATGAAGTCGTGTTCAAAAACATGTGCAGCCTGAAAAGCTGTGAAAAATATGAAGAGCTTCAAAAGGTGTGAAAAATAGGAGGAGGATGAAGCGGTGTTCAGAAACATGAAAAGCCTGAAAATGTGTGAAATACGTGAAGAGCTTCAAAAGATGTCAAAAATATGAGGAGCATGAAACGGTCTGAAAAATAGGAGGAGTAAGAAGCGTTATTGAAATACATGAAGAGCCTGAAAACTTGTGAAGAATATGAAGAGCTCAAAAGTTGTGAAATAAATGAAGAGCTTCAGAAGGTGTCAAAAATGAGATGAGCATGAAACGGCCTCAAAAATAGGAGGAGCAGGAAGTGGTGTTCAGAAACATGGAGAGCCTGAAAAGGTGTGAAAAATATGAAGAGCTTCAAAAGGTGTGAAATACATGAGGAGCATGAAACGGTCTGAAAAATAGGAGGAGCATGAAGAGGTGTTCAAAAACCTGAAGAGCCTGAAAAGGTGTGAAAAATATGAAGAGCTTCAAAAGGTATGAAAAAAAGGAGGAACATGAAGCGGTGTTCAAAAATATGAAGAGCCAGAAAAGGTGTGAAAAATATGAAGTGCTTCAAAAGGTGTCAACAATATGAGGAGCATGAAACGGTCTGAAAAATAGGAGGAGCAAGAAGCGGTGTTGAAAAACAAGAAGAGACGGAAAAGGTGTGAAAAATATGAAGAGCTTCAAAACGTGTCAAAAATATGAGGAGCATGAAACGGTCTGAAATATAGGAGGATCATCAAGCGGTGTTGAAAAACATGAAGAGCCTGAAAATGTGTGATAAACGTGAAGAGCTTCAAAAGATGTCAAAAATATGAGGAGCATGAAACGGTCTGAAAAATATGAGGAACATGAAGCGGTGTTAAAAAACATGAAGAGCCTGAAAAGAAGTGAAAAATATGAAGAGCTTCAAAAGGTGTGAAAAATATGAAGACCTTCAAAAGGTGTCAAAAATATGAAGAGCTTCAAAACGTGTCAAAAATATGAGGAGCATGAAACGGTCGGAAAAATAGGAGGAACATGAAGCGGTGTTGAAAAACATGAAGAGCCTGAAAAGCTGTGAAAAATAGGAAGAGCTTCAAAAGGTGTGAAAAATATGAAGAGCTTCAAAAAATGTCAAAAATATGAGGAGCATGAAATGGTCTCAAATATAGGAGAATCATGCAGCGGTGTTGAAAACTATAAACAGCCTGAAAAAGTGTGAAAAATATGAAGAGCTTCAAAAGGTGTCAAAAATATGAGTATCATGAAATGGTCTGAAAAACAGGAGCAGCATGAAACAGTGTTCAAAAACATGAATACATTGAAAAGGTGTGAAAAATATGAAGAGGTTCAAAATGTGTGAAATACATGAGGATCATGAAACGGTCTGAAAAATATGAGGAGCATGAAGCGGTGTTCAAAAACATGAGGAGCCTGAAAAGGTGAGAAAAATATGAAGAGCTTCAAAAGGTGTGAGAAATGTGAGGAGCATGAAGCGATGTTCAAATACATGAAAAGCCTGAAAAGGTGTGAAAAATATGAAGAGCTTCAAAAGGTTTCAAAAATATGAGGAGCTTGAAATGGTCTGAAAAATAGGACGAGCATGAAACGGTGTTCAAAAACATGAAGAGCATGAAAAGGTGTGAAAATTATGAAGAGCTTCAAAAGGTGTGAAACACATGAGGAGAATGAAACGGTCTGAAAAATAGGAGGAGCATGAAGCAGTGTTCAAAACATGAAGAGCCTGAAAAAGTGTGAAAAATATGAAGATCTTCAAAAGTTTGAAAAATATGAAGACCCTGAAAAGGTGTCAAAAAAGAGATGAGCATGAAAAAGTCTGAAGAGTAGGAGGAGCATGAAGTGTTGTTCAAAAACATGAAGGGCCTGAAAACGTGTGAAAAATATGAAGAGCTTCAAAAGGTTTGAAAAATAGGAAGAGCATGAAGCGGTGTTGAAAAACATGAAGAGCCTGAAAAAGTGTGAAAAATATGAAGAGCTTATAAAATTGTCAAAAATATGAGGAGCATGAAGAGATGTTCAAAAACATGAAGAGGCTGATAAGGTGTGAAAAACATGAAGAGCTTCAAAAGGTTTGAAAAATAGGAGGAGCATGAAGCGCTGCTCAAAAACATGAAGAGACTGAAAATGTGTGAAAAATATGAAGAGCTTATAAAATTGTCAAAAATATGGGGAGCATGAAACGGTCTGAAAAATACGAGCAGCCTGAAACCGTCTGAAAAATAGGAGGAGCATGAAGCGGTGTTCAAAAACATGAAGGGCCTGAAAACGTGTGAAAAATATGAAGAGCTTCAAAAGGAGTCAAAAATATGCGGAGCATGAAACGATCTGAAAAATAGGAGGAGCATGAAGCGGTGTTGAAAAACATGAAGAGCCAGAAAAGGTGTGAAAAATGTGAAGAGCTTCAAAAGTTGTCAAAAATATGAGGAGCATGAAACGCTCTGAAATATAGGAGGATCATGAAGCGGTGTTGAAAAACATGAAGAGCCTGAAAAGGTGTGATAAATGTGAAGAGCTTCAAAAGGTGTCAAAAATATGAGGAGCATGAAACGGTCTGAAAAATAGGAGGAGCATGAAACGGATATCAAAAACATGAAGAATCTGAAAACGTGTGAATAATATGAAGAGCTTCAAACGGTGTGAAAAATATCAGGAGCATGAAACGGTCTGAAAAAGATGAGGAGCATGAAGTGGTCTTCAAAAACATGTACAGCCTGAAAAGGTGTGGCAAATATGAAGAGCTTCAAAAGGTGTGAAATACATGAGTATCATGAAACGGTATAAAAAATAGGAGGAGCATGAAGCTGTGTTCAAAAACATGAGAGCCTGAAAAGGTGTGAAAATATGAAGAGCTTTAAAATGTGTGAAAAATACGAGGAGCATGAAACGGTGTTCAAAAACATGAAGAGCCTAAAATGGTGTGAAAATTATGAAGAGCCTCAAAACGTGTCAAAAATAGGAGGAGCATGAAGCGATGTTGAAAAACTTGAAGAGCCTGAAAACGTTTAAAATATGAAGAGCTTCAAAAGGTGTGAAAAATATGAAGAGCTACAAAAGGTGTCAAAAATGAGATGAGCATGAAACGGTCTGAAAAATAGGAGGAGAATGAAACGGTGTTGAAAAACTTGAAGACCCTGAAAAGCTGTGAAAAATATGAAGAGCATCAAAAGGTGTGAAAAGTATGAAGAGCTTACAAAGGTGTCAAAATTATGAGGAGCATGAAAAGGTCACAAAAAGAGGAGGAGCATGAGTGGAGTTGAAAAACATGAAGAGACTGAAAAGGTGTGAAAAATATGAAGAGCTTCAAAAGGTGTCAAAAATATGAGGAGCTTGAAACGGTCTTAAAAATAGGAGGAGCATGAAGCAGTGTTCAAAAACATGAAGAGTCTGAAAAGGTGTGAAAAATATGAAGAGCTTCAAAACGTGTGAAATACATGAGGAGCATGAAAAGGTCTGAAAAATAGGAGAAGCATGAAGAGGTGTTCAAAAACATGAAGAGTCTGATAAGGTGTGAAAAACATGAAGAGCTTCAAAAAGTTTGAAAAATAGGAGGAGCATGAAGCGGTGTTAAAAAACATGAAGAGCCTAAAAAAGTGTGAAAAATATGAAGAGCTTATAAAATGGTCAAAAATATGAGGAGCATGAAACGGTCTGAAAAATAGGAGGAGCATGAAACGGTGATCAAAAACATGAAGAGCCTGAAAACGTGTGAAAAATATGAAGAGCTTCCAACGGTGTGAAAAATATGAGGAGCATGAAACAGACTGAAAAAGATGAGGAGCATGAAGTCGTGTTCAAAAACATGTGCAGCCTGAAAAGCTGTGAAAAATATGAAGAGCTTCAAAAGGTGTGAAAAATAGGAGGAGGATGAAGCGGTGTTCAGAAACATGAAAAGCCTGAAAATGTGTGAAATATGTGAAGAGCTTCAAAAGATGTCAAAAATATGAGGAGCATGAAACGGTCTGAAAAATAGGAGGAGTAAGAAGCGTTATTGAAATACATGAAGAGCCTGAAAACGTGTGAAGAATATGAAGAGCTCAAAAGGTGTGAAATAAATGAAGAGCTTCAGAAGGTGTCAATAATGAGATGAGCATGAAACGGCCTCAAAAATAGGAGGAGCAGGAAGTGGTGTTCAGAAACATGGAGAGCTTGAAGAGGTGTGAAAAATATGAACAGCTTCAAAAGGTGTGAAATACATGAGGAGCATGAAACGGTCTGAAAAATAGGAGGAGCATGAAGAGGTGTTCAAAAACCTGAAGAGCCTGAAAAGGTGTGAAAAATATGAAGAGCTTCAAAAGGTGTGAAAAACAGGAGGAAAATGAAGCGGTGTTCAAAAATATGAAGAGCCTGAAAAGGTGTGAAAAACATGAAGAGCTTCAAAAGGTGAGAAAAATATGAAGAGTTTCAAAAATGTGAAAAATATGAAGAGCTTTAAAAGGTGTGAAAAATATGAACAGCTTCTAAAGGTGTCAAAAAAGAGATGAGCATGAAACGGTCTGAAAAATAGGAGGAGCATGAAGAGGTGTTCAAAAACCTGAAGAGCCTGAAAAGGTGTGAAAAATATGAAGAGCTTCAAAAGGTGTGAAAAACAGGAGGAGCATGAAGCGGTGTTGAAAAACATGAAGAGCCTGAAAATGTGTGAAAAACATGAAGAGCTTCAAAAGGTGAGAAAAATATGAAGAGTTTCAAAAATGTGAAAAATATGAAGAGCTTTAAAAGGTGTGAAAAATATGAACAGCTTCTAAAGGTGTCAAAAAAGAGATGAGCATGAAACGGTCTGAAAAATAGCAGGAGCATGAAGCGCTGTTGAAAATCATGAAGAGCCTGAAAAGGTGTGAAAAACATGAAGAGCTTCAAAAGGTGTGAAAAATATGAAGAGCTTCAAAAGGTGTCAAAAATATGAGGAGCATGAAACAGTCTGAAAAATAGGAGGAGCATGATGCGGTGTTGTAAAACAAGAAGAGACGGAAAAGTTGTGCAAAATTGGAAGAGCTTCATTACGTGTGAAATACATGAGGAGAATGAAACGGTCTGTAAAATAGGAGGAGCATGAAGGGGTTTTGAAAATGATGAAGAGCTTGAAAAGGTGTGAAAAATAAGAAGAACTTCAAAAGATGTGAAAAATATGAGGAGCATGAAAAGGTCTGAAAAACAGGAGCAGCATGAAGCAGTGTTTAAAAACATGAAGAGCCTGAAAATGTGTGAAAAATATGAAGAACTTCAAAACGTGTCAAAAATATGAGGAGCATGAAACGGTCTGAAAAATAGGAGGAGCAAAAAGCGGTGTTGAAAAACATGAAGAGTCTGAAAAGGTGTGAGAAATATGAAGAGCTTCAAAAGGTGTGAAAAATATGAAGAGCTTCAAAAGGAGTGAAGAATATGAAGAGCTTCAAAAGGTGTCAAAAATGAGATGAGCATGAAACGGTCTGAAAAATAGGAGGAGCATGAAGCGGTGTTGAAAAATATAAAGAGCCTGAAAAGGTGTGAAAAATATGAAGAGCTTCAAAAGGTGTGAAAAATATGAGAAGCATGAAACGATATGAAAAATAGGAGGAGCATGACGCGGTGTTCAGAAACATGAAGAGCCTGAAAAGGTGTGAAAAATATGAAGAGCTTCAAAAGGTGTCAAAATATGAGGAGCATGAACGGTCTGAAAAATAGGAGGAGCATGAAACGGTGTTCAAAAACATGAAGAGCCTGAAAAGGTGTGAAAAATATGAAGAGCTTCAAAACGTGTCAAAAATATGAGGAGCATGAAACGGTCTGAAAAATGGGAGGAGAATGAAACCTTGTTCAAAAACATGAAGAGCCTGAAAAGATGTGAAAAATATGAAGAGCTTCAAAATGTGTCAAAATATGAGGAGCATGAACGGTCTGAAAAATAGGAGGAGCATGAAACGGTGTTCAAAAACATGAAGAGCCTGAAAAATGGGAAATATATGAAGAGCTTCAAAACGTGTCAAAAATATGAGGAGCATGAAACGGTCTGAAAAATGGGAGGAGCATGAAACCTTGTTCAAAAACATGAAGAGCCTGAAAAGATGTGAAAAATATGAAGAGTTTCAAAAGGTGTGAAATACATGAGAAGCATGAAAGGGTGTGAAAAATGGAGGAGCAAGAAGCGGTGTTGAAAAACATGAAGAGCCTGAAAAGGTGTGAAAAATATGAAGAGCTTCAAAAGGTGTGAAAAATATGAGGAGCATGAAGCGGTGTTCAAAACCCTGAAGAGCCTGAAAAGGTGTGAAAAATAGGAAGAGCTTCAAAAGGTGTGAAAAATATGAAGAGCTTCAAAAGGTGTAAAAATGAGATGAGCATGATACGGTCTGAAAAATAGGAGGGCATTAAGTGGTGTTGAAAAACATGAAGAGCCTGAAAAGGTGTGAAAAATATGAAGAGCTTCAAAAGGTGTGAAATACTTGAGGAGCATGAAACGGTCTGAATAATAGGAAGATCATGAAGCGTTGTTGAAAAACATGAACAGCCTGAAAAGGTGTGAAATATATGAAGAGATTCAAAAGGTGTGAAATGTATGAGGAGCATGAAACGGTCTGAAAATTAGGAGGAGCATGAAGCTGTGTTCAAAAACATGAAGAGCCTGAAAAGGTGTGAAAAACGTGAAGAGCTTCAAAAGTTTGAAAAATAGGAGGAGCATGAAGCGGTGTTCAAAAACATGAAGAGCCTGAAAAAGTGTGAAAAACATGAAGAGCTTATAAAATTGTCAAAATTAAGAGGAGCATGAAACGGTCTGAAAAATACGAGCAGCATGAAACGGTCTGAAAAATAGGAGGAGCGTGAAGCGGTGTTCAAAAACACGAAGAGCCTGAAAAAGTGTGAAAAGTATGAAGAGCTTCAAAACGTATGAAAAATATGAAGAGCTTCAAAAGGTGTCAAAAAAGAGATGAGCATGAAACGGTCTGAAAAATAGGAGGAGCATGATGCGGTGTTGAAAAACATGAAGAGCCTGAAAAGGTGTGAAAAATATGAAGAGCTTCAAAATGTGTGAAATACATGAGGAGCAAGAAACGATCTGAAAAATAGGAGGAGCATGAAGTGGTGTTCAAAAACATGTACAGCCTGAAAAGGTGTGAAAAATATGAAGAGCTTCAAAAGGTGTGAAAAATAGGAGGAGCATGAAACGGTCTGAAAAATAGGAGGAGCATGAAGTGGTGTTGAAAAACATGAAGAGCCTGAAAAGGTGTGAAAAATATGAAGAGCTTCAAAACGTGTCAAAAATATGAGAAGCATGCAACGTTCTGAAAAATAGGAGGAGTAAGAACCGTTATTGAAATACATGAAGAGCCTGAAAACGTGTGAAGAATGTGAAGAGCTCAAAAGTTTTGAAAAAAATGAAGAGCTTCAGAAGGTGTCAAAAATGCGATGAGCATGAAACCGTCGGAAAAATAGGAGGAGCATGAAGTGGTGTTGAAAAACATGAAGAGTCTGAAAAGGTGTGAAAAATACGAAGAGCTTCAAAAGGTGTGAAAAATATGAGGAGCATGAAACGGTCTGAAATATAGGGGGATCATGAAGCGGTTTTGAAAAACATGAAGAGCCTGAAAAGGTGTGAAAAATGTGAAGAGCTTAAAAAGGTGTCAAAATATGAGGAGCATGAAACGGTCTGAAAAATAGGAGGAGCATGAAACGGTGATCAAAAATATGAAGAGCCTGAAAAGTTGTGAAAAATATGAAGAGCTTCAAAAGGTGTGAAAAATATGAGGAGCATGAAACGGTCTGAAAAAGATGAGGAGCATGAAGCGGCGTTGAAAAACATGAAGAGCCTGAACAGGTGTGAAAAATATGAAGAGCTTCAAAAGGTGTCAAAAATATGAGGAACATGAATCGGTCTGAAAAATAAGAAAAGCATGAAGTGATGTTGAAAAACATGTAGAGCCTGAAAAGGTGTGAAAATTATGAAGAGCTTCAAAAGGTGTGAAATACATGAGGAGCATGAAACGGTCTGAAAAATAGGAGGAGCATGAAACGTTGTTCAAAACGAAGAAGAGCCTGAAATGGTGTGAAAAATATGAAGAGCCTCAAAAAGTGTCAAAAATATGAGGAGCATGAAACGGTCTGAAAAAGAGGAGGAGCATGTGCGGAGTTGAAAAACATGAAGAGCCTGAAAAGGTGTGAAAAATATGAAGAGCTTCAAAAGGTGTGAAAAATAGGAGGAGCATGAAGCGGTTTTCAAAAACATGAAGAGCCTGAAAAGGTGTGAAAAATACGAATAGCTTCAAAAGGTGTCATAATATGACGAGCATGAAAGAGTCTGAAAAATAGGAGCAGCATGAAACGGTGTTCAAAAACATGAAGAGCCTGAAAAGGTGTGAAAAATATGAAGAGCTTCAAAAAGTGTGAAAAATAGGAGGAGCTTGAAACGGTCTGAAAAATAGGAGTAGCATGAAGCGGTGTTCAAAAACATGAAGATCCTGAAAAGGTGTGAAAAATATAGAGCTTCAAAAGGTGTCAAAGATATGAGGAGCATGAAACGGTCTGAAAAAAAGGAGGAGCATGAAACGGTGTTCCAAAACATGAACAGCCTGAAAAGTTGTGAAAAATATGAAGAGCTTCAAAAGGTGTCAAAAATATGAGGAGCATGAAAAGGTCTGAAAAATAGGAGGAGCATGAAACGGTGTTCCAAAACATGAAGAGCCTGTAAAGGTGTGAAAAATATGAAGAGCATCAAAAGGTGTGAAAAATATGAGGAGAATGAACCGATCTGAAAAATAGGAGGAGCATGAAGCCGTGTTGAAAAACATGAAGAGCCTGAAAACGTGTGAAAAATATGAAGAGCTTCTAAAGGTGTCAAAAATATGAGGACAATGAAACGGTCTGGAAAATAGGAGAAGCATGAAGCCGTGTTGAAAAACATGAAGAGCCTGAAAAGTTGTGAAAAATATGAAGAGCTTCTAAAGGTGTCAAAAATATGAGGACAATGAAACGGTCTGGAAAATAGGAGAAGCATGAAGCCGTGTTGAAAAATATGAAGAGCCTGAAAAGTTGTGAAAAATATGAAGAGCTTCAAAAGGTGTCAAAAATATGAGGAGCATGAAAGGTCTGAAAAATAGGAGGAGCATGAAACGGTGTTCCAAAACATGAAGAGCCTGAAAAGGTGTGAAAAATATGAAGAGTTTCAAAAGGTGTGAATTACATGAGGAGCATGAAACGGTCTGAAAAATAGGAGGAGCATGAAGCGGTGTTGAAAAACTTGAAGAGCCTGAAAAGTTGTGAAAAAAATGAAGAGCTTCAAAAGGTGTGAAAAATATGAGCAGCTTCAAAAGGTGTCAAAAATGAGATGAGCATGAAACGGTCTGATAAATAGGAGGATCATGAAGCGGTGTTGAAAATCATGAAGAGCCTGAAAACGTGTGAAAAATATGAAGAGCTTCAAAAGATATGAAAAACATGAGGAGCTTGAAACGGTCTGAAAAACAGGAGGAGCATGAAGCGGTTTTGAAAAACATGAAGAGCCTGAAAAGGTGTGAAAAATATGAAGAGCTTCAAAAGGTGTGAAAAATATGAGGAGCCTGAAACAGTTTGAAAAATAGGAGGAGCATGAAACAGTGATGAAGAACATGAAGAGCCTGGAAGGGTGTGACAAATATGAAGAGCTTCAGAGGTGTCAAAAATATGAGGAGGATGAAACAATCTGAAAAATAGGAGGAGCATTAAGCGGTGTTCAAAAACATGAAGAGCCTGAAAAGGTTAAAATATACGAAGAGCTTCAAAAGGTGTGAAAAATACGAGGAGCATGAAATGGTCTGAAAATTAGGAGGAGCATGAAGCGGTGTTCAAAAACATGAAAAGCCTGAAAAGGTGTGAAATATATGAAGAGCTTAAAAAGCTGTCAAAAATATGAGGAGCATGAAATGGTCTGAAAAATAGGAGAAGCATGAAACGGTGTTGAGAAACATGAAGAGCCTGAAAAGGTGTGAAAAATATGAAGAGCATGAAAAGGTGTGAAAAATATGCGGAGCATGAAACTGTGTTCAAAAACATGAAGAGCCTGAAAAGCTGTGAAAAATATGAAAAGCTTCAAAATGTGTCAAAAATATGATGAGCAAAAAACGGTCTGAAAATTAGGAGGAGCATGAAGCCGTTTTCAAAAACTTGAAGAGCCTGAAATGATGTGAAAAATATGAAGAGCTTCAAAAGGTGTCAAAGATATGAGGAGCATGAAACGGTCTGAAAAATAGGAGGAGCATGATACGGCGTTGAAAAACATAAAGAGCCTGAAAAGTTGTGAAAAATATGAAGAGCTTCAAAATGTGTCAAAAAAATGACGAGCATGATATGGTATGAAAAATAGGAGGAGCATGTAACGGTGTTTCAAAAGCATGAAGAGCCTGAAAGTTATGAAAAATATGCAGAGCTTCAAAACGTCTCAAAAACATGAGGAGCATGAAACGGTCTGAAAAATAGGAGGAGCATGAAACGGTGTTCAAAAACATGAAGAGCCTGAAAAGGTGTGAAAAATATGAAGAGCTTCAAAAGGTGTCAAAAATATGAGGACCATGAAACGGTCTGAAAAATAGGAGGAGCATGAAGCGGTGTTGAAAAACATGAAGAGCCTGAAAAGGTGTGAAATATATGAAGAGCTTCAAAAGTTGTAAAAAATATGAGGAGTTTGAAACGGTCTGAAAAATAAGAGGATCTGGTTTCCTCAGTGTGTATGCCCAGAAGTGGAATTGCTGGGTCATATGGCAGTTCTATTTCCAGTTTTTTAAGAAATCTCTACACCGTTTTCCATATCGGCTGTACTAGTGTGCATTCCCACCAACAGTATAAGAGGGTTCCCTTTTCTCCACTCCCTCTCCAGCATTTATTGCTTGTAGACTTTTGGATAGCAGCCATCCTGACTGGCATGTAATGGTACCTCATTGTGGTTTTGATTTGCATTTCTCTAATAATGAGTGATGTTGAGCATCTTTTCATGTGTTTGTTATCCATCTGTATGTCTTCTTTGGAGAAATGTCTGTTTAGTTCTTTGGCTCATTTTGTATTGGGTCATTTATTTTTCTGGAATTGAGCTGCAGGATTTGCTTGTGTATTTTTGAGATTAATCCTTTGTCTATTTCTTCATTTGCTATTATTTTCTCCCAATCTGAGGGCTGTCTTTTCACCTTACTTATAGTTTCCTTTGTAGTGCAAAAGCTTTTAAGTTTCATTAGGTCCCATTTGTTTAGTTTTGCTTTTATTTCCAATATTCTGGGAGGTGGGTCATAGAGGATCTTGCTTTGATTTATGTCGGAGAGTGTATTGCCTATCTTCTCCTCTAGGAGTTTTATAGTTTCTGGTCTTACATTTAGATCTTTAATCCATTTTGAGTTTATTTTTGTGTATGGTGTTAGAAAGTGTTCTATTTTCATTCTTTTACAAGTGGTTGACCAGTTTTCCCAGCACCACTTGTTAAAGAGGTTGTCTTTTTTCCATTGCATATCCTTGCCTCCTTTGTCAAAGATAAGGTGTCCATAGGTTCGTCTGAAAGAGACACGTGCACCCCAATGTTCATCGCAGCACTGTTTATAATAGCCAGGACATGGAAGCAACCTAGATGCCCGTCAGCAGATGAATGGATAAGAAAGCTGTGGTACATATACACCATGGAATATTACTCAGCCATTAAAAAGAATTCATTTGAATCAGTCCTAATGAGATGGATGAAGCTGGAGCCCATTATACAGAGTGAAGTAAGCCAGAAAGATAAAGAACATTACAGCATACTGACACATGTATATGGAATTTAGAAAGGTGACAACGATAACCCTATATGCAGAACAGAAAAAGAGACACAGAAATACAGAACAGACTTTTAAACTTTCTGGGAGAATGTGAGGGTGGGATATTTCAAAAGAACAGCATGTATGCTATCTATGGTGAAACAGATCACCAGCCCAGGTAGGATGCACGAGACAAGTGCTCCAGCTTGGTGCACTGGGAAGACCCAGAGGAATCGAGTGGAGAGGGAGGTGGGAGGGGGAATCGGGACTGTGAATACATGTAAATCCATGGCTGATTCATATCAAGGTATGACAAAACCCACTGGAAAAAAAAAATAAAAATAATAAAAAAAAAATAAAAAAATAACAATAAAAAAAAAAAATAAGAGGAGCCTGAAATGGTCTGAAAAATAGGAGGAGCACGAAGTGGTGTTGAAAAACGTGAAGAGCCTGAAAAGGTGTGAAAAATATGAAGAACTTCAAAAGGTGTCAAAAATATGAGCAGCATGAAACAGTCTGAAAAAAAGGAGGAACATGAAACGGTGTTCAAAAACATGAAGAGCCTGGAGAAGTGTGAAAAATAAGAAGAGCTTCAAAAGTTGTCAAAAATATGAGGAGCATGAAACGGTCTGAAAAAAAGGAGGAGCATGAAGCGGTGTTGAAAAACATGAAGAGCCTGAAAAGGTGTGAATAATATGAAGAGCTTCAAAAGGTGTCAAAAATATGAGGAGCATGAAACCGTCTGAAAAATAGTAGGAGCATGAAGCGGTGTTGAAAACATGAAGAGCCTGAAAAGGTGTGAAAAATATGAAGAGGTTCAAAAGGTGTCAAAAATATGAGGAGCATGAAACGGTCTGAAAAATAGGAGGAGCATGAAACGGTCTGAAAAATAGGAGGAGCATGAAGCGGTGTTCAAAAACATGAAGAGCCTGAAAAGGTGTGAAATATATTAAGAGCCTCAAAGGTGTCAAAAATATGAGGAGCAAGAAACGGTCTGAAAAATAGGAGGAGCTTAAGCGGGTTGAAAAATATGAAGAGCCTGAAAAGATGTGAAAAATATGAAGAGCTTCAAAAGTTGTCAAATATATGAGGAGCATGAAACGGTCTGAAAAATTGGAGAAGCATGAAGTGGTGTTCAAAAAAATGAAGAGCCTGAAAAGGTGCGTAAAATATGAAGAGCTTCAAAAGGTGTCAAAAATATGAGGACCATGAAACGGTCTGAAAAATATGAGGAGCAAGAAACTGTTTTCAAAAACATGAAGAGCCTCAAAAGGTGTGAAAAGTATGAAGAGCTTCAAACTGTGTCAAAAATATGATGAGCATGAAACGGTCTGATAAATAGGAGGAGCATGAAGTGGTGTTGAAAAACATGAAGAGCCTGAAAAAGGTGTGAAACATATGAGGAGCATGAAACGGTCTGAAAAATAGGAGGCGCATGAGGCGGTGTTGAAATACATGAAAAGCCTGAAATGGTGTGAAAAATATGAAGAGCTTCAAAGGATGTCAAAAATATGAGGAGCATGAAAATGTCTGAAAAATAGGAAGAGAATGAAGCGGTGTAGAAAAACATGAAAAGCCTGAAAAGGTGTGAAAAATATAAAGAGCTTCAAAAGGTGTGAAAAAGATGAGGAGCACGAAACGGTCTGAAATAAAGGAGGAGAATGAAGTAGTGTTGAAAAACATGAAAAGCCTGAAAAGGTGTGAAAAATATGAAGAGCTTCAAAAGGTGACAAAAATATGAGGAGCATGAAAAGCTCTTAAAAATAGGAGTAGCATGAAGTGGTGTAGAAAAACATGAAGACCCTGAAAAAATGTGAAAAATATGAAGAGCTTCAAAAGGTGTCAAAAATATGAGGTGCTTGAAACGGTCTGAAATATAGGAGGAGCGTGAAAAGGTGTTAAAACATGAAGAGCTTAAAAAGGTGTGAAACATATGAGGAGCATGAAAAGGTCTGAAAATAGTAGGAGCATGAAGCGGTGTTGAAAAACATGAAAAGCCTGAAAAGGTGTGAAAAATATGAAGAGCTTCAAAAGGTGACAAAAATATGAGGATCATGAAAAGCTCTTAAAAATAGGAGGAGCATGAAGTGGTGTAGAAACACATGAAGAGCCTGAAATGGTGTGAAATCTATGGAGAGCTTCAAAAGGAGTCAAAAATATGAGGAGCATGAAACGGTCTCAAATAAAGGAGGAGCATGAAGTTGTGTTGAAAAATTTGAAGAGCCTGAAAAGGTGTGAAAAATATGAAGAGCTTCAAAAGGTGTCAAAAATATGAGGAGCATGAAACGGTCTGAAAAATAGGAGGAGCATTAATCGGTGTTCAAAAATATGAAGAGCCTGGAAAGCTGTGAAAAATATGAAGAGCTTCAAAAGGTGTCAAAAATATGAGGAGCATGAAACGATCTGAAAAATAGGAGGAGCATGAAGTGGTGTTGAAATACATGAAGAGCCTGAAAAAGGTGTGAAACATATGAGGAGCCTGAAACGGTCTGAAAGAGAGGAGGAGCATGAATCGGTGTTGAAAATCATGAAGAGCCTGAAAAAGTGTGAAGAATAAGAAGAGCTTCAAAAGGTGTCAAAAATATGAGGAGCATGAAACGATCTGAAAATTAGGAGGAGCATGAAAACGTGTTGAAAAATATGAAGACCATGAAAGGGTGTGAAAAACATGAAGAGCTTCAAAAGGTGTCAAAAATATGAGGAGCATGAAACGGTCTGAAAAATAGGAGGAACATGAAACGGTTTGACAAATAGGAGGAGCATGAAACGGTGTTGAAAAACATGAAGAACCTGAAAGGTGTCGAAAATATGAAGAGCTTCAAAATGTGTCAAAAATTTGAGGAGCATGAAACGGTTTGAAAAATAGGAGGAGCATGAAACGGTGTTGAAAAACATGAAGAACCTGAAAGGTGTCGAAAATATGAAGAGCTTCAAAATGTGTCAAAAATATGAGGAGCATGAAACGATCTGAATAATCGGAGGAGCATGAAAGCGTGTTGAAAAACATGAAGAGCACGGAAAGGTGTGAAAAATATGAAGAGCTTCAAAAGGTGTCAAAAATATGAGGACCACTAAACGGTTTGAAAAATAGGAGGAGCATGAAGTTGTGTTGAAAAACATGAAGAGCCTGAAATGGTGTGAAATATATGAAGAGCTTCAAAAGGTGTAAAAATTATGAGGAGTTTGAAACGGTCTGAAAAATAAAAGGATCTGGTTTCCTCAGTGTGTAGGCCCAGAAGTGGAATTGCTGGGTCATATGGCAGTTCTATTTCCAGTTTTTTAAGAAATCTCTACACCGTTTTCCATAGCGGCTGTACTAGTGTGCATTCCCACCAACAGTATAAGAGGGTTCCCTTTTCTCCACTCCCTCTCCAGCATTTATTGCTTGTAGACTTTTGGATAGCAGCCATCCTGACTGGCATGTAATGGTACCTCATTGTGGTTTTGATTTGCATTTCTCTAATAATGAGTGATGTTGAGCATCTTTTCATGTGTTTGTTATCCATCTGTATGTCTTCTTTGGAGAAATGTCTGTTTAGTTCTTTGGCTCATTTTGTATTGGGTCATTTATTTTTCTGGAATTGAGCTGCAGGATTTGCTTGTATATTTTTGAGATTAATCCTTTGTCTGTTTCTTCATTTGCTATTATTTTCTCCCAATCTGAGGGCTGTCTTTTCACCTTACTTATAGTTTCCTTTGTAGTGCAAAAGCTTTTAAGTTTCATTAGGTCCCATTTGTTTAGTTTTGCTTTTATTTCCAATATTCTGGGAGGTGGGTCATAGAGGATCTTGCTTTGATTTATGTCAGAGAGTGTTTTGCCTATCTTCTCCTCTAGGAGTTTTATAGTTTCTGGTCTTACATTTAGATCTTTAATCCATTTTGAGTTTATTTTTGTGTATGGTGTTAGAAAGTGTTCTATTTTCATTCTTTTACAAGTGGTTGACCAGTTTTCCCAGCACCACTTGTTAAAGAGGTTGTCTTTTTTCCATTGTATATCCTTGCCTCCTTTGTCAAAGATAAGGTGTCCATAGGTTCGTCTGAAAGAGACACGTGCACCCCAATGTTCATCGCAGCACTGTTTATAATAGCCAGGACATGGAAGCAACCTAGATGCCGGTCAGCAGATGAATGGATAAGAAAGCTGTGGTACATATACACCATGGAATATTACTCAGCCATTAAAAAGAATTCATTTGAATCAGGCCTAATGAGATGGATGAAGCTGGAGCCCATTATACAGAGTGAAGTAAGCCAGAAAGATAAAGAACATTACAGCATACTGACACATGTATATGGAATTTAGAAAGGTGACAACGATAACCCTATATGCAGAACAGAAAAAGAGACACAGAAATACAGAACAGACTTTTAAACTTTGTGGGAGAATGTGAGGGTGGGATATTTCAAAAGAACAGCATGTATGCTATCTATGGTGAAACAGATCACCAGCCCAGGTAGGATGCACGAGACAAGTGCTCCGGCTTGGTGCACTGGGAAGACCCAGAGGAATCGGGTGGAGAGGGAGGTGGGAGGGGGAATCGGGACTGTGAATACATGTAAATCCATGGCTGATTCATATCAATGTATGACAAAACCGACTGGGAAAAAAAATGAAAATAATAAAAAAAAAAATAAAAAAAATAACAATAAAAAAAAATAAGAGGAGCATGAAACGGTGTTCAAAAACATGAAGAGCCTGAAAAGGTCTGTAAATTATGAAGAGCTTCAAAAGGTGTCAAATATATGAGGAGCATAAAACGGTTTGAAAAAAAGGAGGAGCATGAAATGGTGTTGAAAAACATGAAGAGCCTAAAAAGGTGTGAAAAATATGAAGAGCTTCAAAAGGTTTCAAAAATATGAGAGGCATGAATGGTCTGAAATGTAGGGGGAGCATGAAGCGGTGTAGAAAAACATGAATATCCTGAAAAGGTGTGGAAATTATGAAGAGCTTCAAAAGGTGTCAAATATATGAGGAGCATAAAACGGTCTGAAAAAAAGGAGGAACATGAAATGGTGTTGAAAAACAGAAGAGCCTGAAAAGGTGTGATAAATATGAAGAGCTTCAAAACGTGTCAAAAAGATGAGGAGCATGAAACGGTCTGAAAAATAGGAGGAGCATGAAGCGGTGTTGAAAAATATGAAGAGCCTGAAAAGGTGTGAAAAATCTGAAGAGCTTCAAAAGGTGTCAAATATATGAGGAGCATGAAACGGTGTGAAAATTAGGAGGAGCATGAAGTGGTGTTGAAAATCATGAAGAGCCTGTAAGGTGTGAAAAATATGAAGAACTTCAAAAGGTGTCAAAAATATAAGGAGCATGAAACGGACTGAAAAATAGGAGGAGCATGAAGTGGTGTTGAAAAACGTGAAGAGCCTGAAAAGGTGTGAAAAATATGAAGAACTTCAAAAGGTGTCAAAAATATGAGCAGCATGAAACGGTCTGAAAAACAGGAGGAGCATGAAACGGTGTTCAAAAACATGAAGAGCCTGGAGAAGTGTGAAAAATATGAAGAGCTACAAAAGGCGTCAAAAATATGAGGAGCATGACACGGTCTGAAAAAAAGGAGGAGCATGAAGCGGTGTTGAAAAACATGAAGAGCCTGAAAAGGTGTGAATAATATGAAGAGCTTCAAAAGGTGTCAAAAATATGAGGAGCATGAAACCGTCTGAAAAATAGTAGGAGCATGAAGCAGTGTTGAAAACATGAAGAGCCTGAAAAGGTGTGAAAAATATGAAGAGGTTCAAAAGGTGTCAAAAATATGAGGAGCATGAAACGGTCTGAAAAATAGGAGGAGCATGAATCGGTGTTCAAAAACATGAAGAGCCAGAAAAGGTGTGAAATATATGAAGAGCCTCAAAGGTGTCAAAAATATGAGGAGCAAGAAACGCTCTGAAAAATAGGAGGAGCTTAAGCGGGTTGAAAAATATGAAGAGCCTGAAAAGATGTGAAAAATATGAAGAGCTTCAAAAGGTGTCATATATATGAGGAGCATGAAACGGTCTGAAAAATTGGAGAAGCATGAAGTGGTGTTGAAAAATATGAAGAGCCTGAAAAGGTGCGAAAAATATGAAGAGCTTCAAATGGTGTCAAAAATATAAGGAGCATTAAACGGTCTGAAATATAGGAGGAGCATGAAAAGGTGTTAAAAAACATGAAGAGCTTCAAAAGGTGTGAAACATATGAGGAGCATGAAACGGTCTGAAAAATAGGATGATCATGAAACGGTGTTCAAAAACATGAAGAGCCTGGAAAGGTGTGAAAAATATGAAGAGCTTCAAAAAGTGTCAAAAATATGAGGAGCATGAAACGGTCTGAAAAATAGGAGGAGCATGAAGTGGTGTTGAGAAACATGAAGAGCCTGAAAAAGTTGTGAAACATATGAGGAGAATGAAACGGTCTGAAAAATAGGAGGAGCATGAAGTGGTGTAGAAAAACATGAAGACCCTGAAAAAGTGTGAAAAATATGAAGAGCTTCAAAAGGTGTCAAAAATATGAGGACCATGAAACGGTCTGAAAAATATGATGAGCAAGAAACTGTTTTCAAAAACATGAAGAGCCTCAAAAGGTGTGAAAAGTAGGAAGAGCTTCAAACTGTGTCAAAAATATGATGAGCATGATACGGTCTGAAAATTAGGAGGAGCATGAAGTGGTGTTGAAAAACATGAAGAGCCTGAAAAAGGTGTGAAACATATGAGGAGCATGAAACGGTCTGAAAAATAGGAGGCGCATGAGACGGTGTTGAAATACCTGAAAAGCCTGAAAAGGTGTGAAAAATATGAAGAGCTTCAAAGGATGTCAAAAGTATGAGGAGCATGAAAATGTCTGAAAAATAGGAAGAGAATGAAGCGGTGTAGAAAAACATGAAAAGCCTGAAAAGGTGTGAAAAATATGAAGAACTTCAAAAGGTGTCAAAAATATGAGGAGCATGAAACGGTCTGAAAAATAGGAGGAGCATGAAGTGGTGTTGAGAAACATGAAGAGCCTGAAAAAGTTGTGAAACATATGAGGAGAATGAAACGGTCTGAAAAATAGGAGGAGCATGAAGTGGTGTAGAAAAATATGAAGACCCTGAAAAAATGTGAAAAATATGAAGAGCTTCAAAAGGTGTCAAAAATATGAGGAGCTTGAAACTGTCTGAAATATAGGAGGAGCGTGAAAAGGTGTTAAAAAACATGAAGAGCTTCAAAAGGTGTCAAAAATATGAGGAGCAAGAAACGGTCTGAAAAATAGGAGGAACATGAAACGGTTTGACAAATAGGAGGAGCATGAAACGGTGTTGAAAAACATGAAGAACCTGAAAGGTGTCGAATATATGAAGAGCTTCAAAATGTGTTAAAAATATGAGGAGCATGAAACGGTTTGAAAAATAGGAGGAGCATGAAACGGTGTTGAAAAACATGAAGAACCTGAAAGGTGTCGAAAATATGAAGAGCTTCAAAATGTGTCAAAAATATGAGGAGCATGAAACGATCTGAATAATCGGAGGAGCATGAAAGCGTGTTGAAAAACATGAAGAGCACGGAAAGGTGTGAAAAATATGAAGAGCTTCAAAAGGTGTCAAAAATATGAGGACCATGAAACGGTCTGAAAAATAGGAGGAGCATGAAGCGGTGTTGAAAAACATGAAGAGCCTGAAAAGGTGTGAAATATATGAAGAGCTTCAAAAGGTGTAAAAAATATGAGGAGTTTGAAACGGTCTGAAAAATAAGAGGATCTGGTTTCCTCAGTGTGTATGCCCAGAAGTGGAATTGCTGGGTCATATGGCAGTTCTATTTCCAGTTTTTTAAGAAATCTCTACACCGTTTTCCATAGCGGCTGTACTAGTGTGCATTCCCACCAACAGTATAAGAGGGTTCCCTTTTCTCCACTCCCTCTCCAGCATTTATTGCTTGTAGACTTTTGGATAGCAGCCATCCTGACTGGCATGTAATGGTACCTCATTGTGGTTTTGATTTGCATTTCTCTAATAATGAGTGATGTTGAGCATCTTTTCATGTGTTTGTTATCCATCTGTATGTCTTCTTTGGAGAAATGTCTGTTTAGTTCTTTGGCTCATTTTGTATTGGGTCATTTATTTTTCTGGAATTGAGCTGCAGGATTTGCTTGTATATTTTTGAGATTAATCCTTTGTCTGTTTCTTCATTTGCTATTATTTTCTCCCAATCTGAGGGCTGTCTTTTCACCTTACTTATAGTTTCCTTTGTAGTGCAAAAGCTTTTAAGTTTCATTAGGTCCCATTTGTTTAGTTTTGCTTTTATTTCCAATATTCTGGGAGGTGGGTCATAGAGGATCTTGCTTTGATTTATGTCGGAGAGTGTTTTGCCTATCTTCTCCTCTAGGAGTTTTATAGTTTCTGGTCTTACATTTAGATCTTTAATCCATTTTGAGTTTATTTTTGTGTATGGTGTTAGAAAGTGTTCTATTTTCATTCTTTTACAAGTGGTTGACCAGTTTTCCCAGCACCACTTGTTAAAGAGGTTGTCTTTTTTCCATTGTATATCCTTGCCTCCTTTGTCAAAGATAAGGTGTCCATAGGTTCTTCTGAAAGAGACACGTGCACCCCAATGTTCATCGCAGCACTATTTATAATAGCCAGGACATGGAAGCAACCTAGATGCCCGTCAGCAGATGAATGGATAAGAAAGCTGTGGTACATATACACCATGGAATATTACTCAGCCATTAAAAAGAATTCATTTGAATCAGGCCTAATGAGATGGATGAAGCTGGAGCCCATTATACAGAGTGAAGTAAGCCAGAAAGATAAAGAACATTACAGCATACTGACACATGTATATGGAATTTAGAAAGGTGACAACGATAACCCTATATGCAGAACAGAAAAATAGACACAGAAATACAGAACAGACTTTTGAACTTTGTGGGAGAATGTGAGGGTGGGATATTTCAAAAGAACAGTATGTATGCTGTCTATGGTGAAACAGATCACCAGCCCAGGTAGGATGCACGAGACAAGTGCTCCAGCTTGGTGCACTGGGAAGACCCAGAGGAATTGGGTGGAGAGGGAGGTGGGAGGGGGAATCGGGAATGGGAATACATGTAAATCCATGGCTGATTCATATCAATGTATGCCAAAACCGACTGGGAAAAAAAATGAAAATAATAAAAAAAAATAAAAAAAATAACAATAAAAAAAATAAGAGGAGCATGAAGTGGTGTTGAAAAACGTGAAGAGCCTGAAAAGGTGTGTAAATTATGAAGAGCTTCAACAGGTGTCAAATATATGAGGAGCATAAAACGGTTTGAAAAAAAGGAGGAGCATGAAATGGTGTTGAAAAACATGAAGAGCCTAAAAAGGTGTGAAAAATATGAAGAGCTTCAAAAGGTTTCAAAAATATGAGAGGCATGAACGGTCTGAAATGTAGGGGGAGCATGAAGCGGTGTAGAAAAACATGAAGAGCCTGAAAAGGTGTGGAAATTATGAAGAGCTTCAAAAGGTGTCAAATATATGAGGTGCATAAAACGGTCTGAAAAAAAGGAGGAGCATGAAATGGTGTTGAAAAACATGAAGAGCCTGAAAAGGTGTGATAAATATGAAGAGTTTCAAAACGTGTCAAAAAGATGAGGAGCATGAAACGGTCTGAAAAATAGGAGGAGCATGAAGCGGTGTTGAAAAATATGAAGAGCCTGAAAAGGTGTGAAAAATCTGAAGAGCTTCAAAAGGTGTCAAATATATGAGGAGCATGAAACGGTGTGAAAATTAGGAGGAGCATGAAGTGGTGTTGAAAATCATGAAGAGCCTGTAAGGTGTGAAAAATATGAAGAACTTCAAAAGGTGTCAAAAATATAAGGAGCATGAAACGGACTGAAAAATAGGAGGAGCATGAAACGGTGTTCAAAACATGAAGAGCCTGAAATGTTTTGAAAAATGTGAAGAGCTTCAAAAGGTGTCAATAATATGAGGAGCATGAAACGGTCTGAAAAATATGAGGAGCATGAAACGGTGTTCAAAAACATGAAAACCCTGAAAAGGTGTGAAATATATGAAGAGCTTCAAAAGATGTCAAAAATAGGAGGAGCATGAAGCGGTGTAGAAAAACATGAAGAGCCTGAAAAGGTGTGAAAAATATAAAGAGCTTCAAAAGTTGTCAAAAATATGAGGAGCATGACACGGTCAGAAATATAGGAGGAGCATGAAGTGGTGTTGAAAACATGAAGAACCTGAAAAGTTGTGAAAAATATGAAGAGCTTCAAAAGGTGTCAAATATATGAGGAGCATGAAACGGTCTGAAAATTAGGAGGAGGATGAAACGGTGTTCAAAACATGAAGAGCCTGAAATGTTTTGAAAAATGTGAAGAGCTTGAAAAGGTGTCAAAAATATGAGGGGCATGAAACTGTCTGAAAAATAGGAGGAGCATGAGACGTTGTTCAAAAACATGAAGAGCCTGAAAAGGTTTGAAAAATGTGAAGAGCTTGAAAAGGTGTCAAAAATATGAGGGGCATGAAACGGTCTGAAAAAGAGGATGAGCAAGAAACGGTGTTGAAAAACATGAAGAGCCTGAAAATGTGTGAAAAATATGAAGAGCTTCAAAAGGACTCAAAATATCAGGCGCATGAAGCGGTCTGAAAAATAGGAGGAGCATGAAACTGTGTTGAAAACATGAAGAGCCTGAATAGTTGTTAGAAATATGACGAGCTTCAAAAGATATCCAAAATATGAGGCGCATGAAACGGTCTGAAAAATATGAGGAGAATAAAGCGGTGTTGAAAAACATGAAGAGCCTGAAAAGCTGTGAAAAATATGAAGAGCTTCAAAAGGTGTCAAAAATATGAGGAGCATGAAACGGTCTGAAAAATAGGAGGAGCAGAAGCAAATTTGAAAAGCATGAAGAGCCTGAAAAGGTGTGATAATTATGAAGCGCTTCAAAAGGTGTCAAAATTATGGGGAGCATTAAACGGTCTGAAAAATAGGAGGAGCATGAAAACTTGTTGTAAAATATGAAGAGCCTGAAAAGGTGTGAAAAATATGAAGAGCTTCAAAATGTGTGAAAAATATGAGGAGCATGAAACGGTTTAAAAAATAGGAGGAGCATGAAATGGTGTTCAAAAACATGAAGAGCATGAAAAGGTGTGAAAAATATGAAGAGCTTCAAAAGGTGACAAAAACATGAGGACCATGAAACGGTCTGAAAAATAGGAGGAGCATGAAGCGGTGTTGAAAAACATGAAGAGCCTGAAAAGGTGTGAAAAATATGAAGAGCTTCAAAAGGTGTCAAAATTTGAGGAGCATGAAACGGTCTGAAAAAATGGAGGAGCATGAAACGGTGTTCAAAAACATGAGGAGCCTGAAAAATTGTGAAAAATATGAAGAGTTTCAAAAGGTGTCAAAAATATGAGGAGCATGAAACGGTCTGAAAAATATGAGGAGCATGAAACGGTGTTCAAAAACATGAAAACCCTGAAAAGGTGTGAAATATATGAAGAGCTTCAAAAGGTGTCAATAATATGAGGAGCATGAAACGGTCTGAAAAATATGAGGAGCATGAAACGGTGTTCAAAAACATGAAAACCCTGAAAAGGTGTGAAATATATGAAGAGCTTCAAAAGATGTCAAAAATAGGAGGAGCATGAAGCGGTGTAGAAAAACATGAAGAGCCTGAAAAGGTGTGAAAAATATGAAGAGCTTCAAAAGTTGTCAAAAATATGAGGAGCATGACACGGTCAGAAATATAGGAGGAGCATGAAGTGGTGTTGAAAACATGAAGAACCTGAAAAGTTGTGAAAAATATGAAGAGCTTCAAAAGGTGTCAAATATATGAGGAGCATGAAACGGTCTGAAAATTAGGAGGAGGATGAAACGGTGTTCAAAACATGAAGAGCCTGAAATGTTTTGAAAAATGTGAAGAGCTTGAAAAGGTGTCAAAAATATGAGGGGCATGAAACTGTCTGAAAAATAGGAGGAGCATGAGACGTTGTTCAAAATCATGAAGAGCCTGAAAAGGTTTGAAAAATGTGAAGAGCTTGAAAAGGTGTCAAAAATATGAGGGGCATGAAACGGTCTGAAAAAGAGGATGAGCAAGAAACGGTGTTGAAAAACATGAAGAGCCTGAAAATGTGTGAAAAATATGAAGAGCTTCAAAAGGACTCAAAATATCAGGCGCATGAAGCGGTCTGAAAAATAGGAGGAGCATGAAACTGTGTTGAAAACATGAAGAGCCTGAATAGTTGTTAGAAATATGACGAGCTTCAAAAGATATCCAAAATATGAGGCGCATGAAACGGTCTGAAAAATATGAGGAGAATAAAGCGGTGTTGAAAAACATGAAGAGCCTGAAAAGCTGTGAAAAATATGAAGAGCTTCAAAAGGTGTCAAAAATATGAGGAGCATGAAACGGTCTGAAAAATAGGAGGAGCAGAAGCAAATTTGAAAAGCATGAAGAGCCTGAAAAGGTGTGATAATTATGAAGCGCTTCAAAAGGTGTCAAAATTATGGGGAGCATTAAACGGTCTGAAAAATAGGAGGAGCATGAAAACTTGTTGTAAAATATGAAGAGCCTGAAAAGGTGTGAAAAATATGAAGAGCTTCAAAATGTGTGAAAAATATGAGGAGCATGAAACGGTTTAAAAAATAGGAGGAGCATGAAATGGTGTTCAAAAACATGAAGAGCATGAAAAGGTGTGAAAAATATGAAGAGCTTCAAAAGGTGACAAAAACATGAGGACCATGAAACGGTCTGAAAAATAGGAGGAGCATGAAGCGGTGTTGAAAAACATGAAGAGCCTGAAAAGGTGTGAAATATATGAAGAGCTTCAAAAGGTGTAAAAAATATGAGGAGCTTGAAACGGTCTGAAAAATAAGAGGATCTGGTTTCCTCAGTGTGTATGCCCAGAAGTGGGATTGCTGGGTCATATGGCAGTTCTATTTCCAGTTTTTTAAGAAATCTCCACACTGTTTTCCATAGCGGCTGTACTAGTGTGCATTCCCACCAACAGTATAAGAGGGTTCCCTTTTCTCCACACCACCTCCAGCATTTATTGCTTGTAGACTTCTGGATAGCAGCCATCCTGACTGGCATATAATGGTACCTCATTGTGGTTTTGATTTGCATTTCTCTAATAATGAGTGATGTTGAGCATCTTTTCATGTGTTTGTTATCCATCTGTATGTCTTCTTTGGAGAAATGTCTGTTTAGTTCTTTGGCTCATTTTGTATTGGGTCATTTATTTTTCTGGAATTGAGCTGCAGGATTTGCTTGTATATTTTTGAGATTAATCCTTTGTCTGTTTCTTCATTTGCTATTATTTTCTCCCAATCTGAGGGCTGTCTTTTCACCTTACTTATAGTTTCCTTTGTAGTGCAAAAGCTTTTAAGTTTCATTAGGTCCCATTTGTTTAGTTTTGCTTTTATTTCCAATATTCTGGGAGGTGGGTCATAGAGGATCTTGCTTTGATTTATGTCGGAGAGTGTATTGCCTATCTTCTCCTCTAGGAGTTTTATAGTTTCTGGTCTTACATTTAGATCTTTAATCCATTTTGAGTTTATTTTTGTGTATGGTGTTAGAAAGTGTTCTATTTTCATTCTTTTACAAGTGGTTGACCAGTTTTCCCAGCACCACTTGTTAAAGAGGTTGTCTTTTTTCCATTGTATATCCTTGCCTCCTTTGTCAAAGATAAGGTGTCCATAGGTTCGTCTGAAAGAGACACGTGCACCCCAATGTTCATCGCAGCACTATTTATAATAGCCAGGACATGGAAGCAACCTAGATGCCCGTCAGCAGATGAATGGATAAGAAAGCTGTGGTACATATACACCATGGAATATTACTCAGCCATTAAAAAATTCACTTGAATCAGGCCTAATGAGATGGATGAAGCTGGAGCCCATTATACAGAGTGAAGTAAGCCAGAAAGATAAAGAACATTAGAGCATGCTGACACATGTATATGGAATTTAGAAAGGTGATAACGATAACCCTATATGCAGAACAGAAAAATAGACACAGAAATACAGAACAGACTTTTGAACTTTGTGGGAGAATGTGAGGGTGGGATATTTCAAATGAACAGCATGTATGCTATCTATGGTGAAACAGATCACCAGCCCAGGTAGGATGCACGAGACAAGTGCTCCGGCTTGGTGCACTGGGAAGACGGAGAGGAATCGGGTGGAGAGGGAGGTGGGAGGGGGGATTGGAATTGGGAATACATGTAAATCCATGGCTGATTCATATCAATGTATGACAAAACCGACTGGGAAAGAAAAAATAAAAATAATTAAAAAAAATTAAAAAAAAAAACAATAAAAAAAAAATAAGAGGAGCATGAAATGGTGTTCAAAAACATGAAGAGCCTGAAGAGGTGTGGAAATTATGAAGAGCTTCAAAAGGTGTCAAATATATGAGGAGCATAAAACGGTTTGAAAAAAAGGAGGAGCATGAAATGGTGTTGAAAAACATGAAGAGCCTAAAAAGGTGTGAAAAATATGAAGAGCTTCAAAAGGTTTCAAAAATATGAGAGGCATGAACGGTCTGAAATGTAGGGGGAGCATGAAGCGGTGTAGAAAAACATGAAGATCCTGAAAAGGTGTGGAAATTATGAAGAGCTTCAAAAGGTGTCAAATATATGAGGAGCATAAAACGGTCTGAAAAAAAGGAGGAGCATGAAATTGTGTTGAAAAACATGAAGAGCCTGAAAAGGTGTGATAAATATGAAGAGTTTCAAAACGTGTCAAAAAGATGAGGAGCATGAAACGGTCTGAAAAACAGGAGGAGCATGAAATGGTGTTCAAAAACATGAAGAGCCTGGAGAAGTGTGAAAAATATGAAGAGCTTCAAAAGGCGTCAAAAATATGAGGAGCATGAAACGGTCTGAAAAAAAGGAGGAGCATGAAGCGGTGTTGAAAAACATGAAGAGCCTGAAAAGGTTTGAATAATATGAAGAGCTTCAAAAGGTGTCAAAAATATGAGGAGCATGAAACCGTCTGAAAAATAGTAGGAGCATGAAGCGGTGTTGAAAACATGAAGAGCCTGAAAAGGTGTGAAAAATATGAAGAGGTTCAAAAGGTGTCAAAAATATGAGGACCATGAAACGGTCTGAAAAATAGGAGGAGCATGAAATGGTGTTCAAAAACATGAAGACCTGAAAAGGTGTGAAAAATATGAAGAGCTTCAAAAGGTGCCAAAAATATGAGGAGCATCAAACGGTCTGAAAAAAGGAGGAGCATGAATCGGTGTTGAAAAACATGAAGAGACTGAAAAGTTGTGAAAAATATGAAGAGCTTCAAAAGGTTTCAAAATATGAGAAGCATGAAACGGTCTGAAAAATAGGAGGAGCATGAAAAGTTCTGAAAAATAGGAGGAGCATGAAGCGGTGTTGAAAACATGAAGAGCCTGAAAAGGTGTGAAAAATATGAAGAGCTTTAAAGGTGTCAAAAATATGAGGAGCATGAAACGGTCTGAAAAATAGGAGGAGCATGAAGCGGTGTTGAAAAACATGAAGAGCCTGAAAAGGTGTGTAAAATATGAAGAGCTTCATTATATGTGAAAAACATGAAGAGCTTCAAAAGTTGTAAAAAATGAGATGAGCATGAAACGGTCTGACAAATAGGAGGAGCAATAAGCGGTGTTGAAAAATATGAAGAGCCTGAAAATGTGTAAAAAATATGAAGAGCTTCTAAATGTGTCAAAAATATGAAGAGCTTCAAAAGGTGTCAAAAATGAGATGAGCATTAAACGGTGTGAAAAAAATGAGGAGAATGAAGTGGTGTTGGAAATCATGAAGAGTCTGAAAAGGTGTGAAATATATGAGGAGCTTCAAAAGGTGTCAAAAATATGAGGGTCATGAAACGGTCGGAAAATTAGGAGGAGCATGAAGCGGTGTTGAAAAACATGAAGAGCCTGAAAAGTTGTCAAAAATATGAAGAGCCTCTAAAGGGGTCAAAAGTAGAGGAGCTTCAAAAGGTGTCAAAAATGAGATGAGCATGAAATGGTGTGAAAATAGGAGGAGCATGAAGCCGTTTTGAAAATCATGAAGAGCCTGAAAAGGTGTGAAAAATAAGAAAAGCTTCAAAAGTTGTCAAAAATATGAGGAGCATGAAACGGTCTGAAAAAGAGGAGGAGCATGAAGCGGTGTTGAAAACCATGAAGAGCCTGAAAATGTGTGAAAAATATGAAGAGCTTCTAAAGGAGTCAAATATATGAGGACCATGAAACGGTCTGAAAAATAGGAGGAGCATGAATTGGTGTTCAAAAACATGAAGAGCCTCAAAGGTGTCAAAAATATGAAGAGCTTCAAAAGGTGTGAAAAATAGGAGGAGCATGAAACGGACTGAAATATAGGAGGAGCATGAAGTGGTGTTCAAAAACATGAAGAGCCTCAAAGGTGTCAAAAATATGAAGAGCTTCAAAAGTTGTCAAAAATATGAGGAGCATGAAACGGTCTGAAAAATAGGACGAGCATGAAGTGTTTGTGAAAAACATGAAGAGCCTGAAAAGCTGTGCAAAATATGAAGAGCTTCAAAAGGTGTGAAATACATGAGGAGCATGAAACGGTCTGAAAAATAGGACGAGCATGAAGCGGTGTTCACAAACATGAAGAGCATGAAAAGGTGTGAAAAATATGAAGAGCTTCAAAATGTGTCAAATATATGAGGAGCATGAAATGGTCTGAAAAATAGGAGGAGCATGAAGCGGTGTGGAAAAACATGAAGAGCCTGAAAAGGTGTGAAAAATATGAAGAGCATCAAAAGGTGTCAAAATTATGAGGAGCATGAAAGGGTCTGAAAAATAGGAGGAGCATGAAGCGGTGTTGAAAAACATGAAGAGCCTGAAAAGGTGTGAAAAATATGAAGAGTTTCAAAATGGGTCAAGAATATGAGGATCATGAAACGGTCTGAAAAATAGGAGAAGCAAGAAGTGGTGTTGAAAAACATGAAGAGCCTGAAAACGTGTGAAAAATATGAAGAGCTTCAAAAGGTGTGAAAAATATGAAGAGTTTCAAAAGGTGATAAAAATGAGATGAGCATGAAACGGTCTGAAAAATATGAGGAGCATGAAGCGGTAATGGAAATCATGAAGAGTCTGAAAAGCAGTGAAATATATTAAGAGCTTCAAAAGGTGTCAAAAATATGAGGAGCATGAAACGGTCTGAAAAATAGGAGGAGCATGAAGCGATGTTGAAAAACATGAAGAACCTGAAAAGGTGTGAAAAATATGAAGAGCTTCAAAAGGTGTCAAAACTATGAGGAGTATGAAACGGTCTGAAAAATAGGAGGAGCATGAAAAGTTGTTCAAATGCATGACGAGCCTGAAAAGGTGTGAAAAATATGAAGAGCTTCAAAAGGTGTAAAATACATGAGGAACATGATACGGTCTGAAAAATAGGAGGAGCATGAAGCTCTGTTCAAAAAGATGAAGAGCCTGAAAAGTTGTGAAAAATATGAAAAGCTTCAAAAGTTGTCAAAAATATGAGGAGCATGAAACATTCTGAAAAATAGGAGGATGATGAAGTGGTGTTCAAAATCATGAAGAGGCTGAAAAGGTGTGAAAAATATGAAGAGCTTCAAAACGTGTGAAATACATGAGGAGCATGAAACGGTCTGAAAAATAGGAGGAACATCAAGCGGTGTTCAAAAACATGAAGAGCCTGAAAAGGTGTGAAAAATATGAAGAGCTTCAAAAGGTGTGAAAAATAGGAGGAGCATGGAACGGAAGACATATAGGAGGAGCATGAAGCGGTGTTCAAAAACATGAAGAGCCTGAAAAGGTGTGAAAAATATTAAGAGCTTCAAAAAATGTCAAAAATATGAGGAGCATTAAACGGTCTGAAAAAAGGGAGGAGCATGAAGCGGTGTTCAAAAACATGAAGAGCCTGAAAAGGTTTGAAAAATATGAAGAGCTTCAAAAGGTGTGAAAAATATGAAGACCTTCAAAAGGTGTCAAAAATTAGATTAGCATGAAAGGGTCTGAAAAATAGGAGGAGCATGAAGTGATGTTGAAAAACATGAAGAGCCAGAGAAGGTGTGAAATATATGAAGAGCTTCAAAAGGTGTGAAAAATATGAAGCGTTTCAAAAGGTGTCAAAAATGAGATGAGCATGAAACGATCTGAAAAACAGGAGGAGCATGAGGTGGTGTTCAAAAACCTGAAGAAACTGAAAAGGTGTGAAAAATATGAACAGCTTCCAAACGGGTCAAAAATATGAGGAGCATGAAACGGTCTGAAAAATTGAAGCAGCATGAAGCGGTTTTGAAATACATGAAGAGCCTGAAAACGTGTGAAAAATATGAAGAGCTTCAAAAGGTGTGAAAGATATGAAGAACTTCAAAAGGTGTGAAATACATGAGGAACATTAAATGGTCTGAAAAGTAGGAGGAGCATGAAGAGGTGTTGAAAAACATGAAGAGCCTGAGAAAGGTGTAAAAAATATGAAGAGCTTCAAAAGGTGTGAAAAATATGAGGTTCATGAAACGGTCTGAAAAATATGAGGAGCATGAAGCGGTCTGAAAAAGAGGAGGAGCATGAAGCGGTGTTGAAAAACATGAGGAGCCTGAAAAGGTGTGAAAAATATGAAGAGCTTCAAAAGGTGTGAAAAATATGAGGTGCATGACACGGTCTGAAAAATAGGAGGAGCATGAAACGGTGATCAAAAGCATGAAGATGCTGAAAATGTGTGAAAAATATGAAGAGCTTCAAAAGGTGTGAAATACATGAGGAGCATGAAACTCTGAAACAGAGGAGGAGCATGAAGCCGTGTTCAAAAACATGAAGAGCCTAAAAAGTTGTGAAAAATATGAAAAGCTTCAAAAGGTGTCAAAAATGAGATGAGCATGAAACGGTCTGTAAAATAGGAGGATCATGAAACGGTGTTGAAAAACATGAAGAGCCTGAAAAGGTGTGAAAAATATGAAGAGCTTCAAAAGGCTTCAAAAATATGAGGAGAATGAAACGGTCTGAAAAATAGGAGGAGCATGAAGTGGTGTAGAAAAACATGAAGACCCTGATAAATGTGAAAAATATGAAGAGCTTCAAAAGGTGTCAAAAATATGAGGAGCTTGAAACGTTCTGAAATATAGGAGGAGCGTGAAAGGTGTTAAAAAACATGAAGAGCTTAAAAAGGTGTGAAACATATGAGGAGCATGAAAAGGTCTGAAAAATAGTAGGAGCATGAAGCGGTGTTGAAAAACATGAAAAGCCTGAAAAGGTGTGAAATATATGAAGAGCTTCAAAAGGTGACAAAAATATGAGGAGCATGAATAGCTCTGAAAAATAGGAGGAGAAAGAAGCGGTGTAGAAAAACATGAAGAGCCTGAAAAGGTGTGAAATCTATGGAGAGCTTCAAAAGGTGTCAAAAATATGAGGAGCATGAAACGGTCTCAAATAAAGGAGGAGCATGAAGTTGTGTTGAAAAATATGTAGAGCCTGAAAAGGTGTGAAAAATATGAAGAGCTTCAAAAGGTGTCAAAAATATGAGGAGCAAGAAACGGTCTGAAAAATAGGAGGAGCATTAATCGGTGTTCAAAAATATGAAGAGCCTGGAAAGCTGTGAAAAATATGAAGAGCTTCAAAAGGTGTCAAAAATATGAGGAGCAAGAAACGGTCTGAAAAATAGGAGGAGCATTAATCGGTGTTCAAAAATATGAAGAGCCTGGAAAGGTGTGAAAAATATGAAGAGCTTCAAAAGGTGTCAAAAATATGAGGAGCATGAAACCGTCTGAAAAATAGGAGGAGCATGAAACCTTGTTGAAAAATATGAAGAGCCTGAAAAGGTGTGAAAAATATGAAGAGCTTCAAAAGGTGTCAAAATATGAGGAGCATGAAACGGTCTGAAAAAATGGAGGAGCATGAAACGGTGTTCAAAAACATGAGGAGCCTGAAAAATTGTGAAAAATATGAAGAGTTTCAAAAGGTGTCAAAAATATGAGGAGCATGAAACGGTCTGAAAAATATGAGGAGCATGAAACGGTGTTCAAAAACATGAAAACCCTGAAAAGGTGTGAAATATATGAAGAGCTTCAAAAGGTGTCAATAATATGAGGAGCATGAAACGGTCTGAAAAATATGAGGAGCATGAAACGGTGTTCAAAAACATGAAAACCCTGAAAAGGTGTGAAATATATGAAGAGCTTCAAAAGATGTCAAAAATAGGAGGAGCATGAAGCGGTGTAGAAAAACATGAAGAGCCTGAAAAGGTGTGAAAAATATGAAGAGCTTCAAAAGTTGTCAAAAATATGAGGAGCATGACACGGTCAGAAATATAGGAGGAGCATGAAGTGGTGTTGAAAACATGAAGAACCTGAAAAGTTGTGAAAAATATGAAGAGCTTCAAAAGGTGTCAAATATATGAGGAGCATGAAACGGTCTGAAAATTAGGAGGAGGATGAAACGGTGTTCAAAACATGAAGAGCCTGAAATGTTTTGAAAAATGAGAAGAGCTTGAAAAGGTGTCAAAAATATGAGGGGCATGAAACTGTCTGAAAAATAGGAGGAGCATGAGACGTTGTTCAAAAACATGAAGAGCCTGAAAAGGTTTGAAAAATGTGAAGAGCTTGAAAAGGCGTCAAAAATATGAGGGGCATGAAACGGTCTGAAAAAGAGGATGAGCAAGAAACGGTGTTGAAAAACATGAAGAGCCTGAAAATGTGTGAAAAATATGAAGAGCTTCAAAAGGAGTCAAAATATGAGGCGCATGAAACGGTCTGAAAAATAGGAGGAGCATGAAACTGTGTTGAAAACATGAAGAGCCTGAAAAGTTGTTAGAAATATGACGAGCTTCTAAAGATATCCAAAATATGAGGCGCATGAAACGGTCTGAAAAATATGAGGAGAATAAAGCAGTGTTGAAAAACATGAAGAGCCTGAAAAGCTGTGAAAAATATGAAGAGCTTCAAAAGGTGTCAAAAATATGAGGAGCATGAAACGGTCTGAAAAATAGGAGGAGCAGAAGCAAATTTGAAAAACATGAAGAGCCTGAAAAGGTGTGATAATTATGAAGCGCTTCAAAAGGTGTCAAAATTATGGGGAGCATTAAACGGTCTGAAAAATAGGAGGAGCATGAAAACTTGTTGTAAAATATGAAGAGCCTGAAAAGGTGTGAAAAATATGAAGAGCTTCAAAATGTGTGAAAAATATGAGGAGCATGAAACGGTTTAAAAAATAGGAGGAGCATGAAATGGTGTTCAAAAACATGAAGAGCATGAAAAGGTGTGAAAAATATGAAGAGCTTCAAAAGGTGACAAAAACATGAGGACCATGAAACGGTCTGAAAAATAGGAGGAGCATGAAGCGGTGTTGAAAAACATGAAGAGCCTGAAAAGGTGTGAAATATATGAAGAGCTTCAAAAGGTGTAAAAAATATGAGGAGCTTGAAACGGTCTGAAAAATAAGAGGATCTGGTTTCCTCAGTGTGTATGCCCAGAAGTGGGATTGCTGGGTCATATGGCAGTTCTATTTCCAGTTTTTTAAGAAATCTCCACACTGTTTTCCATAGCGGCTGTACTAGTGTGCATTCCCACCAACAGTATAAGAGGGTTCCCTTTTCTCCACACCACCTCCAGCATTTATTGCTTGTAGACTTCTGGATAGCAGCCATCCTGACTGGCATATAATGGTACCTCATTGTGGTTTTGATTTGCATTTCTCTAATAATGAGTGATGTTGAGCATCTTTTCATGTGTTTGTTATCCATCTGTATGTCTTCTTTGGAGAAATGTCTGTTTAGTTCTTTGGCTCATTTTGTATTGGGTCATTTATTTTTCTGGAATTGAGCTGCAGGATTTGCTTGTATATTTTTGAGATTAATCCTTTGTCTGTTTCTTCATTTGCTATTATTTTCTCCCAATCTGAGGGCTGTCTTTTCACCTTACTTATAGTTTCCTTTGTAGTGCAAAAGCTTTTAAGTTTCATTAGGTCCCATTTGTTTAGTTTTGCTTTTATTTCCAATATTCTGGGAGGTGGGTCATAGAGGATCTTGCTTTGATTTATGTCGGAGAGTGTATTGCCTATCTTCTCCTCTAGGAGTTTTATAGTTTCTGGTCTTACATTTAGATCTTTAATCCATTTTGAGTTTATTTTTGTGTATGGTGTTAGAAAGTGTTCTATTTTCATTCTTTAACAAGTGGTTGACCAGTTTTCCCAGCACCACTTGTTAAAGAGGTTGTCTTTTTTCCATTGTATATCCTTGCCTCCTTTGTCAAAGATAAGGTGTCCATAGGTTCGTCTGAAAGAGACACGTGCACCCCAATGTTCATCGCAGCACTATTTATAATAGCCAGGACATGGAAGCAACCTAGATGCCCGTCAGCAGATGAATGGATAAGAAAGCTGTGGTACATATACACCATGGAATATTACTCAGCCATTAAAAAATTCACTTGAATCAGTCCTAATGAGATGGATGAAGCTGGAGCCCATTATACAGAGTGAAGTAAGCCAGAGAGATAAAGAACATTAGAGCATGCTGACACATGTATATGGAATTTAGAAAGGTGATAACGATAACCCTATATGCAGAACAGAAAAATAGACACAGAAATACAGAACAGACTTTTGAACTTTGTGGGAGAATGTGAGGGTGGGATATTTCAAATGAACAGCATGTATGCTATCTATGGTGAAACAGATCACCAGCCCAGGTAGGATGCACGAGACAAGTGCTCCGGCTTGGTGCACTGGGAAGACGGAGAGGAATCGGGTGGAGAGGGAGGTGGGAGGGGGGATTGGAATTGGGAATACATGTAAATCCATGGCTGATTCATATCAATGTATGACAAAACCGACTGGGAAAGAAAAAATAAAAATAATTAAAAAAATTTAAAAAAAAAAACAATAAAAAAAAATAAGAGGAGCATGAAATGGTGTTCAAAAACATGAAGAGCCTGAAGAGGTGTGGAAATTATGAAGAGCTTCAAAAGGTGTCAAATATATGAGGAGCATAAAACGGTTTGAAAAAAAGGAGGAGCATGAAATGGTGTTGAAAAACATGAAGAGCCTAAAAAGGTGTGAAAAAAATGAAGAGCTTCAAAAGGTTTCAAAAATATGAGAGGCATGAACGGTCTGAAATGTAGGGGGAGCATGAAGCGGTGAAGAAAAACATGAAGAGCCTGAAAAGGTGTGGAAATTATGAAGAGCTTCAAAAGGTGTCAAATATATGAGGAGCATAAAACGGTCTGAAAAAAAGGAGGAGCATGAAATTGTGTTGAAAAACATGAAGAGCCTGAAAAGGTGTGATAAATATGAAGAGTTTCAAAACGTGTCAAAAAGATGAGGAGCATGAAACGGTCTGAAAAACAGGAGGAGCATGAAATGGTGTTCAAAAACATGAAGAGCCTGGGGAAGTGTGAAAAATATGAAGAGCTTCAAAAGGCGTCAAAAATATGAGGAGCATGAAACGGTCTGAAAAAAAGGAGGAGCATGAAGCGGTGTTGAAAAACATGAAGAGCCTGAAAAGGTGTGAATAATATGAAGAGCTTCAAAAGGTGTCAAAAATATGAGGAGCATGAAACCGTCTGAAAAATAGTAGGAGCATGAAGCGGTGTTGAAAACATGAAGAGCCTGAAAAGGTGTGAAAAATATGAAGAGGTTCAAAAGGTGTCAAAAATATGAGGACCATGAAACGGTCTGAAAAATAGGAGGAGCATGAAATGGTGTTCAAAAACATGAAGACCTGAAAAGGTGTGAAAAATATGAAGAGCTTCAAAAGGTGCCAAAAATATGAGGAGCATGAAACGGTCTGAAAAAGAGGAGGAGCATGAAGCGGTGTTGAAAACCATGAAGAGCCTGAAAAGGTGTGAAAAATATGAAGAGCTTCTAAAGGAGTCAAATATATGAGGACCATGAAACGGTCTGAAAAATAGGAGGAGCATGAAGTGGTGTTCAAAAACATGAAGAGCCTCAAAGGTGTCAAAAATATGAAGAGCTTCAAAAGGTGTGAAAAATAGGAGGATCATGAAACGGACTGAAATATAGGAGGAGCATGAAGTGGTGTTCAAAAACATGAAGAGCCTCAAAGGTGTCAAAAATATGAAGAGCTTCAAAAGTTGTCAAAAATATGAGGAGCATGAAACGGTCTGAAAAATAGGACGAGCATGAAGTGTTTGTGAAAAACATGAAGAGCCTGAAAAGCTGTGCAAAATATGAAGAGCTTCAAAAGGTGTGAAATACATGAGGAGCATGAAACGGTCTGAAAAATAGGACGAGCATGAAGCGGTGTTCACAAACATGAAGAGCATGAAAAGGTGTGAAAAATATGAAGAGCTTCAAAATGTGTCAAATATATGAGGAGCATGAAATGGTCTGAAAAATAGGAGGAGCATGAAGCGGTGTTGAAAAACATGAAGAGCCTGAAAAGGTGTGAAAAATATGAAGAGTTTCAAAATGGGTCAAAAATATGAGGATCATGAAACGGTCTGAAAAATAGGAGAAGCAAGAAGTGGTGTTGAAAAACATGAAGAGCCTGAAAACGTGTGAAAAATATGAAGAGCTTCAAAAGGTGTGAAAAATATGAAGAGTTTCAAAAGGTGATAAAAATGAGATGAGCATGAAACGGTCTGAAAAATATGAGGAGCATGAAGCGGTAATGGAAATCATGAAGAGTCTGAAAAGCTGTGAAATATATTAAGAGCTTCAAAAGGTGTCAAAAATATGAGGAGCATGAAACGGTCTGAAAAATAGGAGGAGCATGAAGCGATGTTGAAAAACATGAAGAACCTGAAAAGGTGTGAAAAATATGAAGAGCTTCAAAAGGTGTCAAAAAATGAGGAGTATGAAACGGTCTGAAAAATAGGAGGAGCATGAAAAGTTGTTCAAATGCATGAAGAGCCTGAAAAGGTGTGAAAAATATGAAGAGCTTCAAAAGGTGTAAAATACATGAGGAACATGATACGGTCTGAAAAATAGGAGGAGCATGAAGCTCTGTTCAAAAACATGAAGAGCCTGAAAAGTTGTGAAAAATATGAAAAGCTTCAAAAGTTGTCAAAAATATGAGGAGCATGAAACATTCTGAAAAATAGGAGGATGATGAAGCGGTGTTCAAAATCATGAAGAGGCTGAAAAGGTGTGAAAAATATGAAGAGCTTCAAAACGTGTGAAATACATGAGGAGCATGAAACGGTCTGAAAAATAGGAGGAACATCAAGCGGTGTTCAAAAACATGAAGAGCCTGAAAAGGTGTGAAAAATATGAAGAGCTTCAAAAGGTGTGAAAAATAGGAGGAGCATGAAACGGACTGAAATATAGGAGGAGCATGAAGCGGTGTTCAAAAACATGAAGAGCCTGAAAAGGTGTGAAAAATATGAAGAGCTTCAAAAAATGTCAAAAATATGAGGAGAAATAAACGGTCTGAAAAAAGGGAGGAGCATGAAGCGGTGTTCAAAAACATGAAGAGCCTGAAAAGGTTTGAAAAATATGAAGAGCTTCAAAAGGTGTGAAAAATATTAAGACCTTCAAAAGGTGTCAAACATTAGATTAGCATGAAAGGGTCTGAAAAATAGGAGGAGCATGAAGTGATGTTGAAAAACATGAAGAGCCAGAGAAGGTGTGAAATATATGAAGAGCTTCAAAAGGTGTGAAAAATATGAAGAGTTTCAAAGGTGTCAAAAATGAGATGAGCATGAAACGATCTGAAAAACAGGAGGAGCATGAAGTGGTGTTCAAAAACCTGAAGAAACTGAAAAGGTGTGAAAAATATGAACAGCTTCCAAACGGGTCAAAAATATGAGGAGCATGAAACGGTCTGAAAAATTGAAGCAGCATGAAGCGGTTTTGAAATACATGAAGAGCCTGAAAACGTGTGAAAAATATGAAGAGCTTCAAAAGGTGTGAAAAATATGAAGAACTTCAAAAGGTGTGAAATACATGAGGAACATTAAATGGTCTGAACAGTAGGAGGAGCATGAAGAGGTGTTGAAAAACATGAAGAGCCTGAGAAAGGTGTAAAAAATATGAAGAGCTTCAAAAGGTGTGAAAAATATGAGGTTCATGAAACGGTCTGAAAAATATGAGGAGCATGAAGCGGTCTGAAAAAGAGGAGGAGCATGAAGCGGTGTTGAAAAACATGAGGAGCCTGAAAAGGTGTGAAAAATATGAAGAGCTTCAAAAGGTGTGAAAAATATGAGGTGCATGACACGGTCTGAAAAATAGGAGGAGCATGAAACGGTGATCAAAAGCATGAAGATGCTGAAAATGTGTGAAAAATATGAAGAGCTTCAAAAGGTGTGAAATACATGAGGAGCATGAAACTCTGAAACAGAGGAGGAGCATGAAGCCGTGTTCAAAAACATGAAGAGCCTAAAAAGTTGTGAAAAATATGAAAAGCTTCAAAAGGTGTCAAAAATGAGATGAGCATGAAACGGTCTGTAAAATAGGAGGATCATGAAACGGTGTTGAAAAACATGAAGAGCCTGAAAAGGTGTGAAAAATATGAAGAGCTTCAAAAGGCTTCAAAAATATGAGGAGAATGAAACGGTCTGAAAAATAGGAGGAGCATGAAGATGTGTTCAAAAACATGAAGAGCCTGAAAAGTTGTGTAAAATATTAAGAGCTCAAAAGGTGTGAAAAATATGAGGAGCATGAAATGGTCTGAAAAATAAAAGCAGCATGAAACGGTGTTGAAAAACATGAAGAGCCTGAAAAGGTGTGAAAAATATGAAAAGCTTCAAAATGTGTGAAATACATGAGGAGCATTAAACGGTCTGAAAAATAAAAGCAGCATGAAACGGTGTTGAAAAACATGAAAAGCCTGAAAAGGAGTGAAAAATATGAAGATCTTCAAAAGGTGTGAAAAATATGATGAGCTTCAAAAGTGTCAAAAATGAGATGAGCATGAAACGGTCTGAAAATTAGGAGGAGCAAGAAGCGGTGTTCAAAAACATGAAGAGCTTGAAAAGGTGTGAAAAATATGAAGAGCTTCAAAACGTGTCAAATATATGAGGAGCATGAAATGGTCTGAAAAATAGGAGGAGTAAGAAGGGGTGTTGAAAAACATGAAGAGCTTGAAAAGGTGTGAAAAATATGAAGAGCTTCAAAAGGTGTGAAAAATATGAAGAGCTTCAAAGGTGTCAAAAATGAGATGAGCATGAAACGGACTGAAAAATAGGAGAACCATGAAGCTGTGTTCAAAAACATGTAGCGCCTGAAACCGTGTGAAAAATATGAACATCTTCAAAAGGTGTGAAAATTATGAGGCTCATGAAACGGTCTGAAAAATAGAATCAGCATGAAACGGTGTTGAAAAACATGAAGAGCATGAAAAAGTGTGAAAAATATGAAGAGATTCAAAAGGTGTCAAAAATATGAAGAGCAGGAAACGGTCTGAAAAATAGGAGGATCATGAAGCGGTGTTCAAAAACATGAAGAGCCTGAAAAGTTGTGAAAAATATGAAGAGCTTCAAAAGGTGTGAAATACTTGAGGAGAATGAAACTGTGAAAAAGAGGAGGAGCATGAAGCCGTGTTCAAAAACATGAAGAGCCTAAAAAGTTGTGAAAAATATGAAAAGCTTCAAAAGGTGTCAAAAATGAGATGAGCATGAAACGGTCTGAAAAATAGGAGGAGCATGAAGTGGTGTTGAAAAAATAGAAGAGACTGAAAAGGTGTGAAAAATATGAAGAGCTTCAAAAGGTGTGAAATTCATGAGGAGCATGAAACGGTCTGAAAAATAGGAGAAGCATGAAGTGGTGTAGAAAAATATGAAGAGCCTGAAAAGGTGTGAAAAATATGAAGAGCTTCAAAAGGTGTGAAATACATGAGGAGCATGAAACTCTCTGAAAAATAGGAGGAGCATGAATTGGTGTTCAAAAACATGAAGAGCCTGAAAAGTTGTGAAAAATATGAAGAGCTTCAAAAGGTGTGAAAAATATGAGGAGCATGAAACGGTCTGAAAAATAGATGCGGCATGAAATGGTGTTGAAAAACATGAAGAGCCTGAAATGTGTGAAAAATATGAAGAGCTTCAAAAGGTATGTAAAATATGAGGAGCATGAAACGGCCTGAAAAATAGAAGCAGCATGAAACGGTGTTGAAAAATATGAAGAGCTTCAAAAGGTGTGAAATACATGAGGAGCATGAAACTCTCTGAAAAATAGGAGCAGCATGAAGTGGTGTTCAAAAACATGAAGAGCCTGAAAAGTTGTGAAAAATATGAAGAGCTTCAAAAGGTGTGAAAAATATGAGGAGCATGAAACGGTCTGAAAAATAGATGCGGCATGAAATGGTGTTGAAAAACATGAAGAGCCTGAAAAGGTGTGAAAAATATGAAGAGCTTCAAAAGGGGTCAATAATATGAAGAGCATGAAACGGTCTGTAAAATAGGAGGATCATGAAGAGGTGTTCAAAATCATGAAGAGCCTGAAAAGGTGTGAAAAATATGAAGAGCTTCACAACGTGTCAGAAATATGAGGAGCATGAAACGGTCTCAAAAATAGGAGGAGCATGATGCGGTGTTGCAAAATAAGAAGAGCCTGAAAAGGTGTTAAATATATGAAGAGCTTCAAAAGGTGTAAAAAATATGAGGAGCATGAAACGGTCTGAAAAATATGAGGATCATGAAACGGTGTTGAAAAACATGAAGAGCCTGAAAAGGTGTGAAAAATATGAAGAGCTTCAAAAGGTGTCAAAAATATTAGGAGCATGAAACGGTCTTAAAAATAGGAGGAGGATGAAATGGTGTTGAAAAAAATGAAAAGCCTGAAAAGGTGTGAAATATATGAAGAGCTTCAAAAGGTGTCAAAAATATGAGAAGAATGAAACGGTCTGCAAAATTGGAGGAGCATGAAATGATGTTCAAACACATGAAGTGCATGAAAAGGTGTGAAAAATATGAAGAGCTTCAAAAGGTGTGAAATACATGAGGAGGTTTAAACGGTCTGAAAAATAGGAGGAGCATGAAGCGGTGTTCAAAAACATGAAGAGCCTGAAAAGGTGTGAAAAATATGAAGAGCTTCAAAAGGTGTGAAAAATATGAGGAGCATGAAACGGTCTGAAAAGTAGGAGGAGCAAAAAAGGTTGTTGAAAAACATGCAGAGCCTGAAAAAGTGTGAAAAATATGAACAGCTTCAAAAGATGTGAAAAATATGAAGAGCTTCAAAAGGTGTTGTAAATGAGATGAGCATGAAACGGTCTGAAAAATCGGAGGTGCATGAAGCGGTGTTGAAAAACATGAAGAGCCTGAAAAGGTGTGAGAAGTATGAAGAGCTTCAAAAGGTGTCAAAAATATGAGTAGCATGAAACGGTCTGCAAAAAAGGAGCAGCATGAAGTGGTGTTGAAAAACATGAAGAGCTTGAAAAGGTGTGAAAAATATGAAAGCTTCAAAAGGTGTCGAAAATATGAGGAGCATGAAACGTTCTCAAAAATAGGAGGAGCATGAAGCGGTGTTCAAAAACATGAAGAGCCTGAAAAGATGTGAAAAATATGAAGAGCTTCAAAATGTGTCAAAAATACGACGAGCATGAAACCCTCTTAAAAATAGGAGGATGAAGCGGTGTTCAAAAACATGAAGAGCCTGAAAATTTGTGCAAAATATGAAGAGCTTCAAAAGGAGTGAAATACATGAGGAGCATGTAAAGGTGTTCAAAAACATGCAGAGACTTAAAAGGTGTGATAAATATGAAGAGCTTCAAAAAGTGCCAAAAATTAGATTAGCATGAAAGGGTCCGAAAAATAGGAGGAGCCTGAAGAGGTGTTGAAAAACATGAAGAGCCTGAAAAAGTGTGAAAAATATGAAGTGCTTCAAAAATATGAAAATTATGAAGAGCTTCCAAAGGTGTGAAAAATATGAAGAGCTTCAAAAGATGTCAAAAATGAGATGAGCATGAACCGGTCTGAAAAATAGGAGGAGCATGAAGTGTTGTTGAAAAACATGAAGAGCCTGAAAAGGTGTGAATAATATGAAGAGCTTCAAAAGGTGTCAAAAATATGCGGAGCATGAAACGGTCTGAAAAATAGGAGGATCATGAAGCGGTGTTGAAAAACATGAAGAGCCTGAAAAGGTGTGAAAAATATGAAGAGCTTCAAAAGGTGTCAAAAGTATGAGGAGCATGAAATGGTCTGAAAAATAGGACGAGCATAAGCGGTGTTCAAAAACATGAACAGCCTGAAAAGGTGTGAAAAATATGAAGACCTTCAAAAGGTCTGAAAAATATGAAGAGCTTCAAAAGGTGTCAAAAATTAGATTAGCATGAAAGGGTGTGAAAAATAGAAGGAGCATGAAGTGGTGTTGAAAAACATCAAGAGCCTGAAAAGGTGTGAAATATATGAACAGCTTCAAAAGGGGTGAAAAATATGAAGAGCTTCAAAAGGTGTCAAAAATATGGGGAGCATGAAACGGTCTGAAAAATAGGAGGAGCATGAAGTGATGTTCAAAAACATGAAGAGCCTCAAAATGAGTGAGAAATATGAAAAGCTTCAAAAGGTGTCAAAAATATAGGAGCATGAAACGGTCTGCAAAATAGGAGGAGCATAAAGCGGTGTTGAAAAACATGAAGAGCCTGAAAATGTGTGAAAAATATGAAGACCTTCAAAAGGTGTCAAAAATATGAGGAGCATGAAACATTCTGAAAAATAGGAGGAGCATGAAGCGGTGTTGAAAAACATGAAGAGCCTGAAAATGTGTGAAAAATATGAAGAGCTTCAAAATGTGTCAAAAATATGGGGAGCATGAAAAGTTCTGAAAAATAGGAGGACCATGAAGCGGTGTTCAAAAACATGAAGAACCTGAAAAGGTGTGAAAAATATGAAGAGCTTCAAAAGGTGTCAAAAATGAGATGAGCATGAAACGGTCTGAATAATAGGAGGAGCATGAAGCGGTGTTGAAAAATATGAAGAGCTTCAAAAGGTGTGAAAAATATGAGGAGCTTCAACAGGTGTCAAAAATTCGAGGAGCATGAAACGGTCTGAAAAATACGAGGAGCATGAAGCGTTGTTCAAAAAAGTGAAGAGCCTGAAAAGGTTAGAAAAATATGAAGAGCTTCAAAGTTGTGAAAAATATGAAGAGCTTCAAAAGGTGTCAAAAATGAGATGAGCATCAAACGGTCTGAAAAATAGGAGGAGCATGAAGTGGTGTTGAAAAAAAAGAAGAGCCTGTTAAGGTGTGAAATATATGAAGAGCTTCAAAAGGTGTGAAAAATATGAGGAGGATTAAACGGTCTGAAAAATATGAGGAGCATGAAGCTGTGGAAAATATAGGAGGAGCATGAAGCTGTGTTCAAACCATGAAGAGCCTGAAAAAGTGTGAAAAATATGAAGAGCCTCAAAAGGTGTCAAAAATATGAGGAGTATGAAACGGTATGATAAATAGCAGGAGCATGAAGCGGAGTTGAAAAACATGAAGAGTCTGAAATCGTTTGAAAATTATGAAGAGCTTCAAAAATGTTAAAAATATGAAGAGCTTCAAAAGGTGTAAAAAATATGAAGAGCTTCAAAAGGTGTCAAAAATTAGATGAGCATGAAAAGGTCTAAAAAATAGGAGGAGCAACAAGTAGTGTTGAAAAAAAAGAAGAGCCTGAAAAGGTGTGAAAAATATGAAGAGCTTCAAAAGGTGTGAAAAATATGAGGAGCATGATACGGTCTGAAAAATAGGCGGAGCATGAAGCGGTGTTCAAAAACATGAAGAGCTTGAAAAGTTGTGAAAAATATGCAAAGCTTCAAAAGGTGTCAAAAATGAGAGGAGCATGAAACGGTCTGAAAAATAGGAGGAGCATGAAGTCGTGTTCAAAAATATGAAGAGCCTGAAAAGGTGTGAAAAATATGAAGAGCGTCAAAAGGTGTGAAAAATATGAGGAGCATGATACGGTCTGAAAATTAGGAGGAGCGTGAAGTGGTGTTCAAAAACATGAAGAGCCTGAAAAGGTGTGAAAAATATGAAGAGCTTCAAAAGGTGTCAAAAATGAGATGAGCATGAAACGGTCTGAAAAATAGAGGTGCATGAAGCGGTGTTGAAAAACATGAAGAGCCGGAAAAGGTGTGAAAAATATGAAGAGTTTCTAAAGGTTTCAAAAATATGAGGAGCATGAATGGTGTGAAAAATAGGAGGAGCATGAACTGGTGTTGAAAAACATGAAGAGCCTGAAAAGGTGGGAAAAATATGAAGAGCTTCAAAAGGTGTGAAAAATATGAGGAGCATGAAACGGTCTGAAAAATAGGAGGAGGATGAAACGGTAATCAAAAACATGAAGAGCCTGAAAAGGTGTGAAAAATATGAAGAGCTTCAAACGGTGTGAAATACATGAGGAGCATGAAACGGTCTGAAAAATAGGAGGAGCATGAAGCGGTGTTCAAAAACATGAAGAGCCTGAAAAGGTGTGAAAAATATGAAGAGCTTCAAAAGGTTTCAAATATATGAGAAGCATGAAACGGTCTGAAAAATAGGCGGAGCATGAAGTGGTATTCAAAAACATGAAGAGCCTGAATAGGTGTGAAAAATATGAAGAGCTTCAAAGGTGTCAAAAATATGAGGAGCATGAAACGATCTGAAAAATAGGAGGAGCATGAAGCGGTGTTCAAATACATGAAGAGCCTGAAAAGGTGTGAAAAATATGAAGAGCTTCAAAAGGTGTCAAAAATGAGATGAGCATGAAACGGTCTGAAAAATAGGAGGAGCATGAAGCGGTGATGAAAATCATGAAGAGCCTGAAAAGGTGAGAAAAATATGAAGAGCTTCAAAATGTGTGAAAAATATGAGGAGCTTCAAAAGGTGTAAAAAATATGAAGAGCTTCAAAAGTGTCAAAAATTAGATGAGCATGAAAAGGTCTAAAAAATAGGAGGAGCAACAAGTAGTGTTGAAAAAAATGAAGAGCCTGAAAAGGTGTGAAAAATATGAAGAGCTTCAAAATGTGTGAAAAATATGAGGAGCATGATACGGTCTGAAAAATAGGAGGAGCATGAAGCAGTGTTCAAAAACATGAAGAGCCTGAATAGGTGTGTAAAGAAATGCAAAGCTTCAAAAGGTGTCAAAAATGAGAGGAGCATGAAACGGTCTGAAAATAGGAGGAGCATGAAGCGGTGTTCAAAAATATGAAGAGCCTGAAAAGTTGTGAAATATATGAAGAGCTTCAAAAGGTGTGAAAAATATGAGGAGCATGAAACGGTCTGAAAAATAGGAGGAGGATGAAACGGTAATCAAAAACATGAAGAGCCTGAAAAGGTGTGAAAAATATGAAGAGCTTCAAACGGTGTGAAATACATCAGGAGCATGAAACGGTCTGAAAAATAGGAGGAGCATGAAGCGGTGTTCAAAAACATGAAGAGCCTGAAAAGGTGTGAAAAATATGAAGAGCTTCAAAAGGTGTGAAATACATGAGGAGCATGAAACGGTCTGAAAAAAAGGAGGAGCATGAAGCGCTGTTGAAAAACATGAAGAGTCTGAAAAGGTGTGAAAAATATGAAGAGCTTCAAAAGGTGTCAAAAATATGAGGAGCAGGAAACGGTCTGAAAAATAGGAGGATCATGATGCGGTGTTCAAAAACATGAAGAGCCTGAAAAGTTGTGAAAAATATGAAAAGCTTCAAATTTTGTCAAAATTGAGATGAGCATGAAACGGATGAAAAATAGGAGAAGCATGAAGTGGTGTGGAAAACATGAAGAGCCTGAAAAGGTGTGAAAAATATGAAGAGCTTCAAAAGGTGTGAAATACATGAGGAGCATGAAACTCTCTGAAAAATAGGAGGAGCATGAAGTGCTGTTCAAAAACATGAAGAGCCTGAAAAGGTGAGAAAAATATGAAGAGCTTCAAAAGGTGTGAAAAATATGAGGAGCATGATACGGTCGAAAAAATAGGAGGAGCATGAAGCAGAGTTCAAAAACATGAAGAGCCTGAAAAGGTGTGAAAAATATGAAGAGCCTCAAAACCTGTCAAAATATTAGGAGTATGAAACGGTATGATAATAGAAGGAGCATGAAGCGGTGTTGAAAAACATGAAGAGTCTGAAATTGTGTGAAAAATATGAAGAGCTTCAAAAAGGTGAAAAATATGAAGAGCTTCAAAAGTTGTCAAAAATTAGATGAGTATGAAACGGTCTAAAAAATAGGAGGAGTAACAAATAGTGTTGAAAAAAATGAAGAGCATGAAAAGGTGTGAGAAATATGAACGGCTTCAAAAGGTGTGAAAAATATGAGGAGCCTGAAACGGTCTGAAAAAAAGGAGGAGCATGAAGTGGTGTTGAAAAACATGAAGAGCCTGAAAAGGTGTGAAAAATATGAAGACCTTCAAAAGGTGTCAAAAATATGAGGAGCATGAAATGGTCTGAAAAATCGGAGGAGCATGAAGCGGTGTTGAAAAACATGAAGAGCCTGAAAAGGTGTGGAAAATATGAAGAGCTTCAAAAGGTGTCAAAAATATGAGGAGCATGAAACGGTCTGAAAAATAGGAGGAGCATGAAGTGCTGTTCAAAAACATGAAGAGCCTGAAAAGGTGTGAAAAATATGAAGAGCTACAAAAGGTGTGAAAAATATGAGGAGCATGATACGGTAGAAAAAATAGGAGGAGCATGAAGCTGTGTTCAAAAACATGAAGAGCCTGAAAAGGTGTGAAAAATATGAAGAGCCTCAAAACGTGTCAAAAATATGAGAAGTATGAAACGGTATGATAAATAGCAGGAGCATGAAGCGGTTTTGAAAAACATGAAGGGTCTGAAATCATGTGAAAAATATGAAGAGCTTCAAAAATGTGAAAAATATGAAGAGCTTCAAAAGGTGTAAAAAATATGAAGTGCCTCAAAATGTGTCAAAAATTAGATGAGTATGAAAAGTCCTAAAAAATAGGAGGAGCAACAAGTAGTGTTGAAAAAAATGAAGAGCCTGAAAAGGTGTGAAAAATATGAAGACCTTCAAAAGGTGTCAAAAATATGAGGAGCATGAAACTTTCTAAAAAATAGGACGAGCATGAAGCAGTGTTAAAAAACATGAAGATCCTGAAAAGGTGTGAAAAATATGAAGAGTTTCTAAAGGTGTCAAAAATATGAGGAGCATGATACGGTTTGAAAAAAGGAGGAGCATGAAGCGGTGTTGAAAAACATGAAGAGTGTGAAAACGTGTGAAAATATGAAGAGCTTCAAAAATATTAAAATATGAAGAGCTTCAACAGTTGTGAAAAATATGAAGAGATTAAAAAGGTGTCAAAAATGAGATGAGCTTGAAACGGTCTGAAAAATAGAAGGAGCATGAAGCGGTGTTGAAAATCATGAACAGACTGAAAAGGTGTGAACAATATGAAAAGCTTCAAAAGGTGTCAAAAATGAGATGAGCATTAAACGGTCTGAAAAATAGGAATAACATGAAACGGTGTTGAATAACATGAAGAGCCTGAAATAATGTGAAAAATATAAAGAGCTGCAAAAGGTGTCAAAAATATGAGGAGCATGAAACGGTCTGATAAATAGGTGGAGCATGAAGCTGTGTTCAAAAACATGAAGAGCCTGAAAAGGTGTGAAAAATATGAAGAGCTTCAAAAGGTGTGAAAAATATGAGGAGCATGAAACGGTCTGAAAAATAGAAGCAGCATGAAACGGTGTTGAAAAATATGAAGAGCCTGAAAACGTGTGAAAAATATGAGGAGCTTCAAAAGGTGTGAAAAATATAAAGAGCTTCAAAGGTGACAAAAATGAGATGAGCATGAAACGGTCTGAAAATCAGGAGGATCATGAAGCGGTGTTCAAAAACATGAAGAGCCTGAAAAGGGGTGAAAAATATGAAGAGCTCAAAAAGTGTCAAAAATATGAGGAGCATGAAACGATCTGAAAAATACGAGGAGCATGAAGCAGTGTTCAAAAACATGAAGAGCCTGAAAAGGTGGGAAAAATATGAAGAGCTTCAAAAGGTGTGAAATATATGAGGAGAATGAAACGGTCTGAAAAATAGGAGGATCATGAAGCGGTTTTCAGAAACATGAAGAGCATGAAAAGGTGTGAAAAATATGAAGAGCTTCAAAAGGTGTGAAATATATGAGGAGAATGAAACGGTCTGAAAAATAGGAGGATCATGAAGCGGTTTTCAGAAACATGAAGAGCATGAAAAGGTGTGAAAAATAGGAAGAGTTTCAAAAGGTGTCATAAATATGAGGAGCATGAAACGGTCTGAAAAATAGGAGGAGCATGAAACGGTGATCAAAAACATGAAGAGCCTGAAAAGGTGTGAAAAATATGAAGAGCTTCAAAAGGTGTGAAATACATGAGGAGCATGAAACTCTCTGAAAAATAGGAGGAGCATGAAGCGGTTTTCAAAAACATGAAGAGCCTGAAAATGTGTGAAAAATATGAAGAGCTTCAAAAGGTGTCAAAAATGAGATGAGCATGAAACGGTCTGAAAAATATGAGGAGCCTGAAACGGTGTTGAAAGACATGAAGAGCATGAAAAGTTGTGAAAAATATGAAAAGCTTCAAAAGGTGTCAAAAATGAGATGAGCATGAAACGGTCTGAAAAATAGGAGGAGCATGAAGCGGTGTTGAAAAATGAACAGCCTGAAAAGGTGTGAAAAATATGAAGAGGATCAAAAGGTGTCAAATATATGAGGAGAATGAAATGGTCTGAAAAATAGGAGGATCATGAAGCTGTGTCGAAAAACATGAAGAGCCTGAAAAGGTGTGAAAAAAATGAAGAGCTTCTAAATGTGTCAAAAATATGAGGAGCATGAAACGGTCTGAAAAATAGGAGGATCATGAAGCGGTGTTCAAAAACATGAAGAGCCTGAAAAGGTGTGAAAAATATGAAGAGCTCAAAAAGTGTCAAAAATATGAGGAGCATGAAACGCTCTGAAAAATAGGAGGAGCATGAAGCGGTGTTCAAAAACATGAAGAGCCTGAAAAGTTGTGAAAAATATGAAAAGCTTCAAAAGGTGTCAAAAATGATATTAGCATTAAACGGTCGGAAAAATAGGAATAACATGAAACGGTGTTGAAAATCATGAAGAGCCTGAAATAGTGTGAAAAATATAAAGAGCTGCAAAAGGTGTCAAAAATATGATCGGGATTGGGAATACATGTAAATCAATGGCTGATTCATAGCAATGTATGACAAAACCCACTGGAAAAAAAAATAATAAAAATTAAAAAAAATGAAAAGCTTATCAAGAATAAAAAAACAAAAAAAAATATGAGGAGCATGAAAAGGTCTGATAAATAGGTGGAGCATGAAGCTGTGTTCAAAAACATGAAGAGCCTGAAAAGGTGTGAAAAATATGAAGAGCTTCAAAATGTTTCACAAATATGAAGAGCATGAAACGGTCTGAAAAACAGGAGGATCATGAAGCGGTGTTCAAAAACATGAAGAGCCTGAAAAGGTGTGAAAAATATGAAGTGCTCAAAAAGTGTCAAAAATATGAGGAGCATGAAACGCTCTGAAAAATAGGAGGAGCATGAAGCGGTGTTCAAAAACATGAAGAGCCTGAAAAGTTGTGAAAAATATGAAAAGCTTCAAAAGGTGTCAAAAATGATATTAGCATTAAATGGTCGGAAAAATAGGAATAACATGAAACGGTGTTGAAAATCATGAAGAGCCTGAAATAGTGTGAAAAATATAAAGAGCTGCAAAAGGTGTCAAAAATATGATCGGGATTGGGAATACATGTAAATCAATGGCTGATTCATAGCAATGTATGACAAAACCCACTGGAAAAAAAAATAATAAAAATTAAAAAACAAAAAAGCTTATCAAGAATAAAAAAACAAAAAAAAAATATGAGGAGCATGAAACGGTCTGATAAATAGGTGGAGCATGAAGCTGTGTTCAAAAACATGAAGATCCTGAAAAGGTGTGAAAAATATGAAGAGCTTCAAAATGTTTCACAAATATGAAGAGCATGAAACGGTCTGAAAAACAGGAGGATCATGAAGCGGTGTTCAAAAACATGAAGAGCCTGAAAAGGTGTGAAAAATATGAAGAGCTCAAAAAGTGTCAAAAATATGAGGAGCATGAAACGATCTGAAAAATAGAAGAAGCATGAAACGGTGATCAAACACATTAAGAGCCTGAAAAGGTGTGGAAAATATGAAGAGCTTCAAAAGGTGTGAAATACATGAGGAGCATGAAACTCTCTGAAAAATAGGAGGAGCATGAAGCTGTGTTCAAAAACATGAAGAGCCTGAAAAGGTGGGAAAAATATGAAGAGCTTCAAAAGGTGTGAAAAATATGAGGAGCATGAAACGGTCTGAAAAATAGAAGCAGCATGAAACGGAGTTGAAAAATATGAAGAGCCTGAAAACGTGTGAAAAATATGAAGAGCTTCAAAGGTGACAAAAATGAGATGAGCATGAAATGGTCTGAAAAATAGGAGGAGAATGAAGTGGTGGTGAAAAACATGAAGAGCATGAAAAGGTGTGAAAAATATGAAGAGCTTCAAAATGTTTCAAAAATATGAAGAGCATGAAACGGTCTGAAAATCAGGAGGAGCATGAAGCTGTGTTCAAAAACATGAAGAGCCTGAAAAGGTGGGAAAAATATGAAGAGCTTCAAAAGTTGTGAAATACATGAGGAGCATGAAACGGGCTGAAAAATAAGAGAAGCATGAAGTGCTGTGGAAAAACATGAAGAGCCTGAAAAGCTGTGAAAAATATGAAAAGCTTCAAAAGGTGTCAAAAATGAGATGAGCATGAAACGGTCTGAAAAATAGGAGGATAATGAAATGGTGTTGAAAAACATGAAGAGCCTGAAAAGATGTGAAAAATATGAAAAGCTTCAAAAAGTGTCAAAAATATGAGGAGCATGAAACGGTCTGAAAAATAGGAGGAGCATGAAGCTGTGTTCAAAACATGAAGATCTTAAAAGGGTGTGAAAAATATGAAGAGCTTCAAAAGGTGTGAAAAATATGAGGAGCATGAAACGGTCTGAAAAATAGAAGCAGCATGAAACGGTTTTGAAAAACCTGAAGAGCCTGAAAACGTGTGAAAAATATGAAGAGCTTCAAAAGGTGTGAAAAATATGAAGAGCTTCAAATGTGACAAAAATGAGATAAGCATGAAACGGTCTGAAAAATAGGAGGAGCATGAAGTGGTGGTGAAAAACATGAAGAGCCTGAAAAGGTGTGAAAAATATGAAGAGCTCAAAAAGTGTCAAAAATATGAGGAGCATGAAACGATCTGAAAAATACGAGGAGCATGAAGCAGTGTTCAAAAACATGAAGAGCCTGAAAAGGTGGGAAAAATATGAAGAGCTTCAAAAGGTGTGAAATATATGAGGAGAATGAAACGGTCTGAAAAATAGGAGGATCATGAAGCGGTTTTCAGAAACATGAAGAGCATGAAAAGGTGTGAAAAATATGAAGAGCTTCAAAAGGTGTGAAATATATGAGGAGAATGAAACGGTCTGAAAAATAGGAGGATCATGAAGCGGTTTTCAGAAACATGAAGAGCATGAAAAGGTGTGAAAAATAGGAAGAGTTTCAAAAGGTGTCATAAATATGAGGAGCATGAAACGGTCTGAAAAATAGGAGGAGCATGAAACGGTGATCAAAAACATGAAGAGCCTGAAAAGGTGTGAAAAATATGAAGAGCTTCAAAAGGTGTGAAATACATGAGGAGCATGAAACTCTCTGAAAAATAGGAGGAGCATGAAGCGGTTTTCAAAAACATGAAGAGCCTGAAAATGTGTGAAAATTATGAAGAGCTTCAAAAGGTGTCAAAATTGAGATGAGCATGAAACGGTCTGAAAAATAGGAGGAGCCTGAAACGGTGTTGAAAGACATGAAGAGCCTGAAAAGTTGTGAAAAATATGAAAAGCTTCAAAAGGTGTCAAAAATGAGATGAGCATGAAACGGTCTGAAAAATAGGAGGAGCATGAAGCGGTGTTGAAAAATGAAGAGCCTGAAAAGGTGTGAAAAATATGAAGAGGATCAAAAGGTGTCAAATATATGAGGAGCATGAAACGGTCTGCAAAAAAGAAGGAGCATGAAGTGGTGTTGAAAAACTTGAAGAGCCTGAAAAGGTGTGAAAAATATGAAAAGCTTAAAAAGGTGTTAAAAATATGAGGAGCAAAAAACGGTCTGAAAAATAAGAGGAGCATGAAGCGGTGTTCAAAAACATGAAGAGCCTGAAAAGGTGTGAAAAATATGAAGAGCTTCAAAGGGTGTCAAAAATGAGATTAGCATTAAACGGTCGGAAAAATAGGAATAACATGAAACGGTGTTGAAAATCATGAAGAGCCTGAAATAGTGTGAAAAATATAAAGAGCTGCAAAAGGTGTCAAAAATATGAGGAGCATGAAACTGTCTAATAAATAGGTGGAGAATGAAGCTGTGTTCAAAAACATGAAGAACCTGAAAAGGTGTGAAAAATATGAAGAGCTTCAAAATGTTTCACAAATATGAAGAGCATGAAACGGTCTGAAAAACAGGAGGATTATGAAGCGGTGTTCAAAAACATGAAGAGCCTGAAAAGGTGTGAAAAATATGAAGAGCTTCAAAAGGTGTCAAAAATATGAGGAGCATGAAACGGTCTGAAAAATAGGAGGAGCATGAAACGGTGATCAAAAACATGAAGAGCCTGAAAAGGTGTGAAAAATATGAAGAGCTTCTAAAGGTGTCAAAATTATGAGGAGCATAAACGGTCTGAAAAATAGGAGTAGCATGAAGCGGTGTTCAATAACATGAAGAGCCTGAAAAGGTGTGAAAAATATGAAGAGCTCAAAAAGTGTCAAAAATATGAGGAGCATGAAACGGTCTGAAAAATAGGAGGATCATGAAGCGGTGTTCAAAAACATGAAGAGCCTGAAAAGGTGTGAAAAATATGAACAGCTTCAAAATGTGTCAAAAATATGAGGAGCATGAAACGGTCTGAAAAATAGGAGGAGCATGAAACGGTGATCAAAAACATGAAGAACCTGAAAAAGTTTGAAAAATATGAAGAGCTTCTAAAGGTGTCAAAAATATGAGGAGCATAAACGATCTGAAAAATAGAAGCAGCATGAAACGGTGTTGAAAACTATGAAGAGCCTGAAAACGTGTGAAAAATATGAAGAGCTTCAAAAGGTGTGAAAAATATAAAGAGCTTCAAAGGTGACAAAAATGAGATGAGCATGAAACGGTCTGAAAAATAGGAGGAGAATGAAGTGGTGGTGAAAAACATGAAGAGCCTGAAAAGGTGTGAAAAATATGAAGAGCTTCAAAATGTTTCAAAAATATGAAGAGCATGAAACGGTCTGAAAATCAGGAGGATCATGAAGCGGTGTTCAAAAACATGAAGAGCCAGAAAAGGTGTGAAAAATATGAAGAGCTTTAAAAGGTGTCAAAAATGAGATGAGCCTTAAACGGTCTGAAAAACAGGAATAACATGAAACGGTGTTGAAAATCATGAATAGCCTGAAATAGTGTGAAAAATATAAAGAGCTGCAAAAGGTGTCAAAAATATGAGGAGCATGAAACGGTCTGAAAAATAGGAGAAGCATGAAGCGGTGTTCAAAAACATGAAGAGCCTGAAAAGGGGTGAAAAATATGAAGAGCTTCAAAAGGTGTCAAAAATATGAGGAGCATGAAACGGTCTGAAAAATCGGAGGAGCATGAAGCGTTGTTGAAAAACATGAAGAGCCTGAAAAGGTGTGAGAAATATGAAGAGCTTCAAAAGGTGTTAAAAGTATGAGTAGAATGAAACGGTCTGCAAAAAAGGAGGAGCATGAAGTGGTGTTGAAAAAGATGAAGAGCCTGAAAAGGTGTTAAAAATATGAAAGCATCAAAAGGTGTCAAAATTATGAGGAGCATGAAACGGTCTGAAAAATAGGAGGAGCATGAAGCGCTGTTGAATATCATAAAGAGCCTGAAAAGTTGTGAAAAATATGAAGAGCTTCAAGAGATGAGAAAAACATGAAGAGTTTCAAAAGGTGTCAAAATGAGATGAGCATGAAACGGTCTGAAAAATAGGAGGAGCATGAAGTCGTGTTGAAAAAAAGGAAAAGTCTGAAAAAGTGTGAAATATATGAAGAGCTTCAAAAGGTGTCAAAAATATGAGGAGAATGAAACGGTCTGAAAAATAGGAGGAGCATGAAGCGATGTTGAAAAACATGAATTGTCTGAAAACGTGTGGAAAATATGAAGAGATTCATAAATGTGAAAAATATGAAGAGCTTCAAAAGGTGTGAAAAATATGAAGAGCTTCAAAAGGTGTCAAAAAAGAGATGAGCATGAAAAGGTCTGAAAAATAGGAGGAGCATGAAGCGGTGTTGAAAATCATGAAGAGCCTGAAAACGTGTGAAAAATATGAAGACCTTCAAAATTTGTCAAAAATATGAAGAGCTTCAAAAGGTGTCAAAAATATGAGGAGAATGAAACGGTCTGAAAAATAGGAGGAGCATGAAGCGATGTTGAAAAACATGAATTGTCTGAAAACGTGTGGAAAATATGAAGAGATTCATAAATGTGAAAAATATGAAGAGCTTCAAAAGGTGTGAAAAATATGAAGAGCTTCAAAAGGTGTCAAAAAAGAGATGAGCATGAAAAGGTCTGAAAAATAGGAGGAGCATGAAGCGGTGTTGAAAATCATGAAGAGCCTGAAAACGTGTGAAAAATATGAAGACCTTCAAAATTTGTCAAAAATATGAAGAGCTTCAAAAGGTGTTAAAATGAGATGAGCATGAAACTATCTGAAAAATAGGAGGAGCATGAAGTGGTGTTAAAAAAATGAAGAGCCTGGAAAGGTGTGAAATATCTGAAGAGCTTCAAAATGTGTCAAAAATATGAGGAGCATGAAACAGTCGGCAAAATACGACGAGCATGAAGCGGTGTTTAAAAAAATGAAGAGCCTGAAAAGGTGTGAAAAATATGAAGAGCTTCAAAAGGTGTGAAATATATGAGGAGAATGAAACGATCTGAAAAATAGGAGGATCATGAAGCGGTTTTCAGAAACATGAAGAGCATGAAAAGGTGTGAAAAATATGAAGAGTTTCAAAAGGTGTCAAAAATATGAGGAGCATGAAACGGTCTGAAAAATAGGAGGAACATGAAGCGGTGTTCAAAAACATGAAAAGCCTGAAAATGTGTGAAAAATATAAAGAGCTTCAAAAGATGTGAAAAATATGAAGAGCTTCAAAAGGTGTCAAAAATGAGATGAGCATGAAACGGTCTGAAAAATAGGAGGAGCATGAAGCGGTGTTGAAAAACATGAAGAACCTGAAAAGGTGTGAGAAATATCAAGAGCTTCAAAAGGTGTCAAATATATGAGGAGCATGAAACATTCTGAAAAAGAGGAGGAGCATGAAGCGGTGTTGAAAAACATGAAGAGCCTGAAAAGCTGTGTAAAATATGAAGAGGTTCTAAAGGTGTCAAAAATATGAGGAGCATGAAACGGTCTTAAAAATAGGCAGATTATGAAACGGTGTTCAAAAATATGAAGAGCCTGAAAAGGTGTGAAAAATATGAAAAGCCTCAAAACCTGTCAAAAATATGAGGAGCATGAAACTGTCTGAAAAATAGCAGGGGCATGAAGCGGTGTTGAAAAACATGAAGAGTCTGAAAACATGTGAAAATATGAAGAGCTTCAAACATATGAAAAATATGAAGAGCTTCAAAAGGTGTGAAAAATATGAAGAGCTTAAAAAGGTGTCAAAAATATGAGGAGCATGAAACAATCTGAAAAATAGGAGGAGCATGAAGCGGTGTTCAAAAATATGAAGAGCCTGAACAGGTGTGAAATATATGAAGAGCTTCAAAAGGTGTCAAAAATATGAGGAGCATGAAACGGTCTGAAAAAAAGGAGGAACATGAAGCGGTGTTCAAAAACATGAAAAGCCTGAAAAGGTGTGAAAAATATGAACAGCTTCAAAAGGTGTCAAAAATATGAGGAGCATGAAACGTTCTGAAAAATAGGACGAGCATGAAGCAGTGATAAAAAACATGAAGTGCCTGAAAAGGTGTGAAATATATGAAGAGTTCCTAAAGGTGTCAAAAATATGAGGAGCACCAAACGGTCTCAAAAATAGGAGGAGCATGAAGTGGTGTTGAAAAACATGAAGAGCCTGAAAAGGTGTGAAAAATATGAAGAGCTTCAAAAGGTGTCAAAAATGAGATGAGCATGAAACGGTCTGAAAAATAGGAGGAGCATGAGCGGTGTTGAAAAACATGAAGAGCCTGAAAAGGTGTGAAAAATATGAAGAGCTTCAAAAGGTGTGAAATACATGAGGAGCATGAAACTCTCTGAAAAATAGGAGGAGCATGAAGCGATGTTCAAAAACATCAAGAGCCAGAAAATGTGTGAAAAATATGAAGAGCTTCAAAAGGTGTCAAAAATATGAGGAGAATGAAACGGTCTGAAAAATAGGAGGAGCATGAAGCTGTGTCGAAAAACATGAAGAGCCTGAAAAGGTTTGAAAAATATGAAGAGCTTCAAAAGGTGTCAAAAATATGAGGAGAATGAAACGGTCTGAAAAATAGGAGGAGCATGAAGCAGAGTTCGAAAACATGAAGAGCCTGAAAAGGTTTGAAAAATATGAAGAGCTCAAAAAGTGTCAAAAATATGAGGAGCATGAAACGATCTGAAAAATACGAGGAGCATGAAGCAGTGTTCAAAAACATGAAGAGCTTCAAAAGGTATGAAAAATATGAGAGCTTCAAAAGGTGTCAAAAATATGAGGAGCATGAAACGGTCTGATAAATAGGAGGAACATGAAGCGGTGTTCAAACACATGAAGAGCCTGAAAATGTGTGAAAATTATGAAGATCTTCAAAAGGTGTCAAAATTATGAGGAACATGAAACGGTTTGAAAAATAGGAGGAGCATGAAACGGTGTTGAAAAACATGAAGAGCCTGAAAAGGTGTGAAAAATATGAAGAGCTTCAAAATCTTTGAAAAATATGAAGAGCTTTCAAAGGTGTGAAATACATGAGGAGCATGAAACTCTCTGAAAAATAGGAGGAGCCTGAAATGGTGTTCAAAAACATGAATAGACTGAAAACGTGTGAAAAATATGAAGAGCTTCAAAAGGTGTCAAAAATATGAGGAGCATGAAACGGTCTGAAAAATATGAGCAGCATGAAGCGGTGTTGAAAAACATGAAGAGCCTTAAAAGGTGTGAAAAAATTGAAGAGCTTCAAAAGGTGTCAAAAATATGAGGAGCATGAAACGGTCTGAAAAATAGGAGGAGCATGAAGCTGTGTCGAAAAACATGAAGAGCCTGAAAATGTGTGAAAAATATGAAGAGCTTCAAAAAGTGTGAAATACATGAGGAGCATGAAACTCTCTGAAAAATAGGAGGAGCATGAAGCGATGTTCAAAAACATGAAGAGCCTGAAAATGTGTGAAAAATATGAAGAGCTTCAAAAGGTGTCAAAAATATGAGGAGAATGAAACGGTCTGAAAAATAGGAGGAGCATGAAGCTGTGTCGAAAAACATGAAGAGCCTGAAAATGTGTGAAAAATATGAAGAGCTTCAAAAGGTGTCAAAAATATGAGGAGAATGAAACGGTCTGAAAAATAGGAGGAGCATGAAGCTGTGTCGAAAAACATGAAGAGCCTGAAAAGGTGTGAAAAATATGAAGAGCTTCAAAAGGTGTCAAAAATATGAGGAGCATGAAACGTTCTGAAAAATAGGACGAGCATGAAGCAGTGATAAAAAACATGAAGTGCCTGAAAAGGTGTGAAAAATATGAAGAGTTCCTAAAGGTGTCAAAAATATGCAGAGCACCAAACGGTCTCAAAAATAGGAGGAGATTAGAGTGGTGTTGAAAAATATGAAGAGCCTGAAAATGAGTGAAAAATATGAAGAGCTTCAAAAAGTGTGAAAAATATGAGGAGCATGATACGGTTTGAAAAATAGGAGGAGCATGAAGCGGTGTTGAAAAACATGAAGAGTGTGAAAACGTGTGAAAAAATGAAGAGCTTCAAAAATATTAAAAATATGAAGAGCTTCAAAAGTTTTGAAAAATATGAAGAGATTAAAAAGGTGTCAAAAATGAGATGAGCATGAAACGGTCTGAAAAATAGCAGGAGCATGAGCGGTGTTGAAAATCATGAAGAGCCTGAAAAGGTGTGAAAAATATGAAGAGCTTCAAAAGGTGTGAAATACATGAGGAGCATGAAACTCTCTGAAAAATAGGAGGAGCATGAAGCGATGTTCAAAAACATGAAGAGCCTGAAAATGTGTGAAAAATATGAAGAGCTTCAAAAGGTGTCAAAATTGAGATGAGCATGAAACGGTCTGAAAAATAGGAAGAGCATGAAGCGGTGTTGAAAAACATTAAGAGCTGAAAACGTGTGAAAAATATGAAGAGCTTCAAAAGGTGTCAAAAATGAGATGAGCATGAAACGGTCTGAAAAATAGGAAGAGCATGAAGCGGTGTTGAAAAACATTAAGAGCTGAAAACGTGTGAAAAATATGAAGAGCTTCAAAAGGTGTCAAAAATGAGATGAGCATGAAAAGGTCTGAAAAATAGGAAGAGCATGAAGCGGTGTTGAAAAACATTAAGAGCTGAAAACTTGTGAAAAATATGAAGAGCTTCAAAAGGTGTCAAAAATATGAGGAGCATGAAACGGTCTGAAAAATAGGAGGAGCATGAAACGGTGACCAAAAACATGAAGAGCCTGAAAAGGTGTGAAAAATATGAAGAGCTTCAAAAGCTGTGAAATACATGAGGAGCATGAAACGGGCTGAAAAATAGGAGAAGCATGAAGTGGTGTGGAAAAATATGAAGAGCCTGAAAATGTGTGAAAAATATGAAAAGCTTCAAAAGGTGTCAAAAATGAGATGAGCATGAAACGGTCTGAAAAATAGGAGGATCATGAAATGGTCTTGAAAAACATGAAGAGCCTGAAAAGATGTGAAAAATATGAAAAGCTTCAAAAAGTGTCAAAAATATGAGGAGCATGAAACGGTCTGAAAAGTAGAAGGAGCATGAAGCTGTGTTCAAAAATATGAAGAGCCTGAAAAGGTGTGAAAAATATGAAGAGCTTCAAAAGTTGTCAAAAATATGAGGAGCATGAAACGGTCTGAAAAATAGGACGAGCATGAAGCTGTGTTCAAAAACATGAAGATCTTAAAAGGGTGTGAAAAATATGAAGAGCTTCAAAAGGTGTGAAAAATATGAGGAGCATGAAACGGTCTGAAAAATAGAAGCAGCATGAAACGGTTTTGAAAAACATGAAGAGCCTGAAAACTTGTGAAAAATATGAAGAGCATTAAAAGGTGTGAAAAATATGAAGAGCTTCAAAGGTGACAAAAATGAGAAGAGCATGAAACGGTCTGAAAAATAGGAGGAGCATGAAGTGGTGGAGAAAAACATGAAGAGCCTGAAAAGGTGTGAAAAATATGAAGAGCTTCAAAATGTTTCAAAAATATGAAGAGCATGAAACGGTCTGAAAATCAGGAGGATCATGAAGCGGTGTTCAAAAACATGAAGAGCCTGAAAAGGTGTGAAAAATATGAAGAGCTCAAAAAGTGTCAAAAATATGATAAGCATGAAACGATCTGAAAAATAGAAGGAGCATGAAACGGTGATCAAAACATGAAGAGCCTGAAAAGTTGTGAAAAATATGAAAAGCTTCAAAAGGTGTCAAAAATATGAGGAGCATGAAACGGTCTGAAAAATAGGAGGAACATGAAGTGGTGTTCAAACACATGAAGAGCCTGAAAATGTGTGAAAATTATGAAGATCTTCAAAAGGTGTCAAAATTATGAGGAACATGAAATGGTTTGAAAAATAGGAGGAGCATGAACCGGTGTTGAAAAACATGAAGAGCCTGAAAAGGTGTGAAAAATATGAAGAGCTTCAAAATCTTTGAAAAATATGAAGAGCTTTCAAAGGTGTGAAATACATGAGGAGCATGAAACTCTCTGAAAAATAGGAGGAGCCTGAAATGGTGTTCAAAAACATGAATAGACTGAAAACGTGTGAAAAATATGAAGAGCTTCAAAAGGTGTCAAAAATATGAGGAGCATCAAACGGTCTGAAAAATATGAGCAGCATGAAGCGGTGTTGAAAAACATGAAGAGCCTTAAAAGGTGTGAAAAAATTGAAGAGCTTCAAAAGGTGTCAAAAATATGCGGAGCATGAAACGGTCTGAAAAATAGGAGGAGCATGAAGCTGTGTCGGAAAACATGAAGAGCCTGAAAATGTGTGAAAAATATGAAGAGCTTCAAAAGGTGTGAAATACATGAGGAGCATGAAACTCTCTGAAAAATAGGAGGAGCATGAAGCGATGTTCAAAAACATGAAGAGCCTGAAAATGTGTGAAAAATATGAAGAGCTTCAAAAGGTGTCAAAAATATGAGGAGAATGAAACGGTCTGAAAAATAGGAGGAGCATGAAGCTGTGTCGAAAAACATGAAGAGCCTGAAAAGGTGTGAAAAATATGAAGAGCTTCAAAAGGTGTCAAAAATATGAGGAGCATGAAACGTTCTGAAAAATAGGACGAGCATGAAGCAGAGATAAAAAACATGAAGTGCCTGAAAAGGTGTGAAAAATATGAAGAGTTCCTAAAGGTGTCAAAAATATGCGGAGCACCAAACGGTCTCAAAAATAGGAGGAGCATGAAGTGGTGTTGAAAAATATGAAGAGCCTGAAAATGAGTGAAAAATATGAAGAGCTTCAAAAAGTGTCAAAAATATGAGGAGCATGATACGGTTTGAAAAATAGGAGGAGCATGAAGCGGTGTTGAAAAACATGAAGAGTGTGAAAACGTGTGAAAATATGAAGAGCTTCAAAAATATTAAAAATATGAAGAGCTTCAAAAGTTTTGAAAAATATGAAGAGATTAAAAATGTGTCAAAAATGAGATGAGCATGAAACGGTCTGAAAAATAGGAGGAGCATGAGCGGTGTTGAAAATCATGAAGAGCCTGAAAAGGTGTGAAAAATATGAAGAGCTTCAAAAGGTGTGAAATACATGAGGAGCATGAAACTCTCTGAAAAATAGGAGGAGCATGAAGCGATGTTCAAAAACATGAAGAGCCTGAAAATGTGTGAAAAATATGAAGAGCTTCAAAAGGTGTCAAAATTGAGATGAGCATGAAACGGTCGGAAAAATAGGAAGAGCATGAAGCGGTTTTGAAAAACATTAAGAGCTGAAAACGTGTGAAAAATATGAAGAGCTTCAAAAGGTGTCAAAAATGAGATGAGCATGAAACGGTCTGAAAAATAGGAAGAGCATGAAGCGGTGTTGAAAAACATTAAGAGCTGAAAACGTGTGAAAAATATGAAGAGCTTCAAAAGGTGTCAAAAATATGAGGAGCATGAAACGGTCTGAAAAATAGGAGGAGCATGAAACGGTGACCAAAAACATGAAGAGCTTGAAAAGGTGTGAAAAATATGAAGAGCTTCAAAAGCTGTGAAATACATGAGGAGCATGAAACGGTCTGAAAAATAGGAGAAGCATGAAGTGGTGTGGAAAAATATGAAGAGCCTGAAAATGTGTGAAAAATATGAAAAGCTTCAAAAGGTGTCGAAAATGAGATGAGCATGAAACGGTCTGAAAAATAGGAGGATCATGAAATGGTGTTGAAAAACATGAAGAGCCTGAAAAGATGTGAAAAATATGAAAAGCTTCAAAAAGTGTCAAAAATATGAGGAGCATGAAACGGTCTGAAAAATAGGAGGAGCATGAAGCTGTGTTCAAAAATATGAAGAGCCTGAAAAGGTGTGAAAAATATGAAGAGCTTCAAAAGTTGTCAAAAATATGAGGAGCATGAAACGGTCTGAAAAATAGGAGGAGCATGAAGCTGTGTTAAAAAACATGAAGATCTTAAAAGGGTGTGAAAAATATGAAGAGCTTCAAAAGGTGTGAAAAATATGTGGAGCATGAAACGGTCTGAAAAATAGAAGCAGCATGAAACGGTTTTGAAAAACATGAAGAGCCTGAAAACTTGGGAAAAATATGAAGAGCTTTAAAAGTTGTGAAAAATATGAAGAGCTTCAAAGGTGACAAAAATGAGAAGAGCATGAAACGGTCTGAAAAATAGGAAGAGCATGAAGTGGTGGAGAAAAACATTAAGAGCCTGAAATGGTGTGAAAAATATGAAGAGCTTCAAAATGTTTCAAAAATATGAAGAGCATGAAACGGTCTGAAAATCAGGAGGATCATGAAGCGGTGTTCAAAAACATGAAGAGCCTGAAAAGGTGTGAAAAATATGAAGAGTTCAAAAAGTGTCAAAAATATGATGAGCCTGAAACGATCTGAAAAATAGAAGGAGCATGAAGCGGGGTTGAAAAACATGAAGAGCCTGAAAAGTTGTGAAATATATGAAGAGCTTCAAAAGGTGTCAAAAATATGAGGAGCATGAAACGGTCTGAAAAATAGGAGAAGCATGAAGCGGTGTTCAAAAACATGAAGAGCCTGAAAAGGTGTGGAAAATATGAAGAGCTTCAAAAGCTGTGAAATACATGAGGAGCATAAAACTCTCTGAAAAATAGGAGGAGCATGAAGCGGTGTTCAAAAACATGAAGAGCCTGAAAAGTTGTGAAAAATATGAAAAGCTTCAAAAGGTGTCAAAAATGAGATGAGCATTAAAAGGTCTGAAAAATAGGAATAACATGAAACGATGTTGAAAATCATGAAGAGCCTGAAAAACTGTGAAAAATATAAAGAGCTTCAAAAGGTGTCAAAAATATGAGGAGCATGAAACGGTCTGAAAAATAGGAGGAGCATGAAGCTGTGTTCCAAAACATGAAGATCCTGAAAAGGTGTGAAAAATATGAAGAGCTTCAAAAGTTGTGAAAAATATGAGGAGCATGAAACGGACTGAAAAATTGAAGCAGCATGAAACGGTGTTGAAAACTATGAAGAGCATGAAAACGTGTGAAAAATATGAAGAGCTTCAAAAAGTGTGAAAAAAATAAAGAGCTTCAAAGGTGACAAAAATGAGATGAGCATGATACGGTCTGAAAAATAGGAGGAGCGTGAAGTGGTGGTGAAAAACATGAAGAGCCTGAAAAGGTGTGAAAAATATGAAGAGCTTCAAAATGTTTCACAAATATGAAGAGCATGAAACGGTCTGAAAAACAAGAGGATCATGAAGCGGTGTTCAAAAACATGAAGAGCCTGAAAAGGTGTGAAAAATATGAAGAGCTTCAAAAGGTGTCAAAAATATGAGGAGCATGAAACGGTCTGAAAAATAGGAGGAGCATGAAACGGTGATCAAAAACATGAAGAGCCTGAAAATGTGTGAAAAATATGAAGAGCTTCTAAAGGTGTCAAAAATATGAGGAGCATAAACGGTCTGAAAAATAGGAGTAGCATGAAGCGGTGTTCAAAAACATGAAGAGCCTGAAAAGGTGTGAAAAATATGAAGAGCTCAAAAAGTATCAAAAATATGAGGATCATGAAACGGTGTGAAAAATTGGAGGAGCATGAAGCAGAGTTCTAAAACATGAAGAGCCTGAAAAGGTTTGAAAAATACGAAGAGCTCAAAAAGTGTCAAAAAATGAGGAGCATGAAACGATCTGAAAAATACGAGGAGCATGAAGCAGTGTTCAAAAACATGAAGAGCTTCAAAAGGTATGAAAAATATGAGAGCTTCAAAAGGTGTCAAAAATATGAGGAGCATGAAACGGTCTGAAAAATAAGAGGAACATGAAGCGGTGTTCAAACACATGAAGAGCCTGAAAATGTGTGAAAATTATGAAGATCTTCAAAAGGTGTCAAAATTATGAGGAACATGAAACGGTTTGAAAAATAGGAGGAGCATGAAACGGTGTTGAAAAACATGAAGAGCCTGAAAAGGTGTGAAAAATATGAAGAGCTTCAAAATCTTTGAAAAATATGAAGAGCTTTCAAAGGTGTGAAATACATGAGGAGCATGAAACACTCTGAAAAATAGGAGGAGCCTGAAATGGTGTTCAAAAACATGAATAGACTGAAAACGTGTGAAAAATATGAAGAGCTTCAAAAGGTGTCAAAAATATGAGGAGCATCAAACGGTCTGAAAAATATGAGCAGCATGAAGCGGTGTTGAAAAACATGAAGAGCCTTAAAAGGTGTGAAAAAAATGAAGAGCTTCAAAAGGTGTCAAAAATATGAGGAGCATGAAACGGTCTGAAAAATATGAGCAGCATGAAGTGGTGTTGAAAAACATGAAGAGCCTGAAAACGTGTGAAAAATATGAAGAGCTTCAAAAGGTGTGAAATACATGAGGAGCATAAAACTCTCTGAAAAAGAGAAGGAGCATGAAGTGGTGTTCAGAAACATGAAGAGCCTGAAAAGGTGTGAAATATATGAAGAGCTTCAAAAGGTGTGAAAAATATGAGGAGCATGATATGGTTTGAAAAATAGGATTAGCGTGAAGCGGTGTTCAAAAACATGAAGAGCCTGAAAAGTTGTGAAAAATATGAAAAACTTCAAAAGGTGTCAAAAATGAGATGAGCATGAAATGGTCTGAAAAATAGGACGTGCATGAAGCGGTGTTGAAAAACATGAAGAGCCTGAAAAGTTGTGAAAAATATGAAGAGCTTCAAAAGGTGTCAAAAATATGAGGAGCATGAAACGGTCTGAAAAATAGGAGAAGCATGAAGCGGTGTTCAAAAACATGAAGAGCCTGAAAAGGTGTGAAAAACATGAAGAGCTTCAAAAGGTGTCAAAAATATGAGGAGCATGAAACGGTCTGAAAAATCGGAGGAGCATGAAGCGTTGTTGAAAAATATGAAGAGCCTGAAAAGGTGTGAGAAATATGAAGAGCTTCAAAAGGTGTTAAAAATATGAGTAGCATGAAACGGTCTGCAAAAAAGGAGGAGCATGAAGTGGTGTTGAAAAAGATGAAGAGCCTGAAAAGGTGTTAAAAATATTAAAGCTTCAAAAGGTGTCAAAATTATGAGGAGCATGAAACGGTCTGAAAAATAGGAGGAGCATGAAGCGATGTTGAAAAACATGAATTGTCTGAAAACGTGTGGAAAATATGAAGAGATTCATAAATGTGAAAAATATGAAGAGCTTCAAAGGGTGTGAAAAATATGAAGAGCTTCAAAAGGTGTCAAAATGAGATGAGCATGAAACGGTCGGAAAAATAGGAGGAGCATGAAGCAGTGTTGAAAAACATGAAGAGCCTGAAAACCTGTAAAAAATAGGAAGAGCTTCAAAAGGTGTCAAAAATGAGATGAGCATGAAACGGTCTGAAAAATAGGAGGAGCATGAAGCTGTGTTCAAAACATGAAGATCTTAAAAGGGTGTGAAAAATATGAAGAGCTTCAAAAGGTGTGAAAAATATGAGGAGAATGAAACGGTCTGAAAAATAGGAGGATCATGAAGAGGTTTTCAGAAACATGAAGAGCATGAAAAGGTGTGAAAAATATGAAGAGCTTCAAAAGGTGTGAAATATATGAGGAGAATGAAACGGTCTGAAAAATAGGAGGATCATGAAGCGGTTTTAAGAAACATGAAGAGCATGAAAAGGTGTGAAAAATAGGAAGAGTTTCAAAAGGTGTCATAAATATGAGGAGCATGAAACGGTCTGAAAAATAGGAGGAGCATGAAGTCGTGTTGAAAAAAAAAGAAGAGCCTGAAAAGGTGTGAAAAATATGAAGAGCTTCAAAAGGTGTCAAAAATATGAGGAGAATGAAATGGTCGGAAAAATAGGAGGATCATGAAGCTGTGTCGAAAAACATGAAGAGCCTGAAAAGGTGTGAAAAAAATGAAGAGCTTCTAAATGTGTCAAAAATATGAGGAGCATGAAACGGTCTGAAAAATAGGAGGATCATGAAGCGGTGTTCAAAAACATGAAGAGCCTGAAAAGGTGTGAAAAATATGAAGAGCTCAAAAAGTGTCAAAAATATGATGAGCATGAAACGATCTGAAAAATAGAAGGAGCATGAAACGGTGATCAAAAACATGAAGAGCCTGAAAAGTTGTGAAAAATATGAAAAGCTCAAAAAGTGTCAAAAATATGAGGAGCATGAAACGCTCTGAAAAATAGGAGGAGCATGAAGCGGTGTTCCAAAACATGAAGAGCCTGAAAAGTTGTGAAAAATATGAAAAGCTTCAAAAGGTGTCAAAAATGAGATTAGCATTAAACGGTCGGAAAAATAGGAATAACATGAAACGGTGTTGAAAATCATGAAGAACCTGAAATAGTGTGAAAAATATAAAGAGCTGCAAATGGTGTCAAAAATATGAGGAGCATGAAACGGTCTGATAAATAGGTGGAGCATGAAACGGTGATCAAAAACATGAAGAGCCTGAAAAGGTGTGAAAAATATGAAGAGCTTCAAAATGTTTCACAAATATGAAGAGCATGAAACGGTCTGAAAATCAGGAGGATCATGAAGCGGTGTTCAAAAACATGAAGAGCCTGAAAAGGTGTGAAAAATATGAAGAGCTGCAAAAGCTGTCAAAAATATGAGGAGCATGAAACGGTCTGAAAAATAGGAGGAGCATGAAACGGTGATCAAAAACATGAAGAGCCTGAAAAGGTTTGAAAAATATGAAGAGATTCTAAAGGTGTCAAAAATATGAGGAGCATAAACGATCTGAAAAATAGGAGTAGCATGAAGCTGTGTTCAAAAACATGAAGAGCCTGAAAAGGTGTGAAAAATATGAAGAGCTCAAAAAGTGTCAAAAATATGAGGAGCATGAAATGATCTGAAAAATAGAAGAAGCATGAAACGGTGATCAAACACAGAAGAGCCTGAAAAGGTGTGGAAAATATGAAGAGCTCAAAAAGTGTCAAAAATATGAGGAGCATGAAACTCTCTGAAAAATAGGAGGAGCATGAAGCGGTGTTCAAAAACATGAAGAGCCTGAAAAGTTGTGAAAAATATGAAAAGCTTCAAAAGGTGTCAAAAATGAGATGTGCATTAAACGGTCTGAAAAATAGGAATAACATGAAACGGTGTTGAATATCATGAAGAGCCTGAAATAATGTGAAAAATATAAAGAGCTGCAAAAGGTGTCAAAAATATGAGGAGCATGAAACGGTCTGATAAATAGGTGGAGCATGAAGCTGTGTTCAAAAACATGAAGAGCCTGAAAAGGTGTGAAAAATATGAAGAGCTTCAAAAGGTGTGAAAAATATGAGGAGCATGAAACGGTCTGAAAAATAGAAGCAGCATGAAACGGTGTTGAAAAATATGAAGAGCCTGAAAAGGTGTGAAAAATATGAAGAGCTTCAAAAGGTGTGAAAAATATAAAGAGCTTCAAAGGTGACAAAAATGAGATGAGCATGAAACGGTCTGAAAAATAGGAGGAGAATGAAGTGGTGGTGAAAAACATGAAGAGCCTGAAAAGGTGTGAAAAATATGAAGAGCTTCAAAATGTTTCAAAAATATGAAGAGCATGAAACGGTCTGAAAATCAGGAGGATCATGAAGCGGTGTTCAAAAACATGAAGAGCCTGAAAAGGTGTGAAAAATATGAAGAGCTCAAAAAGTGTCAAAAATATGAGGAGCAAGAAACGATCTGAAAAATACGAGGAGCATGAAGCAGTGTTCAAACACATGAAGAGCCTGAAAAGGTGGGAAAAATATGAAGAGTTTAAAAGGTGTGAAATATATGAGGAGAATGAATCGGTCTGAAAAATAGGAGGATCATGAAGCGGTTTTCAGAAACATGAAGAGCATGAAAAGGTGTGAAAAATATGAAGAGCTCAAAAAGTGTCAAAAATATGATGAGCATGAAACGATCTGAAAAATAGAAGGAACATGAAACGGTGATCAAAAACATGAAGAGCCTGAAAAGGTGTGAAAAATATGAAGAGCTCAAAAAGTGTCAAAAATATGAGGAGCATGAAACGCTCTGAAAAATAGGAGGAGCATGAAGCGATGTTCAAAAACATGAAGAGCCTGAAAAGTTGTGAAAAATATGAAAAGCTTCAAAAGGTGTCAAAAATGAGATTAGCATTAAATGGTCGGAAAAATAGGAATAACATGAAACGGTGTTGAAAATCATGAAGAGCCTGAAATAGTGTGAAAAATATAAAGAGCTTCAAAAGGTGTCAAAAATATGAGGAGCATGAAACAGTCTGATAAATAGGTGGAGCATGAAGCTGTGTTCAAAAACATGAAGAGCCTGAAAAGTTGTGAAAAATATGAAGAGCTTCAAAATGTTTCACAAATATGAAGAGCATGAAACGGTCTGAAAAACAGGAGGATCATGAAGCGGTGTTCAAAAACATAAAGAGCCTGAAAAGGTGTGAAAAATATGAAGAGCTTCAAAAGGTGTAAAAAATATGAGGAGCATGAAACGGTCTGAAAAATAGGAGTAGCATGAAACGGTGATCAAAAACATGAAGAGCCTGAAAAGGTTTGAAAAATATGAAGAGCTTTTAAGGTGTCAAAAATATGAGGAGCATAAACGATCTGAAAAATAGGAGTAGCATGAAGCGGTGTTCAAAAACATGAAGAGCCTGAAAAGGTGGGAAAAATATGAAGAGCTTCAAAAGGTGTGAAAAATATGAGGAGCATGAAACGGTCTGAAAAATAGAAGCAGCATGAAACGGTGTTGAAAAATATGAAGAGCCTGAAAACGTGTGAAAAATATGAAGAGCTTCAAAAGGTGTGAAAAATATAAAGAGCTTCAAAGGTGACAAAAATGAGATGAGCATGAAACGGTCTGAAAAATAGGAGGAGAATGAAGTGGTGGTGAAAAACATGAAGAGCCTGAAAAGGTGTGAAAAATATGAAGAGCTTCAAAATGTTTCAAAAATATGAAGAGCATGAAACGGTCTGAAAATCAGGAGGATCATGAAGCGGTGTTCAAAAACATGAAGAGCCTGAAAAGGTGTGAAAAATATGAAGAGCTCAAAAAGTGTCAAAAATATGAGGAGCATGAAACGATCTGAAAAATACGAGGAGCATGAAGCAGTGTTCAAAAACATGAAGAGCCTGAAAAGGTGGGAAAAATATGAAGAGCTTCAAAAGGTGTGAAATATATGAGGAGAATGAAACGGTCTGAAAAATAGGAGGATCATGAAGCGGTTTTCAGAAACATGAAGAGCATGAAAAGGTGTGAAAAATATGAAGAGCTTCAAAAGGTGTGAAATATATGAGGAGAATGAAACGGTCTGAAAAATAGGATGATCATGAAGCGGTTTTCAGTAACATGAAGAGCATGAAAAGGTGTGAAAAATAGGAAGAGTTTCAAAAGGTGTCATAAATATGAGGAGCATGAAACGGTCTGAAAAATAGGAGGAGCTTGAAACGGTGATCAAAAACATGAAGAGCCTGAAAAGGTGTGAAAAATATGAAGAGCTTCAAACGGTGTGAAATACATGAGGAGCATGAAACTCTCTGAAAAATAGGAGGAGCATGAAGCGGTGTTCAAAAACATGAAGAGCCTGAAAAGGTGTGAAATATATGAAGAGCTTCAAAAGGTGTCAAAATATTAGGAGCATGAAACGGTCTGAAAAATAGGAGGAGCATGAAGCTGTGTTGAAAAACATGAAGGGCCTGAAAAGGTGTGCAAAATATGAAGAGCTTCAAAAAGTGTGAAAAATATGAGGAGCATGAAACGTTCTGAAAAATAGGAGGAGCATGAAGCGGTGTTCAAAAACATGAAGAGCCTGAAAAGGAGTGAAAAATATGAAGAGCTTCAAAATGTTTCAAAAATATGAAGAGCATGAAACGGTCTGAAAAATAGGAGGAGCATGAAGTCGTGTTGAAAAAAAAAGAAGAGACTGAAAAGGTGTGAAATATATGAAGAGCTTCAAAAGGTGTCAAAAATATGAGGAGAATGAAATGGTCGGAAAAATAGGAGGATCATGAAGCTGTGTCGAAAAACATGAAGAGCCTGAAAAGGTGTGAAAAAAATGAAGAGCTTCTAAATGTGTCAAAAATATGAGGAGCATGAAACGGTCTGAAAAATAGGAGGATCATGAAACGGTGTTCAAAAACATGAAGAGCCTGAAAAGGTGTGAAAAATATGAAGAGCTCAAAAAGTGTCAAAAATATGATGAGCATGAAACGATCTGAAAAATAGAAGGAGCATGAAACGGTGATCAAAAACATGAAGAGCCTGAAAAGTTGTGAAAAATATGAAGAGCTCAAAAAGTGTCCAAAATATGAGGAGCATGAAACGCTCTGAAAAATAGGAGGAGCATGAAGCCGTGTTCCAAAACATGAAGAGCCTGAAAAGTTGTGAAAAATATGAAAAGCCTCAAAAGGTGTCAAAAATGAGATTAGCATTAAACGGTCGGAAAAATAGGAATAACATGAAACGGTGTTGAAAATCATGAAGAGCCTGAAATAGTGTGAAAAATATAAAGAGCTGCAAATGGTGTCAAAAATAAGAGGAGCATGAAACGGTCTGATAAATACTTGGAGCATGAAGCTGTGTTCAAAAACATGAAGAGCCTGAAAAGGTGTGAAAAATATGAAGAGCTTCAAAATGTTTCACAAATATGAAGAGCATGAAACGGTCTGAAAAACAGGAGGATCATGAAGCGGTGTTCAAAAACATGAAGAGCCTGAAAAGGTGTGAAAAATATGAAGAGCTGCAAAAGGTGTCAAAAATATGAGGAGCATGAAACGGTCTGAAAAATAGGAGGAGCATGAAACGGTGATCAAAAACATGCAGAGCCTGAAAAGGTTTGAAAAATATGAAGAGCTTCTAAAGGTGTCAAAAATATGAGGAGCATAAACGATCTGAAAAATAGGAGTAGCATGAAGCTGTGTTCAAAAACATGAAGAGCCTGAAAAGGTGTGGAAAATATGAAGAGCTTCAAAAGGTGTGAAATATATGAGGAGCATGAAACTCTCTGAAAAATAGGAGGAGCATGAAGCGGTGTTCAAAAACATGAAGAGCCTGAAAAGTTGTGAAAAATATGAAAAGCTTCAAAAGGTGTCAAAAATGAGATGTGCATTAAACGGTCTGAAAAATAGGAATAACATGAAACGGTGTTGAATATCATGAAGAGCTTGAAATAATGTGAAAAATATAAAGAGCTGCAAAAGGTGTCAAAAATATGAGGAGCATGAAACGGTCTGATAAATAGGTGGAGCATGAAGCTGTGTTCAAAAACATGAAGAGCCTGAAAAGGTGTGAAAAATATGAAGAGCTTCAAAAGGTGTGAAAAATATAAAGAGCTTCAAAGGTGACAAAAATGAGATGAGCATGAAACGGTCTGAAAAATAGGAGGAGAATGAAGTGGTGGTGAAAAACATGAAGAGCCTGAAAAGGTGTGAAAAATATGAAGAGCTTCAAAATGTTTCAAAAATATGAAGAGCATGAAACGGTCTGAAAATCAGGAGGATCATGAAGCGGTGTTCAAAAACATGAAGAGCCTGAAAAGGTGTGAAAAATATGAAGAGCTCAAAAAGTGTCAAAAATATGAGGAGCATGAAACGATCTGAAAAATACGAGGAGCATGAAGCAGTGTTCAAAAACATGAAGAGCCTGAAAAGGTGGGAAAAATATGAAGAGCTTCAAAAGGTGTGAAATATATGAGGAGAATGAAACGGTCTGAAAAATAGGAGGATCATGAAGCGGTTTTCAGAAACATGAAGAGCATGAAAAGGTGTGAAAAATAGGAAGAGTTTCAAAAGGTGTCATAAATATGAGGAGCATGAAAAGGTCTGAAAAATAGGAGGAGCATGAAACGGTGATCAAAAACATGAAGAGCCTGAAAAGGTGTGAAAAATAGGAAGAGCTTCAAAAGGTGTGAAATACATGAGGAGCATGAAACGGTCTGAAAAATAGGAGGATCATGAAGCGGTGTTCAAAAACATGAAGAGCCTGAAAAGGTGTGAAAAATAGGAAGAGTTTCAAAAGGTGTCATAAATATGAGGAGCATGAAACGGTCTGAAAAATAGGAGGAGCATGAAGCGGTGTTCAAAAACATGAAGAGCCTGAAAATGTGTGAAAATTATGAAGAGCTTCAAAAGGTGTCAAAATTGAGATGAGCATGAAACGGTCTGAAAAATAGGAGGAACCTGAAACGGTGTTGAAAGACATGAAGAGCCTGAAAAGTTGTGAAAAATATGAAAAGCTTCAAAAGGTGTCAAAAATGACATGAGCATGAAACGGTCTGAAAAATAGGAGGAGCATGAAGCGGTGTTGAAAAATGAAGAGCCTGAAAAGGTGTGAAAAATATGAAGAGGATCAAAAGGTGTCAAATATATGAGGAGCATGAAAACGTCTGCAAAAAAGAAGGAGCATGAAGTGGTGTTGAAAAACTTGAAGAGCCTGAAAAGGTGTGAAAAATATGAAAAGCTTAAAAAGGTGTTAAAAATATGAGGAGCAAAAAACGGTCTGAAAAATAAGAGGAGCATGAAGCGGTGTTCAAAAACATGAAGAGCCTGAAAAGGTGTGAAATATATGAAGAGCTTCAAAAGGTGTCAAAATATTAGGAGCATGAAACGGTCTGAAAAATAGGAGGAGCATAAAGCTGTGTTGAAAAACATGAAGGGCTTGAAAAGGTGTGCAAAATATGAAGAGCTTCAAAAAGTGTGAAAAATATGAGGAGCATGAAACGTTCTGAAAAATAGGAGGAGCATGAAGCGGTGTTCAAAAACATGAAGAGCCTGAAAAGGAGTGAAAAATATGAAGAGCTTCAAAATGTTTCAAAAATATGAAGAGCATGAAACGGTCTGAAAAATAGGAGGAGCATGAAGTCCTGTTGAAAAAAAAAAGAAGAGACTGAAAAAGTGTGAAATATATGAAGAGCTTCAAAAGGTGTCAAAAATATGAGGAGAATGAAATGGTCTGAAAAATAGGAGGATCATGAAGCTGTGTCGAAAAACATGAAGAGCCTGAAAAGGTGTGAAAAAAATGAAGAGCTTCTAAATGTGTCAAAAATATGAGGAGCATGAAACGGTCTGAAAAATAGGAGGATCATGAAGCGGTGTTCAAAAACATGAAGAGCCTGAAAAGGTGTGAAAAATATGAAGAGCTCAAAAAGTGTCAAAAATATGATGAGCATGAAACGATCTGAAAAATAGAAGGAGCATGAAACGGTGATCAAAAACATGAAGAGCCTGAAAAGGTGTGAAAAATATGAAGAGCTCAAAAAGTGTCAAAAATATGAGGAGCATGAAACGCTCTGAAAAATAGGAGGAGCATGAAGCGGTGTTCAAAAACATGAAGAGCCTGAAAAGTTGTGAAAAATATGAAAAGCTTCAAAAGGTGTCAAAAATGAGATTAGCATTAAACGGTCGGAAAAATAGGAATAACATGAAACGGTGTTGAAAATCATGAAGAGCCTGAAATAGTGTGAAAAATATAAAGAGCTGCAAAAGGTGTCAAAAATATGAGGAGCATGAAACGGTCTGATTAATAGGTGGAGCATGAAGCTGCGTTCAAAAACATGAAGAGCCTGAAAAGGTGTGAAAAATATGAAGAGCTTCAAAATGTTTCACAAATATGAAGAGCATGAAACGGTCTGAAAAACAGGAGGATTATGAAGCGGTGTTCAAAAACATGAGGAGCCTGAAAAGGTGTGAAAAATATGAAGAGCTTCAAAAGGTGTCAAAAATATGAGGAGCATGAAACGGTCTGAAAAATAGGAGGAGCATGAAACGGTGATCAAAAACATGAAGAGCCTGAAAAGGTTTGAAAAATATGAAGAGCTTCTAAAGGTGTCAAAAATATGAGGAGCATAAACGATCTGAAAAATAGGAGTAGCATGAAGCGGTGTTCAAAAACATGAAGAGCCTGAAAAGGTGTGAAAAATATGAAGAGCTCAAAAAGTGTCAAAAATATGAGGAGCATGAAACGATCTGAAAAATAGAAGAAACATGAAACGGTGATCAAACACATGAAGAGCCTGAAAAGGTGTGGAAAATATGAAGAGCTTCAAAAGGTGTGAAATACATGAGGAGCATGAAACTCTCTGAAAAATAGGAGGAGCTTGAAACGGTGATCAAAAACATGAAGAACCTGAAAAGGTTTGAAAAATATGAAGAGCTTCAAAAGGTGTCAAAAATGAGATGAGCATTAAACGGTCTGAAGAATAGGAATAACATGAAACGGTGTTGAAAATCATGAAGAGCCTGAAATAATGTGAAAAATATAAAGAGCTGCAAAAGGTGTCAAAAATATGAGGAGCATGAAACGGTCTGATAAATAGGTGGAGCATGAAGCTGTGTTCAAAAACATGAAGAGCCTGAAAAGGTGTGAAAAATATGAAGAGCTTCAAAAGGTGTGAAAAATATGAGGAGCATGAAACGGTCTGAAAAATAGAAGCAGCATGAAACGGTGGTGAAAAATATGAAGAGCCTGAAAACGTGTGAAAAATATGAAGAGCTTCAAAAGATGTGAAAAATATAAAGAGCTTCAAAGGTGACAAAAATGAGATGAGCATGAAACGGTCTGAAAAATAGGAGGAGAATGAAGTGGTGGTGAAAAACATGAAGAGCATGAAAAGGTGTGAAAAATATGAAGAGCTTCAAAATGTTTCAAAAATATGAAGAGCATGAAACGGTTTGAAAATCAGGAGGATCATGAAGCGGTGTTCAAGAACATGAAGAGCCTGAAACGGTGTGAAAAATATGAAGAGCTTCAAAATGTGTCAAAAATATGAGGAGCATGAAACGGTCTGAAAAATAGGAGGAGCATGAAACGGTGATCAAAAACATGAAGAGCCTGAAAAGGTGTGAAAAATATGAAGAGCTTCAAAAGGTGTGAAATACATGAGGAGCATGAAACCGGCTGAAAAATAAGAGAAGCATGAAGTGCTGTGGAAAAACACGAAGAGCCTGAAAAGCTGTGAAAAATATGGAGAGCTTCAAAAGGTGTGAAATACATGAGGAGCATGAAACGGGCTGAAAAATAGGAGAAGCATGAAGTGGTGTGAAAAAATATGAAGAGCCTGAAAATGTGTGAAAAATATGAAAAGCTTCAAAAGGTGTAAAAAATGAGATGAACATGAAACGGTCTGAAAAATAGGAGGATCATGAAGCTGTGTCAAAAAACATGAAGAGCCTGAAAAGGTGTGAAAAAAATGAAGAGCTTCTAAATGTGTCAAAAATATGAGAAGTATGAAACGGTCTGAAAAATAGGAGGATCATGAAGCGGTGTTCAAAAACATGAAGATCCTGAAAAGGGTGAAAAATATGAACAGCTTCAAAATGTGTCAAAAATATGAGGAGCATGAAACGGTCTGAAAAATAGGAGGAGCATGAAACGGTGATCAAAAACATGAAGAACCTGAAAAGGTTTGAAAAATATGAAGAGCTTCTAAAGGTGTCAAAAATATGAGGAGCATAAACGATCTGAAAAATAGGAGTAGCATGAAGCGGTGTTCAAAAACATGAAGAGCCTGAAAAGGTGTGAAAAATATGAAGAGCTCAAAAAGTGTCAAAAATATGAGGAGCATGAAACGGTCTGAAAAATAGGAGGATCATGAAGCGGTGTTCAAAAACATGAAGAGCCTGAAAAGGTGTGAAAAATATGAACAGCTTCAAAATGTGTCAAAAATATGAGGAGCATGAAACGGTCTGAAAAATACGAGGAGCATGAAACGGTGATCAAAAACATGAAGAACCTGAAAAGGTTTGAAAAATATGAAGAGCTTCTAAAGGTGTCAAAAATATGAGGAGCATAAACGATCTGAAAAATAGAAGCAGCATGAAACGGTGTTGAAAACTATGAAGAGCCTGAAAACGTGTGAAAAATATGAAGAGCTTCAAAAGGTGTGAAAAATATAAAGAGCTTCAAAGGTGACAAAAATGAGATGAGCATGAAACGGTCTGATAAATAGGAGGAGAATGAAGTGGTGGTGAAAAACATGAAGAGCCTGAAAAGGTGTGAAAAATATGAAGAGCTTCAAAATGTTTCAAAAATATGAAGAGCATGAAACGGTCTGAAAATCAGGAGGATCATGAAGCGGTGTTCAAAAACATGAAGAGCCAGAAAAGGTGTGAAAAATATGAAGAGCTTCATAAGGTGTCAAATTTATGAGGAGCATGAAACGGTCTGAAAAATAGGAGGAGCATGAAACGGTGATCAAAAACATGAAGAGCCTGAAAAGGTGTGAAAAATATGAAGAGCTTCAAAAGGTGTGAAAAATATAAAGAGCTTCAAAGGTGACAAAAATGAGATGAGCATGATACGGTCTGAAAAACAGGAGGATCATGAAGCGGTGTTCAAAAACATGAAGAGCCTGAAAAGGTGTGAAAAATATGAAGAGCTTCAAAAGATGTGAAAAATATGAGGAGCTTCAAAAGGTGTCAAAAATGAGATGAGCATGAAACGGTCTGAAAAATAGGAGGAGCATGAAGCGGTGTTGAAAAACATGAAGAACCTGAAAAGGTGTGAGAAATATCAAGAGCTTCAAAAGGTGTCAAATATATGAGGAGCATGAAACGTTCTGAAAAAGAGGAGGAGCATGAAGCGGTGTTGAAAAACATGAAGAGCCTGAAAAGCTGTGTAAAATATGAAGAGATTCTAAAGGTGTCAAAAATATGAGGAGCATGAAACGGTCTTAAAAATTGGCGGATTATGAAATGGTGTTCAAAAACATGAAGAGCCTGAAAAGGTGTGAAAAATATGAAAAGCCTCAAAACCTGTCAAAAATATGAGGAGCATGAAACTGTCTGAAAAATAGCAGGGGCATGAAGCGGTGTTGAAAAACATGAAGAGTCTGAAAACGTGTGAAAATATGAAGAGCTTCAAACATATGAAAAATATGAAGAGCTTCAAAAGGTTTGAAAAATATGAAGAGCTTCAAAAGGTGTCAAAAATGAGATGAGCATAAAACGGTCCGAAAAATACGAGGAGCATGAAGCGGTGTTGAAAATCATGAAGAGCCTGAAAAGGCGTGAAAAATATGAAGAGCTTCAATGATGTGAAAAATATGAAGAGCTTCAAAAGGTGTGAAATATATGAGAGCATGAAACGGTCTGAAAAATAGGAGGATCATGAAGCGGTTTTCAGAAACATGAAGAGCATGAAAAGGTGTGAAAAATATGAAGAGCTTCAAAAGGTGTCATAAATATGAGGAGCATGAAACGGTCTGAAAAATAGGAGGAGCATGAAACGGTGTCCAAAATCATGAAGAGCCTGTAAAGGTGTGAAAAATATGAAGAGCTTCAAAAGGTGTCAAAAATGAGATGAGCATTAAACGGTCTGACAAATAGGAATAACATGAAACGGTGTTGAAAATAATGAAGAGCCTGAAAAACTGTGAAAAATATAAAGAGCTTCAAAAGGTGTCAAAAATATGAGGAGCATGAAACGGTCTGATAAATAGGAGGAGCATGAAGCTGTGTTCCAAAACATGAAGATCCTGAAAAGGTGTGAAAAATATGAAGAGCTTCAAAAGGTGTGAAATATATGAGGAGCATGAAACGGACTGAAAAATAGAAGCAGCATGAAACGGTGTTGAAAAATATGAAGAGCAAAAAACGTGTGAAAAATATGAAGAGCTTCAAAAGGTGTGAAAAAAATAAAGAGCTTCAACGGTGACAAAAATGAGATGAGCATGATACGGTCTGAAATATAGGAGGAGCGTGAAGTGGTGGTGAAAAACATGAAGAGCCTGAAAAGGTGTGAAAAATATGAAGAGCTTCAAAATGTTTCACAAATATGAAGAGCATGAAACGGTCTGAAAAACAGGAGGATCATGAAGCGGTGTTCAAAAACATGAAGAGCCTGAAAAGGTGTGAAAAATATGAAGAGCTTCAAAAGGTGTCAAAAATATGAGGAGCATGAAACGGTCGGAAAAATAGGAGGAGCATGAAACGGTGGTCAAAAACATGAAGAGCCTGAAAAGGTGTGAAAAATATGAAGAGCTTCTAAAGGTGTCAAAAATATGAGGAGCATAAACGGTCTGAAAAATAGGAGTAGCATGAAGCGGTGTTCAAAAACATGAAGAGCCTGAAAAGGTGTGAAAAATATGAAGAGCTCAAAAAGTGTCAAAAATATGAGGAGCATGAAACGATCTGAAAAATAGACGGAGCATGAAACGGTGATCAAACACATGAAGAGCCTGAAAAGGTGTGGAAAATATGAAGAGCTTCAAAAGGTGTGAAATACATGAGGAGCATGAAACTCTCTGAAAAATAGGAGGAGCATGAAGCGGTGTTCAAAAACATGAAGAGCCTGAAAAGTTGTGAAAAATATGAAAAGCTTCAAAAGGTGTCAAAAATGAGATGAGCATTAAACGGTCTGAAAAATAGGAATAACATGAAACGGTGTTGAAAATCATGAAGAGCCTGAAATAGTGTGAAAAATATAAAGAGCTGCAAAAGGTGTCAAAAATATGAGGAGCATGAAACGGTCTGAAAAATAGAAGCAGCATGAAACGGTGTTGAAACACATGAAGAGCCTGAAAACGTGTGAAAAATATGAAGAGCTTCAAAAGGTGTGAAAAATATAAAGAGTTTCAAAGGTGACAAAAATGAGATGAGCATGAAACGGTCTAAAAAATAGGAGGAGCATGAAGTGGTGGTGAAAAACATGAAGAGCCTGAAAAGGTGTGAAAAATATGAAGAGCTTCAAAAGGTGTGAAATACATGAGGAGCATAAAACTCTCTGAAAAAGAGAAGGAGCATGAAGTGGTGTTCAAAAACATGAAGAGCCTGAAAGGTGTGAAATATATGAAGAGCTTCAAAAGGTGTGAAAAATATGAGGAGCATGATATGGTTTGAAAAATAGGATTAGCATGAAGCGGTGTTCAAAAACATGAAGAGCCTGAAAAGTTGTGAAAAATATGAAAACCTTCAAAAGGTGTCAAAAATGAGATGAGCATGAAACGGTCTGAAAAATAGGACGTGCATGAAGAGGTGTTGAAAAACATGAAGAGCCTGAAAAGTAGTGAAAAATATGAAGAGCTTCAAAAGGTGTCAAAAATATGAGGAGCATGAAACGGTCTGAACAATAGGAGAAGCATGAAGCGGTGTTCAAAAACATGAAGAGCCTGAAAAGGGGTGAAAAATATGAAGAGCTTCAAAAGGTGTCAAAAATATGAGGAGCATGAAACGGTCTGAAAAATCGGAGGAGCATGAAGCGTTGTTGAAAAACATGAAGAGCCTGAAAAGGTGTGAGAAATATGAAGAGCTTCAAAAAGTGTTAAAAGTATGAGTAGCATGAAACGGTCTGCAAAAAAGGAGGAGCATGAAGTGGTGTTGAAAAAGATGAAGAGCCTGAAAAGGTGTTAAAAATATGAAAGCATCAAAAGGTGTCAAAATTATGAGGAGCATGAAACGGTCTGAAAAATAGGAGGAGCATGAAGCGCTGTTGAATATCATAAAGAGCCTGAAAAGTTGTGAAAAATATGAAGAGCTTCAAAAGATGAGAAAAACATGAAGAGCTTCAAAAGGTGTCAAAATGAGATGAGCATGAAACGGTCTGAAAAATAGGAGGAGCATGAAGTCGTGTTGAATAAAAGGAAAAGTCTGAAAAAGTGTGAAATATATGAAGAGCTTCAAAAGGTGTCAAAAATATGAGGAGAATGAAACGGTCTGAAAAATAGGAGAAGCATGAAGCGATGTTGAAAAACATGAATTGTCTGAAAACGTGTGGAAAATATGAAGAGATTCATAAATGTGAAAAATATGAAGAGCTTCAAAAGGTGTCAAAAATATGAGGAGCATGAAACGTTCTGAAAAATAGGACGAGCATGAAGCAGTGATAAAAAATATGAAGTGCCTGAAAAGGTGTGAAATATATGAAGAGTTCCTAAAGGTGTCAAAAATATGAGGAGCACCAAACGGTCTCAAAAATAGGAGGAGCATGAAGTGGTGTTGAAAAACATGAAGAGCCTGAAAATGAGTGAAAAATATGAAGAGATTCAAAAAGTGTCAAAAATATGAGGAGCATGAAACGGTCTGAAAAGGAGCAAGAGCATGAAGAAGTGTTCAAAAACATGAAGAGCCTGAAAAGGTGTGAAAAATATGAAGAGCTTCAAAAGGTGTCAAAAATGAGATGAGCATGAAACGGTCTGAAAAATAGGAGGAGCATGAGCGGTGTTGAAAATCATGAAGAGCCTGAAAAGGTGTGAAAAATATGAAGAGCTTCAAAAGGTGTGAAATACATGAGGAGCATGAAACTCTCTGAAAAATAGGAGGAGCATGAAGCGATGTTCAAAAACATGAAGAGCCTGAAAATGTGTGAAAAATATGAAGAGCTTCAAAAGGTGTCAAAAATATGAGGAGAATGAAACGGTCTGAAAAATAGGAGGAGAATGAAGCTGTGTCGAAAAACATGAAGAGCCTGAAAAGGTTTGAAAAATATGAAAAGCTCAAAAAGTGTCAAAAATATGAGGAGCATGAAACGATCTGAAAAATACGAGGAGCATGAAGCAGTGTTCAAAAACATGAAGAGCTTCAAAAGGTATGAAAAATATGAGAGCTTCAAAAGGTGTCAAAAATATGAGGAGCATGAAACGTTCTGAAAAATAGGACGAGCATGAAGCAGTGATAAAAAACATGAAGTGCCTGAAAAGGTGTGAAAAATATGAAGAGTTCCTAAAGGTTTCAAAAATATGCGGAGCACCAAACGGTCTCAAAAATAGGAGGAGCATGAAGTGGTGTTGAAAAATATGAAGAGCCTGAAAATGAGTGAAAAATATGAAGAGCTTCAAAAAGTGTCAAAAATATGAGGAGCATGATGCGGTTTGAAAAATAGGAGGAGCATGAGCGGTGTTGAAAATCATGAAGAGCCTGAAAAGGTGTGAAAAATATGAAGAGCTTCAAAAGGTGTCAAAATTGAGATGAGCATGAAACGGTCTGAAAAATAGGAAGAGCATGAAGCGGTGTTGAAAAACATTAAGAGCTGAAAACGTGTGAAAAATATGAAGAGCTTCAAAAGGTGTCAAAATGAGATGAGCATGAAACGGTCTGAAAAATAGGAAAGCATGAAGCGGTGTTGAAAAACATTAAGAGCTGAAAAAGTGTGAAAAATATGAAGAGCTTCAAAAGGTGTCAAAAATATGAGGAGCATGAAACGGTCTGAAAAATAGGAGGAGCATGAAACGGTCACAAAAAACATTAAGAGCCTGAAAAGGTGTGAAAAATATGAAGAGCTTCAAAAGCTGTGAAATACATGAGGAGCATGAAACGGGATGAAAAATAGGAGAAGCATGAAGTGGTGTGGAAAAATATGAAGAGCCTGAAAATGTGTGAAAAATATGAAAAGCTTCAAAAGGTGTCAAAAATGAGATGAGCATGAAACGGTCTGAAAAATAGGAGGATCATGAAATGGTGTTGAAAAACATGAAGAGCCTGAAAAGATGTGAAAAATATGAAAAGCTTCAAAAAGTGTCAAAAATATGAGGAGCATGAAACGGTCTGAAAAATAGGAGGAGCATGGAGCTGTGTTCAAAAATATGAAGAGCCTGAAAAGGTGTGAAAAATATGAAGAGCTTCAAAAGTTGTCAAAAATATGAGGAGCATGAAACGGTCTGAAAAATAGGAGGAGCATGAAGCTGTGTTCAAAAACATGAAGATCTTAAAAGGGTGTGAAAAATATGAAGAGCTTCAAAAGGTGTGAAAAATATGAGGAGCATGAAACGGTCTGAAAAATAGAAGCAGCATGAAACGGTTTTGAAAAACATGAAGAGCCTGAAAACTTGTGAAAAATATGAAGAGCTTTAAAAGGTGTGAAAAATATGAAGAGCTTCAAAGGTGACAAAAATGAGATGAGCATGAAACGGTCTGAAAAATAGGAGGAGCATGAAGTGGTGGAGAAAAACATGAAGAGCCTGAAAAGGTGTGAAAAATATGAAGAGCTTCAAAATGTTTCAAAAATATGAAGAGCATGAAACGGTCTGAAAATCAGCAGGATCATGAAGCGGTGTTCAAAAACATGAAGAGCCTGAAAAGGTGTGAAAAATATGAACAGCTCAAAAAGTGTCAAAAATATGATGAGCATGAAACGATCTGAAAAATAGAAGGAGCATGAAACGGTGATCAAAAACATGAAGAGCCTGAAAAGGTGTGGAAAATATGAAGAGCTTCAAAAGGTGTCAAAAATATGAGGAGAATGAAACGGTCTGAAAAATAGGAGGAGCATGAAGCTGTGTCGAAAAACATGAAGAGCCTGAAAAGGTTTGAAAAATATGAAGAGCTTCAAAAGGTGTCAAAAATATGAGGAGAATGAAACGGACTGAAAAATAGGAGGAGCATGAAGCAGAGTTCGAAAACATGAAGAGCCTGAAAAGGTTTGAAAAATATGAAGAGCTCAAAAAGTGTCAAAAATATGAGGAGCATGAAACGATCTGAAAAATACGAGGAGCATGAAGCAGTGTTCAAAAACATGAAGAGGTTCAAAAGGTATGAAAAATATGAGAGCTTCAAAAGTTGTCAAAAATATGAGGAGCATGAAACGGTCTGACAAATAGGAGGAACATGAAGCGGTGTTCAAACACATGAAGAGCCTGAAAATGTGTGAAAATTATGAAGATCTTCAAAAGGTGTCAAAATTATGAGGAACATGAAACGGTTTGAAAAATAGGAGGAGCATGAAACCGTGTTGAAAAACATGAAGAGCCTGAAAAGGTGTGAAAAATATGAAGAGCTTCAAAATCTTTGAAAAATATGAAGAGCTTTCAAAGGTGTGAAATACATGAGGAGCATGAAACTCTCTGAAAAATAGGAGGAGCCTGAAATGGTGTTCAAAAACATGAATAGACTGAAAACGTGTGAAAAATATGAAGAGCTTCAAAAGGTGTCAAAAATATGAGGAGCATGAACGGTCTGAAAAATATGAGCAGCATGAAGCGGTGTTGAAAAATATGAAGAGCCTTAAAAGGCATGAAAAAAATGAAGAGCTTCAAAAGGTGTCAAAAATATGAGGAGCATGAAACGGTCTGAAAAATATGAGCAGCATGAAGCGGTGTTGAAAAACATGAAGAGCCTGAAAAGGTGTGAAAAATATGAAGAGCTTCAAAAGGTGTGAAATACATGAGGAGCATAAAACTCTCTGAAAAAGAGAAGGAGCATGAAGTGGTGTTCAAAAACAGGAAGAGCCTGAAAAGGTGTGAAATATATGAAGAGCTTCAAAAGGTGTGAAAAATATGAGGAGCATGATATGGTTTGAAAAATAGGATTAGCATGAAGCGGTGTTCAAAAACATGAAGAGCCTGAAAAGTTGTGAAAAATATGAAAAACTTCAAAAGGTGTCAAAAATGAGATGAGCATGAAACGGTCTAAAAAATAGGACGTGCATGAAGCAGTGTTGAAAAACATGAAGAGCCTGAAAAGTTGTGAAAAATATGAAGAGCTTCAAAAAGTGTCAAAAATATGAGGAGCATGAAACGGTCTGAAAAATAGGAGGAGCATGAAGCGATGGTCAAAAACATGAAGAGCCTGAAAATGTGTGAAAAATATGAAGAGCTTCAAAAGGTGTGAAATACATGAGGAGCATGAAACTCTCTGAAAAATAGGAGGAGCATGAAGCGATGTTCAAAAACATGAAGAGCCTGAAAATGTGTGAAAAATATGAAGAGCTTCAAAAGGTGTCAAAAATATGAGGAGAATGAAACGGTCTGAAAAATAGGAGAAGCATGAAGCTGTGTCGAAAAACATGAAGAGCCTGAAAATGTGTGAAAAATATGAAGAGCTTCAAAAGGTGTCAAAAATATGAGGAGAATGAAACGGTCTGAAAAATAGGAGGAGCATGAAGCTGTGTCGAAAAACATGAATAGCCTGAAAAGGTGTGAAAAATATGAAGAGCTTCAAAAGGTGTCAAAAATATGAGGAGCATGAAACGTTCTGAAAAATAGGACGAGCATGAAGCAGTGATAAAAAACATGAAGTGCCTGAAAAGGTGTGAAAAATATGAAGAGTTCCTAAAGGTGTCAAAAATATGCGAAGCACCAAACGGTCTCAAAAATAGGAGGAGCATGAAGTGGTGTTGAAAAATTTGAAGAGCCTGAAAATGAGTGAAAAATATGAAGAGCTTCAAAAAGTGTCAAAAATATGAGGAGCATGATACGGTTTGAAAAATAGGAGGAGCATGAAGCGGTGTTGAAAAACATGAAGAGTGTGAAAACGTGTGAAAATATGAAGAGCTTCAAAAATATTAAAAATATGAAGAGCTTCAAAAGTTTTGAAAAATATGAAGAGATTAAAAAGGTGTCAAAAATGAGATGAGCATGAAAAGGTCTGAAAAATAGGAGGAGCATGAGCGGTGTTGAAAATCAAGAAGAGCCTGAAAAGGTGTGAAAAATATGAAGATCTTCAAAAGGTGTGAAATACATGAGGAGCATGAAACTCTCTGAAAAATAGGAGGAGCATGAAGCGATGTTCAAAAACATGAAGAGCCTGAAAATGTGTGAAAAATATGAAGAGCTTCAAAAGGTGTCAAAATTGAGATGAGCATGAAACGGTCTGAAAATAGGAAGAGCATGAAGCGGTGTTGAAAAACATTAAGAGCTGAAAACGTGTGAAAAATATGAAGAGCTTCAAAAGGTGTCAAAAATGAGATGAGCATGAAACGGTCTGAAAAATAGGAAGAGCATGAAGCGGTGTTGAAAATCATTAAGAGCTGAAAACGTGTGAAAAATATGAAGAGTTTCAAAAGGTGTCAAAAATATGAGGAGCATGAAACGGTCTGAAAAATAGGAGGAACATGAAGCGGTGTTCAAACACATGAAGAGCCTGAAAATGTGTGAAAATTATGAAGATCTTCAAAAGCTGTCAAAATTATGAGGAACATGAAACGGTTTGAAAAATAGGAGGAGCATGAAACGGTGTTGAAAAACATGAAGAGCCTGAAAAGGTGTGAAAAATATGAAGAGCTTCAAAATCTTTGAAAAATATGAAGAGCTTTCAAAGGTGTGAAATACATGAGGAGCATGAAACTCTCTGAAAAATAGGAGGAGCCTGAAATGGTGTTCAAAAACATGAATAGACTGAAAACGTGTGAAAAATATGAAGAGCTTCAAAAGGTGTCAAAAATATGAGGAGCATGAAACGGTCTGAAAAATATGAGCAGCATGAAGCGGTGTTGAAAAATATGAAGAGCCTTAAAAGGCATGAAATAAATGAAGAGCTTCAAAAGGTGTCAAAAATATGAGGAGCATGAAACGGTCTGAAAAATATGAGCAGCATGAAGCGGTGTTGAAAAACATGAAGAGCCTGAAAAGGTGTGAAAAATATGAAGAGCTTCAAAAGGTGTGAAATACATGAGGAGCATAAAACTCTCTGAAAAAGAGAAGGAGCATGAAGTGGTGTTCAAAAACAGGAAGAGCCTGAAAAGGTGTGAAATATATGAAGAGCTTCAAAAGGTGTGAAAAATATGAGGAGCATGATATGGTTTGAAAAATAGGATTAGCATGAAGCGGTGTTCAAAAACATGAAGAGCCTGAAAAGTTGTGAAAAATATGAAAAACTTCAAAAGGTGTCAAAAATGAGATGAGCATGAAACGGTCTCAAAAATAGGACGTGCATGAAGCGGTGTTGAAAAACATGAAGAGCCTGAAAAGTTGTGAAAAATATGAAGAGCTTCAAAAGGTGTCAAAAATATGAGGAGCATGAAACGGTCTGAAAAATAGGAGGAGCATGAAGCGATAGTCAAAAACATGAAGAGCCTGAAAATGTGTGAAAAATATGAAGAGCTTCAAAAGGTGAGAAATACATGAGGAGCATGAAACTCTCTGAAAAATAGGAGGAGCATGAAGCGATGTTCAAAAACATGAAGAGCCTGAAAATGTGTGAAAAATATGAAGAGCTTCAAAAGGTGTCAAAAATATGAGGAGCATGAAACGTTCTGAAAAATAGGACGAGCATGAAGCAGTGATAAAAAACATGAAGTGCCTGAAAAGGTGTGAAAAATATGAAGAGTTCCTAAAGGTGTCAAAAATATGCGAAGCACCAAACGGTCTCAAAAATAGGAGGAGCATGAAGTGGTGTTGAAAAATTTGAAGAGCCTGAAAATGAGTGAAAAATATGAAGAGCTTCAAAAAGTGTCAAAAATATGAGGAGCATGATACGGTTTGAAAAATAGGAGGAGCATGAAGCGGTGTTGAAAAACATGAAGAGTGTGAAAACGTGTGAAAATATGAAGAGCTTCAAAAATATTAAAAATATGAAGAGCTTCAAAAGTTTTGAAAAATATGAAGAGATTAAAAAGGTGTCAAAAATGAGATGAGCATGAAAAGGTCTGAAAAATAGGAGGAGCATGAGCGGTGTTGAAAATCAAGAAGAGCCTGAAAAGGTGTGAAAAATATGAAGATCTTCAAAAGGTGTGAAATACATGAGGAGCATGAAACTCTCTGAAAAATAGGAGGAGCATGAAGCGATGTTCAAAAACATGAAGAGCCTGAAAATGTGTGAAAAATATGAAGAGCTTCAAAAGGTGTCAAAATTGAGATGAGCATGAAACGGTCTGAAAATAGGAAGAGCATGAAGCGGTGTTGAAAAACATTAAGAGCTGAAAACGTGTGAAAAATATGAAGAGCTTCAAAAGGTGTCAAAAATGAGATGAGCATGAAACGGTCTGAAAAATAGGAAGAGCATGAAGCGGTGTTGAAAATCATTAAGAGCTGAAAACGTGTGAAAAATATGAAGAGTTTCAAAAGGTGTCAAAAATATGAGGAGCATGAAACGGTCTGAAAAATAGGAGGAACATGAAGCGGTGTTCAAACACATGAAGAGCCTGAAAATGTGTGAAAATTATGAAGATCTTCAAAAGCTGTCAAAATTATGAGGAACATGAAACGGTTTGAAAAATAGGAGGAGCATGAAACGGTGTTGAAAAACATGAAGAGCCTGAAAAGGTGTGAAAAATATGAAGAGCTTCAAAATCTTTGAAAAATATGAAGAGCTTTCAAAGGTGTGAAATACATGAGGAGCATGAAACTCTCTGAAAAATAGGAGGAGCCTGAAATGGTGTTCAAAAACATGAATAGACTGAAAACGTGTGAAAAATATGAAGAGCTTCAAAAGGTGTCAAAAATATGAGGAGCATGAAACGGTCTGAAAAATATGAGCAGCATGAAGCGGTGTTGAAAAATATGAAGAGCCTTAAAAGGCATGAAATAAATGAAGAGCTTCAAAAGGTGTCAAAAATATGAGGAGCATGAAACGGTCTGAAAAATATGAGCAGCATGAAGCGGTGTTGAAAAACATGAAGAGCCTGAAAAGGTGTGAAAAATATGAAGAGCTTCAAAAGGTGTGAAATACATGAGGAGCATAAAACTCTCTGAAAAAGAGAAGGAGCATGAAGTGGTGTTCAAAAACAGGAAGAGCCTGAAAAGGTGTGAAATATATGAAGAGCTTCAAAAGGTGTGAAAAATATGAGGAGCATGATATGGTTTGAAAAATAGGATTAGCATGAAGCGGTGTTCAAAAACATGAAGAGCCTGAAAAGTTGTGAAAAATATGAAAAACTTCAAAAGGTGTCAAAAATGAGATGAGCATGAAACGGTCTCAAAAATAGGACGTGCATGAAGCGGTGTTGAAAAACATGAAGAGCCTGAAAAGTTGTGAAAAATATGAAGAGCTTCAAAAGGTGTCAAAAATATGAGGAGCATGAAACGGTCTGAAAAATAGGAGGAGCATGAAGCGATAGTCAAAAACATGAAGAGCCTGAAAATGTGTGAAAAATATGAAGAGCTTCAAAAGGTGAGAAATACATGAGGAGCATGAAACTCTCTGAAAAATAGGAGGAGCATGAAGCGATGTTCAAAAACATGAAGAGCCTGAAAATGTGTGAAAAATATGAAGAGCTTCAAAAGGTGTCAAAAATATGAGGAGAATGAAACGGTCTGAAAAATAGGAGGAGCATGAAGCTGTGTCGAAAAACATGAAGAGCCTGAAAATGTGTGAAAAATATGAAGAGCTTCAAAAGGTGTCAAAAATATGAGGAGAATGAAACGGTCTGAAAAATAGGAGGAGCATGAAGCTGTGTCGAAAAACATGAAGAGCCTGAAAAGGTGTGAAAAATATGAAGAGCTTCAAAAGGTGTCAAAAATATGAGGAGCATGAAACGTTCTGAAAAATAGGACGAGCATGAAGCAGTGATAAAAAACATGAAGTGCCTGAAAAGGTGTGAAAAATATGAAGAGTTCCTAAAGGTGTCAAAAATATGCGAAGCACCAAACGGTCTCAAAAATAGGAGGAGCATGAAGTGGTGTTGAAAAATATGAAGAGCCTGAAAATGAGTGAAAAATATGAAGAGCTTCAAAAAGTGTCAAAAATATGAGGAGCATGATACGGTTTGAAAAATAGGAGGAGCATTAAGCGGTGTTGAAAAACATGAAGAGTGTGAAAACGTGTGAAAATACGAAGAGCTTCAAAAATATAAAAATATGAAGAGCTTCAAAAGTTTTGAAAAATATGAAGAGATTAAAAAGGTGTCAAAAATGAGATGAGCATGAAACGGTCTGAAAAATAGGAGGAGCATGAGCGGTGTTGAAAATCATGAAGAGCCTGAAAAGTTGTGAAAAATATGAAGAGCTTCAAAAGGTGTGAAATACATGAGGAGCATGAAACTCTCTGAAAAATAGGAGGAGCATGAAGCGATGTTCAAAAACATGAAGAGCCTGAAAATGTGTGAAAAATATGAAGAGCTTCAAAAGGTGTCAAAATTGAGATGAGCATGAAACGGTCTGAAAAATAGGAAGAGCATGAAGCGGTGTTGAAAAACATTAAGAGCTGAAAACGTGTGAAAAATATGAAGAGCTTCAAAAGGTGTCAAAAATGAGATGAGCATGAAACGGTCTGAAAAATAGGAAGAGCATGAAGCGGTGTTGAAAAACATTAAGAGCTGAAAACGTGTGAAAAATATGAAGAGTTTCAAAAGGTGTCAAAAATATGAGGAGCATGAAACGGTCTGAAAAAGAGGAGGAGCATGAAACGGTGACCAAAAACATGAAGAGCCTGAAAAGGTGTGAAAAATATGAAGAGCTTCAAAGGTGTGAAATACATGAGGAGCATGAAACGGGCTGAAAAATAGGAGAAGCATGAAGTGGTGTGGAAAAATATGAAGAGCCTGAAAATGTGTGAAAAATATGAAAAGCTTCAAAAGGTGTCAAAAATGAGATGAGCATGAAATGGTCTGAAAAATAGGAGGATCATGAAATGGTGTTGAAAAACATGAAGAGCCTGAAAAGATGTGAAAAATATGAAAAGCTTCAAAAAGTGTCAAAAATATGAGGAGCATGAAACGGTCTGAAAAATAGGAGGAGCATGAAGCTGTGTTCAAAAACATGAAGATCTTAAAAGGGTGTGAAAAATATGAAGAGCTTCAAAAGGTGTGAAAAATATGAGGAGCATGAAACGGTCTGAAAAATAGAAGCAGCATGAAACGGTTTTGAAAAACATGAAGAGCCTGAAAAGGTGTGAAAAATATGAAGAGCTTCAAAAGGTGTCAAAAATATGAGGAGCATGAAACGGTCTGAAAAATAGGATGAGCATGAAGTGGTGTGGAAAAATATGAAGAGCCTGAAAAGTTTTGAAAAATATGAAGAGCTTCAAAAGGTGTGAAATACATGAGGAGCAGGAAACGCTCTGAAAAGTAGGAGGAGCATGAAGCGGTGTTCAAAAACATGAAGAGCCTGAAAAGGTGTGAAAAATATGAAGAACTTCAAAAGGTGTCAAAAATATGAGGAGCATGAAACGGTCTGAAAAATAGGAAGAACATGAAGCGGTGTTCAAAAACTTGAAGAGCCTGATACGTTGTGAAAAATATGAAAAGCTTCAAGAGGTGTCAAAAATGAGATGAGCATGAAACGGTCTGAAAAATAGGAGGAGTATGAAGCGGTGTTGAAAAAATGAAGAGCCTGAAAAGTTGTGAAAAATATGAAGAGCATCAAAAGGTGTCAAAAATATGAGGAGGATGAAACGGTCTGAAAAATAGGAAGAACATGAAGCGGTGTTCAAAAACTTGAAGAGCCTGAAACGTTGTGAAAAATATGAAAAGCTTGAAGAGGTGTGAAAAATATGAGGAGCATGATATGGTTTGAAAAATGGGATTAGCATGAAACGGTGTATAAAAACATGAAGAGACCTGAAAAGGTGTGAAAAATACGAAGAGCTTCAAAAGGTGTCAAAAATATGAGGAGCATGAAATGGTCTGAAAAATAGGAGGAGCATGAAACGGTGATCAAAAACATGAAGAGCCTGTAAATGTGTGAAAAAAATGAAGAGCTTCAAAAGGTGTGTAATACATGAGGAGCATGAAACGGTCTGAAATATAGGAGGAGCATGAAGCGCTGTTCAAAAACAGGAAGAGCCTGAAAAGTTTTGAAAAATATGAAGAGCTTCAAAAGGTGTGAAATACATGAGGAGCATGAAACTTGCTGAAAATTAGGAGAAGCATGATGTGGTGTGGAAAAACATGAAGAGCCTGAAAAGGTGTGAAAAATATGAAAAGCTTCAAAAGGTGTCAAAAATGAGATGAGCATGAAACGGTCTGAAAAATAGGAGGTGCATGAAGCGTTGTTGAAAAACATGAAGAGCCTGAAAAGGTATGAGAAATATGAAGAGCTTAAAACGGTGTCAAAAATATGAGGAGCATGAAACGGTCTTAAAAATACAAGGAGCATGAAGCAGTGTTGAAAAACATGAATAGTCTGAAAAGGTGTGAAAAATATGAAGAGCTTCAAAAGGTGTGAAAAATATGAAGAGCTTCAAAAGGTGTCAAAAATTTGATGAGCATGAAACGGTCTGAAAAATAGGAGGAGCATGAAGCGGTGTTGAAAAACATGAAGAGCCTGAAAAAGTGTGAAAAATATGAAGAGCTTAAAAGGTGTGAAAAATATGAGGAGCATGATATGGTTTGAAAAATAGGATTAGCAGGAAGCAGTGTTCAAAAACATGAAGAGCCTGAGAAGGTGTGAAAAATATGAAAAGATTCAAAAGGTGTCAAAAATGAGATGAGCATGAAACGGTCTGACAAATAGGAGGTGCATGAAGCGTTGTTGAAAAACATGAAGAGCCTGAAAAGGTGTGAGAAATATGAAGAGCTTAAAAAGGTGTGAAAAATAGGAAGAGCTTAAAAAGGTGTCAAAAATATGAGGAGCATGAAACGGTCTTAAAAATACAAGGAGCATGAAGCGGTTTTGAAAAACATGAATAGCCTGAAAATGTGTGAAATATATGAAGAGCTTAAAAATGTGTCAAGTATATGAGGAGCATGAAACGGTCTGAAAAATAGGAGGAGCATGAAGCTGTGTTCAAAAACATGAAGAGCCTGAAAATGTGTGAAATATATAAAGAGCTTTAAAAAGTGTCAAAAATATGAGGAGCATGAAACGGTCTGAATAGCAGGAGGAGAATGTAACGGTGATCAAAAACATGAAGAGCCTGAAAAGGTGTGAAAAATATGAAGAGCTTCAAAAGGTGTAAAATATGAGGAGCATGAAACGGTCTGAAAAATAGGAGGAGCATGAAGCGGTGTAGAAAAACATGAAGAGCCTGAAAAGGTGTGAAAAATATGAAGAGCTTCAAAAAGTGTGAAAAATATGAGGAGCATGAAACGGTCTGAAAAATAGGAGGAGCATGAAGCGGTGTTCAAAAACTTGAAGAGCCTGAAACGTTGTGAAAAATACGAAAAGCTTCAAATGGTTTAAAAAATGAGATGACCATGAAATGGTCTGAAAAATAGGAGGAGCATGAAGTGGTGTTGAAAAAATGAAGAGCCTGAAAAGGTGTGAAAAATATGAAGATCATCAAAAGGTATCAAAAATATGAGGAGCTTGAAACGGTCTGCAACAAAGGAGGAGCATGAAGCGGTGTTGAAAAACTTGAAGAGCCTGAAAAGGTGTGAAAAATATGAAAAGCTTCAAAAGATGTCAAAAATATGAGGAGCATGAAACGGTTTGAAATATAGGAGGAGCATGAAGTGGTGTTAAAAAACATGAAGAGACTGTAAAGGTGTGAAAAATATGAAGAGCTTCAAAAGGTGTGTAATACATGAGGAGCATGAAACTCTCTGAAAAATAGAAGGAGCATGAAGTAGTGTTCAAGAACATGAAGAGCCTGAAAAGGTGTGAAAAATATGAAGAGCTTAAAAAGGTGTGAAATATATGAGGAGCATGATATGGTTTGAAAAATGGGATTAGCATGAAGCGGTGTTCAAAAACATGAAGAGACTGAAAAGGTGTGAAAAATATGAAGAGCTTCAAAAGGTGTGAAATATGAGGAGCATGAAACGGTCTGAAAAATAGGAGGAGCATGAAGCGGTGTTCAAAAACATGAAGAGCCTGTAAAGGTGTGAAAAATATGAAGAGTTTAAAATGGTGTGAAAAATATGAGGAGCATGATATGGTTTGAAAAATAGGATTAGCATGAAGCGGTGTTCAAAATCATGAAGAGCCTGAAAAGGTGTGAAAAATATGAAAAGCTTCAAAAGGTGTCAAAAATGAGATGAGCATGAAACGGTCTGTAAAATAGGAGGAGCATGAAGCGGTGTTGAAAAACATGAAGAGCCTGAAAAGGTGTGAGAAATATGAAGAGCTTCAAAAGGTGTCAAAAATATGAGGAGCATGAAACGGTCTTAAAAATACAAGGAGCATGAAGCGGTGTTGAAAAACATGAATAGCGTGAAAATGTGTGAAATATATGAAGAGCTTAAAAATGTGTCAAGTATATGAGGAGCATGAAACGGTCTGAAAAATAGGAGGTTCATGCAACGGTGTTCAAAAACATGAAGAGCCTGAAAAGGTGTGAAAAATATGAAGAGCTTCAAAAGGTGTGAAAAATATGAGGAATATGAAATGGTCTGAAAAATAGGAGGAGCATGAAGTTGTGTTCAAAAACATGAAGTGCCAGAAAAGGTGTGAAAATAATGAAGACCTTTAAAAGGTGTCAAAAATTATGAGGAGCATGAAACGGTCTGAAAAATAGGAGGAGCATGAAACGGTGATCAAAACAGGAAGAGCCTGAAAAGGTGTGAAAAATATGAAGAGCTTCAAAAGGTGTGAAATTCATGAGCAGCATGAAACGAGCTGAAAAATCTGAGTAGCATGAAGTGGTGTGGAAACACATGAAGAGCCTGTAAAAGTGTGAAAAATATGAAGAGCTTCAAAAGGTGTGTAATACATGAGGAGCATGAAACTCTCTGAAAAATAGAAGGAGCATGAAGTAGTATTCAAAAACATGAAGAGCCTGAAAAGGTGTGAAAAATATGAAGAGCTTAAAAAGGTGTGAAAATTATGAGGAGCATGATATGGTTTGAAAAATGGGATTAGCATGAAGCGGTGTTCAAAAACATGAAGAGCCTGAAAAGGTGTGAAAAATATGAAGATCTTCAAAAGGTGTCAAAAATGAGATGAGCATGAAACGGTCTGAAAAATAGGAGGAGCATGAAGCTGTGTTGAAGAACATGAAGAGCCTGAAAAGGTGTGAAAAATAAGAAGAGCTTCAAAAGATGTCAAAAATATGAGGAGCATGAAACGGTCTGAAAAATAGGATGAGCATGAAGTGGTGTGGAAAAATATGAAGAGCCTGAAAAGGTGTGAAAAATATGAAGAGCTTCAAAAGGTGTCAAAAATATGAGGAGCATGAAACGTTCTGAAAAATAGGAGGAGCATGAAACGGTGTTGAAAATCATTAAGAGTCTGAAAAGGTGTGAAAAATATGAAGAGTTTCAAAAAGTGTCAACAATATGAGGAACATGAAACGGTCTGAAAAATAGGAGGAGCATGAAACTTTGTTCATAAACATGAAGAGCCTGAAATGGTGTGAAAAATACGAAGAGCTTAAAAAGGCGTGGAAAATATGAAGATTATGAAAAGGTGTGAAATATAGGAGAAGCATGAAGCGGTGTTCCAAAACAAGAAGAGCCTGAAAAAGTGTGAAATATATGAAGAGCTTCAAAAGTCGTGAAAAATATGAGGAGCATGAAAAGTGCTGAAAAATAGGCGGAGCATGAAACTGTGCTGAAAACATGAAAGGTCTGAAAAGTTGTGAAAAATATGAATAGCTTCAAAAGGTATCAAAAATATGAGGAGCATGAAACGGTCTAAAAAATAGGAGGAGCATGAAACGGTGTTGAAAACCTGAAGCGCCTGAAAAGATGTGAAAAATATGAAGAGATTCAAAACATGTCAAAATATGAGGAGCATGAAACGGTCTGAAAAATAGGAGGAGCATGAAACGGTGTTGAAAAACATGAAGAGCCTGAAAAGGTGTGAAAAATATGAAGAGCTTCAAAAGGTGTGAAAAATATGAAGAGCTTCAAAAGGTGTCAAAAATATGCGGAGCATGAAACAGTCTGAAAAATAGGAGAATCATGTAACGGTATTCAAAAACATGAAGAGCCTGAATAGGTGTGAAATACATGAAGAGCTTCAAAAGGTGTCAAAAATATGAGGAGCATGAAACTTCTAAAAAATAGGAGGAGCATGAAACGGTGTACAAAAATATGAAGAGCCTGAAAAGGTGTGAAAAATATGAAGAGCTTCAAAAGGTGTCAAATATATGAGGAGCATGAAATAGTCTGAAAAATAGGAAGAGCATGAAACGGTGTTGAAAATCTTGAAGAGCCTGAAAAAGTGTGAATTATATGAAGAGCTTCAAAACGTGTCAAAAATACGAGGAGCATGATACGGTCTGAAAAATAGGAGGAGCATGAAGCGGTGTTGAAAGACATGAAGAGCCTGAAAAGGTTTGAAAAATATGAAGAGCTTCAAAAGGTGTGAAATACATGAGGTGCATGAAACTCTCTGAAAAATAGAAGGAGCATGAAGCGGTGTTCAAAAACATGAAGAGCCTGAAAAAGTGTGAAAAATATGAAGAGCTTCAAAAGGTGTGAAAAATATGAAGAGCTTCAAAAAGTGTCAAAAATATGAGGAGCTTGAAACGTTCTGAAAATAAGAGGAGCACGAAACGATGTTCAAAAATATTAAGAGCCTGAAAAGGTGAGAAAAATATGAAGAGCTTCAGAAGCTGTGAAAAATATGAGGAGCATGAAGCGGTGTTCAAAAACTTGAATACTGAAAAGGTGTGAAAAATATGAAGACCTTCAAAAGGTGTCAAAAGATGAGGAGCATGAAACGGTCTGAAAAATAGGAGGAGCATGAAGCGGCGTTGAAAACATGAAGAGCGTGAAAAGGTGTCAAAAATATGAAGAGCTTCAAAATGTGTCAAAAATATGAGGAGCATGAAACGGTCTGAAAATTACGAGGAGCATGAGGCACTGTTGAAAAACATGAAGAGCCTGAAAAGGTGTGAAAAATATAAAGAGTTTCAAAACGAGTCAAAAATATGAGGAGCATGAAACGGTCTGAAAAAGAGGAGGAGCATGAAGTGGTGTTGGAAAACATGAAGAGCCTGAAAAGGTGTGAAAAATATGAAGAGCTTCAAAAGGTGTGAAAACTATGAAGAGCTTCAAAAGGTGTCAAAAATATGAGGAGCATGAAACGGTCTGAAAAATAGGAGAAGCATGAAACCATGTTCAAAAACATAAAGAGCCTGAAAATGTGTGAAAAATATGAAGAGCTTCAAAAAGTGTCAGAAATATGAAGAGCAGGGAACGGTCTGAAAAATAGGGGGAGTATGAAGCAGTGTTCAAAAACATGAACAGCCCGAAAAGGTGTGTAAAATATGAAGAGCCCTAAAGGTGTCAAAATTATGAGGAGCATGACACGGTCTGAAAAATAGGAGGATCATGAAATGGTGTTCAAAAACATGAAGAACCTGAAAATTTGTGAAAAATATGAAGAGATTCAAAAGGTCTGAAAAATATCAGGAGCATGAAACGGTGTTCAAAAAATTGAAGATACTGAAAATTTGTGAAAAATATGAAGAGCTTCAAAAGGTGTCAAAAATATGAGGTGCATGAAACGGTCTGAAAAATAGGAGAAGCATGAAACCATGTTCAAAAACATGAAGAGCCTGAAAATGTGTGAAAAATATGAAAAGCATCAAAAGATTTGAAAAAAATGAGGAGCATGAAACGGTGTTCAAAACCATGAAGAGACTGAAAATGTGAGAAATGTATGAAGAGCTTCAAAAGGTGTCAAAAATATGAGGAGCTTGAAACGGTCTCAAATATAGGAGGAGAATGAAACGGTGTTGACAAACATGTAGATCCTGAAAAGGTGTGAACAATATGCAGAGCCTAAAAAGGAGTGAAAAATATGAGGAGCATGAAACGGTCTGAAAAATAGGAGGAGCATGAAACGCTGTTCAAAACCATGAAGAGACTGAAAAGCTGTGAAATACATGAAGAGCTTAAAAAGGTGTCAAAAATATGAGGAGCATGAAACGGTCAGACAAATAGGAGGAGCATGAAACGGTGTTCAAAAACATAAAGAGCCTGAAAGGTGTGAAATATATGAAGAGCTTAAAAAGGTGTCAAAAATATGAGGAAAATGAAACTGTCTGAAAAATAGGAGGAGCATGAAGTTTTGTTCAAAACATGAAGAGCCTGAAAAGGTGTGAAAAATATGAAGAGTTTCAAAAAGTGTCAAAAATATGAGGAGCATGAAACGGTCTGAAAAATAGGAGGAGCATGAAGCGGAGTTGAAAAACATGAAGAGCCTGACAAGGTGTGAAATATATGAGGAGCTTCAAAAGGTGTCAAAAATATGAGGAGCAGGAAAAGTTCTGAAAAATAGGAGGAGCATGACCTGGTGTTGAAATACATGAAGAGCCTGAAAAGATGTGAAAAATATGAAGAGCTTCAAAAGGTGTAAAAAATATGAAGAGCTTCAAAAAGTGTCAAACATATGAGGAGCATGAAACTTTCTGAAAAATAGGAGGAGCATGAAGCGTTGTTGAACACATGAAGAGCCTGAAAAGGAATGAAAATATGAAGAGCTTCAAAGGTGTCAAAAATATGAGGAGCATGAAACGGTCAGAAAAATAGGAGTAACATAAAACGGTGTTCAAAAACATGAAGAGCCTGAATAGGTGTGAAAAATATGAGGAGTTCCATAAGGTGTCAAAAATAGGAGGAGCATGAAATGGTGTTCAAAAACATGAAGAGCCTGAAAAGGTGTGAAAAATATGAATAGCTTCAAAGGTGTGAAAATATGAGGAGTATCAAACGGTCAGAAAAATAGCAGGAGCATGAAGCGGCGTTAAACAACATGAAGAGCCTGAAAAGGTGTGAAAAATATGAAGAGGTTCAAAAAGTTTGAAAAATATGAAGAGCTTCAAAATGTGTCAAAAATATGAGGAGTATGAAGTGGTGTTGAAAAACATGAAGAGCATGAAAAGGTGTGAAAAATATGAAGAGCCTGAAAAGGTGTGAAAGATATGAAGAGCTTCAAAAGGTGGCAAAAATATGAAGAGTTTCAAAATATGTCAAAAATATGAGGAGCATGAAACGGTGTTCAAAAACATGAAGAGCCTGAAAAGGTGTGAAAAATATGAAGAGCTTCAAAAGGTGTCAAAAATATGAGGAGCATGAAACGGTCTGAAACATAGGAGAAGCATGAAACCGTGTTCAACAACATGAAGAGCCTGAAAAGGTGTGAAAAATATGAAGAGCTTCAAAAGGTGTCAAAAATATGAGAAGCTTGAAACGGTTTGAAAAATAGGAGGAGCATGAAACGGTGTTGAAAATCTTGAAGAGCCTGAAAAAGTGTGAATTATATGAAGAGCTTCAAATCGTGTCAAAAATACGAGGAGCATGATACGGTCTGAAAAATAGGAGGAGCATGAAGCGGTGTTGAAAGACATGAAGAGACTGAAAAGGTGTGAAAAATATGAAGAGCTTCAAAAGGTGTCAAAAGTATGTGGAGCATGAAACGGTCTGAAAAATAGGAGGAGTATGAAGCGGTGTTGAAAATCATGAAGATCCTAAATGGTGTGAAAAACATGAAGAGCTTCAAAAAGTGTCAAAAATATGAGGAGGATGAAACAGTCTGAAAAATAGGAGAATCATGTAACGGTGTTGAAAAACATGAAGAGCATGAAAAGGTGTGAAAAATATGATGAGCTTCAAAAGGTGTCAAAAATATGAGAAGCTTGAAACGGTTGGAACAATAGGAGGAGCATGAAACTGTGTTGAAATACATGAAGAGCCTGAAAAGGTGGCAAAAATATGAAGAGCTTCAAAAGGTGTGAAAAATAAGAGGAGCATGAAACATTCTGAAAAATAGGAGGAGCATGAAACGGTGTTCAAAAACATGAAGAGCCTGAATAGGTGTGGAAAATATGAAGAGCTTCAAAAGGTGTCAAAAATATGAGGAGCATGAAACGGTCTGCAGAAAAGGAGGAGCATGAAACGGTGTTCAAAAACATGAAGAGCCTGAATAGGTGTGGAAAATATGAAGAGCTTCAAAAGGTGTTCAAAAATATGAGGAGCATGAAACGGTCTGAAAAATAGGAGGAGCAAGAAGGGGTGTTGCAAAATATGAAGAGCCTGAAAATGCGTGAAAAGTACGAAGAGCTTCAAAATATGTGGAGAAATATGAAGAGCTTCAAAAGGTCTCAAAAATTAGATGAGCATGATACGGTCTGAAGAATAGGAGGAGCATGAAGCGGTGTTGAAATACATGAAGAACCAGAAAAGTTGTGAGAAATATGAAGAGCTTCAAATGGTGTCAAAATTATGAGGAGCAAAAATTGTCTGAAAAAGAGGAGGAGCATGAAGCGGTGTTGAAATACATGAAGAGCCTGAAATGGTGCGAAAAATATGAAGAACTTTAAAAGGTTGGAAAAATATGAAGAGCTTCAATAGGTGTCAAAAATGAGATTAGCATGAAACGGTCTGAAAAATAGGAGGAGCATGAATTGGTATTGATAAACATGAAGAGCAGGAAAAGGTGTGAAATATACGAAGAGCTTCAAAAGGTGTCAAAAATATGAGGAGCATGAAACGGTCTGAAAAATAGGAGGAGCATTAAGTGGTGTTGAAAAACATGAAGAGCCTGAAAATGTGTGAAAAATATGAAGAGCTTCAAAAGGTGTGAAAAATATGAGGAGCATGAAATGGTCTGAAAAATAGGAGGAGCATGAAGCGGTGTTCAAAAACATGAAAAAATATAACAATAAACAAAAAAAATATAAAAAAAAAACATGAAGAGCCTGAAAACGTGTGAAAAATATGAAGAGCTTCAAAAGGTGTCAAGAATGAGATGAGCATGAAACGGTTTTAAAGATATTAGGAGCATGAAGTGGTGTTCAACAACATGACGAGCCTGAAAAGGTGTGAAAAATATTAAGAGCTTCAAATGGTGTCAAAAATATGAGGAGCATGAAACGGTCTGAAAAATATAAGGAGCATGAAGTTGTGTTCAAAAAAAAGAAGAGCCTGAAAAGGTGTGAAAAATATGAAGTGCTTCTAAAGGTGTCAAAAATATGAGGAGCATGAAAAGGTCTGAAAAATACGAGGAGCATGAAACTGTGTTCAATAATATGAAGAGCTTGAAAAGGTGTGAAAAATATGAAGAGTTTCAAAAGGTGTCAAAAATATGAGGAGCATGAAACGGTCTGAAAAATAGGAGAAGCATGAAGTGGTGTTGAAAAACATGAAGAGCCTGAAAAGGTGTCCAAAATATGAAGAGCTTCAAATGGTGTCAAAAATATTAGGAGGCTGAAACGGTCTGAGAAATAGGAGGAGCATGAAGCGGTGTTTAAAAACATGAGACGCTGAAAAGGTGTGAAAAATATGAAGAGCTTCAAAAAGTGTGAAATACATGAGGAGCATGAAACGGTCTGAAAAATAGGAGGAGCATGAAGCGGTGTTCAAAAACATGAAGAGCCTGAAAAGGTGTCCAAAATATGAAGAGCTTCAAATGGTGTCAAAAATATTAGGAGGCTGAAACGGTCTGAAAAATAGGAGGAGCATGAAGCGGTGTTCAAAAACATGAAGAGCCTGAAAAGGTGTCCAAAATATGAAGAGCTTCAAATGGTGTCAAAAATATTAGGAGGCTGAAACGGTCTGAAAAATAGGAGGAGCATGAAGCGGTGTTCAAAAACATGAAGAGCCTGAAAACTTGTGAAAAATATGAAGAGCTTCAAAAGGTGTGAAAAATATGAACAGCTTCAAAAGGTGTCAAAAATGAGATGAGCATGAAGCAATCTGAAAAATAGGAGGAGCACGAAGTCGTGTTGAAAAACATGAAGAGCCTCAAAAGACGTGAAATATATGAAGAGATTCAAAAGGTTTCAAAAATATGAGGAGCATGAAATGGTCTGGAAAATAGGACGAGCATGAAGCGGTTTGAAAAACATGAAGAGCCTGAAAAGGTGTGAAAAATATGAAGAGCTTCAAAAGGTGTCAAAAATGAGATGAGCATGAAACGGTCTGAAAAATAGGAGGAGCATGAAGTGGTCTTCCAAAAAATGAAGAGCCTGAAAATGTGTGAAATATATGAAGAGCTTCAAAAGGTGTGCAATAATGAGGAGCATGAAACAACCTTAAAAACAGGACGAGCATGAAGCTGTGTTCAAAAACATGAGATTTTGAAAAGGTGTGAAAAATATGAAGAACTTCAAAAGGTGTGAAAATATGAGGAGCATGAAACGGTCTGAAAATTAGGAGGAGCTAGAAGCGGTGTTGAAAAACCTGAAGAGCCTGAAAACGTGTGAGAAATATGAAGAACTTCAAAAGGTGTCAAAAATATGAAGAGCTTAAAAAGGTGTCAAAAATATGAGAAGCATGAAGCAGTCTGAAAAATAGGAGGAGCATGAAGCGGTGTTCAAAAACATGAGATTTTGAAAAGGTGTGAAAAATATGAAGAACTTCAAAAGGTGTGAAAATATGAGGAGCATGAAACGGTCTGAAAATTAGGAGGAGCTAGAAGCGGTGTTGAAAAACCTGAAGAGCCTGAAAACGTGTGAGAAATATGAAGAACTTCAAAAGGTGTCAAAAATATGAAGAGCTTAAAAAGGTGTCAAAAATATGAGAAGCATGAAGCAGTCTGAAAAATAGGAGGAGCATGAAGCGGTGTTCAAAAACATGAAGAGCCTGAAAAGGTGTGAAATATATGAAGAGCTTCAAAAGGTGTGCAATAATGAGGAGCATGAAACAACCTTAAAAACAGGACGAGCATGAAGCTGTGTTCAAAAACATGAGATTTTGAAAAGGTGTGAAAAATATGAAGAGCTTCAAAAGGTGTCAAAAATAGGAGGAGCATGAAGCGGTGTTCAAAAACATGAAGAGACTGAAAAGGTGTGAAAAATATGAAGAGCTTCAAAAGGTGTGCAATAATGAGGAGCATGAAACAACCTTAAAAACAGGACGAGCATGAAGCTGTGTTCAAAAACATGAGATTTTGAAAAGCTGTGAAAAATATGAAGAACTTCAAAAGGTGTCAAAAATATGAGGAGCATGAAACGGTCTGAAAATTAGGAGGAGCTAGAAGCGGTGTTGAAAAACCTGAAGAGCCTGAAAATGTGTGAAAAATATGAAAAGCTTCAAAAGTTGTGAAAAGTATGAAGAGCTTCAAAAGGTGTCAAAAATGAGATGAGAATGAAACGGTCTGAAAAATAGGAGGAGCATGAAGGGTGTTGAAAATCATGAAGAGCCTGAAAATGTGTGAAATATTTGAAGAGCTTCAAAATGTGTCAAAAATGAGAGGAGCATGAAACGGTCTGAAAAATAGGAGGAGCATGAAGCGGTGTTCAAAAATATGAAGAGCCTGAAATGTTGTGAAAAATATGAAGAGCTTCAAAAGTTGTGAAAAATATGGAGAGCTTCAAAAGGTGTGAAAAATATGAAGAGCTTCAAAATGTGTCAAAAATATGAGGAGCATGAAACGGTCTGAAATATAGGAGGAGCATGAAACGGTGTTCAAAAACATTAAGAGCCTGCAATGGTGTGAAAAATATGAAGAGCTTCAAAAGCTGTCAAAAATATGAGGAGCATGAAACGGTCTGAAAAATAGGAGGAGCATGAAGCTGTGCTCAAATACATGAAGAGCTTGGGAAGGTGGGAAAAATATGAAGAGTTTCTAAATGTGTGAAAAATATGAGGAGCATGAACCGGTCTCAAAAATAGGAGGAGCATGAAGTGGTGTTGAAAAACATGAAGAGCCTGAAAAGGTGTGAAAAATATGAAGAGCTTCAAAAGGTGTCAATAATAAGAGGTGCGTGAAACAGTTTGAAATATAGGAGGAGCAAGAAACGATCTGAAAAATAGGAGGAGCATGAAGCGGTGTTGAAAAACATGAAGAGCCTGAAAAGGTGTGACAAATATAAAGAGATTCAAAAGGTGTGAAAAATATGAGGAGCATTAAACGGTCTGAAAAATAGGAGAAGCATGAAACGGTGTTAGAAACATGAAGAGCATGAAAAGGTGTGAAAAAAAGGAAGAGCTTCAAAAGGTGTCAAAAATATGAGGAACATGAAACGTTTTGAAAAATAGAAGGAGCATGAATCGGTGTGCAAAAACATGAAGAGCCTGAAAAGGTGTGAAAAATATGAAGAGCTTCAAAAGGTGTGAAATATATGAAGAGCATGAAACGGTCTGAAAAATAGGAGGAGCATAAAGCGGTGTTCAAAACCATGAAGAGCCTGAAAAGGAGTGAATAATATGAAGAGCTTCAAAATGTGTCATAAATATGAGGAGCATGAAACCGTCTCAAATTTAGGAGGAGCAAGAAGCGGTGTTCAAAAATATGGAGAGCCTGAAAAGGTATGAGAAATATGAAGAGCCTCAAAAGGTGTCTAAAATATGAAGAGCATGAAACGTTCTGAAAAATAGGAGGAGCATGAAACGGTGTTCAAAAACATGAAGTGCCTGAAAAGGAGTGAAAAATATGAACAGCTTCAAAAGATGTCAAAAATATGAGGAGCATGAAACGGTCTGAAAATAGGAGGAGCATGAAGCGGTGTTGAAAACATGAAGAGCCTGAAAAGGTGTGAAAAATATGAAGAGCTTCAAAAGATTTGAAAAATATGAGTAGCATGAACAGGTCTGAAAAATGGGAGGAGCATGAAGGTGTGCACCAAAACATGAAGAGCCTGAAAAGGTGTGAAAAATATGAAGAGCTTCAAAAGGTGTGAAAAATATGAAGACCTTCAAAAGGTGTGAAAAATGAGAGGAGCATGAAACGTTATGAAAAATAGAAGGAGCATGAAGCGGTGTTCTAAAACATCAAGAGGCTGAAAAGGTGTGGAAAATAGGAAGAGCTTCAAAAGGTGTCAAAAATTTGAGGAGCATGAAACGGTCTGAAAAATACGAGGAGCATGAAACGGTGTTGAAAAACTTGAAGAACCTGAAAAGGTTTGAAAAATATGAAGAGCTTCAAAAGGTGTCAAAAATATGAGGAGCATGACACGGTCTGAAAAATAGGAGAAGCATGAAGCGGTGCTCAAAAACATGAAGAGCCTGGAATGGTGCGAAAAATATGAAGAGCTTCAAAAGATTTGAAAAATATGAGGAGCATGAAAAGTTCTGACAAATAGGAGGAGCATGAAGGGGTGTTTAAAAATATGAAGATCCTGAAAAGGTGTGAAAAATATGAAGAGATTCAAAAGGTGTGAAAAATATCAAGAGCTTCAAGAGGTGTCAAAAATGAGATGAGCATGAAACGGTCTGAAAAATAGGAGGAACATGAAGTGGTGTTGAAAAACATGAAGAGACTGAAAAGGTGTGAAAAATATGAAGTGCTTCAAATGGTGTGAAATACATGAGGAGCATGAAAAGTTCTGAAAAATGGGAGGAGCATGAAGCGGTGTTTAAAAACATGAAGATCCTGAAAAGGTGTGAAAAATATGAAGAGCTTCAAAAGGTTTGAAAAATACCAATAGCTTCAAAAGGTGTCAAAAATGAGATGAGCATGAAACGGTCTGAATAATAGGAGGAATATGAAGTGGTGTTGAAAAACATGAAGAGCCTGAAAAGGTGTGAAAAATATGAAGAGCTTCAAAAGGTGTGAAAAATATGAGGAACATGAAACAGTCTGAAATTTAGTAGGAGCATATAGCGGTGTTCAAAAATATGAAGAGCCTGAAAAGGTGTGAAAAATATGAAGAGCTTCCAAAATTGTCAAAAATATGAGGAGCATGAAACGGTCTGAAAAATAGGAGGAGCATGAAACGGTAGGAAAAATAGGAGGAACATGAAACGGTGTTGAAAAACATGAAGAGCCTGAAAACGTGTGGAAAATAGGAGGAGCTTCAAATTGTTTCAAAATATGAGGAGCATGAACGGTCTGAAAAATAGGAGGAGCATGAAGAGGTGTTGAAAAACATGAAGAGCTTCAAAAGGTGTGAAATATATGAAGAGCTTCAAAAGGTGTGAAAAATATGAAGAGCTTCAAAAGGTGTGAAATACCTGAGGAGAATGAAACGGTCTGAAAAATAGGAGGAGCATGAAGCAGTGTTAAAACCATGAAGAGCCTGTAAAGGTGTGAAAAATATGAAAAGCTTCAAAAGGTGTCAAAAATATGAGGATCATGGAACGGTCTGAAAAATAGGAGGAGCATGAAGCGGTGTTCAAAATATGCAGAGACAGAAAAGGTGTGAAAAATATGAAGAGATTCAAAAGTTGTCAAAAATATGAAGAGCATACAAAGGTCTGTAAAATAGGAGGAGCATGAAGAGGTGTTCAAAAACATGAAGAGCCTGAAAACGTCTGAAAAATATGAAGAGCTTCAAAAGGTGTCAAAAATATGAGGAACATGAAACGGTCTGAAAAATAGGAGGAGCATGAAGTGGTGTTCAAAAACATGAAGAGTCTGGAAAGGTGTGAATAATAGGAAGAGCTTCAAAAGGTGTCAAAAAGATGAGGAGCATGAAACGGTCTGAAAAATAAGAGGAGCATGAAACATTGTGAAAAACATGAAGAGCCTGAAAAGGTGTGAAAAATATGAAAGGCTTCAAAAGTTGTCAAAAATATTTGGAGAATGAAAGGGCTGAAAAATAGTAGCAGCAAGAAACGGTGTTCAAAAACTTGAAGAGCCTGAAAAGGTGTGAAAAATATGAAGAGCTTCAAAAGGTGTCAAAAATATCAGGAGCATGAAACGGTCTGAAAAATAGGAGGAGCATGAAACATTGTGAAAAACATGAAGAGCCTGAAAAGGTGTGAAAAATATGACGAGCTTCAAAAGGTGTCAAAAATATGAGGAGCATAAATCGGTCTGAAAAATAGGAGGAGCATTAAGCGGTGTTGAAAAACATGAAGAACCTGAAAAGCTGTGAAAAATATGAAAAGCTTCAAAAGGTGTGAAAAATATGAGGAGCAGGAAACGGTCTTAAAAATAGGAGGAGCATGAAACGGTGTTGAAAAACATGAAGAGCTTCAAAAGGTGTCCAAATATGAGGAGCATGAAACGGTCTGAAAAGTAGGAGGAGCATGAATCGGTGTTAAAGAACATGAAGAGCCTGAAAAGGTGTGAAATATATGAAGAGCTTCAAAAGGTGTCAAAAATATGAGGAGCATGAAACGATCTGAAAAATAGGAGGAGAATGAAGTGGTTTTCAAAAACATGAAGAGCCTGAAAAGGTGTGAAAAATATGGAGAGCTTCAAAAGGTGTCAAAATATGAGCAGCATGAAACGGTCTGAAAAACAGGAGGAGCATGACACAGTGTTCAAAAACAAGAAGAACCAGGAAAGGTGTGTAAAATATGAAGAGCTTCAAAAGGTGTCAAAAATATGAGGAGCATGAAACGGTCTAAAAAATAAGAGGAGCATGAAGTGGTGTTGCAAAAGAAGAAGACCCTGAAAAGGTGTGAAAAATATGAAGCGCTTCAAAAGTTGTCAAAAATAAGAGAAGCATGAAACGGTCTGAAAAATAGGAGGAGCATGAAACAGTGTTGAAAAACATGAAGAGCCTGAAAAGGTGTGAAATATATGAAGAGCTTCAAAAGATGTCAAAAATATTAAGAGCATGAAACGGTCTGAAAAATAGGAGGAGCATGCAGCGGTGTTGAAAACCATGAAGAGCCTGAAAACGTGTGAAAAATATGAAGAGTTTCAAAAGGTGTGAAATATATAGGAGCATGAAACTGTCTGAAAAATAGTATGAGAATGAAACGGTTTTGAAAAAGATGAAGAGCATGAAAACCTGTGAAAAATATGATGAGCTTCAGAAGGTGTCAAAAATATGAGGAGCATGAAACGGTCTCAAAAATAGTACGAGCATGAAGCTGTGCTGAAAAACATGAAGAGAATGAAAAGGTGTGAAAAATATGAAGAGCTTCAAAAGGTGTCAAAAATATGAGGAGGATGAAACGGTCTGTAAAAGAGGAGGAGCATGAAGCTCTGTGGAAAAACATGAAGAGAATGAAAGGTGTGAAAAATATGAAGAGCTTCAAAAGTTGTCAAAAATATGAGGAGCATGAAACGTTTTGAAAAATAGGAGGAGCATGAAGCGTTGTTTAAAAACGTGAAGAACCTGAAATGGTGTGAATAATATGAAGAGCTTCAAAAGGTGTCAAAAATATGAGGAGCATGAAACAGACTGAAAAAAAATGAGGAGCATGAAACTGTGTTGAAAAACATGAAGAGATTGAAAATGTGTGAAAAATATGAAGAGCTTCAAAAGGTGACAAAAATATTAACAGCATGAAACGTTCTGAAAAAAGGAGGAGCATGAGGCGGTGTTGAAAAACATGAAGAGACTGAAAAGGTGTGAAGAATATGAAGAGCTTCACAAGGTGTCAAACATATGAGGAGCACGAAACGGTCTGAAAAATAGGAGGAGCATGAAACGGTGTTGAAAAACATGAAGATCGTGAAAAGGTGTGAAAAATAAGAAGACCTTCAAAAGATGTCAAATATATGAGGAGCACGAAACGGTCTGAAAAATATAAGGAGCATGAAACGGTGTTCAAAAACATGAAGAGCCTGAAAAGGTGTGAAATACATGAAGAGCTTTAAAAGGTGTCAAATATATGAGGAGCATGAAACGGTCTGAAAATAGGAGGAGCATGAAACGGTGTTGAAAAACTTGAAAAGCATGAAAAGGTGTGAAAAATAAGAAGAGCTTCAAAAGATGTCAAATATATGAGGAGCAGGAAACGGTCTGAAAAATAGGAGAAGCATGAAATGGTGTTGAAAAACATGAAAAGCATGAAAAGGTGTGAAAAATAAGAAGAGCTTTAAAAGGTGTCAAATATGTGAGGAGCATGAAACGGTCGGAAAATAGGAGGAGCATGAAACGGTGTTGAAAAACATGAAAAGCATGAAAAGGTGTGAAAAATAAGAAGAGCTTCAAAAGATGTCAAATATATGAGGAGCAGGAAACGGTCTGAAAAATAGGAGGAGCATGAAACGGTGTTCAAAAACCTGAAGAGCCTGAAAAGGTGTGAAAAATATGAAGAGCATGAAAATGTGTGAAAAATATGAGGAGCATAAACTGTGTTCAAAAACATGAAGATCTACAAAAGGTGTGAAAAATATGAAGAGCGTCAAAATGTCTCAAAGAAATGAGGAGCATGAAACGGTCTGAAAATAGAAGGAGCATGAAGAGGTGTTGAAAAACATGAAGAACCTGAAAAGGTGTGAAAAATATGAAAAGCTTCAAAATGTGTCAAAAATATGAGGAGCATGAAACGGTCTGAAAAATAGGAGGAGCATTAAGCGGTGTTGAAAAACATGAAGAACCTGAAAAGCTGTGAAAAATATGAAAAGCTTCAAAAGGTGTGAAAAATATGAGGAGCAGGAAACGATCTTAAAAATAGGAGGAGCATGAAATGGTGTTGAAAAACATGAAAAGCGTGAAAAGGTGTGAAAAATAAGAAGACCTTCAAAAGATGTCAAGTATATGAGGAGCATGAAACGGTCTGAAAAATATGAGGAGCATGAAACGGTGTTCAAAAACTTGAAGAGCCTGAAAAGGTGTGAAATATATGAAGAGCTTTAAAAGGTGTCAAATATATGAGGAGCATGAAACGGTCTGAAAATAGGAGGAGCATGAAACGGTGTTGAAAAACATGAAAAGCATGAAAAAGTGTGAAAAATAAGAAGAGCTTCAAAAGATGTCAAATATATGAGGAGCAGGAAACGGTCTGAAAAATAGGAGGAGCATGAAACGGTGTTCAAAAACCTGAAGAGCCTGAAAAGGTGTGAAAAATATGAAGAGCATGAAAATGTGTGAAAAATATGAGGAGCATAAACTGTGTTCAAAAACATGAAGATCCACAAAAGGTGTGAAAAATATGAAGAGCTTCAAAATGTCTCAAAGAAATGAGGAGCATGAAACGGTTTGAAAATAGAAGGAGCATGAAGAGGTGTTCAAAAACATGAAGAGCCTGAAAAGGTGTGAAAAATATGAAGAGCTTCAAAATGTGTCAAAAATATGAGGAGCATGAAACGGTCTGAAAAATAGGAGGAGCATGAAGTGGTGTTGAAAAACATGAAGAGCCTGAAAAGGTGTGAAAAATATGAAGAGCTTCAAAAGGTGTCAAAAATATGAGGAGCATGAAAAGGTCTGGAAAATAGGAGGAGCATGAAGTGGTGTTGATAAAAGTGAAGAGCCTGAAAAGTTGTGAAAAATATGAAGTGCTTCCAAATGTGTGAAAAATATGAAGAGCTTCAAAAGGTGTCAAAAAAATGACGAGCATGAAATGGTATGAAAAATAGAAGGAGCATGTAACGGTGTTCAAAAACATGAAGAGCCTGAAAAGGTGTGAAAAATATGAAAAGCTTCAAAAGGGATCAAAATTATGAGGGGCATGAAACGGTGTGAAAATGAGGAGGAGCTTGAAACAGTGTTCAAAAACATGAAGAGCCTGAAAAGGTGTGAAAAATATGAAGAGCCTCAAAAGGTGTCAAAAATATGAGCATCATGAAACGGTCTGAAAAATAGGAGGAGCATGAAGCGGTGTTGAAAAACATGAAGAGCCTGAAAAGGTGTGAAAAACATGAAGAGCTTCAAAAGGTGTCAAATGTGAGATGAGCATGAAACCTTCTGAAAATTAGGAGGAGCATGAAGCGCTGTTCAAAAACATGAAAAGCCTGAAAAGGTGTGAAAAATATGAAGAGCTTCAAAAGGTGTGAAATACATGAGGAGGATTAAAAGGTCTGACAAATAGGAGAAGCATGAAGTTTTGTTCAAAAACATGAAGAGCCTGAAAAGTTGTGAAATATAAGAAGAGCTTCAAAAGGTGTGAAAAATATGAAGAGCTTCAAAAGGTGTCAAAAATATGAGGAGCATGATACGTTCTGAAAAATAGGAGGAGCGTGAAGTGCTTGTGAAAAACATGAAGAGCCTGAAAAGGTGTGCAAAATATGAAGAGCTTCAAAAGGTGTCAAAAATATGAGGAGCATGAAACGGTCTTAAAAATAGGAGAAAGATGAAGCGGTGTTCATAAACATGAAGAACATGATAAGGTGTGAAAAATAAGAAGAGCTTTAAAAGGTGTGAAAATTATGAGGAGCATGAAACGGTCTGAAAAATAGGAGGAGCATGAAGCGGTGTTCAAAAACATGAAGAGCCAGAAAAGGTGTGAAAAATATGAAGAGCTTCAAAAGGTGTGAAATACATGAGGAGCATGAAACGGTTTGAAAAATAGGAGGAGCATGAAGCGGTGTTCAAAAACATGAAGAGCCTGAAAAGGTGTGCAAAATATGAAGAGCTTCAAAAGGTGTGAAATACAAGAGGAGCATGAAACGGTCTGAAAAATAGGAGGAGCAAGAAGCAGTGTTCAACAACATGAAGAGCCTGAAAAAGTCTGAAAAATATGAGGAGCTTCAAAAGGTTTCAAAAATATTAAGAGCATGAAACGGTCTGAAAAAAAGGAGGAGCATGAAGCGGTGTTCAAAAACATGAAGAGCCTGAAAAGGTGTGAAAAATATGAAGAGCTTCAAAAGGTGTGAAATACATGAGGAGTATGAAAAGGTCTGAAAAATAGGAGGAGCATGAAGCGGTGTTCAAAAACTTGAAGAGCCTGAAAACGTGTTAAAAATATGAAGAGCTTCAAAAGGTTTGAAAAATATGAAGAGCTTGAAAAGGTGTGAAGAATATGAAGAGCTTCAAAAGCTGTGAAAACTATAAGGAACATGAAACGATCTGAAAAATAGGAGGAGTAAGAAGCATTGTTGAAATACATGAAGAGCCTGAAAACGTGTGAAGAATATGAAGAGCTCCAAAGGTGTGAAAAAAATGAAGAGTTTCAGAAGGTGTCAAAAATGAGATGAGCATGAAACGGTCTCAAAAATAGGAGCATGAAGTGCTGTTCAGAAACATGGAGAGCCTAAAAAGGTGTGAAAAATATGAAGAGCTTCAAAAGGTGTGAAATACATGAGGAGCATGTAACGTTCTGAAAAATAGGAGGAGCATGAGGCGGTGTTGAAAAACATGAAGAGCTTGAAAAGGTGTGAAAAATATGAAGAGCTTCAAAGGTGTCAAAAATATGAGGAGCTTGAAACGGTCTGAAAAACAGAAGGAGCATGAAGCTGTGTTCAAACACATGAAGAGCCTGAAAAGGTGTGAAAAACATGAAGAGCTTCAAAAGGAGTCAAAAAAATGCGGAGCCTGAAACGATCTGAAAAATAGGAGGAGCATGAAGCGGTGTTGAAAAACATGAAGAGCCGGAAAAGGTGTGAAAAATAAGAGGAGCATGAAACGCTCTGAAATATAGGTGGATCATGAAGTGGTGTTGAAAAACATGAAGAGCCTGAAAAGGTGTGATAAATGTGAAGAGCTTCAAAAGGTGTCAAAAATATGAGGAGCATGAAACGGTCTGAAAAATAGGAGGAGCATGAAACGGTGATCAAAATCATGAAGAATCTGAAAACATGTGAAAAATATGAAGAGCTTCAAACGGTGTGAAAAATATCAGGAGCATGAAACGGTCTGAAAAAGATGAGGAGCATGAAGTGGTCTTCAAAAACATGTACAGCCTGAAAAGGTGTGAAAAATATGAAGAGCTTCAAAAGGTGTGAAAAACAGGAGGAACATGAAAAGGTCTGAAAAATAGGAGTAGCATGAAGAGGTGTTCAAAAACATGAAGAGGCTGATAAGGTGTGAAAAACATGAAGAGCTTCAAAAAGTTTGAAAAATAGGAGGAGCATGAAGCGGTGTTAAAAAACATTAAGAGCCTAAAAAAGTGTGAAAAATATGAAGAGCTTATAAAATTGTCAAAAATATGAGGAGCATGAAACGGTCTGAAAAATAGCAGGAGCATGAAACGGTGATCAAAAACATGAAGAGCCTGAAAACGTGTGAAAAATATGAAGAGCTTATAAAATTGTCAAAAATATGAGGAGCATGAAGAGATGTTCAAAAACATGAAGAGGCTGATAAGGTGTGAAAAACATGAAGAGCTTCAAAAGGTTTGAAAAATAGGAGGAGCATGAAGCGGTGCTAAAAAACATGAAGAGCCTGAAAAAGTGTGAAAAATATGAAGAGCTTATAAAATTGTCAAAAATATGAGGAGCATGAAACGGTCTGAAAAATACGAGCAGCCTGAAACCGTCTGACAAATAGGAGGAGCATGAAGCGGTGTTCAAAAACATGAAGGGCCTGAAAAGGTGTGAAAATTATGAAGAGCTTCAAAAGGTGTGAAAAACATGAGGAGAATGAAACGGTCTGAAAAATAGGAGGAGCATGAAGCAGTGTTCAAAACATGAAGAGCCTGAAAAAGTGTGAAAAATATGAAGATCTTCAAAAGTTTGAAAAATATGAAGACCCTGAAAAGGTGTCAAAAATGAGATGAGCATGAAACAGTCTGAAAAGTAGGAGGAGCATGAAGTGTTGTTCAAAAAGGTGAAGAGCCTGAAAAGGTGTGAAAAATATGAAGAGCTTCAAAAGGTGTGAAATACCTGAGGAGCATGAAACGGTCTGAAAAATAGGAGGAGCATGAAGTGTTGTTCAAAACATGTAGAGCCTGAAAAATTGTGAAAAATATGAAGAGCTTCAAAAAATGTCAAAAATATGAGGAGCATGAAATGGTCTCAAATATAGGAGAATCATGCAGCGGTGTTTAAAACTATAAACAGCCTGAAAAAGTGTGAAAAACATGAAGAGCTTCAAAAGGTTTGAAAAATAGGAGGAGCATTAAGCGGTGCTCAAAAACATGAAGAGCCTGAAAAAGTGTGAAAAATATGAAGAGCTTATAAAATTGTCAAAAATATGAGGAGCATGAAGAGATGTTCAAAAACATGAAGAGGCTGATAAGGTGTGAAAAACATGAAGAGCTTCAAAAGGTTTGAAAAATAGGAGGAGCATGAAGCGGTGTTCAAAAACATGAAGAGCCTGAAAAAGTGTGAAAAATATGAAGAGCTTATAAAATTGTCAAAAATATGAGGAGCATGAAGAGATGTTCAAAAACATGAAGAGGCTGATAAGGTGTGAAAAACATGAAGAGCTTCAAAAGGTTTGAAAAATAGGAGGAGCATGAAGCGGTGTTCAAAAACATGAAGGGCCTGAAAACGTGTGAAAAATATGAAGAGCTTCAAAAGGAGTCAAAAATATGCGGAGCCTGAAACGATCTGAAAAATAGGAGGAGCATGAAGCGGTGTTGAAAAACATGAAGAGCCTGAAATGGTGTGATAAATGTGAAGAGCTTCAAAAGGTGTCAAAAATATGAGGAGCATGAAACGCTCTGAAATATAGGTGGATCATGAAGCGGTGTTGAAAAACATGAAGAGCCTGAAAAGGTGTGATAAATGTGAAGAGCTTCAAAAGGTGTCAAAAATATGAGGAGCATGAAACGGTCTGAAAAATAGGAGGAGCATGAAACGGTGATCAAAATCATGAAGAATCTGAAAACGTGTGAAAAATATGAACAGCTTCAAACGGTGTGAAAAATATCAGGAGCATGAAACGGTCTGAAAAAGATGAGGAGCATGAAGTGGTCTTCAAAAACATGTACAGCCTGAAAAGGTGTGAAAAATATGAAGAGCTTCAAAAGGTGTGAAAAACAGGAGGAACATGAAGCGGTGTTCAAAAATATGAAGAGCCTGAAAAGGTGTGAAAAATATGAAGTGCTTCAAAAGGTGTCAACAATATGAGGAGCATGAAACAGTCTGAAAAATAGGAGGAGCAAGAAGCGGTGTTGAAAAACAAGAAGAGACGGAAAAGGTGTGAAAAATATGAAGAGCTTCAAAAGGTTTCAAAAATATGAGGAGCTTGAAATGGTCTGAAAAATAGGACGAGCATGATACGGTGTTCAAAAACATGAAGAGCATGAAAAGGTGTGAAAATTATGAAGAGCTTCAAAAGGTGTGAAAAACATGAGGAGAATGAAACGGTCTGAAAAATAGGAGGAGCATGAAGCAGTGTTCAAAACATGAAGAGCAGGAAAAAGTGTGAAAAATATGAAGATCTTCAAAAGTTTGAAAAATATGAAGACCCTGAAAAGGTGTCAAAAATGAGATGAGCATGAAACAGTCTGAAAAGTAGGAGGAGCATGAAGTGTTATTCAAAAACGTGAAGAGCCTGAAAAGGTGTGAAAAATATGAAGAGCTTCAAAAGGTGTGAACTATCTGAGGAGCATGAAACGGTCTGAAAAATAGGAGGAGCATGAAGCGGTGTTCAAAACATGAAGAGCCTGAAAAAGTGTGAAAAATATGAAGAGCTTCAAAAGGTTTGAAAAATAGGAGGAGCATGAAGCGGTGTTCAAAAACATGAAGAGCCTGAAAAAGTGTGAAAAATATGAAGAGCTTATAAAATTGTCAAAAATATGAGGAGCATGAAGAGATGTTCAAAAACATGAAGAGGCTGATAAGGTGTGAAAAACATGAAGAGCTTCAAAAGGTTTGAAAAATAGGAGGAGCATGAAGCAGTGCTCAAAAACATTAAGAGCCTGTAAAAGTGTGAAAAATATGAAGAGTTTATAAAATTGTCAAAAATATGAGGAGCATGAAACGGTCTGAAAAATACGAGCAGCCTGAAACCGTCTGAAAAATAGGAGGAGCATGAAGCGGTGTTCAAAAACATGAAGGGCCTGAAAACGTGTGAAAAATATGAAGAGCTTCAAAAGGAGTCAAAAATATGAGGAGCATGAAACGCTCTGAAAAATAGGAGGAGCATGAAGCGGAGTTGAAAAACATGAAGAGCCGGAAAAGGTGTGAAAAATGTGAAGAGCTTCAAAAGGTGTCAAAAATATGAGGAGCATGAAACGCTCTGAAATATAGGAGGATCATGAAGCGGTGTTGAAAAACATGAAGAGCCTGAAAAGGTGTGATAAATGTGAAGAGCTTCAAAAGGTGTCAAAAATATGAGGAGTATGAAACGGTCTGAAAAATAGGAGAAGCATGAAACGGTGATCAAAAACATGAAGAATCTGAAAACGTGTGAAAAATATGAAGAGCTTCAAACGGTGTGAAAATTATCAGGAGCATGAAACGGTCTGAGAAAGGTGAGGAGCATGAAGTGGTCTTCAAAAACATGTACAGCCTGAAAAGGTGTGAAAAATATGAAGAGCTTCAATAGGTGTGAAAAACAGGAGGAACATGAAGCGGCGTTCAAAAATATGAAGAGCCTGAAAAGGTGTGAAAAATATGAAGTGCTTCAAAAGGTGTCAACAATATTAGGAGCATGAAACGGTCTGAAAAATAGGAGGAGCAAGAAGCGGTGTTGAACAACAAGAAGAGACGGAAAAGGTGTGAAAAATATGAAGAGCTTCAAAAGGTTTCAAAAATATGAGGAGCTTGAAATGGTCTGAAAAATAGGACGAGCATGAAACGGTGTTCAAAAACATGAAGAGCATGAAAAGGTGTGAAAATTATGAAGAGCTTCAAAAGGTGTGAAAAACATGAGGAGAATGAAACGGTCTGAAAAATAGGAGGAGCATGAAGCAGTGTTCAAAACATGAAGAGCCTGAAAAAGTGTGAAAAATATGAAGATCTTCAAAAGTTTGAAAAATATGAAGACCCTGAAAAGGTGTCAAAAATGAGATGAGCATGAAACAGTCTGAAAAGTAGAAGGAGCATCAAGTGTTGTTCAAAAAGGTGAAGAGCCTGAAAAGGTGTGAAAAATATGAAGAGCTTCAAAAGGTGTGAAATATCTGAGGAGAATGAAACGGTCTGAAAAATAGGAGGAGCATGAAGCAGTGTTCAAAACATGAAGAGCCTGAAAAAGTGTGAAAAATATGAAGATCTTCAAAAGTTTGAAAAATATGAAGACCCTGAAAAGGTGTCAAAAATGAGATGAGCATGAAACAGTCTGAAAAGTAGGAGGAGCATGAAGTGTTGTTCAAAAAGGTGAAGAGCCTGAAAAGGTGTGAAAAATATGAAGAGCTTCAAAAGGTGTGAAATATCTGAGGAGAATGAAACGGTCTGAAAAATAGGAGGAGCATGAAGGAGTGTTCAAAACATGAAGAGCCTGAAAAAGTGTGAAAAATATGAAGATATTCAAAAGTTTGAAAAATATGAAGACCCTGAAAAGGTGTCAAAAATGAGATGAGCATGAAACAGTCTGAAAAGTAGGAGGAGCATGAAGTGTTGTTCAAAAACGTGAAGAGCCTGAAAAGGTGTGAAAAATATGAAGAGCTTCAAAAGGTGTGAAATATCTGAGGAGCATGAAACGGTCTGAAAAATAGGAGGAGCATGAAGTGGTGTTCAAAACATGAAGAGCCTGAAAAAGTGTGAAAAATATGAAGAGCTTCAAAAGGTTTGAAAAATAGGAGGAGCATGAAGCGGTGTTCAAAAACATGAAGAGCCTGAAAAAGTGTGAAAAATATGAAGAGCTTATAAAATTGTCAAAAATATGAGGAGCATGAAGAGATGTTCAAAAACATGAAGAGGCTGATAAGGTGTGAAAAACATGAAGAGCTTCAAAAGGTTTGAAAAATAGGAGGAGCATGAAGCAGTGCTCAAAAACATGAAGAGCCTGTAAAAGTGTGAAAAATATGAAGAGTTTATAAAATTGTCAAAAATATGAGGAGCATGAAACGGTCTGAAAAATACGAGCAGCCTGAAACCGTCTGAAAAATAGGAGGAGCATGAAGCGGTGTTCAAAAACATGAAGGGCCTGAAAACGTGTGAAAAATATGAAGAGCTTCAAAAGGAGTCAAAAATATGAGGAGCATGAAACGCTCTGAAAAATAGGAGGAGCATGAAGCGGAGTTGAAAAACATGAAGAGCCGGAAAAGGTGTGAAAAATGTGAAGAGCTTCAAAAGGTGTCAAAAATATGAGGAGCATGAAACGCTCTGAAATATAGGAGGATCATGAAGCGGTGTTGAAAAACATGAAGAGCCTGAAAAGGTGTGATAAATGTGAAGAGCTTCAAAAGGTGTCAAAAATATGAGGAGTATGAAACGGTCTGAAAAATAGGAGAAGCATGAAACGGTGATCAAAAACATGAAGAATCTGAAAACGTGTGAAAAATATGAAGAGCTTCAAACGGTGTGAAAATTATCAGGAGCATGAAACGGTCTGAGAAAGGTGAGGAGCATGAAGTGGTCTTCAAAAACATGTACAGCCTGAAAAGGTGTGAAAAATATGAAGAGCTTCAATAGGTGTGAAAAACAGGAGGAACATGAAGCGGCGTTCAAAAATATGAAGAGCCTGAAAAGGTGTGAAAAATATGAAGTGCTTCAAAAGGTGTCAACAATATGAGGAGCATGAAACGGTCTGAAAAATAGGAGGAGCAAGAAGCGGTGTTGAACAACAAGAAGAGACGGAAAAGGTGTGAAAAATATGAAGAGCTTCAAAAGGTTTCAAAAATATGAGGAGCTTGAAATGGTCTGAAAAATAGGACGAGCATGAAACGGTGTTCAAAAACATGAAGAGCATGAAAAGGTGTGAAAATTATGAAGAGCTTCAAAAGGTGTGAAAAACATGAGGAGAATGAAACGGTCTGAAAAATAGGAGGAGCATGAAGCAGTGTTCAAAACATGAAGAGCCTGAAAAGGTGTGAAAAATATGAAGAGCTTCAAAAGGTGTCAAAAATATGAGGAGCATGAAACGGTCTGAAAAATAGGAAGACCAAGAAGGCATGTTGAAAAACATGAAGAGCCTGAAAACGCGTGAAAAATATGAAGAGCTTCAAAAGATGTGGAAAAATATGAAGAGCTTCAAAAGGTTTCAAATATTAGATGAACATGATACGGTCTGAAAAATAGGAGGAGCATGAAGCGGTGTTGAAATACATGAAGAACCAGAAAAGTTGTGAGAAATATGAAGAGCTTCATATGGTGTCAAAATTATGAGGAGCAAAAATGGTCTGAAAAAGAGGAGGAGCATGAAGCGGTGTTGAAAAAATATGAAGAGCATGAAAAGCTGTGAAAAATATGAAGACCTTCACAAGGTGTCAAAAATATGAGGAGCATGAAACGGTCTGAAAAATAGGAGGAGCATGAAGCGGTGTTGAAAAAATGGAAGAGCCTGAAAAGGTGTGAAAAATATGAAGAGCTTCACAAGGTGTCAAATATATCAGGAGCATGAAACGGTCTGAAAAATAGGAGGAGCATGAAGCGGTGTTCCAAAACATGAAGAGCCTGAAAAGGTGTGAAAAATATGAAGAGCTTAAAAGGAGTGAAAAATATGAAGAGCTTCAAAAGGTGTCAAATGTATGAGGCACATGAAACGGTCTGAAAAATAGGAGGAGCATGAAATGGTGTTCAAAAACATGAAGAGCCTGAAAATGTGTGAAAAATATGAAGAGCTTCAAAAGGTGTGAAATACATGGGGAGGATTAAACTGTCTGAAAAAGAGGAGGAGCATGAAGCGGTGTTGAAAAACATGAAGAGCCTGAAAAGGTGTGAAAAATATGAAGAGCTTCAAAACGTGTCAAAATTATGAGGAGCATGAAACGGTCTGAAACAGGAGGAGCATGAAGCGGTGTTGAAAAACATGAAGAGCATGAAAAGTGTGAAAAATATGAAGAGCTTCTAAGGGTGTCAAAAATATGAGGAGCATGAAACGGTCTGAAAAATAGGAGGACCAAGAAGGCGTGTTGAAAAACATGAAGAGCCTGAAAACGCGTGAAAAATATGAAGAGCTTCAAAAGATGTGGAAAAATATGAAGAGCTTCAAAAGGTCTCAAAAATTAGATGAGCATGATACGGTCTGAAAAATAGGAGGAGCATGAAGCGGTGTTGAAATACATGAAGAACCAGAAAAGTTGTGAGAAATATGAAGAGCTTCATATGGTGTCAAAATTATGAGGAGCAAAAATGGTCTGAAAAAGAGGAGGAGCATGAAGCGGTGTTGAAAAAACATGAAGAGCATAAAAAGCTGTGAAAAATATGAAGACCTTCACAAGGTGTCAAAAATATGAGGAGCATGAAACGGTCTGAAAAATAGGAGGAGCATGAAGCGGTGTTGAAAAAATGGAAGAGCCTGAAAAGGTGTGAAAAATATGAAGAGCTTCACAAGGTGTCAAATATATGAGGAGCATGAAACGGTCTGAAAAATCGGAGGAGCATGAAACGTTGTTCCAAAACATGAAGAGCCTGAAAAGGTGTGAAAAATATGAGGAGCTTCAAAAGGTGTGAAATACATGAGGAGCATTAAACGGTCTGAAAAATAGGAGGAGCATGAAGCGGTGTTCTAAAACATGAAGAGCCTGAAAAGTTGTGAAAAATATGAAGAGCTTCAGCAGGTGCGAAAAATATGAGGAGCATGAAACGTTCTGAAAAATAGGAGGAGCATGAAGCAGTGTTCAAAAACATGAAGAGCCTGAAAAGGTGTGAAAAATATGAAAACCTTCAAAAGGTGTCAAAAATGAGATGAGCATGAAACGGTCTGAAAAATAGGAGGAGCATGAAGCGGTGTTGAAAAACATGAAGAGCCTGAAAAGGTGTGAGAAATATGAAGAGCTTCAAAAGGTGTCAAAAATATGAGGAGCATGAAACGGTCTGAAAAATTTCAGGAGCATGAAGCGGTTTTGAAAAACATGAAGAGTCTGAAAACGTGTGAAAATATGAAGAGCTTCAAAAATGTGAAAAATATGAAGAGCTTCAATAGGTGTGAAAAATATGAAGAACTTCAAAAGGTGTCAAAATGAGATGAGCATGAAACGGTCTGAAAAATAGGAGGAGCATGAAGCGGTGCTGAAAAACATGAACAGCCTGAAAAGGTGTGAGAAATATGAAGAGCTTCAAAAGGTGTCAAAAATATGAGGAGCATGAAACGGTCTGAAAAATTTCAGGAGCATGAAGCGGTGTTGAAAATCATGAAGAGTCTGAAAACGTGTGAAAATATGAAGAGCTTCAAAAATATGAAAAATATGAAGAACTTCAAATTGTGAAAAATATGAAGAGCTTCAAAGGGTGTCAAAAAAGAAATGAGCATGAAACGGTCTGAAAATTAGGAGGAGCATGAAGCGGTGTTGAAAATCATTAAGAGCCTGAAAAGGTGTGAAAAATATGAAAAGCTTCAAAAGATGTGAAAAATATGAAGAGCTTCAAAATGTGTCAAAATGAGATAAGCATGAAACGGTCTGAAAAATAGGAGGAGAATGAAGTGGTGTTGAAAAAAATGAAAAGCCTGAAAAGGTGTGAAATACATGAAGAGCTTCAAAAGGTGTCAAAAATATGAGGAGAATGAAACGGTCTGCAAAATAGGAGGAGCATGAAATGGTGTTCAAAAACATGAAGAGCCTGAAAATGTGTGAAAAATATGAAGAGCTTCAAAAGGTGTGAAATACATGGGGAGGATTAAATGGTCTGAAAAATAGGAGGAGCATGAAGCGGTGTTCAAAAACATGAAGAGCCTGAAAACGTGTGAAAAATATGAAGAGCTTCAAAAGGTGTGAAAAATATGAAGAGCTTGAAAAGGTGTCAAAAATTAGATGAGAATGAAACGGTCTGAAAAAAAAGAGGGGCATGAAGTGTTGTTGAAAAAAATGAAGAGCCTGAAAAGTTGTGAAAAATATGAAAAGCTACAAAAGGTGTCAAAAATATGAGGAGCATGAAACGGTCTGAAAAATAGGAGGAGCATGAAGCTGTGTTCAAAAACATGAAGAGCCTGAAAAGGCGTGAAAAATATGAGGAGCTTCAAAAGGTGTGAAATACATGAGGAGCATTAAACGGTCTGAAAAATAGGAGGAGCATGGAGCGGTGTTCAAAAACATGAAGAGCCTGAAAAGGTGTGAAAAATATGAAGAGCTTCAAAAGGTGTCAAAAATATGAGGAGTATGAAACGGTTGAAAAATAGGAGGAGCATGAAGCGGTGTTCAAAAACATGAAGAGCCTGAAAAGGTGAGAAAAATATGAAGAGCTTCAAAAGGTGTCAAAAATATGAGGAGCATGAAACGGTCTGAAAAATAGGAGGATCATGAAGCGGTGTTGAGAAACATGAAGAGCCTGAAAATGTGTGAGAAATATGAAGAGCTTCAAAAGGTGTGAAAAATATGAGGTGCATGAAACGGTCTGAAAAATTGGAGGATCATGAAGCGATGTTGAAAAACATGAAGAGCCTGAAAACGTGTGAAAATTATGAAGAGCTTCAAAAGGTGTGAAAAATATGAAGAGCTTCAAAAGGTGTCAAAAATGAGATGAGAATGGAACGGTCTGAAAAATAGGAGGAGCATGAAGCGGTGTTGAAAATCATGAAGAGCCGGAAAAGTTGTGAAAAATATGAAGAGCTTCAAAAGGTGTCAAAAATATGAGGAGCATGAAACGGTCTGAAAAATAGGAGGAACATGAAACGGTGTTCAAAAACATGAAGAGCCTGAAAAGGTGTGAAAAATATGATGAGCTTCAAAAGGTTTCAAAAATATGATGAGCATGAAACGGTCTGAAAAATAGGAGGAGCATGAAACAGTGATGAAAAACATGACGAGCCTGAAAAGGTGTGAAAAATATGAAGAGCTTCAAAAGGTGTGAAATACATGAGGAGCATGAAACTCTCTGAAAAATAGAAGGAGCATGAAGTGGTGTTGAAAAATATGAAGAGCCTGAAAAGGTGTGAAAAATATGAAGAGCTTCAAAAAGTGTCAAAAATGAGATGAGCATGAAACGGTCTGAAAAATAGGAGGAGCATGAAGCGGTGTTCAAAAATATGAAGAGCCTGAAAAGGTGTGAGAAATATGAAGAGCTTCAAAAGGTGTCAAAAATATGAGGAGCATGAAACGGTCTGCAGAAAAGGAGGAGCATGAAACGGTGTTCAAAAACATGAAGAGCCTGAATAGGTGTGGAAAATATGAAGAGCTTCAAAAGGTGTTCAAAAATATGAGGAGCATGAAACGGTCTGAAAAATAGGAGGAGCAAGAAGGGGTGTTGCAAAATATGAAGAGCCTGAAAATGCGTGAAAAGTACGAAGAGCTTCAAAATATGTGGAGAAATATGAAGAGCTTCAAAAGGTCTCAAAAATTAGATGAGCATGATACGGTCTGAAGAATAGGAGGAGCATGAAGCGGTGTTGAAATACATGAAGAACCAGAAAAGTTGTGAGAAATATGAAGAGCTTCAAATGGTGTCAAAATTATGAGGAGCAAAAATTGTCTGAAAAAGAGGAGGAGCATGAAGCGGTGTTGAAATACATGAAGAGCCTGAAATGGTGCGAAAAATATGAAGAACTTTAAAAGGTTGGAAAAATATGAAGAGCTTCAATAGGTGTCAAAAATGAGATTAGCATGAAACGGTCTGAAAAATAGGAGGAGCATGAATTGGTATTGATAAACATGAAGAGCAGGAAAAGGTGTGAAATATACGAAGAGCTTCAAAAGGTGTCAAAAATATGAGGAGCATGAAACGGTCTGAAAAATAGGAGGAGCATTAAGTGGTGTTGAAAAACATGAAGAGCCTGAAAATGTGTGAAAAATATGAAGAGCTTCAAAAGGTGTGAAAAATATGAGGAGCATGAAATGGTCTGAAAAATAGGAGGAGCATGAAGCGGTGTTCAAAAACATGAAAAAATATAACAATAAACAAAAAAAATATAAAAAAAAAACATGAAGAGCCTGAAAACGTGTGAAAAATATGAAGAGCTTCAAAAGGTGTCAAGAATGAGATGAGCATGAAACGGTTTTAAAGATATTAGGAGCATGAAGTGGTGTTCAACAACATGACGAGCCTGAAAAGGTGTGAAAAATATTAAGAGCTTCAAATGGTGTCAAAAATATGAGGAGCATGAAACGGTCTGAAAAATATAAGGAGCATGAAGTTGTGTTCAAAAAAAAGAAGAGCCTGAAAAGGTGTGAAAAATATGAAGTGCTTCTAAAGGTGTCAAAAATATGAGGAGCATGAAAAGGTCTGAAAAATACGAGGAGCATGAAACTGTGTTCAATAATATGAAGAGCTTGAAAAGGTGTGAAAAATATGAAGAGTTTCAAAAGGTGTCAAAAATATGAGGAGCATGAAACGGTCTGAAAAATAGGAGAAGCATGAAGTGGTGTTGAAAAACATGAAGAGCCTGAAAAGGTGTCCAAAATATGAAGAGCTTCAAATGGTGTCAAAAATATTAGGAGGCTGAAACGGTCTGAGAAATAGGAGGAGCATGAAGCGGTGTTTAAAAACATGAGACGCTGAAGAGGTGTGAAAAATATGAAGAGCTTCAAAAAGTGTGAAATACATGAGGAGCATGAAACGGTCTGAAAAATAGGAGGAGCATGAAGCGGTGTTCAAAAACATGAAGAGCCTGAAAAGGTGTCCAAAATATGAAGAGCTTCAAATGGTGTCAAAAATATTAGGAGGCTGAAACGGTCTGAAAAATAGGAGGAGCATGAAGCGGTGTTCAAAAACATGAAGAGCCTGAAAAGGTGTCCAAAATATGAAGAGCTTCAAATGGTGTCAAAAATATTAGGAGGCTGAAACGGTCTGAAAAATAGGAGGAGCATGAAGCGGTGTTCAAAAACATGAAGAGCCTGAAAACTTTTGAAAAATATGAAGAGCTTCAAAAGGTGTGAAAAATATGAACAGCTTCAAAAGGTGTCAAAAATGAGATGAGCATGAAGCAATCTGAAAAATAGGAGGAGCACGAAGTCGTGTTGAAAAACATGAAGAGCCTCAAAAGACGTGAAATATATGAAGAGATTCAAAAGGTTTCAAAAATATGAGGAGCATGAAATGGTCTGGAAAATAGGACGAGCATGAAGCGGTTTGAAAAACATGAAGAGCCTGAAAAGGTGTGAAAAATATGAAGAGCTTCAAAAGGTGTCAAAAATGAGATGAGCATGAAACGGTCTGAAAAATAGGAGGAGCATGAAGTGGTCTTCCAAAAAATGAAGAGCCTGAAAATGTGTGAAATATATGAAGAGCTTCAAAAGGTGTGCAATAATGAGGAGCATGAAACAACCTTAAAAACAGGATGAGCATGAAGCTGTGTTCAAAAACATGAGATTTTGAAAAGGTGTGAAAAATATGAAGAACTTCAAAAGGTGTGAAAATATGAGGAGCATGAGACGGTCTGAAAATTAGGAGGAGCTAGAAGCGGTGTTGAAAAACCTGAAGAGCCTGAAAACGTGTGAGAAATATGAAGAACTTCAAAAGGTGTCAAAAATATGAAGAGCTTAAAAAGGTGTCAAAAATATGAGAAGCATGAAGCAGTCTGAAAAATAGGAGGAGCATGAAGCGGTGTTCAAAAACATGAAGAGCCTGAAAAGGTGTGAAATATATGAAGAGCTTCAAAAGGTGTGCAATAATGAGGAGCATGAAACAACCTTAAAAACAGGACGAGCATGAAGCTGTGTTCAAAAACATGAGATTTTGAAAAGGTGTGAAAAATATGAAGAGCTTCAAAAGGTGTCAAAAATAGGAGGAGCATGAAGCGGTGTTCAAAAACATGAAGAGACTGAAAAGGTGTGAAAAATATGAAGAGCTTCAAAAGGTGTGCAATAATGAGGAGCATGAAACAACCTTAAAAACAGGACGAGCATGAAGCTGTGTTCAAAAACATGAGATTTTGAAAAGGTGTGAAAAATATGAAGAACTTCAAAAGGTGTCAAAAATATGAGGAGCATGAAACGGTCTGAAAATTAGGAGGAGCTAGAAGCGGTGTTGAAAAACCTGAAGAGCCTGAAAATGTGTGAAAAATATGAAAAGCTTCAAAAGTTGTGAAAAGTATGAAGAGCTTCAAAAGGTGTCAAAAATGAGATGAGAATGAAACGGTCTGAAAAATAGGAGGAGCATGAAGGGTGTTGAAAATCATGAAGAGCCTGAAAATGTGTGAAATATTTGAAGAGCTTCAAAATGTGTCAAAAATGAGAGGAGCATGAAACGGTCTGAAAAATAGGAGGAGCATGAAGCGGTGTTGAAAAACATGAAGAGCCTGAAAAGATGTGAAAAATATGAAGAGCTTCAAAAGGTGTCAAAAATATGAGGAGCATGAAATGGTCTGAAATATAGGAGGAGCATGAAACGGTGTTCAAAAATATGAAGAGCCTGAAATGTTGTGAAAAATATGAAGAGCTTCAAAAGTTGTGAAAAATATGGAGAGCTTCAAAAGGTGTGAAAAATATGAAGAGCTTCAAAATGTGTCAAAAATATGAGGAGCATGAAACGGTCTGAAATATAGGAGGAGCATGAAACGGTGTTCAAAAACATTAAGAGCCTGCAATGGTGTGAAAAATATGAAGAGCTTCAAAAGCTGTCAAAAATATGAGGAGCATGAAACGGTCTGAAAAATAGGAGGAGCATGAAGCTGTGCTCAAATACATGAAGAGCCTGGGAAGGTGGGAAAAATATGAAGAGTTTCTAAATGTGTGAAAAATATGAGGAGCATGAACCGGTCTCAAAAATAGGAGGAGCATGAAGTGGTGTTGAAAAACATGAAGAGCCTGAAAAGGTGTGAAAAATATGAAGAGCTTCAAAAGGTGTCAATAATAAGAGGTGCGTGAAACAGTTTGAAATATAGGAGGAGCAAGAAACGATCTGAAAAATAGGAGGAGCATGAAGCGGTGTTGAAAAACATGAAGAGCCTGAAAAGGTGTGACAAATATAAAGAGATTCAAAAGGTGTGAAAAATATGAGGAGCATTAAACGGTCTGAAAAATAGGAGAAGCATGAAACGGTGTTAGAAACATGAAGAGCATGAAAAGGTGTGAAAAAAAGGAAGAGCTTCAAAAGGTGTCAAAAATATGAGGAACATGAAACGTTTTGAAAAATAGAAGGAGCATGAATCGGTGTGGAAAAACATGAAGAGCCTGAAAAGGTGTGAAAAATATGAAGAGCTTCAAAAGGTGTGAAATATATGAAGAGCATGAAACGGTCTGAAAAATAGGAGGAGCATAAAGCGGTGTTCAAAACCATGAAGAGCCTGAAAAGGAGTGAATAATATGAAGAGCTTCAAAATGTGTCATAAATATGAGGAGCATGAAACCGTCTCAAAATTAGGAGGAGCAAGAAGCGGTGTTCAAAAATATGGAGAGCCTGAAAAGGTATGAGAAATATGAAGAGCCTCAAAAGGTGTCTAAAATATGAAGAGCATGAAACGTTCTGAAAAATAGGAGGAGCATGAAACGGTGTTCAAAAACATGAAGTGCCTGAAAAGGAGTGAAAAATATGAACAGCTTCAAAAGATGTCAAAAATATGAGGAGCATGAAACGGTCTGAAAATAGGAGGAGCATGAAGCGGTGTTGAAAACATGAAGAGCCTGAAAAGGTGTGAAAAATATGAAGAGCTTCAAAAGATTTGAAAAATATGAGTAGCATGAACAGGTCTGAAAAATGGGAGGAGCATGAAGGTGTGCACCAAAACATGAAGAGCCTGAAAAGGTGTGAAAAATATGAAGAGCTTCAAAAGGTGTGAAAAATATGAAGACCTTCAAAAGGTGTGAAAAATGAGAGGAGCATGAAACGTTATGAAAAATAGAAGGAGCATGAAGCGGTGTTCTAAAACATCAAGAGGCTGAAAAGGTGTGGAAAATAGGAAGAGCTTCAAAAGGTGTCAAAAATTTGAGGAGCATGAAACGGTCTGAAAAATACGAGGAGCATGAAACGGTGTTGAAAAACTTGAAGAACCTGAAAAGGTTTGAAAAATATGAAGAGCTTCAAAAGGTGTCAAAAATATGAGGAGCATGACACGGTCTGAAAAATAGGAGAAGCATGAAGCGGTGCTCAAAAACATGAAGAGCCTGGAATGGTGCGAAAAATATGAAGAGCTTCAAAAGATTTGAAAAATATGAGGAGCATGAAAAGTTCTGAAAAATAGGAGGAGCATGAAGGGGTGTTTAAAAATATGAAGATCCTGAAAAGGTGTGAAAAATATGAAGAGATTCAAAAGGTGTGAAAAATATCAAGAGCTTCAAGAGGTGTCAAAAATGAGATGAGCATGAAACGGTCTGAAAAATAGGAGGAACATGAAGTGGTGTTGAAAAACATGAAGAGACTGAAAAGGTGTGAAAAATATGAAGTGCTTCAAATGGTGTGAAATACATGAGGAGCATGAAAAGTTCTGAAAAATGGGAGGAGCATGAAGCGGTGTTTAAAAACATGAAGATCCTGAAAAGGTGTGAAAAATATGAAGAGCTTCAAAAGGTTTGAAAAATACCAATAGCTTCAAAAGGTGTCAAAAATGAGATGAGCATGAAACGGTCTGAATAATAGGAGGAATATGAAGTGGTGTTGAAAAACATGAAGAGCCTGAAAAGGTGTGAAAAATATGAAGAGCTTCAAAAGGTGTGAAAAATATGAGGAACATGAAACAGTCTGAAATTTAGTAGGAGCATATAGCGGTGTTCAAAAATATGAAGAGCCTGAAAAGGTGTGAAAAATATGAAGAGCTTCCAAAATTGTCAAAAATATGAGGAGCATGAAACGGTCTGAAAAATAGGAGGAGCATGAAACGGTAGGAAAAATAGGAGGAACATGAAACGGTGTTGAAAAACATGAAGAGCCTGAAAACGTGTGGAAAATAGGAGGAGCTTCAAATTGTTTCAAAATATGAGGAGCATGAACGGTCTGAAAAATAGGAGGAGCATGAAGAGGTGTTGCAAAACATGAAGAGCTTCAAAAGGTGTGAAATATATGAAGAGCTTCAAAAGGTGTGAAAAATATGAAGAGCTTCAAAAGGTGTGAAATACCTGAGGAGAATGAAACGGTCTGAAAAATAGGAGGAGCATGAAGCAGTGTTAAAACCATGAAGAGCCTGTAAAGGTGTGAAAAATATGAAAAGCTTCAAAAGGTGTCAAAAATAAGAGGATCATGGAACGGTCTGAAAAATAGGAGGAGCATGAAGCGGTGTTCAAAATATGCAGAGACAGAAAAGGTGTGAAAAATATGAAGAGATTCAAAAGTTGTCAAAAATATGAAGAGCATACAAAGGTCTGTAAAATAGGAGGAGCATGAAGAGGTGTTCAAAAACATGAAGAGCCTGAAAACGTCTGAAAAATATGAAGAGCTTCAAAAGGTGTCAAAAATATGAGGAACATGAAACGGTCTGAAAAATAGGAGGAGCATGAAGCGGTGTTCAAAAACATGAAGAGTCTGGAAAGGTGTGAATAATAGGAAGAGCTTCAAAAGGTGTCAAAAAGATGAGGAGCATGAAACGGTCTGAAAAATAAGAGGAGCATGAAACATTGTGAAAAACATGAAGAGCCTGAAAAGGTGTGAAAAATATGAAAGGCTTCAAAAGGTGTCAAAAATATTTGGAGAATGAAAGGGCTGAAAAATAGTAGCAGCAAGAAACGGTGTTCAAAAACTTGAAGAGCCTGAAAAGGTGTGAAAAATATGAAGAGCTTCAAAAGGTGTCAAAAATATCAGGAGCATGAAACGGTCTGAAAAATAGGAGGAGCATGAAACATTGTGAAAAACATGAAGAGCCTGAAAAGGTGTGAAAAATATGACGAGCTTCAAAAGGTGTCAAAAATATGAGGAGCATGAATCGGTCTGAAAAATAGGAGGAGCATTAAGCGGTGTTGAAAAACATGAAGAACCTGAAAAGCTGTGAAAAATATGAAAAGCTTCAAAAGGTGTGAAAAATATGAGGAGCAGGAAACGGTCTTAAAAATAGGAGGAGCATGAAACGGTGTTGAAAAACATGAAGAGCTTCAAAAGGTGTCCAAATATGAGGAGCATGAAACGGTCTGAAAAGTAGGAGGAGCATGAATCGGTGTTAAAGAACATGAAGAGCCTGAAAAGGTGTGAAATATATGAAGAGCTTCAAAAGGTGTCAAAAATATGAGGAGCATGAAACGATCTGAAAAATAGGAGGAGAATGAAGTGGTTTTCAAAAACATGAAGAGCCTGAAAAGGTGTGAAAAATATGGAGAGCTTCAAAAGGTGTCAAAATATGAGCAGCATGAAACGGTCTGAAAAACAGGAGGAGCATGACACAGTGTTCAAAAACAAGAAGAACCAGGAAAGGTGTGTAAAATATGAAGAGCTTCAAAAGGTGTCAAAAATATGAGGAGCATGAAACGGTCTAAAAAATAAGAGGAGCATGAAGTGGTGTTGCAAAAGAAGAAGACCCTGAAAAGGTGTGAAAAATATGAAGCGCTTCAAAAGTTGTCAAAAATAAGAGAAGCATGAAACGGTCTGAAAAATAGGAGGAGCATGAAACAGTGTTGAAAAACATGAAGAGCCTGAAAAGGTGTGAAATATATGAAGAGCTTCAAAAGATGTCAAAAATATTAAGAGCATGAAACGGTCTGAAAAATAGGAGGAGCATGCAGCGGTGTTGAAAACCATGAAGAGCCTGAAAACGTGTGAAAAATATGAAGAGTTTCAAAAGGTGTGAAATATATAGGAGCATGAAACTGTCTGAAAAATAGTATGAGAATGAAACGGTTTTGAAAAAGATGAAGAGCATGAAAACCTGTGAAAAATATGATGAGCTTCAGAAGGTGTCAAAAATATGAGGAGCATGAAACGGTCTCAAAAATAGTACGAGCATGAAGCTGTGCTGAAAAACATGAAGAGAATGAAAAGGTGTGAAAAATATGAAGAGCTTCAAAAGGTGTCAAAAATATGAGGAGGATGAAACGGTCTGTAAAAGAGGAGGAGCATGAAGCTCTGTGGAAAAACATGAAGAGAATGAAAGGTGTGAAAAATATGAAGAGCTTCAAAAGTTGTCAAAAATATGAGGAGCATGAAACGTTTTGAAAAATAGGAGGAGCATGAAGCGTTGTTTAAAAACGTGAAGAACCTGAAATGGTGTGAATAATATGAAGAGCTTCAAAAGGTGTCAAAAATATGAGGAGCATGAAACAGACTGAAAAAAAATGAGGAGCATGAAACTGTGTTGAAAAACATGAAGAGATTGAAAATGTGTGAAAAATATGAAGAGCTTCAAAAGGTGACAAAAATATTAACAGCATGAAACGTTCTGAAAAAAGGAGGAGCATGAGGCGGTGTTGAAAAACATGAAGAGACTGAAAAGGTGTGAAGAATATGAAGAGCTTCACAAGGTGTCAAACATATGAGGAGCACGAAACGGTCTGAAAAATAGGAGGAGCATGAAACGGTGTTGAAAAACATGAAGAGCGTGAAAAGGTGTGAAAAATAAGAAGACCTTCAAAAGATGTCAAATATATGAGGAGCACGAAACGGTCTGAAAAATATAAGGAGCATGAAACGGTGTTCAAAAACATGAAGAGCCTGAAAAGGTGTGAAATACATGAAGAGCTTTAAAAGGTGTCAAATATATGAGGAGCATGAAACGGTCTGAAAATAGGAGGAGCATGAAACGGTGTTGAAAAACTTGAAAAGCATGAAAAGGTGTGAAAAATAAGAAGAGCTTCAAAAGATGTCAAATATATGAGGAGCAGGAAACGGTCTGAAAAATAGGAGAAGCATGAAATGGTGTTGAAAAACATGAAAAGCATGAAAAGGTGTGAAAAATAAGAAGAGCTTTAAAAGGTGTCAAATATGTGAGGAGCATGAAACGGTCGGAAAATAGGAGGAGCATGAAACGGTGTTGAAAAACATGAAAAGCATGAAAAGGTGTGAAAAATAAGAAAAGCTTCAAAAGATGTCAAATATATGAGGAGCAGGAAACGGTCTGAAAAATAGGAGGAGCATGAAACGGTGTTCAAAAACCTGAAGAGCCTGAAAAGGTGTGAAAAATATGAAGAGCATGAAAATGTGTGAAAAATATGAGGAGCATAAACTGTGTTCAAAAACATGAAGATCTACAAAAGGTGTGAAAAATATGAAGAGCGTCAAAATGTCTCAAAGAAATGAGGAGCATGAAACGGTCTGAAAATAGAAGGAGCATGAAGAGGTGTTGAAAAACATGAAGAACCTGAAAAGGTGTGAAAAATATGAAAAGCTTCAAAATGTGTCAAAAATATGAGGAGCATGAAACGGTCTGAAAAATAGGAGGAGCATTAAGCGGTGTTGAAAAACATGAAGAACCTGAAAAGCTGTGAAAAATATGAAAAGCTTCAAAAGGTGTGAAAAATATGAGGAGCAGGAAACGATCTTAAAAATAGGAGGAGCATGAAATGGTGTTGAAAAACATGAAAAGCGTGAAAAGGTGTGAAAAATAAGAAGACCTTCAAAAGATGTCAAATATATGAGGAGCACGAAACGGTCTGAAAAATATGAGGAGCATGAAACGGTGTTCAAAAACTTGAAGAGCCTGAAAAGGTGTGAAATATATGAAGAGCTTTAAAAGGTGTCAAATATATGAGGAGCATGAAACGGTCTGAAAATAGGAGGAGCATGAAACGGTGTTGAAAAACATGAAAAGCATGAAAAAGTGTGAAAAATAAGAAGAGCTTCAAAAGATGTCAAATATATGAGGAGCAGGAAACGGTCTGAAAAATAGGAGGAGCATGAAACGGTGTTCAAAAACCTGAAGAGCCTGAAAAGGTGTGAAAAATATGAAGAGCATGAAAATGTGTGAAAAATATGAGGAGCATAAACTGTGTTCAAAAACATGAAGATCCACAAAAGGTGTGAAAAATATGAAGAGCTTCAAAATGTCTCAAAGAAATGAGGAGCATGAAACGGTTTGAAAATAGAAGGAGCATGAAGAGGTGTTCAAAAACATGAAGAGCCTGAAAAGGTGTGAAAAATATGAAGAGCTTCAAAATGTGTCAAAAATATGAGGAGCATGAAACGGTCTGAAAAATAGGAGGAGCATGAAGTGGTGTTGAAAAACATGAAGAGCCTGAAAAGGTGTGAAAAATATGAAGAGCTTCAAAAGGTGTCAAAAATATGAGGAGCATGAAAAGGTCTGGAAAATAGGAGGAGCATGAAGTGGTGTTGATAAAAGTGAAGAGCCTGAAAAGTTGTGAAAAATATGAAGTGCTTCCAAAGGTGTGAAAAATATGAAGAGCTTCAAAAGGTGTCAAAAAAATGACGAGCATGAAATGGTATGAAAAATAGAAGGAGCATGTAACGGTGTTCAAAAACATGAAGAGCCTGAAAAGGTGTGAAAAATATGAAAAGCTTCAAAAGGGATCAAAATTATGAGGGGCATGAAACGGTGTGAAAATGAGGAGGAGCTTGAAACAGTGTTCAAAAACATGAAGAGCCTGAAAAGTTGTGAAAAATATGAAGATGCCCAAAAGGTGTCAAAAATATGAGCATCATGAAACGGTCTGAAAAATAGGAGGAGCATGAAGCGGTGTTGAAAAACATGAAGAGCCTGAAAAGGTGTGAAAAACATGAAGAGCTTCAAAAGGTGTCAAATGTGAGATGAGCATGAAACCTTCTGAAAATTAGGAGGAGCATGAAGCGCTGTTCAAAAACATGAAAAGCCTGAAAAGGTGTGAAAAATATGAAGAGCTTCAAAAGGTGTGAAATACATGAGGAGGATTAAACGGTCTGACAAATAGGAGAAGCATGAAGTTTTGTTCAAAAACATGAAGAGCCTGAAAAGTTGTGAAATATAAGAAGAGCTTCAAAAGGTGTGAAAAATATGAAGAGCTTCAAAAGGTGTCAAAAATATGAGGAGCATGATACGTTCTGAAAAATAGGAGGAGCGTGAAGTGCTTGTGAAAAACATGAAGAGCCTGAAAAGGTGTGCAAAATATGAAGAGCTTCAAAAGGTGTCAAAAATATGAGGAGCATGAAACGGTCTTAAAAATAGGAGAAAGATGAAGCGGTGTTCAAAAACATGAAGAACATGATAAGGTGTGAAAAATAAGAAGAGCTTTAAAAGGTGTGAAAATTATGAGGAGCATGAAACGGTCTGAAAAATAGGAGGAGCATGAAGCGGTGTTCAAAAACATGAAGAGCCAGAAAAGGTGTGAAAAATATGAAGAGCTTCAAAAGGTGTGAAATACATGAGGAGCATGAAACGGTTTGAAAAATAGGAGGAGCATGAAGCGGTGTTCAAAAACATGAAGAGCCTGAAAAGGTGTGCAAAATATGAAGAGCTTCAAAAGGTGTGAAATACAAGAGGAGCATGAAACGGTCTGAAAAATAGGAGGAGCAAGAAGCAGTGTTCAACAACATGAAGAGCCTGAAAAAGTCTGAAAAATATGAGGAGCTTCAAAAGGTTTCAAAAATATTAAGAGCATGAAACGGTCTGAAAAAAAGGAGGAGCATGAAGCGGTGTTCAAAAACATGAAGAGCCTGAAAAGGTGTGAAAAATATGAAGAGCTTCAAAAGGTGTGAAATACATGAGGAGTATGAAAAGGTCTGAAAAATAGGAGGAGCATGAAGCGGTGTTCAAAAACTTGAAGAGCCTGAAAACGTGTTAAAAATATGAAGAGCTTCAAAAGGTTTGAAAAATATGAAGAGCTTGAAAAGGTGTGAAGAATATGAAGAGCTTCAAAAGCTGTGAAAACTATAAGGAGCATGAAACGATCTGAAAAATAGGAGGAGTAAGAAGCATTGTTGAAATACATGAAGAGCCTGAAAACGTGTGAAGAATATGAAGAGCTCCAAAGGTGTGAAAAAAATGAAGAGTTTCAGAAGGTGTCAAAAATGAGATGAGCATGAAACGGTCTCAAAAATAGGAGCATGAAGTGCTGTTCAGAAACATGGAGAGCCTAAAAAGGTGTGAAAAATATGAAGAGCTTCAAAAGGTGTGAAATACATGAGGAGCATGTAACATTCTGAAAAATAGGAGGAGCATGAGGCGGTGTTGAAAAACATGAAGAGCTTGAAAAGGTGTGAAAAATATGAAGAGCTTCAAAGGTGTCAAAAATATGAGGAGCTTGAAACGGTCTGAAAAACAGAAGGAGCATGAAGCTGTGTTCAAACACATGAAGAGCCTGAAAAGGTGTGAAAAACATGAAGAGCTTCAAAAGGAGTCAAAAATATGCGGAGCCTGAAACGATCTGAAAAATAGGAGGAGCATGAAGCGGTGTTGAAAAACATGAAGAGCCGGAAAAGGTGTGAAAAATAAGAGGAGCATGAAACGCTCTGAAATATAGGTGGATCATGAAGTGGTGTTGAAAAACATGAAGAGCCTGAAAAGGTGTGATAAATGTGAAGAGCTTCAAAAGGTGTCAAAAATATGAGGAGCATGAAACGGTCTGAAAAATAGGAGGAGCATGAAACGGTGATCAAAATCATGAAGAATCTGAAAACATGTGAAAAATATGAAGAGCTTCAAACGGTGTGAAAAATATCAGGAGCATGAAACGGTCTGAAAAAGATGAGGAGCATGAAGTGGTCTTCAAAAACATGTACAGCCTGAAAAGGTGTGAAAAATATGAAGAGCTTCAAAAGGTGTGAAAAACAGGAGGAACATGAAAAGGTCTGAAAAATAGGAGTAGCATGAAGAGGTGTTCAAAAACATGAAGAGGCTGATAAGGTGTGAAAAACATGAAGAGCTTCAAAAAGTTTGAAAAATAGGAGGAGCATGAAGCGGTGTTAAAAAACATTAAGAGCCTAAAAAAGTGTGAAAAATATGAAGAGCTTATAAAATTGTCAAAAATATGAGGAGCATGAAACGGTCTGAAAAATAGCAGGAGCATGAAACGGTGATCAAAAACATGAAGAGCCTGAAAACGTGTGAAAAATATGAAGAGCTTATAAAATTGTCAAAAATATGAGGAGCATGAAGAGATGTTCAAAAACATGAAGAGGCTGATAAGGTGTGAAAAACATGAAGAGCTTCAAAAGGTTTGAAAAATAGGAGGAGCATGAAGCGGTGCTAAAAAACATGAAGAGCCTGAAAAAGTGTGAAAAATATGAAGAGCTTATAAAATTGTCAAAAATATGAGGAGCATGAAACGGTCTGAAAAATACGAGCAGCCTGAAACCGTCTGACAAATAGGAGGAGCATGAAGCGGTGTTCAAAAACATGAAGGGCCTGAAAAGGTGTGAAAATTATGAAGAGCTTCAAAAGGTGTGAAAAACATGAGGAGAATGAAACGGTCTGAAAAATAGGAGGAGCATGAAGCAGTGTTCAAAACATGAAGAGCCTGAAAAAGTGTGAAAAATATGAAGATCTTCAAAAGTTTGAAAAATATGAAGACCCTGAAAAGGTGTCAAAAATGAGATGAGCATGAAACAGTCTGAAAAGTAGGAGGAGAATGAAGTGTTGTTCAAAAAGGTGAAGAGCCTGAAAAGGTGTGAAAAATATGAAGAGCTTCAAAAGGTGTGAAATACCTGAGGAGCATGAAACGGTCTGAAAAATAGGAGGAGCATGAAGTGTTGTTCAAAACATGTAGAGCCTGAAAAATTGTGAAAAATATGAAGAGCTTCAAAAAATGTCAAAAATATGAGGAGCATGAAATGGTCTCAAATATAGGAGAATCATGCAGCGGTGTTTAAAACTATAAACAGCCTGAAAAAGTGTGAAAAACATGAAGAGCCTCAAAAGGTTTGAAAAATAGGAGGAGCATGAAGCGGTGCTCAAAAACATGAAGAGCCTGAAAAAGTGTGAAAAATATGAAGAGCTTATAAAATTGTCAAAAATATGAGGAGCATGAAGAGATGTTCAAAAACATGAAGAGGCTGATAAGGTGTGAAAAACATGAAGAGCTTCAAAAGGTTTGAAAAATAGGAGGAGCATGAAGCGGTGTTCAAAAACATGAAGAGCCTGAAAAAGTGTGAAAAATATGAAGAGCTTATAAAATTGTCAAAAATATGAGGAGCATGAAGAGATGTTCAAAAACATGAAGAGGCTGATAAGGTGTGAAAAACATGAAGAGCTTCAAAAGGTTTGAAAAATAGGAGGAGCATGAAGCGGTGCTCAAAAACATGAAGGGCCTGAAAACGTGTGAAAAATATGAAGAGCTTCAAAAGGAGTCAAAAATATGCGGAGCCTGAAACGATCTGAAAAATAGGAGGAGCATGAAGCGGTGTTGAAAAACATGAAGAGCCTGAAATGGTGTGATAAATGTGAAGAGCTTCAAAAGGTGTCAAAAATATGATTGCATGAAACGCTCTGAAATATAGGTGGATCATGAAGCGGTGTTGAAAAACATGAAGAGCCAGAAAAGGTGTGATAAATGTGAAGAGCTTCAAAAGGTGTCAAAAATATGAGGAGCATGAAACGGTCTGAAAAATAGGAGGAGCATGAAACGGTGATCAAAATCATGAAGAATCTGAAAACGTGTGAAAAATATGAACAGCTTCAAACGGTGTGAAAAATATCAGGAGCATGAAACGGTCTGAAAAAGATGAGGAGCATGAAGTGGTCTTCAAAAACATGTACAGCCTGAAAAGGTGTGAAAAATATGAAGAGCTTCAAAAGGTGTGAAAAACAGGAGGAACATGAAGCGGTGTTCAAAAATATGAAGAGCCTGAAAAGGTGTGAAAAATATGAAGTGCTTCAAAAGGTGTCAACAATATGAGGAGCATGAAACAGTCTGAAAAATAGGAGGAGCAAGAAGCGGTGTTGAAAAACAAGAAGAGACGGAAAAGGTGTGAAAAATATGAAGAGCTTCAAAAGGTTTCAAAAATATGAGGAGCTTGAAATGGTCTGAAAAATAGGACGAGCATGATACGGTGTTCAAAAACATGAAGAGCATGAAAAGGTGTGAAAATTATGAAGAGCTTCAAAAGGTGTGAAAAACATGAGGAGAATGAAACGGTCTGAAAAATAGGAGGAGCATGAAGCAGTGTTCAAAACATGAAGAGCAGGAAAAAGTGTGAAAAATATGAAGATCTTCAAAAGTTTGAAAAATATGAAGACCCTGAAAAGGTGTCAAAAATGAGATGAGCATGAAACAGTCTGAAAAGTAGGAGGAGCATGAAGTGTTGTTCAAAAACGTGAAGAGCCTGAAAAGGTGTGAAAAATATGAAGAGCTTCAAAAGGTGTGAACTATCTGAGGAGCATGAAACGGTCTGAAAAATAGGAGGAGCATGAAGCGGTGTTCAAAACATGAAGAGCCTGAAAAAGTGTGAAAAATATGAAGAGCTTCAAAAGGTTTGAAAAATAGGAGGAGCATGAAGCAGTGTTCAAAAACATGAAGAGCCTGAAAAAGTGTGAAAAATATGAAGAGCTTATAAAATTGTCAAAAATATGAGGAGCATGAAGAGATGTTCAAAAACATGAAGAGGCTGATAAGGTGTGAAAAACATGAAGAGCTTCAAAAGGTTTGAAAAATAGGAGGAGCATGAAGCAGTGCTCAAAAACATGAAGAGCCTGTAAAAGTGTGAAAAATATGAAGAGTTTATAAAATTGTCAAAAATATGAGGAGCATGAAACGGTCTGAAAAATACGAGCAGCCTGAAACCGTCTGAAAAATAGGAGGAGCATGAAGCGGTGTTCAAAAACATGAAGGGCCTGAAAACGTGTGAAAAATATGAAGAGCTTCAAAAGGAGTCAAAAATATGAGGAGCATGAAACGCTCTGAAAAATAGGAGGAGCATGAAGCGGAGTTGAAAAACATGAAGAGCCGGAAAAGGTGTGAAAAATGTGAAGAGCTTCAAAAGGTGTCAAAAATATGAGGAGCATGAAACGCTCTGAAATATAGGAGGATCATGAAGCGGTGTTGAAAAACATGAAGAGCCTGAAAAGGTGTGATAAATGTGAAGAGCTTCAAAAGGTGTCAAAAATATGAGGAGTATGAAACGGTCTGAAAAATAGGAGAAGCATGAAACGGTGATCAAAAACATGAAGAATCTGAAAACGTGTGAAAAATATGAAGAGCTTCAAACGGTGTGAAAATTATCAGGAGCATGAAACGGTCTGAGAAAGGTGAGGAGCATGAAGTGGTCTTCAAAAACATGTACAGCCTGAAAAGGTGTGAAAAATATGAAGAGCTTCAATAGGTGTGAAAAACAGGAGGAACATGAAGCGGCGTTCAAAAATATGAAGAGCCTGAAAAGGTGTGAAAAATATGAAGTGCTTCAAAAGGTGTCAACAATATGAGGAGCATGAAACGGTCTGAAAAATAGGAGGAGCAAGAAGCGGTGTTGAACAACAAGAAGAGACGGAAAAGGTGTGAAAAATATGAAGAGCTTCAAAAGGTTTCAAAAATATGAGGAGCTTGAAATGGTCTGAAAAATAGGACGAGCATGAAACGGTGTTCAAAAACATGAAGAGCATGAAAAGGTGTGAAAATTATGAAGAGCTTCAAAAGGTGTGAAAAACATGAGGAGAATGAAACGGTCTGAAAAATAGGAGGAGCATGAAGCAGTGTTCAAAACATGAAGAGCCTGAAAAAGTGTGAAAAATATGAAGATCTTCAAAAGTTTGAAAAATATGAAGACCCTGAAAAGGTGTCAAAAATGAGATGAGCATGAAACAGTCTGAAAAGTAGGAGGAGCATGAAGTGTTGTTCAAAAAGGTGAAGAGCCTGAAAAGGTGTGAAAAATATGAAGAGCTTCAAAAGGTGTGAAATATCTGAGGAGAATGAAACGGTCTGAAAAATAGGAGGAGCATGAAGCAGTGTTCAAAACATGAAGAGCCTGAAAAAGTGTGAAAAATATGAAGATCTTCAAAAGTTTGAAAAATATGAAGACCCTGAAAAGGTGTCAAAAATGAGATGAGCATGAAACAGTCTGAAAAGTAGGAGGAGCATGAAGTTTTGTTCAAAAAGGTGAAGAGCCTGAAAAGGTGTGAAAAATATGAAGAGCTTCAAAAGGTGTGAAATATCTGAGGAGAATGAAACGGTCTGAAAAATAGGAGGAGCATGAAGGAGTGTTCAAAACATGAAGAGCCTGAAAAAGTGTGAAAAATATGAAGATATTCAAAAGTTTGAAAAATATGAAGACCCTGAAAAGGTGTCAAAAATGAGATGAGCATGAAACAGTCTGAAAAGTAGGAGGAGCATGAAGTGTTGTTCAAAAACGTGAAGAGCCTGAAAAGGTGTGAAAAATATGAAGAGCTTCAAAAGGTGTGAAATATCTGAGGAGCATGAAACGGTCTGAAAAATAGGAGGAGCATGAAGTGGTGTTCAAAACATGAAGAGCCTGAAAAAGTGTGAAAAATATGAAGAGCTTCAAAAGGTTTGAAAAATAGGAGGAGCATGAAGCGGTGTTCAAAAACATGAAGAGCCTGAAAAAGTGTGAAAAATATGAAGAGCTTATAAAATTGTCAAAAATATGAGGAGCATGAAGAGATGTTCAAAAACATGAAGAGGCTGATAAGGTGTGAAAAACATGAAGAGCTTCAAAAGGTTTGAAAAATAGGAGGAGCATGAAGCAGTGCTCAAAAACATGAAGAGCCTGTAAAAGTGTGAAAAATATGAAGAGTTTATAAAATTGTCAAAAATATGAGGAGCATGAAACGGTCTGAAAAATACGAGCAGCCTGAAACCGTCTGAAAAATAGGAGGAGCATGAAGCGGTGTTCAAAAACATGAAGGGCCTGAAAACGTGTGAAAAATATGAAGAGCTTCAAAAGGAGTCAAAAATATGAGGAGCATGAAACGCTCTGAAAAATAGGAGGAGCATGAAGCGGAGTTGAAAAACATGAAGAGCCGGAAAAGGTGTGAAAAATGTGAAGAGCTTCAAAAGGTGTCAAAAATGTGAGGAGCATGAAACGCTCTGAAATATAGGAGGATCATGAAGCGGTGTTGAAAAACATGAAGAGCCTGAAAAGGTGTGATAAATGTGAAGAGCTTCAAAAGGTGTCAAAAATATGAGGAGTATGAAACGGTCTGAAAAATAGGAGAAGCATGAAACGGTGATCAAAAACATGAAGAATCTGAAAACGTGTGAAAAATATGAAGAGCTTCAAACGGTGTGAAAATTATCAGGAGCATGAAACGGTCTGAGAAAGGTGAGGAGCATGAAGTGGTCTTCAAAAACATGTACAGCCTGAAAAGGTGTGAAAAATATGAAGAGCTTCAATAGGTGTGAAAAACAGGAGGAACATGAAGCGCCGTTCAAAAATATGAAGAGCCTGAAAAGGTGTGAAAAATATGAAGTGCTTCAAAAGGTGTCAACAATATGAGGAGCATGAAACGGTCTGAAAAATAGGAGGAGCAAGAAGCGGTGTTGAACAACAAGAAGAGACGGAAAAGGTGTGAAAAATATGAAGAGCTTCAAAAGGTTTCAAAAATATGAGGAGCTTGAAATGGTCTGAAAAATAGGACGAGCATGAAACGGTGTTCAAAAACATGAAGAGCATGAAAAGGTGTGAAAATTATGAAGAGCTTCAAAAGGTGTGAAAAACATGAGGAGAATGAAACGGTCTGAAAAATAGGAGGAGCATGAAGCAGTGTTCAAAACATGAAGAGCCTGAAAAAGTGTGAAAAATATGAAGATCTTCAAAAGTTTGAAAAATATGAAGACCCTGAAAAGGTGTCAAAAATGAGATGAGCATGAAACAGTCTGAAAAGTAGGAGGAGCATGAAGTGTTGTTCAAAAAGTTGAAGAGCCTGAAAAGGTGTGAAAAATATGAAGAGCTTCAAAAGGTGTGAAATACCTGAGGAGCATGAAACGGTCTGAAAAATAGGAGGAGCATGAAGTGTTGTTCAAAACATGAAGAGCCTGAAAAAGTGTGAAAAATATGAAGAGCTTCAAAAAATGTCAAAAATATGAGGAGCATGAAATGGTCTCAAATATAGGAGAATCATGCAGCGGTGTTTAAAACTATAAACAGCATGAAAAAGTGTGAAAAACATGAAGAGCTTCAAAAGGTTTGAAAAATAGGAGGAGCATGAAGCGGTGCTCAAAAACATGAAAAGCCTGAAAAAGTGTGAAAAATATGAAGAGCTTATAAAATTGTCAAAAATATGAGGAGCATGAAGAGATGTTCAAAAACATGAAGAGGCTGATAAGGTGTGAAAAACATGAAGAGCTTCAAAAGGTTTGAAAAATAGGAGGAGCATGAAGTGGTGCTCAAAAACATGAAGAGCCTGAAAAAGTGTGAAAAATATGAAGAGCTTATAAAATTGTCAAAAATATGAGGAGCATGAAGAGATGTTCAAAAACATGAAGAGGCTGATAAGGTGTGAAAAACATGAAGAGCTTCAAAAGGTTTGAAAAATAGGAGGAGCATGAAGCGGTGTTCAAAAACATGAAGGGCCTGAAAACGTGTGAAAAATATGAAGAGCTTCAAAAGGAGTCAAAAATATGCGGAGCCTGAAACGATCTGAAAAATAGGAGGAGCATGAAGCGGTGTTGAAAAACATGAAGAGCCGGAAAAGGTCTGAAAAATAAGAGGAGCATGAAACGCTCTGAAATATAGGTGGATCATGAAGCGGTGTTGAAAAACATGAAGAGCCTGAAAAGGTGTGATAAATGTGAAGAGCTTCAAAAGGTGTCAAAAATATGAGGAGCATGAAACGGTCTGAAAAATAGGAGGAGCATGAAACGGTGATCAAAATCATGAAGAATCTGAAAACGTGTGAAAAATATGAAGAGCTTCAAACGGTGTGAAAAATATCAGGAGCATGAAACGGTCTGAAAAAGATGAGGAGCATGAAGTGGTCTTCAAAAACATGTACAGCCTGAAAAGGTGTGAAAAATATGAAGAGCTTCAAAAGGTGTGAAAAACAGGAGGAACATGAAAAGGTCTGAAAAATAGGAGTAGCATGAAGAGGTGTTCAAAAACATGAAAAGGCTGATAAGGTGTGAAAAACATGAAGAGCTTCAAAAAGTTTGAAAAATAGGAGGAGCATGAAGCGGTGTTAAAAAACATGAAGAGCCTAAAAAAGTGTGAAAAATATGAAGAGCTTATAAAATTGTCAAAAATATGAGGAGCATGAAACGGTCTGAAAAATAGCAGGAGCATGAAACGGTGATCAAAAACATGAAGAGCCTGAAAACGTGTGAAATATATGAAGAGCTTCAAACGGTGTGAAAAATATGAGGAGCATGAAACAGACTGAAAAAGATGAGGAGCATGAATTCGTGTTCAAAAACATGTGCAGCCTGAAAAGCTGTGAAAAATATGAAGAGCTTCAAAAGGTGTGAAAAATAGGAGGAGGATGAAGCGGTGTTCAGAAACATGAAAAGCCTGAAAATGTGTGAAAAATATGAAGAGCTTCAAAAATATGAAAATTATGAAGAGCTTCAAAAGGTGTAAAAAATATGAAGAGCTTCAAAAGATGTCAAAAATGAGATGAGCATGAAACGTTCTGAAAAAAAGGAGCATGAAATGGTGTTGAAAATCATGAAGAGCCTGAAAAGGTGTGAAAAATATGCAGAGCTTCAAAAGGTGTCAAAAATATGAGGAGCATGAAACGGTCTGAAAAATACGAGGAGCATGAAGTGGTGTTGAAAACCATGAAGAGCCTGAAAAGGTGTGAAAAATATGAAGAGCTTCAAAATGTGTCAAAAATATGAGGTGCATGAATCGGTCCGAAAAATAGGAGGTTCATGAAGCGGTGTTGAAAAACATGAAGAGCCTGAAAAGGTGTGAAAAATATGAAGAGCTTGAAAAGGTGTCAAAAATGAGATGAGCATGAAACGGTGTGAAAAATAGGAGGAGCATGAAGTGGTGTTGAAAAAAAAGAAGAGACTGAAAAGGTGTGAAAAATATGAAGAGCATCAAAAGGTGTCAAAAATATGAGGAGCATGAAACGGTCTCAAAAATAGGAGGAGCATGAAGCGGTTTTCAAAAACATGAAGAGCCTGAAAAGTTGTGAAAAATATGAAAAGCTTCAAAAGGTGTCAAAAATGAGATGAGCATGAAACGGTTTGAAAAATAGGAGGACCATGAAGTGGTGTTGAAAAAAAAGAAGAGACTGAAAAGGTGTGAAAAATATGAGGATCATGAAAATGTGTCAAAAATATGAGGAGCATGAAAAGGTCTGCAAAAAGGAGGAGCATGAAGTGGTGTTGAAAACTTGAAGAGCCTGAAAAGGTGTGAAAAATATGAAAAGCTTCAAAATCTGTCAAAAATATGAGGAGCATGAAACGGTCTGAAAAATAGGAGGCGCATGAAGCGGTGTTCAAAAACATGACGAGCCTGAATAGGTGTGAAAAATATGAAGAGCTTCAAAAGGTGTCAAAAATATGAGGAGAATGAAACGTTCTGAAAAATAGGAGGAGCATGAAGCTGTGTTGAAAACATGAAGAGCCTGAAAACGTGTGAAAAATAAGAAGAGCTTCTAAAGGTGTCATAAATATGAGGAGCATGAAACGGTCTGAAAAATAGGAGCTGAATGAGGTGTTGTTGAAAAACATGAAGAGCCTGAAAAGGTGTGAAAAATATGAGGAGCTTTAAAAGGTGTCAAAAATATGAGGATCATGAAACGGTCTAAAAAATAGGAGAAGCATGAAATGGTGATCAAAAACATGAAAAGCCTGAAAAGGTGTGAAAAATATGAAGAGCTTCAAAAGGCGTGAAATACATGAGGAGCATGTAACGGGCTGAAAAATAGGAGAACCATGAAGTGGTGTGCAAAAACATGAAGAGCCTGAAAACTTGTGAAAAATATGAAGAGCTTCAAAAGGTGTGAAATACATGAGGTGCATGAAACTCTCTGTAAATTAGGAGGAGCAAGAAGCAGTGTTCAAAAACATGAAGAGCCTGAAAAGGTGTGAAAAATATGAAGAGCTTCAAAAGGTGTGAAATATATGAGGCGCATGAAACTCTCTGAAAATTAGGAGGAGCAAGAAGCAGTGTTCAAAAACATGAAGAGCCTGAAAACTTGTGAAAAATATGAAGAGCTTCAAAAGGGGTCAAAAATATGAAGAACATGAAAACGTCTGAAAAATAGGAGGAGCATGAGGTGGTGTTGAAAAACATGAAGAGCCTGAAAACGTGTGAAAAATATGAAGAGCTTTAAAAGGTGTGAAAAATATGAACAGCTTCAAAAGGTGTGAAATATATGAAGAGCTTCAAAATGTGTCAAAAATATGAGGAGCATGAAACGGTCTGAAAAATAGGAGGAGCATGAAGCGGTGTTGAAAAACATGAAGAGCCTGAAAACTTGTGAAAAATATGAAGAGCTTCAAAAGGGGTCAAAAATATGAAGAACATGAAAACGTCTGAAAAATAGGAGGAGCATGAGGTGGTGTTGAAAAACATGAAGAGCCTGAAAACGTGTGAAAAATATGAAGAGCTTCAAAATGTGTCAAAAATATGAGGAGCATGAAACGGTCTGAAAAATAGGAGGAGCATGAAGCAGTGTTGAAAAAACATGAAGAGCCTGCAAAGGTGTGAAAAATATGAAGAGTTTCAGAAATGTGAAAATTATGAAGAGCTTCAAAAGGTGTGAAATATATGAAGAGCATGAAACGGTCTGAAAAATAGGAGGAGCATGAAACGGTTTTCAAATACATGAAGAGCCTGAAAGGTGTGAAAAACATGAAGAGCTTCAAAAGGTGTCAAAAATATGAAGAGCATGAAACGGTTTGAAAAATAGGACGAGCATGAAGCGGTGTTCAAAAACATGAAGAGCCTGAAAAGGTGTGAAATTTATGAAGAGCTTCAAAATATGTCAAATATATGACGAGCATGAAACCCTCTTAAAAATAGGAGGAGGATGAAGCGGTGTTCAAAAACATGAAAGGCCTGAAAAGGTGTGCAAAATATGAAGAGCTTCAAAAGGTGTGAAATACATGAGGAGCATGAAACGGTGTTCAAAAACATGCAGAGACTGAAAAGGTTTGAAAAATATGAAGAGCTTCAAAAAGTGTCAAAAATTAGATTAGCATGAAAGGGTCTGAAAAATAGGAGGAGCCTGAAGTGGTGTTGAAAAACATGAAGAACCCGAAAATGTGTGAAAAATATGAAGAGCTTCAAAAATATGAAAATTATGAAGAGCTTCAAAAGGTGTAAAAAATATGAAGAGCTTCAAAATATGTCAAAAATGAGATGAGCATGAAACGGTCTGAAAAATAGGAGCATGAAGTGGTGTTGAAAATCATGAAGAGCATGAAAAGGTGTGAAAAATATGCAGAGCTTCAAAAGGTGTCAAAAATATGAGGAGCATGAAACGGTCTGAAAAATACAAGGAGCATGAAGTGGTGTTGAAAACCATGAAGAGCCTGAAAAGGTGTGAAAAATATGAAGAGCTTCAAAATGTGTCAAAAATATGAGGTGCATGAATCGGTCCGAAAAATAGGAGGTTCATGAAGCGGTGTTGAAAAACATGAAGAGCCTGAAAAGGTGTGAAAAATATGAAGAGCTTCAAAAGGTGTCAAAAATATGAGGAGCATGAAACGGTCTGAAAATAGGACGAGCACAAGCGATGTTCAAAAACATGCACAGCCGGAAAAGGTGTGAAAAATATGAAGAGCTTCAAAAGGTGTGAAAAATATGAAGAGCTTCAAAAGGTGTCAAAAATTAGATTAGCATGAAAGGGTCTGAAAAAATAGGAGGAACATGAAGTGGTGTTGAAAAACATGAAGAGCCTGAAAAGGTGTGAAATATATGAACAGCTTCAAAAGGTGTGAAAAATATGAAGAGCTTCAAAATGTGTCAAAAATATGACGAGCATGAAACCCTCTTAAAAATAGGAGAGGATGAAGCGGTGTTCAAAAACATGAAGAGCCTGAAAAGGTGTGCAAAATATGAAGAGCTTCAAAAGGTGTGAAATACATGAGGAGCATGAAACAGTGTTCAAAAACATGCAGAGACTGAAAAGGTGTGAAAAATATGAAGAGCCTCAAAACGTGTCAAAAATATGAGAAGTATGAAACGGTATGATAAATAGCAGGAGCATGAAGCGGTGTTGAAAAACAGGAAGAATCTGAAATCGTGTGAAAAATATGAAGATCTTCAAATTATGAAAAGTATGAAGAGCTTCAAAAGGTGTGAAAACTATGAGAAACTTGATACGGTCTGAAAAATAGGAGGAGCATGAAGCAGAGTTGAAAACCATGAAGAGCCTGAGAAGGTGTGAAAAATATGAAGAGCTTCAAAAGGTGTCAAAAATATGAGGAGCATGAAATGGTCTGAAAAATAGGAGAAGCATGAAGCTGTGTTGAAAAACATGAAGAGCCTGAGAAGGTGTGAAAAATGTGAAGAGCTTCAAAAGGTGTGAAATACATGAGGAGCATGAAACGGTCTTAAAAATAGGAGGAGCATGAAGCGGTGTTGAAAAACATGAAGAGCCTGAAAAGGTGTGAAAAATATGAAGAGCTTCAAAAGGTGTGAAATAGATGAGGCGCATGAAACTCTCTGAAAATTAGGAGGAGCAAGAAGCAGTGTTGAAAAGCATGAAGAGCCTGAAAAGGTGTGAAAAATATGAAGACCTTCAAAAGGTGTGAAATACATGAGGCGCATGAAACTCTCTGAAAATTAGGAGGAGCAAGAAGCAGTGTTCAAAAACATGAAGAGCCTGAAAACTTGTGAAAAATATGAAGAGCTTCAAAAGGGGTCAAAAATATGAAGAACATGAAACCGTCTGAAAAATAGGAGGAGCATGAGGTGGTGTTGAAAACATGAAGAGCCTGAAAACGTGTGAAAAATATGAAGAGCTTTAAAAGGTGTGAAAAATATGAACAGCTTCAAAAGTTGTGAAATATATGAAGAGCTTCAAAAGATGTCAAAAATGAGATGAGCATGAAACGGTCTGAAAAATAGGAGCATGAAGTGGTGTTGAAAAACATGAAGAGCCTGAAAATGTGTGAAAAATATGAAGAGCTTCAAAAGGTGTGAAACATATGAAGAGCTTCAAAAGGTGTAAAAAATATGAAGAGCTTCAAAAGATGTCAAAAATGAGATGAGCATGAAACGGTCTGAAAAATAGGAGCATGAAGTGGTGTTAAAAATCATGAAGAGCATGAAAAGGTGTGAAAAATATGCAGAGCTTCAAAAGGTGTCAAAAATATGAGGAGCATGAAACGGTCTGAAAAATACGAGGAGCATGAAGTGGTGTTGAAAACCATGAAGAGCCTGAAAAGGTGTGAAAAATATGAAGAGCTTCAAAATGTGTGAAAAATATGAGGTGCATGAATCGGTCCGAAAAATAGGAGGTTCATGAAGCGGTGTTGAAAAACATGAAGAGCCTGAAAAGGTGTGAAAAATATGAAGAGCTTCAAAAGGTGTCAAAAATATGAGGAGCATGAAACGGTCTGAAAATAGGACGAGCACAAGCGATGTTCAAAAAACATGCACAGCCGGAAAAGGTGTGAAAAATATGAAGAGCTTCAAAAGGTGTTGAAAATATGAAGAGCTTCAAAAGGTGTCAAAAATTAGATTAGCATGAAAGGGTCTGAAAAATAGGAGGAGCATGAAGTGGTGTTGAAAAACATGAAGAGCCTGAAAAGGTGTGAAATATATGAACAGCTTCAAAAGGTGTGAAAAATATGAAGAGCTTCAAAATGTGTCAAAAATATGACGAGCAAGAAACCCTCTTAAAAATAGGAGGAGGATGAAGCGGTGTTCAACAACATGAAGAGCCTGAAAAGGTGTGCAAAATATGAAGAGCTTCAAAAGGTGTGAAATACATGAGGAGCATGAAACAGTGTTCAAAAACATGCAGAAACTGAAAAGGTGTGAAAAATATGAAGAGCCTCAAAACGTTTCAAAATATGAGAAGTATGAAACGGTATGATAAATAGCAGGAGCATGAAGCGGTGTTGAAAAACAGGAAGAATCTGAAATCGTGTGAAAAATATGAAGATCTTCAAATTATGAAAAGTATGAAGAGCTTCAAAAGGTGTGAAAACAATGAGAAACTTGATACGGTCTGAAAAATAGGAGGAGCATGAAGCGGTGTTGAAAAACATGAAGAGCCTGAGAAGGTGTGAAAAATATGAAGAGCTTCAAAATGTGTCAAAAATATGAGGTGCATGAATCGGTCCGAAAAATAGGAGGTTCATGAAGCGGTGTTGAAAAACATGAAGAGCCTGAGAAGGTGTGAAAAATATGAAGAGCTTCAAAAGGTGTCAAAAATATGAGGAGCATGAAATGGTCTGAAAAATAGGAGCAGCATGAGGCGGTGTGGAAAAACATGAAGACCCTGAAAAGGTGTGAAAAATATGAGGAGCTTTAAAAGGGGTCAAAAATATGAGGAGCATGAAACGGTCTGAAAAACAGGAGAAGCATGAAATGGTGATCAAAAACATGAAGAGCCTGAAAAGGTGTGAAATATATGAAGAGCTTCAAAAGGCGTGAAATACATGAGGAGCATGTAACGGGCTGAAAAATAGGAGAACCATGAAGTGGTGTGCAAAAACATGAAGAGCCTGAAAAGGTGTGCAAAATAGGAAAGGATTCAAAAGGTGTGAAATACATGAGGAGCATGAAACTGTCTGAAAATTAGGAGGAGCAATGTTCAAAAACATGAAGAGCCTGAAAACTTGTGAAAAATATGAAGAGCTTCAAAAGGTGTGAAATACATGAAGTGCATGAAACTCTCTGAAAATTAGGAGGAGCAAGAAGCAGTGTTCAAAAACATGAAGAGCCTGAAAAGGTGTGAAAAATATGAAGACCTTCAAAAGGTGTGAAATAGATGAGGCGCATGAAACTCTCTGAAAATTAGGAGGAGCAAGAAGCAGTGTTGAAAAACATGAAGAGCCTGAAAAGGTGTGAAAAATATGAAGACCTTCAAAAGGTGTGAAATACATTAGGCGCATGAAACTCTCTGAAAATTAGGAGGAGCAAGAAGCAGTGTTCAAAAACATGAAGAGCCTGAAAAGGTGTGAAAAATATGAAGTGCTTCAAAAGGGGTCAAAAATATGAAGAACATGAAACTGTCTGAAAAATAGGAGGAGCATGAGGTGGTGTTGAAAACATGAAGAGCCTGAAAACGTGTGAAAAATATGAAGAGCTTTAAAAGGTGTGAAAAATATGAACAGCTTCAAAAGGTGTGAAATATATGAAGAGCTTCAAAATGTGTCAAAAATATGAGGAGCATGAAACAGTCTGAAAATTAGGAGGAGCATGAAGCGGTGTTGAAAAACATGAAGAGCCTGAAAAGGTGTGAAAAATATGAAGAGCTTCAGAAATGTGAAAATTATGAAGAGCTTCAAAAGATGTGAAATATATGAAGAGCATGAAACGGTCTGAAAAATAGGAGGAGCATGAAACGTTGTTCAAATACATGAAGAGCCTGAAAATGTGTGAATAAAATGAAGAGCTTCAAAACGTGTCAAAAATATGAGGAGCAGGAAACGGTCTGAAAAATAGGAGGAGCATGAAGCGGTGTTCAAAAACATGAAGAGCCTGAAAAGTTGTGAAAAATATGAAAAGCTTCAAAAGGTGTCAAAATTGAAATGAGCATGAAACGGTCTGAAAAATAGAGGTGCATGAAGCGCTGTTGAAAAACATGAAGAGCATGAAAAGGTGTGAAAAATATGAAGAGCTTCAAAATGTGTGAAATACATGAGGAGCATGAAACGGATGAAAAATAGGAGAAGCATGAAGTGGTGTGGAAAAACATGAAGAGACTGCAAAGGTGTGAAAAATATGAAGAGCTTCAAAAGGTGTGAAATACATGAGGAGTATGAAACTCTCTAAAAAATAGGAGGAGCATGAAGTGCTGTTCAAAAACATGAAGAGCCTGAAAAGGTGAGAAAAATATGAAGAGCTTCAAAAGGTGTGAAAAATATGAGGAGCATGATACGGTCGAAAAAATAGGAGGAGCATGAAGCGGAGATCAAAAACATGAAGAGCCTGAAAAGGTGTGAAAAATATGAAGAGCCTCAAAACGTGTCAAAATATGAGGGGTATGAAACGGTATGATAAATAGAAGGAGCATGAAGCGGTGTTGAAAAACATGAAGAGTCTGAAATTGTGTGAAAAATATGAAGAGCTTCAAAAATGTGAAAAATATGAAGAGCTTCAAAAGGTGTGAAATACATGAGGAGCATAAAATGGGCTGAAAAATAGGAGAAGCATGAAGTGGTGTTTAAAAATATGAAGAGCTTGAAAAGGTGTGAAAAATATGAAGACCTTCAAAAGGTGTTAAAAATGAGATGAGCATGAAACGGTCTGAAAAATAGGAGGATCATGAAACGGTGTTGAAAAACATGAAGAGCCTGAAAAGATGTGAAAAATATGAAGAGCTTCAAAAGGTGTCAAAAATATGAGGAGCATGAAACGTTCTGAAATATAGGAGGAGCATCAACCTGTGTTCAAAAACATGAAGAGCCTGAAAAGGTGTGAAAAATATGAAAAGCTTCAAAAGGTGTCAAAAATGAGATGAGCATGAACCCGTCTGAAAAATAGGAGGAGCATGAAGCGGTGTTGAAAGACGTGAAGAGCCTGAAAAGGTGTGAGAAATATGAAGAGCTTCAAAATGTGTCAAAAATATGAGGAGCATGAAACGGTCTGCAAAAATGTAGGAGCATGAAGTGATGTTGAAAAACTTGAAGAGCATGAAAAGGTGTGAAAAATATGAAGAGGTTCAAAGTTGTGAAATACATGAGGATCATGAAACGTTGTGAAAAACTGGAGGAGCATGAAGCAGAGTTCGAAAACATGAAGAGCCTGAAAAGGTTTGAAAAATATGAAGAGCTCAAACAGTGTCAAAAATATGAGGAGCATGAAACGATCTGAAAAATATGAGGAGCATGAAGCAGTGTTCAAAAACATGAAGAGCATCAAAAGGTATGAAAAATATGAGAGCTTCAAAAGGTGTCAAAAATATGACGAGCATGACACGGTCTGAAAAATAGGAGGAACATGAAGCGGTGTTCAAACACATGAAGAGCCTGAAAATGTGTGAAAATTATGAAGACCTTCAAAAGGTGTCAAAATTATGAGGAACATGAAACGGTTTGAAAAATAGGAGGAGCATGAAACGTTGTTGAAAAACATGAAGAGCCTGAAAAGGTGTGAAAAATATGAAGAGCTTCAAAATCTTTGAAAAAATGAAGAGCTTTCAAAGGTGTGAAATACATGAGGAGCATTAAACTCTCTGAAAAATAGGAGGAGCCTGAAATGGTGTTCAAAAACATGAATAGACTGAAAACGTGTGAAAAATATGAAGAGCTTCAAAAGGTGTGAAAAATATGAGGAGCATGATACGGTCTGAAAAATAGGAGGAGCATTAAGCTGTGTTCAAAAACATGAAGAGCCTGAAAAGTTGTGAAAAATATGAAAAGCTTCAAAAGGTGTCAAAAATGAGATGAGCATGAAACGGTCCGAAAAATAGGAGGAGCATGAAGCGATGTTCAAAAACATGAAGAGCCTGAAAAGTTGTGAAAAATATGAAAGGCTTCAAAAGGTGTGAAAAATATGAGGAGCATGAAACGGTCTGAAAAATCAGAGGAGCATGAAGCGGTGTTGAAAAACATGAAGAGCCTGAAAATGTGTGAAAAAAATGAAGAGCTTCAAAAGGTGTCAAAAATATGAGGAGCATGAAACGGTCTGAAAAATATGAGCAGCATGAAGCGGTGTTGAAAAACATGAAGAGCCTGAAAAGGTGTGAAAAATATGAAGAGCTTCAAAAGGTGTCAAATACATGAGGAGCATAAAACTCTCTGAAAAAGAGAAGGAGCATGAAGTGGTGTTCAAAAACATGAAGAGCCTGAAAAGTTGTGAAATATATGAAGAGCTACAAAAGGTGTGAAAAATATGAGGAGCATGATATGTTTTGAAAAATAGGATTAGCATGAAGCAGTGTTCAAAAACATGAAGAGCCTGAAAAGTTGTGAAAAATATGAAAAACTTCAAAAGGTGTCAAAAATATGAGGAGCATGAAACGGTCTGAAAAATAGGAGGAGCATGAAGCGGTGTTCAAAAACATGAAGAGCCTGAAAAGGTGTGAAAAATATGAAGAGCTTCAAAAGGTGTCAAAAATATGAGGAGCATGAAACGGTCTGAAAAATCGGAGGAGCATGAAGCGTTGTTGAAAAACATGAAGAGCCTGAAAATGTGTGAGAAATATGAAGAGCTTCAAAAGGTGTTAAAAATATGAGTAGCTTGAAACGGTCTGCAAAAATGGAGGAGCATGAAGTGGTGTTGAAAAAGATGAAGAGCCTCAAAAGGTGTTAAAAATATTAAAGCTTCAAAAGGTGTCAAAATTATGAGGAGCATGAAACGGTCTGAAAAATAGGAGGAGCATGAAGCGCTGTTGAAAATCATAAAGAGCCTGAAAAGCTGTGAAAAATATGAAGAGCTTCAAAAGATGTGAAAATCATGAAGAGCTTCAAAAGGTTTCAAAATGAGATGAGCATGAAACGGTCTGAAAAATAGGAGGAGCATGAAGTCGTGTTGAAAAAAAGGAAAAGTCTGAAAAAGTGTGAAATATATGAAGAGCTTCAAAAGGTGTCAAAAATATGAGGAGAATGAAACGGTCTGAAAAATAGGAGGAGCATGAAGCGATGTTGAAAAACATGAATTGTCTGAAAACGTGTGGAAAATATGAAGAGATTCATAAATGTGAAAAATATGAAGAGCTTCAAAAGGTGTGAAAAATATGAAGAGCTTCAAAAGGTGTCAAAAAAGTGATGAGCATGAAAAGGTCTGAAAAATAGGAGGAGCATGAAGCGGTGTTGAAAATCATGAAGAGCCTGAAAACGTATGAAAAATATGAAGACCTTCAAAATTTGTCAAAAATATGAAGAGCTTCAAAAGGTGTTAAAATGAGAAGAGCATGAAACGATCTGAAAAATAGGAGGAGCATGAAGTGGTGTTGAAAAAATGAAGAGCCTGGAAAGGTGTGAAATATCTGAAGAGCTTCAAAAGGTGTCAAAAATATGAGGAGCATGAAACGGTCTGAAAAATAGGCTGATTATGAAACTGTGTTCAAAAACATGAAGAGCCTGAAAAGCTGTGTAAAATATGAAGAGGTTCTAAAGGTGTCAAAAATATGAGGAGCATGAAACGGTCTTAAAAATAGGCTGATTATGAAACGGTGTTCAAAAACATGAAGAGCCTGAAAAGGTGTGAAAAATATGAAAAGCCTCAAACTCTGTCAAAAATATGAGGAGCATGAAACGGTCTGAAAAATCGGAGGAGCATGAAACGGTGATCAAAAACATGAAGAGCCTGAAAAGGTGTGAAAAATATGACGAGCTTCAAAAGGTGTGAAATACATGAGGAGCATGAAACGGGCTGAAAAATAAGAGAAGCATGAAGTGCTGTGGAAAAACATGAAGAGCCTGAAAAGGTCTGAAAAATATGAAGAGCTTCAAAAGGTGTGAAATACATGAGGAGCATGAAATGGGCTGAAAAATAGGAGAAGCATGAAGTGGTGTTTAAAAATATGAAGAGCTTGAAAAGGTGTGAAAAATATGAAAAGCTGCAAAAGGTGTCAAAAATGAGATGAGCATGAAACAGTCTGAAAAATAGGAGGAGCATCAACCTGTGTTCAAAAACATGAAGAGCCTGAATAGGTGTGAAAAATATGAAGAGCTTCAAAAGGTGTCAAAAATATGAGGAGCATGAAACGTTCTGAAAAATAGGAGGAGCATCAACCTGTGTTCAAAAACATGAAGAGCCTGAATAGGTGTGAAAAATATGAAGAGCTTCAAAAGGTGTCAAAAATAAGAGGAGCATGAAACGGTCTGCAAAAAAGTAGGAGCATGAAGTGATGTTGAAAAACTTGAAGAGCATGAAAAGGTGTGAAAAATATGAAGAGCTTCAAAAGGTGTCAAAAATATGAGGAGCATGAAACGGTCTGAAAAATAGGAGGAGCATGAAGCGGTGTTGAAAAACATGAAGAGCCTGAAAAGGTGTGAGAAATATGAAGGGCTTCAAAAGGTGTCAAAAATATGAGGAGCATGAAACGGTCTGAAAAATAGGAGGAACATGAAGCGGTGTTCAAACACATGAAGAGCCTGAAAATGTGTGTAAATTATGAAGATCTTCAAAAGGTGTCAAAATTATGAGGAACATGAAACGGTTTGAAAAATAGGAGGAGCATGAAACGGTGTTGAAAAACATGACGAGCCTGAAAAGGTGTGAAAAATATGAAGAGCTTGAAAAGCTTTGAAAAATATGAAGAGCTTCCGAAAGTGTCGAAAATGAGATGAGCATGAAATGGTCTGAAAAATAGGAGGAGCATGAAACGGTGTTGAAAAACTTGAAGATCCTAAAAAGCTGTGAAAAATATGAAGAGCTTCAAAAGGTGTGAAATATAAGAGGAGAATGAAACGGTCTGAAAAAAGGAGGAGCATGAAGCGGTGTTCAAAAACATGAAGAGCCTGAATAGGTGTGAAAAATAAGAAGAGCTTCAAAAGGTGGGAAATACATGAGGAGCATGAAACTGTCTGAAAAATAGGAGGAGCATGAAGTGGTGTTCAATAACATGAAGAACCTGAATAGGTGTGAAAAATATGAAGAGCTTCAAAAGGTGTCAAAAATATGAGGAGCATGAAACGGTCTGAAAAATAGGAGGAGCATGAGCCATGTTCAAAAACATGAAGAGCCTGAAAAGGTGTGAAAAATATGAAGAGCTTCAAAAGGTGTCAAAACTATGAGGAGCATGAAACGGTCTGAAAAATAGGAGGAGCATGAAATGCTGTTGAAAAACTTGAAGAGCCTGAAAAGGTCTGAAAAATAGGAAGAGCTTCAAAAGGTGTGAAATATATGAGGAGCATGAAACGGTCTGAAAAATAGGAGAAGCATGAAGCTGTGTTCAAAAACATGAGAACCAGAAAAGGTGTGAAAAATATGAAGAGCTTCAAATGGTGTGAAATATATGCGGAGCATGAAACAGTCTGAAAAATAGGAGGATCATGAAGCGGTGTTCAAAACATGAAGAGACTGAAAAGGTGTGAAAAATATGAAGAGCTTCAAAAGGTGTCAAAATTATGAGGAGCATTAAACGTTCTAAACATAGGAGGAGCATAAAGTGGTGTTGAAAAATATGAAGAGCCAGAAAAAGTGTGAAAAATATGAAGAGCTGCAAAAGGTGTCAAAATTATTAAGAGCATTAAACGTTCTAAACATAGGAGGAGCATTAAGTGGTGTTTAAAAATATGAAGAGCCAGAAAAGGTGTGAAAAATATGAAGAGATGCAAAAGTTGTGAAAAATATGAGGAGCATGGAACGTTCTGAAAAATAGGAGGAGCATGAAACGATGTTCAAAAACCTGAAGAGCCTGAAAATCTGTGAAATATATGAAGAGCTTCAAAAGGTGTCAAAACTATGAGGAGCATGAAACGGTCTGAAAAATAGGAGGAGCATGAAATGCTTTTGAAAAACTTGAAGAGCCTGAAAAGGTCTGAAAAATAGGAAGAGCTTCAAAAGGTGTGAAATATATGAGGAGCATGAAACGGTCTGAAAAATAGGAGAAGCATGAAGCTGTGTTCAAAAACATGAGAACCAGAAAAGGTGTGAAAAATATGAAGAGCTTCAAATGGTGTGAAATATATGCGGAGCATGAAACAGTCTGAAAAATAGGAGGATCATGAAGCGGTATTCAAAACATGAAGAGACTGAAAAGGTGTGAAAAATATGAAGAGCTTCAAAAGGTGTCAAAATTATAAGGAGCATTAAACGTTCTAAACATAGGAGGAGCATAAAGTGGTGTTGAAAAATATGAAGAGCCAGAAAAAGTGTGAAAAATATGAAGAGCTGCAAAAGGTGTCAAAATTATTAAGAGCATTAAACGTTCTAAACATAGGAGGAGCATTAAGTGGTGTTTAAAAATATGAAGAGCCAGAAAAGGTGTGAAAAATATGAAGAGATGCAAAAGGTGTGAAAAATATGAGGAGCATGGAACGTTCTGAAAAATACGAGGAGCAAGAAACGATGTTCAAAAACCTGAAGAGACTGAAAATCTGTGAAATATATGAAGAGCTTCAAAAGGTGTCAAAATATGAGGAGCATGAAACGGTCTGAAAAATATGAAGAGTTTCAAAAGTTGTCAAAATATGAGGAGCATGAAATGGTGTTGAAAAACATGAAGAGCCTGAAAAGGTGTTAAAAATATGAAGAGCTTCAAAAGGTGTCAAAAATATGAGGAGCATGAAACGGTCAGAAAAATAGGAGGAGCATGTAGTGGTGTTCAAAAACATGAAGAGCCTTAAAAGGTGTGAAAAATATGAAGAGCTTTAAAGTTGTGAAAATTATGAGGAGCATGAAACCATCTGAAAATTAGCAGGAGCATGACACGGTGTTGAAAAATATGAAGAGCCTTAAAATGTGTGAAAAATATGAAGAGCTTTAAAGGTGTGAAAAATATGAGGAGCATGAAACCGTCTGAAAAATAGGACGAGCATGACACGGTGTTGAAAAACATGAAGATCATGAGAAGGTGTGAAAAATATGAAGAGATTCAAAAGCTGTCAAAAATATGAGGAGCCTGAAATGGTCTGAGAAATAGGAGGAGCATGAAGTGATGTCGAAAAAGATGAAGAGCCTGAAAAGGTGTGAAAAATATGAAGAGCTTCAAAAGGTGTGAAATATATGAGGAGCATGAAACGGTTTGAAAAATAGCAGAAGCATGAAGCTGTGTTCAAAAACATGAGAACCAGAAAAGGTGTGAAAAATATGAAGAGCTTCAAAAGGTGTGAAATAAATGCAGAGCATGAAACGGTCTGAAAAATAGGAGGATCATGAAGCGGTGTTCAAAACATGAAGAGATTGAAAAGGTGTGAAAATTATGAAGAGCTTCAAAAGGTGTCAAAATTATGAGGAGCATTATACGTTCTAAACATAGGAGGAGCATGAAGTGGTGTTGAAAAATATGAAGAGCCAGAAAAAGTGTGAAAAATACGAAGAGCTGCAAAAGGTGTCAAAATTATGAGGAGCATTAAAAGTTCTAAACATACGAGGAGCATGAAGCGGTGTTTAAAAATATGAAGAGCCTGAAAAGGTGTGAAAAATATGAAGAGGTTCAAAAGGAGTCAAAAATATGATGAGCATGAAAATGTCTAAAAAATAGGAGGAGCATGAAACGGTGTTGAAAAACATGAAGAGCCTGAAAGGGTGTGAAAAATATGAAAAGCTTCAAAAGGTGTCAAACATATGAGGAGCATGAAATGATCTGAAAAATAGGAGGAATATGAAAAGGTCTGAAAAATAGGAGGAGCATGAAGCGGTGTTCAAAAACATGAAGAGCCTGAAAAGTTGTGAAAAATTTGACGAGGTTCAAAAGGTGTGAAATATATGAAGAGCTTCAAAAGGTGTGAAAAATATGAAGAGATTCAAAAGGTGTGAAAAATATGAAGAGCTTCAAATAATGTGAAATACATGAGGAGCATGAAATGGTATGAAATATAGGAGGAGCATGAAGCGGTGTTGAAAAACATGAAAACCTGAAAAGATATGAAAAATATGAACAGCTTCAAAAGGTGTCAAATATATGAGGAGCAAAAAACGGTCTGAAAAATAGTAGGAGCATGAAGCGGTGTTCAAAAAAATGAAGAGCCTGAAATGGTGTTAAAAATATGAAGAGCTTCAAAAGGTGTGAAAAATATGAGGAGCATGAAACGGTCTGAAGAATAGGAGGAGGATTGTAGCGGTGTTCAAATACATTAAGAGCATGAAAATGTGTGAAAAATACTAACAGCTTCAAAAGGTGTGAAACACATGAGGAGCATGAAACTGTCTGAAGAATAGGAGGAGCATGAAGCAGTGTTGAAAAACATGAAGAGCATGAAAAGCTGTGAAAAATATGAAGAGCTTCAAAAGGTGTCAAAAAGTGGGAGCATGAAAGGGTCTGAAAAATAGGAGGACCATGAAGCGGTGTTGAAAAACATGAAGAGCCTGAAAAGGTGTGAAAAATATGAAGAGCTTCAAAAGGTGTCAAAAATATGAGTAGCATGAAACGGTCTGAAAAATAGGAGCAGCATGAAACGGTGTTCAAAAACATGAAGAGCCTGAAAACGTGTGAAAAATATGAAGAGCCTCAAAAGGTGTGAAAAATATGAAGAGCTTCAAAAGCGGTCAAAAATGAGATGAGCATGAAGCGGTCTGAAAAATAGGAGGAGCATGAAGTAGTGTTGAAAAACATGAAGAGCCTGAAAAGGTGTGAAAAAAATGAAGAGCTTCAAAAGGTGTCAAAAATATGAGGAGCATGAAAAGGTCTGAACAAAAGGAGGAGCATGAAGCGTTGTTGAAGAACATGAAGAGCCTGCAAAGGTGTGAAAAATATGAAGAGCTTCAAAAGGTGTCAAAAATATGAGGAGCATGAAACAGTCTGAAATATAGAGGGGCATGAAACGGTGTTCAAAAACATGAAGAGCCTGAAAAGGTGTGAAAAATATGAAGAGCTTCAAAAGGTGTGAAAAATATGAAGAGATTCAAAAGGTGTGAAAAATATGAAGAGCTTCAAATAATGTGAAATACATGAGGAGCATGAAATGGTCTGAAAAATAGGAGGAGCATGAAACGGTGTTCAAAAACATGAAGAACCTGAAAAGGTGTGAAATATATGAAGAGCTTGAAAAGGTGTCAAATATATGAGGAGCATGAAACGGTCTGAAAATAGGAGAGGCTGAAACGTTGTGGAAATACATGAAGAGCCTAAAAATATGTGAAAAATATGAAGAGCTTCAAAAGGAGTGAAATACATGAGGAGCATGAAACGGTCTGAAAAATAGGAGGAGCATGAAGCGGTGTTGAAAAACATGAAGAGCATGAAAAGGTGTGAAAAATATGAAGAGCATCAAAAGGTGTGAAAAATATGAGGAGCATGAAACGGTCTGAAAAATAGGAGGAGCATGAAGCGGTGTTGAAAAACATGAAGAGCCTGAAAAAGTGTGAAAAATATGAAGAGCATCAAAAGGTGTCAAAAATATGAGGAGCATGAAACGGTCTGAAAAATAAGAGGAGCATGAAGCCGTGTTGAAAAACATGTAGAGCCTGAAAAGGTGTAAAAAATATGAAGAGCTTCAAAAGGTGTCAAAAATAAGAGGAGCATGAAACGGTCTGAAAAAGAGGAGGAGCAAGAAGTGGTGCTGAAAAACATGAAGAGCCTAAAAGGTGTGAAAAATATGAAAAGCTTCAAAAGAAGTCACAAATACGAGGAGCATGAAACGGTCTGAAAAATAGGAGGAGCATGAAACGGTGTTCAAAAACATGAAGAGCCTGAAAAGGTGTGAAAAATATGAAGAGCTTCAAAAGGTGTGAAATACATGAGGAGCATGAAACGGTCTGAAAAATAGGAGGAGCATGAAGCTGTGTTGAAAAACATTAAGAGCCTGAAAAGATGTGAAAATTATGAAGAGCTTCAAAAGGTGTCAAAAATATGAGGAGCATGAAACGGTCTGAAAAATAGGAGGAGCATGAAGTGGTGTTGAAAAATATGAAGAGACTTAAAAGGTGTGAAATATATGAAGAGCTTCAAAATGTGTCAAAATTTTGAGGAGTATGAAACCGTCTGAAAAATAGGAGCAGCATGAAACGCTGTTCAAAAACATGAAGAGACTGAAAAGGTGTGAAAAATATGAAGAGCTTCAAATGGTGTGAAATACCTGAGGAGTTTGAAACGGTCTGAAAATTGTAGGAGCATGAAGCGTTGTTCAAAAACATGAAGAGCCTGAAAAGGTGTGAAAAATATGAAGAGCTTCAAAAGGTGTGAAAAATAGGAGGAGCATGAAGCGTTGTTGAAAAACATGAAGAGCCTGAAAATGTGTGAAATATATGAAGACCTTCAAAAGGTGTGAAAAATAGGAGGAGCATGAAACGGTGCTCAAAAACATGAAGAGCCTGAAAAGGTGTGAAAAATATGAAGAGCTTCAAAAGGTGTGAAATACATGAGGAGCATGAAACTGTCCGAAAAATAAGAGGAGCATGAAGCTGTGTTGAAAAACATGTAAAGACTGAAAAGGTGCAAAAAATATGAAGAGCTTCAAAAGGTGTCAAAAATATGAGGAGCATGAAACTGTCTGAAAAATAGGAGGAGCATTGTAGCGTTGTTCAAAAACGTGAAGAGCCTGAAATGGTGTGAAAAATATGAAGAGCTTCAAAAGGTGTCAAAAATATGAGGAGCATGCAACGGTCTGAAAAATAGGAGGAACATGAAACGGTGTTCAAAAACATGAAGAGCCTGAAAAGGTGTGAAAAATATGAAGAGCTTCAAAAGGTGTGAAATACATGAGGAGTATGAAACGGTCTGAAAAATAGGAGGATCATGAGCTGTATTGAAAAACATAAATAGCCTGAAAAGGTGTGAAAAATATGAAGAGCTTCAAAAGGTGTCAAAAATATGAGGAGCATGAAACGGTCTGAAAAATAGGAGGAGCATGAAACGGTGTTGACAAACATGAAGAGCCTGAAAAGGTGTGAAAAATATGAAGAGCTTCAAAAGGTGTGAAATACATGAGGAGTATGAAACGGTCTGAAAAATAGGAGGAGCATGAAGCCGTGTTCAAAATTATGAAGAGCCTGAATAGGTGTGAAACATATGAAGAGCTTCAAAGGTGTGAAAAATATGAGGAGCACAAAACGGTCTGAAAAATAAGAGGAGCATGAAGCCTGTTGAAAAACATAAAGAGCCTGAAAAGGTGTAAAAAATATGAAGAGCTTCAAAAGTTGTGAAACATATGAGGAGCATGAAACGGTCTGAAAAAAAGGAGGAGCAAGAAACTGTTTTCAAAAACATGAAGAGCCTCAAAAGGTGTGAAAAATGTGAAGAGCTTCAAACTGTGTCAAAAATATGAGGAGCATGAAACCGTCTGAAATATAGGAGGAGCGTGAAAAGGTGTTAAAAAAAATATGAAGAGCTTCAAAAGGTGTGAAACATATGAGGAGCATGAAACGGTCTGAAAAATCGGAGAAGCATGAAGTGGTGTTGAAAAATATGAACAGCCTGAAAAGGTGTGAAAAATATGAAGAGCTTCAAAGGTGTCAAAATTATGAGGAGCATGAAACGGTCTGAAATATAGGAGGAGCATGAAAAGTTGTTAAAAAATATGAAGAGCCTGAAAAGGTGTGAAAAATATGAAAAGCTTCAAATGGTGTCAAAAATATGAGGAGAATGAAACGGTCTGAAAATTAGGAGGAGCATGAAGCGGTGTTGAAAAACATGAAGAGCCTGAAAATGTGTGAAATATATGAAGAGCCTCAAAGGTGTAAAAAAATATGAGGACCAAGAAACGGTCTGAAAAATAGGAGGAGCTTGAAGCGGTGTTGAAAAATATGAAGAGCCTGAAAAGGTGTGAAATATATGAAGAGCTTCAAAAGGTGTCAAAAATATAAGGAGCATGAAACGGTATGAAATATAGGAGGAGCAAGAAAGGGGTTAAAAAACATGAAGAGCTTCAAAAGGTGTGAAACATATGAGGAGCATGAAACGGTCTGAAAAATAGGAAGAGCATGAAGTGGTGTTGAAAACCATGAAGAGCCTGAAAGGTGTGAAAAATATGAAGAACTTCAAAAGGTGTCAAAAATATAAGGAGCATGAAACGATCTGAAAAATAGGAGGAGCATGAAGTGGTGTTGAAAAACATGAAGAGCCTGAAAAGGTGTGAAAAATATGAAGAACTTCAAAAGGTGTCAAATATATGAGGAGCATGAAACGGTCTGAAAAATAGGAAGATCATGAAACGGTGTTCATACACTTGAAGAGCCTGGAAAGGTGTGAAAAAAATGAAGAGCTTCAAAAAGGTGTCAAAAATATGAGGAGGGTGAAAGGGTCTGAAAAACATGAGGAGCAAGAAACTGTTTTCAAAAACATGAAGAGCCTCAACAGTTGTGAAAAATATGAAGAGCTTCAAACTGTGTCAAATATATGAGAAACATGAAAAGGTCTGAAAAATAGGAGGAGCATGAAGTGGTGTTGAAAACCATGAAGAGCCTGAAAAAGGTGTGAAACATATGAGGAGCATGAAACGGTTTGAAAAATAGGCGGAGCATGAAGCGGTGTTGAAAAACATGAAAAGCCTGAAAAGGTATGAAAAATATGAAGAGCTTCAAAAGGTCTCAAAAATATGAAGAGCATGAAACGGTCTGAAAATTAGGAGGAGCATGAAGCGGTGAGGAAAAACATGAGGAGCCTGAAAAGGTGTGAAAAATATGAAGTGCTGTAAAAGGTGACAAAAATATGAGGAGCATGAAACGGTCTGAAAAATAGGAGGAGCTTGAAGCGGTGTTGAAAAACATGAAGAGCCTGAAAAGGTGTGAAAAATACGAAGAGCTTCAAAAGGTATCAAAAATATGAGGAGAATGAAACGGTCTGAAAAATATGAGGAGCATGAAGCTGTGTTGAAAAACTTGAAGAGCCTGAAAAGGTTTGAAATATATGAAGAGCTTCAAAGATGTCAAAAATATGAGGAGCATGAAACGGTCTGGAAAATAGGAGGAGCATGAAGCGGTGCTGAAAAACATGAAGAGCCTGAAAAGGTGTGAAAAATATGAAGAGCTTCAAGAGGTATCAAAAATATGAGGAGCATGAAACGGTCGGAAATATAGGAGAAGTATGTAGCAGTGTTGAAAAATATGAAGAGCCTGAAAAGGTGAAAAATATGAAGAGCTTCAAAAGGTGTCAAAATATGAGGAGCATGAAACGGTCTGAAAAATAGGAGGAGCATGAAATGGTCTGAAAAATAGGAGGAGCATGAAGTGTTGTTGAAAATCATGAAGAGCCTGAAAAAGGAGTGAAACATATGAGGAGCATGAAACGGTCTGAAAAATAGGAGAAGCATGAAGTGGTGTTCAAAAACATGAAGAGCATGAAAAGGTGTGAAAAATATGAAGAGCTTCAAAACTTGTCAAAAATATGAGGAGCATGAAACAGTCTGAAAAATAGGAGGAGCATGAAGCGGAGTTGAGAAAAATGAAGAGTCTGAAAAGGTGTGAAAAAAAGGAAGAGATTCAAAAAGTGTCAAAAATATGAGGAGCATGAAACGGTCTGAAAAATAGGAGGAGTATGCAGCGGTTAAAAAACATGAAGAGCCTGAAAAAGTGTGAAAAATATGAAGAGCTCCAAAAGTTGTCAAAAATATGTGGAGCGTGAAACAGTCTCAAAAATAGGAGGAGCGTGAAGCGGTGATGAAAAACTTGAAGAGCCTGAAAACGTGTGATAAAATATGAAGAGCTTCAAAGGTGTCAAAAATATGAGGAGCATGAAACGGTCGCAAAAATAGGAGGAGCATGAAGCGGTGTTGAAAAACATGAAGAGCCTGAAAAGGTGTGAAAAATATGAGAGCTTCAAAAGGTGTCAATAATAAGAGTTGCATGAAACAGTCTGAAAAATAGGAGGAGCATGAAACGGTCTGAAAAATAGGAGAAGCATGAAGCGGTGTTGAAAAAGATGAAGAGCATGAAAAGGTGTGAAAAAAAGGAAGAGCTTGAAAAAGTGTCAAAAATATGAGGAGCATGAAACGGTCTGAAAAATAGGAGGAGCTTGAAGCGGTGTTGAAAAATAAGAAGAGCCTGAAAATGTGTGAAAAATATGAAGAGCTTCAAAAGGTGTCAAATATATGAGGAGCATGAAACGGTCTGAAAAATTGGAGAAGCATGAAGTGGTGTTGACAAATATGAAGAGCCTGAAAAGGTGTGAAAAATATGAAGAGTTTCAAAAGGTGTCAAAAATATAAGGAGCATGAAACGGTCTGAAATATAAGAGGAGTATGAAAAGGTGTTAAAAAACATGAAGAGCTTCAAAAGGTGTGAAATATATGAGGAGCATGAAACGGTCTGAAAAATAGGAAGAGCCTGAAGTGGTGTTGAAAACGATGAAGAGCCTGTAAAGTTTGAAAAATATGAAGAACTTCAAAAGGTGTCAAAAATATAAGGAGCATGAAACGGTCTGAAAAATAGGAGGAGTTTGAAGAATTGCTGAAAAACATGAAGAGCGTGAAAAGGTGTGAAAAATATGAAGAACTTCAAAACGTGTCAAATATATGAGGAGCATGAAACGGTCTGAAAAATGGGAGGATCATGAAACGGTGTTCAAAAACTTGACGAGCCTGGAAAGGTGTGAAAAATATGAAGAGCTTCAAAAAGGTGTCAAAAATATGAGTAGGGTGAAAGGGTCTGAAAAATATGAGGAGCAAGAAACTGTTTTCAAAAACATGAATAGCCTCAGCAGGTGTGAAAAATATGAAGAGCTTCAAACTGTGTCAAAAATATAAGGAACATGAAACGGTCTGAAAAATAGGAGGAGCATGAAGTGGTGTAGAAAACCATGAAGAGCCTGAAAAAGGTGTGAAACATATGAGGAGCATGAAACGGTTTGAAAAATAGGAGGAACATTAAACGGTGTCAAAAATATGAGGAGGAAGAAACGGTCTGAAAAATAGGAGGAGCATGAAGTGGTGTTGAAAAAATGAATAGCCTGGAAAGGTGTGAAATATATGAAGAGCTTCAAAAGGTGTGAAAAATATGAAGAGCTTCAAAATGTGTCAAAAATATGAGGAGCAAGAAACGGTCTGAAAAATAGGAGGAGCATTAAACGGTGTTCAAAAATATGAAGAGCCTGGAAAGGTGTGAAAAATCTGAAGAGCCCCAAAACTTGTCAAAAATATGAGGACCATGAAACGGTCTGACAAATAGGAGCAGCATGAAATGGTGTTCAAAAACATGAAGAGCCTGAAAAGGTGTGAAAAATATGAAGAGCTTCAAAAGGTGTCAAATATATGAGGAGCATGAAACGGTCTGAAAAATTGGAGAAGCATGAAGTGGTATTCAAAAATATGAAGAGCCTGAAAAGGTGTGAAAAATATGAAGAGCTTCAAAAGGTGTCAAAAATATAAGGAGCATGAAATGGTCTGAAATATAGGAGGAGCATGAAAAGGTGTTAAAAAACAAGAAGAGCTTCAAAAGGTGTGAAATATATGAGGAGCATGAAACGGTCTGAAAAATAGGAAGAGCATGAAGTGGTGTTGAAAACGATGAAAAGCCTGAAAAGTTTGAAAAATATGAAGAACTTCAAAATGTGTCAAAAATATAAGGAACATGAAACGGTCTGAAAAATAGTAGGAGCATGAAGCTGTGCTCAAATACATGAAGAGCCTGAGAAGGTGTGAAAAATATGAAGAGCTTGAAAAGGTGTGAAAGATATGAAGAGTTTCTAAAGATGTCAAAAAAATGAGGAGCATGAAACGGTCTGAAAAATAGGAGGAGCATGAAGTGGTGTTGAAAAACATGAAGAGCCAGAAAGGGTGTGACAATTATGAAGAGCTTCAAAACGTGTCAAAAATATGAGGAGCATGAAACGGTCTGAAAAATAGGAGGAGCATGAAGTGTTGTTCAAAAACATGAAGAGACTGAAAAGGTGTGAAAAATATGAAGAGCTTCAAAAGGTGTCAAAAATATGAGGAGCATGAAACGGTCTGAAAAATAGGAGGAGCATGAAGTGGTGTTGAAAAACATGAAGAGCCTGAAAGTGTGTGACAATTATGAAGAGCTTCAAAAGGTGTCAAAATTATGAGGAGCATGAAACGGTCTGAAAAATAGGAGGAGCATGAAGTGGTGTTGAAAAACATGAAGAGCCTGAAAAGGTGTGAAAAATATGAAGAGCTTCAAAAGGTGTCAAAAATATGAGGAGCATGAAACGGTCTGAAAAATAGGAGGAGCATGAAGTGGTGTTGAAAAACATGAAGAGCCTGAAAAGGTGTGAAAAATATGAAGAGCTTCAAAAGGTGTCAATAATATGAGGATCATGAAACGGTCTGAAAAATAGGAGGAGCATGAAGTGGTGTTGAAAAACATAAATAGCCTGAAAGGGTGTGAAAATTATGAAGAGCTTCAAAAGGTGTCAAAAATATGAGGAGAATGAAACGGTATGACAAATAGGAGGAGCATGAAGTGGTGTTAAAAAACATGAAGAGCCTGAAAAGGTGTGAAAAATATGAAGAGCTTCAAAAGGTGTCAAAAATATGAGGAGCATGAAACGGTCTGAAAAATAGGAGGAGAAACAAATGGTGATCAAATACATGAAGAGCCTGAAAAGGTGTGAAAAATATGAAGAGCTTCAAAAGGTGTCAAAAATATGAGGAGCATGAAACGGTCTGAAAAATAGGAGGAGCATGAAGCGGTGTTCAAAACATGAAGAGCCTGAAAAGGTGTGAAAAATATGAGGAGCTTGAAAATGTGTGAAATATATGAAGAGCTTCAAAAGGTGTCAAAAATGAGATGAGCATGAAACGGTCTGAAAAATAAAGGAGCATGAAATGGTGATCAAAACGTGAAGAGCCTGAAAAGGTGTGAAATATTTGAAGAGCTTCAAAAGGTGTGAAATACATGAGGAGCATGAAACGGGCTGAAAAATAGGAGAAGCATGAAGTGGTGTGGAAAAACATGAAGAGCCTGAAAAGGTGTGAAAAATATGAAGAGCTTCAAAAGGTGAGAAATACATGAGGAGCATGAAACTCTCTGAAAAATAGAAGGAGCATGAAGCGGTGTTCAAAAACATGAAGAGCCTGAAAAGGTGTGAAAATATGAAGAGCTTGAAAAGGTGTGAAAAATATGAAGAGCTTCAAAAGGTGTGAAATATATGAGGAGCATGAAACGGTCTGAAAAATAGGAGGAGTATGCAGCGGTTAAAAAACATGAAGAGCCTGAAAAGGTGTGAAAAATACGAAGAGCTTCAAAAGGTGTCAAAATTACAAGGAGCATGAAACGGTCTGAAAAATAGGAGGAGCATGAAGCGGTGTTCAAAAATATGAAGAGCCTGAAAAGGTGTGAAAATTATGAAGAGCTTCAAAAGGTGTCAAAAATATGAGGTGCATGAAATGGTCTGAAAAAGAGGAGGACCATGAAGCGGTGTTCAAAAACATGAAGAGCCTTTAAAGGTGTGAAAAATATGAAGAGCTTCAAAAGGTGTCAAAAATATGAGAAGCATGAAACGGTCTGAAAAATAGGAGGAGCAAGAAACGGTGATCAAAAAAATGGAGAGCCTAAAAAGGTGTGAAAAATATGACGAGCTTCAAAAGGTGTGAAAACTATGAGGAGCATGAAACGGTCTGAAAAATAGGAGGAGCAAGAAACGGTGATCAAAAACATGGAGAGCCTTAAAAGGTGTGAAAAATATGACGAGCTTCAAAAGGTGTGAAAAACATGATGAGCATGAAACGGGCTGAAAAATAGGAGAAGCATGAAGTGGTGTTGAAAAACATGAAGAGCCTGAAAAAGTGTGAAAAATCTAAAGAGCTTCAGAAGGTGTGAAAAATATGAAGAGCTTCAACAGGTGTCAAAAATTAGATGAGCATGAAATGGTCTGTAAAAGTGGAGCAGCAAGAAGTAGTGTTGAAAAAAATGAAGAGCATGAAAAGGTGTGAAAAATATGAAAAGCTTCAAAAGGTGTCAAAAATATGAGGAGCATGAAACGGTCTGAAAAATAGGTGGAGCATGAAGCGGTGTTGAAAAATATGAAGAGCCTGGAAAGGTGTGCAAAATATGAAGAGCTTCAAAAGGTGTGAAATATATGAAGAGCTTGAAAAGGTGTCGACAATGACATGAGCATGAAACGGTCTGATAAATAGGAGGAGCATGAAACGGTGATCAAAAACATGAAGAGCCTGAAAAGGTGTGAAAAATATGAAGAGCTTCAGAAGGTGTCAAGAATATGAGGAGCACGAAACGGTCTGAAAAATATGAGGAGCATGAAGCGGTGTTCAAAAACATGAGGAGCCTGAAAACGTGTGGAAAATATGAAGAGCTTCAAAAGGTGTGAAAAATATGAAGAGCTTCAAAAGGTGTGAAAAATATGAGGAGCATGAAACGGTCTGACAAATAGGACGAGCATGAAGAGGTTTTGAAAAAAAAGAAGAGCCTGAAAAGGTGTGAAATATATGAAGAGATCCAAAAGGTGTCAAAAATATGAGGAGAATGAAACGGTCTGAAAAATAGGAGGAGCATGAAGGGGTGTTCAAAAATATGAAGAGCCTGAAAAGGTGTGAAAAATATGAAGAGCTTCAAAAGTTGTCAAAATATGAGGAGCATGAAACGGTCTGAAAAATAGGAGGAGCATGAAATGCTGATCAAACACATGAAGGGCCTGAAAAGTTTTGAAAAATATAAAGCGCTTCAAAAGGTGTGAAATACATTTGGACATGAAACGGTCTGAAAAATAGGAGGAGCATGAGGCGGTTTTCAAATACATGAAGAGCCTGAAAAGTGTGAAAATTATGAAGTGCTTCAAAAGGTGTCAAAAACATGAGGAGCATGAAACGGTGTAAAATAGGAGGAGAATGAAGCTGTGTTGAAAAACAAGAAGAGCCTGAAAAGGTGTGAAATATATGAATAGCTTCAAAAGGTGTAACAAATATGAGGATCATGAAACAGTTTGAAAAATAGGAATAGCATGAAACGGTGGTCAAAAACATGAAGAGCTTCAAAAGGTGTCAAAAATCGATGAGCAGGAAATGGTCTGAAAAATAGGAGGAGCATGAAGTGGTGTTAAAAACATGAAGAGCCTGAAAAGGTGTGAAATATATGAAGAGCTTCAAAAGGTGTCAAAAATATGAGGAGAATGAAACGGTCTGAAAAATAGGAGGAGCATGAAGTGGTGTTGAAAAACATGAAGAGCCTGAAAAGTGTGAAAAATATGAAGAGCTTCAAAAGGTGTCAAAAATATGAGGAGCATGAAACGGTCTGAAAAATAAGAGGAGCATGAAGCGGTGTTGAAAAACATGAAGAAGCTGAAAAGATGTGAAAAAATATGAAGAGCTTCAAAATGTGTGAAGAATATGAAGAGCTTCAAAAGGTGTCAAAAATGACATGAGCATGAAACGGTCTGAAAAAAAGGAGGAGCATGAAGTGGTGTTGAAAAAAATAGAAGAGCCTGAAAAGGTGTGAAATATTTGAAGAGCTTCAAAAGGTGTCAAAAATATGAGGAGCATGAAACGGTCTGAAAAATAGGAGGAGCATGAAGGGGTGTTGAAAAACATGCAGAGCCTAAAATGCTGTGAAAAATATGAAGAGCTTCAAAAGGTGTCAAAATATGAGGAGCATGAAACTCTCTGAAAAATAGGACGAGCATGAAGCTGTGTTGAAAAACATGAAGAGCCTGAAAAGGTGTGAAAAATATGAAGAGCTTCAAAAGGTCTGAAAAATATGAAGAGCTTCAAAAGGTGTCAAAAATATGAGGAGCATGAAACGCTCTGAAATATAGGAGGAGCATGAAGTGGTGTTCAAAAACATGAAGAGCCTGAAAAGCTGTGAAAAATATAAAGAGATTAAAAGGTGTCAAAAATATGAGGAGCATGAAACGGTCTGAAACATAGGAGGAGCAAGAAACGGTGATCAAAAACATGAACAGCCTGAAAAGGTGTGAAAAATATGACGAGCTTCAAAAGGTGTGAAAAACATGAGGAGCATGAAACGGGCTGAAAAATAGGAGAAGCATGAAGTGGTGTTGAAAAACATGAAGAGCCTGAAAAAGTGTGAAAAATATGAAGAGCTTCAGAAGGTGTGAAAAATATGAAGAACTTCAACAGGTGTCAAAAATTAGATGAGCATGAAACGGTCTGAAAAATTGGAGGAGCAAGAAGTAGTGTTGAAAAAAATGAAGAGCCTGAAAAGGTGTGAAAAATATGAAAAGCTTCAAAAGGTGTCAAAAATATGAGGAGCATGAAACGGTCTGAAAAATAGGTGGAGCATGAAGCGGTGTTGAAAAATATGAAGAGCCTGGAAAGGTGTGCAAAATATGAAGAGCTTCAAAAGGTGTGAAATATATGAAGAGCTTCAAAAGGTGTCAAAATTTAGATGAGCATGAAACGGACTGAAAAATAGGAGTAGCATGAAACGGTGATCAAATCATGAAGAGCCTGAAAAGGTGTAAAAAATATGACGAGCTTCAAAAGGTGTGAAAAACATGAGGAGCATGAAACGGGCTGAAAAATAGGAGAAGCATGAAGTGGTGTTGCAAAACATGAAGAGCCTGAAAAAGTGTGAAAAATATGAAGAGCTTCAGAAGTTGTGAAATATATGAATAGCTTCAACAGGTGTCAAAAATTAGATGAGCATGAAACGGTCTGAAAAATTGGAGGAGCAAGAAGTAGTGTTGAAAAAAATGAAGAGCCTGAAAAGGTTTGAAAAATATGAAAAGCTTCAAAAGGTGTCAAAAATATGAGGAGCATGAAACGGGCTGAAAAATAGGAGGAGTTTGAAGAAGTGCTGAAAAACATGAAGAGCCTGAAAACGTGTGAAAAATATGAAGAGCTTCAAAAGGTGTGAAAAATGAGATGAGCATGAAACGGTCTTAAAATAGGAGGAGCGAGAAGCGGTGTTCAAAAATATGAAGAGCCTGAAAATGTGTGAAAAATATGAAGAGCTTCAAACGGTGTCAAACATATGAAGAGCATGAAACCGTCTGAAAAATAGGAGGATTATGAAGCAGTGTTCAAAAACATGAAGAGCCTGAAAATGTGTGAAAAATATTCAGAGCTTCAAAATGTGTCAAATATATGAGGAGCATGAAACGGTCTGAAAAATTAGAGTAGGATGAAACGGTGATTAAAAACATGAAGAGCCTGAAAAGGTGTGAAAAATATGAAGAGCTTCAAAAGGTGTGAAATACATGAGGAGCATGAAACGGTCTGAAAAATAGGAGGAGCAGGAAGTGGTGTTGAAAAACATGAAGAGCCAGAAAAGTGTGAAAAATATGAAGAGCTTCAAAAGGTGTCAAAAATATGAGGAGCATGAAACGGTCTGAAAAATAGGAGGATCATGAAGCGGTGTTGATAAACATGAAGAGCCTGAAAACGTGTGAAAAAATATGAAAAGCTTCAAAATGTGTGAAGAATATGAAGAGTTTCAAAAGGTGTCAAAAATGAGATGAGCATGAAACGGTCTGAAAAAAAAGGAGGAGCATGAAACGGTGTTGAAAAACATGAAGAGCTTGAAAAGGTGTGAAAAATATGAAGAGCTTCAAAAGGTGTCAATAATGAAATGAGCATGAAACGGTCTGAAAAATAAGAGGAGCATGAAGCGGTGTTCAAAAACATGAAGAGCCTGAAAAGATATGACAAATATGAAGAGCTTCAAAAGGTGTCAAAAATATGAGCAGAATGAAACGGTCTGAAAAATAGGAGGAGCATGAAACGGTCTGAAAAATAGGAGGAGCATGAAACGGTCTGAAAAATAGGAGGAGCATGAATCGGTGTTGAAAACATGAAGAGCATGAAAAGGTGTGAAAAATATGAACAGCTTCAAAAGGTATCAAAAATATGAGGAGCATGAAACGTTCTGAAAAATAGGAGGAAAAGGAAGCGGTTTTGAAAAACATGAAGTGCCTGAAAAGGTGTGAAATATAAGAAGAGCTTCAAAACTTGTCAAATATGAGGAGCATGAAACGGTCTGAAAAATAGGAGGAGCATGCAGTGGTATTCAAAAACATGAAGAGCCTGAAAATGTGTGAAAAATACGAAGAGCTTCAAAATGTGTCAAAATATGAGGAGCATGAAACGGCGTGAAAATAGGAGGAGCATGAAACGGTCTGAAAAATAGGAGGAGCATGAATCGGTGTTCAGAAACATGAAGAGCTTGAAAAGGTGTGAAATATATGAAGAGCTTCAAAGGTGTCAAAAATAGGAGGAGAATGAAATTGTCTGAAATAAAGGAGGAGCATGAAGCGGTGTTGAAAAACATGAAGAGCCTGAAAAGCTGTGAAAAATATGAAGAGCTTCAAAAGGTGTCAAAAATGAGATGAGCATGAAATGGGCTGAAAAACAGGAGGAGCATGAAATGGTGTTGATAAACATGAAGAGCCTGAAAAGTTGTGAAATATATGAAGAGCTTCAAAAGGTGTCAAAAATATGAGGAGTATGAAACGGTCTGAAAAAGAAGAGGTGCATGAAGGGGTGTTCAAAAACATGAAGAGCATGAAAAGCTGTGAAAAATATGAAGAGCTTCAAAAGGTGTCAAAAATATGAGGAGCATGAAACGGTCTGAAAAATAGGAGGAGAATGAAGCACTGGTGAAAAACATGAAGAGTATGAAAAGGTGTGAAAAATATGAAGAGCTTCAAAAGGTGTGAAAAATATGAAGAGCTTCAAAAGGTGTCAAAAATATGAGGAGCATGAAACGCTCTGAAATATAGGAGGAGCATGAAGTGGTGTTCAAAAACATGAAGAGCCTGAAAAGCTGTGAAAAATATAAAGAGATTAAAAGGTGTCAAAAATATGAGGAGCATGAAACGGTCTGAAACATAGGAGGAGCAAGAAACGGTGATCAAAAACATGAACAGCCTGAAAAGGTGTGAAAAATATGACGAGCTTCAAAAGGTGTGAAAAACATGAGGAGCATGAAACGGGCTGAAAAATAGGAGAAGCATGAAGTGGTGTTGAAAAACATGAAGAGCCTGAAAAAGTGTGAAAAATATGAAGAGCTTCAGAAGGTGTGAAAAATATGAAGAACTTCAACAGGTGTCAAAAATTAGATGAGCATGAAACGGTCTGAAAAATTGGAGGAGCAAGAAGTAGTGTTGAAAAAAATGAAGAGCCTGAAAAGGTGTGAAAAATATGAAAAGCTTCAAAAGGTGTCAAAAATATGAGGAGCATGAAACGGTCTGAAAAATAGGTGGAGCATGAAGCGGTGTTGAAAAATATGAAGAGCCTGGAAAGGTGTGCAAAATATGAAGAGCTTCAAAAGGTGTGAAATATATGAAGAGCTTCAAAAGGTGTCAAAATTTAGATGAGCATGAAACGGTCTGAAAAATAGGAGTAGCATGAAACGGTGATCAAAACATGAAGAGCCTGAAAAGGTGTAAAAAATATGACGAGCTTCAAAAGGTGTGAAAAACATGAGGAGCATGAAACGGGCTGAAAAATAGGAGAAGCATGAAGTGGTGTTGCAAAACATGAAGAGCCTGAAAAAGTGTGAAAAATATGAAGAGCTTCAGAAGGTGTGAAATATATGAATAGCTTCAACAGGTGTCAAAAATTAGATGAGCATGAAACGGTCTGAAAAATTGGAGGAGCAAGAAGTAGTGTTGAAAAAAATGAAGAGCCTGAAAAGGTTTGAAAAATATGAAAAGCTTCAAAAGGTGTCAAAAATATGAGGAGCATGAAACGGGCTGAAAAAATAGGAGGAGTTTGAAGAAGTGCTGAAAAACATGAAGAGCCTGAAAACGTGTGAAAAATATGAAGAGCTTCAAAAGGTGTGAAAAATGAGATGAGCATGAAACGGTCTTAAAATAGGAGGAGCGAGAAGCGGTGTTCAAAAATATGAAGAGCCTGAAAATGTGTGAAAAATATGAAGAGCTTCAAACGGTGTCAAACATATGAATAGCATGAAACCGTCTGAAAAATAGGAGGATTATGAAGCAGTGTTCAAAAACATGAAGAGCCTGAAAATGTGTGAAAAATATTCAGAGCTTCAAAATGTGTCAAATATATGAGGAGCATGAAACGGTCTGAAAAATTAGAGGAGGATGAAACGGTGATTAAAAACATGAAGAGCCTGAAAAGGTGTGAAAAATATGAAGAGCTTCAAAAGGTGTGAAATACATGAGGAGCATGAAACGGTCTGAAAAATAGGAGGAGCAGGAAGTGGTGTTGAAAAACATGAAGAGCCAGAAAAGTGTGAAAAATATGAAGAGCTTCAAAAGGTGTCAAAAATATGAGGAGCATGAAACGGTCTGAAAAATAGGAGGAGCATGAAGCGGTGTTGATAAACATGAAGAGCCTGAAAACGTGTGAAAAAATATGAAAAGCTTCAAAATGTGTGAAGAATATGAAGAGTTTCAAAAGGTGTCAAAAATGAGATGAGCATGAAACGGTCTGAAAAATAGGAGGAGCATGAAACGGTGTTGAAAAACATGAAGAGCTTGAAAAGGTGTGAAAAATATGAAGAGCTTCAAAAGGTGTCAATAATGAAATGAGCATGAAACGGTCTGAAAAATAAGAGGAGCATGAAGCGGTGTTCAAAAACATGAAGAGCCTGAAAAGATATGACAAATATGAAGAGCTTCAAAAGGTGTCAAAAATATGAGCAGAATGAAACGGTCTGAAAATAGGAGGAGCATGAAACGGTCTGAAAAATAGGAGGAGCATGAAACGGTCTGAAAAATAGGAGGAGCATGAATCGGTGTTGAAAACATGAAGAGCATGAAAAGGTGTGAAAAATATGAACAGCTTCAAAAGGTATCAAAAATATGAGGAGCATGAAACGTTCTGAAAAATAGGAGGAAAAGGAAGCGGTTTTGAAAAACATGAAGTGCCTGAAAAGGTGTGAAATATAAGAAGAGCTTCAAAACTTGTCAAATATGAGGAGCATGAAACGGTCTGAAAAATAGGAGGAGCATGCAGTGGTATTCAAAAACATGAAGAGCCTGAAAATGTGTGAAAAATACGAAGAGCTTCAAAATGTGTCAAAATATGAGGAGCATGAAACGGCGTGAAAATAGGAGGAGCATGAAACGGTCTGAAAAATAGGAGGAGCATGAATCGGTGTTCAGAAACATGAAGAGCTTGAAAAGGTGTGAAATATATGAAGAGCTTCAAAGGTGTCAAAAATAGGAGGAGAATGAAATTGTCTGAAATAAAGGAGGAGCATGAAGCGGTGTTGAAAAACATGAAGAGCCTGAAAAGCTGTGAAAAATATGAAGAGCTTCAAAAGGTGTCAAAAATGAGATGAGCATGAAATGGGCTGAAAAACAGGAGGAGCATGAAATGGTGTTGATAAACATGAAGAGCCTGAAAAGTTGTGAAATATATGAAGAGCTTCAAAAGGTGTCAAAAATATGAGGAGTATGAAACGGTCTGAAAAAGAAGAGGTGCATGAAGGGGTGTTCAAAAACATGAAGAGCATGAAAAGCTGTGAAAAATATGAAGAGCTTCAAAAGGTGTCAAAAATATGAGGAGCATGAAACGGTCTGAAAAATAGGAGGAGAATGAAGCACTGGTGAAAAACATGAAGAGTATGAAAAGGTGTGAAATATATGAAGAGCTTCAAAAGATGTCAAAAATATGAGGAGCATGAAACGGTGTGAAAAATAGGAGGAGCATGAATTGTTGTTGAAAAACATGAAGAGTCTAAAAAGGTTTGAAAAATATGAAGAGTTTCAAAAGGTGTCAAAATTATGAGGAGCATTAAACATTCTAAAAAATAGGAGAAGCATGAAGTGGTGTTGAAAAATATGAAGACCCAGAAAAGGTGTGAAAAATATGAAGAGCTGCAAAACGTGTGAAAAATATGAGGAGCATGGAACGTTCTGAAAAATAGGAGGAGCATGAAACGATGTTCAAAAACTTGAAGAGCCTGAAAAGCTGTGAAATATATGAAGAGCTTCAAAAGGTGTCAAAAATATCAGGAGCATGAAATGATCTGAAAAATAGCAGGAACATGAAACGGTCTGAAAAATAGGAGGAGCATGAAGTGGTGTTCAAAAATATGACCAGCCTTAAAAAGGCGTGAAAAATATGAAGAGCTTCAAAAGGTGTCAAAATATGAGGAGCATGAAACTGCTTGAAAAATAGGAGGAGTATGAAAAGGTCTGAAAAATAGGAGGAGCATGAAGCGCGGTTCGAAAACATGAAGAGTCTGAAAAGTTGTTAAAAATATGAAGAGCTTCAAAAGGTGTCAAAAATATGAGGAGCATGAAATGGTGTTCAAAAACTTGAACAGCCTGAAAAAGTGTTAAAAATATGAAGAGCTTCAAAAGGTGTCAAAATATGAGGAGCATGAAACTGCCTGAAAAATAGGAGGAGTATGAAAAGGTCTGAAAAATAGGAGGAGCATGAAGCGCTGTTCAAAAACATGAAGAGTCTGAAAAGGTGTTAAAAATATGAAGAGCTTCAAAAGGTGTGAAAAATATGAGGAGCATGAAACGGTCTGAAAAATAGGAGGAGCATGAAGTGGTGTTCAAAAACATGAAGAACCTTAAAATGTGTGAAAAATATTAAGAGCTTTAAAGGTGTAAAAATTATGAGGAGCATGAAACCGTCTGAAAAATAGGAGGAGCATGACATGGTGTTGAAAAACATGAAGAACCTTAAAATGTGTGAAAAATATGAAGAGTTTTAAAGGTGTGAAAAATAGGAGGAGCATGACACGGTGTTGAAAAACATGAAGATCATGAAAATGTGTGAAAAATATGAAGAGATTCTAAAGCTGTCAAAAATATGAGGAGCCTGAAACGGTCTGAAAAATAGGAGGAGCATGAAGTGGTGTTGAAAAAGATGAAGAGCCTGAAAAGGTGTGAAAAATATGAAGAGCTTCAAAAGGAGTCAAAAATAAGAGGAGCATGAAATGGTCTGAAAAATAGGAGGAGCATGAAGCGGTGTTGAAAAACATGAAGAGCCTAAAAAGGTGTGAAAAATATGAAGAGCTTCAAAAGTTGTCAAAAATATCAGGAGCATGAAATGATCTGAAAAATAGCAGGAACATGAAACGGTCTGAAAAATAGGAGGAGCATGAAGTGGTGTTCAAAAATATGACAAGCCTTAAAAATATGAAGAGCTTTAAAGGTGTGAAAATTATGAAGAGCATGATACCGTCTGAAAAATAGGAGGAGCATGACACGGTGTTGAAAAACATGAAGAGCCTAAAATGTGAGGAAAATATGAAGAGCTTTAAAGGTGTGAAAAATATGAGGAGCATGACACGGTCTGATAAATAGGAGGAGCATGAAGCGGTGTTGAAAAACATGAAGAGCCTGAAAAGGTGTGAAAAATATGAAGAGCTTCAAAAGGTGTCAAAAATATGAGGAGCATGAAATGATCTGAAAAAAAGGAGGAACAGGAAACATTCTGAAAAACAGGAGGAGCATGAAGGGGTGTTCAAAAACATGAAGAGTCTGAAAAGGTATGAAAGATATGAAGAGCTTCAAAACGTGTCAAAAATATGAGGAGCATGAAACGGTCTGAAAAATAGGAGGAGCATGAAGCGGTGTTCAAAAACATGAAGAGCCTGAAAAGCTGTGAAAAATTTGAAGAGCTTCAAAAGGTGTGAAATACATGAGGAGCCTGAAACGTTCTGAAACATGGGAGGACCATGAAGCGGTGTTGAAAATCATGAAGAGCCTCAAAAGGTGTGAAAAATATGCAGAGCTTCAAAAGTTGTCAAAAATATGAGGAGCATGAAACGGTCTGAAAAGTACGAGGAACATGAAGTGGTGTTGAAAACCATGAAGAGCCTGAAAACGTGTGAAAAATATGAAGAGCTTCAAAAGGTGTCAAAAATATGAGGTGCATGAATCGGTCCGAAAAATAGGAGGTTCATGAAGCGGTGTTGAAAAACATGAAGAGCCTGAAAAGGTGTGAAAAATATGAAGAGCTTCAAAAGGTGTCAAAAATATGAGGAGCATGAAACGGTCTGAAAAATAGGACGAGCATAAGCGATGTTGAAAAACATGCACAGCCTGAAAAGGTGTGAAAAATATGAAGAGCTTCAAAAGGTGTGAAAAATATGAAGAGCTTCAAAAGGTGTGAAAAATATGAAGAGCTTCAAATGTGTCAAAAATGAGATGAGCATGAAACGGTCTGAAAAATAAGAGAAGAGCATGAAGTGGAGCAGAAAAAAAAGAAGAGCCTGAAAAGGTGTGAAATATATGAAGACCTTCAAAAGGTGGCAAAAATATGAGGAGTATGAAACGGTCTGAAAAATAGGAGGAGCATGAAGCGGTGTTGAAAAACATGAAGAGCCTGAAAAGGTGTGAAAAATATGAAGAGCTTCAAAAGGTGTGAAATACATGAGGAGCATGAAAGGGGATGAAAAATAGGAGAAGCATGAAGTGGAGTGGAAAAACATGAAGAGCCTGAAAAGGTGTGAAAAATTTGAAGAGCTTCAAAAGGTGTGAAATACATGAGGAGCATGAAACTCTCTGAAAAATAGGAGGAGCATGAAGCGGTTTTCAAAAACATGAAGAGCTGAAATGTTTTGAAAAATATGAAAAGCTTCAAAAGGTGTCAAAAATGAGATGAGCATGAAACGGTCTGAAAAATAGGAAGAGAATGAAGCGGTGTTGGAAAACATGAAAAGCCTGAAAAAGTGTGAAAAATATGAAGAGCTTCATAAGGTGTCAAAAATATTAGGAGCATGTAACGATCTGAAAAATAGGAGGAGGATGAAGCGGTGTTCAAAAACATGAGGAGCCTGAAAAGATGTGAAAAATAAGAAGACCTTCAAAAGGTGTGATAAATATGAGGAGCATGAAGCGGTCTGAAAAATAGGAGGAGCATGAGAGGTAGTTTAAAAACATGAAGAGCCTGAAAAGGTGTGAAATATAAGAAGAACTACAAAAGGTGTCAAATATATGAGGAGCATGAAACGGTCTGAAAAATAGGAGGAGCATGAAGTGGTGATGAAAACCATGAAGAGCCTGAAAAGGTGTGAAAAATATGAAGAGCTTCAAAAGGTATGAAATATAGGAGAAGCATGAAGCGGTGTTCAAAAACATAAAAAGCCTGTTAAGGTGTGAAAAATATGAAGAGCTTCAAAACGTGTCAAATATATGTGGAGCATGAAACGGTGTGAAAAATTGGAGGAGCATGAAGTGGTGTTGAAAAACATGAAGAACCTGAAAACTTGTGAAAAATATGAAGATCTTCAAAAGGTGTAAAAATATGAGGAGCATGAAACGATCTGAAAAATAGGAGGAGCATGAAGTGGTGTTGAAAAACATGAAGTGCCTGAAAAGGTGTGAAATATATGAAGAGCTTCAAAAGGTGTCAAAAATATGAGGAGCATGAAACGCTCTGAAATATAGGAGGAGCATGAAGTGGTGTTGAAAATCTTGAAGAGCTGAAAAGGTGGGAAAATATGAAGAGCTTCAACAGGTGTCAAAAATATGAGGAGCATGAAATGGACTGAAAAATAGGAGGAACATGAAGCGGTGTTGAAAAACATGAAGAGCCTGAAAAGTTGTGAAAAATGTGAAAAGCTTCAAAAGGTGTGAAATACATGAGGAGCATGAAACGGTCTGAAAAATAGGAGTAGCATGAGACGGTGTTGAAAAACATGAAGAGCCTGAAAAGTTGTGAAAAATATGAAGAGCTTCAAAAGGTCTGAAATATATGAGGAGCATGAAACTGTCTGAAAAATAAGAGGTGCATGAAATGGTGTTCAAAAACATGAAGAGCCTGAAAAGTTGTGAAAAATTTGAAGAGCTTCAAAAGGTGTGAAATACATGAGGAGCATGAAAGGGGATGAAAAATAGGAGAAGCATGAAGTGGAGTGGAAAAACATGAAGAGCCTGAAAAGGTGTGAAAAATTTGAAGAGCTTCAAAAGGTGTGAAATACATGAGGAGCATGAAACTCTCTGAAAAATAGGAGGAGCATGAAGCGGTTTTCAAAAACATGAAGAGCTGAAATGTTTTGAAAAATATGAAAAGCTTCAAAAGGTGTCAAAAATGAGATGAGCATGAAACGGTCTGAAAAATAGGAAGAGAATGAAGCGGTGTTGGAAAACATGAAAAGCCTGAAAAAGTGTGAAAAATATGAAGAGCTTCATAAGGTGTCAAAAATATTAGGAGCATGTAACGATCTGAAAAATAGGAGGAGGATGAAGCGGTGTTCAAAAACATGAGGAGCCTGAAAAGATGTGAAAAATATGAAGACCTTCAAAAGGTGTGATAAATATGAGGAGCATGAAGCGGTCTGAAAAATAGGAGGAGCATGAAGTGTAGTTTAAAAACATGAAGAGCCTGAAAAGGTGTGAAATATAAGAAGAGCTACAAAAGGTGTCAAATATATGAGGAGCATGAAACGGTCTGAAAAATAGGAGGAGCATGAAGTGGTGATGAAAACCATGAAGAGCCTGAAAAGGTGTGAAAAATATGAAGAGCTTCAAAAGGTATGAAATATAGGAGAAACATGAAGCGGTGTTCAAAAACATAAAAAGCCTGTTAAGGTGTGAAAAATATGAAGAGCTTCAAAACGTGTCAAATATATGTGGAGCATGAAACGGTGTGAAAAATTGGAGGAGCATGAAGCGGTGTTGAAAAACATGAAGAACCTGAAAACTTGTGAAAAATATGAAGATCTTCAAAAGGTGTAAAAATATGAGGAGCATGAATCGATCTGAAAAATAGGAGGAGCATGAAGTGGTGTTGAAAAACATGAAGCGCCTGAAAAGGTGTGAAATATATGAAGAGCTTCAAAAGGTGTCAAAAATATGAGGTGCATGAATCGGTCCGAAAAATAGGAGGTTCATGAAGCGGTGTTGAAAAACATGAAGAGCCTGAAAAGGTGTGAAAAATATGAAGAGCTTCAAAAGGTGTCAAAAATATGAGGAGCATGAAACGGTCTGAAAAATAGGACGAGCATAAGCGATGTTGAAAAACATGCACAGCCTAAAAAGGTGTGAAAAATATGAAGAGCTTCAAAAGGTGTGAAAAATATGAAGAGCTTCAAAAGGTGTGAAAAATATGAAGAGCTTCAAATGTGTCAAAAATGAGATGAGCATGAAACGGTCTGAAAAATAAGAGAAGAGCATGAAGTGGAGCAGAAAAAAAAGAAGAGCCTGAAAAGATGTGAAATATATGAAGACCTTCAAAAGGTGTCAAAAATATGAGGAGTATGAAACGGTCTGAAAAATAGGAGGAGCATGAAGCGGTGTTGAAAAACATGAAGAGCCTGAAAAGGTGTGAAAAATATGAAGAGCTTCAAAAGGTGTGAAATACATCAGGAGCATGAAAGGGGATGAAAAATAGGAGAAGCATGAAGTGGAGTGGAAAAACATGAAGAGCCTGAAAAGGTGTGAAAAATTTGAAGAGCTTCAAAAGGTGTGAAATACATGAGGAGCATGAAACTCTCTGAAAAATAGGAGGAGCATGAAGCGGTTTTCAAAAACATGAAGAGCTGAAATGTTTTGAAAAATATGAAAAGCTTCAAAAGGTGTCAAAAATGAGATGAGCATGAAACGGTCTGAAAAATAGGAAGAGAATGAAGCGGTGTTGGAAAACATGAAAAGCCTGAAAAAGTGTGAAAAATATGAAGAGCTTCATAAGGTGTCAAAAATATTAGGAGCATGTAACGATCTGAAAAATAGGAGGAGGATGAAGCGGTGTTCAAAAACATGAGGAGCCTGAAAAGATGTGAAAAATATGAAGACCTTCAAAAGGTGTGATAAATATGAGGAGCATGAAGCGGTCTGAAAAATAGGAGGAGCATGAGAGGTAGTTTAAAAACATGAAGAGCCTGAAAAGGTGTGAAATATAAGAAGAGCTACAAAAGGTGTCAAATATATGAGGAGCATGAAACGGTCTGAAAAATAGGAGGAGCATGAAGTGGTGATGAAAACCATGAAGAGCCTGAAAAGGTGTGAAAAATATGAAGAGCTTCAAAAGGTATGAAATATAGGAGAAGCATGAAGCGGTGTTCAAAAACATAAAAAGCCTGTTAAGGTGTGAAAAATATGAAGAGCTTCAAAACGTGTCAAATATATGTGGAGCATGAAACGGTGTGAAAAATTGGAGGAGCATGAAGTGGTGTTGAAAAACATGAAGAACCTGAAAACTTGTGAAAAATATGAAGATCTTCAAAAGGTGTAAAAATATGAGGAGCATGAAACGATCTGAAAAATAGGAGGAGCATGAAGTGGTGTTGAAAAACATGAAGTGCCTGAAAAGGTGTGAAATATATGAAGAGCTTCAAAAGGTGTCAAAAATATGAGGAGCATGAAACGCTCTGAAATATAGGAGGAGCATGAAGTGGTGTTGAAAAACTTGAAGAGCTGAAAAGGTGGGAAAATATGAAGAGCTTCAACAGGTGTCAAAAATATGAGGAGCATGAAATGGACTGAAAAATAGGAGGAACATGAAGCGGTGTTGAAAAACATGAAGAGCCTGAAAAGTTGTGAAAAATGTGAAAAGCTTCAAAAGGTGTGAAATACATGAGGAGCATGAAACGGTCTGAAAAATAGGAGTAGCATGAGACGGTGTTGAAAAACATGAAGAGCCTGAAAAGTTGTGAAAAATATGAAGAGCTTCAAAAGGTCTGAAATATATGAGGAGCATGAAACTGTCTGAAAAATAAGAGGTGCATGAAATGGTGTTCAAAAACATGAAGAGCCTGAAAAGTTGTGAAAAATTTGAAGAGCTTCAAAAGGTGTGAAATACATGAGGAGCATGAAAGGGGATGAAAAATAGGAGAAGCATGAAGTGGAGTGGAAAAACATGAAGAGCCTGAAAAGGTGTGAAAAATTTGAAGAGCTTCAAAAGGTGTGAAATACATGAGGAGCATGAAACTCTCTGAAAAATAGGAGGAGCATGAAGCGGTTTTCAAAAACATGAAGAGCTGAAATGTTTTGAAAAATATGAAAAGCTTCAAAAGGTGTCAAAAATGAGATGAGCATGAAACGGTCTGAAAAATAGGAAGAGAATGAAGCGGTGTTGGAAAACATGAAAAGCCTGAAAAAGTGTGAAAAATATGAAGAGCTTCATAAGGTGTCAAAAATATTAGGAGCATGTAACGATCTGAAAAATAGGAGGAGGATGAAGCGGTGTTCAAAAACATGAGGAGCCTGAAAAGATGTGAAAAATATGAAGACCTTCAAAAGGTGTGATAAATATGAGGAGCATGAAGCGGTCTGAAAAATAGGAGGAGCATGAAGTGTAGTTTAAAAACATGAAGAGCCTGAAAAGGTGTGAAATATAAGAAGAGCTACAAAAGGTGTCAAATATATGAGGAGCATGAAACGGTCTGAAAAATAGGAGGAGCATGAAGTGGTGATGAAAACCATGAAGAGCCTGAAAAGGTGTGAAAAATATGAAGAGCTTCAAAAGGTATGAAATATAGGAGAAACATGAAGCGGTGTTCAAAAACATAAAAAGCCTGTTAAGGTGTGAAAAATATGAAGAGCTTCAAAACGTGTCAAATATATGTGGAGCATGAAACGGTGTGAAAAATTGGAGGAGCATGAAGCGGTGTTGAAAAACATGAAGAACCTGAAAACTTGTGAAAAATATGAAGATCTTCAAAAGGTGTAAAAATATGAGGAGCATGAAACGATCTGAAAAATAGAAGGAGCATGAAGTGGTGTTGAAAAACATGAAGTGCCTGAAAAGGTGTGAAATATATGAAGAGCTTCAAATGGTGTCAAAAATATGAGGAGCATGAAACGCTCTGAAATATAGGAGGAGCATGAAGTGGTGTTGAAAAACTTGAAGAGCTGAAAAGGTGGGAAAATATGAAGAGCTTCAACAGGTGTCAAAAATATGAGGAGCATGAAATGGACTGAAAAATAGGAGGAACATGAAGCGGTGTTGAAAAACATGAAGAGCCTGAAAAGTTGTGAAAAATGTGAAAAGCTTCAAAAGGTGTGAAATACATGAGGAGCATGAAACGGTCTGAAAAATAGGAGTAGCATGAGACGGTGTTGAAAAACATGAAGAGCCTGAAAAGTTGTGAAAAATATGAAGAGCTTCAAAAGGTGTCAAAATTATGAGGAGCATGAAACGGTCTAAAAAATAGGAGGAGCATGAAACGGTGTTCAAAACACGAATAGCCTGAAAAGGTGTGAAATATATGACGAGCTTCAAAAGATGTGAAATATAGGAGCAGCATGAAGCGGTGTTCAAAAACATAAAAAGCCTGAAAAAGTGTGAAAAATATGAAGGGCTTCAAAACGTGTCAAAAATATGTGGAGCATGAAATAGTCTGAAAAATAGGAAGAGAATGAAGCGGTGTTGGAAAACATGAAAAGCCTGAAAAAGTGTGAAAAATATGAAGAGCTTCATAAGGTGTCAAAAATATTAGGAGCATGTAACGATCTGAAAAATAGGAGGAGGATGAAGCGGTGTTCAAAAACATGAGGAGCCTGAAAAGATGTGAAAAATATGAAGACCTTCAAAAGGTGTGATAAATATGAGGAGCATGAAGCGGTCTGAAAAATAGGAGGAGCATGAGAGGTAGTTTAAAAACATGAAGAGCCTGAAAAGGTGTGAAATATAAGAAGAGCTACAAAAGGTGTCAAATATATGAGGAGCATGAAACGGTCTGAAAAATAGGAGGAGCATGAAGTGGTGATGAAAACCATGAAGAGCCTGAAAAGGTGTGAAAAATATGAAGAGCTTCAAAAGGTATGAAATATAGGAGAAGCATGAAGCGGTGTTCAAAAACATAAAAAGCCTGTTAAGGTGTGAAAAATATGAAGAGCTTCAAAACGTGTCAAATATATGTGGAGCATGAAACGGTGTGAAAAATTGGAGGAGCATGAAGTGGTGTTGAAAAACATGAAGAACCTGAAAACTTGTGAAAAATATGAAGATCTTCAAAAGGTGTAAAAATATGAGGAGCATGAAACGATCTGAAAAATAGGAGGAGCATGAAGTGGTGTTGAAAAACATGAAGTGCCTGAAAAGGTGTGAAATATATGAAGAGCTTCAAAAGGTGTCAAAAATATGAGGAGCATGAAACGCTCTGAAATATAGGAGGAGCATGAAGTGGTGTTGAAAAACTTGAAGAGCTGAAAAGGTGGGAAAATATGAAGAGCTTCAACAGGTGTCAAAAATATGAGGAGCATGAAATGGACTGAAAAATAGGAGGAACATGAAGCGGTGTTGAAAAACATGAAGAGCCTGAAAAGTTGTGAAAAATGTGAAAAGCTTCAAAAGGTGTGAAATACATGAGGAGCATGAAACGGTCTGAAAAATAGGAGTAGCATGAGACGGTGTTGAAAAACATGAAGAGCCTGAAAAGTTGTGAAAAATATGAAGAGCTTCAAAAGGTCTGAAATATATGAGGAGCATGAAACTGTCTGAAAAATAAGAGGTGCATGAAATGGTGTTCAAAAACATGAAGAGCCTGAAAAGTTGTGAAAAATTTGAAGAGCTTCAAAAGGTGTGAAATACATGAGGAGCATGAAAGGGGATGAAAAATAGGAGAAGCATGAAGTGGAGTGGAAAAACATGAAGAGCCTGAAAAGGTGTGAAAAATTTGAAGAGCTTCAAAAGGTGTGAAATACATGAGGAGCATGAAACTCTCTGAAAAATAGGAGGAGCATGAAGCGGTTTTCAAAAACATGAAGAGCTGAAATGTTTTGAAAAATATGAAAAGCTTCAAAAGGTGTCAAAAATGAGATGAGCATGAAACGGTCTGAAAAATAGGAAGAGAATGAAGCGGTGTTGGAAAACATGAAAAGCCTGAAAAAGTGTGAAAAATATGAAGAGCTTCATAAGGTGTCAAAAATATTAGGAGCATGTAACGATCTGAAAAATAGGAGGAGGATGAAGCGGTGTTCAAAAACATGAGGAGCCTGAAAAGATGTGAAAAATATGAAGACCTTCAAAAGGTGTGATAAATATGAGGAGCATGAAGCGGTCTGAAAAATAGGAGGAGCATGAAGTGTAGTTTAAAAACATGAAGAGCCTGAAAAGGTGTGAAATATAAGAAGAGCTACAAAAGGTGTCAAATATATGAGGAGCATGAAACGGTCTGAAAAATAGGAGGAGCATGAAGTGGTGATGAAAACCATGAAGAGCCTGAAAAGGTGTGAAAAATATGAAGAGCTTCAAAAGGTATGAAATATAGGAGAAACATGAAGCGGTGTTCAAAAACATAAAAAGCCTGTTAAGGTGTGAAAAATATGAAGAGCTTCAAAACGTGTCAAATATATGTGGAGCATGAAACGGTGTGAAAAATTGGAGGAGCATGAAGCGGTGTTGAAAAACATGAAGAACCTGAAAACTTGTGAAAAATATGAAGATCTTCAAAAGGTGTAAAAATATGAGGAGCATGAAACGATCTGAAAAATAGAAGGAGCATGAAGTGGTGTTGAAAAACATGAAGTGCCTGAAAAGCTGTGAAATATATGAAGAGCTTCAAATGGTGTCAAAAATATGAGGAGCATGAAACGCTCTGAAATATAGGAGGAGCATGAAGTGGTGTTGAAAAACATGAAGAACCTGAAAACTTGTCAAAATTTGAAGAGCTTCAAAAGGTGTGAAATATATGAACAGTTTCAAAAGTGTGAAAAATGAGATGAGCATGAAGCGGTCTTAAAAATAGGAGGAGCAATTTTGAAAATCATGAAGAGTCTGAAAAGGTGTGAAAATATGAAGAGCTCAAAAATATGAAAAATATGAAGAGCTTCAAAAGGTGTGAAAAACATGAAGAGCTTCAAAAGGTGTCAAAAATATGAGGTGCATGAAATGGTCTGAAAAGTAGGAGAAGCATGAAGCGGTGTTGAAAAACATGAAGAGCCTGAAAACGTGTGAGAAATATGAAGAGTTTCAAAAGTTGTGAAAAATATGAAGAGCTTCAAAAGGTGTCAAAATCGGTTGAGCATGAAATGGTGTGAAAAATAGGAGGAGCATGAAGCCGTGTTGAAACACATGAAGAGCCTGAAAACGTGTGAAAAATATGACGAGCTTCAAAAGATGTGAAATATAGGAGCAGCATGAAGCGGTGTTCAAAAACATAAAAAGCCTGAAAAAGTGTGAAAAATATGAAGAGCTTCAAAAGGTGTCAAAAATATGTGGAGCATGAAATAGTCTGAAAAATAGGAGGAGCATGAAGCGGTGTTGAAAAACATGAAGAACCTGAAAACTTGTCAAAATTTGAAGAGTTTCAAAAGGTGTGAAATATATGAACAGTTTCAAAAGTGTGAAAAATGAGATGAGCATGAAGCGGTCTTAAAAATAGGAGGAGCATGAAGTGTTGTTGAAAAACATAAAGATCCTGAAAATGTGTGAAATATATGAAGAGCTACAAAAGGTGTCAAAAACGTGAGGAGCATGAAACGGTCTGAAAAATAGGAAGAGCATGAAGCGGTGTTCAAAAACATGAGGAGCCTGAAAAGGTGTGAAAAATATGAAGAGCTTCAAAAGGTGTCAAATTATGAGGAGCGTGAAACGGTCTGAAAAATAGGAGGAGCATGAAGTGGTGTTGAAAAAAATGAAGAGCCTGAATATGTGTGCAAAATATGAAGAGCTTCAAAAGGTGTGAAATACATGTGGAGCACGAAACGGTCTGAAAAATAGGAGGATCATGAAGCCGTGTTCAAAAAAATTGCAGAGACTGAAAAGGTGTGAAAAATATGAAGAGCTTCAAAAGGTGTCAAATTATGAGGAGCATAAACGGTCTGCAAATAGGACCAGCATGAAGCGGTGTTCAAAAACATGAAGAGCCTGAAAAGGTTTGAAAAATATGAATAGCTTTAAAAGGTGTGAAAATTATGAGGAGCAGGAAACGTTCGAAAAATAGGAGGAGGATGAAGCAATGTTGAAAAACATGAAGAGTCTGAAAAGGTGTGAAAATATGAAGAGCTTCAAAAATATGAAAAATATGAAGAGCTTCAAAAGGTGTGAAAAACATGAAGAGCTTCAAAAGGTGTCAAAAATATGAGGTGCATGAAATGGTCTGAAAAGTAGGAGGAGCATGAAGCGGTGTTGAAAAACATGAAGAGCCTGAAAACGTGTGAAAAATATGAAGAGCTTCAAAAGGAGTCAAAAATATGAGGAGAATGAAACGGTCTTAAAAATAGGAGGAGCATGAAGAGGTGTTGAAAAACATGAAGAGCCTGAAAAGGTGTGAAAAATATGAAGAGCTTCAAAAGGTGTCAAAAATATGAGGAGCATGAAACGGTCTGAAAAATAGGAGGATCATGAAGCGGTGTTGAAAAACATGAAGAGCCTGAAAAGGTGTGAAAAATATGAAGAGCTTCAAAAGGTGTCAAAAATATGAGGAGCCTGAAACGGTCTGAAAAATAGGAGGATCATGAAGCAGTGTTGAAAAACATGAAGAGCCTGAAAAGGTGTGAAATATATGAAGAGCTTCAAAAGGAGTCAAAAATATGAGGAGAATGAAACCGTCTGACAAATAGGAGGAGCATGAAGCATTGATGAAAAAAATGAAGAGCCTGAAAACGTGTGAAAAATATGAAGAGCTTCAAAAGGTGTCAAAAATATGAGGAGCATGAAACGGTCTGAATAATAGAAGGAGCATGAAACGGTCTTTAAACAAATGAAGAGCCTGAAAAGTTGTGAAAAATATGAAGAGCTTCAAAAGGTGTCAAAAATTAGATGAGCATGAAACGGTCTGAAAAATCGGAGGAGCATGAAGCGGTGTTGAAAATCTTGAAGAGCCTGAAAAGGTGTGAAAAACATGAAGAGGTTCAAAAATAAGAAAAATTTGAAGAGCCTGAAAAGGTGTGAAAAATATGAAGAGCTTCACGAGGTGTCAAATATATGAGGATCATGAAACGGTCTGAATAATAGGAGGAGCAAGAAACGGTGTACAAAACATGAAGAGCCTGAAAAGGTGTGAAAAATGTGAAGAGCTTAAAAGGTGTGAAAAATATGAAGAGCTTCAAAAGGTGTTAAAAAGTAGATGAGCATGAAACGGTCTGAAAAATAGGAGGAGTATGAAGTGGTGTTGAAAAAATGAAGAGCCTGAAAAGGTGTGAAATATATGAAGAGCTTTAAAATGTGTCAAATTTATGAGGAGAATGAAACTGTCTGAAAAATAGGAGGAGCTGAAGCGGTGTTGAAAAACATGAAGAGCCTGAAAAAGTGTGACAAATATGAAAAGTTTCTAAAGGTGTCAAAAATATGAGGAACATGAAACGGTCTGAAAAATAGGAGGAGTATGAATTGGAGTTGAAAAACATGAAGAGCTTGAAAAAGTGTGAAAAATTTGAAGAGCTTCAAAAGGTGTCAAAATATGAGGAGCATGAAACCGTCTGAAAAATTGGAGGAGCCTGAAACGGTGTTCAAAAACATGAAGAGCCTGAAAAGGTGTGAAAAATATGAAGAGCTTCAAAAGGTGTGAAATACATGAGGAGCATGAAACTCTCTGAAAAATAGAAGGAGCATGAAGTGGTGTTCAAAAACATGAAGAGTCTGAAAAGGATTGAAAAATATGAAGAGCTTCAAAATGTGTGAAAAATATGAGGAGCATGATATGGTTTCAAAAATAGGATTACCATGAAGCGGTGTTCAAAACATGAAGAGCCTGAAAAGTTTTGAAAAATATGAAAAGCTTCAAAAGGTGTCAAAAATGAGATGAGCATGAAACGTTCTGAAAAATAGGAGGTGCATGAAGCGGTGTTGAAAAACATGAAGAGCCTGAAAAGGTGTGAAAAATATGAAGAGATTCAAAAGGTGTCAAAAATATGAGGAGCATGAAACGGTCTGAAAAATAGGAGGAGCATGAAACGGTGTTCAAAAACAGGAAGAGCCTAAAAAGGTGTGAAATATATGAAGAGCTTCAAAACATGTCAAAAATATGTGGAGCATGAAACGGTCTGAAAAATAGGAGGAGCATGAAGCGCAGTTGAAAAACATGAAGAACCTGAAAACGTGTGAAAAATATGAACAGCTTCAAAAGGTGTGAAAAATGAGATGAGCATGAAACGTTCTGAAAAATAGGAGGTGCATGAAGCGGTGTTGAAAAACATGAAGAGCCTGAAAAGGTGTGAAAAATAGGAAGAGCTTCAAAGGTGTCAAAATTAGGAGGAGCATGAAACGCTCTGAAAAAGAGGAGGAGCAGCAAGCGATGTTGAAAAACATGAAGAGCGTGATAAAGTGTGAAAAATATGAAGAGCTTCAAAAGGTGTCAAGTATATGAGGAGCATGAAACGGTCTGAAAAATAGGAGGAGCATGAAGTGGTGCTGAAAAACATGAATAGCCTGAAAAGGTGTGAAAAATATGAAGAGCTTCAAAAGGCGTCAAAAATATGAGGAGCATGAAACGGTCTGAAAAATAGGAGAAGCATGAAACGGTCTGAAAAATAGGAGGAGCATGAAGCGGTTTGAAAAACATGAAGAGCCTGAAAAAGTGTGAAAAATATGAAGAGCTTCAAAATGTGTCAAAAATATGAGGAGAATGAAACGGTCTGAAAATTAGGAGGAGCATGAAGCGGTGTTGAAAAACATAAAGAGCCTGAAACAGTGTGAAATATATGAAGAGCCTCAAAGGTGTCAAAAATATGAGGAGCAAGAAACGGTCTGAAAAATAGAAGGAGCTTGAAGTGGTGTTGAAAAACATGAAGAGCCTGAAAAGTTGTGAAAAATATGAAGAGCTTCAAAAAGGTGTCAAATATATAAAGGTTGAAACGGTCTGAAAAATATGAGGAGCAAGAAACTGTTTTCAAAAACATGAAGAGCCTCAAAAGGTGTGAAAAATATGAAGAGCTTCAAAAAGGTGTCAAATATATAGAGGGTGAAACGGTCTGAAAAATATGAGGAGCAAGAGACTGTTTTCAAAAACATGAAGAGCCTCAAAAGGTGTGAACAATGTGAAGAGCTTCAAACTGTGTCAAAAATATGAGGAGCATGAAACGGTCTGAAAAATAGGAGGAGCATGAAGTGTTGTTGAAAAACATGAAGAGCCTGAAAAAGGTGTGAAACATATGAGGAGCATGAAACGGTCTGAAAAATAGGAGGAGCATGAAGTGTTGTTGAAAAACATGAAGAGCCTGAAAAGGTGTCAAAAATATGAAGAGCTTCAAAAAGTGTCAAAAATATGAGGAGCATGAAACGGTCTGAAAAATATGAGAAGCATGAAGTGGTGAAGAAAAATATGAGGAGCCTGAAAAGGTGTAAAAAATATGAAGAGCTTCAAAGGTGTCAAAACTAAGAGGAGCATGAAACGGTCTGAAAAAGTTGAGGAGCAGCAAGCGATGTTGAAAAACATGAAGAGCCTGAAAAGGTGTGAAAAATATGAAGAGATTCAAAAGGTGTCAAAAATATGAGGAGCATGAAACGGTTTGAAAAATAGGAGGAGCATGAAGCGGTGTTGAAAAACATGAAGAGCCTGAAAAGGTGTGAAAAATATGAAGAGCTTCAAAATGTGTAAAAAATATGAGGAGCAAAAAAAGGTCTGAAAAATAGGAGGAGCATGAAGTGGTGCTGAAAAACATGAAGAGCCTGAAAAGGTGTGAAAAATATGAAGAGCTTCAAAAGGCGTCAAAAATACGAGGAGCATGAAACGGTCTGAAAAATAGGAGGAGCATGAAACGGTCTGAAAATAGGAGGAGCATGAAGCGGTTTGAAAAACATGAAGAGCCTGAAAACGTGTGAAAAATATGAACAGCTTCAAAAGGTGTGAAAAATGAGATGAGCTTGAAGCGGTCTGAAAAATAGGAGGAGCATGAAGTGTTGTTTAAAAGCATGAAGAGCCTGAAAAGGTGTGAAATATATGAAAAGCTTCAAAAGGTGTGAAAAAAAAGAAGAGTTTCAAAAGGTGTCAAAAATATGAGGAGCATGAAACGATCTGAAAAAGAGGAGGAGCATGAAACGGTGTTCAAATACATGAAGAGCCTAAAAAGGTGTGAAAAATATGAAGAGCTTCAAAAGGTGTGAAAATATGAAGACCTGCAAAAGGTGTAAAAATCGATGAGCATGAAATGATCTGAAAATTAGGAGCAGCACGAAGCGGTGTTGAAAACCATGAAGAGCCTGAAAACGTGTAAAATATATGAAGAGCTTCAAAAGAAATGAAAAATATGAACAGCTTCAAAATGTGTCAAAAATGAGATGAGAATGAAGCAGTCTGAAAAAAGGAGGAGCATGAAGTGGTGTTGAAAATCATGAAGAGCCTGAAAAGGTGTGAAAAATAGAAGAGCTTCAAAGGGCGTCAAAAATATGAGGAGCATGAAACGGTCTGAAAAATAGGAGAAGCATGAAACGGTCTGAAAATTAGGAGGAGCATGAAGCAGTGTTGAAAAACATAAAGAGCCTGAAACAGTGTGAAATATATGAAGAGCCTCAAAGGTGTCAAAAATATGAGGAGCAAGAAACGGTCTGAAAAATAGAAGGAGCTTGAAGTGGTGTTGAAAAACATGAAGAGCCTGAAAAAGTGTGAAATATATGAAGAGCCTCAAAGGTGTCAAAAATATGAGGAGCAAGAAACGGTCTGAAAAATAGAAGGAGCTTGAAGTGGTGTTGAAAAACATGAAGAGCCTGAAAAGGTGTGAAAAATATGAAGAGCTTCAAAGGTGTCAAAATTAGGAGGAGCATGAAACGCTCTGAAAAAGAGGAGGAGCAGCAAGCGATGTTGAAAAACATGAAGAGCGTGAAAAAGTGTGAAAAATATGAAGAGCTTCAAAAGGTGTCAAGTATATGAGGAGCATGAAACGGTCTGAAAAATAGGAGGAGCATGAAGTGGTGCTGAAAAACATGAATAGCCTGAAAAGGTGTGAAAAATATGAAGAGCTTCAAAAGGCGTCAAAAATATGAGGAGCATGAAACGGTCTGAAAAATAGGAGAAGCATGAAACGGTCTGAAAAATAGGAGGAGCATGAAGCGGTTTGAAAAACATGAAGAGCCTGAAAAAGTGTGAAAAATATGAAGAGCTTCAAAATGTGTCAAAAATATGAGGAGAATGAAACGGTCTGAAAATTAGGAGGAGCATGAAGCGGTGTTGAAAAACATAAAGAGCCTGAAACAGTGTGAAATATATGAAGAGCCTCAAAGGTGTCAAAAATATGAGGAGCAAGAAACGGTCTGAAAAATAGAAGGAGCTTGAAGTGGTGTTGAAAAACATGAAGAGCCTGAAAAGGTGTGAAAAATATGAAGAGCTTCAAAAAGGTGTCAAATATATAAAGGTTGAAACGGTCTGAAAAATATGAGGAGCAAGAAACTGTTTTCAAAAACATGAAAAGCCTGAAAAGGTGTGAAAAATATGAAGAGCTTCAAAAAGGTGTCAAATATATAGAGGGTGAAACGGTCTGAAAAATATGAGGAGCAAGAGACTGTTTTCAAAAACATGAAGAGCCTCAAAAGGTGTGAACAATGTGAAGAGCTTCAAACTGTGTCAAAAATATGAGGAGCATGAAACGGTCTGAAACATAGGAGGAGCATGAAGTGTTGTTGAAAAACATGAAGAGCCTGGAAAAGGTGTGAAACATATGAGGAGCATGAAACGGTCTGAAAAATAGGAGGAGCATGAAGCGGTGTTGAAAAACATGAAGAGCCTGAAAAGGTGTGAAAAATATGAAGAGCTTCAAAAGGTGTCAAGAATATGAGGAGCCTGAAACGGTCTGAAAAATAGGAGGAGCATGAAGTGGTGCTGAAAAACATGAATAGCCTGAAAAGGTGTGAAAAATATGAAGAGCTTCAAAAGGCGTCAAAAATATGAGGAGCATGAAACGGTCTGAAAAATAGGAGAAGCATGAAACGCTCTGAAAAATAGGAGGAGCATGAAGTGTTGTTGAAAAACATGAAGAGCCTGAAAAAGGTGTGAAACATATGAGGAGCATGATACGGTCTGAAAAATAGGAGGAGCATGAAGCGGTGTTGAAAAATATGAAGAGCCTGAAAAGGTTTGAAAAATATGAAGAGCTTCAAAAGGTGTCAAAAATATGAGGAGCATGAAACGGCCTGAAATATAGGAGGAGCATGAAAAGGTGTTAAAAAACATGAAGAGCCTGAAAAGGTGTGAAAAATATGAAAAGCTTCAAATGTTGTCAAATATATGAGGAGAATTAAACGGTCTGATAATTAGGAGGAGCATGAAATGGTGTTGAAAAACATGAAAAGCTTGAAAAAGGTGTGAAACATATGAGTAGAATAAAACAGTCTGAAAAATAGGAGGAGCATGAAGTGGTGTAGAAAAACATGAAGACCCTGAAAAGGTGTGAAAAATATGAAGAGCTACAAAAAGTGTCAAAAATATGAGGAGCTTGAAACGGTCTGAAATATAGGAGGAGCGTGAAAAGGTGTTAAAAAAATATGAAGAGCTTCAAAAGGTGTGAAACATATGAGGAGCATGAAACGGTCTGAAAAATAGGAGGAGCATGAAGCGTTGTTGAAAAACATGAAGAGCCTGAAAAGGTGTGAAAAACATGAAGTGCTTCAAAAGGTGTCAAAAACATGAGGAGCATGAAAAGGTCTGAATAATAGGAGGAGCATGAAGCGGTGTTCAAAAAAATGAAGAGCCTGGAGAAGTGTGAAAAATATGAAGAGCTTCAAAAAGTGTCAAAAATATGAGGAGCATTAAACGGTCTGAAAAATAGGAGAAGCATGAAGTGGTGTTGAAAAATATGAAGAGCCTGAAAAGGTGTGAAAAATACGAAGAGCTTCAAAGGTGTCAAAATTATGAGGAGCATGAAACGCTCTGAAAAAGAGGAGGAGCAGCAAGCGATGTTGAAAAACATGAAGAGCGTGAAAAGGTGTGAAAAATATGAAGAGCTTCAAAAGGTGTCAAAAATATGAGGAGCAAGAAACGGTCTGAAAAATAGGAGGAGCATGAAGCGGTGTTGAAAAACATGAAGAGCCTGAAAAGGTGTGAAAAATATGAAGAGCTTCAAAAGGTGTCAAATATATGAGGAACATGATACGGTCTGAAAAATAGGAGGAGTATGAAGTGGTGCTGAAAAATATGAAGAGCCTGAAAAGGTGTGAAAAATAGGAAGAGCTTCAAAAGTTGTGAAAAATATGAGGAGCATGAAACGGTCTGAAAAATAAGAGGAGCATGAAGCCGTGTTGAAAAACATGTAGAGACTGAAAAGGTGTAAAAAATATGAAGAGCTTCAAAAGGTGTCAAAAATATGAGGAGCATGAAACGGTCTGAAAAATAGGAGAAGCATTGTAGCGTTGTTCAAAAACTTGAAGAGCCTGAAATGGTGTGAAAAATATGAAGAGCTTCAAAAGGTGTCAAAAATATGAGGAGCATGAAACGGTCTGAAAAATAAGAGGAGCATGAAATGGTGTTGAAAAACATGAAGAGCCTGAAAAGGTGTGAAAAATATGAAGAGCTTCAAAAGGTGTCAAATATATGAGGAACATGATACGGTCTGAAAAATAGGAGGAGTATGAAGTGGTGCTGAAAAATATGAAGAGCCTGAAAAGGTGTGAAAAATAGGAAGAGCTTCAAAAGTTGTGAAAAATATGAGGAGCATGAAACGGTCTGAAAAATAAGAGGAGCATGAAATGGTGTTGAAAAACATGAATAGACTGAAAAGGTGTGAAAAATATGAAGAGCTTCAAAAGGTGTCAAAAATATGAGGAGCATGAAACGGTCTGAAAAATATGACGAGCATGAAACGGTGTTCAAAAACATGAAGAGCCTGAAAAGGTGTGAAAAATATGAAGAGCTTCAAAAGGAGTGAAAAATATGAGGAGCATGAAACGGTCTGAAAAATACGAGGAGCATGAAGCGGTGTTGAAAAACATGAAGAGCCTGAAAAGGTGTGAAAAATAGGAAGAGCTTCAAAAGGCGTCAAAAATATGAGGAGCATGAAACGGTCTGAAAAATAGGAGAAGCATGAAATGGTCTGAAAAATAGGAGGAGCATGAAGCGGTTTGAAAAACATGAAGAGCCTGAAAAAGTGTGAAAAATATGAAGAGCTTCAAAAGGTGTCAAAAATATGAGGAGAATGAAACGATGTGAAATTTAGGAGGAGCATGAAGCGGTGTTGAAAAACATAAAGAGCCTGAAACAGTGTGAAATATATGAAGAGCCTCAAAGGTGTCAAAAATAAGAGGAGCAAGAAAAGCTCTGAAAAATTGAAGGAGCTTGAAGTGGTGTTGAAAGACATGAAGAGCCTGAAAAAGTGTGAAATATATGAAGAGCCTCAAAGGTGTCAAAAATATGAGGAGCAAGAAACGGTCTGAAAAATAGAAGGAACTTGAAGTGGTGTTGAAAAACATGAAGAGCCTGAAAAGGTGTGAAAAATATGAAGAGTTTCAAAAAGGTGTCAAATATATAGAGGGTGAAACGGTCTGAAAATTAAGAGGAGCAAGAAACTGTTTTCAAAAACATGAAGAGCCTCAAAAGGTGTGAAAAATATGAAGAGCTTCAAAAGGTGTCAAAAATATGAGGAGAATGAAACGGTCTGAAAAATAGGAGGAGCATGAAGTCGTGCTGAAAAACATGAATAGCCTGAAAAGGTGTGAAAAATATGAAGAGCTTCAAAAGGCGTCAAAAATATGAGGAGCTTGAAACGGTCAGAAAAATAGGAGAAGCATGAAACGGTCTGAAAAATGGGAGGAGCATGAAGCGGTTTGAAAAACATGAAGAGCCTGAAAAAGTGTGAAAAATATGAAGAGCTTCAAAAGGTGTCAAATATATGAGGAGAATGAAACGGTCTGAAAATTAGGAGGAGCATAAAGCGGTGTTGAAAAACCTAAAGAGCCTGAAACAGTGTGAAATATATGAAGAGCCTCAAAGGTGTCAAAAATATGAGGAGCAAGAAACGGTCTGAAAAATTGAAGGAGCTTGAAGTGGTGTTGAAATACATGAAGAGCCTGAAAAAGTGTGAAATATATGAAGAGCCTCAAAGGTGTCAAAAATATGAGGAGCAAGAAACGGTCTGAAAAATAGAAGGAGCTTGAAGTGGTGTTGAAAAACATGAAGAGCATGAAAAGGTGTGAAAAAATATGAAGAGCTTCAAAAAGTGTCAAAATATGAGGAGCATGAAACGGTCTGAAAAATACGAGGAGCATGAAACGGTCTGAAAAATAGTAGGAGCATGAAGCAGTGTAGAAAAACATGAGGAGCCTGAAAAGGTGTGAAATATATGAAGAGCTTTAAAAGGTGTCAAAAATATGAGGAGCATGAAACGGTCTGAAAAATAGGAGGAGCATGAAGCAGTGTAGAAAAACATGAAGAGCCTGAAAAGGTGTGAAATATATGAAGAGCATCAAAATGTGTCAAAATAAGAGGAGTATGAAAAGGTCTGAAAAATACGAGCAGCATGAAACGCTGTTCAAAATCATGAAGAGCCTGAAAAGGTGTGAAAAACATGAAGAGCCTGAAAAGGTGTGTAAAATATGAAGAGCTTCAAAAGGAGTGAAATACATGAGGAGCATGAAACCGTCTGAATTATAGGAGGAGCATGAAACGGTGTTCAAAAACATGAATAGCCTGAAAAGGTGGGAAAAATATGAAGTGCTTCAAAAGGTGTGAAAAATATGAAGAGCTTCAAAAGGTGTGAAAAATATGAAGAGCTTCAAAAGGTGTGAAATACATGAGGAGCATGAAACGGTCAGAAAAATAGGAGGAGCATGAAGCGGTGTTGAAAAACATGAAGAACCTGAAAAGTAGTGAAAAATATGAAGAGCTTCAAAGGGTATGAAATACATGAGGAACATGAAACGGTGTGAAAAATAGGAGGAGCATGAAGAGGTGTTGAAAAACATGAAGAGACTTAAAACGTGTGAAATATATGAAGAGGCTGAAAAGGTGTGAAAAATATGAAGAGATTCAAAGGTGTCAAAAATATGAGGAGCAAGAAACGGTCTGAAAATAGGAGGAGCATGAAACGGTGTTCAAAAACATGAAGAGCCTGAAAAGGTGTGAAAAATATGAAGAGCTTCAAAAGGTGTCAAAAATATGAGGAGCAAGAAACGGTCTGAAAATAGGAGGAGCATGAAGCGGTGTTCAAAAACATGAAGAGCCTGAAAAAGTGTGAAAAATTTGAAGAGCTTCAAAAATGTGAAAAATATGAAGAGCTTCAAATGCTGTCAAAAATGAGATGAGCATGAAACGGTCTGAGAAATAGGAGAAGAATGAAGTGGTGTTGAAAAACATGAAGAGCCTGAAAAAGTGAGAAATATATGAAGAGCTTCAAAAGGCGTGAAAAATATGAAGAGCTTCAAAAGAGATCAAAAATATGAGGAGCATGAAACGGTCTGAAAAATAGGAGGAGAATTGTAGCATTGTTCAAAAACTTGAAGAGCCTGAAAAGGTGTGAAAAATATGAAGAGCTTCAAAAGGTGTCAAAAATATGAGGAGCATGAAACGGTCTGAAAAATAGGAGGAGCATTAAGCCGTGTTCAAAAACATGAAGAGCATGAAAAGGTGTGAAAAATATGAAGAGCTTCAAAAGGTGTCAAAAATATGAGGAGCATGAAACGGTGTGAAAATAGGACGAGGATGAAACGGTCTGAAAAATAATAGGAGCATGAATCAATGTTGAAAACATGAAGAGCATGAAAAGGTGTGAAAAATATGAAGAGCTTCAAAAAGTGTCAAAAATATTAGGAGCAAGAAACGGTATGAAAAATAGGAGGAGCATGAAGCGGTGTTGATAAACATGAAGAGCCTGAAAATGTGTGAAAAATATGAAGAGCTTCAAAAGGTGTCAAAAATATGAGGCACATGTAACGGTTTGAAAAATAGGAGGAGCATGAAGCTGTGTTGATAAACATGAAGAGCTTCAAACGGTGTGAAAAATACGAAGAGCTTCAAAAGGTGTGAAATACATGAGGAGCATGAAACTGTCTGAAAAATAGGAGGAGCATGAAGCGCTGTTCAAAAACATGAAGAGTTTGAAAAGGTGTAAAAAATATGAAGAGCTACAAAAGGTGTGAAATACATGAGGAGCATGAAACGGTGTATAAAATAGGAGGAGCATGAAGCGGTGTTCAGAAACATGAAGAGCCTGAAAAGGTGTGAAAAATATGAAGAGCTACAAACGGTGTTAAAAATATGAGGAGAATGAAACGGTCTGAAAAATAGAAGGAGCATGAAGCGGTGTTCAAAAACATGAAGAGCTTGAAAAGGTGTGAAAAATATGAAGAGTTTCAAAAGATGTGAAATACATGAGGAGCATGAAACTGTCTGAAAAATAGGAGGAGCATGAGACGGTGTTGAAAAACGTGAAGAGCCTGAAAAGGTGTGAAAAATATGAGGAGCATGAAACGGTCTGAAAAAGAGAAGGAGCATGAAGCATTGATGAAAAACATGAAGAGCCTGAAAACGTGTGAAAAATATGAACAGCTTCAAAAGGTGTGAAATACATGAGGAGCATGAAACGGTCTGAAAAATAGGAGGATCATGAAGCGGTGTTGAAAAACATGAAGAGCCTGAAAAGGTGTGAAAAATTTGAAGAGCTTCAAAACCTTTCAAAAATATGAGGAGCATGAAACGGTCTGAAAAATAGGAGCAGCATGAAGCGGTGTTCAAAAATATGAAGAGCCTGAAAAGGTGTGAAAAATATGACAAGCGTCAACAGTTGTGAAAAATAGGAGGAGCATGAAGCGGTGTTGAAAAACATGAAGAGCCTGAAAACGTGTGAAAAATATGATGAGTTTCAAAAGATGTGAAAAATAAGAAGAGCTTCCAAAGGTGTCCAAAATGAGATGAGCATGAAACGGTCTGAAAAATAGGAGGAGCATGAAACGGTTTTAAAAATCACGAAGAGCCTGAAAAGGTGTGAATAATATGAAGAGCTACAAAAGGTGTCAAAAATATGAGGAGCATGAAACGATCTGATAATTAGGAGGAGCATGAAGTGGTGTTTAAAAACATGAAGAGCCTGAAAAGGTGTGAAAAATATGAAGAGCTTCAAAAAGTGTGAAAAATATGAGGAGCATTATACGGTCTGAAAAGTAGGAGGAGCATGAAACGGTGTTCAAAAACATGAAGAGACTGAAAAGGTGTGAAAAATATGAAGAGCTTCAAAATCTGTCAAAAATGAGATGAGCATGAAACGGTCTGAAAAATAGGAGGAACATGAAGTGGTGTTGAAAAACATGAAGAGCCTGAAAAAGTGTGAAATATATGAAGAGCTTCAAAAGATGTGAAAAATATTAGGAGCTTCAAAAGAGGTCAAAAATATGAGGAGCATGAAACGGTCTGAAAAAGAAGAGGAGCATGAAGCGGTGCTCAAAAACATGAAGAGCCTGAAAAGGTGTGAAAAATACGAAGAGCTTCAAAAGGTGTGAAATACATGAGGAGCATGAAACTGTCTGAAAAATAGGAGGAGCATGAAGCGCTGTTCAAAAACATGAAGAGCTTGAAAAGGTGTAAAAAATATGAAGAGCTACAAAAGGTGTGAAGTACAGGAGGAGCATTAAACGGTCTGAAAATAGGAGGAGAATGAAGCGGTGTTGAAAAACATGAAGAGCCTGAAAAGGTGTGAAAAATATGAAGAGCTTCAAAAGGTGTGAAGTACAGGAGGAGCATTAAACTGTCTGAAAAATAGGAGGAGCAGGAAGCGGTGTTGAAAAACATGAAGAGCCTGAAATGGTGTGAAAAATGTGAAGAGCTTCAAAAGGTGTGAAAAATAGGAGGAGCATGAAGAGGTGTTCAAATACATGAAATGCCTGAAAAGTTGTAAAAAATATGAAGAGCTTCAAAAGGTGTCAAAAATATGAGGAGCCTGAAACGGTCTCAAAAATAGGAGGAGCATGAAGCGGTGGTGAGAAACATAAAGGGCCTGAAAATGTGTGAAAAATATGAAGAGCTTCAAAAGGTGTGAAAAGTATGAGGAGCATGAAGCGGTGTTCAAAAACATGAAGAGCCTGAAAAGGTGTGAAATATATGAAGAGCTTCAAAAGGTGTGAAAAATATGAAGAGCTTCAAAAGGTGTCAAAAAAATGAAGAGCATGAAACGGTCTGAAAATAAGAGGAGCATGAAACGGTGTTCAAAACATGAAGAGATTTAAAAGGTGTGAAAAATATGAAGAACTTTAAAAAGTGTCAAGAATATGAAGAGCATGAAACGTTCTGAAAAATAGGAGGATCATGAAACGGTGTTCAAAAACATGAAGAGCCTGAAAAGGTGTGAAAAATATGAGTAGCCTCAAAATGTGTCAAAAACATGAGGAGTGTGAAACGTTGTGAAAAATAGCAGGAACATGAAGCGGTGTTCAAAAACATGAAGAGCCTGAAAACGTGTGAAAAATTTGAATAGCTTCATAAATGTGAAAAATATGAAGAGCTTCAAAAGGTGTGAAATATATGAAGAGCTTCAAAAAGTGTCAAAAATTAGATGAGCATGAAACGGTCTGAAAAATAGGAGGAGCATGAAGTGGTGTTTTGAAAAACATGAACAGCCTGAAAAGGTGTGAAATATATGAAGAGCTTCAAAAGGTGTGAAAAATATGAAGAGCTTCAAAAGGTGTCAAAAAAATGAAGAGCATGAAATGGCCTGAAAAATAGGAGGAGCATGAAGCGGTGTTCAAAAACATGAAGAGCCTGAAAAGGTGTGAAATATATGAAGAGCTTCAAAACGTGTGAAAAATATGAAGAGCTTCAAAAGGTGTCAAAAAAATGAAGAGCATGAAACGGTCTGAAAATAGGAGGAGCATGAAACGGTGTTCAAAACATGAAGAGCCTTAAAAGGTGTGAAAAATATGAAGAACTTTAAAAGGTGTCAAGAATATGAGGAGCATGAAACGTTCTGAAAAATAGGAGGATCATGAAACGGTGTTCAAAAACATGAAAAGCCTGAAAAGGTGTGAAAAATATGAGTAGCCTCAAAACGTGTCAAAAATATGAGGAGTGTGAAACGTTGTGAAAAATAGCAGGAGCATGAAGCGGTGTTCAAAAACATGAAGAGCCTGAAAACGTGTGAAAAATTTGAATAGCTTCATAAATGTGAAAAATATGAAGAGCTTCAAAAGGTGTGAAATATATGAAGAGCTTCAAAAGGTGTCAAAAATTAGATGAGCATGAAACGGTCTAAAAAATAGGAGGAACATGAAGTGGTGTTGAGAAACATGAAGAGCCTGAAAATGTGTGAAATATATGAAGATCTTCAAAAGGTGTGAAAAATATGAAGTGCTTCTAAAGGTGTCAAAAATATGAAGAGCATGAAACGGTCGCAAAAATAGGAGGAACTTGAATTGGTGTTCGAAAACATGAAGAGTCTGAAAAGGTGTGAAATATAAGAAGAGCTTCAAAGGGTGTCAAAATTATGAGGAGCATGAAACGGTCTGAAAAATAGGAGGATCATGAAACAGTGTTGAAAACCATGAAGAGCCTGAAAAGGTGTGAAAAATATGAAGAGCTTCAAAACGTGTCAAAAATATGAGGAGCATGAAACTGTCTGAAAAATAGGAGGAGCATGATGCGGTGTTGAAAAATATGAAGAGCCTGAAAACGTGTGAAAAATATGAAAATCTTCAAAAGGTATGAAAAATATGAAGAGCTTCAAAAGGTGTGAAAAATAGGAGGAGCATGAAGAGGTGTTCAAAAACATGAAATGCCTGAAAAGTTGTAAAAAATATGAAGAGCTTCAAAAGGTGTCAAAAATATGAGGAGCCTGTAACGGTCTGAAAAACAGGAGGAGCATGAATCGGTCTTCAAAAACATGAAGAGCCTGAAAAGGTGTGAAAAATATGAAGAGCTTCAAAAGTTTTAAAAATTTGAGGAGCATGAAACGGTCTGAAAAATAGAAGGAACATGAAGCAGTGTTCAAAAACATGAAGAGCCTGAAAAGATGCGGAAAATATGAAGAGCTTCAAAAGGTTTTAAAATTAAGAGGAGCATGAAATGGTCTGAAAAACAGGAGAAGCATGAGCGGTGTTGAAAAACATGAAGAGCCTGAAAAGGTGTGAAAAATATGAAGAGCTTTAAAAGGTGTGAAATACTTGAGGAGCATGAAACGGTCTGAAAAATAGGAGGATCAGGAAGCATTGTTGAAAAACATGAACAGCATGAAAAGGTGTGAAAAATATGAAAAGATTCAAAAGGTTTAAAATATATGAGGAGCATGAAAAGGTCTGAAAAATAGAAGCAGCATAAAACGGTGTTCAAAAATATGAAGAGCCTGAAAAGGTGTGAAAAATACGAAGAGCTTCAAAAGGTGTGAAAAATATGAAGAGCTTCAAAAGGTGTCAAAAATACGAGGAGCATGAAAAGGTCTGAAAAATACTAGGAGCATGAAGTGGTGTTGAAAATCATGAAGAGCCTGAAAAGATGTGAAAAGTATGAAGAGCTTCAAAAGGTGTCAAAAATATGAGGAGCATGAAACGGTCTGAAAAACAGGAGAAGCATGAAGCGGTGTTGAAAAACATGAAGAGCCTGAAAAGGTATAAAAATATGAAGACCTTCAAAAGGTGTAAAAAATACGAAGAGCTTCACAAGGTGTCAAAAATGAGATGAGCATGAAAAGTTCTGAAAAATAGGAGGAGCATGAAGCGGTGGTGAAAAACATAAAGAGCCTGAAAATGTGTGAAAAATATGAAGAGCTTCAAAAGGTGTGAAAAATATGAGGAGCATGAAGCGGTGTTCAAAAACATGAAGAGCCTGAAAATGTGTGAAAAATATGAAGAGACTGAAAACGTGTCAAAAATATGAGGAGCATGAAACGGTCTGAAAAATACGATGAGCATGATAAGGTGTTGAAAAACATGAAGAGCCTGAAAACGTGTGAAAATATGAAGAGCTTCAAAAGGTGTCAAAAATATGAGGGACATGAACGGTCTTAAAAACAGGAGGAGGATGAAGTGGTGTTGAAAAACATGAAGAGCCTGAAAAGGTGTAAAAAATATGAAGAGCTTCAAAATGTTTCAAAATTATGAGGGGCATGAATGGTCTGAAAAATAGGAGGAGCATAAAGCAGTCTTGAAAAATATGAAGAGCTCAAAAGGTGTGAAAAATATGAAGAGCTTCAAAAGGTGTCAAAAAAGAGATGAGCATGAAATGGTCTGAAAAATAGGAGGAGCATGAAGCGGTGTTGAAAAACATGAAGCGCCTGAAAAGGTGTGAAATATATGAAGAGCTTCAAAAGGTGTCAAATATATGAGGAACAAGAAACGGTCTGAAAAATAGGAGGAGCATGAAGCGGTGTTGAAAATCATGAAGAGCCTGAAAAGGTGTGAAAAATATAAGAGATTCAAAAGTTGTGAAAAATATGAAGAGCTTCAAAAGGTGTCAAAAATATGAGGACCATGAAACGGTCTGAAAAATAGGAGGAGCATGAAACGTTGTTGAAAAACATGAAGAGCTTGAAAACGTGTGAAAAATATGAAGGGTTTCAAAAGATGTGGAAAATAAGAAGAGCTTCAAAAGGTGTCAAAAATGAGATGAGCATGAAACGGTCTGAAAAATAGGAGGCGCAGGAAGCGGTGTTGAAAAACATGAAGCGCCTGAAAAGGTGTTAGAAATATGAAGAGCTTCAAATGTTGTCAAAAATATGAGGAGTATGAAACTGTCTGCAAAATGGGAGGAACATGAAGTGGTGTTGAAAAACATGGGGAGTCTGAAAAGGTGTGAATAATATGAAGAGCTACAAAAGGTGTCAAATATATGAGGAGCATGAAACGGTCTGATAATTAGGAGGAGCATGAAGTGGTGTTTAAAAACATGAAGAGCCTGAAAAGGTGTGAAAAATATGAAGAGCTTCAAAACGTGTGAAATATATGACGAGCATTATATGGTCTGAAAAGTAGGAGGAGCATGAAACGGTATTGAAAAAAAAGAAGAGCCTGAAAAGGTGTGAAATATATGAAGAGCTTCAAAAGGTGTCAAAAATATGAGGAGCATGAAACGGTCTGAAAGATAGGAGGAGCATGAAGCGTTGATGAAAAACATGTAGGGCATGAAAACGTGTGAAAAATATGAAGAGCTTCAAAAGGTGTGAAAAATATAAACAGCTTCGAAAGGTGTCAAAAATGAGATGAGCATGAAACGGTCTGAAAAATAGTAGGAGCATGAATTGGTGTTGAAATACATGAAGAGCCTGAAAAGGTATGAAAAATATGAAGAGCTTCAAAACGTGTGAAATATATGAGGAGCATGATGCGGTCTGAAAAATAGGAGGAACATGAAGCGGTGTTCAAAAACGTGAAGAGCCTGAAAAGTTGTGAAAAATATGAAAAGCTTCCAAAGGTGTCAAAAATGAGATCAGCATGAAACGGTCTGAAAAACAGGAGGATCATGAAGCGGTGTTGAAAAACATGAAGAGCCTGAAAAGGTGTGAGAAATATGAAGAGCTTAAAAAGGTGTCAAAAATATGAGGAGCATGAAACGGAATGAAAAATAGGAGGAGCATGAAGCGGTGTTGAAAAACTAGAAGAGCCTGAAAATGTGTGAAAAATATGAAAAGCGTCAAAAGGTGTCAAGAATATGAGGAGCATGAAACGGAATGAAAAATAGGGGGAGCATGAAGCGGTGTTGAAAAACATGAAGAACCTGAAAACGTGTGAAACATATGAAGAGCTTAAAAAATTGTGAAAATATGAAGAGCTTCAAAAGGTGTCAAATATATGAGGAGCATGAAATGGTCTGAAAAATAGGAGGATCAGAAAGTGGTGTTGAAAAACCTGAAGAGCCTGAAAATGGTGTGAAAAATATCAAAGGCTTCAAAAGGTGTCAAAAATGAAATGTGCATGAAACGGTCTGAAAAATAGGAGGAGCATGAAACGGTGTTAAAAAACCTGAAGAGCGTGAAAAGGTGTGAAAAATATGAAGAGCTTCAAAAGGTGTCAAACATAAGAGGAGCATGAAACGGTCTGAAAAATAGGAGGAGCATGAAACGGTGTTAAAAAACATGAAGAGCCTGAAAATGGTGTGAAAAATATGAAGAGCTTCAAAAGGTGTGAAAAATATGAAGAGCTTCAAAAGGTGTCAAAAATATGAGGAACATGAAACGGTCTGAAAAATTGGAGGAGCATGAAGCCGTGTTCAAAAACATGAACAGCCTGAAATTATGTGAAAAATATGAAGAGCCTGAAAAGGTGTGAAAAATATGAGGAGCTTTAAAAGGTGTCAAATACATGAGGAGCATGAAATGGTCTGAAAAATAGGAGGATCAGAAAGCGGTGTTGAAAAACATGAAGAGCCTGAAAATGGTGTGAAAAATATCAAAGGCTTCAAAAGGTGTCAAAAATGAGATGTGCATGAAACGGTCACAAAAATAGGAGGAGCATGAAACGGTGTTCAAAGACATGAAGAGCCTGAAAAGGTGTGAAAAATATGAAGAGCCTCAAAAAATGTCAAAAATATGAGGAATATGAAACGGTCTGAAAAATAGGAGGATCATAAAGCGGTGTTGAAAAACATGAAGAGCCTGAAAATGGTGTGAAAAATATGAAGAGCTTCAAAAGGAGTCAAAAATGAAATGTGCATGAAACGGTCTGAAAAATATGAGGAGCATGAAGTCGTTGTGAAAAACATGAAGAGCCTGAAAATGTGTGAAAAATATGAAGAGCTTCAAAAGGTGTGAAATACATGAGGAGCATGAAACTCTCTGAAAAATAGGAGGAACATGAAGTGGTGTTCAAAAACATGATGAGTCTGAAAAAGTGTGGAAAATATGAAGAGCTTCAAAAGTTGTCAAAATTAAGAGGAGCATGAAATGGTCTGAAAAATAGGAGGAGCATGAAGTGATGTTGAAAAACATGAAGAGCCTGAAATGGTGTGAAAAATATGAAGAGATTCAAAAGCTGTGAAATACATGTGGAGCAGAAAACGGTCTCAAAATAGGAGGAGCATGAAGCGGTGTTGAAAAACATGAAGAGCCTGAAAAGGTGTGAAAAATTTGAAGAGCTTCAAAAGGTGTGAAAAATATGAGGAGTATGAAACGCTCTGAAAAATAGGAGGACCATGAAACCGTGTTCAAAAACATGAAGAGCCTGAAAAGGCGTGAAAAATATGAAGAGCTTCAAAAGGTGTCAAACATATGAAGAACATGAAACGGTCTGAAAAATAGGAGGATCATGAAGCAGTGTTCAAAAACATGAAGAGCCTGAAAATGTGTGAAAAATATTCAGAGCTTCAAAATGTGTCAAATATATGAGGAGCATGAAACGGCTTGAAAAATAGGAGGAGCATGAAACGGTGATTAAAAACATGAAGAGCCTGAAAAGGTGTGAAAAATATGAAGAGCTTCAAAAGGTGTGAAATACATGAGGAGCATGAAACAGGCCGAAAAATAGGTGAAGCATGAAGTGGTGTGGAAAAACATGAAGAGCCTAAAAAGTTGTGAGAAATATGAAGAGCTTCAAAAGATGTGAAATACATGAGGAGCAAGAAACTCTCTGAGAAATAGGAGGAGCATGAAGCGATGTCAAAAACATGAAGAACCTAAAAAGTTGTGAGAAATATGAAGAGCTTCAAAAGGTGTCAAAAATGAGATGAGCATGAAACGGTCTGAAAAATAGGAGGAGCAAGAAGCGGTGTTGAAAAACATGAAGAGCCTAAAAAGTTGTGAAAAATATGAAAAGCTTCAAAAGGGGTCAAAAATGAGATGAACATGAAACGGTCTGAAAAATAGGAGGATCATGTAACGGTGTTGAAAAACATGAAAAGCCTGAAAAGGTGTGAAAAATATGAGGAGGTTCAAAAGGTGTCAAAAATATGAGGAGCATGAAACGGTCTTAAAAATATGAGGAGCATTTAGCGGTGTTCAAAAACTTGGAGAGCCTGAAAAAGTGTGAAAAATATGAAGATCTTCAAAAGGTGTCAAAAATATGAGGAGCATGAAACGTTCTCAAAAATAGGAGGATCATGAAGCGGTGTTGAAAAACATGAAGAGCCTGAATAAGTGTGAAAAAGATGAAGAGCTTCAAAAGGTGTGAAAAATATGAAGAGCTTCAAATGGTGTCAAAAATGAGATGAACATGAAACCGTCTGAAAAATAAAAGGGCATGAAGTGGTGTTGAAAAACATGAAGACCCTGAAAAGGTGTGAAAAACATGAAGAGCTTCAAACGGTGTGAAAAATATGAAGAGCTTCAAAGGTGTCAAAAATGAGATGAAAATGAAACCGTCTGAAAAATAGGAAGAGCATGAAGCGGTGTTCAAAAACATGAAGAGCCTGAAAAGGTGTGAAAAATATGAAGAGCTTCAAAAGGTGTCAAATATATGAGGAGCATGAAACGGTCTGAAAAATAGGAAGAGCATGAAGCGGTGTTCAAAAACATGAAGAGCCTGAAAAGGTGTGAAAAATATGAAGAGCTTCAAAAGGTGTCAAAAATATGAAGAGCCTGAAGCGGTCTGAAAAATAGGAGGAGCATGAAGCAATGTTCAAAAACATGAAGTGCCTGAAAAGGTGTGAAAAATATGAAAAGCCTCAAAAACTGTCAAAAATATGAGGAGCATGAAACGGTCTGAAAAATAGCAGGAGCATGAAGCGGTGTTGAAAAACATGAAGAGTCTGAAAACGTCTGAAAACATGAAGAGCTTCAAAAATATGAAAAATATGAAGAGCTTCAAAAGGTGTCAAAAATGAGATGTGCATGAAACTGTCTGAAAAATAGGAGGAGCATGAAGCGGTGTTGAAAAACGTGAAGAAACTGAAAAGGTGTGAGAAATATGAAGAGCTTCAACAGATGTGAAAAATATGAGGAGCATGAAACGGTCTGAAAAAGAGGAGGAGCATGAAGCGGTGTGGAAAACCATGAAGTGCTTGAAAAGGTGTGAAAAATATGAAGAGCTTCAAAATGTGTCAAAATTATGAGGAGCATGAAACGGTCAGAAAAATAGAAGGAGCATGAAGCGGTGTTGAAAAACATGAAGAGCCTGAAAAGGTGTGAAAACCATGAAGAGCTTCAAAAGGTGTGAAAAATATGAAGAGCTTCAAAAGGTGTCAAAAATGAGAAGAGCATAAAAGGGTCTGAAAAATAGGAGGAGCATGACGTGGTGTTGAAAAAAATGAAGAGCCTGAAAAGGTGTGAAATATATGAGAGCTTCAAAAGGTGTCAAAAATATGAGGAGAATGAAACGGTCTGAAAAATAGGAGGAGCATGAAGTGGTGTGGAAAACCATGAAGTGCTTGAAAAGGTGTTAAAAAATATGAAGAGTTTCTAAAGGTGTCAAAAATATGAGGAGCATTAAACAGTCTGAAAAATAGGAGAAGCATGAATTGGTGTGGAAAATCATGAAGAGCCTGAAAAGGTGTGAAAAATATGAAGAGCTTCAAAAGGTGTCAAAAATATGAGGAGCATGAAACGGTCTGAAAAATAGGAAGAGCATGAAGCAGTGTGCAAAAACATGAAGAGCTGGAAAAGGTGTGAAAATTATGAAGAGCTTCAAAAGGTGTCAAAAATATGAGGAGCATGAAACGGTCTGAAAAATAGGAGGAGGATGAAACGGTGTTCAAAAACATGAAGAGCCTGTAAAGGTGTGAAAAATATGAAGAGCTTTAAAAGGTGTGAAATACATGAGGAGCATGAAACTCTCTGAAAAATAAAAGGAGCAAGAAGGGGTGTTCAAAAACATGAAGAGGCTGAAAATGTGTGAAAAACATGAAGAGGCTGAAAAGGTGTGAAAAATATGAAGAGTCTAAAGGTGTCAAAAATATGAGCAGCATGAAACGGTCTGAAAAATAGAAGCAGAATTAAACGGTGTTGAAAAACATGAAGAGCCTGAAAACGTGTGAAAAATACGAAGAGCTTCAAAAGGTGTGAAAAATATGAGGAGCATGAAACGGTCTGAAAAATAGAAGCAGCATGAAACGGTGTTGAAAAACATGAAGAAACTGAAAACCTGTGAAATATATGAAGAGCTTCAAAAGGTGGGAAAAATATGAAGAACTTCAAAAGGTGTCAAAAATGAGATGAGCATGAAACGGTCTGAAAAATAGGAGGAGCATGAAGTGGTGTGGTAAAACATGAAGTGCTTGAAAAGGTGTGAAAAATATGAAGAGTTTCTAAAGGTGTCAAAAATATGAGGAGCATTAAACGGTCAGAAAAATAGGAGGATCATGAAATGGCGTTCAAAAACATGAAGAGCCTGAAAACGTGTGAAAAATATGAAGAGCTTCAAAACGTGTCAAAAATATGAGGAGCATGAAACGGTCTGAAAAATAGGAGGAGCATGAAGCGGTGTTGAAAAACATGAAGAGCCTGAAAAGGTGTGGAAAATATGAAGCGCTTCAAAAGGTGAGAAAAATATGAGGTGCAAGAAACGGTCTGAAAAATAGGAGGAGCATGAAGCGGTATTGAAAAACAAGAAGAGCCTGAAAACGTGTGAAAAATATGAAGAGCATCAAAAGGTGTGAAAAATATGAGGAGCAGGAAACGGTCTAAAAAATAGAAGCGGCATGAAATGGCGTTCAAAAACATGAAGAGACTGAAAAGATGTGAAAATTATGAAGAGCTTCAAAAGGTGTGAAATACATGAGGCGCATGAAACGGTCTGAAAAATAGGAGAAGCATGAAGTGGTGTTGAAACACATGAAGAGCCTGAAAAGGTGTGAAAAATATGAAGAGCTTCAAAATGTGTCAAACATATGAAGAACATGAAAAGGTCTGAAAAATAGGAGGATCATGAGGCAGTGTTCAAAAACATGAAGAGCCTGAAAATGTGTGAAAAATATAAAGAGCTTCAAAATGTGTCAAATATATGAGGAGCATGAAACGGTCTGCAAAAAAGGAGGAGCATGAAACGGTGATTAAAAACATGAAGAGCCTGAAAAGGGGTGAAAAATATGAAGAGCTTCAAAAGGTGTGAAATACATGAGGAGCATGAAACAGGCCGAAAAATACGAGAAGCATGAAGTGATGTGGAAAAACATGAAGAGCCTAAAAAGTTGTGAGAAATATGAAGAGTTTCAAAAGATGTGAAATACATGAGGAGCATGAAACTCTCTGAAAAATAGGAGGAGCATGAAGCGGTGTTCAAAAATATGAAAAGCCTAAAAAGTTGTGAGAAATATGAAGAGCTTCAAAAGGTGTCAAAAATGAGATGAGCATGAAGCGGTCTGAAAAATATGTGGAGCATGAAGCCGTGTTGAGAAACATGAAGAGCCTAAAAAGTTGAGAAAAATCTGAAAAGCTTCAAAAGGTGTCAAAAATGAGATGAGCATGAAACAGTCTGAAAAATAGGAGGATCATGTAACGGTGTTGAAAAACATGAAGAGCCTGAAAAGGTGTGAAAAATATGAGGAGCTTCAAAAGGTGTGAAAAATATGAGGAGCATGAAACAGTCTGAAAAATAGGAGTAGCATGAAGCTGTGTTCAAAAACATGAAGAGCCTGAAAAGGTGTGAAAAATATGAGGAGCTTCAAAAGGTGTGAAAAATATGAGGAGCATGAAACGGTCTGAAAAAGAGAAGCAGCATGAAACGGTGTTGAAAAACATGAAGAGCCTGAAAAGGTGTGAAAAATATGAAGAGCTGCAAAAGGTGTCAAAAATATGAAGAGCATGAAACGGTCTTAAAAATAGGAGGATCTTGAAGCGGTGTTCAAAATCATGAAGAGACTGAAAACTTGTGAAAAATATGAAGAGCTGCAAAAGGTGTCAAAAATATGAGGAGCATGAAACGGTCTGATAAATAGGAGCATGAAACGGTGATAAAAAACATGAAGAGCCTGAAAAGGTGTGAAAAATATGAAGAGCTTCAAAAGGTGTGAAATTCATGAGGAGCATGAAATGATCTGAAAAATAGGAGAAGAATGAAGTGGTGGGGAAAAACATGAAGAGCCTGAAAAGGTGTGAAAAATATGAAGAGCTTCAAGAGGTGTCAAATATATGAAGAGCATGAAACGGTCTCAAAAATAGCAGGAGCATGAAGCGGTGTTGAAAAACATGAAGAGTCTGAAAACCTGTGAAAATATGAAGAACTTCAAAAATATGAAAGATATGAAGAGCTTCAAAAGGTGTCAAAAATGAGATGTGCATGAAACGGTCTGAAAAATAGGATGAGCATGAAGTGGTGTTGAAAAACGTGAAGAACCTGAAAAGGTGTGAGAAATATGAAGAGCTTCAGTAGATGTCAAAAATATGAGGAGCATGAAACGGTCTGAAAAAGAGGAGGAGCACGAAGCGGTGTTGAAAAACATGAAGAGCCTGAAAAGGTGTGAAAAATATGAAGAGCTTCAAAATGTGTCAAAATTATGAGGAGCATGAAACGGTCAGAAAAATAGAAGGAGCATGAAGCGGTGTTGAAAAACATGAAGAGCCTGAAAAGGTGTGAAAACCATGAAGAGCTTCAAAAGGTGTGAAAAATATGAAGAGCTTCAAATGGTGTCAAAAATGAGAAGAGCATAAAAGGGTCTGAAAAATAGGAGGAGCATGGCGTGGTGTTGAAAAAAATGAAGAGCCTGAAAAGGTGTGAAATATATGAGAGCTTCAAAAGATGTCAAAAATATGAGGAGAATGAAACGGTATGAAAAATAGGAGGAGCATGAAGCGGTGTGGAAAACCATGAAGTGCTTGAAAAGGTGTGAAAAATATGAAGAGTTTCTAAAGGTGTCAAAAATATGAGGAGCATTAAACAGTCTGAAAAATAGGAGAAGCATGAATTGGTGTTGAAAAACATGAAGAGCCTGAAAAGGTGTGAAAAATATGAAGAGCTTCAAAAGGTGTCAAAAATATGAGGAGCATGAAACGGTCTGAAAAATAGGAAGAGCATGAAGCAGTGTGCAAAAACATGAAGAGCTTGAAAAGGTGTGAAAAATATGAGGAGCATGAAACGGTCTGAAAAATAGGAGGAGGATGAAACGGTGTTCAAAAACATGAAGAGCCTGTAAAGGTGTGAAAAATATGAAGAGCTTTAAAAGGTGTGAAATACATGAGGAGCATGAAACTCTCTGAAAAATAAAAGGAGCAAGAAGGGGTGTTCAAAAACATGAAGAGGCTGAAAATGTGTGAAAAACATGAAGAGGCTGAAAAGGTGTGAAAAATATGAAGAGTCTAAAGGTGTCAAAAATATGAGGAGCATGAAACGGTCTGAAAAATAGAAGCAGAATTAAACGGTGTTGAAAAACATGAAAAGCCTGAAAACGTGTGAAAAATATGAAGAGCTTCAAAAGGTGTGAAAAATATGAGGAGCATGAAACGGTCTGAAAAATAGAAGCAGCATGAAACGGTGTTGAAAAATATGAAGAACCTGAAAACGTGTGAAATATATGAAGAGCTTCAAAAGGTGGGAAAAATATGAAGAACTTCAAAAGGTGTCAAAAATGAGATGAGCATGAAACGGTCTGAAAAATAGGAGGAGCATGAAGTGGTCTTGAAAAACATGAAGAGCCTGAAAAGGTGTGAAAAATATGAAGAGCTTCAAAAGTTATCAAAAATATGAATAGCATGAAACCCTCTGAAAAATAGGAGGAGCATGAAGAGGTGTGGAAAACCATGAAGTGCTTGAAAAGGTGTGGAAAATATGAAGAGTTTCTAAAGGTGTCAAAAATATGAGGAGCATTAAACGGTCAGAAAAATAGGAGGATCATGAAATGGTGTTCAAAAACATGAAGAGCATGAAAAGGTGTGAAAAATATGAAGAGCCTGAAAACGTGTGAAATATATGAAGAGCTTCAAAACGTGTCAAAAATATGAGGAGCATGAAACGGTCTGAAAAATAGGAGGAGCATGAAGCGGTGTTGAAAAACATGAAGAGCCTGAAAAGGTGTGGAAAATATGAAGCGCTTCAAAAGGTGAGAAAAATATGAGGTGCAAGAAACGGTCTGAAAAATAGGAGGAGCATGAAGCGGTGTTGAAAAACAAGAAGAGCCTGAAAACGTGTGAAAAATATGAAGAGCATCAAAAGGAGTGAAAAATATGAGGAGCAGGAAACGGTCTAAAAAATAGAAGCGGCATGAAATGGTGCTCAAAAACATGAAGAGACTGAAAAGATGTGAAAATTATGAAGAGCTTCAAAAGGTGTGAAAAATATGAGGAGCATGAAACGGTCTGAAAAATAGGAGAAGCATGAAACGGTGATAAAAAACATGAAGAGCCTGAAAAGGTGTGAAAAATATGAAGAGCTTCAAAAGGTGTGAAATTCATGAGGAGCATGAAATGGTCTGAAAAATAGGAGAAGAAAGAAGTGGTGGGGAAAAACATGAAGAGCCTGAAAAGGTGTGAAAAATATGAAGAGCTTCAAGAGATGTCAAATATATGATGAGCATGAAACGGTCTGAAAAATAGGAGGATCATGAAGCGGTGATCAAAAACATGAAGAGCCTAAAAATGTGTGAAAAATATAAAGAGCTTCAAAATGTGTGAAATTCATGAGGATCATGAAACGGTCTGAAAAATAGGAGAAGCATGAAGTGATGTGGAAAAACATGAAGAGCCTGAAAAGGTGTGAAAAATATGAAGAGCTTCAAAAGGTGTCAAAAATATGAAGAGCATGAAACGGTCTGAAAAATAGGAGGATCATGAAGCAGTGTTCAAAAATATGAAGAGCCTGAAAAGGTGTGAAAAATATGAAGACCTGCAAAAGGTGTCAAAAATATGAGGAGCATGAAACGGTCTGGAAAATAGGAGGAGCATGAAGCGGTGTTCAAAAACATGAGGAGCCTGAAAAGTTGTGAAAAATATGAAGAGCTTCAAAAGGTGTGAAATACATGAGGAGCATGAAACGGTCTGAAATTGGAGGAGCATGAAGCGGTGTTCAAAAACATGAAGAGCCTGAAAACGTGTGAAAAATATGAAGAGCTTCAAAAGGTGTGAAATACATGAGGAGCATTAAACGGACTGAAAAATAGGAGGAGCATGAAACGGTGTTCAAAAACAGGAAGATACTGAAAAGTTGTGAAAAATATGAAGAGCTTCAAAAGGTGTCAAAAATATGAGGAGCATGAAACGGTCTGAAAAATAGGAGGAGCATGAAGCGGTGTTGAAAAACAAAAAGAGCCTGAAAACGTGTGAAAAATATGAAGAGCCTGAAAAGGTGTGAAAAATATGAAGAGCTTCAAAAGGTGTAAAAAATGAGATGAGCATGAAACCGTCTGAAAAATAGGAGGAGCATGAAGTGTTGTTGAAAAAAATGAAGAGCCTGAAAAGGTGTGAAACATATGAAGAGCTTCAAAAGGTGTCAAAATTATGAGGAGCATGAAACGGCCTGAAAAATTGGAGGAGCATGAAGCGGTGTTCAAAAACATGAAGAGCCTGAAAAGGTGTGAAAAATATGAGGAGCTTCAAAAGGTGTGAAAAATATGAGGAGCATGAAACGGTCTGAAAAAGAGAAGCAGCATGAAGCGGTGTTGAAAAACATGAAGAGCCTGAAAAGGTGTGAAAAATATGAAGAGCTGCAAAAGGTGTCAAAAATATGAAGAGCATGAAACGGTCTTAAAAATAGGAGGATCATGAAGCGGTGTTCAAAATCATGAAGAGACTGAAAACTTGTGAAAAATATGAAGAGCTGCAAAAGGTGTCAAAAATATGAGGAGCATGAAACGGTCTGAAAAATAGGAGCATGAAACGGTGATAAAAAACATGAAGAGCCTGCAAAGGTGTGAAAAATATGAAGAGCTTCAAAAGGTGTGAAATTCATGAGGAGCATGAAATGGTCTGAAAAATAGGAGAAGAATGAATTGGTGGGGAAAAACATGAAGAGCCTGAAAAGGTGTGAAAAATATGAAGAGCTTCAAGAGGTGTCAAATATATGAAGAGCATGAAACGGTCTGAAAAATAGGAGGATCATGAAGCGGTGATCAAAAACATGAAGAGCCTGAAAATATGTGAAAAATATAAAGAGCTTCAAAATGTGTGAAATTCATGAGGATCATGAAACGGTCTGAAAAACAGGAGAAGCATGAAGTGGTGTGGAAAAACATGAAGAGCCTGAAAAGATGTGAAAAATATGAAGAGCTTCAAAACGTGACAAAAATATGAGGAGCATGAAACGATCTGAAAAATAGGAGGATCAAGAAGCGGTGTTGAAAAACATGAAGATCTGAAAACTTGTGAAAAATATGAAGAGCCTGAAAATGTGTGAAAAATATGAAGAGCTTCAAAATGTGTCAAAAATATGAGGAGCATGAAACGGTCTGAAATATAGGAGGAGCATGAAGCGGTGTTGAAAAACCTGAAGAGACTGAAAACGTGTGAAATACATGAAGAGCTTCAAAAGGTGTCAAAAATATGAGGAGCATGAAACGGTCTGAAAAATAGGAGGAGCATGAAACGGTGTTCAAAAACATGAAGCGGCTGAAAAGGTGTGAAAGATATGAAGAGCCTCAAAATGTGTGAAATACATGAGGACCATGAAACGGTCTGAAAAAAAGGAGGAGCATGAAGCGGTGTTGAAAAACATGAAGAGCCTGAAAATGTGTGAAATATATGAAGAGCTTCAAAAAGTGTGAAAAATATGAAGAGCTTCAAAAGGTGTGAAATACATGAGGAGCATGAAACGGTCTGAAAAATAGGAGGAGCATGAAGTGGTGTTGAAAAACATGAAGAGCCTGAAAATGTGTGAAAAATATGAAGAGCTTCAAAATGTGTGAAAAATATGAGGAGCATGAAACGGTCTGAAAAATAGGAGTAGCATGAAGCCGTGTTGAAAAACATGAAGAGCCTGAAAGGGTGTAACAAATATGAAGAGCTTCAGAAGGTGTCAAAAATGAGATGAGCATGAAACGTTTTGAAAAATAAGAGGAGCATGAAGTGGTGTTGAAAAACATGAAGAGCCTGAAAAAGTGTGAAATATATGAAGAGCTTCAAAAGGTGTGAAGTACATGAGGAGAATGAAACCGTCCGAAAAATAGGAGGAGCATGAAGTGGTGTTCCAATATATGAAGAGCCTGAAAAGGTGTGAAATATATGAAGAGATTCAAAAGGTGTCAAAAATATGAGGAGCATGAAACGGTCTGAAAAAAAGGAGGAGCAGGAAACCGTGTTCAAGAACAAGAAGAGCCTGAAAAGGTGTGAAAAATTTGAGGTGCTTCAAAAGGTGTGAAAATTAGGAGGAGCATGAAACGGTCTGAAAAATAGGAGGATCAAGAAGCGGTGTTGAAAAACATGAAGATCTGAAAACTTGTGAAAAATATAAAGAGCTTCAAAAGGTGTGAAAAATATGAAGAGCTTCAAAAGGTGTCAAAAATGAGATGAGCATGAAACGGTCTGAAAAATAGGAGGAGCATGAAGCGCTGTTGAAAATCATGAAGAGCCAGAAAAGGTGTGAAAAATATGAAGAGCTTCAAAAGGTGTCAAAAATATGAGGAGCGTGAAACGGTCTGAAAAATATGTGGAGCATAAAGTGGTGTTGAAAAACATGAAGCCTCAAAAGGTGTGAAATACTTGAGGAGCATAAATCGGTCTGAAAAATTGGAGGAGCATGAAGCGGTGTTGAAAAACATGAAGAGCCTGAAAATGTGAGAAAAATATGAAGAGCTACAAAAGGTGTGAAGTACAAGAGAAGCATTAATCGGTCTGAAAAATAGGAGTAGCATGAAGCGGTGTTGAAAAACATGAAGAGCCTCAAAAGGTGTGAAAAATATGAAGAGCTTCAAATGGTGTGAAAAATACGAGGAGCATGAAGAGGTGTTCAAAAACATGAAAAGCCTGAAATGTTGTAAAAAATATGAAAAGCTTCAAAAGGTGTCAAAAATATGAGGAGCATGAAACGGTCTGAAAAACCGGAGGAGCATGAAGCGGTGTTCAAAAACATGAAGAGCCTGAAAAGGTGTGAAAAATTTGAAGAGCTTCAAAAATGTGAAATATATGAAGAGCTTCAAAAGGTGTGAAATATATGAAGAGCTTCAAAAGGTGTCAAAAATTAGATGAGCAAGAAACGGTCTGAAAAATAGGAGGAGCATGAAGTGGTGTTGAAAAACATGAAGAGCCTGAAAATGTGTGAAATATATGAAGAGCTTCAAAAGGTGTGAAAAATATGAAGAGCTTCAAAAGGTGTCAAAAATATGAAGAGCATTAAACGGTCGCAAAAATAGGAGGAACTTGAAGTGGTGTTCGAACACATGAAGAGTCTGAAAAGGTGTGAAATATAAGAAGAGTTTCAAAAGGTGTCAAAATTATGAGGTGCATGAAACGGTCTGAAAAATAGGAGGATCATGAAACAGTGTTGAAAAACATGAAGAGCCTGAAAAGGTGTGAAAAATATGAAGAGCTTCAAAACGTGTCAAAAATATGAGGAGAATGAAACTGTCTGAAAAATAGGAGAAGCATGATGCGGTGTTGAAAAATATGAAGAGCCTGAAAACGTGTGAAAAATATGAAGATCTTCAAAAGGAATGAAAAATATGAGGAGCTTCAAAAGGTGTCAAATACATGAGGATCTTAAACGGTCTGAAAAAAGGGGGAGCATGAAGCGGTGTTCAAAATAGGAAGAGCCTGAAAAGTTGTGAAAAATATGAAGAGCTTCAAAAGGTATGAAAATTATGAGGAGCATGAAACGGTCTGAAAAATAGGAGGAGCATGAAGCTGTGTTCAAAATCACGAAGAGCCTGAAAAGGTGTGAAAAATATGAAGAGCTTTAAAAGGTGTCAATTTTATGAGGAGCATGAAACGGTCTGAAAAATAGGAGGAGAATGAATCGGTGTTGAAAAACATAAGGAGCATGAAAAGGTGTGAAAAATATGAAGAGCTTTAAAAGGTGTGAAAAATATGAGGTGCATGAAACGGTCTGAAAAATAGGAGGAGCATGATGCGGTGTTGAAAAATATGAAGAGCCTGAAAAGGTGTGAAAAATATGAAGAGCTTCAAAAGGTGTCAAAAATATGAGGAGCATGAAACGGTCTGAAAATTAGGAGGAGCATGAAGCGTTGTTGAAAAACATGAAGAGCATGAAAAGGTGTGAAAATATGAAGATCTTGTAAAGGTGTCAAAAATATGAGGAGCATGAAACGGTCTTAAAAATTGGAGGAGCATAAAGCGGTGTTGAAAATCATGAAGGGCCTGAAAAGGTGTGAAAAATATGAAGAGTTTCAAAAGGTGTGAAAATATGAAGAGCTTCAAAAGGTGTCAAAAATGAGATCAACATGAAACCGTCTGAATAATAGGAGGAGCATGCAGCGGTGTTGAAAAATATGAAGATCCTGAAAAGGTGTGAAAATATGAAGAGCTTCTAAATGTGTCAAATATATGAGGAGCATGAAACGGTCTGAAAAATAGGAGGATCATGAAACGGTGTGCAAAAACATGAAGGGCCTGAATAGGTGTGAAAAATATGAAGAGCTTCAAAAGGTGTCAAAAATATGACGAGCATGAAACGGTCTGAAAAATAGGAGGAGCATGAAGCTGTGTTCAAAAACATGAAGAGCCTGAAAAGGTGTGAAAAATATGAAGAGCTTTAAAAGGTGTCAAGAATATGAGGAGCATGAAACGGTCTGAAAAATAGGAGGAGAATGAATCGGTGTTGAAAAACATAAGGAGCATGAAAAGGTGTGAAAAATATGAAGAGCTTTAAAAGGTGTGAAAAATATGAGGTGCATGAAACGCTCTGAAAAATAGGAGGAGCATGATGCGGTGTTGAAAAATATGAAGAGCCTGAAAAGGTGTGAAAAATATGAAGAGCTTCAAAAGGTGTCAAAAATATGAGGAGCATGAAACGGTCTGAAAATTAGGAGGAGCATGAAGCGTTGTTGAAAAACATGAAGAGCATGAAAAGGTGTGAAAATATGAAGATCTTCTAAAGGTGTCAAAAATATGAGGAGCATGAAACGGTCTTAAAAATTGGAGGAGCATGAAGCGGTGTTGAAAATCATGAAGGGCCTGAAAAGGTGTGAAAAATATGAAGAGTTTCAAAAGGTGTGAAAATATGAAGAGCTTCAAAAGGTGTCAAAAATGAGATCAACATGAAACCCACTGAATAATAGGAGGAGCATGCAGCGGTGTTGAAAAATATGAAGATCCTGAAAAGGTGTGAAAATATGAAGAGCTTCTAAATGTGTCAAATATATGAGGAGCATGAAACGGTCTGAAAAATAGGAGGATCATGAAACGGTGTTCAAAAACATGAAGAGCCTGAATAGGTGTGAAAAATATGAAGAGCTTCAAAAGGTGTCAAAAATATGACGAGCATAAAACGGTCTGAAAAATAGGAGGAGCATGAAGCTGTGTTCAAAAACATGAAGAGCCTGAAAAGGTGTGAAAAATATGAAGAGCTTCAAAATGTGTCATAAATGAGAAGAACATGAAACGGTCTGAAAATTAGGAGGAGCATGAAGTGGTTTTGAAAAACATGAAGAGCCTGAAAAGGTGTGAAATATATGAAGAGCTTCAAAATGGGTCAAAATTATGAAGAGCATGAAATGGTCTGAAAAATAGGAGGATCATGAATTGGTGTTCAAAAACATGAAGACCCTGAAAAGTTGTGAAAGATATGAAGAGCTTCAAAAAGTGTGAAAAATATGAGGAGCATGAAACGGTCTGAAAAATAGGAGGAGCATGAAACGGTGATCAAAAACATGAAGAGCCTGAAAAGGTGTGAAAAATATGAAGAGCTTCAAAGGTGTGAAATACATGAGGAGCATGAAACGGTCTGAAAAATAGGAGAAGCATGAAGTTGGCTGGAAAAACATGAACATCCTGAAAAGGTGTGAAAAATATGAAGAGCTTCAAAAGGTGTCAAAAATGAGATGAGAATGATACGGTCTGAAAAATAGGAAGATCATGAAACGGTGTTGAAAAACATGAAGAGCCTAAAAGGTGTGAAAAATATGAAGAGCTTCAAAAGGTGTCAAAAAATATGAGGAGCATCAAATGGTCTGAAAAATAGGAGGAGCATGAAGCGGTCGTCAAAAACATGAAGAGCCTAAAAAGGTGTGAAAAATATGAAGAGCTTCAAAATGTGTGAAATACAAGAGGAGCATGAAACGGTCTGAAAATTAGGCGAAGCATGAAGTGGTGTGGAAAAACATGAAGAGCCTGAAAAGGTGTGAAAAATATGAAGAGCTTCAAAATGTGTCAAAAATATGAAGAGCATGAAAGGGTCTGAAAAATAGGAGAATCATGAAGCGGTGTTCAAAAACATGAAGAACCTGAAAAGGTGTGAAAAATATGAAGAGCTTCATAAGGTGTGAAATACATGCGGAGCATGAAACTCTCTGAAAAATACGAGGAGCATGAAGTGGTGTTCAAAAACATGAAGAGCCTGAAAAGGTGTGAAAAATATGAAGAAATTCAAAAGGTGTCAAAAATATGCGGAGCATGAAACGGTCTGCAAAAAAGGAGGAGCATGAAGCGGTGTTGAAAAACCTGAAGAGCCTGAAAAGGTGTGAAAAATATGAAGAGCTTCAAAAGGTGTCAAAAATATGAGGAGGATGAAACGGTCTGAAAAATAGGTGGAGCATGAAGCTCTGCTCAAAAACATGAAGATCCAGAAAAGGTGTGAAAAATATGAAGAGCTTCGAAAGGTGTGACAAATATGAGGAGCATGAAACGGTCTGAAAATTTGGAGGAGTATGAAACGTGCTGAAAAATAGGAGGAGCATGAAACTGTCAGAAAAATAGGAGGATCATGAAGCCGTGTTGAAAAACATGAAGAGCGTGAAAGGTTGTGAAAAATAGGAGGAGCTTAAAATGTGTGAAAAATATGAGGAGCATGAAACGGTCTGAAAATAGGAGGAGCATGAAGCGGTGATCAAAAACATGAAGAGCATGAAAAGGTGTGAAAAATATGAAGAGCTTCAAAAGGTGTGAAAAATATGAAGAGCTTCAAAAGGTGTCAAAAATGAGAAGAGCATAAAGGGGTCTGAAAAATAGGAGGAGCATGACGTGGTGTTGAAAAAAATGAAGAGCCTGAAAAGGTGTGAAATATATGAGGGCTTCAAAAGGTCTCAAAAATATGGGGAGCATGAAACGGTCTGAAAAATAGGAGGAGCATGAAACGGTGTTCAAAAACATGAAGAGCCTGTAAAGGTGTGAAAAATATGAAGAGCTTCAAAAGGTGTGAAATACATGAGAAGCATGAAACTCTCTGAAAAATAAAAGGAGCAAGAAGGGGTGTTCAAAAACATGAAGAGGCTGAAAAGGTGTGAAAAACATGAAGAGCTTAAAAAGGTGTGAAAAATATGAGGAGCATGAAACGGTCTGAAAAAAAAGGAGGAGCATGAAACGGTGATCAAAAACATGAAGAGCATGAAAAGGTGTGAAAAATATGAAGAGCTTCAAAAGGTGTGAAATACATGAGGAGCATGAAAGAGCTGAAAATTTGGAGAAGCATGAAGTGGTGTGGAAAAACATGAAGAGCCTGAAAAGGTGTGAAAAATATGAAGAGCTTCTGAAGGTGTGAAATACATGAGGAGCAGGAAACTCTCTGAAAAATATAAGGAGCATGAAGTGGTGTTCAAAAACATGAAGAGCCTGAAAAGGTGTAAAAAATATGAAGAGCTTCAAAAGGTGTGAAAAATATGAGGAGCATGTTATGGCTTGAAAAATAGGATTAGCATGAAGAGGTGTTCAAAAACATGAAGAGCCTGAAAAGTTGTGAAAAATATGAAAAGCTTCAAAAGGTGTCAAAAATGAGATGAGCATGAAACTGTCTGAAATATAGGAGGAGTATGAAGCGGTGTTCAAAATATGAAGAGCCCGAAAAGGTGTGAAAAATATGAAGAGCTTCAAAAGGTGTCAAAAATATGAGGAGCATGAAACGGGCTGAAAAAGAGGAGGAGCATGAAGCGGCGTTGAAAAACATGAAGAGCCTGAAAAGGTGTGAAAAATATGAAAAGCTTCAAAGGTGTGAAATACATGAGGAGCATGAAAGAGCTGAAAATTAGGAGAAGCATGAAGTGGTGTGGAAAAACATGAAGAGCCTGAAAAGGTGTGAAAAATATGAAGAGCTTCAGAAGGTGTGAAATACATGAGGAGCATGAAACTCTCTGAAAAATAGGAGGAGCATGAAGCGGTGTTCAAAAATATGAAGAGCCTGAAAAGGTGTGAAAAATATGAAGAGCTTCAAAAATATGAAAAATATGAAGAGCCTCAAAAGGTGTGAAAAATATGAAGAGCTTCAAAAGGTGTGAAATATATGAGGAGCATGAAACGGTCTGAAAATAGCAGGATCATGAAGCGGTGTTGAAAAACATGAAGAGTCTGAAAACGTGTGAAAATATGAAGAGCTTCAAAAGGTGTGAAAAATATGAGGAGCATGAAACGGTCTAAAAAATAGGAGGAGCATGAAGCGGTGTTCAAAAATATGAAGAGCCTGAAAAGGTGTGAAAAATATGAAGAGCTTCAAAAGGTGTCAAAAATATGAGGAGCATGAAACGGTCTGAAAAATAGGAGGAGCATGAAGCGGTGTTGAAAAACATGAAGAGCCTGAAAAGGTGTGAGAAATATGAAGAGCTTCAAAAGGTGTCAAAAATATGAGGAGCATGAAACGGTCTGAAAAAGAGGAGGAGCATGAAACGGTGTTGAAAAACATGAAGAGCCTGAAAAGGTGTGAGAAATATGAAGAGCTTCAAAAGGTGTCAAAAATATGAGGAGCATGAAACGGTCTGAAAAAGAGGAGGAGCATGAAACGGTGTTGAAAAACATGAAGAGCCTGAAAAGGTGTGAGAAATATGAAGAGCTTCAAAAGGTGTCAAAAATATGAGGAGCATGAAACGGTCTGAAAAAGAGGAGGAGCATGAAACGGTGTTGAAAAACATGAAGAGCCTGAAAAGGTGTGAAAAATATGAAGAGTTTCAAAAAGTGTCAAAAATATGAATAGCATGAAAAGGTCTGCAAAAAAGGAGCATGAAGTGGTGTTGAAAAACATGAAGAGCCTGAAAAGGTGTGAAAAATATGAACAGTTTCAAAAGGTGTCAAAAATATGAGGAGCATGAATCGGTCTGAAAAATAGGAGGAACATGAAGAAGTGTTCAAAAACATGAAGAGCCTGAAAAGGTGTGAAAAATATGAAGAGCTTCAAAAGGTGTGAAATATATGAGGAGCATGAAACTCTCTGAAAAATAGAAGGAGCATGATGTGGTGTTCAAAAACATGAAGAGCCTGAAAACGTGTGAAAAATTCGAAGAGCTTCAAAAGGTGTGAAAAATATGAGGAGAATGATACGGTTTGAAAAATAGGAGGAGCATGAAGCGGTGTTGAAAAACATGAAGAGTCTGAAAACGTGTGAAATTATGAAGAACTTCAAAAATATGAAAAATATGAAGAGCTTCAAAAGGTGTGAACAATATGAAGAGCTTCAAAAGGTGTCAAAATGAGATGAACATGAAACGGTCTGAAACATAGGAGGAGCATGAAGCGGTGTTGAAAATCATAAAGAGCCTGAAAATTTGTGAAATATATGAAGAGCTTCAGAATATGTGAAAAACATGAAGAGCTTCAAAAAGTGTCAAAATGAGATGAGCATGAAACGGTCTGAAAAATAAGAGGAGCATGAAGTGGTGTTGAAAATAATGAAAAGCCTGAAAAGGTGTGAAATATATGAAGAGCTTCAAAAGGTGTCAAAAATATGAGGAGAATGAAACGGTCTGTAAAATAGGAGGAGCATGAAATGGTGTTCAAAAACATGAAGAGCCTGAAAAGGTGTGAAAAATAAGAAGAGCTTCAAAAGGTGTCAAAAATATGAGGAGCATGAAAAGTTCTGAAAAATAGGAGGAGCATGAAGCGGTGTTCAAAAACAGGAAGACCCTGAAAAGTAGTGAAAAATATGAAGAGCTTCAAAAGGTGTCAAAAATATGAGGAGCATGAAACGGTCTGAAAAATAGGAGGACTATGAAACGGTGTTCAAAAACATGAAGAGCCTGAAAAGGTGTGAAAAATATGAAGAGCTTCTAAAGGTGTCAAAAATATGAGGAGCATGAAACGGTCTTAAAAATACGAAGAGCATGAAGTGGTGTTGAAAAACATGAACAGCCTGAAAAGGTGTGAAATATATGAAGAGCTTCTAAAGGTGTCAAAAATATGAGGAGCATGAATCGGTCTAAAAAATAGGAGGATCATGAAAAGTTGTTGAAAAACATGAAGATCCTGAAAAGATGTGAAAATTATGAAGAGCTTCAAAAGATGTGAAATATATGAAGAGCTTCAAAAGGTGTCAAAAATGAGATGAGCATGAAATGGTCTGAAAAATAGGAGGAGCATGAAGCAGTGTTGAAAAAAATGAAGAGACTGAAAAGATGTGAAAAATATGAACAGCTTCAAAAGGTGGAAAAATATGAGGAGCATGAAACGGTCTAAAAAATAGGAGTACCATGAACCGATGTTGAAAAACATGAAGAGCCAGAAAAGGTGTGAAAAATATTAAGAGCTTCAAAATGTGTGAAAAATATGAAGAGCTTCAAAAGGTGTCAAAAAAGAGATGAGCATGAAACGGTCTGAAAATTAGGAGGAGAATGAAGTGGTGCTGAAAAAAATGAGGAGCCTGAAAAGGTGTGAAAAATATGAAGAGCTTCAAAAGGTGTCAAAAATGAGATCATCATGAAACGGTCTGAAAAATAGGAGGTGCATGAGGTGGTGTTGAAAAAAAAGAAGAGACTGAAAAGGTGTGAAATATATGAAGAGCTTCAAAAGATGTCAAAATATGAGGAGCATGATACGGTCTGAAAAATAGGAGGAGCATGAAGCGGTGTTCAAAACATGAAGAGCCTGAAAAATTGTGAAAAATATGAAAAGCTTCCAAAGGTGTCAAAAATGAGATGAGCATGAAACGGTCTGAAAAATAAGAGGAGCATGAAGCGGTGTTGAAAAAATGAAGAGCCGGAAAAGGTGTGAAAAATATGAAGAGCATCAAAAGGTGTCAAAAATATGAGGAGTATGAAACGGTCTGAAAAATAGGAGGAGCATGAAGCGGCGTTGAAAAACATGAAGAGCCTGAAAAGGTGTGAAAAATATGAAGAGCTTCAAAAGGTGAGAAAAATAGGAGGTGCATGAAACGGTCTGAAAAAGAGGAGGAGCATGAAGCGGCGTTGAAAAACATGAAGAGCCTGAAAAGGTGTGAAAAATATGAAGAGCTTCATAAGGTGTGAAATACATGAGGAGCATGAAACTCTCTGAAAAATAGGAGGAGCATGAAGCGGTGTTCAAAAATATGAAGAGCCTGAACAGGTGTGAAAAATATGAAGAGCTTCAAAAATATGAAAAATATGAAGAGCCTGAAAAGGTGTGAAAAATATGAAGAGCCTCAAAAGGTGTGAAAAATATGAAGAGCTTTAAAAGGTGTCAAACATGAGATGAGCATGAAACGGTCTGAAAAATAGGAGGAGCAAGAAGCGGTGTTGAAAAACATAAAGAGCATGAAAACGTATGAAGAATATGAAGAGCTTCAAAAGGTGTGAAAAATATGAAGAGCTTTAAAAGGTGTCAAAAATGAGATGAGCATGAAACGGTCTGAAAAATAGGTGGAGCATGAAGTGGTATTGAAAAACATGAAGAGCCTGAAAAGGTGTGAAAGATATGAAGAGCTTCAAAAGGTCTCAAAAATATGAGGAGCATGAAACGGTCTGAAAAATAGGAACAGCATGAAGCGGTGTTGCAAAACATGAAGAGCCTGAAAAGGTGTCAAAAATATGAAGAGCTTCAAAAGGTGTGAAATACATGAGGAGCATTAAACGCCCTGAAAAATAGGAGGAGCATGCAGAGGTGTTCAAAAACATGAAGAGCCTGAAAAGGTGTCAAAAATATGAAGATATTCAAAAGGTGTGAAAAATATGAAGAGCTTCAAAATGTTTCAAAAATGAAATGAGCATGAAACGGTCTGAAAAAGCTGAGGAGCATGAAGTGGTGTTGAAACACATGAAGAGCCTGAAAAGTTGTGAAAAATATGAAGAGGTTCAAAGGTGTGAAATACATGAGAATCATGAAATGGTTTGAAAAATACGAGGAGCATGAAGCAGTGTTCAAAAACATGAAGAGCCTGAAAAGGTTTGAAAAATATGAAGAGCTTCAAAAGGTGTCAAAAATATGAGGAGCATGAAACCGTCTGAAAAATAGGAGGAGCATGAAGCGGTGTTGAAAAACATGAAGAGCGTGAAAACGAGTGAAAAATATGAAGAGCTTCAAAAGGTATGAAAAATATGAAGAGCTTCAAAAGGTGTCAAAAAAGAGATGAGCATGAAACCGTCTGAAAAATAGGTGGAGCATGAAGCGGTGTTGAAAAACATGAAGAGCCTGAAAAGATGTGAAAAATATGAAGAGCTTCAAAAGGTGTCAAAAATATGAGGAGCATGAAACGGTCTGAAAAATAGGAGGAGCATGAAACCGTGTTCAAAAACATGAAGAGACTGAAGAGGGTGAAAAATATGAAGAGCTTCAAAAGGTGTGAAAAATAGGAGGAGCATGAAGCGGTGTGCAAAAACATGAAAAGCCTGAAAAGGTGTGAAAAATATGAAGAGCATCAAAAGGTGTCAAAAATATGAGGAGCATGAAACGGTCTGAAAAATAGGAGGAGCATGAAGCGGTGTTGAAAAACATGAAGAGCCTGAAAAGGTGTTAAAAATATGAAGAGTTTCAAAAGGTGTCAAATATATGAGCAGCAAGAATCGGTCTGAAATATAGGAGTAGCATGAAACGGTGTTCAAATACATGCAGAGCCTGAAAAGTTGTGAAAAATATGAAGAGCTTCAAATGGTGTCAAATATATGAAGAGCTTCAAAAGGTGTCAAAAATAAGATGAGCATGAAACGGTCTGAAAAATAGGAGGAGCAAGAAGTCGTGTTCCAAAAAATGAAGAGCCTGAGAAGGTATGAAATATATCAAGAACTTCAAAATGTGTCAAAAATATGAGGAGCATGAAACGGTCTGAAAAATAGGAGGAGCATGAAACGGTGTTGAAAAACATGCAGAGCCTGAAAAGGTGTGAAAAATATGAAGAACTTCAAAAGGTGTGAAATATATGAGGAGCATGAAACGGTCTTAAAAATAGGAGGAGCATGAAGCGGTTTTCAAAAATATGAAGAGCCTGAAAAGGTGTGAAAAATATGAGGAGCTTCAAAAGATATGAAATACATGAGGAGTATGAAACTGTCTTGAAAATAGGAGGATCATGAAGCGGTGCTGAAAAACATGAAGAGGCTTAAAAGGTGTGAAAAATATGAAGAGCTTCAAAAGGTGTGAAAAATATGAGGAGCATGAAACGGTCTGAAAAATAGGAGGAGCATGAAGCCGTGTTGAAAAACATGAAGAGCCTGAAAAAGTGTGAAATATATGAAGAGGTTCAAAAGGTGTAAAAAATATGAGGAGATTCAAAAGGTATCAAAAATATGAGGAGCATGAAACGGTCTGAAAAAGAGGAGGAGCATGAATCGGTGTTGAAAATCATGAAGAGCCTGAAAACGTGTGAGAAATATGAAGAGCTTCAAAAGGTGTCAAAAATATGAAGAGCTTCAAAAGGTTTCAAAAATGAGAGGAGTATGAAGCAGTCTGAAAAATAAGAGGAGCATGAAGCGGTGTTCAAAAACATGAAGAGCCTGAAAAGGTGTGAAAAATATGAAGAGCTTCAAAAGGTGTCAAAAATGAGATGAGCATGAAACGGTCTGAAAAATAGGAGGAGCATGAAGTGGTGTTGAAAAAAAAGAAGAGACGGAAAAGGTGTGAAATATATGAAGGGCTTCAAAAGGTGTCAAAAATATGAGGAGAATGAAACGGTCTGAAAATAGGAGGAGCATGAAGCGGTGTTCAAAAACATGAAGAGCCTGAAAAGGTGTGAAAAATATGAAGAGCTTCAAAAGGTGTCAAAAATATGAGGAGCATGAAACGGTTTGAAAAATAGGAGGAGCATGAAGCGGTGTTCAAAAACAGGAAAAGCCTGAAAAGTTGTGAAAAATATGAAGAGCTTCAAAAGTTGTCAAAAATATGAGGAGCATGAAAAGGTCAGAAAAATAGGAGGATCATGAAGCGGTGTTCAAAAACATGAAGAGCCTGAAAAGGTGTGCAAAATATGAAGAGCTTCAAAAGGTGTCAAAAATATGAGGAGCATGAAACGGTCTGCAAAAAAGGAGGAGCATGAAGTGGTGTTGAAAAAATTCAAGAGCCTGACAAGGTGTGAAAAATATGAAAAGCTTCAAAAGTTGTCAAAAATATGAGGAGCATGAAACGGTCTGAAAAATAGGAGGAGCATGAAGCGGTGTTCAAAAACATGAAGAGCCTGAAAAGGTGTGAAAAATATGAAGAGCTTCAAAAGGTGTCAAAAATATGAGGAGCATGAAACGGTCTGAAAAATAGGAGGAGCATGAAGTGGTGTTGAAAAACATGAAGAGTCTGAAAACGTGTGAAATTATGAAGAACTTCAAAAATATGCAAAATATGAAGAGCTTCAAAAGGTGTGAAAAATATGAAGAGCTTCAAAAGGTGTCAAAATGAGATGAACATGAAACGGTCTGAAAAATAGTAGGAGCATGAAGCGGTGTTGAAAATCATAAAGAGCCTGAAAATTTGTGAAAAATATGAAGAGCTTCAGAAGATGTGAAAAACATGAAGAGCTTCAAAAGGTGTCAAAATGAGATGAGCATGAAACGGTCTGAAAAATAAGAGGAGCATGAAGTGGTGTTGAAAATAATGAAAAGCCTGAAAAGGTGTGAAATATATGAAGAGCTTCAAAAGGTGTCAAAAATATGAGGAGAATGAAACGGTCTGTAAAATAGGAGGAGCATGAAATGGTGTTCAAAAACATGAAGAGCCTGAAAAGGTGTGAAAAATAAGAAGAGCTTCAAAAGGTGTCAAAAATATGAGGAGCATGAAAAGTTCTGAAAAATAGGAGGAGCATGAAGTGGTGTTGAAAAACTTGAAGAGCTGAAAAGGTGGGAAAATATGAAGAGCTTCAACAGGTGTCAAAAATATGAGGAGCATGAAATGGACTGAAAAATAGGAGGAACATGAAGCGGTGTTGAAAAACATGAAGAGCCTGAAAAGTTGTGAAAAATGTGAAAAGCTTCAAAAGGTGTGAAATACATGAGGAGCATGAAACGGTCTGAAAAATAGGAGTAGCATGAGACGGTGTTGAAAAACATGAAGAGCCTGAAAAGTTGTGAAAAATATGAAGAGCTTCAAAAGGTCTGAAATATATGAGGAGCATGAAACTGTCTGAAAAATAAGAGGTGCATGAAATGGTGTTCAAAAACATGAAGAGCCTGAAAAGTTGTGAAAAATTTGAAGAGCTTCAAAAGGTGTGAAATACATGAGGAGCATGAAAGGGGATGAAAAATAGGAGAAGCATGAAGTGGAGTGGAAAAACATGAAGAGCCTGAAAAGGTGTGAAAAATTTGAAGAGCTTCAAAAGGTGTGAAATACATGAGGAGCATGAAACTCTCTGAAAAATAGGAGGAGCATGAAGCGGTTTTCAAAAACATGAAGAGCTGAAATGTTTTGAAAAATATGAAAAGCTTCAAAAGGTGTCAAAAATGAGATGAGCATGAAACGGTCTGAAAAATAGGAAGAGAATGAAGCGGTGTTGGAAAACATGAAAAGCCTGAAAAAGTGTGAAAAATATGAAGAGCTTCATAAGGTGTCAAAAATATTAGGAGCATGTAACGATCTGAAAAATAGGAGGAGGATGAAGCGGTGTTCAAAAACATGAGGAGCCTGAAAAGATGTGAAAAATATGAAGACCTTCAAAAGGTGTGATAAATATGAGGAGCATGAAGCGGTCTGAAAAATAGGAGGAGCATGAAGTGTAGTTTAAAAACATGAAGAGCCTGAAAAGGTGTGAAATATAAGAAGAGCTACAAAAGGTGTCAAATATATGAGGAGCATGAAACGGTCTGAAAAATAGGAGGAGCATGAAGTGGTGATGAAAACCATGAAGAGCCTGAAAAGGTGTGAAAAATATGAAGAGCTTCAAAAGGTATGAAATATAGGAGAAACATGAAGCGGTGTTCAAAAACATAAAAAGCCTGTTAAGGTGTGAAAAATATGAAGAGCTTCAAAACGTGTCAAATATATGTGGAGCATGAAACGGTGTGAAAAATTGGAGGAGCATGAAGCGGTGTTGAAAAACATGAAGAACCTGAAAACTTGTGAAAAATATGAAGATCTTCAAAAGGTGTAAAAATATGAGGAGCATGAAACGATCTGAAAAATAGAAGGAGCATGAAGTGGTGTTGAAAAACATGAAGTGCCTGAAAAGCTGTGAAATATATGAAGAGCTTCAAATGGTGTCAAAAATATGAGGAGCATGAAACGCTCTGAAATATAGGAGGAGCATGAAGTGGTGTTGAAAAACTTGAAGAGCTGAAAAGGTGGGAAAATATGAATAGCTTCAACAGGTGTCAAAAATATGAGGAGCATGAAATGGACTGAAAAATAGGAGGAACATGAAGCGGTGTTGAAAAACATGAAGAGCCTGAAAAGTTGTGAAAAATGTGAAAAGCTTCAAAAGGTGTGAAATACATGAGGAGCATGAAACGGTCTGAAAAATAGGAGTAGCATGAGACGGTGTTGAAAAACATGAAGAGCCTGAAAAGTTGTGAAAAATATGAAGAGCTTCAAAAGGTGTCAAAATTATGAGGAGCATGAAACGGTCTAAAAAATAGGAGGAGCATGAAACGGTGTTCAAAACACGAATAGCCTGAAAAGGTGTGAAATATATGACGAGCTTCAAAAGATGTGAAATATAGGAGCAGCATGAAGCGGTGTTCAAAAACATAAAAAGCCTGAAAAAGTGTGAAAAATATGAAGGGCTTCAAAACGTGTCAAAAATATGTGGAGCATGAAATAGTCTGAAAAATAGGAGGAGCATGAAGCGGTGTTGAAAAACATGAAGAACCTGAAAACTTGTCAAAATTTGAAGAGCTTCAAAAGGTGTGAAATATATGAACAGTTTCAAAAGTGTGAAAAATGAGATGAGCATGAAGCGGTCTTAAAAATAGGAGGAGCAATTTTGAAAATCATGAAGAGTCTGAAAAGGTGTGAAAATATGAAGAGCTCAAAAATATGAAAAATATGAAGAGCTTCAAAAGGTGTGAAAAACATGAAGAGCTTCAAAAGGTGTCAAAAATATGAGGTGCATGAAATGGTCTGAAAAGTAGGAGAAGCATGAAGCGGTGTTGAAAAACATGAAGAGCCTGAAAACGTGTGAGAAATATGAAGAGTTTCAAAAGTTGTGAAAAATATGAAGAGCTTCAAAAGGTGTCAAAATCGGTTGAGCATGAAATGGTGTGAAAAATAGGAGGAGCATGAAGCCGTGTTGAAACACATGAAGAGCCTGAAAACGTGTGAAAAATATGACGAGCTTCAAAAGATGTGAAATATAGGAGCAGCATGAAGCGGTGTTCAAAAACATAAAAAGCCTGAAAAAGTGTGAAAAATATGAAGAGCTTCAAAAGGTGTCAAAAATATGTGGAGCATGAAATAGTCTGAAAAATAGGAGGAGCATGAAGCGGTGTTGAAAAACATGAAGAACCTGAAAACTTGTCAAAATTTGAAGAGTTTCAAAAGGTGTGAAATATATGAACAGTTTCAAAAGTGTGAAAAATGAGATGAGCATGAAGCGGTCTTAAAAATAGGAGGAGCATGAAGTGTTGTTGAAAAACATAAAGATCCTGAAAATGTGTGAAATATATGAAGAGCTACAAAAGGTGTCAAAAACGTGAGGAGCATGAAACGGTCTGAAAAATAGGAAGAGCATGAAGCGGTGTTCAAAAACATGAGGAGCCTGAAAAGGTGTGAAAAATATGAAGAGCTTCAAAAGGTGTCAAATTATGAGGAGCGTGAAACGGTCTGAAAAATAGGAGGAGCATGAAGTGGTGTTGAAAAAAATGAAGAGCCTGAATATGTGTGCAAAATATGAAGAGCTTCAAAAGGTGTGAAATACATGTGGAGCACGAAACGGTCTGAAAAATAGGAGGATCATGAAGCCGTGTTCAAAAAAATTGCAGAGACTGAAAAGGTGTGAAAAATATGAAGAGCTTCAAAAGGTGTCAAATTATGAGGAGCATAAACGGTCTGCAAATAGGACCAGCATGAAGCGGTGTTCAAAAACATGAAGAGCCTGAAAAGGTTTGAAAAATATGAATAGCTTTAAAAGGTGTGAAAATTATGAGGAGCAGGAAACGTTCGAAAAATAGGAGGAGGATGAAGCAATGTTGAAAAACATGAAGAGTCTGAAAAGGTGTGAAAATATGAAGAGCTTCAAAAATATGAAAAATATGAAGAGCTTCAAAAGGTGTGAAAAACATGAAGAGCTTCAAAAGGTGTCAAAAATATGAGGTGCATGAAATGGTCTGAAAAGTAGGAGGAGCATGAAGCGGTGTTGAAAAACATGAAGAGCCTGAAAACGTGTGAAAAATATGAAGAGCTTCAAAAGGAGTCAAAAATATGAGGAGAATGAAACGGTCTTAAAAATAGGAGGAGCATGAAGAGGTGTTGAAAAACATGAAGAGCCTGAAAAGGTGTGAAAAATATGAAGAGCTTCAAAAGGTGTCAAAAATATGAGGAGCATGAAACGGTCTGAAAAATAGGAGGATCATGAAGCGGTGTTGAAAAACATGAAGAGCCTGAAAAGGTGTGAAAAATATGAAGAGCTTCAAAAGGTGTCAAAAATATGAGGAGCCTGAAACGGTCTGAAAAATAGGAGGATCATGAAGCAGTGTTGAAAAACATGAAGAGCCTGAAAAGGTGTGAAATATATGAAGAGCTTCAAAAGGAGTCAAAAATATGAGGAGAATGAAACCGTCTGACAAATAGGAGGAGCATGAAGCATTGATGAAAAAAATGAAGAGCCTGAAAACGTGTGAAAAATATGAAGAGCTTCAAAAGGTGTCAAAAATATGAGGAGCATGAAACGGTCTGAATAATAGAAGGAGCATGAAACGGTCTTTAAACAAATGAAGAGCCTGAAAAGTTGTGAAAAATATGAAGAGCTTCAAAAGGTGTCAAAAATTAGATGAGCATGAAACGGTCTGAAAAATCGGAGGAGCATGAAGCGGTGTTGAAAATCTTGAAGAGCCTGAAAAGGTGTGAAAAACATGAAGAGGTTCAAAAATAAGAAAAATTTGAAGAGCCTGAAAAGGTGTGAAAAATATGAAGAGCTTCACGAGGTGTCAAATATATGAGGATCATGAAACGGTCTGAATAATAGGAGGAGCAAGAAACGGTGTACAAAACATGAAGAGCCTGAAAAGGTGTGAAAAATGTGAAGAGCTTAAAAGGTGTGAAAAATATGAAGAGCTTCAAAAGGTGTTAAAAAGTAGATGAGCATGAAACGGTCTGAAAAATAGGAGGAGTATGAAGTGGTGTTGAAAAAATGAAGAGCCTGAAAAGGTGTGAAATATATGAAGAGCTTTAAAATGTGTCAAATTTATGAGGAGAATGAAACTGTCTGAAAAATAGGAGGAGCTGAAGCGGTGTTGAAAAACATGAAGAGCCTGAAAAAGTGTGACAAATATGAAAAGTTTCTAAAGGTGTCAAAAATATGAGGAACATGAAACGGTCTGAAAAATAGGAGGAGTATGAATTGGAGTTGAAAAACATGAAGAGCTTGAAAAAGTGTGAAAAATTTGAAGAGCTTCAAAAGGTGTCAAAATATGAGGAGCATGAAACCGTCTGAAAAATTGGAGGAGCCTGAAACGGTGTTCAAAAACATGAAGAGCCTGAAAAGGTGTGAAAAATATGAAGAGCTTCAAAAGGTGTGAAATACATGAGGAGCATGAAACTCTCTGAAAAATAGAAGGAGCATGAAGTGGTGTTCAAAAACATGAAGAGTCTGAAAAGGATTGAAAAATATGAAGAGCTTCAAAATGTGTGAAAAATATGAGGAGCATGATATGGTTTCAAAAATAGGATTACCATGAAGCGGTGTTCAAAACATGAAGAGCCTGAAAAGTTTTGAAAAATATGAAAAGCTTCAAAAGGTGTCAAAAATGAGATGAGCATGAAACGTTCTGAAAAATAGGAGGTGCATGAAGCGGTGTTGAAAAACATGAAGAGCCTGAAAAGGTGTGAAAAATATGAAGAGATTCAAAAGGTGTCAAAAATATGAGGAGCATGAAACGGTCTGAAAAATAGGAGGAGCATGAAACGGTGTTCAAAAACAGGAAGAGCCTAAAAAGGTGTGAAATATATGAAGAGCTTCAAAACATGTCAAAAATATGTGGAGCATGAAACGGTCTGAAAAATAGGAGGAGCATGAAGCGCAGTTGAAAAACATGAAGAACCTGAAAACGTGTGAAAAATATGAACAGCTTCAAAAGGTGTGAAAAATGAGATGAGCATGAAACGTTCTGAAAAATAGGAGGTGCATGAAGCGGTGTTGAAAAACATGAAGAGCCTGAAAAGGTGTGAAAAATAGGAAGAGCTTCAAAGGTGTCAAAATTAGGAGGAGCATGAAACGCTCTGAAAAAGAGGAGGAGCAGCAAGCGATGTTGAAAAACATGAAGAGCGTGATAAAGTGTGAAAAATATGAAGAGCTTCAAAAGGTGTCAAGTATATGAGGAGCATGAAACGGTCTGAAAAATAGGAGGAGCATGAAGTGGTGCTGAAAAACATGAATAGCCTGAAAAGGTGTGAAAAATATGAAGAGCTTCAAAAGGCGTCAAAAATATGAGGAGCATGAAACGGTCTGAAAAATAGGAGAAGCATGAAACGGTCTGAAAAATAGGAGGAGCATGAAGCGGTTTGAAAAACATGAAGAGCCTGAAAAAGTGTGAAAAATATGAAGAGCTTCAAAATGTGTCAAAAATATGAGGAGAATGAAACGGTCTGAAAATTAGGAGGAGCATGAAGCGGTGTTGAAAAACATAAAGAGCCTGAAACAGTGTGAAATATATGAAGAGCCTCAAAGGTGTCAAAAATATGAGGAGCAAGAAACGGTCTGAAAAATAGAAGGAGCTTGAAGTGGTGTTGAAAAACATGAAGAGCCTGAAAAGTTGTGAAAAATATGAAGAGCTTCAAAAAGGTGTCAAATATATAAAGGTTGAAACGGTCTGAAAAATATGAGGAGCAAGAAACTGTTTTCAAAAACATGAAGAGCCTCAAAAGGTGTGAAAAATATGAAGAGCTTCAAAAAGGTGTCAAATATATAGAGGGTGAAACGGTCTGAAAAATATGAGGAGCAAGAGACTGTTTTCAAAAACATGAAGAGCCTCAAAAGGTGTGAACAATGTGAAGAGCTTCAAACTGTGTCAAAAATATGAGGAGCATGAAACGGTCTGAAAAATAGGAGGAGCATGAAGTGTTGTTGAAAAACATGAAGAGCCTGAAAAAGGTGTGAAACATATGAGGAGCATGAAACGGTCTGAAAAATAGGAGGAGCATGAAGTGTTGTTGAAAAACATGAAGAGCCTGAAAAGGTGTCAAAAATATGAAGAGCTTCAAAAAGTGTCAAAAATATGAGGAGCATGAAACGGTCTGAAAAATATGAGAAGCATGAAGTGGTGAAGAAAAATATGAGGAGCCTGAAAAGGTGTAAAAAATATGAAGAGCTTCAAAGGTGTCAAAACTAAGAGGAGCATGAAACGGTCTGAAAAAGTTGAGGAGCAGCAAGCGATGTTGAAAAACATGAAGAGCCTGAAAAGGTGTGAAAAATATGAAGAGATTCAAAAGGTGTCAAAAATATGAGGAGCATGAAACGGTTTGAAAAATAGGAGGAGCATGAAGCGGTGTTGAAAAACATGAAGAGCCTGAAAAGGTGTGAAAAATATGAAGAGCTTCAAAATGTGTAAAAAATATGAGGAGCAAAAAAAGGTCTGAAAAATAGGAGGAGCATGAAGTGGTGCTGAAAAACATGAAGAGCCTGAAAAGGTGTGAAAAATATGAAGAGCTTCAAAAGGCGTCAAAAATACGAGGAGCATGAAACGGTCTGAAAAATAGGAGGAGCATGAAACGGTCTGAAAATAGGAGGAGCATGAAGCGGTTTGAAAAACATGAAGAGCCTGAAAACGTGTGAAAAATATGAACAGCTTCAAAAGGTGTGAAAAATGAGATGAGCTTGAAGCGGTCTGAAAAATAGGAGGAGCATGAAGTGTTGTTTAAAAGCATGAAGAGCCTGAAAAGGTGTGAAATATATGAAAAGCTTCAAAAGGTGTGAAAAAAAAGAAGAGTTTCAAAAGGTGTCAAAAATATGAGGAGCATGAAACGATCTGAAAAAGAGGAGGAGCATGAAACGGTGTTCAAATACATGAAGAGCCTAAAAAGGTGTGAAAAATATGAAGAGCTTCAAAAGGTGTGAAAATATGAAGACCTGCAAAAGGTGTAAAAATCGATGAGCATGAAATGATCTGAAAATTAGGAGCAGCACGAAGCGGTGTTGAAAACCATGAAGAGCCTGAAAACGTGTAAAATATATGAAGAGCTTCAAAAGAAATGAAAAATATGAACAGCTTCAAAATGTGTCAAAAATGAGATGAGAATGAAGCAGTCTGAAAAAAGGAGGAGCATGAAGTGGTGTTGAAAATCATGAAGAGCCTGAAAAGGTGTGAAAAATAGAAGAGCTTCAAAGGGCGTCAAAAATATGAGGAGCATGAAACGGTCTGAAAAATAGGAGAAGCATGAAACGGTCTGAAAATTAGGAGGAGCATGAAGCAGTGTTGAAAAACATAAAGAGCCTGAAACAGTGTGAAATATATGAAGAGCCTCAAAGGTGTCAAAAATATGAGGAGCAAGAAACGGTCTGAAAAATAGAAGGAGCTTGAAGTGGTGTTGAAAAACATGAAGAGCCTGAAAAAGTGTGAAATATATGAAGAGCCTCAAAGGTGTCAAAAATATGAGGAGCAAGAAACGGTCTGAAAAATAGAAGGAGCTTGAAGTGGTGTTGAAAAACATGAAGAGCCTGAAAAGGTGTGAAAAATATGAAGAGCTTCAAAGGTGTCAAAATTAGGAGGAGCATGAAACGCTCTGAAAAAGAGGAGGAGCAGCAAGCGATGTTGAAAAACATGAAGAGCGTGAAAAAGTGTGAAAAATATGAAGAGCTTCAAAAGGTGTCAAGTATATGAGGAGCATGAAACGGTCTGAAAAATAGGAGGAGCATGAAGTGGTGCTGAAAAACATGAATAGCCTGAAAAGGTGTGAAAAATATGAAGAGCTTCAAAAGGCGTCAAAAATATGAGGAGCATGAAACGGTCTGAAAAATAGGAGAAGCATGAAACGGTCTGAAAAATAGGAGGAGCATGAAGCGGTTTGAAAAACATGAAGAGCCTGAAAAAGTGTGAAAAATATGAAGAGCTTCAAAATGTGTCAAAAATATGAGGAGAATGAAACGGTCTGAAAATTAGGAGGAGCATGAAGCGGTGTTGAAAAACATAAAGAGCCTGAAACAGTGTGAAATATATGAAGAGCCTCAAAGGTGTCAAAAATATGAGGAGCAAGAAACGGTCTGAAAAATAGAAGGAGCTTGAAGTGGTGTTGAAAAACATGAAGAGCCTGAAAAGGTGTGAAAAATATGAAGAGCTTCAAAAAGGTGTCAAATATATAAAGGTTGAAACGGTCTGAAAAATATGAGGAGCAAGAAACTGTTTTCAAAAACATGAAAAGCCTGAAAAGGTGTGAAAAATATGAAGAGCTTCAAAAAGGTGTCAAATATATAGAGGGTGAAACGGTCTGAAAAATATGAGGAGCAAGAGACTGTTTTCAAAAACATGAAGAGCCTCAAAAGGTGTGAACAATGTGAAGAGCTTCAAACTGTGTCAAAAATATGAGGAGCATGAAACGGTCTGAAACATAGGAGGAGCATGAAGTGTTGTTGAAAAACATGAAGAGCCTGGAAAAGGTGTGAAACATATGAGGAGCATGAAACGGTCTGAAAAATAGGAGGAGCATGAAGCGGTGTTGAAAAACATGAAGAGCCTGAAAAGGTGTGAAAAATATGAAGAGCTTCAAAAGGTGTCAAGAATATGAGGAGCCTGAAACGGTCTGAAAAATAGGAGGAGCATGAAGTGGTGCTGAAAAACATGAATAGCCTGAAAAGGTGTGAAAAATATGAAGAGCTTCAAAAGGCGTCAAAAATATGAGGAGCATGAAACGGTCTGAAAAATAGGAGAAGCATGAAACGCTCTGAAAAATAGGAGGAGCATGAAGTGTTGTTGAAAAACATGAAGAGCCTGAAAAAGGTGTGAAACATATGAGGAGCATGATACGGTCTGAAAAATAGGAGGAGCATGAAGCGGTGTTGAAAAATATGAAGAGCCTGAAAAGGTTTGAAAAATATGAAGAGCTTCAAAAGGTGTCAAAAATATGAGGAGCATGAAACGGCCTGAAATATAGGAGGAGCATGAAAAGGTGTTAAAAAACATGAAGAGCCTGAAAAGGTGTGAAAAATATGAAAAGCTTCAAATGTTGTCAAATATATGAGGAGAATTAAACGGTCTGATAATTAGGAGGAGCATGAAATGGTGTTGAAAAACATGAAAAGCTTGAAAAAGGTGTGAAACATATGAGTAGAATAAAACAGTCTGAAAAATAGGAGGAGCATGAAGTGGTGTAGAAAAACATGAAGACCCTGAAAAGGTGTGAAAAATATGAAGAGCTACAAAAAGTGTCAAAAATATGAGGAGCTTGAAACGGTCTGAAATATAGGAGGAGCGTGAAAAGGTGTTAAAAAAATATGAAGAGCTTCAAAAGGTGTGAAACATATGAGGAGCATGAAACGGTCTGAAAAATAGGAGGAGCATGAAGCGTTGTTGAAAAACATGAAGAGCCTGAAAAGGTGTGAAAAACATGAAGTGCTTCAAAAGGTGTCAAAAACATGAGGAGCATGAAAAGGTCTGAATAATAGGAGGAGCATGAAGCGGTGTTCAAAAAAATGAAGAGCCTGGAGAAGTGTGAAAAATATGAAGAGCTTCAAAAAGTGTCAAAAATATGAGGAGCATTAAACGGTCTGAAAAATAGGAGAAGCATGAAGTGGTGTTGAAAAATATGAAGAGCCTGAAAAGGTGTGAAAAATACGAAGAGCTTCAAAGGTGTCAAAATTATGAGGAGCATGAAACGCTCTGAAAAAGAGGAGGAGCAGCAAGCGATGTTGAAAAACATGAAGAGCGTGAAAAGGTGTGAAAAATATGAAGAGCTTCAAAAGGTGTCAAAAATATGAGGAGCAAGAAACGGTCTGAAAAATAGGAGGAGCATGAAGCGGTGTTGAAAAACATGAAGAGCCTGAAAAGGTGTGAAAAATATGAAGAGCTTCAAAAGGTGTCAAATATATGAGGAACATGATACGGTCTGAAAAATAGGAGGAGTATGAAGTGGTGCTGAAAAATATGAAGAGCCTGAAAAGGTGTGAAAAATAGGAAGAGCTTCAAAAGTTGTGAAAAATATGAGGAGCATGAAACGGTCTGAAAAATAAGAGGAGCATGAAGCCGTGTTGAAAAACATGTAGAGACTGAAAAGGTGTAAAAAATATGAAGAGCTTCAAAAGGTGTCAAAAATATGAGGAGCATGAAACGGTCTGAAAAATAGGAGAAGCATTGTAGCGTTGTTCAAAAACTTGAAGAGCCTGAAATGGTGTGAAAAATATGAAGAGCTTCAAAAGGTGTCAAAAATATGAGGAGCATGAAACGGTCTGAAAAATAAGAGGAGCATGAAATGGTGTTGAAAAACATGAAGAGCCTGAAAAGGTGTGAAAAATATGAAGAGCTTCAAAAGGTGTCAAATATATGAGGAACATGATACGGTCTGAAAAATAGGAGGAGTATGAAGTGGTGCTGAAAAATATGAAGAGCCTGAAAAGGTGTGAAAAATAGGAAGAGCTTCAAAAGTTGTGAAAAATATGAGGAGCATGAAACGGTCTGAAAAATAAGAGGAGCATGAAATGGTGTTGAAAAACATGAATAGACTGAAAAGGTGTGAAAAATATGAAGAGCTTCAAAAGGTGTCAAAAATATGAGGAGCATGAAACGGTCTGAAAAATATGACGAGCATGAAACGGTGTTCAAAAACATGAAGAGCCTGAAAAGGTGTGAAAAATATGAAGAGCTTCAAAAGGAGTGAAAAATATGAGGAGCATGAAACGGTCTGAAAAATACGAGGAGCATGAAGCGGTGTTGAAAAACATGAAGAGCCTGAAAAGGTGTGAAAAATAGGAAGAGCTTCAAAAGGCGTCAAAAATATGAGGAGCATGAAACGGTCTGAAAAATAGGAGAAGCATGAAATGGTCTGAAAAATAGGAGGAGCATGAAGCGGTTTGAAAAACATGAAGAGCCTGAAAAAGTGTGAAAAATATGAAGAGCTTCAAAAGGTGTCAAAAATATGAGGAGAATGAAACGATGTGAAATTTAGGAGGAGCATGAAGCGGTGTTGAAAAACATAAAGAGCCTGAAACAGTGTGAAATATATGAAGAGCCTCAAAGGTGTCAAAAATAAGAGGAGCAAGAAAAGCTCTGAAAAATTGAAGGAGCTTGAAGTGGTGTTGAAAGACATGAAGAGCCTGAAAAAGTGTGAAATATATGAAGAGCCTCAAAGGTGTCAAAAATATGAGGAGCAAGAAACGGTCTGAAAAATAGAAGGAACTTGAAGTGGTGTTGAAAAACATGAAGAGCCTGAAAAGGTGTGAAAAATATGAAGAGTTTCAAAAAGGTGTCAAATATATAGAGGGTGAAACGGTCTGAAAATTAAGAGGAGCAAGAAACTGTTTTCAAAAACATGAAGAGCCTCAAAAGGTGTGAAAAATATGAAGAGCTTCAAAAGGTGTCAAAAATATGAGGAGAATGAAACGGTCTGAAAAATAGGAGGAGCATGAAGTCGTGCTGAAAAACATGAATAGCCTGAAAAGGTGTGAAAAATATGAAGAGCTTCAAAAGGCGTCAAAAATATGAGGAGCTTGAAACGGTCAGAAAAATAGGAGAAGCATGAAACGGTCTGAAAAATGGGAGGAGCATGAAGCGGTTTGAAAAACATGAAGAGCCTGAAAAAGTGTGAAAAATATGAAGAGCTTCAAAAGGTGTCAAATATATGAGGAGAATGAAACGGTCTGAAAATTAGGAGGAGCATAAAGCGGTGTTGAAAAACCTAAAGAGCCTGAAACAGTGTGAAATATATGAAGAGCCTCAAAGGTGTCAAAAATATGAGGAGCAAGAAACGGTCTGAAAAATTGAAGGAGCTTGAAGTGGTGTTGAAATACATGAAGAGCCTGAAAAAGTGTGAAATATATGAAGAGCCTCAAAGGTGTCAAAAATATGAGGAGCAAGAAACGGTCTGAAAAATAGAAGGAGCTTGAAGTGGTGTTGAAAAACATGAAGAGCATGAAAAGGTGTGAAAAAATATGAAGAGCTTCAAAAAGTGTCAAAATATGAGGAGCATGAAACGGTCTGAAAAATACGAGGAGCATGAAACGGTCTGAAAAATAGTAGGAGCATGAAGCAGTGTAGAAAAACATGAGGAGCCTGAAAAGGTGTGAAATATATGAAGAGCTTTAAAAGGTGTCAAAAATATGAGGAGCATGAAACGGTCTGAAAAATAGGAGGAGCATGAAGCAGTGTAGAAAAACATGAAGAGCCTGAAAAGGTGTGAAATATATGAAGAGCATCAAAATGTGTCAAAATAAGAGGAGTATGAAAAGGTCTGAAAAATACGAGCAGCATGAAACGCTGTTCAAAATCATGAAGAGCCTGAAAAGGTGTGAAAAACATGAAGAGCCTGAAAAGGTGTGTAAAATATGAAGAGCTTCAAAAGGAGTGAAATACATGAGGAGCATGAAACCGTCTGAATTATAGGAGGAGCATGAAACGGTGTTCAAAAACATGAATAGCCTGAAAAGGTGGGAAAAATATGAAGTGCTTCAAAAGGTGTGAAAAATATGAAGAGCTTCAAAAGGTGTGAAAAATATGAAGAGCTTCAAAAGGTGTGAAATACATGAGGAGCATGAAACGGTCAGAAAAATAGGAGGAGCATGAAGCGGTGTTGAAAAACATGAAGAACCTGAAAAGTAGTGAAAAATATGAAGAGCTTCAAAGGGTATGAAATACATGAGGAACATGAAACGGTGTGAAAAATAGGAGGAGCATGAAGCGGTGTTGAAAAACATGAAGAGACTTAAAACGTGTGAAATATATGAAGAGGCTGAAAAGGTGTGAAAAATATGAAGAGATTCAAAGGTGTCAAAAATATGAGGAGCAAGAAACGGTCTGAAAATAGGAGGAGCATGAAACGGTGTTCAAAAACATGAAGAGCCTGAAAAGGTGTGAAAAATATGAAGAGCTTCAAAAGGTGTCAAAAATATGAGGAGCAAGAAACGGTCTGAAAATAGGAGGAGCATGAAGCGGTGTTCAAAAACATGAAGAGCCTGAAAAAGTGTGAAAAATTTGAAGAGCTTCAAAAATGTGAAAAATATGAAGAGCTTCAAATGCTGTCAAAAATGAGATGAGCATGAAACGGTCTGAGAAATAGGAGAAGAATGAAGTGGTGTTGAAAAACATGAAGAGCCTGAAAAAGTGAGAAATATATGAAGAGCTTCAAAAGGCGTGAAAAATATGAAGAGCTTCAAAAGAGATCAAAAATATGAGGAGCATGAAACGGTCTGAAAAATAGGAGGAGAATTGTAGCATTGTTCAAAAACTTGAAGAGCCTGAAAAGGTGTGAAAAATATGAAGAGCTTCAAAAGGTGTCAAAAATATGAGGAGCATGAAACGGTCTGAAAAATAGGAGGAGCATTAAGCCGTGTTCAAAAACATGAAGAGCATGAAAAGGTGTGAAAAATATGAAGAGCTTCAAAAGGTGTCAAAAATATGAGGAGCATGAAACGGTGTGAAAATAGGACGAGGATGAAACGGTCTGAAAAATAATAGGAGCATGAATCAATGTTGAAAACATGAAGAGCATGAAAAGGTGTGAAAAATATGAAGAGCTTCAAAAAGTGTCAAAAATATTAGGAGCAAGAAACGGTCTGAAAAATAGGAGGAGCATGAAGCGGTGTTGATAAACATGAAGAGCCTGAAAATGTGTGAAAAATATGAAGAGCTTCAAAAGGTGTCAAAAATATGAGGCACATGTAACGGTTTGAAAAATAGGAGGAGCATGAAGCTGTGTTGATAAACATGAAGAGCTTCAAACGGTGTGAAAAATACGAAGAGCTTCAAAAGGTGTGAAATACATGAGGAGCATGAAACTGTCTGAAAAATAGGAGGAGCATGAAGCGCTGTTCAAAAACATGAAGAGTTTGAAAAGGTGTAAAAAATATGAAGAGCTACAAAAGGTGTGAAATACATGAGGAGCATGAAACGGTGTATAAAATAGGAGGAGCATGAAGCGGTGTTCAGAAACATGAAGAGCCTGAAAAGGTGTGAAAAATATGAAGAGCTACAAACGGTGTTAAAAATATGAGGAGAATGAAACGGTCTGAAAAATAGAAGGAGCATGAAGCGGTGTTCAAAAACATGAACAGCTTGAAAAGGTGTGAAAAATATGAAGAGTTTCAAAAGATGTGAAATACATGAGGAGCATGAAACTGTCTGAAAAATAGGAGGAGCATGAGACGGTGTTGAAAAACGTGAAGAGCCTGAAAAGGTGTGAAAAATATGAGGAGCATGAAACGGTCTGAAAAAGAGAAGGAGCATGAAGCATTGATGAAAAACATGAAGAGCCTGAAAACGTGTGAAAAATATGAACAGCTTCAAAAGGTGTGAAATACATGAGGAGCATGAAACGGTCTGAAAAATAGGAGGATCATGAAGCGGTGTTGAAAAACATGAAGAGCCTGAAAAGGTGTGAAAAATTTGAAGAGCTTCAAAACCTTTCAAAAATATGAGGAGCATGAAACGGTCTGAAAAATAGGAGCAGCATGAAGCGGTGTTCAAAAATATGAAGAGCCTGAAAAGGTGTGAAAAATATGACAAGCGTCAACAGTTGTGAAAAATAGGAGGAGCATGAAGCGGTGTTGAAAAACATGAAGAGCCTGAAAACGTGTGAAAAATATGATGAGTTTCAAAAGATGTGAAAAATAAGAAGAGCTTCCAAAGGTGTCCAAAATGAGATGAGCATGAAACGGTCTGAAAAATAGGAGGAGCATGAAACGGTTTTAAAAATCACGAAGAGCCTGAAAAGGTGTGAATAATATGAAGAGCTACAAAAGGTGTCAAAAATATGAGGAGCATGAAACGATCTGATAATTAGGAGGAGCATGAAGTGGTGTTTAAAAACATGAAGAGCCTGAAAAGGTGTGAAAAATATGAAGAGCTTCAAAAAGTGTGAAAAATATGAGGAGCATTATACGGTCTGAAAAGTAGGAGGAGCATGAAACGGTGTTCAAAAACATGAAGAGACTGAAAAGGTGTGAAAAATATGAAGAGCTTCAAAATCTGTCAAAAATGAGATGAGCATGAAACGGTCTGAAAAATAGGAGGAACATGAAGTGGTGTTGAAAAACATGAAGAGCCTGAAAAAGTGTGAAATATATGAAGAGCTTCAAAAGATGTGAAAAATATTAGGAGCTTCAAAAGAGGTCAAAAATATGAGGAGCATGAAACGGTCTGAAAAAGAAGAGGAGCATGAAGCGGTGCTCAAAAACATGAAGAGCCTGAAAAGGTGTGAAAAATACGAAGAGCTTCAAAAGGTGTGAAATACATGAGGAGCATGAAACTGTCTGAAAAATAGGAGGAGCATGAAGCGCTGTTCAAAAACATGAAGAGCTTGAAAAGGTGTAAAAAATATGAAGAGCTACAAAAGGTGTGAAGTACAGGAGGAGCATTAAACGGTCTGAAAATAGGAGGAGAATGAAGCGGTGTTGAAAAACATGAAGAGCCTGAAAAGGTGTGAAAAATATGAAGAGCTTCAAAAGGTGTGAAGTACAGGAGGAGCATTAAACTGTCTGAAAAATAGGAGGAGCAGGAAGCGGTGTTGAAAAACATGAAGAGCCTGAAATGGTGTGAAAAATGTGAAGAGCTTCAAAAGGTGTGAAAAATAGGAGGAGCATGAAGAGGTGTTCAAATACATGAAATGCCTGAAAAGTTGTAAAAAATATGAAGAGCTTCAAAAGGTGTCAAAAATATGAGGAGCCTGAAACGGTCTCAAAAATAGGAGGAGCATGAAGCGGTGGTGAGAAACATAAAGGGCCTGAAAATGTGTGAAAAATATGAAGAGCTTCAAAAGGTGTGAAAAGTATGAGGAGCATGAAGCGGTGTTCAAAAACATGAAGAGCCTGAAAAGGTGTGAAATATATGAAGAGCTTCAAAAGGTGTGAAAAATATGAAGAGCTTCAAAAGGTGTCAAAAAAATGAAGAGCATGAAACGGTCTGAAAATAAGAGGAGCATGAAACGGTGTTCAAAACATGAAGAGATTTAAAAGGTGTGAAAAATATGAAGAACTTTAAAAAGTGTCAAGAATATGAAGAGCATGAAACGTTCTGAAAAATAGGAGGATCATGAAACGGTGTTCAAAAACATGAAGAGCCTGAAAAGGTGTGAAAAATATGAGTAGCCTCAAAATGTGTCAAAAACATGAGGAGTGTGAAACGTTGTGAAAAATAGCAGGAACATGAAGCGGTGTTCAAAAACATGAAGAGCCTGAAAACGTGTGAAAAATTTGAATAGCTTCATAAATGTGAAAAATATGAAGAGCTTCAAAAGGTGTGAAATATATGAAGAGCTTCAAAAAGTGTCAAAAATTAGATGAGCATGAAACGGTCTGAAAAATAGGAGGAGCATGAAGTGGTGTTTTGAAAAACATGAACAGCCTGAAAAGGTGTGAAATATATGAAGAGCTTCAAAAGGTGTGAAAAATATGAAGAGCTTCAAAAGGTGTCAGAAAAATGAAGAGCATGAAATGGCCTGAAAAATAGGAGGAGCATGAAGCGGTGTTCAAAAACATGAAGAGCCTGAAAAGGTGTGAAATATATGAAGAGCTTCAAAACGTGTGAAAAATATGAAGAGCTTCAAAAGGTGTCAAAAAAATGAAGAGCATGAAACGGTCTGAAAATAGGAGGAGCATGAAACGGTGTTCAAAACATGAAGAGCCTTAAAAGGTGTGAAAAATATGAAGAACTTTAAAAGGTGTCAAGAATATGAGGAGCATGAAACGTTCTGAAAAATAGGAGGATCATGAAACGGTGTTCAAAAACATGAAAAGCCTGAAAAGGTGTGAAAAATATGAGTAGCCTCAAAACGTGTCAAAAATATGAGGAGTGTGAAACGTTGTGAAAAATAGCAGGAGCATGAAGCGGTGTTCAAAAACATGAAGAGCCTGAAAACGTGTGAAAAATTTGAATAGCTTCATAAATGTGAAAAATATGAAGAGCTTCAAAAGGTGTGAAATATATGAAGAGCTTCAAAAGGTGTCAAAAATTAGATGAGCATGAAACGGTCTAAAAAATAGGAGGAACATGAAGTGGTGTTGAGAAACATGAAGAGCCTGAAAATGTGTGAAATATATGAAGATCTTCAAAAGGTGTGAAAAATATGAAGTGCTTCTAAAGGTGTCAAAAATATGAAGAGCATGAAACGGTCGCAAAAATAGGAGGAACTTGAATTGGTGTTCGAAAACATGAAGAGTCTGAAAAGGTGTGAAATATAAGAAGAGCTTCAAAGGGTGTCAAAATTATGAGGAGCATGAAACGGTCTGAAAAATAGGAGGATCATGAAACAGTGTTGAAAACCATGAAGAGCCTGAAAAGGTGTGAAAAATATGAAGAGCTTCAAAACGTGTCAAAAATATGAGGAGCATGAAACTGTCTGAAAAATAGGAGGAGCATGATGCGGTGTTGAAAAATATGAAGAGCCTGAAAACGTGTGAAAAATATGAAAATCTTCAAAAGGTATGAAAAATATGAAGAGCTTCAAAAGGTGTGAAAAATAGGAGGAGCATGAAGAGGTGTTCAAAAACATGAAATGCCTGAAAAGTTGTAAAAAATATGAAGAGCTTCAAAAGGTGTCAAAAATATGAGGAGCCTGTAACGGTCTGAAAAACAGGAGGAGCATGAATCGGTCTTCAAAAACATGAAGAGCCTGAAAAGGTGTGAAAAATATGAAGAGCTTCAAAAGTTTTAAAAATTTGAGGAGCATGAAACGGTCTGAAAAATAGAAGGAACATGAAGCAGTGTTCAAAAACATGAAGAGCCTGAAAAGATGCGGAAAATATGAAGAGCTTCAAAAGGTTTTAAAATTAAGAGGAGCATGAAATGGTCTGAAAAACAGGAGAAGCATGAGCGGTGTTGAAAAACATGAAGAGCCTGAAAAGGTGTGAAAAATATGAAGAGCTTTAAAAGGTGTGAAATACTTGAGGAGCATGAAACGGTCTGAAAAATAGGAGGATCAGGAAGCATTGTTGAAAAACATGAACAGCATGAAAAGGTGTGAAAAATATGAAAAGATTCAAAAGGTTTAAAATATATGAGGAGCATGAAAAGGTCTGAAAAATAGAAGCAGCATAAAACGGTGTTCAAAAATATGAAGAGCCTGAAAAGGTGTGAAAAATACGAAGAGCTTCAAAAGGTGTGAAAAATATGAAGAGCTTCAAAAGGTGTCAAAAATACGAGGAGCATGAAAAGGTCTGAAAAATACTAGGAGCATGAAGTGGTGTTGAAAATCATGAAGAGCCTGAAAAGATGTGAAAAGTATGAAGAGCTTCAAAAGGTGTCAAAAATATGAGGAGCATGAAACGGTCTGAAAAACAGGAGAAGCATGAAGCGGTGTTGAAAAACATGAAGAGCCTGAAAAGGTATAAAAATATGAAGACCTTCAAAAGGTGTAAAAAATACGAAGAGCTTCACAAGGTGTCAAAAATGAGATGAGCATGAAAAGTTCTGAAAAATAGGAGGAGCATGAAGCGGTGGTGAAAAACATAAAGAGCCTGAAAATGTGTGAAAAATATGAAGAGCTTCAAAAGGTGTGAAAAATATGAGGAGCATGAAGCGGTGTTCAAAAACATGAAGAGCCTGAAAATGTGTGAAAAATATGAAGAGACTGAAAACGTGTCAAAAATATGAGGAGCATGAAACGGTCTGAAAAATACGATGAGCATGATAAGGTGTTGAAAAACATGAAGAGCCTGAAAACGTGTGAAAATATGAAGAGCTTCAAAAGGTGTCAAAAATATGAGGGACATGAACGGTCTTAAAAACAGGAGGAGGATGAAGTGGTGTTGAAAAACATGAAGAGCCTGAAAAGGTGTAAAAAATATGAAGAGCTTCAAAATGTTTCAAAATTATGAGGGGCATGAATGGTCTGAAAAATAGGAGGAGCATAAAGCAGTCTTGAAAAATATGAAGAGCTCAAAAGGTGTGAAAAATATGAAGAGCTTCAAAAGGTGTCAAAAAAGAGATGAGCATGAAATGGTCTGAAAAATAGGAGGAGCATGAAGCGGTGTTGAAAAACATGAAGCGCCTGAAAAGGTGTGAAATATATGAAGAGCTTCAAAAGGTGTCAAATATATGAGGAACAAGAAACGGTCTGAAAAATAGGAGGAGCATGAAGCGGTGTTGAAAATCATGAAGAGCCTGAAAAGGTGTGAAAAATATAAGAGATTCAAAAGTTGTGAAAAATATGAAGAGCTTCAAAAGGTGTCAAAAATATGAGGACCATGAAACGGTCTGAAAAATAGGAGGAGCATGAAACGTTGTTGAAAAACATGAAGAGCTTGAAAACGTGTGAAAAATATGAAGGGTTTCAAAAGATGTGGAAAATAAGAAGAGCTTCAAAAGGTGTCAAAAATGAGATGAGCATGAAACGGTCTGAAAAATAGGAGGCGCAGGAAGCGGTGTTGAAAAACATGAAGCGCCTGAAAAGGTGTTAGAAATATGAAGAGCTTCAAATGTTGTCAAAAATATGAGGAGTATGAAACTGTCTGCAAAATGGGAGGAACATGAAGTGGTGTTGAAAAACATGGGGAGTCTGAAAAGGTGTGAATAATATGAAGAGCTACAAAAGGTGTCAAATATATGAGGAGCATGAAACGGTCTGATAATTAGGAGGAGCATGAAGTGGTGTTTAAAAACATGAAGAGCCTGAAAAGGTGTGAAAAATATGAAGAGCTTCAAAACGTGTGAAATATATGACGAGCATTATATGGTCTGAAAAGTAGGAGGAGCATGAAACGGTATTGAAAAAAAAGAAGAGCCTGAAAAGGTGTGAAATATATGAAGAGCTTCAAAAGGTGTCAAAAATATGAGGAGCATGAAACGGTCTGAAAGATAGGAGGAGCATGAAGCGTTGATGAAAAACATGTAGGGCATGAAAACGTGTGAAAAATATGAAGAGCTTCAAAAGGTGTGAAAAATATAAACAGCTTCGAAAGGTGTCAAAAATGAGATGAGCATGAAACGGTCTGAAAAATAGTAGGAGCATGAATTGGTGTTGAAATACATGAAGAGCCTGAAAAGGTATGAAAAATATGAAGAGCTTCAAAACGTGTGAAATATATGAGGAGCATGATGCGGTCTGAAAAATAGGAGGAACATGAAGCGGTGTTCAAAAACGTGAAGAGCCTGAAAAGTTGTGAAAAATATGAAAAGCTTCCAAAGGTGTCAAAAATGAGATCAGCATGAAACGGTCTGAAAAACAGGAGGATCATGAAGCGGTGTTGAAAAACATGAAGAGCCTGAAAAGGTGTGAGAAATATGAAGAGCTTAAAAAGGTGTCAAAAATATGAGGAGCATGAAACGGAATGAAAAATAGGAGGAGCATGAAGCGGTGTTGAAAAACTAGAAGAGCCTGAAAATGTGTGAAAAATATGAAAAGCGTCAAAAGGTGTCAAGAATATGAGGAGCATGAAACGGAATGAAAAATAGGGGGAGCATGAAGCGGTGTTGAAAAACATGAAGAACCTGAAAACGTGTGAAACATATGAAGAGCTTAAAAAATTGTGAAAATATGAAGAGCTTCAAAAGGTGTCAAATATATGAGGAGCATGAAATGGTCTGAAAAATAGGAGGATCAGAAAGTGGTGTTGAAAAACCTGAAGAGCCTGAAAATGGTGTGAAAAATATCAAAGGCTTCAAAAGGTGTCAAAAATGAAATGTGCATGAAACGGTCTGAAAAATAGGAGGAGCATGAAACGGTGTTAAAAAACCTGAAGAGCGTGAAAAGGTGTGAAAAATATGAAGAGCTTCAAAAGGTGTCAAACATAAGAGGAGCATGAAACGGTCTGAAAAATAGGAGGAGCATGAAACGGTGTTAAAAAACATGAAGAGCCTGAAAATGGTGTGAAAAATATGAAGAGCTTCAAAAGGTGTGAAAAATATGAAGAGCTTCAAAAGGTGTCAAAAATATGAGGAACATGAAACGGTCTGAAAAATTGGAGGAGCATGAAGCCGTGTTCAAAAACATGAACAGCCTGAAATTATGTGAAAAATATGAAGAGCCTGAAAAGGTGTGAAAAATATGAGGAGCTTTAAAAGGTGTCAAATACATGAGGAGCATGAAATGGTCTGAAAAATAGGAGGATCAGAAAGCGGTGTTGAAAAACATGAAGAGCCTGAAAATGGTGTGAAAAATATCAAAGGCTTCAAAAGGTGTCAAAAATGAGATGTGCATGAAACGGTCACAAAAATAGGAGGAGCATGAAACGGTGTTCAAAGACATGAAGAGCCTGAAAAGGTGTGAAAAATATGAAGAGCCTCAAAAAATGTCAAAAATATGAGGAATATGAAACGGTCTGAAAAATAGGAGGATCATAAAGCGGTGTTGAAAAACATGAAGAGCCTGAAAATGGTGTGAAAAATATGAAGAGCTTCAAAAGGAGTCAAAAATGAAATGTGCATGAAACGGTCTGAAAAATATGAGGAGCATGAAGTCGTTGTGAAAAACATGAAGAGCCTGAAAATGTGTGAAAAATATGAAGAGCTTCAAAAGGTGTGAAATACATGAGGAGCATGAAACTCTCTGAAAAATAGGAGGAACATGAAGTGGTGTTCAAAAACATGATGAGTCTGAAAAAGTGTGGAAAATATGAAGAGCTTCAAAAGTTGTCAAAATTAAGAGGAGCATGAAATGGTCTGAAAAATAGGAGGAGCATGAAGTGATGTTGAAAATCATGAAGAGCCTGAAATGGTGTGAAAAATATGAAGAGATTCAAAAGCTGTGAAATACATGTGGAGCAGAAAACGGTCTCAAAATAGGAGGAGCATGAAGCGGTGTTGAAAAACATGAAGAGCCTGAAAAGGTGTGAAAAATTTGAAGAGCTTCAAAAGGTGTGAAAAATATGAGGAGTATGAAACGCTCTGAAAAATAGGAGGACCATGAAACCGTGTTCAAAAACATGAAGAGCCTGAAAAGGCGTGAAAAATATGAAGAGCTTCAAAAGGTGTCAAACATATGAAGAACATGAAACGGTCTGAAAAATAGGAGGATCATGAAGCAGTGTTCAAAAACATGAAGAGCCTGAAAATGTGTGAAAAATATTCAGAGCTTCAAAATGTGTCAAATATATGAGGAGCATGAAACGGCTTGAAAAATAGGAGGAGCATGAAACGGTGATTAAAAACATGAAGAGCCTGAAAAGGTGTGAAAAATATGAAGAGCTTCAAAAGGTGTGAAATACATGAGGAGCATGAAACAGGCCGAAAAATAGGTGAAGCATGAAGTGGTGTGGAAAAACATGAAGAGCCTAAAAAGTTGTGAGAAATATGAAGAGCTTCAAAAGATGTGAAATACATGAGGAGCAAGAAACTCTCTGAGAAATAGGAGGAGCATGAAGCGATGTCAAAAACATGAAGAACCTAAAAAGTTGTGAGAAATATGAAGAGCTTCAAAAGGTGTCAAAAATGAGATGAGCATGAAACGGTCTGAAAAATAGGAGGAGCAAGAAGCGGTGTTGAAAAACATGAAGAGCCTAAAAAGTTGTGAAAAATATGAAAAGCTTCAAAAGGGGTCAAAAATGAGATGAACATGAAACGGTCTGAAAAATAGGAGGATCATGTAACGGTGTTGAAAAACATGAAAAGCCTGAAAAGGTGTGAAAAATATGAGGAGGTTCAAAAGGTGTCAAAAATATGAGGAGCATGAAACGGTCTTAAAAATATGAGGAGCATTTAGCGGTGTTCAAAAACTTGGAGAGCCTGAAAAAGTGTGAAAAATATGAAGATCTTCAAAAGGTGTCAAAAATATGAGGAGCATGAAACGTTCTCAAAAATAGGAGGATCATGAAGCGGTGTTGAAAAACATGAAGAGCCTGAATAAGTGTGAAAAAGATGAAGAGCTTCAAAAGGTGTGAAAAATATGAAGAGCTTCAAATGGTGTCAAAAATGAGATGAACATGAAACCGTCTGAAAAATAAAAGGGCATGAAGTGGTGTTGAAAAACATGAAGACCCTGAAAAGGTGTGAAAAACATGAAGAGCTTCAAACGGTGTGAAAAATATGAAGAGCTTCAAAGGTGTCAAAAATGAGATGAAAATGAAACCGTCTGAAAAATAGGAAGAGCATGAAGCGGTGTTCAAAAACATGAAGAGCCTGAAAAGGTGTGAAAAATATGAAGAGCTTCAAAAGGTGTCAAATATATGAGGAGCATGAAACGGTCTGAAAAATAGGAAGAGCATGAAGCGGTGTTCAAAAACATGAAGAGCCTGAAAAGGTGTGAAAAATATGAAGAGCTTCAAAAGGTGTCAAAAATATGAAGAGCCTGAAGCGGTCTGAAAAATAGGAGGAGCATGAAGCAATGTTCAAAAACATGAAGTGCCTGAAAAGGTGTGAAAAATATGAAAAGCCTCAAAAACTGTCAAAAATATGAGGAGCATGAAACGGTCTGAAAAATAGCAGGAGCATGAAGCGGTGTTGAAAAACATGAAGAGTCTGAAAACGTCTGAAAACATGAAGAGCTTCAAAAATATGAAAAATATGAAGAGCTTCAAAAGGTGTCAAAAATGAGATGTGCATGAAACTGTCTGAAAAATAGGAGGAGCATGAAGCGGTGTTGAAAAACGTGAAGAAACTGAAAAGGTGTGAGAAATATGAAGAGCTTCAACAGATGTGAAAAATATGAGGAGCATGAAACGGTCTGAAAAAGAGGAGGAGCATGAAGCGGTGTGGAAAACCATGAAGTGCTTGAAAAGGTGTGAAAAATATGAAGAGCTTCAAAATGTGTCAAAATTATGAGGAGCATGAAACGGTCAGAAAAATAGAAGGAGCATGAAGCGGTGTTGAAAAACATGAAGAGCCTGAAAAGGTGTGAAAACCATGAAGAGCTTCAAAAGGTGTGAAAAATATGAAGAGCTTCAAAAGGTGTCAAAAATGAGAAGAGCATAAAAGGGTCTGAAAAATAGGAGGAGCATGACGTGGTGTTGAAAAAAATGAAGAGCCTGAAAAGGTGTGAAATATATGAGAGCTTCAAAAGGTGTCAAAAATATGAGGAGAATGAAACGGTCTGAAAAATAGGAGGAGCATGAAGTGGTGTGGAAAACCATGAAGTGCTTGAAAAGGTGTTAAAAAATATGAAGAGTTTCTAAAGGTGTCAAAAATATGAGGAGCATTAAACAGTCTGAAAAATAGGAGAAGCATGAATTGGTGTGGAAAATCATGAAGAGCCTGAAAAGGTGTGAAAAATATGAAGAGCTTCAAAAGGTGTCAAAAATATGAGGAGCATGAAACAGTCTGAAAAATAGGAAGAGCATGAAGCAGTGTGCAAAAACATGAAGAGCTGGAAAAGGTGTGAAAATTATGAAGAGCTTCAAAAGGTGTCAAAAATATGAGGAGCATGAAACGGTCTGAAAAATAGGAGGAGGATGAAACGGTGTTCAAAAACATGAAGAGCCTGTAAAGGTGTGAAAAATATGAAGAGCTTTAAAAGGTGTGAAATACATGAGGAGCATGAAACTCTCTGAAAAATAAAAGGAGCAAGAAGGGGTGTTCAAAAACATGAAGAGGCTGAAAATGTGTGAAAAACATGAAGAGGCTGAAAAGGTGTGAAAAATATGAAGAGTCTAAAGGTGTCAAAAATATGAGCAGCATGAAACGGTCTGAAAAATAGAAGCAGAATTAAACGGTGTTGAAAAACATGAAGAGCCTGAAAACGTGTGAAAAATACGAAGAGCTTCAAAAGGTGTGAAAAATATGAGGAGCATGAAACGGTCTGAAAAATAGAAGCAGCATGAAACGGTGTTGAAAAACATGAAGAAACTGAAAACCTGTGAAATATATGAAGAGCTTCAAAAGGTGGGAAAAATATGAAGAACTTCAAAAGGTGTCAAAAATGAGATGAGCATGAAACGGTCTGAAAAATAGGAGGAGCATTAAGTGGTGTGGTAAAACATGAAGTGCTTGAAAAGGTGTGAAAAATATGAAGAGTTTCTAAAGGTGTCAAAAATATGAGGAGCATTAAACGGTCAGAAAAATAGGAGGATCATGAAATGGCGTTCAAAAACATGAAGAGCCTGAAAACGTGTGAAAAATATGAAGAGCTTCAAAACGTGTCAAAAATATGAGGAGCATGAAACGGTCTGAAAAATAGGAGGAGCATGAAGCGGTGTTGAAAAACATGAAGAGCCTGAAAAGGTGTGGAAAATATGAAGCGCTTCAAAAGGTGAGAAAAATATGAGGTGCAAGAAACGGTCTGAAAAATAGGAGGAGCATGAAGCGGTATTGAAAAACAAGAAGAGCCTGAAAACGTGTGAAAAATATGAAGAGCATCAAAAGGTGTGAAAAATATGAGGAGCAGGAAACGGTCTAAAAAATAGAAGCGGCATGAAATGGCGTTCAAAAACATGAAGAGACTGAAAAGATGTGAAAATTATGAAGAGCTTCAAAAGGTGTGAAATACATGAGGCGCATGAAACGGTCTGAAAAATAGGAGAAGCATGAAGTGGTGTTGAAACACATGAAGAGCCTGAAAAGGTGTGAAAAATATGAAGAGCTTCAAAATGTGTCAAACATATGAAGAACATGAAAAGGTCTGAAAAATAGGAGGATCATGAGGCAGTGTTCAAAAACATGAAGAGCCTGAAAATGTGTGAAAAATATAAAGAGCTTCAAAATGTGTCAAATATATGAGGAGCATGAAACGGTCTGCAAAAAAGGAGGAGCATGAAACGGTGATTAAAAACATGAAGAGCCTGAAAAGGGGTGAAAAATATGAAGAGCTTCAAAAGGTGTGAAATACATGAGGAGCATGAAACAGGCCGAAAAATACGAGAAGCATGAAGTGATGTGGAAAAACATGAAGAGCCTAAAAAGTTGTGAGAAATATGAAGAGTTTCAAAAGATGTGAAATACATGAGGAGCATGAAACTCTCTGAAAAATAGGAGGAGCATGAAGCGGTGTTCAAAAATATGAAAAGCCTAAAAAGTTGTGAGAAATATGAAGAGCTTCAAAAGGTGTCAAAAATGAGATGAGCATGAAGCGGTCTGAAAAATATGTGGAGCATGAAGCCGTGTTGAGAAACATGAAGAGCCTAAAAAGTTGAGAAAAATCTGAAAAGCTTCAAAAGGTGTCAAAAATGAGATGAGCATGAAACAGTCTGAAAAATAGGAGGATCATGTAACGGTGTTGAAAAACATGAAGAGCCTGAAAAGGTGTGAAAAATATGAGGAGCTTCAAAAGGTGTGAAAAATATGAGGAGCATGAAACAGTCTGAAAAATAGGAGTAGCATGAAGCTGTGTTCAAAAACATGAAGAGCCTGAAAAGGTGTGAAAAATATGAGGAGCTTCAAAAGGTGTGAAAAATATGAGGAGCATGAAACGGTCTGAAAAAGAGAAGCAGCATGAAACGGTGTTGAAAAACATGAAGAGCCTGAAAAGGTGTGAAAAATATGAAGAGCTGCAAAAGGTGTCAAAAATATGAAGAGCATGAAACGGTCTTAAAAATAGGAGGATCTTGAAGCGGTGTTCAAAATCATGAAGAGACTGAAAACTTGTGAAAAATATGAAGAGCTGCAAAAGGTGTCAAAAATATGAGGAGCATGAAACGGTCTGATAAATAGGAGCATGAAACGGTGATAAAAAACATGAAGAGCCTGAAAAGGTGTGAAAAATATGAAGAGCTTCAAAAGGTGTGAAATTCATGAGGAGCATGAAATGATCTGAAAAATAGGAGAAGAATGAAGTGGTGGGGAAAAACATGAAGAGCCTGAAAAGGTGTGAAAAATATGAAGAGCTTCAAGAGGTGTCAAATATATGAAGAGCATGAAACGGTCTCAAAAATAGCAGGAGCATGAAGCGGTGTTGAAAAACATGAAGAGTCTGAAAACCTGTGAAAATATGAAGAACTTCAAAAATATGAAAGATATGAAGAGCTTCAAAAGGTGTCAAAAATGAGATGTGCATGAAACGGTCTGAAAAATAGGATGAGCATGAAGTGGTGTTGAAAAACGTGAAGAACCTGAAAAGGTGTGAGAAATATGAAGAGCTTCAGTAGATGTCAAAAATATGAGGAGCATGAAACGGTCTGAAAAAGAGGAGGAGCATGAAGCGGTGTTGAAAAACATGAAGAGCCTGAAAAGGTGTGAAAAATATGAAGAGCTTCAAAATGTGTCAAAATTATGAGGAGCATGAAACGGTCAGAAAAATAGAAGGAGCATGAAGCGGTGTTGAAAAACATGAAGAGCCTGAAAAGGTGTGAAAACCATGAAGAGCTTCAAAAGGTGTGAAAAATATGAAGAGCTTCAAATGGTGTCAAAAATGAGAAGAGCATAAAAGGGTCTGAAAAATAGGAGGAGCATGGCGTGGTGTTGAAAAAAATGAAGAGCCTGAAAAGGTGTGAAATATATGAGAGCTTCAAAAGATGTCAAAAATATGAGGAGAATGAAACGGTATGAAAAATAGGAGGAGCATGAAGCGGTGTGGAAAACCATGAAGTGCTTGAAAAGGTGTGAAAAATATGAAGAGTTTCTAAAGGTGTCAAAAATATGAGGAGCATTAAACAGTCTGAAAAATAGGAGAAGCATGAATTGGTGTTGAAAAACATGAAGAGCCTGAAAAGGTGTGAAAAATATGAAGAGCTTCAAAAGGTGTCAAAAATATGAGGAGCATGAAACGGTCTGAAAAATAGGAAGAGCATGAAGCAGTGTGCAAAAACATGAAGAGCTTGAAAAGGTGTGAAAAATATGAGGAGCATGAAACGGTCTGAAAAATAGGAGGAGGATGAAACGGTGTTCAAAAACATGAAGAGCCTGTAAAGGTGTGAAAAATATGAAGAGCTTTAAAAGGTGTGAAATACATGAGGAGCATGAAACTCTCTGAAAAATAAAAGGAGCAAGAAGGGGTGTTCAAAAACATGAAGAGGCTGAAAATGTGTGAAAAACATGAAGAGGCTGAAAAGGTGTGAAAAATATGAAGAGTCTAAAGGTGTCAAAAATATGAGGAGCATGAAACGGTCTGAAAAATAGAAGCAGAATTAAACGGTGTTGAAAAACATGAAAAGCCTGAAAACGTGTGAAAAATATGAAGAGCTTCAAAAGGTGTGAAAAATATGAGGAGCATGAAACGGTCTGAAAAATAGAAGCAGCATGAAACGGTGTTGAAAAATATGAAGAACCTGAAAACGTGTGAAATATATGAAGAGCTTCAAAAGGTGGGAAAAATATGAAGAACTTCAAAAGGTGTCAAAAATGAGATGAGCATGAAACGGTCTGAAAAATAGGAGGAGCATGAAGTGGTCTTGAAAAACATGAAGAGCCTGAAAAGGTGTGAAAAATATGAAGAGCTTCAAAAGTTATCAAAAATATGAATAGCATGAAACCCTCTGAAAAATAGGAGGAGCATGAAGAGGTGTGGAAAACCATGAAGTGCTTGAAAAGGTGTGGAAAATATGAAGAGTTTCTAAAGGTGTCAAAAATATGAGGAGCATTAAACGGTCAGAAAAATAGGAGGATCATGAAATGGTGTTCAAAAACATGAAGAGCATGAAAAGGTGTGAAAAATATGAAGAGCCTGAAAACGTGTGAAATATATGAAGAGCTTCAAAACGTGTCAAAAATATGAGGAGCATGAAACGGTCTGAAAAATAGGAGGAGCATGAAGCGGTGTTGAAAAACATGAAGAGCCTGAAAAGGTGTGGAAAATATGAAGCGCTTCAAAAGGTGAGAAAAATATGAGGTGCAAGAAACGGTCTGAAAAATAGGAGGAGCATGAAGCGGTGTTGAAAAACAAGAAGAGCCTGAAAACGTGTGAAAAATATGAAGAGCATCAAAAGGAGTGAAAAATATGAGGAGCAGGAAACGGTCTAAAAAATAGAAGCGGCATGAAATGGTGCTCAAAAACATGAAGAGACTGAAAAGATGTGAAAATTATGAAGAGCTTCAAAAGGTGTGAAAAATATGAGGAGCATGAAACGGTCTGAAAAATAGGAGAAGCATGAAACGGTGATAAAAAACATGAAGAGCCTGAAAAGGTGTGAAAAATATGAAGAGCTTCAAAAGGTGTGAAATTCATGAGGAGCATGAAATGGTCTGAAAAATAGGAGAAGAAAGAAGTGGTGGGGAAAAACATGAAGAGCCTGAAAAGGTGTGAAAAATATGAAGAGCTTCAAGAGATGTCAAATATATGATGAGCATGAAACGGTCTGAAAAATAGGAGGATCATGAAGCGGTGATCAAAAACATGAAGAGCCTAAAAATGTGTGAAAAATATAAAGAGCTTCAAAATGTGTGAAATTCATGAGGATCATGAAACGGTCTGAAAAATAGGAGAAGCATGAAGTGATGTGGAAAAACATGAAGAGCCTGAAAAGGTGTGAAAAATATGAAGAGCTTCAAAAGGTGTCAAAAATATGAAGAGCATGAAACGGTCTGAAAAATAGGAGGATCATGAAGCAGTGTTCAAAAATATGAAGAGCCTGAAAAGGTGTGAAAAATATGAAGACCTGCAAAAGGTGTCAAAAATATGAGGAGCATGAAACGGTCTGGAAAATAGGAGGAGCATGAAGCGGTGTTCAAAAACATGAGGAGCCTGAAAAGTTGTGAAAAATATGAAGAGCTTCAAAAGGTGTGAAATACATGAGGAGCATGAAACGGTCTGAAATTGGAGGAGCATGAAGCGGTGTTCAAAAACATGAAGAGCCTGAAAACGTGTGAAAAATATGAAGAGCTTCAAAAGGTGTGAAATACATGAGGAGCATTAAACGGACTGAAAAATAGGAGGAGCATGAAACGGTGTTCAAAAACAGGAAGATACTGAAAAGTTGTGAAAAATATGAAGAGCTTCAAAAGGTGTCAAAAATATGAGGAGCATGAAACGGTCTGAAAAATAGGAGGAGCATGAAGCGGTGTTGAAAAACAAAAAGAGCCTGAAAACGTGTGAAAAATATGAAGAGCCTGAAAAGGTGTGAAAAATATGAAGAGCTTCAAAAGGTGTAAAAAATGAGATGAGCATGAAACCGTCTGAAAAATAGGAGGAGCATGAAGTGTTGTTGAAAAAAATGAAGAGCCTGAAAAGGTGTGAAACATATGAAGAGCTTCAAAAGGTGTCAAAATTATGAGGAGCATGAAACGGCCTGAAAAATTGGAGGAGCATGAAGCGGTGTTCAAAAACATGAAGAGCCTGAAAAGGTGTGAAAAATATGAGGAGCTTCAAAAGGTGTGAAAAATATGAGGAGCATGAAACGGTCTGAAAAAGAGAAGCAGCATGAAGCGGTGTTGAAAAACATGAAGAGCCTGAAAAGGTGTGAAAAATATGAAGAGCTGCAAAAGGTGTCAAAAATATGAAGAGCATGAAACGGTCTTAAAAATAGGAGGATCATGAAGCGGTGTTCAAAATCATGAAGAGACTGAAAACTTGTGAAAAATATGAAGAGCTGCAAAAGGTGTCAAAAATATGAGGAGCATGAAACGGTCTGAAAAATAGGAGCATGAAACGGTGATAAAAAACATGAAGAGCCTGAAAAGGTGTGAAAAATATGAAGAGCTTCAAAAGGTGTGAAATTCATGAGGAGCATGAAATGGTCTGAAAAATAGGAGAAGAATGAATTGGTGGGGAAAAACATGAAGAGCCTGAAAAGGTGTGAAAAATATGAAGAGCTTCAAGAGGTGTCAAATATATGAAGAGCATGAAACGGTCTGAAAAATAGGAGGATCATGAAGCGGTGATCAAAAACATGAAGAGCCTGAAAATATGTGAAAAATATAAAGAGCTTCAAAATGTGTGAAATTCATGAGGATCATGAAACGGTCTGAAAAACAGGAGAAGCATGAAGTGGTGTGGAAAAACATGAAGAGCCTGAAAAGATGTGAAAAATATGAAGAGCTTCAAAACGTGACAAAAATATGAGGAGCATGAAACGATCTGAAAAATAGGAGGATCAAGAAGCGGTGTTGAAAAACATGAAGATCTGAAAACTTGTGAAAAATATGAAGAGCCTGAAAATGTGTGAAAAATATGAAGAGCTTCAAAATGTGTCAAAAATATGAGGAGCATGAAACGGTCTGAAATATAGGAGGAGCATGAAGCGGTGTTGAAAAACCTGAAGAGACTGAAAACGTGTGAAATACATGAAGAGCTTCAAAAGGTGTCAAAAATATGAGGAGCATGAAACGGTCTGAAAAATAGGAGGAGCATGAAACGGTGTTCAAAAACATGAAGCGGCTGAAAAGGTGTGAAAGATATGAAGAGCCTCAAAATGTGTGAAATACATGAGGACCATGAAACGGTCTGAAAAAAAGGAGGAGCATGAAGCGGTGTTGAAAAACATGAAGAGCCTGAAAATGTGTGAAATATATGAAGAGCTTCAAAAAGTGTGAAAAATATGAAGAGCTTCAAAAGGTGTGAAATACATGAGGAGCATGAAACGGTCTGAAAAATAGGAGGAGCATGAAGTGGTGTTGAAAAACATGAAGAGCCTGAAAATGTGTGAAAAATATGAAGAGCTTCAAAATGTGTGAAAAATATGAGGAGCATGAAACGGTCTGAAAAATAGGAGTAGCATGAAGCCGTGTTGAAAAACATGAAGAGCCTGAAAGGGTGTAACAAATATGAAGAGCTTCAGAAGGTGTCAAAAATGAGATGAGCATGAAACGTTTTGAAAAATAAGAGGAGCATGAAGTGGTGTTGAAAAACATGAAGAGCCTGAAAAAGTGTGAAATATATGAAGAGCTTCAAAAGGTGTGAAGTACATGAGGAGAATGAAACCGTCCGAAAAATAGGAGGAGCATGAAGTGGTGTTCCAATATATGAAGAGCCTGAAAAGGTGTGAAATATATGAAGAGATTCAAAAGGTGTCAAAAATATGAGGAGCATGAAACGGTCTGAAAAAAAGGAGGAGCAGGAAACCGTGTTCAAGAACAAGAAGAGCCTGAAAAGGTGTGAAAAATTTGAGGTGCTTCAAAAGGTGTGAAAATTAGGAGGAGCATGAAACGGTCTGAAAAATAGGAGGATCAAGAAGCGGTGTTGAAAAACATGAAGATCTGAAAACTTGTGAAAAATATAAAGAGCTTCAAAAGGTGTGAAAAATATGAAGAGCTTCAAAAGGTGTCAAAAATGAGATGAGCATGAAACGGTCTGAAAAATAGGAGGAGCATGAAGCGCTGTTGAAAATCATGAAGAGCCAGAAAAGGTGTGAAAAATATGAAGAGCTTCAAAAGGTGTCAAAAATATGAGGAGCGTGAAACGGTCTGAAAAATATGTGGAGCATAAAGTGGTGTTGAAAAACATGAAGCCTCAAAAGGTGTGAAATACTTGAGGAGCATAAATCGGTCTGAAAAATTGGAGGAGCATGAAGCGGTGTTGAAAAACATGAAGAGCCTGAAAATGTGAGAAAAATATGAAGAGCTACAAAAGGTGTGAAGTACAAGAGGAGCATTAATCGGTCTGAAAAATAGGAGTAGCATGAAGCGGTGTTGAAAAACATGAAGAGCCTCAAAAGGTGTGAAAAATATGAAGAGCTTCAAATGGTGTGAAAAATACGAGGAGCATGAAGAGGTGTTCAAAAACATGAAAAGCCTGAAATGTTGTAAAAAATATGAAAAGCTTCAAAAGGTGTCAAAAATATGAGGAGCATGAAACGGTCTGAAAAACCGGAGGAGCATGAAGCGGTGTTCAAAAACATGAAGAGCCTGAAAAGGTGTGAAAAATTTGAAGAGCTTCAAAAATGTGAAATATATGAAGAGCTTCAAAAGGTGTGAAATATATGAAGAGCTTCAAAAGGTGTCAAAAATTAGATGAGCAAGAAACGGTCTGAAAAATAGGAGGAGCATGAAGTGGTGTTGAAAAACATGAAGAGCCTGAAAATGTGTGAAATATATGAAGAGCTTCAAAAGGTGTGAAAAATATGAAGAGCTTCAAAAGGTGTCAAAAATATGAAGAGCATTAAACGGTCGCAAAAATAGGAGGAACTTGAAGTGGTGTTCGAACACATGAAGAGTCTGAAAAGGTGTGAAATATAAGAAGAGTTTCAAAAGGTGTCAAAATTATGAGGTGCATGAAACGGTCTGAAAAATAGGAGGATCATGAAACAGTGTTGAAAAACATGAAGAGCCTGAAAAGGTGTGAAAAATATGAAGAGCTTCAAAACGTGTCAAAAATATGAGGAGAATGAAACTGTCTGAAAAATAGGAGAAGCATGATGCGGTGTTGAAAAATATGAAGAGCCTGAAAACGTGTGAAAAATATGAAGATCTTCAAAAGGAATGAAAAATATGAGGAGCTTCAAAAGGTGTCAAATACATGAGGATCTTAAACGGTCTGAAAAAAGGGGGAGCATGAAGCGGTGTTCAAAATAGGAAGAGCCTGAAAAGTTGTGAAAAATATGAAGAGCTTCAAAAGGTATGAAAATTATGAGGAGCATGAAACGGTCTGAAAAATAGGAGGAGCATGAAGCTGTGTTCAAAATCACGAAGAGCCTGAAAAGGTGTGAAAAATATGAAGAGCTTTAAAAGGTGTCAATTTTATGAGGAGCATGAAACGGTCTGAAAAATAGGAGGAGAATGAATCGGTGTTGAAAAACATAAGGAGCATGAAAAGGTGTGAAAAATATGAAGAGCTTTAAAAGGTGTGAAAAATATGAGGTGCATGAAACGGTCTGAAAAATAGGAGGAGCATGATGCGGTGTTGAAAAATATGAAGAGCCTGAAAAGGTGTGAAAAATATGAAGAGCTTCAAAAGGTGTCAAAAATATGAGGAGCATGAAACGGTCTGAAAATTAGGAGGAGCATGAAGCGTTGTTGAAAAACATGAAGAGCATGAAAAGGTGTGAAAATATGAAGATCTTGTAAAGGTGTCAAAAATATGAGGAGCATGAAACGGTCTTAAAAATTGGAGGAGCATAAAGCGGTGTTGAAAATCATGAAGGGCCTGAAAAGGTGTGAAAAATATGAAGAGTTTCAAAAGGTGTGAAAATATGAAGAGCTTCAAAAGGTGTCAAAAATGAGATCAACATGAAACCGTCTGAATAATAGGAGGAGCATGCAGCGGTGTTGAAAAATATGAAGATCCTGAAAAGGTGTGAAAATATGAAGAGCTTCTAAATGTGTCAAATATATGAGGAGCATGAAACGGTCTGAAAAATAGGAGGATCATGAAACGGTGTGCAAAAACATGAAGGGCCTGAATAGGTGTGAAAAATATGAAGAGCTTCAAAAGGTGTCAAAAATATGACGAGCATGAAACGGTCTGAAAAATAGGAGGAGCATGAAGCTGTGTTCAAAAACATGAAGAGCCTGAAAAGGTGTGAAAAATATGAAGAGCTTTAAAAGGTGTCAAGAATATGAGGAGCATGAAACGGTCTGAAAAATAGGAGGAGAATGAATCGGTGTTGAAAAACATAAGGAGCATGAAAAGGTGTGAAAAATATGAAGAGCTTTAAAAGGTGTGAAAAATATGAGGTGCATGAAACGCTCTGAAAAATAGGAGGAGCATGATGCGGTGTTGAAAAATATGAAGAGCCTGAAAAGGTGTGAAAAATATGAAGAGCTTCAAAAGGTGTCAAAAATATGAGGAGCATGAAACGGTCTGAAAATTAGGAGGAGCATGAAGCGTTGTTGAAAAACATGAAGAGCATGAAAAGGTGTGAAAATATGAAGATCTTCTAAAGGTGTCAAAAATATGAGGAGCATGAAACGGTCTTAAAAATTGGAGGAGCATGAAGCGGTGTTGAAAATCATGAAGGGCCTGAAAAGGTGTGAAAAATATGAAGAGTTTCAAAAGGTGTGAAAATATGAAGAGCTTCAAAAGGTGTCAAAAATGAGATCAACATGAAACCCACTGAATAATAGGAGGAGCATGCAGCGGTGTTGAAAAATATGAAGATCCTGAAAAGGTGTGAAAATATGAAGAGCTTCTAAATGTGTCAAATATATGAGGAGCATGAAACGGTCTGAAAAATAGGAGGATCATGAAACGGTGTTCAAAAACATGAAGAGCCTGAATAGGTGTGAAAAATATGAAGAGCTTCAAAAGGTGTCAAAAATATGACGAGCATAAAACGGTCTGAAAAATAGGAGGAGCATGAAGCTGTGTTCAAAAACATGAAGAGCCTGAAAAGGTGTGAAAAATATGAAGAGCTTCAAAATGTGTCATAAATGAGAAGAACATGAAACGGTCTGAAAATTAGGAGGAGCATGAAGTGGTTTTGAAAAACATGAAGAGCCTGAAAAGGTGTGAAATATATGAAGAGCTTCAAAATGGGTCAAAATTATGAAGAGCATGAAATGGTCTGAAAAATAGGAGGATCATGAATTGGTGTTCAAAAACATGAAGACCCTGAAAAGTTGTGAAAGATATGAAGAGCTTCAAAAAGTGTGAAAAATATGAGGAGCATGAAACGGTCTGAAAAATAGGAGGAGCATGAAACGGTGATCAAAAACATGAAGAGCCTGAAAAGGTGTGAAAAATATGAAGAGCTTCAAAGGTGTGAAATACATGAGGAGCATGAAACGGTCTGAAAAATAGGAGAAGCATGAAGTTGGCTGGAAAAACATGAACATCCTGAAAAGGTGTGAAAAATATGAAGAGCTTCAAAAGGTGTCAAAAATGAGATGAGAATGATACGGTCTGAAAAATAGGAAGATCATGAAACGGTGTTGAAAAACATGAAGAGCCTAAAAGGTGTGAAAAATATGAAGAGCTTCAAAAGGTGTCAAAAAATATGAGGAGCATCAAATGGTCTGAAAAATAGGAGGAGCATGAAGCGGTCGTCAAAAACATGAAGAGCCTAAAAAGGTGTGAAAAATATGAAGAGCTTCAAAATGTGTGAAATACAAGAGGAGCATGAAACGGTCTGAAAATTAGGCGAAGCATGAAGTGGTGTGGAAAAACATGAAGAGCCTGAAAAGGTGTGAAAAATATGAAGAGCTTCAAAATGTGTCAAAAATATGAAGAGCATGAAAGGGTCTGAAAAATAGGAGAATCATGAAGCGGTGTTCAAAAACATGAAGAACCTGAAAAGGTGTGAAAAATATGAAGAGCTTCATAAGGTGTGAAATACATGCGGAGCATGAAACTCTCTGAAAAATACGAGGAGCATGAAGTGGTGTTCAAAAACATGAAGAGCCTGAAAAGGTGTGAAAAATATGAAGAAATTCAAAAGGTGTCAAAAATATGCGGAGCATGAAACGGTCTGCAAAAAAGGAGGAGCATGAAGCGGTGTTGAAAAACCTGAAGAGCCTGAAAAGGTGTGAAAAATATGAAGAGCTTCAAAAGGTGTCAAAAATATGAGGAGGATGAAACGGTCTGAAAAATAGGTGGAGCATGAAGCTCTGCTCAAAAACATGAAGATCCAGAAAAGGTGTGAAAAATATGAAGAGCTTCGAAAGGTGTGACAAATATGAGGAGCATGAAACGGTCTGAAAATTTGGAGGAGTATGAAACGTGCTGAAAAATAGGAGGAGCATGAAACTGTCAGAAAAATAGGAGGATCATGAAGCCGTGTTGAAAAACATGAAGAGCGTGAAAGGTTGTGAAAAATAGGAGGAGCTTAAAATGTGTGAAAAATATGAGGAGCATGAAACGGTCTGAAAATAGGAGGAGCATGAAGCGGTGATCAAAAACATGAAGAGCATGAAAAGGTGTGAAAAATATGAAGAGCTTCAAAAGGTGTGAAAAATATGAAGAGCTTCAAAAGGTGTCAAAAATGAGAAGAGCATAAAGGGGTCTGAAAAATAGGAGGAGCATGACGTGGTGTTGAAAAAAATGAAGAGCCTGAAAAGGTGTGAAATATATGAGGGCTTCAAAAGGTCTCAAAAATATGGGGAGCATGAAACGGTCTGAAAAATAGGAGGAGCATGAAACGGTGTTCAAAAACATGAAGAGCCTGTAAAGGTGTGAAAAATATGAAGAGCTTCAAAAGGTGTGAAATACATGAGAAGCATGAAACTCTCTGAAAAATAAAAGGAGCAAGAAGGGGTGTTCAAAAACATGAAGAGGCTGAAAAGGTGTGAAAAACATGAAGAGCTTAAAAAGGTGTGAAAAATATGAGGAGCATGAAACGGTCTGAAAAAAAAGGAGGAGCATGAAACGGTGATCAAAAACATGAAGAGCATGAAAAGGTGTGAAAAATATGAAGAGCTTCAAAAGGTGTGAAATACATGAGGAGCATGAAAGAGCTGAAAATTTGGAGAAGCATGAAGTGGTGTGGAAAAACATGAAGAGCCTGAAAAGGTGTGAAAAATATGAAGAGCTTCTGAAGGTGTGAAATACATGAGGAGCAGGAAACTCTCTGAAAAATATAAGGAGCATGAAGTGGTGTTCAAAAACATGAAGAGCCTGAAAAGGTGTAAAAAATATGAAGAGCTTCAAAAGGTGTGAAAAATATGAGGAGCATGTTATGGCTTGAAAAATAGGATTAGCATGAAGAGGTGTTCAAAAACATGAAGAGCCTGAAAAGTTGTGAAAAATATGAAAAGCTTCAAAAGGTGTCAAAAATGAGATGAGCATGAAACTGTCTGAAATATAGGAGGAGTATGAAGCGGTGTTCAAAATATGAAGAGCCCGAAAAGGTGTGAAAAATATGAAGAGCTTCAAAAGGTGTCAAAAATATGAGGAGCATGAAACGGGCTGAAAAAGAGGAGGAGCATGAAGCGGCGTTGAAAAACATGAAGAGCCTGAAAAGGTGTGAAAAATATGAAAAGCTTCAAAGGTGTGAAATACATGAGGAGCATGAAAGAGCTGAAAATTAGGAGAAGCATGAAGTGGTGTGGAAAAACATGAAGAGCCTGAAAAGGTGTGAAAAATATGAAGAGCTTCAGAAGGTGTGAAATACATGAGGAGCATGAAACTCTCTGAAAAATAGGAGGAGCATGAAGCGGTGTTCAAAAATATGAAGAGCCTGAAAAGGTGTGAAAAATATGAAGAGCTTCAAAAATATGAAAAATATGAAGAGCCTCAAAAGGTGTGAAAAATATGAAGAGCTTCAAAAGGTGTGAAATATATGAGGAGCATGAAACGGTCTGAAAATAGCAGGATCATGAAGCGGTGTTGAAAAACATGAAGAGTCTGAAAACGTGTGAAAATATGAAGAGCTTCAAAAGGTGTGAAAAATATGAGGAGCATGAAACGGTCTAAAAAATAGGAGGAGCATGAAGCGGTGTTCAAAAATATGAAGAGCCTGAAAAGGTGTGAAAAATATGAAGAGCTTCAAAAGGTGTCAAAAATATGAGGAGCATGAAACGGTCTGAAAAATAGGAGGAGCATGAAGCGGTGTTGAAAAACATGAAGAGCCTGAAAAGGTGTGAGAAATATGAAGAGCTTCAAAAGGTGTCAAAAATATGAGGAGCATGAAACGGTCTGAAAAAGAGGAGGAGCATGAAACGGTGTTGAAAAACATGAAGAGCCTGAAAAGGTGTGAGAAATATGAAGAGCTTCAAAAGGTGTCAAAAATATGAGGAGCATGAAACGGTCTGAAAAAGAGGAGGAGCATGAAACGGTGTTGAAAAACATGAAGAGCCTGAAAAGGTGTGAGAAATATGAAGAGCTTCAAAAGGTGTCAAAAATATGAGGAGCATGAAACGGTCTGAAAAAGAGGAGGAGCATGAAACGGTGTTGAAAAACATGAAGAGCCTGAAAAGGTGTGAAAAATATGAAGAGTTTCAAAAAGTGTCAAAAATATGAATAGCATGAAAAGGTCTGCAAAAAAGGAGCATGAAGTGGTGTTGAAAAACATGAAGAGCCTGAAAAGGTGTGAAAAATATGAACAGTTTCAAAAGGTGTCAAAAATATGAGGAGCATGAATCGGTCTGAAAAATAGGAGGAACATGAAGAAGTGTTCAAAAACATGAAGAGCCTGAAAAGGTGTGAAAAATATGAAGAGCTTCAAAAGGTGTGAAATATATGAGGAGCATGAAACTCTCTGAAAAATAGAAGGAGCATGATGTGGTGTTCAAAAACATGAAGAGCCTGAAAACGTGTGAAAAATTCGAAGAGCTTCAAAAGGTGTGAAAAATATGAGGAGAATGATACGGTTTGAAAAATAGGAGGAGCATGAAGCGGTGTTGAAAAACATGAAGAGTCTGAAAACGTGTGAAATTATGAAGAACTTCAAAAATATGAAAAATATGAAGAGCTTCAAAAGGTGTGAACAATATGAAGAGCTTCAAAAGGTGTCAAAATGAGATGAACATGAAACGGTCTGAAACATAGGAGGAGCATGAAGCGGTGTTGAAAATCATAAAGAGCCTGAAAATTTGTGAAATATATGAAGAGCTTCAGAATATGTGAAAAACATGAAGAGCTTCAAAAAGTGTCAAAATGAGATGAGCATGAAACGGTCTGAAAAATAAGAGGAGCATGAAGTGGTGTTGAAAATAATGAAAAGCCTGAAAAGGTGTGAAATATATGAAGAGCTTCAAAAGGTGTCAAAAATATGAGGAGAATGAAACGGTCTGTAAAATAGGAGGAGCATGAAATGGTGTTCAAAAACATGAAGAGCCTGAAAAGGTGTGAAAAATAAGAAGAGCTTCAAAAGGTGTCAAAAATATGAGGAGCATGAAAAGTTCTGAAAAATAGGAGGAGCATGAAGCGGTGTTCAAAAACAGGAAGACCCTGAAAAGTAGTGAAAAATATGAAGAGCTTCAAAAGGTGTCAAAAATATGAGGAGCATGAAACGGTCTGAAAAATAGGAGGACTATGAAACGGTGTTCAAAAACATGAAGAGCCTGAAAAGGTGTGAAAAATATGAAGAGCTTCTAAAGGTGTCAAAAATATGAGGAGCATGAAACGGTCTTAAAAATACGAAGAGCATGAAGTGGTGTTGAAAAACATGAACAGCCTGAAAAGGTGTGAAATATATGAAGAGCTTCTAAAGGTGTCAAAAATATGAGGAGCATGAATCGGTCTAAAAAATAGGAGGATCATGAAAAGTTGTTGAAAAACATGAAGATCCTGAAAAGATGTGAAAATTATGAAGAGCTTCAAAAGATGTGAAATATATGAAGAGCTTCAAAAGGTGTCAAAAATGAGATGAGCATGAAATGGTCTGAAAAATAGGAGGAGCATGAAGCAGTGTTGAAAAAAATGAAGAGACTGAAAAGATGTGAAAAATATGAACAGCTTCAAAAGGTGGAAAAATATGAGGAGCATGAAACGGTCTAAAAAATAGGAGTACCATGAACCGATGTTGAAAAACATGAAGAGCCAGAAAAGGTGTGAAAAATATTAAGAGCTTCAAAATGTGTGAAAAATATGAAGAGCTTCAAAAGGTGTCAAAAAAGAGATGAGCATGAAACGGTCTGAAAATTAGGAGGAGAATGAAGTGGTGCTGAAAAAAATGAGGAGCCTGAAAAGGTGTGAAAAATATGAAGAGCTTCAAAAGGTGTCAAAAATGAGATCATCATGAAACGGTCTGAAAAATAGGAGGTGCATGAGGTGGTGTTGAAAAAAAAGAAGAGACTGAAAAGGTGTGAAATATATGAAGAGCTTCAAAAGATGTCAAAATATGAGGAGCATGATACGGTCTGAAAAATAGGAGGAGCATGAAGCGGTGTTCAAAACATGAAGAGCCTGAAAAATTGTGAAAAATATGAAAAGCTTCCAAAGGTGTCAAAAATGAGATGAGCATGAAACGGTCTGAAAAATAAGAGGAGCATGAAGCGGTGTTGAAAAAATGAAGAGCCGGAAAAGGTGTGAAAAATATGAAGAGCATCAAAAGGTGTCAAAAATATGAGGAGTATGAAACGGTCTGAAAAATAGGAGGAGCATGAAGCGGCGTTGAAAAACATGAAGAGCCTGAAAAGGTGTGAAAAATATGAAGAGCTTCAAAAGGTGAGAAAAATAGGAGGTGCATGAAACGGTCTGAAAAAGAGGAGGAGCATGAAGCGGCGTTGAAAAACATGAAGAGCCTGAAAAGGTGTGAAAAATATGAAGAGCTTCATAAGGTGTGAAATACATGAGGAGCATGAAACTCTCTGAAAAATAGGAGGAGCATGAAGCGGTGTTCAAAAATATGAAGAGCCTGAACAGGTGTGAAAAATATGAAGAGCTTCAAAAATATGAAAAATATGAAGAGCCTGAAAAGGTGTGAAAAATATGAAGAGCCTCAAAAGGTGTGAAAAATATGAAGAGCTTTAAAAGGTGTCAAACATGAGATGAGCATGAAACGGTCTGAAAAATAGGAGGAGCAAGAAGCGGTGTTGAAAAACATAAAGAGCATGAAAACGTATGAAGAATATGAAGAGCTTCAAAAGGTGTGAAAAATATGAAGAGCTTTAAAAGGTGTCAAAAATGAGATGAGCATGAAACGGTCTGAAAAATAGGTGGAGCATGAAGTGGTATTGAAAAACATGAAGAGCCTGAAAAGGTGTGAAAGATATTAAGAGCTTCAAAAGGTCTCAAAAATATGAGGAGCATGAAACGGTCTGAAAAATAGGAACAGCATGAAGCGGTGTTGCAAAACATGAAGAGCCTGAAAAGGTGTCAAAAATATGAAGAGCTTCAAAAGGTGTGAAATACATGAGGAGCATTAAACGCCCTGAAAAATAGGAGGAGCATGCAGAGGTGTTCAAAAACATGAAGAGCCTGAAAAGGTGTCAAAAATATGAAGATATTCAAAAGGTGTGAAAAATATGAAGAGCTTCAAAATGTTTCAAAAATGAAATGAGCATGAAACGGTCTGAAAAAGCTGAGGAGCATGAAGTGGTGTTGAAACACATGAAGAGCCTGAAAAGTTGTGAAAAATATGAAGAGGTTCAAAGGTGTGAAATACATGAGAATCATGAAATGGTTTGAAAAATACGAGGAGCATGAAGCAGTGTTCAAAAACATGAAGAGCCTGAAAAGGTTTGAAAAATATGAAGAGCTTCAAAAGGTGTCAAAAATATGAGGAGCATGAAACCGTCTGAAAAATAGGAGGAGCATGAAGCGGTGTTGAAAAACATGAAGAGCGTGAAAACGAGTGAAAAATATGAAGAGCTTCAAAAGGTATGAAAAATATGAAGAGCTTCAAAAGGTGTCAAAAAAGAGATGAGCATGAAACCGTCTGAAAAATAGGTGGAGCATGAAGCGGTGTTGAAAAACATGAAGAGCCTGAAAAGATGTGAAAAATATGAAGAGCTTCAAAAGGTGTCAAAAATATGAGGAGCATGAAACGGTCTGAAAAATAGGAGGAGCATGAAACCGTGTTCAAAAACATGAAGAGACTGAAGAGGGTGAAAAATATGAAGAGCTTCAAAAGGTGTGAAAAATAGGAGGAGCATGAAGCGGTGTGCAAAAACATGAAAAGCCTGAAAAGGTGTGAAAAATATGAAGAGCATCAAAAGGTGTCAAAAATATGAGGAGCATGAAACGGTCTGAAAAATAGGAGGAGCATGAAGCGGTGTTGAAAAACATGAAGAGCCTGAAAAGGTGTTAAAAATATGAAGAGTTTCAAAAGGTGTCAAATATATGAGCAGCAAGAATCGGTCTGAAATATAGGAGTAGCATGAAACGGTGTTCAAATACATGCAGAGCCTGAAAAGTTGTGAAAAATATGAAGAGCTTCAAATGGTGTCAAATATATGAAGAGCTTCAAAAGGTGTCAAAAATAAGATGAGCATGAAACGGTCTGAAAAATAGGAGGAGCAAGAAGTCGTGTTCCAAAAAATGAAGAGCCTGAGAAGGTATGAAATATATCAAGAACTTCAAAATGTGTCAAAAATATGAGGAGCATGAAACGGTCTGAAAAATAGGAGGAGCATGAAACGGTGTTGAAAAACATGCAGAGCCTGAAAAGGTGTGAAAAATATGAAGAACTTCAAAAGGTGTGAAATATATGAGGAGCATGAAACGGTCTTAAAAATAGGAGGAGCATGAAGCGGTTTTCAAAAATATGAAGAGCCTGAAAAGGTGTGAAAAATATGAGGAGCTTCAAAAGATATGAAATACATGAGGAGTATGAAACTGTCTTGAAAATAGGAGGATCATGAAGCGGTGCTGAAAAACATGAAGAGGCTTAAAAGGTGTGAAAAATATGAAGAGCTTCAAAAGGTGTGAAAAATATGAGGAGCATGAAACGGTCTGAAAAATAGGAGGAGCATGAAGCCGTGTTGAAAAACATGAAGAGCCTGAAAAAGTGTGAAATATATGAAGAGGTTCAAAAGGTGTAAAAAATATGAGGAGATTCAAAAGGTATCAAAAATATGAGGAGCATGAAACGGTCTGAAAAAGAGGAGGAGCATGAATCGGTGTTGAAAATCATGAAGAGCCTGAAAACGTGTGAGAAATATGAAGAGCTTCAAAAGGTGTCAAAAATATGAAGAGCTTCAAAAGGTTTCAAAAATGAGAGGAGTATGAAGCAGTCTGAAAAATAAGAGGAGCATGAAGCGGTGTTCAAAAACATGAAGAGCCTGAAAAGGTGTGAAAAATATGAAGAGCTTCAAAAGGTGTCAAAAATGAGATGAGCATGAAACGGTCTGAAAAATAGGAGGAGCATGAAGTGGTGTTGAAAAAAAAGAAGAGACGGAAAAGGTGTGAAATATATGAAGGGCTTCAAAAGGTGTCAAAAATATGAGGAGAATGAAACGGTCTGAAAATAGGAGGAGCATGAAGCGGTGTTCAAAAACATGAAGAGCCTGAAAAGGTGTGAAAAATATGAAGAGCTTCAAAAGGTGTCAAAAATATGAGGAGCATGAAACGGTTTGAAAAATAGGAGGAGCATGAAGCGGTGTTCAAAAACAGGAAAAGCCTGAAAAGTTGTGAAAAATATGAAGAGCTTCAAAAGTTGTCAAAAATATGAGGAGCATGAAAAGGTCAGAAAAATAGGAGGATCATGAAGCGGTGTTCAAAAACATGAAGAGCCTGAAAAGGTGTGCAAAATATGAAGAGCTTCAAAAGGTGTCAAAAATATGAGGAGCATGAAACGGTCTGCAAAAAAGGAGGAGCATGAAGTGGTGTTGAAAAAATTCAAGAGCCTGACAAGGTGTGAAAAATATGAAAAGCTTCAAAAGTTGTCAAAAATATGAGGAGCATGAAACGGTCTGAAAAATAGGAGGAGCATGAAGCGGTGTTCAAAAACATGAAGAGCCTGAAAAGGTGTGAAAAATATGAAGAGCTTCAAAAGGTGTCAAAAATATGAGGAGCATGAAACGGTCTGAAAAATAGGAGGAGCATGAAGTGGTGTTGAAAAACATGAAGAGTCTGAAAACGTGTGAAATTATGAAGAACTTCAAAAATATGCAAAATATGAAGAGCTTCAAAAGGTGTGAAAAATATGAAGAGCTTCAAAAGGTGTCAAAATGAGATGAACATGAAACGGTCTGAAAAATAGTAGGAGCATGAAGCGGTGTTGAAAATCATAAAGAGCCTGAAAATTTGTGAAAAATATGAAGAGCTTCAGAAGATGTGAAAAACATGAAGAGCTTCAAAAGGTGTCAAAATGAGATGAGCATGAAACGGTCTGAAAAATAAGAGGAGCATGAAGTGGTGTTGAAAATAATGAAAAGCCTGAAAAGGTGTGAAATATATGAAGAGCTTCAAAAGGTGTCAAAAATATGAGGAGAATGAAACGGTCTGTAAAATAGGAGGAGCATGAAATGGTGTTCAAAAACATGAAGAGCCTGAAAAGGTGTGAAAAATAAGAAGAGCTTCAAAAGGTGTCAAAAATATGAGGAGCATGAAAAGTTCTGAAAAATAGGAGGAGCATGAAGCGGTGTTCAAAACAGGAAGACCCTGAAAAGTAGTGAAAAATATGAAGAGCTTCAAAGGTGTCAAAAATATGAGGAGCATGAAACGGTCTGAAAAATAGGAGGACTATGAAACGGTGTTCAAAAACATGAAGAGCCTGAAAAGGTGTGAAAAATATGAAGAGCTTCAAAACGTGTCAAAAAAATGAGGAGCATGAAATGGTCTGAAAAATAGGAGGAGCAAGAAAGGGTGTTGAACACCATGAAAAGCCTGAAAACGTGTGAAAAATATGAAGAGCTTCAAAAGATGTGAAAAATATGAAGAGCTTCAAAAGGTGTCAAAAATGAGATGAGCATGAAACCGTCTGAAAAATGGGAGGAGCATGAAGTAGTGTTGAAAAACATGAAGAACCTGAAAAGCTGTGAGAAACACGAAGAGCTTCAAAAGGTGTCAAAAATATGAGGAGCATGAAACGTTCTGAAAAAGAGGAGGAGCAGGAAGCGGTGTTGAGAAACATGAAGAGCCTGAAAATGTGTGAAAAATATGAAGAGCTTCTAAAGGTGTGAAATATATGAGGTGCAAGAAACGGTCTGAAAAATAGGAGTACCATGAACCGGTGTTGAAAAACATGAAGAGCCAGAAAAGGTGTGAAAAATATTAAGAGCTTCAAAATGTGTGAAAAATATGAAGAGCTTCAAAAGGTGTCAAAAAAGAGATGAGCATGAAACGGTCTGAAAAATAGGAGGAGAATGAAGTGGTGTTGAAAAAAATGAGGAGCCTGAAAAGGTGTGAAAAATATGAAGAGCTTCAAAAGGTGTCAAAAATGAGATGATCATGAAACGGTCTGAAAAATAGGAGGTGCATGAGGTGGTGTTGAAAAAAAAGAAGAGACTGAAAAGGTGTGAAATATATGAAGAGCTTCAAAAGGTGTCAAAATATGAGGAGCATGATACGGTCTGAAAAATAGGAGGAGCATGAAGCGGTGTTCAAAACATGAAGAGCCTGAAAAATTGTGAAAAATATGAAAAGCTTCCAAAGGTGTCAAAAATGAGATGAGCATGAAACGGTCTGAAAAATAGGAGGAGCATGAAGCGGTGTTGAAAAAATGAAGAGCCTGAAAAGGTGTGAAAAATATGAAGAGCATCAAAAGTTGTAAAAAATATGAGGAGTATGAAACGGTCTGAAAAATAGGAGGACCATGAAGCGGTGTTGCAAAACATGAAGAGCCTGAAAAGGTGTGAAAAATATGAAGAGCTTCAAAAGGTGAGAAAAATATGAGGTGCATGAAACGGTCTGAAAAATAGGAGGAGCATGAAGCGGTGTTGAAAAACATGAAGAGCCTGAAAAGGTGTGAAAAATATGAAGAGCTTCAAAAGGTGTGAAATACATGAGGAGCATGAAACGTGTTGAAAAATAGGAGAAGCATGAAGTGGTGTGGAAAAACATCAAGAGCCTGAAAAGGTGTGAAAAATATGAAGGGCTTCAAAAGGTGTGAAATACATGAGGAGCAAGAAACGGTCTGAAAAATAGGAGGAAGAGGAAGAGGTGTTCAAAAATATGAAGAGCCTGAAAAGGTGTGAAAAATATGAAGAGCTTCAAAAGGTGTCAAAAATATGAGGAGCATGAAACGTTGTGAAAAATAGGAGCAGCATGAAACGGTGTTCAAAAACATGAAGAGATTGAAAAGGTGTGAAAAATATGAAGAGGTGCAAAAGGTTTGAAATATATGAGGAGCATGAAACGGTCTGAAAAATATGAGGAGCATGAAGCGGTGTTCAAAAACATGAAGAGCCTGAAAAGGTGAGAAAAATATGAAGAGCTTCAAAAGGTGTGAAATACATGAGGTGCATTAAACGCCCTGAAAAATAGGAGGAGCATGCAGAGGTGTTCAAAAACATGAAGAGCCTGAAAAGGTGTCAAAAATATGAAGAGATCAAAAGGTGTGAAAAATATGAAGAGCTTCAAAATGTTTCAAAAATGAAATGAGCATGAAACGGTCTGAAAAAGCTGAGGAGCATGAAGTGGTGTTGAAACACATGGAGAGCCTGAAAAGGTGTGAAAAATATGAAGAGGTTCAAAGGTGTGAAATACATGAGGATCATGAAATGGTTTGAAAAATACGAGGAGCATGAAGCAGTGTTCAAAAACATGAAGAGCCTGAAAAGGTTTGAAAAATATGAAGAGCTTCAAAAGGTGTCAAAAATATGAGGAGCATGAAACCGTCTGAAAAATAGGAGGAGCATGAAGCGGTGTTGAAAAACATGAAGAGCGTGAAAACGAGTGAAAAATATGAAGAGCTTCAAAAGGTATGAAAAATATGAAGAGCTTCAAAAGGTGTCAAAAAAGAGATGGGCATGAAACCGTCTGAAAAATAGGTGGAGCATGAAGCGGTGTTGAAAAACATGAAGAGTCTGAAAAGATGTGAAAAATATGAAGAGCTTCAAAAGGTGTCAAAAATATGAGGAGCATGAAACGGTCTGAAAAATAGGAGGAGCATGAAACCGTGTTAAAAACATGAAGAGACTGAAAAGGGTGAAAAATATGAAGAGCTTCAAAAGGTGTGAAAAATAGGAGGAGCATGAAGCGGTGTGCAAAAACATGAAAAGCCTGAAAAGGTGTGAAAAATATGAAGAGCATCAAAAGGTGTCAAAAATATGAGGAGCATGAAACGGTCTGAAAAATAGGAGGAGCATGAAGCGGTGTTGAAAAACATGAAGAGCCTGAAAAGGTGTTAAAAATATGAAGAGTTTCAAAAGGTGTCAAATATATGAGCAGCAAGAATCGGTCTGAAATATAGGAGTAGCATGAAACGGTGTTCAAATACATGCAGAGCCTGAAAAGTTGTGAAAAATATGAAGAGCTTCAAATGGTGTCAAATATATGAAGAGCTTCAAAAGGTGTCAAAAATGAGATGAGCATGAAACGGTCTGAAAAATAAGAGGAGCAAGAAGTCGTGTTCCAAAAAATGAAGAGCCTGAGAAGGTGTGAAATATATCAAGAACTTCAAAATGTGTCAAAAATATGAGGAGCATGAAACGGTCTGAAAAATAGGAGGAGCATGAAACGGTGTTGAAAAACATGCAGAGCCTGAAAAGGTGTGAAAAATATGAAGAACTTCAAAAGGTGTGAAATATATGAGGAGCATGAAATGGTCTTAAAAATAGGAGGAGCATGAAGCGGTTTTCAAAAATATGAAGAGCCTGAAAAGGTGTGAAAAATATGAGGAGGTTCAAAAGGTATGAAATACATGAGGAGTATGAAACTGTCTTGAAAATAGGAGGAGCATGAAGCGGTGTTAAAAAACATGAAGAGGCTTAAAAGGTGTGAAAAATATGAAGAGCTTCAAAAGGTGTGAAAAATATGAGGAGCATGAAACGGTCTGAAAAATAGGAGGAGCATGAAGCCGTGTTGAAAAACATGAAGAGCCTGAAAAAGTGTGAAATATATGAAGAGGTTCAAAAGGTGTAAAAAATATGAGGAGATTCAAAAGGTATCAAAAATATGAGGAGCATGAAACGGTCTGAAAAAGAGGAGGAGCATGAATCGGTGTTGAAAATCATGAAGAGCCTGAAAACGTGTGAGAAATATGAAGAGCTTCAAAAGGTGTCAAAAATATGAAGAGCTTCAAAAGGTGTCAAAAATGAGAGGAGTATGAAGCAGTCTGAAAAATAGGAGGAGCATGAAGCGGTGTTCAAAAACATGAAGAGCTTGAAAAGGTGTGAAAAATATGAAGAGCTTCAAAAGGTGTCAAAAATGAGATGAGCATGAAACGGTCTGAAAAATAGGAGGAGCATGAAGCGGTGTTGAAAATCATAAACAGCCTGAAAATTTGTGAAAAATATGAAGAGCTTCAGAAGATGTGAAAAACATGAAGAGCTTCAAAAGGTGTCAAAATGAGATGAGCATGAAACGGTTTGAAAAATAAGAGGAGCATGAAGTGGTGTTGAAAATAATGAAAAGCCTGAAAAGGTGTGAAATATATGAAGAGCTTCAAAAGGTGTCAAAAATATGAGGAGAATGAAACGGTCTGTAAAATAGGAGGAGCATGAAATGGTGTTCAAAAACATGAAGAGCCTGAAAAGGTGTGAAAAATATGAAGAGCTTCAAAAGGTGTCAAAAATATGAGGAGCATGAAAAGTTCTGAAAAATAGGAGGAGCATGAAGCGGTGTTCAAAACAGGAAGACCCTGAAAAGTAGTGAAAAATATGAAGAGCTTCAAAAGGTGTCAAAAATATGAGGAGCATGAAACGGTCTGAAAAATAGGAGGACTATGAAACGGTGTTCAAAAACATGAAGAGCCTGAAAAGGTGTGAAAAATATGAAGAGCTTCAAAACGTGTCAAAAATATGAGGAGCATGAAATGGTCTGAAAAATAGGAGGAGCAAGAAAGGGTGTTGAACAACATGAAGAGCCTGAAAACGTGTGAAAAATATGAAGAGCTTCAAAAGATGTGAAAAATATGAAGAGCTTCAAAAGGTGTCAAAAATGAGATGAGCATGAAACCGTCTGAAAAATAGGAGGAGCATGAAGTAGTGTTGAAAAACATGAAGAACCTGAAAAGCTGTGAGAAACATGAAGAGCTTCAAAATGTGTCAAAAATATGAGGAGCATGAAACGGTCTGAAAAAGAGGAGGAGCAGGAAGCGGTGTTGAGAAACATGAAGAGCCTGAAAATGTGTGAAAAATATGAAGAGCTTCTAAAGGTGTGAAATATATGAGGTGCAAGAAACGGTCTGAAAAATAGGAGGAGCATGAAGCAGTGTTGAAAAACATGAAGAGCCTGAAAAGGTGTGAAAAATATGAAGAGCTTCAAAAGGTGTCAAAATTATAAGGAGCATGAAACGTTCTGAAAAATAGGAGGAGCATGAAGCAGTGTTGAAAAAAATGAAGAGCCTGAAAAGGTGTGAAAAATATGAACAGCTTCAAAAGTTGTCAAAAATATGAGGAGCATGAAACGGTCTAAAAAATAGGAGTACCATGAACCGGTGTTGAAAAACATGAAGAGCCAGAAAAGGTGTGAAAAATATTAAGAGCTTCAAAATGTGTGAAAAATATGAAGAGCTTCAAAAGGTGTGAAATACATGAGGAGCATGAAACGTGTTGAAAAATAGGAGAAGCATGAAGTGCTGTGGAAAATCATCAAGAGCCTGAAAAGGTGTGAAAAATATGAAGGGCTTCAAAAGGTGTGAAATACATGAGGAGCAAGAAACGGTCTGAAAAATAGGAGGAAGAGGAAGAGGTGTTCAAAAATATGAAGAGCCTGAAAAGGTGTGAAAAATATGAAGAGCTTCAAAAGGTGTCAAAAATATGAGGAGCATGAAACGGTCTGAAAAATAGGAGGAGCATGAAGCGGTGTTGAAAAACATGAAGAGCCTGAAAAGGTGTTAAAAATATGAAGAGTTTCAAAAGGTGTCAAATATATGAGCAGCAAGAATCGGTCTGAAATATAGGAGTAGCATGAAACGGTGTTCAAATACATGCAGAGCCTGAAAAGTTGTGAAAAATATGAAGAGCTTCAAATGGTGTCAAATATATGAAGAGCTTCAAAAGGTGTCAAAAATGAGATGAGCATGAAACGGTCTGAAAAATAGGAGGAGCAAGAAGTCGTGTTCCAAAAAATGAAGAGCCTGAGAAGGTGTGAAATATATCAAGAACTTCAAAATGTGTCAAAAATATGAGGAGCATGAAACGGTCTGAAAAATAGGAGGAGCATGAAACGGTGTTGAAAAACATGCAGAGCCTGAAAAGGTGTGAAAAATATGAAGAACTTCAAAAGGTGTGAAATATATGAGGAGCATGAAATGGTCTTAAAAATAGGAGGAGCATGAAGCGGTTTTCAAAAATATGAAGAGCCTGAAAAGGTGTGAAAAATATGAGGAGCTTCAAAAGGTATGAAATACATGAGGAGTATGAAACTGTCTTGAAAATAGGAGGAGCATGAAGCGGTGTTAAAAACATGAAGAGGCTTAAAAGGTGTGAAAAATATGAAGAGCTTCAAAAGGTGTGAAAAATATGAGGAGCATGAAACGGTCTGAAAAATAGGAGGAGCATGAAGCCGTGTTGAAAAACATGAAGAGCCTGAAAAAGTGTGAAATATATGAAGAGGTTCAAAAGGTGTAAAAAATATGAGGAGATTCAAAAGGTATCAAAAATATGAGGAGCATGAAACGGTCTGAAAAAGAGGAGGAGCATGAATCGGTGTTGAAAATCATGAAGAGCCTGAAAACGTGTGAGAAATATGAAGAGCTTCAAAAGGTGTCAAAAATATGAAGAGCTTCAAAAGGTGTCAAAAATGAGAGGAGTATGAAGCAGTCTGAAAAATAGGAGGAGCATGAAGCGGTGTTCAAAAACATGAAGAGCCTGAAAAGGTGTGAAAAATATGAAGAGCTTCAAAAGGTGTCAAAAATGAGATGAGCATGAAACGGTCTGAAAAAAAGGAGGAGCATGAAGTGGTGTTGAAAAAATGAAGAGCCTGAAAAGGTGTGAAAAATATGAAGAGCATCAAAATTTGTCAAAAATATGAGGAGTATGAAACGGTCTGAAAAATAGGAGGACCATGAAGCGGTGTTGCAAAACATGAGGAGCCTGAAAAGGTGTGAAAAATATGAAGAGCTTCAAAAGGTGAGAAAAATATGAGGTGCATGAAACGGTCTGAAAAATAGGAGGAGCATGAAGCGGTGTTGAAAAACATGAAGAGCCTGAAAAGGTGTGAAAAATATGAAGAGCTTCAAAGGGTGTGAAATACATGAGGAGCATGAAACGTGTTGAAAAATAGGAGAAGCATGAAGTGGTGTGGAAAAACATCAAGAGCCTGAAAAGGTGTGAAAAATATGAAGAGCTTCAAAAGGTGTGAAATACATGAGGAGCAAGAAACGGTCTGAAAAATAGGAGGAATATGAAGAGGTGTTCAAAAATATGAAGAGCCTGAAAAGGTGTGAAAAATATGAAGAGCTTCAAAAGATGTGAAAAATATGAGGAGCATGATACGGTCTGAAATATAGGAGGAGCATGAAGCGGTGTTCAAAAACATGAAGAGCCTGAAAAGCCTTGAAAAATATGAAGAGCTTCAAAAGGTGAAAAAAATATGAGGTGTATGAAACGGTCTGAAAAATAGGAGGATCATGAAGCGGTGTTCAAAAACATGAAGAGCCTGAAAAGGTGTGAAATATATGAAGAGATTCAAAAGGTGAAAAAAATATGAGGAGCATGAAACGGTCTGAAAAATAGGAGGAGCAAGAAGCGGTGTTGAAAAACATGAAGAGCTTGAAAAGGTTTGAAAAATATGAAGAGCTTCAAAAGGTGTCAAAATTTTGAAGAGCTTCAAAGGTGTCAAAAATATGAGGAGCATGGAACGGTGTTCAAAAACATGGAAAGCAAGAAAAGGTTGAAAAATATGAAGAGCTTCAAAAGGTGTCAAAAATATGTGGAGCATGAAACGGTCTGAAAAATAGGAGGAGCATGAACCGGTGTTGAAAAACAAGAAGAGCCTGAAAAGGTGTGAAAAATATGAAGAGTTTGAAAATGTGTCAAAAATATGAGGAGCAGGAAACGGTCTAAAAAATAGGAGCATGAAGTGGTGTTGAAAAACATGAAGAGCCTGAAAAGCTGTGAAAAATATGAAGAGCATCAAAAACTGTCAAAATATGAGGAGCATGAAACGGTGTTCAAGACATGAAACGCCTGAAAAGGTGTGAAATATATGAACAGCTTCAAAAGGTATCAAAAATAGGAGGAGCATGAAACGGTCTGAAAAATTGGAGGAGCAAGAAGCAGTGTTGAAAAACATGAAGGGGTGGAAAAGGTGTGAAATATATGAAGAGCTTCAAAAGGTGTCAAAAATATGAGGAGCATGAAACAGTTTGAAAAATAGGAGGAGCATGAAGCGGTGTTGAAAAACATGAAGAGCCTGAAAAGGCTTGAAAAATATGAAGAGCTTCAAAATGTGTCAAAAATAGAGGGGGCATGAAACTATCTGAAAAATAGGAGGAGCATGAAGCGGTGTTGAAAAATATGAAGAACCTGAAGAGGTTTGAAAAATATGAAGAGCTTCAAAAGGTGTCAAAAATAAGAGGAGCATTAAACGGTCTGAAAATAGGATGAGCATGAAGTGGTGTTGAAAAACATAAAGAGCCTCAAAAGGTGTGCAAAATATGAAGAGCTTCAAAAGGTGTCAAAAATATGAGGAGCATGGAACGGTCTGAAAAAAAGGAAGAGCAGGAAGCGGTGCGGAAAAACATGAAGAGCCTGAAAAGGTGTGAAAAATATGAAGACCTTCAAAAGATGTTAAAAAGAGGAGGCACATGAAACTGTCTGAAAAATACGAGGAGCATGAAGCGGTGTTGAAAAACAAGAAGAGCCTGAAAAGGTGTGAAAAATATGAAGAGTTTGAAAATGTGTCAAAAATATGAGGAGCAGGAAACGGTCTGAAAAATAGGAGCATGAAGTGGTGTTGAAAAACATGAAGAGCCTGAAAAGCTGTGAAAAATATGAAGAACATCAAAAACTGTCCAAATATGACGAGCATGAAACGGTTTTCAAAGACATGAAACGCCTGAAAAGGTGTGAAATATATGAACAGCTTCAAAAGGTATCAAAAATAGGAGGAGCATGAAACGGTCTGAAAAATTGGAGGAGCAAGAAGCAGTGTTGAAAAACATGAAGAGGTGGAAAAGGTGTGAAATATATGAAGAGCTTCAAAAGGTGTCAAAAATATGAGGAGCATGAAACGGTTTGCAAAATAGGAGGAGCATGAAGCGGTGTTGAAAAACATGAAGAGCCTGAAACGGTTTGAAAAATATGAAGAGCTTCAAAAGGTGTCAAAAATAAAGGGGGCATGAAACTATCTGAAAAAAAGGAGGAGCATGAAGCGGTGTGGAAAAACATGAAGAGCCTGAAAACGTTTGAAAAATATGAAGAGCTTCAAAAGGTGTGGAAAATATGAAGAGCTTCAAAATGTGTCAAAAGTGAGATGAGCATGAAACGGTCTGAAAAATAGGAGGAGCATGAAGTGGTGTTGAAAAACATGAAGAGCCTGAAAATGTGTGAAATATATGAAGAGCTTCAAAAGATGTCAGAAATGAGAGAAGCATGAAACGGTCTGAAAAATAGATGAGCAAGAAGGGGTGTTGAAAAACATGAAGAGCCTGAAAACGTTTGAGAAATATGAAGAGCTTCAAAAGGTGTGGAAAATATGAAGAGCTTCAAAAGGTATGAAATATAGGAGCAGCATGAAGTGGTGTTCAAAAACATAAAAAGCCTGTAAAGGTGTGAAAAATATGAAGAGCTTCAAAAGGTGTCAAATATATGTGGAGCATGAAACGGTGTGAAAAATAGGAGGAGCATGAAGCGGTGTTGAAAAACATGAAGAACCTGAAAACTTGTGAAAAATATGAAGAGCTTCAAAAGGTGTCAAAATATGAGGAGCATGAAACGATCTGAAAAATAGGAGGAGCATTAAGCGGTGTTGAAAAATATGAAGTGCCTGAAAAGGTGTGAAAAATATGAAGAGCTTCAACAGGTGTCAAAAATATGAGGAGCATGAAACGCTCTGAAATATAGGAGGAGCATGAAGTGGTGTTGAAAAACTTGAAGAGCTGAAAAGGTGGAAAAATATGAAGAACTTCAACAGGTGTCAAAAATATGAGGAGCATGAAATGGACTGAAAAATAGGAAGATCATGAAGCGGTGTTGAATAACATGAAGAGCCTGAAAAGGTGTGAAAAATGTGAAAAGCTTCAAAAGGTGTGAAATACATGAGGAGCATGAAACGGTCTGAAAAATAGGAGTAGAATGAGACGGTGTTGAAAAACATGAAGAGCCTGAAAAGTTGTGAAAAATATGAAGAGCTTCAAAAGGTGTCAAAATTATGAGGAGTATAAAACGGTCTAAAAAATAGGAGGAGCATGAAACGGTGTTCAAAACATGAAGAGCCTGAGAAGATGTGAAATATGTGACGAGCTTCAAAAGGTTTGAAATACATGTGGAGCATTAAACTGTCTGAAAAATAGGAGGAGCATGAAGCTGTGTTCAAAAACATGAAGAGCCTGAAAAGGTGTGAAAATAATGAAGAGCTTCAAAAGATGTGAAATATAGGAGCAGCTTGAAGCGGTGTTCAGAAACATAAAAAGCCTGAAAAGGTGTGAAAAATATGAAGAGCTTCAAAACGTGTCAAAAATATGTGGAGCATGAAAGGGTCTGAAAATTAGCAGGAGCATGAAGCGGTGTTGAAAAACATGAAGAACCTGAAAACGTGTGAAAAATATGAAAAGCTTCAAATGGTGTGAAAAATATGAACAGCTTCAAAAGGTGTGAAAAATATGAAGAGCTTCAAAAGGTGTCATAAATATGAGGAGCAAGAAATGGTCTGAAAAATAAGAGAAGCATGAAATGGTGTTCAAAATATGAAGAGCCTGAAAAGGTGTGAAAAATATGAAGAGCTTCAAAAGGTGTGAAATACATGAGGAGCATGAAACTCTCTAAAAAATAAGAGGAGCATGAAGCGGTGTTCAAAAACATGAAGAGCCTGAAAAGTTGTGAAAAATATGAAGAGCTTCAAAATGTGTGAAAAAAAAAGAAGAGCTTCAAAAGGTGTCAAAAATATGAGGAGCATGAATCGGTCTGAAAAATAGGAGGAGCATGAAGCGGTGTTGAAAGACATGAAGAGCCTGAAAAGGTGTGAAAAATATGAAGAGGTTCTAAAGGTGTCAAAAATATGAGGAGCATGAAACAGTCTTTAAAATAGGATGAGAATGAGACGGTTTTGAAAAAGATGAAGAGCATGAAAAGGTGTGAAAAACATGAAGAGCTTCAAAAGGTGTAAAAAATATGAGAGGCATGAAACGACTGAAAAATAGGAGGAGCATGATGCGGTGGTCAAAAACATGAAGAGCCTGAAAAGGTGTGAAAAATATAAAGAGCTTCAAAAGGTGTCAAAAATATTAGGAGCGTGAAACAGTATGAAACATAGGATGAGCATGAAACTTTTTTGAAAAAGATGAAGAGCATGAAAAGGTGTGAAAAAAATGAAGAGCTTCAAAAGATGTTAAAAATATGAGGAGCATGAAACTTTCTGAAAAATTGGAGGAGCATGAAGCGGTGTTGAAAAACATGAAAAGCCTGAAAAGGTGGAAAAATATGAAGAGCTTCAAAAGGTGTCAACAATATGAGGAGCATGAAACGGTCTGAAATTTAGGAAGAGCATGAAACTGTGTTGATAAACATGAAGAGCCTGAAAAGGTGTGAAAAATATGAAGAGCTTCAAAAGGTGTCAAATATATGAGGAGCATGAAACAGTGTGAAAAATAGGATGAGCATGAAACGGTTTTAAAAAGACGAAGAGCCTAAAAGGTGTGACATATATGAAGAGCTTCAAAAGGTGTGAAATACATGAGGAGGTGGAAACGGTCTGAAAATAGTAGGAGCATGAAGCGGCGTTGAAAAACATGAATAGCCTGAAAACGTGTGAAAAATATGAAGAACTTCAAAAGGTGTGAAATATATGAAGAGCTACAAAAGGTGTCAAAAATATGAGGAGCATGAACCGGTCTGTAATATAGGAGGAGCATGAAGTGATGTTGAAAAACATGAAGTGCCTGAAAAGTTGTGAAATATATGAAGAGCTTCAAAAGGTGTGAAAAATATGAGGAGCTTCAAAAGGTGTCAAAAATATGAGGAGCCTGAAACGGTCTGAAAAATAGGAGGAGCATGATACGGTGTTCAAAAATATGAAGAGCCTGAAAAGGTGTGAAAAACATGAAGATCTTCAAAAGGGGTCAAAAATATGAGGAGCATGAAACGATCTGAAAAATAGGAGGAGCATGAAGTGGTGTTCAAAAACATGAAGAGCTTGAAAAGGTGTGAAAAACATGAAGAGCCTCAAAACGTGTCAAAAATATGAGGAGCATGAAACGGTCTGAAAAATAGGAGGAGCATGAAGCGGTGTTGAAAAACATGAAGAGCCTGAAAACGTGTGAAAAATATGAAGAGCTTCAAAAGGTGTGAAATATATGAAGAGCTTCCAAAGGTGTCAAAAATGAGATGAGCATGAAACGGTCTGAAAAATAGGAGGAGCATGAAGTGGTCGTGGAAATCATGAAGTGCCTGAAAAGGTGTGAAATATATGAAGAGTTTCCAAAGTTGTGAAAAAATGAGGAGGTTCAAAAGGTGTCAAAAATATGAGGAGCATGAAACTACTGAAAAATAGGAGGAGCATGAAACGGTGTTCAAAAACATGAAGAGCCTGAAAAGGTGTGAAAAATATGAAGAGCTTGAAAAGGTGTGAAATACATGAGGAGACTGAAGCGGTCTGAAAAATAGGAGGAGCATGAAACGGTGTTGAAATACATGAAGAGCCTGAAAAGGTGTGAAAAATATGAAGAGTTTGAAAATGTGTCAAAAATATGAGGAGCAGGAAACGGTCTGAAAAATAGGAGCATGAAGTGGTGTTGAAAAACATGAAGAGCCTGAAAAGCTGTGAAAAATATGAAGAGCATCAAAAACTGTCCAAATATGACGAGCATGAAACGGTTTTCAAAGACATGAAACGCCTGAAAAGGTGTGAAATATATGAACAGCTTCAAAAGGTATCAAAAATAGGAGGAGCATGAAACGGTCTGAAAAATTGGAGGAGCAAGAAGCAGTGTTGAAAAACATGAAGAGGTGGAAAAGGTGTGAAATATATGAAGAGCTTCAAAAGGTGTCAAAAATATGAGGAGCATGAAACGGTTTGCAAAATAGGAGGAGCATGAAGCGGTGTTGAAAAACATGAAGAGCCTGAAACGGTTTGAAAAATATGAAGAGCTTCAAAAGGTGTCAAAAATAAAGGGGGCATGAAACTATCTGAAAAAAAGGAGGAGCATGAAGCGGTGTGGAAAAACATGAAGAGCCTGAAAACGTTTGAAAAATATGAAGAGCTTCAAAAGGTGTGGAAAATATGAAGAGCTTCAAAATGTGTCAAAAGTGAGATGAGCATGAAACGGTCTGAAAAATAGGAGGAGCATGAAGTGGTGTTGAAAAACATGAAGAGCCTGAAAATGTGTGAAATATATGAAGAGCTTCAAAAGATGTCAGAAATGAGAGAAGCATGAAACGGTCTGAAAAATAGATGAGCAAGAAGGGGTGTTGAAAAACATGAAGAGCCTGAAAACGTTTGAGAAATATGAAGAGCTTCAAAAGGTGTGGAAAATATGAAGAGCTTCAAAAGGTATGAAATATAGGAGCAGCATGAAGTGGTGTTCAAAAACATAAAAAGCCTGTAAAGGTGTGAAAAATATGAAGAGCTTCAAAACGTGTCAAATATATGTGGAGCATGAAACGGTGTGAAAAATAGGAGAAGCATGAAGCGGTGTTGAAAAATATGAAGAACCTGAAAACTTGTGAAAAATATGAAGAGCTTCAAAAGGTGTCAAAATATGAGGAGCATGAAACGATCTGAAAAATAGGAGGAGCATGAAGCGGTGTTGAAAAATATGAAGTGCCTGAAAAGGTGTGAAAAATATGAAGAGCTTCAACAGGTGTCAAAAATATGAGGAGCATGAAACGCTCTGAAATATAGGAGGAGCATGAAGTGGTGTTGAAAAACTTGAAGAGCTGAAAAGGTGGAAAAATATGAAGAACTTCAACAGGTGTCAAAAATATGAGGAGCATGAAATGGACTGAAAAATAGGAAGATCATGAAGCGGTGTTGAATAACATGAAGAGCCTGAAAAGGTGTGAAAAATGTGAAAAGCTTCAAAAGGTGTGAAATACATGAGGGGCATGAAACGGTCTGAAAAATAGGAGTAGAATGAGACGGTGTTGAAAAACATGAAGAGCCTGAAAAGTTGTGAAAAATATGAAGAGCTTCAAAAGGTGTCAAAATTATGAGGAGTATAAAACGGTCTAAAAAATAGGAGGAGCATGAAACGGTGTTCAAAACATGAAGAGCCTGAGAAGATGTGAAATATGTGACGAGCTTCAAAAGGTTTGAAATACATGAGGAGCATTAAACTGTCTGAAAAATAGGAGGAGCATGAAGCTGTGTTCAAAAACATGAAGAGCCTGAAAAGGTGTGAAAATAATGAAGAGCTTCAAAAGATGTGAAATATAGGAGCAGCTTGAAGCGGTGTTCAGAAACATAAAAAGCCTGAAAAGGTGTGAAAAATATGAAGAGCTTCAAAACGTGTCAAAAATATGTGGAGCATGAAATAGTCTGAAAAATAGGAGGAGCATGAAGCGGTGTTGAAAAACATGAAGAACCTGAAAACTTGTAAAAATATGAAGATCTTCAAAAGGTGTGAAAAATATGAACCGTTTCAAAAGTGTGAAAAATGAGATGAGCATGAAGCGGTCTTAAAAATAGGAGGAGCATGAAGTGTTGTTGAAAAACATAAAGATCCTGAATATGTATGAAATATATGAAGAACTACAAAAGGTGTCAAAAATGTGAGGAGCATTAAAAGGTCTGAAAAATAGGAGGAGCATGAAACGATGTTGAAAGACATGAAGAGCCTGAAAAGATGTGAAAAACATGAAGAGCTTCAAAACGTGTCAAAAATATGTGGAGCATGAAAGGGTCTGAAAATTAGCAGGAGCATGAAGCGGTGTTGAAAAACATGAAGAACCTGAAAACGTGTGAAAAATATGAAAAGCTTGAAATGGTGTGAAAAATATGAACAGCTTCAAAAGGTGTGAAAAATATGAAGAGCTTCAAAAGGTGTCATAAATATGAGGAGCAAGAAATGGTCTGAAAAATAAGAGAAGCATGAAATGGTGTTCAAAATATGAAGAGCCTGAAAAGGTGTGAAAAATATGAAGAGCTTCAAAAGGTGTGAAATACATGAGGAGCATGAAACTCTCTAAAAAATAAGAGGAGCATGAAGCGGTGTTCAAAAACATGAAGAGCCTGAAAAGTTGTGAAAAATATGAAGAGCTTCAAAATGTGTGAAAAAAAAAGAAGAGCTTCAAAAGGTGTCAAAAATATGAGGAGCATGAATCGGTCTGAAAAATAGGAGGAGCATGAAGCGGTGTTGAAAGACATGAAGAGCCTGAAAAGGTGTGAAAAATATGAAGAGGTTCTAAAGGTGTCAAAAATATGAGGAGCATGAAACAGTCTTTAAAATAGGATGAGAATGAGACGGTTTTGAAAAAGATGAAGAGCATGAAAAGGTGTGAAAAACATGAAGAGCTTCAAAAGGTGTAAAAAATATGAGAGGCATGAAACGACTGAAAAATAGGAGGAGCATGATGCGGTGGTCAAAAACATGAAGAGCCTGAAAAGGTGTGAAAAATATAAAGAGCTTCAAAAGGTGTCAAAAATATTAGGAGCGTGAAACAGTATGAAACATAGGATGAGCATGAAACTTTTTTGAAAAAGATGAAGAGCATGAAAAGGTGTGAAAAAAATGAAGAGCTTCAAAAGATGTTAAAAATATGAGGAGCATGAAACTTTCTGAAAAATTGGAGGAGCATGAAGCGGTGTTGAAAAACATGAAAAGCCTGAAAAGGTGGAAAAATATGAAGAGCTTCAAAAGGTGTCAACAATATGAGGAGCATGAAACGGTCTGAAATTTAGGAAGAGCATGAAACTGTGTTGACAAACATGAAGAGCCTGAAAAGGTGTGAAAAATATGAAGAGCTTCAAAAGGTGTCAAATATATGAGGAGCATGAAACAGTGTGAAAAATAGGATGAGCATGAAACGGTTTTAAAAAGACGAAGAGCCTAAAAGGTGTGACATATATGAAGAGCTTCAAAAGGTGTGAAATACATGAGGAGGTGGAAACGGTCTGAAAATAGTAGGAGCATGAAGCGGCGTTGAAAAACATGAATAGCCTGAAAACGTGTGAAAAATATGAAGAACTTCAAAAGGTGTGAAATATATGAAGAGCTACAAAAGGTGTCAAAAATATGAGGAGCATGAACCGGTCTGTAATATAGGAGGAGCATGAAGTGATGTTGAAAAACATGAAGTGCCTGAAAAGTTGTGAAATATATGAAGAGCTTCAAAAGGTGTGAAAAATATGAGGAGCTTCAAAAGGTGTCAAAAATATGAGGAGCCTGAAACGGTCTGAAAAATAGGAGGAGCATGATACGGTGTTCAAAAATATGAAGAGCCTGAAAAGGTGTGAAAAACATGAAGATCTTCAAAAGGGGTCAAAAATATGAGGAGCATGAAACGATCTGAAAAATAGGAGGAGCATGAAGTGGTGTTCAAAAACATGAAGAGCTTGAAAAGGTGTGAAAAACATGAAGAGCCTCAAAACGTGTCAAAAATATGAGGAGCATGAAACGGTCTGAAAAATAGGAGGAGCATGAAGCGGTGTTGAAAAACATGAAGAGCCTGAAAACGTGTGAAAAATATGAAGAGCTTCAAAAGGTGTGAAATATATGAAGAGCTTCCAAAGGTGTCAAAAATGAGATGAGCATGAAACGGTCTGAAAAATAGGAGGAGCATGAAGTGGTCGTGGAAATCATGAAGTGCCTGAAAAGGTGTGAAATATATGAAGAGTTTCCAAAGTTGTGAAAAAATGAGGAGGTTCAAAAGGTGTCAAAAATATGAGGAGCATGAAACGGTCTGAAAAATAGGAGGAGCATGAAACGGTGTTCAAAAACATGAAGAGCCTGAAAAGGTGTGAAAAATATGAAGAGCTTGAAAAGGTGTGAAATACATGAGGAGACTGAAGCGGTCTGAAAAATAGGAGGAGCATGAAACGGTGTTGAAATACATGAAGAGCCTGAAAAGGTGTGAAAATAGGAGGAGCTTCACAAGGTGTCAAATATATAAGGAGCATGAAACGGTCTGAAAAATAGGAGGAGCATGAAGCAGTCGTAAAAAACATGAAGAACCTGAAAAGTTTTGTAAAATATGAAGAGCTTCAAAAGGTGTGAAAAAATATGAGGAACATGAAACGGTCTGAAAAATAGGAGCAGCATGAAACAGTGTTGAAAAACATGAAGAGCCTGAAAAGGTGTGAAAAACATGAAGAGCCTCAAAACGTGTCAAAAATATGAGGAGCATGAAACGGTCTGAAAAATAGGATGAGCATGAAGCGGTGTTGAAAACTTTAAGAGCCTGAAAAGGTGGGAAATATATGAAGAGTTTCCAAAGTTGTGAAAAAATGAGGAGGTTCAAAAGGTGTCAAAAATATGAGGAGCATGAAACGGTGTGAAAAATAGGAGAAGCATGAAGTGATGTTGAGAAACCTGAAGAGACTGAAAAGGTGTGAAAAATATGAAGAGCTACAAAAGATGTGAAATATATGAGGAGCATGAAATGATCTGAAAAATAGGAGGAGCATGAAACAGTGTTGTAAAACATGAAGAGCCTGAAAGGTGTGAAAATTATGAAGACGTTCAAAATGTGTCAAAAAAAAGGAGGAGCATGAAATGGTGTTCAAAAACATGAAGAGCCTGAAAAGGTGTGAAAAATATTAAGATCTTCAAAAGGTGTCAAAAATATGAGGAGCATGAAACGGTGTGAAAAATAGGAGGAACATGAAGCACGGTTGAAAAACATGAAGAGCCTGAAAAGGTGTGAAAAATATGAACAGCTTCAAAAGCTGTCAAAAATATGAGGAGCATGAAACAGTCTGAAAAATAGGAGGAGCATGAAGCGGTGTTGAAAAACATGAAAAGCCTGAAAAGGTGTGAAAAATATGAAGAGCATTAAAAGGTGTGAAAAATAAGAGGAACATGAAACGGACTGAAAAAAAGGAGGAGTATGAAGAGGTGTTGAAAACATGAAAAGCCTGAAAATGTGTGAAAAATATGAAGAGCTTCCAAAGGTGTGAAAAATATGAATAGCTTAGAAATGTGTCAATAATGAGAGCAGCATGAAACGGTGTGAAAAATCGGAGGAGCATGAAGCGGTGTGCAAAAAGATGAAGAGCCTGAAAATCTGTGAAATATATGAAGAGCTTCAAAATGTGTCAAAAATATGAGGTGCATGATATGGTTTGAAAAATAGGATTAGCATGAAGCGGTGTTCAAAACCATGAAGAGCCTGAAAATATGTGAAAAATATGAAAAGCTTCAAAAGGTGTCAAAAATGAGATGAGCATGAAACGGTCTGAAAAATAGGAGGTGCATTAAGCGGTGTTGAAAAACATGAAGAGCATGAAAAGGTTTGAGAAATATGAAGAGCTTCAAAAGGAGTGAAATACATGAGGAGCATGAAAAGGTGTTCAAAAACATGCAGAGACTTAAAATGTGCGAAAAGTATGAAGAGCTTCAAAAAGTGTCAAAAATTAGATTAGCATGAAAGGGTCTGAAAAATAGGAGGAGCCTGAAGAGGTGTAGAAAAACATGAAGAGGCTGAAAAAGTGTGAAAAATATGAAGAGCTTCAAAAGATGTCAAAAATGAGATGAGCATGAAACGGTCTGAAAAATAGGAGGAGCATGAAGTGGTGTTGAAAATCATGAAGAGCCTGAAAAGGTGTGAAATATATGCAGAGCTTCAAAAGGTGTCAAAAATATGAGGAGAATGAAACCGTCTGAAATATACGAGGAGCATGAAGTGTTGTTGAAAAACAGAATAGCTTCAAAAGGTGTCAAAAATATGAGAAGCTTGAAACGGTTTGAAAAATAGGAGGAGCATGAAACTATGCTGAAAAACATGAAGAGCCTGAAAAGCTGTGAAAAATATGAAGAGCTTCAAAAGGTGTGAAAAATATGAAGATCTTCAAAAGGTGTCAAAAATATGAGGAGCATGAAACGTTCTGAAAAATAGGAGGAGCATGAAACTTTGTTCATAAACATGAAGAGCCTGAAAAGGTGTGAAAAATACGAAGAGCTTAAAAAGGCGTGGAAATTATGAAGATTATGAAAAGGTGTGAAATATAGGAGAAGCATGAAGCGGTGTTCCAAAACAAGAAGAGCCTGAAAAAGTGTGAAATATATGAAGAGCTTCAAAAGTCGTGAAAAATATGAGGAGCATGAAAAGTGCTGAAAAATAGGCGGAGCATGAAACTGTGCTGAAAACATGAAAGGTCTGAAAAGTTGTGAAAAATATGAAGAGCTTCAAAAGGTATCAAAAATATGAGGAGCATGAAACGGTCTGAAAAATAGGAGGAGCATGAAGCGGTGTTCAAAAACATGAAGAGCCTGAAAAGTTGTGAAATATATGAAAAGCTTCAAAAGGTTTCAAAAATGAGATGAGCATGAAACGGTCTGAAAAATAGGAGGAGCATGAAGCGGTGTTGAAAAAATGAAGAGCCTGAAAAGGTGTGAAAAATATGAAGAGCATCAAAAGGTATCAAAAATATGAGGAGCATGAAACGGTCTGCAAAAAAGGAAGAGCATGAAGTGGTGTTGAAAAACTTGAAGAGCCTGAAAAGGTGTGAAAAATATGAAGAGCTTCAAAAGGTGTGAAAAATATGAGGAGCATGAAACGGTCTGAAAATAGAAGCAGCATTAAATGGTGTTGAAAAACATGAAGAGCCTGAAAAGGTGTGAAAAATATGAAGAGCTTCAAAAGGTGTGAAATACATGAGGAGCATGAAACGGGCTGAAAAATAGGAGAAGCATGAAGTGGTGTAGAAAAACATGAAGAGCCTGAAAAGGTGTGAGAAATATGAAGAGCTTCAAAAGGTGTGAAAAATACGAGGAGCATGAAACGGTCTGAAAAATAGGAGGAGCATGAAACCGCTGTTCAAAACCATGAAGAGACTGAAAAGCTGTGAAATACATGAAGAGCTTCAAAAGTTGTCAAAAATATGAGGAGCATGAAACGGTCAGACAAATAGGAGGAGCATGAAACGGTGTTCAAAAACATAAAGAGCCTGAAAAGGTGTGAAATATATGAAGAGCTTAAAAAGTTATCAAAAATATGAGGAAAATGAAACTGTCTGAAAAATAGGAGGAGCATGAAGTTTTGTTCAAAACATGAAGAGCCTGAAAAGGTGTGAAAAATATGAAGAGTTTCAAAAAGTGTCAAAAATATGAGGAGCATGAAACGGTCTGAAAAATAGGAGGAGCATGAAGCGGAGTTGAAAAACATGAAGAGCCTGACAAGGTGTGAAATATATGAGGAGCTTCAAAAGGTGTCAAAAATATGAGGAGCAGGAAAAGTTCTGAAAAATAGGAGGAGCATGACCTGGTGTTGAAATACATGAAGAGTCTGAAAAGATGTGAAAAATATGAAGAGCTTCAAAAAGTGTCAAACATATGAGGAGCATGAAACTTTCTGAAAAATAGGAGGAGCATGAAGCGTTGTTGAACACATGAAGAGCCTGAAAAGGAATGAAAATATGAAGAGCTTCAAAAGGTGTCAAAAATATGAGGAGCATGAAACGGTTGGAAAAATAGGAGTAACATAAAACGGTGTTCAAAAACATGAAGAGCCTGAATAGGTGTGAAAAATATGAGGAGTTCCATAAGGTGTCAAAAATAGGAGGAGCATGAAATGGTGTTCAAAAACATGAAGAGCCTGAAAAGGTGTGAAAAATATGAATAGCTTCAAAGGTGTGAAAATATGAGGAGTATCAAACGGTCAGAAAAATAGCAGGAGCATGAAGCGGCGTTAAACAACATGAAGAGCCTGAAAAGGTGTGAAAAATATGAAGAGGTTCAAAAAGTTTGAAAAATATGAAGAGCTTCAAAATGTGTCAAAAATATGAGGAGTATGAAGTGGTGTTGAAAAACATGAAGAGCATGAAAAGGTGTGAAAAATATGAAGAGCCTGAAAAGGTGTGAAAGATATGAAGAGCTTCAAAAGGTGGCAAAAATATGAAGAGTTTCAAAATATGTCAAAAATATGAGGAGCATGAAACGGTGTTCAAAAACATGAAGAGCCTGAAAAGGTGTGAAAAATATGAAGAGCTTCAAAAGGCGTCAAAAATATGAGGAGCATGAAACGGTCTGAAACATAGGAGAAGCATGAAACCGTGTTCAACAACATGAAGAGCCTGAAAAGGTGTGAAAAATATGAATAGCTTCAAAAGGTGTCAAAAATATGAGAAGCTTGAAACGGTTTGAAAAATAGGAGGAGCATGAAACTATGCTGAAAAACATGAAGAGCCTGAAAAGCTGTGAAAAATATGAAGAGCTTCAAAAGGTGTGAAAAATATGAAGATCTTCAAAAGGTGTCAAAAATATGAGGAGCATGAAACGTTCTGAAAAATAGGAGGAGCATGAAACTTTGTTCATAAACATGAAGAGCCTGAAAAGGTGTGAAAAATACGAAGAGCTTAAAAAGGCGTGGAAATTATGAAGATTATGAAAAGGTGTGAAATATAGGAGAAGCATGAAGCGGTGTTCCAAAACAAGAAGAGCCTGAAAAAGTGTGAAATATATGAAGAGCTTCAAAAGTCGTGAAAAATATGAGGAGCATGAAAAGTGCTGAAAAATAGGCGGAGCATGAAACTGTGCTGAAAACATGAAAGGTCTGAAAAGTTGTGAAAAATATGAAGAGCTTCAAAAGGTATCAAAAATATGAGGAGCATGAAACGGTCTGAAAAATAGGAGGAGCATGAAGCGGTGTTCAAAAACATGAAGAGCCTGAAAAGTTGTGAAATATATGAAAAGCTTCAAAAGGTTTCAAAAATGAGATGAGCATGAAACGGTCTGAAAAATAGGAGGAGCATGAAGCGGTGTTGAAAAAATGAAGAGCCTGAAAAGGTGTGAAAAATATGAAGAGCATCAAAAGGTATCAAAAATATGAGGAGCATGAAACGGTCTGCAAAAAAGGAAGAGCATGAAGTGGTGTTGAAAAACTTGAAGAGCCTGAAAAGGTGTGAAAAATATGAAGAGCTTCAAAAGGTGTGAAAAATATGAGGAGCATGAAACGGTCTGAAAAATAGAAGCAGCATTAAATGGTGTTGAAAAACATGAAGAGCCTGAAAAGGTGTGAAAAATATGAAGAGCTTCAAAAGGTGTGAAATACATGAGGAGCATGAAACGGGCTGAAAAATAGGAGAAGCATGAAGTGGTGTAGAAAAACATGAAGAGCCTGAAAAGGTGTGAGAAATATGAAGAGCTTCAAAAGGTGTGAAAAATACGAGGAGCATGAAACGGTCTGAAAAATAGGAGGAGCATGAAACGCTGTTCAAAACCATGAAGAGACTGAAAAGCTGTGAAATACATGAAGAGCTTCAAAAGTTGTCAAAAATATGAGGAGCATGAAACGGTCAGACAAATAGGAGGAGCATGAAACGGTGTTCAAAAACATAAAGAGCCTGAAAAGGTGTGAAATATATGAAGAGCTTAAAAAGTTATCAAAAATATGAGGAAAATGAAACTGTCTGAAAAATAGGAGGAGCATGAAGTTTTGTTCAAAACATGAAGAGCCTGAAAAGGTGTGAAAAATATGAAGAGTTTCAAAAAGTGTCAAAAATATGAGGAGCATGAAACGGTCTGAAAAATAGGAGGAGCATGAAGCGGAGTTGAAAAACATGAAGAGCCTGACAAGGTGTGAAATATATGAGGAGCTTCAAAAGGTGTCAAAAATATGAGGAGCAGGAAAAGTTCTGAAAAATAGGAGGAGCATGACCTGGTGTTGAAATACATGAAGAGTCTGAAAAGATGTGAAAAATATGAAGAGCTTCAAAAAGTGTCAAACATATGAGGAGCATGAAACTTTCTGAAAAATAGGAGGAGCATGAAGCGTTGTTGAACACATGAAGAGCCTGAAAAGGAATGAAAATATGAAGAGCTTCAAAAGGTGTCAAAAATATGAGGAGCATGAAACGGTTGGAAAAATAGGAGTAACATAAAACGGTGTTCAAAAACATGAAGAGCCTGAATAGGTGTGAAAAATATGAGGAGTTCCATAAGGTGTCAAAAATAGGAGGAGCATGAAATGGTGTTCAAAAACATGAAGAGCCTGAAAAGGTGTGAAAAATATGAATAGCTTCAAAGGTGTGAAAATATGAGGAGTATCAAACGGTCAGAAAAATAGCAGGAGCATGAAGCGGCGTTAAACAACATGAAGAGCCTGAAAAGGTGTGAAAAATATGAAGAGGTTCAAAAAGTTTGAAAAATATGAAGAGCTTCAAAATGTGTCAAAAATATGAGGAGTATGAAGTGGTGTTGAAAAACATGAAGAGCATGAAAAGGTGTGAAAAATATGAAGAGCCTGAAAAGGTGTGAAAGATATGAAGAGCTTCAAAAGGTGGCAAAAATATGAAGAGTTTCAAAATATGTCAAAAATATGAGGAGCATGAAACGGTGTTCAAAAACATGAAGAGCCTGAAAAGGTGTGAAAAATATGAAGAGCTTCAAAAGGCGTCAAAAATATGAGGAGCATGAAACGGTCTGAAACATAGGAGAAGCATGAAACCGTGTTCAACAACATGAAGAGCCTGAAAAGGTGTGAAAAATATGAATAGCTTCAAAAGGTGTCAAAAATATGAGAAGCTTGAAACGGTTTGAAAAATAGGAGGAGCATGAAACTATGCTGAAAAACATGAAGAGCCTGAAAAGCTGTGAAAAATATGAAGAGCTTCAAAAGGTGTGAAAAATATGAAGATCTTCAAAAGGTGTCAAAAATATGAGGAGCATGAAACGTTCTGAAAAATAGGAGGAGCATGAAACTTTGTTCATAAACATGAAGAGCCTGAAAAGGTGTGAAAAATACGAAGAGCTTAAAAAGGCGTGGAAATTATGAAGATTATGAAAAGGTGTGAAATATAGGAGAAGCATGAAGCGGTGTTCCAAAACAAGAAGAGCCTGAAAAAGTGTGAAATATATGAAGAGCTTCAAAAGTCGTGAAAAATATGAGGAGCATGAAAAGTGCTGAAAAATAGGCGGAGCATGAAACTGTGCTGAAAACATGAAAGGTCTGAAAAGTTGTGAAAAATATGAAGAGCTTCAAAAGGTATCAAAAATATGAGGAGCATGAAACGGTCTGAAAAATAGGAGGAGCATGAAGCGGTGTTCAAAAACATGAAGAGCCTGAAAAGTTGTGAAATATATGAAAAGCTTCAAAAGGTTTCAAAAATGAGATGAGCATGAAACGGTCTGAAAAATAGGAGGAGCATGAAGCGGTGTTGAAAAAATGAAGAGCCTGAAAAGGTGTGAAAAATATGAAGAGCATCAAAAGGTATCAAAAATATGAGGAGCATGAAACGGTCTGCAAAAAAGGAAGAGCATGAAGTGGTGTTGAAAAACTTGAAGAGCCTGAAAAGGTGTGAAAAATATGAAGAGCTTCAAAAGGTGTGAAAAATATGAGGAGCATGAAACGGTCTGAAAAATAGAAGCAGCATTAAATGGTGTTGAAAAACATGAAGAGCCTGAAAAGGTGTGAAAAATATGAAGAGCTTCAAAAGGTGTGAAATACATGAGGAGCATGAAACGGGCTGAAAAATAGGAGAAGCATGAAGTGGTGTAGAAAAACATGAAGAGCCTGAAAAGGTGTGAGAAATATGAAGAGCTTCAAAAGGTGTGAAAAATACGAGGAGCATGAAACGGTCTGAAAAATAGGAGGAGCATGAAACGCTGTTCAAAACCATGAAGAGACTGAAAAGCTGTGAAATACATGAAGAGCTTCAAAAGTTGTCAAAAATATGAGGAGCATGAAACGGTCAGACAAATAGGAGGAGCATGAAACGGTGTTCAAAAACATAAAGAGCCTGAAAAGGTGTGAAATATATGAAGAGCTTAAAAAGTTATCAAAAATATGAGGAAAATGAAACTGTCTGAAAAATAGGAGGAGCATGAAGTTTTGTTCAAAACATGAAGAGCCTGAAAAGGTGTGAAAAATATGAAGAGTTTCAAAAAGTGTCAAAAATATGAGGAGCATGAAACGGTCTGAAAAATAGGAGGAGCATGAAGCGGAGTTGAAAAACATGAAGAGCCTGACAAGGTGTGAAATATATGAGGAGCTTCAAAAGGTGTCAAAAATATGAGGAGCAGGAAAAGTTCTGAAAAATAGGAGGAGCATGACCTGGTGTTGAAATACATGAAGAGTCTGAAAAGATGTGAAAAATATGAAGAGCTTCAAAAAGTGTCAAACATATGAGGAGCATGAAACTTTCTGAAAAATAGGAGGAGCATGAAGCGTTGTTGAACACATGAAGAGCCTGAAAAGGAATGAAAATATGAAGAGCTTCAAAAGGTGTCAAAAATATGAGGAGCATGAAACGGTTGGAAAAATAGGAGTAACATAAAACGGTGTTCAAAAACATGAAGAGCCTGAATAGGTGTGAAAAATATGAGGAGTTCCATAAGGTGTCAAAAATAGGAGGAGCATGAAATGGTGTTCAAAAACATGAAGAGCCTGAAAAGGTGTGAAAAATATGAATAGCTTCAAAGGTGTGAAAATATGAGGAGTATCAAACGGTCAGAAAAATAGCAGGAGCATGAAGCGGCGTTAAACAACATGAAGAGCCTGAAAAGGTGTGAAAAATATGAAGAGGTTCAAAAAGTTTGAAAAATATGAAGAGCTTCAAAATGTGTCAAAAATATGAGGAGTATGAAGTGGTGTTGAAAAACATGAAGAGCATGAAAAGGTGTGAAAAATATGAAGAGCCTGAAAAGGTGTGAAAGATATGAAGAGCTTCAAAAGGTGGCAAAAATATGAAGAGTTTCAAAATATGTCAAAAATATGAGGAGCATGAAACGGTGTTCAAAAACATGAAGAGCCTGAAAAGGTGTGAAAAATATGAAGAGCTTCAAAAGGCGTCAAAAATATGAGGAGCATGAAACGGTCTGAAACATAGGAGAAGCATGAAACCGTGTTCAACAACATGAAGAGCCTGAAAAGGTGTGAAAAATATGAATAGCTTCAAAAGGTGTCAAAAATATGAGAAGCTTGAAACGGTTTGAAAAATAGGAGGAGCATGAAACTATGCTGAAAAACATGAAGAGCCTGAAAAGCTGTGAAAAATATGAAGAGCTTCAAAAGGTGTGAAAAATATGAAGATCTTCAAAAGGTGTCAAAAATATGAGGAGCATGAAACGTTCTGAAAAATAGGAGGAGCATGAAACTTTGTTCATAAACATGAAGAGCCTGAAAAGGTGTGAAAAATACGAAGAGCTTAAAAAGGCGTGGAAATTATGAAGATTATGAAAAGGTGTGAAATATAGGAGAAGCATGAAGCGGTGTTCCAAAACAAGAAGAGCCTGAAAAAGTGTGAAATATATGAAGAGCTTCAAAAGTCGTGAAAAATATGAGGAGCATGAAAAGTGCTGAAAAATAGGCGGAGCATGAAACTGTGCTGAAAACATGAAAGGTCTGAAAAGTTGTGAAAAATATGAAGAGCTTCAAAAGGTATCAAAAATATGAGGAGCATGAAACGGTCTGAAAAATAGGAGGAGCATGAAGCGGTGTTCAAAAACATGAAGAGCCTGAAAAGTTGTGAAATATATGAAAAGCTTCAAAAGGTTTCAAAAATGAGATGAGCATGAAACGGTCTGAAAAATAGGAGGAGCATGAAGCGGTGTTGAAAAAATGAAGAGCCTGAAAAGGTGTGAAAAATATGAAGAGCATCAAAAGGTATCAAAAATATGAGGAGCATGAAACGGTCTGCAAAAAAGGAAGAGCATGAAGTGGTGTTGAAAAACTTGAAGAGCCTGAAAAGGTGTGAAAAATATGAAGAGCTTCAAAAGGTGTGAAAAATATGAGGAGCATGAAACGGTCTGAAAAATAGAAGCAGCATTAAATGGTGTTGAAAAACATGAAGAGCCTGAAAAGGTGTGAAAAATATGAAGAGCTTCAAAAGGTGTGAAATACATGAGGAGCATGAAACGGGCTGAAAAATAGGAGAAGCATGAAGTGGTGTAGAAAAACATGAAGAGCCTGAAAAGGTGTGAGAAATATGAAGAGCTTCAAAAGGTGTGAAAAATACGAGGAGCATGAAACGGTCTGAAAAATAGGAGGAGCATGAAACGCTGTTCAAAACCATGAAGAGACTGAAAAGCTGTGAAATACATGAAGAGCTTCAAAAGTTGTCAAAAATATGAGGAGCATGAAACGGTCAGACAAATAGGAGGAGCATGAAACGGTGTTCAAAAACATAAAGAGCCTGAAAAGGTGTGAAATATATGAAGAGCTTAAAAAGTTATCAAAAATATGAGGAAAATGAAACTGTCTGAAAAATAGGAGGAGCATGAAGTTTTGTTCAAAACATGAAGAGCCTGAAAAGGTGTGAAAAATATGAAGAGTTTCAAAAAGTGTCAAAAATATGAGGAGCATGAAACGGTCTGAAAAATAGGAGGAGCATGAAGCGGAGTTGAAAAACATGAAGAGCCTGACAAGGTGTGAAATATATGAGGAGCTTCAAAAGGTGTCAAAAATATGAGGAGCAGGAAAAGTTCTGAAAAATAGGAGGAGCATGACCTGGTGTTGAAATACATGAAGAGTCTGAAAAGATGTGAAAAATATGAAGAGCTTCAAAAAGTGTCAAACATATGAGGAGCATGAAACTTTCTGAAAAATAGGAGGAGCATGAAGCGTTGTTGAACACATGAAGAGCCTGAAAAGGAATGAAAATATGAAGAGCTTCAAAAGGTGTCAAAAATATGAGGAGCATGAAACGGTTGGAAAAATAGGAGTAACATAAAACGGTGTTCAAAAACATGAAGAGCCTGAATAGGTGTGAAAAATATGAGGAGTTCCATAAGGTGTCAAAAATAGGAGGAGCATGAAATGGTGTTCAAAAACATGAAGAGCCTGAAAAGGTGTGAAAAATATGAATAGCTTCAAAGGTGTGAAAATATGAGGAGTATCAAACGGTCAGAAAAATAGCAGGAGCATGAAGCGGCGTTAAACAACATGAAGAGCCTGAAAAGGTGTGAAAAATATGAAGAGGTTCAAAAAGTTTGAAAAATATGAAGAGCTTCAAAATGTGTCAAAAATATGAGGAGTATGAAGTGGTGTTGAAAAACATGAAGAGCATGAAAAGGTGTGAAAAATATGAAGAGCCTGAAAAGGTGTGAAAGATATGAAGAGCTTCAAAAGGTGGCAAAAATATGAAGAGTTTCAAAATATGTCAAAAATATGAGGAGCATGAAACGGTGTTCAAAAACATGAAGAGCCTGAAAAGGTGTGAAAAATATGAAGAGCTTCAAAAGGCGTCAAAAATATGAGGAGCATGAAACGGTCTGAAACATAGGAGAAGCATGAAACCGTGTTCAACAACATGAAGAGCCTGAAAAGGTGTGAAAAATATGAATAGCTTCAAAAGGTGTCAAAAATATGAGAAGCTTGAAACGGTTTGAAAAATAGGAGGAGCATGAAACTATGCTGAAAAACATGAAGAGCCTGAAAAGCTGTGAAAAATATGAAGAGCTTCAAAAGGTGTGAAAAATATGAAGATCTTCAAAAGGTGTCAAAAATATGAGGAGCATGAAACGTTCTGAAAAATAGGAGGAGCATGAAACTTTGTTCATAAACATGAAGAGCCTGAAAAGGTGTGAAAAATACGAAGAGCTTAAAAAGGCGTGGAAATTATGAAGATTATGAAAAGGTGTGAAATATAGGAGAAGCATGAAGCGGTGTTCCAAAACAAGAAGAGCCTGAAAAAGTGTGAAATATATGAAGAGCTTCAAAAGTCGTGAAAAATATGAGGAGCATGAAAAGTGCTGAAAAATAGGCGGAGCATGAAACTGTGCTGAAAACATGAAAGGTCTGAAAAGTTGTGAAAAATATGAAGAGCTTCAAAAGGTATCAAAAATATGAGGAGCATGAAACGGTCTGAAAAATAGGAGGAGCATGAAACGGTGTTGAAAACCTGAAGCGCCTGAAAAGATGTGAAAAATATGAAGAGATTCAAAACATGTCAAAATATGAGGAGCATGAAACGGTATGAAAAATAGGAGGAGCATGAAACGGTGTTGAAAAACATGAAGAGCCTGAAAAGGTGTGAAAAATATGAAGAGCTTCAAAAGGTGTGAAAAATATGAAGAGCTTCAAAAGGTGTCAAAAATATGCGGAGCATGAAACAGTCTGAAAAATAGGAGAATCATGTAACGGTATTCAAAAACATGAAGAGCCTGAATAGGTGTGAAATACATGAAGAGCTTCAAAAGGTGTCAAAAATATGAGGAGCATGAAACTTCTAAAAAATAGGAGGAGCATGAAACGGTGTACAAAAATATGAAGAGCCTGAAAAGGTGTGAAAAATATGAAGAGCTTCAAAAGGTGTCAAATATATGAGGAGCATGAAATAGTCTGAAAAATAGGAAGAGCATGAAACGGTGTTGAAAATCTTGAAGAGCCTGAAAAAGTGTGAATTATATGAAGAGCTTCAAAACGTGTCAAAAATACGAGGAGCATGATACGGTCTGAAAAATAGGAGGAGCATGAAGCGGTGTTGAAAGACATGAAGAGCCTGAAAAGGTTTGAAAAATATGAAGAGCTTCAAAAGGTGTGAAATACATGAGGAGCATGAAACTCTCTGAAAAATAGAAGGAGCATGAAGCGGTGTTCAAAAACATGAAGAGCCTGAAAAAGTGTGAAAAATATGAAGAGCTTCAAAAGGTGTGAAAAATATGAAGAGCTTCAAAAAGTGTCAAAAATATGAGGAGCATGAAACGTTCTGAAAATAAGAGGAGCACGAAACGATGTTCAAAAATATTAAGAGCCTGAAAAGGTGAGAAAAATATGAAGAGCTTCAGAAGCTGTGAAAAATATGAGGAGCATGAAGCGGTGTTCAAAAACTTGAATACTGAAAAGGTGTGAAAAATATGAAGACCTTCAAAAGGTGTCAAAAGATGAGGAGCATGAAACGGTCTGAAAAATAGGAGGAGCATGAGGCACTGTTGAAAAACATGAAGAGCCTGAAAAGGTGTGAAAAATATAAAGAGTTTCAAAACGAGTCAAAAATATGAGGAGCATGAAACGGTCTGAAAAATAGAAGGAGCATGAAGTGGTGTTGGAAAACATGAAGAGCCTGAAAAGGTGTGAAAAATATGAAGAGCTTCAAAAGGTGTGAAAACTATGAAGAGCTTCAAAAGGTGTCAAAAATATGAGGAGCATGAAACGGTCTGAAAAATAGGAGAAGCATGAATCCATGTTCAAAAACATGAAGAGCCTGAAAATGTGTGAAAAATATGAAGAGCTTCAAAAAGTGTCAGAAATATGAAGAGCAGGGAACGGTCTGAAAAATAGGGGGAGTATGAAGCAGTGTTCAAAAACATGAACAGCCCGAAAAGGTGTGTAAAATATGAAGAGCCCTAAAGGTGTCAAAATTATGAGGAGCATGACACGGTCTGAAAAATAGGAGGATCATGAAATGGTGTTCAAAAACATGAAGAACCTGAAAATTTGTGAAAAATATGAAGAGCTTCAAAAGGTCTGAAAAATATCAGGAGCATGAAACGGTGTTCAAAAAATTGAAGATACTGAAAATTTGTGAAAAATATGAAGAGCTTCAAAAGGTGTCAAAAATATGAGGTGCATGAAACGGTCTGAAAAATAGGAGAAGCATGAAACCATGTTCAAAAACATGAAGAGCCTGAAAATGTGTGAAAAATATGAAAAGCATCAAAAGGTTTGAAAAAAATGAGGAGCATGAAACGGTGTTCAAAACCATGAAGAGACTGAAAATGTGAGAAATGTATGAAGAGCTTCAAAAGGTGTCAAAAATATGAGGAGCTTGAAACGGTCTCAAATATAGGAGGAGAATGAAACGGTGTTGACAACATGTAGATCCTGAAAAGGTGTGAACAATATGCAGAGCCTAAAAAGGAGTGAAAAATATGAGGAGCATGAAACGGTCTGAAAAATAGGAGGAGCATGAAACGCTGTTCAAAACCATGAAGAGACTGAAAAGCTGTGAAATACATGAAGAGCTTCAAAAGGTGTCAAAAATATGAGGAGCATGAAACGGTCAGACAAATAGGAGGAGCATGAAACGGTGTTCAAAAACATAAAGAGCCTGAAAAGGTGTGAAATATATGAAGAGCTTAAAAAGGTGTCAAAAATATGAGGAAAATGAAACTGTCTGAAAAATAGGAGGAGCATGAAGTTTTGTTCAAAACATGAAGAGGCTGAAAAGGTGTGAAAAATATGAATAGCTTCAAAGGTGTGAAAATATGAGGAGTATCAAACGGTCAGAAAAATAGCAGGAGCATGAAGCGGCGTTAAACAACATGAAGAGCCTGAAAAGGTGTGAAAAATATGAAGAGGTTCAAAAAGTTTGAAAAATATGAAGAGCTTCAAAATATGTCAAAAATATGAGGAGTATGAAGTGGTGTTGAAAAACATGAAGAGCATGAAAAGGTGTGAAAAATATGAAGAGCCTGAAAAGGTGTGAAAGATATGAAGAGCTTCAAAAGGTGGCAAAAATATGAAGAGTTTCAAAATATGTCAAAAATATGAGGAGCATGAAACGGTGTTCAACAACATGAAGAGCCTGAAAAGGTGTGAAAAATATGAAGAGCTTCAAAAGGTGTCAAAAATATGAGGAGCATGAAACGGTCTGAAAAATAGGAGGAGCATGAAGCGGAGTTGAAAAACATGAAGAGCCTGACAAGGTGTGAAATATATGAGGAGCTTCAAAAGGTGTCAAAAATATGAGGAGCAGGAAAAGTTCTGAAAAATAGGAGGAGCATGACCTGGTGTTGAAATACATGAAGAGTCTGAAAAGATGTGAAAAATATGAAGAGCTTCAAAAGGTGTAAAAAATATGAAGAGCTTCAAAAAGTGTCAAACATATGAGGAGCATGAAACTTTCTGAAAAATAGGAGGAGCATGAAGCGTTGTTGAACACATGAAGAGCCTGAAAAGGAATGAAAATATGAAGAGCTTCAAAAGGTGTCAAAAATATGAGGAGCATGAAACGGTCAGAAAAATAGGAGTAACATAAAACGGTGTTCAAAAACATGAAGAGCCTGAATAGGTGTGAAAAATATGAGGAGTTCCATAAGGTGTCAAAAATAGGAGGAGCATGAAATGGTGTTCAAAAACATGAAGAGCCTGAAAAGGTGTGAAAAATATGAATAGCTTCAAAGGTGTGAAAATATGAGGAGTATCAAACGGTCAGAAAAATAGCAGGAGCATGAAGCGGCGTTAAACAACATGAAGAGCCTGAAAAGGTGTGAAAAATATGAAGAGGTTCAAAAAGTTTGAAAAATATGAAGAGCTTCAAAATGTGTCAAAAATATGAGGAGTATGAAGTGGTGTTGAAAAACATGAAGAGCATGAAAAGGTGTGAAAAATATGAAGAGCCTGAAAAGGTGTGAAAGATATGAAGAGCTTCAAAAGGTGGCAAAAATATGAAGAGTTTCAAAATATGTCAAAAATATGAGGAGCATGAAACGGTGTTCAACAACATGAAGAGCCTGAAAAGGTGTGAAAAATATGAAGAGCTTCAAAAGGTGTCAAAAATATGAGAAGCTTGAAACGGTTTGAAAAATAGGAGGAGCATGAAACGGTGTTGAAAATCTTGAAGAGCCTGAAAAAGTGTGAATTATATGAAGAGCTTCAAATCGTGTCAAAAATACGAGGAGCATGATACGGTCTGAAAAATAGGAGGAGCATGAAGCGGTGTTGAAAGACATGAAGAGACTGAAAAGGTGTGAAAAATATGAAGAGCTTCAAAAGGTGTCAAAAATATGTGGAGCATGAAACGGTCTGAAAAATAGGAGGAGTATGAAGCGGTGTTGAAAATCATGAAGATCCTAAATGGTGTGAAAAACATGAAGAGCTTCAAAAAGTGTCAAAAATATGAGGAGCATGAAACAGTCTGAAAAATAGGAGAATCATGTAACGGTGTTGAAAAACATGAAGAGCATGAAAAGGTGTGAAAAATATGATGAGCTTCAAAAGGTGTCAAAAATATGAGAAGCTTGAAACGGTTGGAACAATAGGAGGAGCATGAAACTGTGTTGAAAAACATGAAGAGCCTGAAAAGGTGGCAAAAATATGAAGAGCTTCAAAAGGTGTGAAAAATAAGAGGAGCATGAAACAGTCTGAAAAATAGGAGGAGCATGAAACGATGTTCAAAAACATGAAGAGCCTGAAAAGGTGTGAAAAATATGAAGACCTTCAAAAGGTGTCAAAAATATGAGGAGCATGAAACGGTCTGAAAAATAGGCGGAGCCTGAAACTGTGTTGAAAACATGAAAGGCCTGAAAAGTTGTGAAAAATATGAAGAGCTTCAAAAGGTGTGAAAAATATGAAGAGTTTCAAACGTCTGAAATACATGAGGATCATGAAATGGTTTGAAAAATAGGAGGAGCATGAAGCGGTGTTCAAAAACATGAAGAGCCTGAAAAAGCTTGAAAAATATGAAGAGCTTCAAAAGGTGTGAAATAAATGAGGAGCATGAAACGGTCTGAAAAATAGGAGGAGCATGAAGCGGTGTTGAAAAACATGAAGAGCCTGAAAACGTGTGAAAAATATAAAGAGTTTCAAAAGGTATGAAAAATATGAAGAGCTTCAAAAGGTGTCAAAAAAGAGATGTCCATGAAACCGTCTGAAAAAGAGGGGGAGCATGAAGTAGTGTTGAAAAACATGAAGAGCCTGAAAAGGTGTGAAAAATATGAAGAGCTTCAAAAGGTTTCAAAAATATGAGGAGCATGAAACGGTCTGAAAAATAGGAGGAACATGAAACCATGTTCAAAAACATGAACAGCCTGAAAAGGTGTGAAAAATATGAAGAGCTTCAAAAGGTGTAAAAAATAGGAGGAGCATGAAGCGGTGTTGAAAAACATGAAGAGCCTGAAAAGGTGTGAAAAATATGAAGAGCTTCAAAACAGGTCAAACATATGAGCAGCAAGAATCGGTCTGAAATATGCAGGAGCATGAAACGGTGTTCAAAAACATGAAAAGCCTGAAAAGTTGTGAAAATATGAAGAGCTTCAAAAGGTGTGAAAAATATGAAGACCTTCAAAAGGTGTCAAAAATGAGATGAGCATTAAACGGTCTGAAAAAGGGGAGGAGCATGAAGCGGTGTTGAAAAACATGAACAACCTGAAAACGTGTGAGAAATATGAAGAGCCTCAAAAGTTGTCAAAAATATGAAGAGCTTCAAAAGGTGTCAAAAATGAGAGGAGCATGAAGCGGTCTGAAAATTAGGAACAGCTTGAAACGGTGTTCAGAAACATGAAGAGCCTGAAAAGGTGTGAACAATGTGAAAAGCTTCCAAAGGTGGAAAATACATCAGGAGCATGAAACGGTCTGAAAATAGGAGGAGCATGATGCGGTGTTTAAAAATATGAGGTGCCTGAAAATGTGTGAAAAATATGAAGAGCTTCAAAAGGTGTCAAAAATATGAGGAGCATGAAACGGTCTGAAAAATAGGAGGAGCATGAAGCGGTGTTCAAAAACATGAAGAGCCTGAAAAGGTGTGAAATATATGAAGAGCTTCAAAAGGTGTCAAAAATATGAGGAGCATGAAACGGTCTGAAAAATAGGAGGAGCATGAAACGGTGTTGACAACATGAAGAGCCTGAAAAGGTGTGAAAAATTTGAAGAGCTTCAAAAGGTGTGAAAAATAGGCGGAGCATGTACCAGTGTTCAAAAACTTGAAGAGACTGAAAAGGTGTGAAAAATATGAAGACCTTAAAAAGGTGTCAAAAATATGAGGAGCATGACACGGTCTGAAATATAGGAGGAGCATGAAGCCTTGTTCAAAAACATGAGGAGCCTGAAAAGGTGTGAAAATATGAAGGGATTCAAAAGGTGTGAAAACGTGAAGAGATTCAAAAGGTGTGAAATATATGAGGAGCATGAAACGGTCTGAAAAATATGAGGAGAACGAAACATTCAGAAAAATTGGAGGAGTATGAAGCGGTGTTAAAAACATGAAATCCTGAAAAGGTGTGAAAAATATGAAGAGCTTCAAAAGCTGTGAAAAATATGAAGAGCTTCAAAAGGTGTGAAAAATATGAAGAGTTTCAAAAGATGTCAAAAATGAGATGAGCATGAAACGGTCTGAAAAAAAGGGGGAGCATGATGTGTGTTGAAAAACATGAATAGCCTGAAAATGTGTGAAATATTTGAAGAGCTCTAAACGCTGTCAAAAATATGAGGAGCATGAAATAGTCTGAAATATAGGAGGAGCATGAAACGGTGTTCAAAAACATGAAGAGCCTGAAAAGTTGTGAAAAATATGAAGAGCTTCAAAAGGTGTGAAAAATATGAAGAGCTTCAAAAGGTGTGAAAAATATGAGGAGCTTCAAAAGGTGTCAAAAATATGAGGAGCATGAAACGGTCTGAAAAATAGGAGGAGCATGAAGTGGTGTTCAAAAAAATGACGAGCCTGAAAAGGTGTGAGAAATATGAAGAGCTTCAAAAGATGTCAAAAATATGAAGAGCTTCAAAAGGTGTGAAAAATATGAGGAGCTTCAAAAGGTGTCAAAAATATGAGGAGCATGAAACGGTCTGAAAAATAGGAGGAGCATGAAGCGGTGATGAAAAACATGAAGAGCCTGAAAAAGTGTGAGAAATATGAAGAGCTTCAAAAGATGTCATAAATATGAAGAGCTTCAAAAGGTGTCAAAAATGAGATGAGCATGAAGCCATCTGAAAAATATTTGGAGGATGAAGTGGTGTTGAAAAACATGAGGAGCCTGAAAAGGTGTGAAATTTATGAAGAGCTTCAAAAGGTGTCAAAAAAATGAGGAGCATGGAACGGTCTGAAAATAGGAGGAGCATGATGCGCTGTTCAAAAACATGTGGAGCCTGAAAAGGAGTGAAAAATATGAAGAGCTTCAAAAGGTTTCAAAAATATGAGGAGCATGAAATGACCTGAAAAATAGGAGGAGCATGAAGCAGTGTTCAAAAACATGAAGAGCCTGAAAAGGTGTGAAAAATATGAAGAGCTTCAAAAGGTGTGAAAGATATGAGGAGCATGAAACGGTCTGAAAAATATAAGCAGCATGAAACGGTGTTGAAAAACATGAAGAGACTGAAACGGTGTGAAAAATATGAAGAGCTTCAAAAGGTGTGAAATACATGAGGGGCCTGAAACTCTCTGTAAAATAGGAGGAGCATAAAGTGGTGTTCAAAAACATGAAGAGCCTGCAAAGTTGTGAAAAATATTAAGAGCTTCAATAGGTGTGAAAAATATGAGGAGCAGGGTACGGTCTGAAAAATAGGAGGAGCATGAAGCGGTGTTCAAAAACATGAAGAGCCTGAAAAGGTGTGAAAAATATGAAGAGCTTCAAAAGGTGTCAAAAATATGAGGAGGATGAAACGGTTTGAAAAATAGGAGGAGCATGAAGAGATGTTGCAAAACATGAAGAGCCTGAAAAGGTGTGAAAAATATGAAGAGCTTCAAAAGGTGTCAAAAATGAGATGAGCATGAAATGGTCTGAAAAATGGAGGAGCATGAAGTGGTGTAGCAAAACATGAAGAGCATGAAAAGGTGTGAAAAATAAGAAGAGCTTCTAAAGGTGTCAAATATGAGATGAGCATGAAACAGTCTGAAAAATAGGAGGAGCATGAACTGTTGTTAAAAATCATGAAGAGCCTGAAAAGGTGTGAAATATATGAAGAGCTTCAAAATGTGTGAAAAATATGAAGAGCTTCAAAACGTGTCAAAAATATCAGGAGCATGAAACGGTCTGGAAAATAGGATGAGCATGAAGCGGTGGTGAAAAACATGAAGAGCCTGAAAACGTGTGAAAAATATGAAGAGCTTCAAAAGGTGTGAAAAATATGAGGAGCATGAAATGGTCTGAAAAATAGGAGGAGCATGAAGCGGTGTTCAAAAACATGAAAAAATATAACAATAAACAAAAAAAATATAAAAAAAAAACGTGAAGAGCCTGAAAACGTGTGAAAAATATGAAGAGTTTCAAAAGGTGTGAAATACATGAGAAGCATGAAAGGGTGTGAAAAATGGAGGAGCAAGAAGCGGTGTTGAAAAACATGAAGAGCCTGAAAAGGTGTGAAAAATATGAAGAGCTTCAAAAGGTGTGAAAAATATGAGGAGCATGAAGCGGTGTTCAAAACCCTGAAGAGCCTGAAAAGGTGTGAAAAATAGGAAGAGCTTCAAAAGGTGTGAAAAATATGAAGAGTTTAAAAAGGTGTAAAAATGAGATGAGCATGATACGGTCTGAAAAATAGGAGGGGCATTAAGTGGTGTTGAAAAACATGAAGAGCCTGAAAAGGTGTGAAAAACATGAAGAGCTTCAAAAGGTGTGAAATACTTGAGGAGCATGAAACGGTCTGAATAATAGGAAGATCATGAAGCGTTGTTGAAAAACATGAACAGCCTGAAAAGGTGTGAAATATATGAAGAGATTCAAAAGGTTTAAAATATATGAGGAGCATGAAACGGTCTGAAATATAGAGGCAGCATAAAACGGTGTTCAAAAACATGAAGAGCGTGAAAAGGTGTGAAAAATAGGAAGAGCTTAAAAAGGTGTGAAATGTATGAGGAGCATGAAACGGTCTGAAAATTAGGAGGAGCATGAAGCTGTGTTCAAAAACATGAAGAGCCTGAAAAGGTGTGAAAAACATGAAGAGCTTCAAAAGTTTGAAAAATAGGAGGAGCATGAAGCGGTGTTCAAAAACATGAAGAGCCTGAAAAAGTGTGAAAAACATGAAGAGCTTATAAAATTGTCAAAATTATGAGGAGCATGAAACGGTCTGAAAAATACGAGCAGCATGAAACGGTCTGAAAAATAGGAGGAGCGTGAAGCGGTGTTCAAAAACACGAAGAGCCTGAAAAAGTGTGAAAAGTATGAAGAGCTTCAAAACGTATGAAAAATATGAAGAGCTTCAAAAGGTGTCAAAAAAGAGATGAGCATGAAACGGTCTGAAAAATAGGAGGAGCATGATGCGGTGTTGAAAAACATGAAGAGCCTGAAAAGGTGTGAAAAATATGAAGAGCTTCAAAATGTGTGAAATACATGAGGAGCAAGAAACGATCTGAAAAATAGGAGGAGCATGAAGTGGTGTTCAAAAACATGTACAGCCTGAAAAGGTGTGAAAAAATATGAAGAGCTTCAAAAGGTGTGAAAAATAGGAGGAGCATGAAACGGTCTGAAAAATAGGAGGAGCATGAAGTGGTGTTGAAAAACATGAAGAGCCTGAAAAGGTGTGAAAAATATGAAGAGCTTCAAAACGTGTCAAAAATATGAGAAGCATGCAACGTTCTGAAAAATAGGAGGAGTAAGAACCGTTATTGAAATACATGAAGAGCCTGAAAACGTGTGAAGAATGTGAAGAGCTCAAAAGTTTTGAAAAAAATGAAGAGCTTCAGAAGGTGTCAAAAATGCGATGAGCATGAAACCGTCGGAAAAATAGGAGGAGCATGAAGTGGTGTTGAAAAACATGAAGAGTCTGAAAAGGTGTGAAAAATACGAAGAGCTTCAAAAGGTGTGAAAAATATGAGGAGCATGAAACGGTCTGAAATATAGGGGGATCATGAAGCGGTTTTGAAAAACATGAAGAGCCTGAAAAGGTGTGAAAAATGTGAAGAGCTTAAAAAGTTGTCAAAATATGAGGAGCATGAAACGGTCTGAAAAATAGGAGGAGCATGAAACGGTGATCAAAAATATGAAGAGCCTGAAAAGTTGTGAAAAATATGAAGAGCTTCAAAAGGTGTGAAAAATATGAGGAGCATGAAACGGTCTGAAAAAGATGAGGAGCATGAAGCGGCGTTGAAAAACATGAAGAGCCTGAACAGGTGTGAAAAATATGAAGAGCTTCAAAAGGTGTCAAAAATATGAGGAACATGAATCGGTCTGAAAAATAAGAGAAGCATGAAGTGATGTTGAAAAATATGTAGAGCCTGAAAAGGTGTGAAAATTATGAAGAGCTTCAAAAGGTGTGAAATACATGAGGAGCATGAAACGGTCTGAAAAACAGGAGGAGCATGAAACGTTGTTCAAAACGAAGAAGAGCCTGAAATGGTGTGAAAAATATGAAGAGCCTCAAAAAGTGTCAAAAATATGAGGAGCATGAAACGGTCTGAAAAAGAGGAGGAGCATGAGCGGAGTTGTAAAACATGAAGAGCCTGAAAAGGTGTGAAAAATATGAAGAGCTTCAAAAGGTGTGAAAAATAGGAGGAGCATGAAGCGGTTTTCAAAAACATGAAGAGCCTGAAAAGGTGTGAAAAATACGAAGAGCTTCAAAAGGTGTCAAAAATATGACGAGCATGAAAGAGTCTGAAAAATAGGAGCAGCATGAAACGGTGTTCAAAAACATGAAGAGCCTGAAAAGGTGTGAAAAATATGAAGAGCTTCAAAAAGTGTGAAAAATAGGAGGAGCATGAAACGGTCTGAAAAATAGGAGTAGCATGAAGCGGTGTTCTAAAACATGAAGATCCTGAAAAGGTGTGAAAAATATAGAGCTTCAAAAGGTGTCAAAGATATGAGGAGCATGAAACGGTCTGAAAAAAAGGAGGAGCATGAAACGGTGTTCCAAAACATGAACAGCCTGAAAAGTTGTGAAAAATATGAAGAGCTTCAAAAGGTGTCAAAAATATGAGGAGCATGAAAAGGTCTGAAAAATAGGAGCAGCATGAAACGGTGTTCCAAAACATGAAGAGCCTGAAAAGGTGTGAAAAATATGAAGAGCTTCTAAAGGTGTCAAAAATATGAGGAGCATGAAAAGGTCTGAAAAATAGGAGGAGCATGAAGCCGTGTTGAAAAACATGAAGAGCCTGAAAACGTGTGAAAAATATGAAGAGCTTCAAAAGGTGTCAAAAATATGAGGAGCATGAAAAGGTCTGAAAAATAGGAGGAGCATGAAGCCGTGTTGAAAAACATGAAGAGCCTGAAAACGTGTGAAAAATATGAAGAGCTTCTAAAGGTGTCAAAAATATGAGGACAATGAAACGGTCTGGAAAATAGGAGAAGCATGAAGCCGTGTTGAAAAACATGAAGAGCCTGAAAAGTTGTGAAAAATATGAAGAGCTTCAAAAGGTGTCAAAAATATGAGGAGCATGAAAGGTCTGAAAAATAGGAGGAGCATGAAACGGTGTTCCAAAACATGAAGAGCCTGAAAAGGTGTGAAAAATATGAAAAGTTTCAAAAGGTGTGAATTACATGAGGAGCATGAAACGGTCTGAAAAATAGGAGGAGCATGAAGCGGTGTTGAAAAACTTGAAGAGCCTGAAAAGTTGTGAAAAAAATGAAGAGCTTCAAAAGGTGTGAAAAATATGAGCAGCTTCAAAAGGTGTCAAAAATGAGATGAGCATGAAACGGTCTGATAAATAGGAGGATCATGAAGCGGTGTTGAAAATCATGAAGAGCCTGAAAACGTTTGAAAAATATGAAGAGCTTCAAAAGATATGAAAAACATGAGGAGCTTGAAACGGTCTGAAAAACAGGAGGAGCATGAAGCGGTTTTGAAAAACATGAAGAGCCTGAAAAGGTGTGAAAAATATGAAGAGCTTCAAAAGGTGTGAAAAATATGAGGAGCCTGAAACAATTTGAAAAATAGGAGGAGCATGAAACAGTGATGAAGAACATGAAGAGCCTGGAAGGGTGTGACAAATATGAAGAGCTTCAAAGGTGTCAAAAATATGAGGAGGATGAAACAATCTGAAAAATAGGAGGAGCATTAAGCGGTGTTCAAAAACATGAAGAGCCTGAAAAGGTGTGAAATATACGAAGAGCTTCAAAAGGTGTGAAAAATACGAGGAGCATGAAATGGTCTGAAAAATAGGAGGAGCATGAAGCGGTGTTCAAAAACATGAAAAGCCTGAAAAGGTGTGAAATATATGAAGAGCTTAAAAAGCTGTCAAAAATATGAGGAGCATGAAATGGTCTGAAAAATAGGAGAAGCATGAAACGGTGTTGAGAAACATGAAGAGCCTGAAAAGGTGTGAAAAATATGAAGAGCATGAAAAGGTGTGAAAAATATGCGGAGCATGAAACTGTGTTCAAAAACATGAAGAGCCTGAAAAGCTGTGAAAAATATGAAAAGCTTCAAAATGTGTCAAAAATATGATGAGCAAAAAACGGTCTGAAAATTAGGAGGAGCATGAAGCCGTTTTCAAAAACTTGAAGAGCCTGAAATGATGTGAAAAATATGAAGAGCTTCAAAAGGTGTCAAATATATGAGGAGCATGAAACGGTCTGAAAAATAGGAGGAGCATGATACGGCGTTGAAAAACATAAAGAGCCTGCAAAGGTGTGAAAAATATGAAGAGCTTCAAAATGTGTCAAAAAAATGACGAGCATGATATGGTATGAAAAATAGGAGGAGCATGTAACGGTGTTTCTAATGCATGAAGAGCCTGAAAGTTATGAAAAATATGCAGAGCTTCAAAACGTCTCAAAAACATGAGGAGCATGAAACGGTCTGAAAAATAGGAGGAGCATGAAACGGTGTTCAAAAACATGAAGAGCCTGAAAAGGTGTGAAAAATATGAAGAGCTTCAAAAGGTGTCAAAAATATGAGGACCATGAAACGGTCTGAAAAATAGTAGGAGCATGAAGCGGTGTTGAAAACATGAAGAGCCTGAAAAGGTGTGAAAAATATGAAGAGGTTCAAAAGGTGTCAAAAATATGAGGAGCATGAAACGGTCTGAAAAATAGGAGGAGCATGAAACGGTCTGAAAAATAGGAGGAGCATGAAGCGGTGTTCAAAAACATGAAGAGCCTGAAAAGGTGTGAAATATATTAAGAGCCTCAAAGGTGTCAAAAATATGAGGAGCAAGAAACGGTCTGAAAAATAGGAGGAGCTTAAGCGGGTTGAAAAATATGAAGAGCCTGAAAAGATGTGAAAAATATGAAGAGCTTCAAAAGGTGTCAAATATATGAGGAGCATGAAACGGTCTGAAAAATTGGAGAAGCATGAAGTGGTGTTCAAAAAAATGAAGAGCCTGAAAAGGTGCGAAAAATATGAAGAGCTTCAAAAGGTGTCAAAAATATGAGGACCATGAAACGGTCTGAAAAATATGAGGAGCAAGAAACTGTTTTCAAAAACATGAAGAGCTTCAAAAGGTGTGAAAAGTATGAAGAGCTTCAAACTGTGTCAAAAATATGATGAGCATGAAACGGTCTGATAAATAGGAGGAGCATGAAGTGGTGTTAAAAAACATGAAGAGCCTGAAAAAGGTGTGAAACATATGAGGAGCATGAAACGGTCTGAAAAATAGGAGGCGCATGAGACGGTGTTGAAATACATGAAAAGCCTGAAAAGGTGTGAAAAATATGAAGAGCTTCAAAGGATGTCAAAAATATGAGGAGCATGAAAATGTCTGAAAAATAGGAAGAGAATGAAGCGGTGTAGAAAAACATGAAAAGCCTGAAAAGGTGTGAAAAATATAAAGAGCTTCAAAAGGTGTGAAAAAGATGAGGAGCATGAAACGGTCTGAAATAAAGGAGGAGAATGAAGTGGTGTTGAAAAACATGAAAAGCCTGAAAAGGTGTGAAAAATATGAAGAGCTTCAAAAGGTGACAAAAATATGAGGAGCATGAAAAGCTCTTAAAAATAGGAGGAGCATGAAGTGGTGTAGAAAAACATGAAGACCCTGAAAAAATGTGAAAAATATGAAGAGCTTCAAAAGGTGTCAAAAATATGAGGTGCTTGAAAAGGTCTGAAATATAGGAGGAGCGTGAAAAGGTGTTAAAACATGAAGAGCTTAAAAAGGTGTGAAACATATGAGGAGCATGAAAAGGTCTGAAAAGAGTAGGAGCATGAAGCGGTGTTGAAAAACATGAAGAACCTGAAAGGTGTCGAAAATATGAAGAGCTTCAAAATGTGTCAAAAATATGAGGAGCATGAAATGATCTGAATAATCGGAGGAGCATGAAAGCGTGTTGAAAAACATGAAGAGCACGGAAAGGTGTGAAAAATATGAAGAGCTTCAAAAGGTGTCAAAAATATGAGGACCATGAAACGGTTTGAAAAATAGGAGGAGCATGAAGTTTTGTTGAAAAACATGAAGAGCCTGAAATGGTGTGAAATGTATGAAGAGCTTCAAAAGGTGTAAAAAATATGAGGAGTTTGAAACGGTCTGAAAAATAAAAGGATCTGGTTTCCTCAGTGTGTAGGCCCAGAAGTGGAATTGCTGGGTCATATGGCAGTTCTATTTCCAGTTTTTTAAGAAATCTCTACACCGTTTTCCATATCGGCTGTACTAGTGTGCATTCCCACCAACAGTATAAGAGGGTTCCCTTTTCTCCACTCCCTCTCCAGCATTTATTGCTTGTAGACTTTTGGATAGCAGCCATCCTGACTGGCATGTAATGGTACCTCATTGTGGTTTTGATTTGCATTTCTCTAATAATGAGTGATGTTGGGCATCTTTTCATGTGTTTGTTATCCATCTGTATGTCTTCTTTGGAGAAATGTCTGTTTAGTTCTTTGGCTCATTTTGTATTGGGTCATTTATTTTTCTGGAATTGAGCTGCAGGATTTGCTTGTATATTTTTGAGATTAATCCTTTGTCTGTTTCTTCATTTGCTATTATTTTCTCCCAATCTGAGGGCTGTCTTTTCACCTTACTTATAGTTTCCTTTGTAGTGCAAAAGCTTTTAAGTTTCATTAGGTCCCATTTGTTTAGTTTTGCTTTTATTTCCAATATTCTGGGAGGTGGGTCATAGAGGATCTTGCTTTGATTTATGTCGGAGAGTGTTTTGCCTATCTTCTCCTCTAGGAGTTTTATAGTTTCTGGTCTTACATTTAGATCTTTAATCCATTTTGAGTTTATTTTTGTGTATGGTGTTAGAAAGTGTTCTATTTTCATTCTTTTACAAGTGGTTGACCAGTTTTCCCAGCACCACTTGTTAAAGAGGTTGTCTTTTTTCCATTGCATATCCTTGCCTCCTTTGTCAAAGATAAGGTGTCCATAGGTTCGTCTGAAAGAGACACGTGCACCCCAATGTTCATCGCAGCACTGTTTATAATAGCCAGGACATGGAAGCAACCTAGATGCCCGTCAGCAGATGAATGGATAAGAAAGCTGTGGTACATATACACCATGGAATATTACTCAGCCATTAAAAAGAATTCATTTGAATCAGTCCTAATGAGATGGATGAAGCTGGAGCCCATTATACAGAGTGAAGTAAGCCAGAAAGATAAAGAACATTACAGCATACTGACACATGTATATGGAATTTAGAAAGGTGACAACGATAACCCTATATGCAGAACAGAAAAAGAGACACAGAAATACAGAACAGACTTTTAAACTTTGTGGGAGAATGTGAGGGTGGGATATTTCAAAAGAACAGCATGTATGCTATCTATGGTGAAACAGATCACCAGCCCAGGTAGGATGCACGAGACAAGTGCTCCGGCTTGGTGCACTGGGAAGACCCAGAGGAATCGGGTGGAGAGGGAGGCGGGAGGGGGAATCGGGACTGGGAATACATGTAAATCCATGGCTGATTCATATCAATGTATGACAAAACCGACTGGGAAAAAAAATGAAAATAATAAAAAAAAAATAAAAAAAATAACAATAAAAAAAAATAAGAGGAGCATGAAACGGTGTTCAAAAACATGAAGAGCCTGAAAAGGTGTGGAAATTATGAAGAGCTTCAAAAGGTGTCAAATATATGAGGAGCATAAAACGGTTTGAAAAAAAGGAGGAGCATGAAATGGTGTTGAAAAACATGAAGAGCCTAAAAAGGTGTGAAAAATATGAAGAGCTTCAAAAGGTTTCAAAAATATGAGACGCATGAATGGTCTGAAATGTAGGGGGAGCATGAAGCGGTGTAGAAAAACATGAAGAGCCTGAAAAGGTGTGGAAATTATGAAGAGCTTCAAAAGGTGTCAAATATATGAGGAGCATAAAACGGTCTGAAAAAAAGGAGGAGCATGAAATGGTGTTGAAAAACAGAAGAGCCTGAAAAGGTGTGATAAATATGAAGAGTTTCAAAACGTGTCAAAAAGATGAGGAGCATGAAACGGTCTGAAAAATAGGAGGAGCATGAAGCGATGTTGAAAAATATGAAGAGCCTGAAAAGGTGTGAAAAATCTGAAGAGCTTCAAAAGGTGTCAAATATATGAGGAGCATGAAACGGTGTGAAAATTAGGAGGAGCATGAAGTGGTGTTGAAAATCATGAAGAGCCTGTAAGGTGTGAAAAATATGAAGAACTTCAAAAGGTGTCAAAAATATAAGGAGCATGAAACGGACTGAAAAATAGGAGGAGCATGAAGTGGTGTTGAAAAACGTGAAGAGCCTGAAAAGGTGTGAAAAATATGAAGAACTTCAAAAGGTGTCAAAAATATGAGCAGCATGAAACGGTCTGAAAAACAGGAGGAGCATGAAACGGTGTTCAAAAACATGAAGAGCCTGGAGAAGTGTGAAAAATATGAAGAGCTTCAAAAGGTGTCAAAAATATGAGGAGCATGAAACCGTCTGAAAAATAGTAGGAGCATGAAGCAGTGTTGAAAACATGAAGAGCCTGAAAAGGTGTGAAAAATATGAAGAGGTTCAAAAGGTGTCAAAAATATGAGGAGCATGAAACGGTCTGAAAAATAGGAGGAGCATGAATCGGTGTTCAAAAACATGAAGAGCCAGAAAAGGTGTGAAATATATGAAGAGCCTCAAAGGTGTCAAAATTATGAGGAGCAAGAAACGCTCTGAAAAATAGGAGGAGCTTAAGCGGGTTGAAAAATATGAAGAGCCTGAAAAGATGTGAAAAATATGAAGAGCTTCAAAAGGTGTCATATATATGAGGAGCATGAAACGGTCTGAAAAATTGGAGAAGCATGAAGTGGTGTTGAAAAATATGAAGAGCCTGAAAAGGTGCAAAAAATATGAAGAGCTTCAAATGGTGTCAAAAATATAAGGAGCATTAAACGGTCTGAAATATAGGAGGAGCATGAAAAGGTGTTAAAAAACATGAAGAGCTTCAAAAGGTGTGAAACATATGAGGAGCATGAAACGGTCTGAAAAATAGGATGATCATGAAACGGTGTTCAAAAACATGAAGAGCCTGGAAAGGTGTGAAAAATATGAAGAGCTTCAAAAAGTGTCAAAAATATGAGGAGCATGAAACGGTCTGAAAAATAGGAGGAGCATGAAGTGGTGTTGAGAAACATGAAGAGCCTGAAAAAGTTGTGAAACATATGAGGAGAATGAAACGGTCTGAAAAATAGGAGGAGCATGAAGTGGTGTAGAAAAACATGAAGACCCTGAAAAAGTGTGAAAAATATGAAGAGCTTCAAAAGGTGTCAAAAATATGAGGACCATGAAACGGTCTGAAAAATATGAGGAGCAAGAAACTGTTTTCAAAAACATGAAGAGCCTCAAAAGGTGTGAAAAGTAGGAAGAGCTTCAAACTGTGTCAAAAATATGATGAGCATGATACGGTCTGAAAAATAGGAGGACCATGAAGTGGTGTTGAAAAACATGAAGAGCCTGAAAAAGGTGTGAAACATATGAGGAGCATGAAACGGTCTGAAAAATAGGAGGCGCATGAGACGGTGTTGAAATACATGAAAAGCCTGAAAAGGTGTGAAAAATATGAAGAGCTTCAAAGGATGTCAAAAATATGAGGAGCATGAAAATGTCTGAAAAATAGGAAGAGAATGAAGTGGTGTAGAAAAACATGAAAAGCCTGAAAAGGTGTGAAAAATATGAAGAACTACAAAAGGTGTCAAAAATATGAGGAGCATGAAACGGTCTGAAAAATAGGAGGAGCATGAAGTGGTGTAGAAAAATATGAAGACCCTGAAAAAGTGTGAAAAATATGAAGAGCTTCAAAAGGTGTCAAAAATATGAGGACCATGAAACGGTCTGAAAAATATGAGGAGCAAGAAACTGTTTTCAAAAACATGAAGAGCCTCAAAAGGTGTGAAAAGTAGGAAGAGCTTCAAACTGTGTCAAAAATATGATGAGTGATACGGTCTGAAAATTAGGAGGAGCATGAAGTGGTGTTGAAAAACATGAAGAGCCTGAAAAAGGTGTGAAACATATGAGGAGCATGAAACGGTCTGAAAAATAGGAGGCGCATGAGACGGTGTTGAAATACCTGAAAAGCCTGAAAAGGTGTGAAAAATATGAAGAGCTTCAAAGGATGTCAAAAGTATGAGGAGCATGAAAATGTCTGAAAAATAGGAAGAGAATGAAGCAGTGTAGAAAAACATGAAAAGCCTGAAAAGGTGTGAAAAATATGAAGAACTTCAAAAGGTGTCAAAAATATGAGGAGCATGAAACGGTCTGAAAAATAGGAGGAGCATGAAGTGGTGTTGAGAAACATGAAGAGCCTGAAAAAGTTGTGAAACATATGAGGAGAATGAAACGGTCTGAAAAATAGGAGGAGCATGAAGTGGTGTAGAAAAATATGAAGACCCTGAAAAAATGTGAAAAATATGAAGAGCTTCAAATGTTGTCAAAAATATGAGGAGCTTGAAACTGTCTGAAATATAGGAGGAGCGTGAAAAGGTGTTAAAAAAAATGAAGAGCTTCAAAAGGTGTCAAAAATATGAGGAGCAAGAAACGGTCTGAAAAATAGGAGGAACATGAAACGGTTTGACAAATAGGAGGAGCATGAAACGGTGTTGAAAAACATGAAGAACCTGAAAGGTGTCGAAAATATGAAGAGCTTCAAAATGTGTCAAAAATATGAGGAGCATGAAACGGTTTGAAAAATAGGAGGAGCATGAAACGGTGTTGAAAAACATGAAGAACCTGAAAGGTGTCGAAAATATGAAGAGCTTCAAAATGTGTCAAAAATATGAGGAGCATGAAACGATCTGAATAATCGGAGGAGCATGAAAGCGTGTTGAAAAACATGAAGAGCACGGAAAGGTGTGAAAAATATGAAGAGCTTCAAAAGGTGTCAAACATATGAGGACCATGAAACGGTCTGAAAAATAGGAGGAGCATGAAGCGGTGTTGAAAAACATGAAGAGCCTGAAAAGGTGTGAAATATATGAAGAGCTTCAAAAGGTGTAAAAAATATGAGGAGTTTGAAACGGTCTGAAAAATAAGAGGATCTGGTTTCCTCAGTGTGTATGCCCAGAAGTGGAATTGCTGGGTCATATGGCAGTTCTATTTCCAGTTTTTTAAGAAATCTCTAGACCGTTTTCCATAGCGGCTGTACTAGTGTGCATTCCCACCAACAGTATAAGAGGGTTCCCTTTTCTCCACTCCCTCTCCAGCATTTATTGCTTGTAGACTTTTGGATAGCAGCCATCCTGACTGGCATGTAATGGTACCTCATTGTGGTTTTGATTTGCATTTCTCTAATAATGAGTGATGTTGAGCATCTTTTCATGTGTTTGTTATCCATCTGTATGTCTTCTTTGGAGAAATGTCTGTTTAGTTCTTTGGCTCATTTTTTATTGGGTCATTTATTTTTCTGGAATTGAGCTGCAGGATTTGCTTGTATATTTTTGAGATTAATCCTTTGTCTGTTTCTTCATTTGCTATTATTTTCTCCCAATCTGAGGGCTGTCTTTTCACCTTACTTATAGTTTCCTTTGTAGTGCAAAAGCTTTTAAGTTTCATTAGGTCCCATTTGTTTAGTTTTGCTTTTATTTCCAATATTCTGGGAGGTGGGTCATAGAGGATCTTGCTTTGATTTATGTCGGAGAGTGTTTTGCCTATCTTCTCCTCTAGGAGTTTTATAGTTTCTGGTCTTACATTTAGATCTTTAATCCATTTTGAGTTTATTTTTGTGTATGGTGTTAGAAAGTGTTCTATTTTCATTCTTTTACAAGTGGTTGACCAGTTTTCCCAGCACCACTTGTTAAAGAGGTTGTCTTTTTTCCATTGTATATCCTTGCCTCCTTTGTCAAAGATAAGGTGTCCATAGGTTCGTCTGAAAGAGACACGTGCACCCCAATGTTCATCGCAGCACTGTTTATAATAGCCAGGACATGGAAGCAACCTAGATGCCCGTCAGCAGATGAATGGATAAGAAAGCTGTGGTACATATACACCATGGAATATTACTCAGCCATTAAAAAGAATTCATTTGAATCAGGCCTAATGAGATGGATGAAGCTGGAGCCCATTATACAGAGTGAAGTAAGCCAGAAAGATAAAGAACATTACAGCATACTGACACATGTATATGGAATTTAGAAAGGTGACAACGATAACCCTATATGCAGAACAGAAAAATAGACACAGAAATACAGAACAGACTTTTGAACTTTGTGGGAGAATGTGAGGGTGGGATATTTCAAAAGAACAGTATGTATGCTATCTATGGTGAAACAGAGCACCAGTCCAGGTAGGATGCACGAGACAAGTGCTCCAGCTTGGTGCACTGGGAAGACCCAGAGGAATCGGGTGGAGAGGGAGGTGGGAGGGGGAATCGGGAATGGGAATACATGTAAATCCATGGCTGATTCATATCAATGTATGCCAAAACCGACTGGGAAAAAAAATAAAAATAATAAAAAAAATAAAAAAAATAACAATAAAAAAAATAAGAGGAGCATGAAACGGTGTTCAAAAACATGAAGAGCCTGAAAAGGTGTGTAAATTATGAAGAGCTTCAACAGGTGTCAAATATATGAGGAGCATAAAACGGTTTGAAAAAAAGGAGGAGCATGAAATGGTGTTGAAAAACATGAAGAGCCTAAAAAGGTGTGAAAAATATGAAGAGCTTCAAAAGGTTTCAAAAATATGAGAGGCATGAACGGTCTGAAATGTAGGGGGAGCATGAAGCGGTGTAGAAAAACATGAAGAGCCTGAAAAGGTGTGGAAATTATGAAGAGCTTCAAAAGGTGTCAAATATATGAGGAGCATAAAACGGTCTGAAAAAAAGGAGGAGCATGAAATGGTGTTGAAAAACATGAAGAGCCTGAAAAGGTGTGATAAATATGAAGAGTTTCAAAACGTGTCAAAAAGATGAGGAGCATGAAACGGTCTGAAAAATAGGAGGAGCATGAAGCGGTGTTGAAAAATATGAAGAGCCTGGGGAAGTGTGAAAAATCTGAAGAGCTTCAAAAGGTGTCAAATATATGAGGAGCATGAAACGGTGTGAAAATTAGGAGGAGCATGAAGTGGTGTTGAAAATCATGAAGAGCCTGTAAGGTGTGAAAAATATGAAGAACTTCAAAAGGTGTCAAAAATATAAAGAGCATGAAACGGACTGAAAAATAGGAGGAGCATGAAGTGGTGTTGAAAAACGTGAAGAGCCTGAAAAGGTGTGAAAAATATGAAGAACTTCAAAAGGTGTCAAAAATATGAGCAGCATGAAACGGTCTGAAAAACAGGAGGAGCATGAAAGGGTGTTCAAAAACATGAAGAGCCTGGAGAAGTGTGAAATATATGAAGAGCTTCAAAAGGCGTCAAAAATATGAGGAGCATGAAACGGTCTGAAAAATAGGAGGAGCATGAAGTGGTGTTGAGAAACATGAAGAGTCTGAAAAAGTTGTGAAACATATGCGGAGAATGAAAAGGTCTGAAAAATAGGAGGAGCATGAAGTGGTGTAGAAAAACATGAAGACCCTGATAAATGTGAAAAATATGAAGAGATTCAAAAGGTGTCAAAAATATGAGGAGCTTGAAACGGTCTGAAATATAGGAGGAGCGTGAAAGGTGTTAAAAAACATGAAGAGCTTAAAAAGGTGTGTAAATTATGAAGAGCTTCAACAGGTGTCAAATATATGAGGAGCATAAAACGGTTTGAAAAAAAGGAGGAGCATGAAATGGTGTTGAAAAACATGAAAAGCCTGAAAAGGTGTGAAATATATGAAGAGCTTCAAAAGGTGACAAAAATATGAGGAGCATGAATAGCTCTGAAAATTAGGAGGAGCAAGAAGCGGTGTAGAAAAACATGAAGAGCCTGAAAAGGTGTGAAATCTATGGAGAGCTTCAAAAGGTGTCAAAAATATGAGGAGCATGAAACGGTCTCAAATAAAGGAGGAGCATGAAGTTGTGTTGAAAAATATGTAGAGCCTGAAAAGGTGTGAAAAATATGAAGAGCTTCAAAAGGTGTCAAAAATATGAGGAGCAAGAAACGGTCTGAAAAATAGGAGGAGCATTAATCGGTGTTCAAAAATATGAAGAGCCTGGAAAGGTGTGAAAAATATGAAGAGCTTCAAAAGGTGTCAAACATATGAGGAGCATGAAACCGTCTGAAAAATAGGAGGAGCATGAAACCTTGTTGAAAAATATGAAGAGCCTGAAAAGGTGTGAAAAATATGAAGAGCTTCAAAAGGTGTCAAAATATGAGGAGCATGAAACGGTCTGAAAAAATGGAGGAGCATGAAACGGTGTTCAAAAACATGAGGAGCCTGAAAAATTGTGAAAAATATGAAGAGTTTCAAAAGGTGTCAAAAATATGAGGAGCATGAAACGGTCTGAAAAATATGAGGAGCATGAAACGGTGTTCAAAAACATGAAAACCCTGAAAAGGTGTGAAATATATGAAGAGCTTCAAAAGGTGTCAATAATATGAGGAGCATGAAACGGTCTGAAAAATATGAGGAGCATGAAACGGTGTTCAAAAACATGAAAACCCTGAAAAGGTGTGAAATATATGAAGAGCTTCAAAAGATGTCAAAAATAGGAGGAGCATGAAGCGGTGTAGAAAAACATGAAGAGCCTGAAAAGGTGTGAAAAATATGAAGAGCTTCAAAAGTTGTCAAAAATATGAGGAGCATGACACGGTCAGAAATATAGGAGGAGCATGAAGTGGTGTTGAAAACATGAAGAACCTGAAAAGTTGTGAAAAATATGAAGAGCTTCAAAAGGTGTCAAATATATGAGGAGCATGAAACGGTCTGAAAATTAGGAGGAGGATGAAACGGTGTTCAAAACATGAAGAGCCTGAAATGTTTTGAAAAATGTGAAGAGCTTGAAAAGGTGTCAAAAATATGAGGGGCATGAAACTGTCTGAAAAATAGGAGGAGTATGAAACGTTGTTCAAAAACATGAAGAGCCTGAAAAGGTTTGAAAAATGTGAAGAGCTTGAAAAGGTGTCAAAAATATGAGGGGCATGAAACGGTCTGAAAAAGAGGAGGAGCAAGAAACGGTGTTGAAAAACATGAAGAGCCTGAAAATGTGTGAAAAATATGAAGAGCTTCAAAAGGAGTCAAAATATGAGGCGCATGAAACGGTCTGAAAAATAGGAGGAGCATGAAACTGTGTTGAAAACATGAAGAGCCTGAAAAGTTGTTAGAAATATGACGAGCTTCAAGAGATATCCAAAATATGAGGCGCATGAAACGGTCTGAAAAATATGAGGAGAATAAAGCGGTGTTGAAAAACATGAAGAGCCTGAAAAGCTGTGAAAAATATGAAGAGCTTCAAAAGGTGTCAAAAATATGAGGAGCATGAAACGGTCTGAAAAATAGGAGGAGCAGAAGCAAATTTGAAAAGCATGAAGAGCCTGAAAAGGTGTGATAATTATGAAGCGCTTCAAAAGGTGTCAAAATTATGGGGAGCATTAAACGGTCTGAAAAATAGGAGGAGCATGAAAACTTGTTGTAAAATATGAAGAGCCTGAAAAGGTGTGAAAAATATGAAGAGCTTCAAAATGTGTGAAAAATATGAGGAGCATGAAACGGTTTAAAAAATAGGAGGAGCATGAAATGGTGTTCAAAAACATGAAGAGCATGAAAAGGTGTGAAAAATATGAAGAGCTTCAAAAGGTGACAAAAACATGAGGACCATGAAACGGTCTGAAAAATAGGAGGAGCATGAAGCGGTGTTGAAAAACATGAAGAGCCTGAAAAGGTGTGAAATATATGAAGAGCTTCAAAAGGTGTAAAAAATATGAAGAGCTTGAAACGGTCTGAAAAATAAGAGGATCTGGTTTCCTCAGTGTGTATGCCCAGAAGTGGGATTGCTGGGTCATATGGCAGTTCTATTTCCAGTTTTTTAAGAAATCTCCACACTGTTTTCCATAGCGGCTGTACTAGTGTGCATTCCCACCAACAGTGTAAGAGGGTTCCCTTTTCTCCACACCATCTCCAGCATTTATTGCTTGTAGACTTCTGGATAGCAGCCATCCTGACTGGCATATAATGGTACCTCATTGTGGTTTTCATTTGCATTTCTCTAATAATGAGTGATGTTGAGCATCTTTTCATGTGTTTGTTATCCATCTGTATGTCTTCTTTGGAGAAATGTCTGTTTAGTTCTTTGGCTCATTTTTTATTGGGTCATTTATTTTTCTGGAATTGAGCTGCAGGATTTGCTTGTATATTTTTGAGATTAATCCTTTGTCTGTTTCTTCATTTGCTATTATTTTCTCCCAATCTGAGGGCTGTCTTTTCACCTTACTTATAGTTTCCTTTGTAGTGCAAAAGCTTTTAAGTTTCATTAGGTCCCATTTGTTTAGTTTTGCTTTTATTTCCAATATTCTGGGAGGTGGGTCATAGAGGATCTTGCTTTGATTTATGTCGGAGAGTGTATTGCCTATCTTCTCCTCTAGGAGTTTTATAGTTTCTGGTCTTACATTTAGATCTTTAATCCATTTTGAGTTTATTTTTGTGTATGGTGTTAGAAAGTGTTCTATTTTCATTCTTTTACAAGTGGTTGACCAGTTTTCCCAGCACCACTTGTTAAAGAGGTTGTCTTTTTTCCATTGTATATCCTTGCCTCCTTTGTCAAAGATAAGGTGTCCATAGGTTCGTCTGAAAGAGACACGTGCACCCCAATGTTCATCGCAGCACTATTTATAATAGCCAGGACATGGAAGCAACCTAGATGCCCGTCAGCAGATGAATGGATAAGAAAGCTGTGGTACATATACACCATGGAATATTACTCAGCCATTAAAAAATTCACTTGAATCAGGCCTAATGAGATGGATGAAGCTGGAGCCCATTATACAGAGTGAAGTAAGCCAGAAAGATAAAGAACATTAGAGCATGCTGACACATGTATATGGAATTTAGAAAGGTGATAACGATAACCCTATATGCAGAACAGAAAAATAGACACAGAAATACAGAACAGACTTTTGAACTTTGTGGGAGAATGTGAGGGTGGGATATTTCAAATGAACAGCATGTATGCTATCTATGGTGAAACAGATCACCAGCCCAGGTAGGATGCACGAGACAAGTGCTCCGGCTTGGTGCACTGGGAAGACGGAGAGGAATCGGGTGGAGAGGGAGGTGGAAGGGGGGATTGGAATCGGGAATACATGTAAATCCATGGCTGATTCATATCAATGTATGACAAAACCGACTGGGAAAGAAAAAATAAAAATAATTAAAAAAAATTTAAAAAAAAAACAATAAAAAAAAAATAAGAGGAGCATGAAATGGTGTTCAAAAACATGAAGAGCCTGAAGAGGTGTGGAAATTATGAAGAGCTTCAAAAGGTGTCAAATATATGAGGAGCATAAAACGGTTTGAAAAAAAGGAGGAGCATGAAATGGTGTTGAAAAACATGAAGAGCCTAAAAAGGTGTGAAAAATATGAAGAGCTTCAAAAGGTTTCAAAAATATGAGAGGCATGAACGGTCTGAAATGTAGGGGGAGCATGAAGCGGTGTAGAAAAACATGAAGAGCCTGAAAAGGTGTGGAAATTATGAAGAGCTTCAAAAGGTGTCAAATATATGAGGAGCATAAAACGGTCTGAAAAAAAGGAGGAGCATGAAATTGTGTTGAAAAACATGAAGAGCCTGAAAAGGTGTGATAAATATGAAGAGTTTCAAAACGTGTCAAAAAGATGAGGAGCATGAAACGGTCTGAAAAACAGGAGGAGCATGAAATGGTGTTCAAAAACATGAAGAGCCTGGAGAAGTGTGAAAAATATGAAGAGCTTCAAAAGGCGTCGAAAATATGAGGAGCATGAAACGGTCTGAAAAAAAGGAGGAGCATGAAGCGGTGTTGAAAAACATGAAGAGCCTGAAAAGGTGTGAATAATATGAAGAGCTTCAAAAGGTGTCAAAAATATGAGGAGCATGAAACCGTCTGAAAAATAGTAGGAGCATGAAGCGGTGTTGAAAACATGAAGAGCCTGAAAAGGTGTGAAAAATATGAAGAGGTTCAAAAGGTGTCAAAAATATGAGGACCATGAAACGGTCTGAAAAATAGGAGGAGCATGAAATGGTGTTCAAAAACATGAAGACCTGAAAAGGTGTGAAAAATATGAAGAGCTTCAAAAGGTGCCAAAAATATGAGGAGCATCAAACGGTCTGAAAAAAGGAGGAGCATGAATCGGTGTTGAAAAACATGAAGAGACTGAAAAGTTGTAAAAAATATGAAGAGTTTCAAAAGGTTACCAAATATGAGAAGCATGAAACGGTCTGAAAAATAGGAGGAGCATGAGAAGGTCTGAAAAATAGGAGGAGCATGAAGCGGTGTTGAAAACATGAAGAGTCTGAAAAGGTGTGAAAAATATGAAGAGCTTTAAAGGTGTCAAAAATATGAGGAGCATGAAACGGTCTGAAAAATAGGAGGAGCATGAAGCGGTGTTGAAAAACATGAAGAGCCTGAAAAGGTGTGTAAAATATGAAGAGCTTCATTATATGTGAAAAACATGAAGAGCTTCAAAAGTTGTCAAAAATGAGATGAGCATGAAACGGTCTGACAAATAGGAGGAGCAATAAGCGGTGTTGAAAAATATGAAGAGCCTGAAAATGTGTAAAAAATATGAAGAGCTTCTAAATGTGTCAAAAATATGAAGAGCTTCAAAAGGTGTCAAAAATGAGATGAGCATTAAACGGTGTGAAAAAAATGAGGAGAATGAAGTGGTGTTGGAAATCATGAAGAGTCTGAAAAGGTGTGAAATATATGAGGACCTTCAAAAGGTGTCAAAAATATGAGGGTCATGAAACGGTCTGAAAATTAGGAGGAGCATGAAGCGGTGTTGAAAAACATGAAGAGCCTGAAAAGTTGTCAAAAATATGAAGAGCCTCTAAAGGGGTCAAAAGTAGAGGAGCTTAAAAAGGTGTCAAAAATGAGATGAGCATGAAATGGTGTGAAAATAGGAGGAGCATGAAGCCGTTTTGAAAATCATGAAGAGCCTGAAAAGGTGTGAAAAATAAGAAGAGCTTCAAAAGTTGTCAAAAATATGAGGAGCATGAAACGGTCTGAAAAAGAGGAGGAGCATGAAGCGGTGTTGAAAACCATGAAGAGCCTGAAAAGGTGTGAAAAATATGAAGAGCTTCTAAAGGAGTCAAATATATGAGGACCATGAAACGATCTGAAAAATAGGAGGAGCATGAAGTGGTGTTCAAAAACATGAAGAGCCTCAAAGGTGTCAAAAATATGAAGAGCTTCAAAAGGTGTGAAAAATAGGAGGAGCATGAAACGGACTGAAATATAGGAGGAGCATGAAGTGGTGTTCAAAAACATGAAGAGCCTCAAAGGTGTCAAAAATATGAAGAGCTTCAAAAGTTGTCAAAAATATGAGGAGCATGAAACGGTCTGAAAAATAGGACGAGCATGAAGTGTTTGTGAAAAACATGAAGAGCCTGAAAAGCTGTGCAAAATATGAAGAGCTTCAAAAGGTGTGAAATACATGAGGAGCATGAAACGGTCTGAAAAATAGGACGAGCATGAAGCGGTGTTCACAAACATGAAGAGCCTGAAAAGGTGTGAAAAATATGAAGAGCTTCAAAAGGTGTAAAATACATGAGGAACATGATACGGTCTGAAAAATAGGAGGAGCATGAAGCTCTGTTCAAAAACATGAAGAGCCTGAAAAGTTGTGAAAAATATGAAAAGCTTCAAAAGTTGTCAAAAATATGAGGAGCATGAAACATTCTGAAAAATAGGAGGATGATGAAGCGGTGTTCAAAATCATGAAGAGGCTGAAAAGGTGTGAAAAATATGAAGAGCTTCAAAACGTGTGAAATACATGAGGAGCATGAAACGGTCTGAAAAATAGGAGGAGCATCAAGCGGTGTTCAAAAACATGAAGAGCCTGAAAAGGTGTGAAAAATATGAAGAGCTTCAAAAGGTGTGAAAAATAGGAGGAGCATGAAACGGACTGAAATATAGGAGGAGCATGAAGCGGTGTTCAAAAACATGAAGAGCCTGAAAAGGTGTGAAAAATATGAAGAGCTTCAAAAAATGTCAAAAATATGAGGAGCATTAAACGGTCTGAAAAAAGGGAGGAGCATGAAGCGGTGTTCAAAAACATGAAGAGCCTGAAAAGGTTTGAAAAATATGAAGAGCTTCAAAAGGTGTGAAAAATATGAAGACCTTCAAAAGGTGTCAAAAATTAGATTAGCATGAAAGGGTCTGAAAAATAGGAGGAGCATGAAGTGATGTTGAAAAACATGAAGAGCCAGAGAAGGTGTGAAATATATGAAGAGCTTCAAAAGGTGTGAAAAATATGAAGAGTTTCAAAGGTGTCAAAAATGAGATGAGCATGAAACGATCTGAAAAACAGGAGGAGCATGAAGTGGTGTTCAAAAACCTGAAGAAACTGAAAAGGTGTGAAAAATATGAACAGCTTCCAAACGGGTCAAAAATATGAGGAGCATGAAACGGTCTGAAAAATTGAAGCAGCATGAAGCGGTTTTGAAATACATGAAGAGCCTGAAAACGTGTGAAAAATATGAAGAGCTTCAAAAGGTGTGAAAAATATGAAGAACTTCAAAAGGTGTGAAATACATGAGGAACATTAAATGGTCTGAAAAGTAGGAGGAGCATGAAGAGGTGTTGAAAAACATGAAGAGCCTGAGAAAGGTGTAAAAAATATGAAGAGCTTCAAAAGGTGTGAAAAATATGAGGTTCATGAAACAGTCTGAAAAATATGAGGAGCATGAAGCGGTCTGAAAAAGAGGAGGAGCATGAAGCGGTGTTGAAAAACATGAGGAGCCTGAAAAGGTGTGAAAAATATGAAGAGCTTCAAAAGGTGTGAAAAATATGAGGTGCATGACACGGTCTGAAAAATAGGAGGAGCATGAAACGGTGATCAAAAGCATGAAGATGCTGAAAATGTGTGAAAAATATGAAGAGCTTCAAAAGGTGTGAAATACATGAGGAGCATGAAACTCTGAAACAGAGGAGGAGCATGAAGCCGTGTTCAAAAACATGAAGAGCCTAAAAAGTTGTGAAAAATATGAAAAGCTTCAAAAGGTGTCAAAAATGAGATGAGCATGAAACGGTCTGTAAAATAGGAGGATCATGAAACGGTGTGGAAAAACATGAAGAGCCTGAAAAGGTGTGAAAAATATGAAGAGCTTCAAAAGGCTTCAAAAATATGAGGAGAATGAAACGGTCTGAAAAATAGGAGGAGCATGAAGATGTGTTCAAAAACATGAAGAGCCTGAAAAGTTGTGTAAAATATTAAGAGCTCAAAAGGTGTGAAAAATATGAGGAGCATGAAATGGTCTGAAAAATAAAAACAGCATGAAACGGTGTTGAAAAACATGAAGAGCCTGAAAAGGTGTGAAAAATATGAAAAGCTTCAAAATGTGTGAAATACATGAGGAGCATTAAACGGTCTGAAAAATAAAAGCAGCATGAAACGGTGTTGAAAAACATGAAAAGCCTGAAAAGGAGTGAAAAATATGAAGATCTTCAAAAGGTGTGAAAAATATGATGAGCTTCAAAGGTGTCAAAAATGAGATGAGCATGAAACGGTCTGAAAAATAAGAGAAGCATGAAGTGGTGTTGAAAAACATGAAGAGCCTGAAAAGGTTTGAAAAATATGAAGAGCTTCAAAAGGTGTGAAAAATATGAAGACCTTCAAAAGGTGTCAAAAATTAGATTAGCATGAAAGTGTCTGAAAAATAGGAGGAGCATGAAGTGATGTTGAAAAACATGAAGATCCAGGGAAGGTGTGAAATATATGAAGAGCTTCAAAAGGTGTGAAAAATATGAAGAGTTTCAAAGGTGTCAAAAATGAGATGAGCATGAAACGATCTGAAAAACAGGAGGAGCATGAAGTGGTGTTCAAAAACCTGAAGAAACTGAAAAGGTGTGAAAAATATGAACAGCTTCCAAACGGGTCAAAAATATGAGGAGCATGAAACGGTCTGAAAAATTGAAGCAGCATGAAGCGGTTTTGAAATACATGAAGAGCCTGAAAACGTGTGAAAAATATGAAGAGCTTCAAAAGGTGTGAAAAATATGAAGAACTTCAAAAGGTGTGAAATACATGAGGAACATTAAATGGTCTGAAAAGTAGGAGGAGCATGAAGAGGTGTTGAAAAACATGAAGAGCCTGAGAAAGGTGTAAAAAATATGAAGAGCTTCAAAAGGTGTGAAAAATATGAGGTTCATGAAACGGTCTGAAAAATATGAGGAGCATGAAGCGGTCTGAAAAAGAGGAGGAGCATGAAGCGGTGTTGAAAAACATGAGGAGCCTGAAAAGGTGTGAAAAATATGAAGAGCTTCAAAAGGTGTGAAAAATATGAGGTGCATGACACGGTCTGAAAAATAGGAAGAGCATGAAACGGTGATCAAAAGCATGAAGATGCTGAAAATGTGTGAAAAATATGAAGAGCTTCAAAAGGTGTGAAATACATGAGGAGCATGAAACTCTGAAACAGAGGAGGAGCATGAAGCCGTGTTCAAAAACATAAAGAGCCTAAAAAGTTGTGAAAAATATGAAAAGCTTTAAAAAGGTGTCAAAAATGAGATGAGCATGAAACGGTCTGTAAAATAGGAGGATCATGAAACGGTGTTGAAAAACATGAAGAGCCTGAAAAGGTGTGAAAAATATGAAGAGCTTCAAAAGGCTTCAAAAATATGAGGAGAATGAAACGGTCTGAAAAATAGGAGGAGCATGAAGATGTGTTCAAAAACATGAAGAGCCTGAAAAGTTGTGTAAAATATTAAGAGCTCAAAAGGTGTGAAAAATATGAGGAGCATGAAATGGTCTGAAAAATAAAAGCAGCATGAAACGGTGTTGAAAAACATGAAGAGCCTGAAAAGGTGTGAAAAATATGAAAAGCTTCAAAATGTGTGAAATACATGAGGAGCATTAAACTGTCTGAAAAATAAAAGCAGCATGAAACGGTGTTGAAAAACATGAAAAGCCTGAAAAGGAGTGAAAAATATGAAGATCTTCAAAAGGTGTGAAAAATATGATGAGCTTCAAAGGTGTCAAAAATGAGATGAGCATGAAACGGTCTGAAAAATAAGAGAAGCATGAAGTGGTGTTGAAAAACATGAAGAGCCTGAAAAGGTGTGAAAAATATGAAGAGCTTCAAAAGGTGTGAAAAATATGAGGAGCATGAAACGGTCTGAAAATTAGGAGGAGCATGAAGCGGTGTTCAAAAACATGAAGAGCCTGAAAACGTGTGAAAAATATGAAGAGCTTCAAAACGTGTCAAATATATGAGGAGCATGAAACGGTCTGAAAAATAGAAGCAGCATGAAACGTTGTCGAAATACATGAACAGCCTGAAAGGTGTGAAAAATATGAAGAGCTTCAAAAGGTGTGAAAAATATGAGGGGCATGAAATGATCTGAAAAATAGAATTAGCATGAAACGGTGTTGAAAAACATGAAGAGCACGAAAAGATGTGAAAAATATGAAGAGCTTCAAAAGGTGTCAAAAATATGAAGAGCATGAAACGTTCTGAAAAATAGGAGGAGCATGAAACGGTGATCAAAAACATGAAGAGCATGAAAGGGTGTGAAAAATATGAAGAGCTTCAAAAGGTGTGAAATACATGAGGAGCATGAAACTCTCTGAAAAATAGGAGGAGCATGAAGCGGTGTTGAAAAACATGAAGAGTCTGAAAACGTGTGAAAATATGAAGAGCTTCAAAAATATGAAAAATATGAAGAGCTTCAAAAGTTGTGAGAAATATGAAGAGCTTCAAAAGATGTCAAAAATTAGATGAGCATGAAAGGGTCTGAAAAAAAGGAGGAGCATGAAGACGCTTTGAAAATCATGAAGAGCCTGAAAAGTTGTGAAAAATATGAAGAGCTTCAAAACGTGTCAAAAATATGAGGAGCATGAAATGGTCTGAAAAGTAGGAGGAGCAAGAAGGGGTATTGAAAAACAAGAAGAGCCTGAAAACGTGTGAAAAATACGAAGAGCTCCAAAAGATGTGGTAAAATATGAAGAGCTTCAAAAGGTGTCAAAAATGATATGAGCATGAAACGGTCTGAAAAATAGGAGGAGCATGAAGCGGTGTTGAAAAACATGAAGAACCTGAAAAGCTGTGAGAAATATGAAGAGCTTCAAATGGTGTTAAAAATATGAGGAGCATGAAACGGTCTGAAAAATATGAGGAGCATGAAGCGGTGTTCAAAAACATGAAGAGTTTGAAAAGGTGTGAAATATATGAAGAGTTTCAAAAGGTGTCAAAAATATGAGGAGCATGAAACGGTCTGAAAAATAGGAGTGTCATGAAACGGTGTTGAAAAACATGAAGACCCTGAAAACGTGTGAAATATATGAAGAGCTTCAAAAGGTGTCAAAAATATGAGGAGCTTGAAACGGTCTGAAAAATAGGTGGAGCATGAAGTCGTGTTCAGAAACATGAAGAGCCTAAAAAGGTGTGAAAAATATGAAGAGCTTCAAAAGGTGTCAAAATAAGAGGAGCATGAAATGGTCTGAAAAATATGAGGAGGATGAAACGGTGTTCAAAAACATGAAGAACCTGAAAAGGTGTGAAAAATATAAAGAGCTTCAAAACGGGTCAAAAATATGAGGAGCATGCAACGGTCTGAAAAATAGAAGCAGCAAGAAGCGGTGTTGAAATACATGAAGTGTTTGAAAAAGTGTGAAAAATATGAAGAGCTTCAAAAAATGTGAAAAATACGAAGAGCTTCCAAAGGTGTCAAAAATTAGATGAGCATGAAACGGTCTGCAAAATAGGAGGAACAAGAAGTAGTTTTGAAAAAAATGAAGAGGCTGAAAAGGTGTGAAAAATATGAAAATCTTGAAAAGGTGTCAAAAATATGAGTAGCATGAAACGGTCTGAAAAATAGGAGGAGCAAGAAGCGGTGTTCAAAAACATGAAGAGCTTGAAAAGGTGTGAAAAATATGAAGAGCTTCAAAACGTGTCAAATATATGAGGAGCATGAAATGGTCTGAAAAATAGGAGGAGTAAGAAGGGGTGTTGAAAAACATGAAGAGCTTGAAAAGGTGTGAAAAATATGAAGAGCTTCAAAAGGTGTGAAAAATATGAAGAGCTTCAAAGGTGTCAAAAATGAGATGAGCATGAAACGGACTGAAAAATAGGAGTACCATGAAGCTGTGTTCAAAAACATGTAGAGCCTGAAACCGTGTGAAAAATATGAACATCTTCAAAAGGTGTGAAAATTATGAGGCTCATGAAACGGTTTGAAAAATAGAAGCAGCATGAAACAGTGTCGAAAAACATGAAGAGCCTGAAAGGTGTGAAAAATATGAAGAGCTTCAAAAGGTGTGAAAAATATGAGGAGCATGAAATGGTCTGAAAAATAGAATCAGCATGAAACGGTGTTGAAAAACATAAAGAGCATGAAAAGGTGTGAAAAATATGAAGAGCTTCAAAAGGTGTCAAAAATATGAAGAGCAGGAAACGGTCTGAAAAATAGGAGGATCATGAAGCGGTGTTCAAAAACATGAAGAGCCTGAAAAGTTGTGAAAAATATGAAGAGCTTCAAAAGGTGTGAAATACTTGAGGAGAATGAAACTGTGAAAAAGAGGAGGAGCATGAAGCCGTGTTCAAAAACAAGAAGAGCCTAAAAAGTTGTGAAAAATATGAAAAGCTTCAAAAGGTGTCAAAAATGAGATGAGCATGAAACGGTCTGAAAAATAGGAGGAGCATGAAGTGGTGTTGATAAAAAGAAGAGACTGAAAAGGTGTGAAAAATATGAAGAGCTTCAAAAGGTGTGAAATTCATGAGGAGCATGAAATGGTCTGAAAAATAGGAGAAGCATGAAGTGGTTTAGAAAAATATGAAGAGCCTGAAAAGGTGTGAAAAATATGAAGAGCTTCAAAAGGTGTGAAATACATGAGGAGCATGAAACTCTCTGAAAAATAGGAGGAGCATGAATTGGTGTTCAAAAACATGAAGAGCCTGAAAAGTTGTGAAAAATATGAAGAGCTTCAAAAGGTGTGAAAAATATGAGGAGCATGAAACGGTCTGAAAAATAGATGCGGCATGAAATGGTGTTGAAAAACATGAAGAGCCTGAAATGTGTGAAAAATATGAAGAGCTTCAAAAGGTATGTAAAATATGAGGAGCATGAAACGGCCTGAAAAATAGAAGCAGCATGAAACGGTGTTGAAAAATATGAAGAGCTTCAAAAGGTGTGAAATACATAAGGAGCATGAAACTCTCTGAAAAATAGGAGGAGCATGAAGTGGTGTTCAAAAACATGAAGAGCCTGAAGAGTTGTGAAAAATATGAAGAGCTTCAAAAGGTGTGAAAAATATGAGGAGCATGAAACGGTCTGAAAAATAGATGCGGCATGAAATGGTGTTGAAAAACATGAAGAGCCTGAAAAGGTGTGAAAAATATGAAGAGCTTCAAAAGGGGTCAATAATATGAAGAGCATGAAACGGTCTGTAAAATAGGAGGATCATGAAGAGGTGTTCAAAATCATGAAGAGCCTGAAAAGGTGTGAAAAATATGAAGAGCTTCAAAACGTGTCAGAATTATGAGGAGCATGAAACGGTCTCAAAAATAGGAGGAGCATGATGCGGTGTTGCAAAATAAGAAGAGCCTGAAAAGGTGTTAAATATATGAAGAGCTTCAAAAGGTGTAAAAAATATGAGGAGCATGAAACGGTCTGAAAAATATGAGGATCATGAAACGGTGTTGAAAAACATGAAGAGCCTGAAAAGGTGTGAAAAATATGAAGAGCTTCAAAAGGTGTCAAAAATATTAGGAGCATGAAACGGTCTTAAAAATAGGAGGAGGATGAAGTGGTGTTGAAAAAAATGAAAAGCCTGAAAAGGTGTGAAATATATGAAGAGCTTCAAAAGGTGTCAAAAATATGAGAAGAATGAAACGGTCTGCAAAATAGGAGGAGCATGAAATGATGTTCAAACACATGAAGTGCATGAAAAGGTGTGAAAAATATGAAGAGCTTCAAAAGGTGTGAAATACATGAGGAGGTTTAAACGGTCTGAAAAATAGGAGGAGCATGAAGCGGTGTTCAAAAACATGAAGAGCCTGAAAAGGTGTGAAAAATATGAAGAGCTTCAAAAGGTGTGAAAAATATGAGGAGCATGAAACGGTCTGAAAAATAGGAGGAGCAAAAAAGGTTGTTGAAAAACATGCAGAGCCTGAAAAAGTGTGAAAAATATGAACAGCTTCAAAAGATGTGAAAAATATGAAGAGCTTCAAAAGGTGTTGAAAATGAGATGAGCATGAAACGGTCTGAAAAATCGGAGGTGCATGAAGCGGTGTTGAAAAACATGAAGAGCCTGAAAAGGTGTGAGAAGTATGAAGAGCTTCAAAAGGTGTCAAAAATATGAGTAGCATGAAACGGTCTGCAAAAAAGGAGCAGCATGAAGTGGTGTTGAAAAACATGAAGAGCTTGAAAAGGTGTGAAAAATATGAAAGCTTCAAAAGGTGTCGAAAATATGAGGAGCATGAAACGGTCTCAAAAGTTGGAGGAGCATGAAGCGGTGTTCAAAAACATGAAGAGCCTGAAAAGGTGTGAAAAATATGAAGAGCTTCAAAATGTGTCAAAAATACGACGAGCATGAAACCCTCTGAAAAATAGGAGGATGAAGCGGTGTTCAAAAACATGAAGAGCCTGAAAATTTGTGCAAAATATGAAGAGCTTCAAAAGGAGTGAAATACATGAGGAGCATGTAAAGGTGTTCAAAAACATGCAGAGACTTAAAAGGTGTGATAAATATGAAGAGCTTCAAAAAGTGCCAAAAATTAGATTAGCATGAAAGGGTCCGAAAAATAGGAGGAGCCTGAAGAGGTGTTGAAAAACATGAAGAGCCTGAAAAAGTGTGAAAAATATGAAGTGCTTCAAAAATATGAAAATTATGAAGAGCTTCAAAAGGTGTGAAAAATATGAAGAGCTTCAAAAGATGTCAAAAATGAGATGAGCATGAAACGGTCTGAAAAATAGGAGGAGCATGAAGTGTTGTTGAAAAACATGAAGAGCCTGAAAAGGTGTGAATAATATGAAGAGCTTCAAAAGGTGTCAAAAATATGCGGAGCATGAAACGGTCTGAAAAATAGGAGGATCATGAAGCGGTGTTGAAAAACATGAAGAGCCTGAAAAGGTGTGAAAAATATGAAGAGCTTCAAAAGGTGTCAAAAGTATGAGAAGCATGAAATGGTCTGAAAAATAGGACGAGCATAACCGGTGTTCAAAAACATGAACAGCCTGAAAAGGTGTGAAAAATATGAAGACCTTCAAAAGGTGTGAAAAATATGAAGAGCTTCAAAAGGTGTCAAAAATTAGATTAGCATGAAAGGGTGTGAAAAATAGAAGGAGCATGAAGTGGTGTTGAAAAACATCAAGAGCCTGAAAAGGTGTGAAATATATGAACAGCTTCAAAAGGGGTGAAAAATATGAAGAGCTTCAAAAGGTGTCAAAAATATGGGGAGCATGAAACGGTCTGAAAAATAGGAGGAGCATGAAGTGATGTTCAAAAACATGAAGAGCCTCAAAATGAGTGAGAAATATGAAAAGCTTCAAAAGGTGTCAAAAATATAGGAGCATGAAACGGTCTGCAAAATAGGAGGAGCATAAAGCGGTGTTGAAAAACATGAAGAGCCTGAAAATGTGTGAAAAATATGAAGACCTTCAAAAGGTGTCAAAAATATGAGGAGCATGAAACATTCTGAAAAATAGGAGGAGCATGAAGCGGTGTTGAAAAACATGAAGAGCCTGAAAATGTGTGAAAAATATGAAGAGCTTCAAAATGTGTCAAAAATATGGGGAGCATGAAACGGTCTGAAAAATAGGAGGAGCATGAAACGGTGTTGAAAAACATGAAGAGCCTGAAAAGGTGTGAAAAATATGAAGAGCTTCAAACGGTCTGAATTATATGAGGAGCATGAAAAGTTCTGAAAAATAGGAGGACCATGAAGCGGTGTTCAAAAACATGAAGAACCTCAAAAGGTGTGAAAAATATGAAGAGCTTCAAAAGGTGTCAAAAATGAGATGAGCATGAAACGGTCTGAATAATAGGAGGAGCATGAAGCGGTGTTGAAAAATATGAAGAGCTTCAAAATGTGTGAAAAATATGAGGAGCTTCAAAAGGTGTCAAATATTCGAGGAGCATGAAACGGTCTGAAAAATACGAGGAGCATGAAGCGTTGTTCAAAAAAGTGAAGAGCCTGAAAAGGTTAGAAAAATATGAAGAGCTTCAAAGTTGTGAAAAATATGAAGAGCTTCAAAAGGTGTCAAAAATGAGATGAGCATCAAACGGTCTGAAAAATAGGAGGAGCATGAAGTGGTGTTGAAAAAAAAGAAGAGCCTGTTAAGGTGTGAAATATATGAAGAGCTTCAAAAATGTGAAAAATATGAAGAGCTTCAAAAGGTTTGAAAAATATGAAGAGCTTGAAAAGGTGTCAAAAATGAGATGAGTATCAAACGGTCTGAAAAATAGGAGGAGCATGAAATGCTGTTGAAAATCATGAAGAGAATGAAAAGGTGTGAAAAATATGAAGAGCTTCAAAAGGTGTCAAAAATATGAGGAGCATGAAACGGTCTGAAAAATAGGAGGAGCATAAAGCGGTGTTCAAAAACATGAAGTGCCTGAAAAGGTGTGAAAAATTAGAAGAGCTTCAAAAGGTGTCAAAAATATAAGGATCATGAAATGGTCTGAAAAATAGAAGGAGGATGAAGCGGTGTTCAAAAACATGAAGAGCTGAAAAGGTGTGAAAAATAGAAAAGCCTCAAAACGTGTCAAAAACATGAGGAGCATGAAACGGTCTGAACAATAGCAGGAGCATGAAGCGGTGTTGAAACACATGAAGAGTCTGAAAACGTGTGAAAATATGAAGAGCTTCAAGAATATAAAAAATATGAAGCGCTTCAAAAGGTGTGACAAATATGAAGAGCTTCAAAAGGTGTCAAAAATGAGATGAGCATGAAACGGTCTGAAAAATAGGAGGAGCATGAAGCGGTGTTGAAAACGATGAAGAGCCTGAAAACGTGTGAAAAATATGAAGAGATTCAAAAGGTGTGAAATACATGAGGAGGATTAAACGGTCTGAAAAATATGAGGAGCATGAAGCTGTGTTGAAAAACATGAAGAGCCTGAAAACGTGTGAAAAATATGAAGAGCTTCAAAAGGTGTGAAAAATTGACGAGCTTCAAAAGGTGTCAAAAATTACATGAGCATGAAACGGTTGAAAAATAGGAGGAGCATGAAGTGGTGTTGAAAAACATGAAGAGCCTGAAAAGGTGTGAAAAATATGGGGAGCCTGAAACGGTCTAAAAAAAAGGAGGAGCATGAAGTGGTGTTGAAAAACATGAAGAGCCTGAAAAGGTGTGAAAAATATGAAGACCTTCAAAACTGTGAAAAATATGAAGAGCTTCAAAAGGTGTAAAAAATATGAAGTGCCTCAAAATGTGTCAAAAATTAGATGAGTATGAAAAGTTCTAAAAAATAGGAGGAGCAACAAGTAGTGTTGAAAAAAATGAAGAGCCTGAAAAGGTGTGAAAAATATGAAGACCTTCAAAAGGTGTCAAAAATATGAGGAGCATGAAACTTTCTAAAAAATAGGACGAGCATGAAGCAGTGATAAAAAACATGAAGAGCCTGAAAAGGTGTAAAAAATATGAAGAGTTTCTAAAGGTGTCAAAAATATGAGGAGCATGATACGGTTTGAAAAAAGGAGGAGCATGAAGCGGTGTTGAAAAACATGAAGAGTGTGAAAACGTGTGAAAATATGAAGAGCTTCAAAAATATTAAAAATATGAAGAGCTTCAACAGTTGTGAAAAATATGAAGAGATTAAAAAGGTGTCAAAAATGAGATGAGCTTGAAACGGTCTGAAAAATAGAAGGAGCATGAAGCGGTGTTGAAAATCATGAACAGACTGAAAAGGTGTGAACAATATGAAAAGCTTCAAAAGGTGTCAAAAATGAGATGAGCATTAAACGGTCTGAAAAATAGGAATAACATGAAACGGTGTTGAATATCATGAAGAGCCTGAAATAATGTGAAAAATATAAAGAGCTGCAAAAGGTGTCAAAAATATGAGGAGCATGAAACGGTCTGATAAATAGGTGGAGCATGAAGCTGTGTTCAAAAACATGAAGAGCCTGAAAAGGTGTGAAAAATATGAAGAGCTTCAAAAGGTGTGAAAAATATGAGGAGCATGAAACGGTCTGAAAAATAGAAGCAGCATGAAACGGTGTTGAAAAATATGAAGAGCCTGAAAACGTGTGAAAAATATGAAGAGCTTCAAAAGGTGTGAAAAATATAAAGAGCTTCAAAGGTGAAAAAAATGAGATGAGCATGAAACGGTCTGAAAAATAGGAGGAGCATGAAGTGGTGGTGAAAAACATGAAGAGCCTGAAAAGGTGTGAAAAATATGAAGAGCTTCAAAATGTTTCAAAAATATGAAGAGCATGAAACGGTCTGAAAATCAGGAGGATCATGAAGCGGTGTTCAAAAACATGAAGAGCCTGAAAAGGTGTGAAAAATATGAAGAGCTCAAAAAGTGTCAAAAATATGAGGAGCATGAAACGATCTGAAAAATACGAGGAGCATGAAGCAGTGTTCAAAAACATGAAGAGCCTGAAAAGGTGGGAAAAATATGAAGAGCTTCAAAAGGTGTGAAATATATGAGGAGAATGAAACGGTCTGAAAAATAGGAGGATCATGAAGCGGTTTTCAGAAACATGAAGAGCATGAAAAGGTGTGAAAAATATGAAGAGCTTCAAAAGGTGTTTAATATATGAGGAGAATGAAACGGTCTGAAAAATAGGAGGATCATGAAGCGGTTTTCAGAAACATGAAGAGCATGAAAAGGTGTGAAAAATAGGAAGAGTTTCAAAAGGTGTCATAAATATGAGGAGCATGAAACGGTCTGAAAAATAGGAGGAGCATGAAACGGTGATCAAAAACATGAAGAGCCTGAAAAGGTGTGAAAAATATGAAGAGCTTCAAAAGGTGTGAAATACATGAGGAGCATGAAACTCTCTGAAAAATAGGAGGAGCATGAAGCGGTTTTCAAAAACATGAAGAGCCTGAAAATGTGTGAAAAATATGAAGAGCTTCAAAAGGTGTCAAAAATGAGATGAGCATGAAACGGTCTGAAAAATATGAGGAGCCTGAAACGGTGTTGAAAGACATGAAGAGCATGAAAAGTTGTGAAAAATATGAAAAGCTTCAAAAGGTGTCAAAAATGAGATGAGCATGAAACGGTCTGAAAAATAGGAGGAGCATGAAGCGGTGTTGAAAAATGAAGAGCCTGAAAAGGTGTGAAAAATATGAAGAGGATCAAAAGGTGTCAAATATATGAGGAGAATGAAATGGTCTGAAAAATAGGAGGATCATGAAGCTGTGTCGAAAAACATGAAGAGCCTGAAAAGGTGTGAAAAAAATGAAGAGCTTCTAAATGTGTCAAAAATATGAGGAGCATGAAACGGTCTGAAAAATAGGAGGATCATGAAGCGGTGTTCAAAAACATGAAGAGCCTGAAAAGGTGTGAAAGATATGAAGAGCTCAAAAAGTGTCAAAAATATGATGAGCATGAAACGATCTGAAAAATAGAAGGAGCATGAAACGGTGATCAAAAACATGAAGAGCCTGAAAAGGTGTGAAAAATATGAAGAGCTCAAAAAGTGTCAAAAATAT